>NC_064630.1:378419181-379740707 GCF_023864275.1 Schistocerca cancellata
AGACTGGTAGGATATAAAAGGATATGAGGAGTGTCGGATGCTGAATGATCACTCAACGACATGTAGATACCATGTATTCGTGTGAGAAAGCTTTATCAGCGACTGATAGAGTACGAAAGAGACATCATTCTAAGTCTCCATTTGGGCTGCTGGTCGATTCGTACAATATCGAGAGTTGAGGGGTATTTGGATGTGACAGTGGCCCGATATTGGATGATAACATGAGGAGGGTCGCCGTATATAGCACCAAGCACATCGTAACACAACATCTGTCCCTGCCACCCGAGAACAAGGAATGTACTACCTACAACATTGTGTGTCGTCTGAGACCGTTGGTCGCCGGATCAACAGCAGCTCGACTAGAAAATTACCGACACATTTCTAGGTTTCCATTAACACCGCAACACAAACGGCTATGTTTGAAGTGGTGCTGTCACCAGGAAGGATAGGCAGCTGATGGATGGCGTCGCATTCTGCTCAGCTATGAATCACAGTTCTGCACTTTCCCCGGAGACTCTCACCGGCGGGTTTGGCGGCGACGTGAGGAGAGAAGGTCCCATTCTCCTAATATTTAGAAAGTCACATCGCTCTTACCCCTGGCTTCATGGATTGGGGATCCATCGGATATGACTTCAGGTCACGGCTGGTAGCGATTGATGGAACTCTGAAGCACAACGATACATCACGGACATCCTGTGTTCTCTCGTGACAGTATCGTTATCGTAGTGTCACTTTCCAGCAGGGCATGCTCATCCACACATAGCACGTATCTCCATGAACCGTCTGCTTGGTTTTGACCTATTCCCATGGCCATCAAGATTCCCAGATCTATCCCCGATAGAACATGTATGCCACCAGCTCAAACGTCAAGTCCGTCTTAGTGCCAGTATCAAGGATATCAAGAACCAGTTACAAAATTTGTGAACCATCTTGTCTCAGCTTCTTTTCTGCTTCACATCTGCTGTGCAAAAAAAATGGCTCTGAGCACTATGGGACTCAACATCTTAGGTCATAAGTCCCCTAGAACTTAGAACTACTTAAACCTAACTAACCTAACGACATCACAAACATCCATGCCCGAGGCAGGATTCGAACCTGCGACCGTAGCGGTCACGCGGTTCCAGACTGTAGCGCCTAGAACCGGACGGCCACCCTGGCCGGCAGTGAATTAGCAGTCTAGTTAAAAGTTGATTAACTCTCTACAGTAAATTGATTTCTTAGGATGGATAGGATGTATGACTGCTGTGTACGGACGCAGGAGGAGCTGGCCACTGTTCGCGAACAGCTGAGCGTGTTGATGGCCGCGGTCAGCCGTCTTCAGGCTGCTGCCTCGGAGTGTAGCGGCAGTGGGGAGTTTGGTGCGTCGCATGGTACACCCCAGGTGTTACATGCTTCACCCACTGTCCCTGCTGTCGAGACATCTTCGCGGGTACCGGGCGCGGTTGGGCCACCCTCTCCCCAAGGGGAGTTGCGGGTTCAGCGGCGTTGGCGGCGCACGAGGCGGAGGGTAAAAGTGGAGGCTGGCCGTGTTGCAGCTGGGGTTATTAGTGAGTGGGAACTCCAACGTTAGGCGAGTGATGGAGCCCCTTAGGGAAATAGCGGAAAGGTCGGGGAAGAAGGCCAGTGTTCACTCTGTCTGCTTGCCGGGGCGCCTCATCTGAGATGTGGAGGAGGCCCTGCCGGCGGCGATAGAGAGCACTGGGTGCACCCGACTGCAAATTGTTGCTCATGTCGGCACCAATGACTCCTGCCGTCTGGGTTCAGAGGTCATCCTGAGTTCATACAGGTGGTTGGAGCAGATGGTGAAGGCGGAAAGCCTCGCTCGCGGGGTGGAATCTGAGCTATTTGAAGCATCGTTCCCAGAACCGATCGCGGTCCTCTGGTTTGGAGCCGAGTGGAAGGCTTAAACCAGAGGCTCAGACGATTCTGCGGAGATCTAGGGTGCAAATTTCTCGACCTCCGCTATCGGGTGGAGAAATGTATGGTCCCCTGAAGAGGTCAGGCGTGCACTACACGCAGGAAGCGTCTACAAGGGTAGCGGAGTACGTGTGGAGTGCACATGTGGGATTTTTAGGTTAGAGAATTCCCTCCCTAGGCCCGACAAGACGCCTCCTGAGACGCGACAAAGTACACTCCTGGAAATTGAAATAAGAACACCGTGAATTCATTGTCCCAGGAAGGGGAAACTTTATTGACACATTCCTGGGGTCAGATACATCACATGATCACACTGACAGAACCACAGGCACATAGACACAGGCAACAGAGCATGCACAATGTCGGCACTAGTACAGTCTATATCCACCTTTCGCAGCAATGCAGGCTGCTATTCTCCCATGGAGACGATCGTAGAGATGCTGGATGTAGTCCTGTGGAACGGCTTGCCATGCCATTTCCACCTGGCGCCTCAGTTGGACCAGCTTTCGTGCTGGACGTGCAGACCGCGTGAGACGACGCTTCATCCAGTCCCAAACATGCTCAATGGGGGACAGATCCGGAGATCTTGCTGGCCAGGGTAGTTGACTTACACCTTCTAGAGCACGTTGGGTGGCACGGGATACATGCGGACGTGCATTGTCCTGTTGGAACAGCAAGTTCCCTTGCCGGTCTAGGAATGGTAGAACGATGGGTTCGATGACGGTTTGGATGTACCGTGCACTATTCAGTGTCCCCTCGACGATCACCAGTGGTGTACGGCCAGTGTAGGAGATCGCTCCCCACACCATGATGCCGGGTGTTGGCCCTGTGTGCCTCGGTCGTATGCAGTCCTGATTGTGGCGCTCACCTGCACGACGCCAAACACGCATACGACCATCATTGGCACCAAGGCAGAAGCGACTCTCATCGCTGAAGACGACACGTCTCCATTCGTCCCTCCATTCACGCCTGTCGCGACACCACTGGAGGCGGGCTGCACGATGTTGGGGCGTGAGCGGAAGACGGCCTAACGGTGTGCGGGACCGTAGCCCTGCTTCATGGAGACGGTTGCGAATGGTCCTCGCCGATACCCCAGGAGCAACAGTGTCCCTAATTTGCTGGGAAGTGGCGGTGCGGTCCCCTACGGCACTGCGTAGGATCCTACGGTCTTGGCGTGCATCCGTGCGTCGCTGCGGTCCGGTCCCAGGTCGACGGGCGCGTGCACCTTCCGCCAACCACTGGCGACAACATCGATGTGCTGTGGAGACCTCACGCCCCACGTGTTGAGCAATTCGGCGGTACGTCCACCCGGCCTCCCGCATGCCCACTATACGCCCTCGCTCAAAGTCCGTCAACTGCACATACGGTTCACGTCCACGCTGTCGCGGCATGCTACCAGTGTTAAAGACTGCGATGGAGCTCCGTATGCCACGGCAAACTGGCTGACACTGACGGCGGCGGTGCACAAATGCTGCGCAGCTAGCGCCATTCGACGGCCAACACCGCGGTTCCTGGTGTGTCCGCTGTGCCGTGCGTGTGATCATTGCTTGTACAGCCCTCTCGCAGTGTCCGGAGCAAGTATGGTGGGTCTGACACACCGGTGTCAATGTGTTCTTTTTTCCATTTCCAGGAGTGTAGTAGTAGGCAACAGTAAACTGCAGGAGCGTCTATAGAAAGGTCCCAGAATTGCTCTCATTAATAAACGGTCACAATGCCCACATAGTACTAGGGACAGAAAGTTGGCTGAAACCAGATGTAAACAGTAATGAAATTCTAAACTCAGATTGGAATGTATACCGCAGAGACAGGCTGGACAGTGTGGGGGGAGGCGTGTTTATAGCGATAAGAAGTGCAATAATATCGAAGGAAATTGACGGAGATCCGAAATGTGAAATAATTTGAGTGAAGGTCACGGTTAAAGCAGGCTCAAACATGGTAATTGGATGTCTCTATAGGCCCCCTGGTTCAGCAGCTGTTGTGGCTGAGCACCTGAAGGAAAATTTGGAAAATATTTCGAGTAGATTCCCCCTCCATGTTATAGTTTTGAGTGGAGATTTTAATTTGTCGGATATAGACTGGGAGACTCAAAAGTTTATGACGGGTGGCAGGGACAAAGAATCCAGTGAAATTTTTTAAAGTGCTTTATCTGAAAACTACCTTGAGCGGTTAAACAAAGAACCGACTCGTGGCGACAACATATTAGACCTTCTGGTGACAAACTTACCCGAACTATTTGAAGCAGTTAACGCAGAACAGGGAATCAGCGATCATAAAGCGGTTACTGCATCGATGATTTCAGCCGTAAATAGAAATATTAAAAAAGGTTGGAAGATTTTTCTGTTTAGCAAAAGTGACAAAAAGCAGATTTCAGTGTACTTGACGGCTCAACACAAAAGTTTTATCTCAAGTACAGATAGTGTTGAGGATCAGTGGACAAAGTTCAAAACCCTTGTACAATATGCATTAGATGAGTATGTGCCAAGCGAGATCGTAAGAGATGGAAAAGAGTCACCGTGGTGCAACAACCGAGTTAGAAAACTGTTGCGGAAGCAAAGGGAATTTCACAGCAAGCATAAACATAGCCAAAGCATCGCAGACAAACAAAAATTACGCGAAGCGAAATGTAGTGTGAGGAGGGCTATGCGAGAGGCATTCAATGAATTCGAAAGTAAAGTTCTATGTACTGTCTTGGCAGAAAATCCTAAGAAATTTTTGTCTTATGTCAAAGCGGTAGGTGGATCAAAACAAAATGTCCAGACACTCTGTGACCAAAATGGTACTTAAACAGAGGATGACAGACTAAAGGCCGAAATACTAAATGTCTTTTTCCAAAGCTGTTTCACAGAGGAAGACTGCACTGTAGTTCCTTCTCTAGATTATCGCACGGATGACAAAATGGTAGTTATCAAAATAGACGACAGAGGGATTCAGAAACAATTAAAATCGCTCAAAATACGAAAGGCCGCTGGACCTGATGGGATACCAGTTCCATTTTACACAGAGTACGCGAAGGAACTTGGCCCCCTTCCTGCAGCGGTGTACCGTAGGTCTCTAGAAGAGCGTAGCGTTCCAAAGGATTGGAAAAGGGCACTGGTCATCCCCGTTTTCAAGAAAGGACGTCGAACAGATGTGCAGAACTATAGACCTATATCTCTAACGTCGATCAGTTGTAGAATTTTGGAACACGTATTATGTTCGAGTATAATGACTTTTCTCGAGACTAGAAATCTACTCTGTAGGAATCAGCATGGGTTTCGAAAAAGACGATCCTGTGAAACCCAGCTCGCGTTATTCGTCCACGAGACTCAGAGGGCCGTAGACACGGGTTCCCAGGTAGATGCCGTGTTTCTTGACTTCCGCAAGGCGTTCGATACGGTTCCCCACAGTCTTTTAATGAACAAAGTAAGAGCATATGGACTATCAGACCAATTTTGTGATTGGATTGAAGAGTTCCTAGATAACAGAACGCAGCATGTCATTCTCAATGGAGAGAAGTCTTCTGAAGAAAGAGTGATTTCAGGTGTGCCGCAGGGGAGTGTCGTAGGACCGTTGCTATTCACAATATACATAAATGACCTTGTGGATAACATCGGAAGTTCACTGAGGCTTTTGCGGATGGTGCTGTGGTATATCGAGAGGTTGTAACATTGGAAAATTGTACTGAAATGCAGGACGATCTGCAGCGAATTGACGCATGGTGCAGGGAATGGCAATTGAATCTCAATGTAGACAAGTGTAATGTGCTGCGAATACATAGAAAGAAACATTCCTTATCATTTTGCTACAGTATAGCAGGTCAGCAACTGGAAGCAGTTAATTCCATAAATTATCTGGGAGTAGGCATTAGGAGTGATTTAAAATGGAATGATGATATAAAGTTGATCGTTGGTAAAGCAGATGCCAGACTGAGATTTACTGGAAGAATCCTAAGGAAATGCAATCCGAAAACAAAGGAAGTGGGTTACAGTACGCTTGTTCGCCCACTGCTTGAATACTGCTCAGCAGTGTGGAATCCGTACCAGATAGGGTTGATAGAAGAGATAGAGAAGATCCAACGGAGAGCAGCGCGCTTCGTTACAGGATCACTTAGTAATCGCGAAAGCGTTACGGAGATGATAGATAAACTACAGTGGAAGACTCTGGAGGAGAGACGCTTAGTAGCTCGGTACGGGCTTGTGTGGAAGTTTCTAGAACATACCTCCACCGAGGAGTCAAGCAGTATTTTGCTCCCTCCTACGTATATCTCGCGAAGAGACCACGAGGAAAATATCGGAGAGATTAGAGCCCACACAGAAACATACCGACAACCTTTCTTTCCACAAACAATACGAGACTGGAATAGAAGGGAGAACCGATAGAGGTGCTCAAGGTACCCTCCGCCACACACCATCAGGTGGCTTGCGGAGTATGGATGTAGAGGTAGATGTAGATGTAGATGTAGATGTAGAAGACGATACAACGACTTTATGACGTCGTCTCCAACCGAAACAGTAAATGCATTAGGCCAGAGAGGGTGCAACGTTATACTGATGATTAAACTCGTATTGCTAAATTCTTTTTAAATTTGTCTCCATATCGTAATCACTGAAATAACATCACATCTCAAACGGCGAAGTTTCATTTTCGTTTCCTCCTCTCCTCTGAGTGATTCACTTGTTTTGTCAGGTGGCGTCTACTTCCTGCTTTCGGAAGACTCTTTATAAAGAAGCAATCGAAATTAGTGTGGTAGACAATTTGATTAATAAAGACAGGTTTTCCCTCATAGCAGGACGTGGAAATCTGTGCTATCTCGCATCAAAACACAACGTTCTCTGATTCGACCGGGCCGAGTGTTTGATGAGTGTCTGAGTAAGATAATATATCGTTGGCGCCGGTGTTCTACCTACGGGCGGCACCACCAGGCCAGCCTTGGGACAATGAGCGGCGCGTGCGCCGTGTACGATATTTTTAAGTCTAGATACGACCACGATCTGCAGCCTTGGCATCAGTTTACCGCGAAACTCCGCAGCAGTAACATTCTCCTGAAGATGGTGGTCGGGTAGATCGCCGAAATATAGTCTTGTTGATTTTAGGCTCCGGGAGCAAATCCGAGGCGACTACTACGTGCATTTCAAAGTCTATGGATTTGCCGAACATGTGTATTTCCGGCTTGTAGAGGATATCAGCTACCAGTCTACGGACAAGTTTCGTCAACGATTAGTGATAGTGAAGGGATATTTGAATACGGTCCTGAAATGGGAAGTAAAATCCAAGAATGACAACACTGCGATGGAATGACAGATAAAAACTGAGTAATACCTGCAGCGGACTCTTATTTTGGACCACAGCGTTATTCTCTACGATGAGTTTGCATCTGAACAGCAAACAGCATAAGAGCATTACTATTTATAAATTGGAGACTGCCATACTGGTGCATAGCAGATCACTCTTTACCTTGTCCTCGTGTAACAGTTATATCTGAAATCCATTCATATAACTATAAAGAAAAGTTAAGATAGTTACAATGATGACGAGTAGGAAAAACACAACTGATCCTCATTAGTGTAATATTAATATTAACCTATTGCCCTAGTGGCCTAATTAGGCTCCTTTGATTTGTTCGAATCGAGTAACGCGTAGCCTGCTGACTTGCAGGACAGGCAAGTGAGGCGGAATAGGCGTGGTGAATGGACGACCATGGGCTGGTACACTGGACAGCCTGACTGTGGTTTTTAGGCAGTCTCCCTCGATTGTTGAGGCAAATACCGGGCTGGTCCCAAATTCCGATTCAAAGAATACGATACGCAAACAATTAAAATACGGTAACATACAGAACAAAGCTTACGTAATTTACAGACAGAGAGAGCACACAACTTCTTTCCCTTAGGTTGCACTGTCGACTGCAGCATCAGGATGAGCATCTGGCCAAATAAAATTTGCTAAATTCTCGAATGTGGATCTCGCTCTACACTCATGATTAACGCTATTGAAAAGAAGAAGAGACAATAGTGACGTGCCTTTGTGTTATATCTTATGAACACTGTAGCATATGCATTTCTACTGCAGCAGTCTTGGATTAACAGTTACTTAAAATAAAAATCGTTTCCAGTCGCGCCAAAACATGTCGACTTCATTTGGAGAACTTTGTAGCCACGTTAAAAGCATGAAACTTTATGACCACGAACAGGTGCGTACAATAACTGGAAATGTTTCCAGAATGAGATTTTCACTCTGCAGCGGAGTGTGCGCTGATATGAGTTTGTTTGGAAGGTAGGAGACGAGATACTGGCAGAAGTAAAGCTGTGAGGACGGGGCGTGAGTCGTGCTTCGGTAGCTCAGTTGGTAGAGCACTTGCCCGCGAAAGGCAAAGGTCCCGAGTTCGAGTCTCGGTCGGGCACACAGTTTTAATCTGCCAGGAAGTTTCAATAACTGGAAAGATATAGTTTCACCTTTTCTAGTAAATAGTCAACAAAATTTTCTTCTTACAACGCCCGATGGGTTGTAGTAGTGAAAAAATTGAGCGAAGCGAATTCTTAAAAAAAAAAAAAAAAAAAAAAAAAAGTGTAACTTTGATTTATCTGAATTGAGTGTAAGTCTCGGATACGAGTTATGGGCATTAAAGTAATGAAAAGCAGTGTCTGGACGCCATTTATTTTTTCCATTACATGCTGGAAACGATCAGTGTCTGCTAACGCAATGCCGGAATCGTCGTTTCTGCTTTAGGGGGTCTTCCAAACCGCCGTCGCGCCAGCCTGACGGTGACGTACACAATGGCCGCGTGCCAAAGAAACAAACGCAACCTTGAAGCCAATGGTTCGCACTGCCAACACATTTCTGCGAAACGAAGACCGCTACACCGCACCTTATGTACTACAAACATTCACCGTTTGAGTTCCGGTTCGTAAAAGATGGAGTTTTTTTCTTTGTTTATGGGATCTTCCCGTCTCGGTATGCAAACACAGTCGTGATTGTGTACTGAACAATCTGTCTACAGACAATATCTCTTTTCCCCACAGAGAAAAAGAAAAAAAGACCTATGCGTACAAGGTGTCTACATCACAATACCCTATTTTTGAGATTGTTTAAAAATAGTAGTTTTTTCTTTGTTTCAGGTCCAACTTGTCCGTTGGGTGCAGCAGAACAAAGTTGCTCCCTAATTTTTGTCAACGTTTGGTGCGTTTTCGTCAAATCGAAAATGGCTTCAGTGAAGTTGTAAGTAGGCTGTTGTCCGTCCCGGTAGCTGAGTCGTCAGCGCGAGGGACAGTTAATCCTAAGGGCCCAGGTTCGATTCCCGGCTGGGTCGGAGATTTTCTCCGCTCAGGACTGGGTGTTGTGTTGTCCTAATCATTATCATTTCATCCCCATCGACGCGCAAGTCGCCGAAGTGGCGTCAAATCGAAATGTCTGAGTACGTTCAGTTATGCTCAGCTGTTTGAAAGTCAAATAACGTAAGGGATTTACCAGCACAGTAATTCATAAATTTTTCAAATGGGATGTTTCAAAGGAGAAGGCACAAACTATGCTTTGGTCCGCTGAGTTTAAAAACGTTGTTATGGTGCAAAGGATGTCTCGTTTTGATTACAAGAAAGTTGCATCAGACACCAAAAGGAAAAAAGTATAGCGTAGACAGATTCTTGATACTGGCAGCGTTCTGAAGCGACGTGCAGAGGTCGGCTTGTCTGTGAAGAACAAGTTGAGAATATCCGCCAAGCGTCCCAACAAAATCCATGCAAATTAATTCGTCAGCCTTCACGGAAACATCAGATGCGACGTGCAAATATTCATAAGGGTCTCAAAAAACAGTTGCGTCTGTATTCATACAAAGTGCAGTTTCTGCAGGCCATAAAACCCGATGACACGCAATAGCGATATGGATTTGCATGTGAAATGCTTAACCGAATCGACCGGAACCCAGCTTTCTCGTCAAGGTAATGTTTTCAGCTGAGACCACATCCTATGTCTCTGGCTCGGTGAATCGTATTTAGATGTCACAGAATCCATACAGCATCAGGGAAAAGGTGCGAGACAGTCCGAACGTGAACGTCTGACGTGACCTCACGTGCAATAAGATAATTGGACCGCTCTTCTTTGCCGAAGAGACTGTCACAGGTAAGACAAATGTTGGGGATATTTGCTTTCCCCCAGGTTGAAGACGGGCAACCAAACATTTGGTTTCAACAAGATGGTGCTCCACCTCAGCGGTCGTTGAGTGCTCGCAAAACTCTGAATTGAATACTTCCAGGATGTTGGATTAGACATGATGGACCCGGGAGTTCTCCTGATATTACACGATTTGTTTTTTTTTTTTTTTTTCTGTAGGGCTAGGTTAACAACAGGGCGTTCGCCACTGCAGTGCGGGAGTTTCAAGATCTCTGTACTCGGCGTGTCCCAAAGGGCCCTTTTGTTACCACTATCAACCATTTCCCCCATGAGGTGTAAGCCTGATAACCTAGCTTGTCGTTAATGCGGAAGTTAAATAGTGTAGCAGTTAGAATGCTACGTTGAGGAATACTATTTTTGTTTTCCGCGACCATCTATTAATATTTTGAAAGCTAACATAGGAAATAATTGATGAGTACAGTGAGGCTTTAGTAACAAAAGATCAGACTCCGCTGAAGAGCGAATAGAGGGGAAAAGTTAAGTCTTGGTATCTTTTAGACGGTAACAGCAGCAGCTAAAATCATCTACGAAAACAAATAAAAGACCTAAGCTACGGGGAAGCAGGAAGCACTAACCCTGAACAGTATTGCGCTGAGCATCAGTCGACATCAAATATGTGCTTATGAATAGCTTAACAACTCAATAGGGATGAGTTCAAATAAATGGTTCAAATGGCTCTGAGCACTATGGGACTTAACATCTGTGGTCATCAGTCCCCTAGAACTTAGAACTACTTAAACCTAACTAACCTAAGGACATCACACACATCCATGCCCGAGGCAGGATTCGAACCTGCGACCGTAGCAGTCGCGCGGTTCCGGACTGCGCCTAGAACCGCTAGACCACCGCGGTCGGCGAGATGAGTTCATCACTGCCGCTAAAGCATCTGTTGAGGTTATCGCACAGACACATTTTAGATTAAGACTATACTCGACACGAGCTTACATTTCTCTCTTGATGTCCACAAAATCCGTAGATATTGTGAACGTGCTGAGATCCGGAAAGCGAACTCGTGACCTCGGTTTCAGTATGCCGTTGACCTGTGTCGGGCAACCAGCAACCACGATGCACTCTGCAGATGCGGCTGCCGGGTGGTCACGATTCACCGAGATCCCACTTATTACGCGAGGTCTTCGTTTTGGACTTCCAGTGCCTCAGACGAGTGGTGCAGTCACGTACTCCCCCAGTCTCTCTTGTCCAGAGTTTATCTCGTTGTGAGAACTCCATTCTTTTTCGTGATTTGGCACTTTTCTTTACCCGGATGTTCTTCTTGTCACCACTGTGGCTAGGTAACCTAAGCGCCTATTTGCAAATTCCTTCTAGTGCACAACAAGAGTCCACTTAGTTGTGCAGACTACCTAAACTCGCTCCTCTCCACCTTGCTGGTGCGGGCATGAAACTAACCTTCGCATGATGTGTCACTGCTGAGCAATACAATACAGCTCGATGAAACTTGACCGATACATAGGAAGTACTGATACAGTATAGTATAGTATAGTATAGAAGATAACCGAGAGCAATACACATCGAGACGAGCAGACATGACCCTTTTAGTCAAAGCCAATAATGCCACAATTGTCCCGTGGTTTATGACAATCCCCTGGACATTAATGGTTCTTAGTAGAGTGTGTGAGCACCAAGGTCAACGATGCACTCCCTGGAACGTGCTCCCTTGCTGGTCACAATGTTGGTAAGGAGTCCTGCATGATGTTCCATTCTTCCACTAGCGCGGATGAGAACCGCTGGAGGGCCGTTGGTGCATGGGGATGTACTGCAGTACCTTTTCCGAACGCATTCCACAAGTGACCGATGGGATTTACGTCGGGGGAACGGTCAGGTCAGTCCATTCGTCCAATATCCTCTCGTTCAAAGAACTCCTCCACCTGCACCGTTCGATACGCTCACGCACTGTATAATGTTGCATATCCCTTACTATCAAAATGTTCGTAGACATACAGAAAGTAAATATCCTACGTTGAACTAACTATTGCCGTGTTGTCAAGGTTTATATAATTTAGTAAGGGTAGAAACATTATATTAGTAGATAAATGTTACTTATCTTGCTATGACTGTCTCGTTGTCTAGTGTGTGTTCCTGTTTGCACTTTCCAATCAATAGGTCCAAGATATTTTGTTTCAGTAAAAGTCGTTGAAATATTGTTGCTTTTCGGCATTATCAGTATTTATTCATAAATTCTTGACACTTTCTACAACGCCACTTCTAAAGTAAGTGCATTGTGCAAAGATTTCAACACAACAGAAAGAACTCGATAGTTACATTGACCAATCTCGACAACAAGTGAAACTTAAAACGTCCCCTTAGAACAATTATACATGACTGTGCTTAAACGGACACACAATATTTTTTAGCGCAACGCAATCTGACTTTCAGAAATCCCTACAAAAGAATGGCCCTGACTAACATTAACCTGTACCTTTCACAAATCACTTACCTCACAAAAATCTTCGTTACTCAAGCTACTGCAATACAGCGAGCGCCACTACTGCCAGCTAAATAAAAGATTCAAACTACAGAAGGCACTAACTACTGATAGGCATAGTTAGCAATTGAAAGATGTTAATAGAGAACAAACAATCTATTTACCTTAACAGTTATAATATATATAGTAGTTCATGACATCTAGTGTTACAAATTTCAAATCTCCGCCATCTCTCTCCCCACATCCACCATTCCTGGTGGCTCACCTCCAACTGCGCAACGCTACGTGCTGTTCACATCCAGCAGCCCAACACTACAATGGCGAACAACAATGCAAACCAGCCACAGACTGCACACAGCACAGCCAGTGATTTTCATACAGAGCGCTACGTAACGTTGCCAATAAGAAAACCTAAACAGCCTACTTACATAGCCCCCATGCTCCCCACAAAAAATTTTACAAATTGTTTTGGGCAGTGGCCAATAATGATTTGATAAAATTTTTCATAATTACAACAACAAAGAAATCAAATGCACACACTTATTGATACAATGTTGGTCAAAAGCTAAAATTTTCTCACAGTCCATAAAGACAGTCCTGATCATTCATCATAATAGTAATTACAGTTTTTTTCACAAAGTCTCATTACTAAAAGAAATTGCACACAGAAGTAGTGGATTTCCATGCAGTCTTGAAGAAGTAGTGTTGTCCTTCCAACGGAAAGACAGTGCTGACTCTTGACATGCAGACAGGTATTGGGCCACAACAGAGCAAACCCACAGCAGAGTCATTCGACGTTTTGAAGAATATTGGTAGGTAGGTCATCACAGAGCAGACCCACTGTAGTCCTGGTAGAGATTATGGTATTGGTGGGCCACTAGAGGTGCAGACCCACTGCAGTCCTTGTAGAAATAATGGTACTGGTGGGTCAGCAAAGGTGTAGACCCACTGTAGTCCTTGTAGAAATAATGGTATTGGTGGGTCATCAAAGGTGTAGACCCACTGTAGTCCTTGTAGAGATGGCCAGCAGCCATCTGCTGCGACTGTGCAGGTGCACAATCACGATCGAAGAGACTTGCAGAGAAGATAGCAAGTCCATAAACCACCACTTGTGCACGCACAATGTTTTTGGAATTGTCCTTAGAAGTCTTGCAGACAATATAGCAAGTCCATAAACCACCACTTGTACACTCACGAAGTTTTTGGAATTGTCCTTAGAACCAGCAATGCTGTTATCCAGTCCCTTGCTGAATTAGTAACACACGTGCAAACACTAACAGTCCCTACTTCTCACATATTGTGCATTACTAAGACCAACAGAAATGTGTGCAATGAAAAGAATGCTTACAAGTTACTTTATTTGATGAACTGGTGTCAATTACAATATTATAACATGAGAATACAATTACAAAGGTACAAAATACATCATCAAAAACATAACAATACAGATAACATTTGTAGTAATACAGGCTTTACAAAAGAATAGAAATAACATATACATCAGTGTTACAGGAATTATGACATGAGTACATACATAAAAGATCAGAATAATTATTGAAACATCAACTTCACACATAAGCATTAAAACAAAACAGAATAAATAATGTCTAAACATCTTTACAAAGAAAATAACATATTATCAGAAAAATTCTACAACATAGCTCTCATCAGCTAAACACATAAAGACAGGAAAAAGACAAATAAACAAGGGTACATAAACACATAGTGGGATAACACAAGGAAAGGACAGGTTTTGTTTTATTGCAGTATTTTGCAAACAAAACTTTCTTTGCTTCTTGGAGATCTCCCTTCATTCATCATTATTCCCAAAAAGTCCTATCTATACCTCCTTCCTGTATTCTATTCATATTTCTTTCAAAATAATTATTTCTGATTGTACAATACTCATTTTGGCCCAAATCTTTTTCATATAACTTCACAATGCATTCTTTACCTATTCTCCGTAGTCAGTTTCTTATATAGTCTACCCCCTCTTAAGCTAACTTAAATCTACTGAGCTCAGATGCTAAACTAAGGGACGAGGCAATGCAGCAGCACAAAACAATTAACAAGAACAGCAATGACAAAAAAATTCAAGTTGGCAAAGTAAGCAACAATATTACAACTAATATAAGGCAATGAGCAGCAAACAAGAAAAATAAATCAGTAGTAAACTGGCTTAGCAGAGTAACACAAAGTCAAATTCAGTAACACTATGCCTGGCAAACAGCAGCAGCAAATGAAATAACTTATATCTAAACATGACATAGCTCAAGCAGAAAAAAAACATTACACTAAAGACAACAATGCAGACAAGGGAAATGTATATTCACATCGTAATGTCTATGTAATTAAAGTGGTGCACCACAAGAAGTTATTCTACAAAAAAAATTACCAAGTAGTTGAAAAGAAAATTCCGTATGCAATTCCTGTGAACGGAAATGTCTTTGTGCTCCCCCATTTTTGGGAAATGTATTACAAAATTAGTATTTACTGGATCTGTAGACAGAAAATATTTATATTAGTACATCTATAAAATTCTATTTTAACCAATGCTGCAGTGCAGCTAGAAACTATATATTAAAAAAAATGAAAATATGTACAAAGGAAGGCATGAAACATCATTCATTAGCCATACGGCATTTCATAAGGTAGTAAAAAATCTCTCAACTATAAAGACAGTAGTCATAATCAGGTGTATAGACATAAAATATTTCTCGTCATTTCATTAGGCATTTCAGTAAATCATAAATTAAGAGCTCCACAGTGTAATCATATGTTTTCAAGTTTGAGCATGTCGTATTTGGGATGCTTTCTACAAAGGAATGTCAATAGCGAGGATAAGGGCCTCCCTTTTTTTTTCTACCTGTGCCTCTGAAAACGCACACACTAATGGCTTTTTCTCCAGGTGTCTGATGCAGCTGGGTGCCCACGACGCATTATGTGCAGGTGGTCACTTAACTTTCTTATGGAAATATTTACGACAGCAGTTTCCTTTGCAGTGACAGTCTCATATACAAAATTTCACAGGTCGAGAATTTGCGTTGCAAATGTGTAGAAACAAAATCTTATGAATATAACAGTGTCCAAAAAATTTTCGCCGGCATTGTGATACATTCACGCATTTACACACATTTCATAACTCTTAAAGTATGATTCTTGGTTTCCAACATCCTTTATAACAAGTCAGAGTCCCTAACCACTACTCATTATTCCTTACCTTATTACACATATACATATTCGTCAACACTTCTTCAATATTTCATCATAATAAATACGTAGCATAATAAACATTCCTCAACAGCACAATACACATTGTCGTCGTAATAATAACATCATAACACCTCAGTCAAATCTCAAAAACGTCGTAGCTTCCTCCAATAATATCAAAACCTAAAGAAAATTCTCTGCTCATTGCAATAGTGTCATCTACCTCAAACGTACTTTAAAAATCATGATCTCATACCAAATACGTCATTCAAAGCTCTCATATTATCACAATGGGTCTGAAAAAATATGAACAGTTCACAAAGTACAAACAAAATACAATTTTGTAAGTGTGAAGTCATACAATGGTGTAATTACGTAAACATGTCACTGATGTAGAAAAAAGAAATGTTTGTCTCTCTCAGTTAAATGATCAGATAGCTGTGTAATTATGTGTTAGAGAAATATTGTATCGATGTGTAAAGTTGTATAAGCAAATACCATATTAGCTAGGGCTCCTTGTGCTTGCCAAACACATGGTACAGAAAGTAGGCGTGTACCCCCCTGAGGATTAATGTAATTATACTCTCAGTTGTTACAGATTACAAGAATGGAATGAAATGTATTACGGAAAACCTTTGTATCATTGTACTTCAAATATCTTTAAAAATAAATGATTTAAGTACAAAATTAATCACTCAAATACATGTCCTGTAGCGCTAAATGTGCGTCTTGCTGTAAGATAATCTCTGTGGAAGTGTCATAGTTATTGTCCTCCGAAAGCTAAGTTCTGCAGAAGTCAATGTACTTACCTCATGATAACAAAAGTGAAATGCTTTGCGTATAGATATCTTAGTTATTACGCTTATTGTTGTGATGAAGAAATTACTGTGCTGTAACGTATTGTTGTGCTACGGAAAAGGCTGTCTCATTGTAGCTATACCACAAAAGTTACTACTAAAACATGTTTTACTTTCCAGAATAATACAGAAAAACTGTGCAGATAGAAACAGAAACACCGCAAAAGCAACATTGTAAATTGTCACTCATTAGTAGCGTCATGATAAAATCGTGTAGCTGTCACATAAACTAACCACTGTCTCATCTGGTATCTCACAGAACGTACTTTAAATCCAGAATGTTTCTTCAAGTAAACCAAAATGTTGCATTAAAATCTCATTAGCAGTGCCAGTATATGTCCTAAGTATGTAAGCCTGATAGTCGTTACGTAATCGTGGAACTAACAAGCAAGATTGTACACACACAATAACACTGTGTCGGCTGTTCACTATAACAATGCATTTGTAATTACTGTTTAAATAAGTTCTCTTGGTTCTTGACTGGATATTTAACTTCAAACATTGTTGCCTGGTAACAGTTTCTAAGTCTGACAATGCATAATAGTAACGTGAAGTGAAAAATTTTATAGCAAAGACTAAATTAAAAAACAGATTATCTCTAAATAAATGGTTTTACATGTGAAATGTGGTGTAACCCTTTGCTCTTCCTAGTACGCAGAGTTTCAACTTTAACGCAATTATCATGTGGTATACATCGGTAAAGGATACTGGAATTTTTCTCAAGGTTAGCGTCTATGTTATTTTTCCCTGAGCCAGCGGGCGCACGTGGCTGCCTGCGGTGCGAGTCATTGTCTGTTTCTTTGTTGGCGCGCGTCCTTACTGGGATTAGGAGACCTAACTTCTACAAATTCACCTTGCCGAGAGGGTCCTGCCCTGTTTAAATCCCGCCAGTTCTCATGAAATTCAGGTCTGTAGTTATGTCGGTAGTTGACATAGTTTCTTGTTTGTCGGTCATGTGGTGGAGAATTGCTCCCGGAATCGTAACTGCGTGGTGGACCGTTGCGTCGAAAGTTATTCTGTCTCCCTTGATAATAATTATTTTGGTTCCCATATTGTCTGTTTCTATGGTTGTCTCTGTCACATTCATTACTATGGAAAAGCAATCTTTCTCTGTAACTATTATTCTGCCAACGGTTGTCATACGGATGGTGTCTGTTTTGGTCACGATTTGTGTTGTGAGAATAGCCTTGTCGTGTCCAGTTATTTCTTTCGTCGCGGAATTGTGACGGATGTGACCTGTAATTATTGTGTTTCTGTTTTCGCATCCCGCGACTGTCTGTGTCAATTTCTAATTCTTGTAAGAGTCCCTGAAAAGCTTCAATGTCGTCTTTGCAACGTCCTGCCAAAATAATATGCCGTAAATGTTCAGGTAATTTGATTAAGCAAATGCGGATGAGTTCTGAGGGGCTGTATGGGTTTGAAAGATACTGATTCTTATGCAACATGTCTTCAAAATATTTCATAAGACTGGAAAATTCAGATTGTTCGAAATGTTTCATCATTATGATGCTATGTCTTGCATAGTCTTGTGTAGCTTGAGACCAATATGCTGAGAGGAAGGTATGATAAAAATCTCCTTCACTGTGACAATCGTGAATGACCGATCGCATTCTTACAGCTGGTTCATTCTCCAAGTAGCCACACATAAATTCTAACCTGTGCTCCAATGACCAGTTGGGAGGAAAACAATGAGAGAATTGATGGAGCCACGCTTATGGATGAATGTCGTTGGCAGAATTCTTAAACGTTTTGAATTTACGTGTAGTAATGAACAGCTTATAGTCAAAATCATCGTGTTGGCGAGTAGCATATCAGTCATTGATACGTCGTGTCGGCGGTTCCATCTCAAAATTCGGTGCACCTTGCTAATTTCTTTCATAATTTCCGAAATGCCCTGTGTTATTATTTTGTGGCTTTTCCGCATTTCTAAGTCCCTCTTCCCATGTTGGAGCACGAGTGTCCTCTGAAATATGAAATTTTTGTATTACTTGTGCCAACTGACCTTGTACTACCCGGATTTCTCTTTTGTATTGCGTATTAATTTGATTCTGATTTTGTTTGAATTTTCTAATTTGTTCATACTCTTCTGTGTCAGTGAAGGCTACGGGTCTTGTGTCATTCTGATCATCATCTACCTTTGTAGATAAGTTAGTGACCTGATCCGGAAGTTCGGCTACTTTCTCCGATAGTGAACACATTTCCTCAGTGTGTTTTTCTGAACCAAGTTTCAGAGTGTCCATTTGTGTTGAAATCGAATCTACTGTGTCCTTTAAGTTTTCCTGAGTTTTTGCAAGCTGCGTAACCGAATCGTAGATGCAACTGAGTCAATTTTAGCCCACAAGGTCTCATGATTTTCATGAACAATGGTTTGCAGTTCTTTTATGGCTGCTTCGTGATTCTGTAATGCATTTTCATGCCGCGAAAAATTAGGTTGAAAATGCTCACAATTTTTTTTTACGTCATTACAGACTTTTTGACATTTCGATTCGATGTTATGTAACTCAGTAGTTAAATCTTCACGTATTTGTTCAAGTGTGGTGTCTAACTTCCGAAGATTTTGTTCCATTGTGTCTAACTGTTGCTGTGTTTGTCTCTGGTGTTTTTCCATTGTGTCTAACTTTTGAAGCTATTGCTGTGTTTGTCTCTGATTTTGTTCCATTGTGTCTAACTTTTGAAGATTTTGTTCCATTGTGTCTAACTTTTGAAGATTTTGTTCCATTGTGTCTAACTGTTGCTGTGTTTGTTTCTGGTGTTGTTCCATTGTGTCTAACTTCTGAAGCCTTTGTCCCATTTGTCTATGATTTTGTTCCATTTGTTGCATTAATTGCAATAATAATGTATTAGTGTCTGGAATCTGTTTCTCTTTGCTTTTTGGCAGTGCATTTTCACCGGCAACATTCACATTTTGACAAGCAGAAAATGTGTCTTGACTCATTTGAGAAAACTGTGAGGACCCAAAACCTAAGTCTACAGTATTTGTAAAATTGTGTCCTGTCATTTCGGATTCCTGAGGCGAGCTGTTGCCAAGCGATCGATCGATAGTGCTTCCCTGTTCACTAATTGTTTCACTGCCTACGCCATTGTTTGCCGCCCGCTCCATTTCCCTATGCACAATTACCAAATTACTATGTTGAACATTAGTTAATTCATTACACGGTGGCGCTAACACACTGCTTTCGTCTTCACTGTCATTTCTCAATTTACTTTGGAGCGTAGTGTTACGTTTTTCACACCCCATTATTGTCACAATATTTCACACGACAACACAGAAAAACACAATTTGAAGAGCAAAAGTAGGGGAACACATTAACATAGCACTGAAAATAATATGTCGTTAATTGCAAGCGCAGCTGCGAAATACTTGGTGCAAATCTACATGCATCCCACAACTGTTTTACTGTACAACAATGAAAGACTGCAACTACAAAGGAGATTCTCTCTACAATTACGCACTAGCAACAAACAATAGCTACACTAATTACACAAACTACAAGAAAAAATCAGAAGATTCCAGTGAGGTATCCTCGGCTAAGGGTCGACATTTGAAACGTCCCCTTAGAACAATTATACATGACTGTGCTTAAACGGACACACAAAATATTTTAGCGCAACGCAATCTGACTTTCAGAAATCCCTACAAAGGAATGGCCCTGACTAACATTAACCTGTACCTTTCACAAATCACTTACCTTACAAAAATCTTCGTTACTCAAGCTACTGGAATACAGCGAGCGCCACTACTGCCAGCTAAATAAAAGATTCAAACTACAGAAGGCACTAACTACTGATAGGCATAGTTAGCAATTGAAAGATGTTAAACAGAGAACAAACAATGTATTTACCTTAACAGTCATAATATATATAGTAGTTCATGACATCCAGTGTTACAAATTTCAAATCTCCGCCATCTCTCTCCCCACATCCACCACTCCTGGCGGCTCACCTCCAACTGCGCAACGCTACGCGCTGTTCACATCCAGCTGCCCAACACTACAATGGCGAACAACAATGCAAACCAGCCACAGACTGCACACAGCACAGCCAGTGATTTTCATACAGAGCGCTACGTAACGTTGCCAATAAGAAAACCTAAACAGCCTACTTACAAACTATTACGGCGTGTTTGGCGTCTGAAATTACTATAAGTATTACGTACATAGCTTCCAGATTCTTCTAAAATAAATGGTTCTAATGGCTCTGAGCACTACGGGACTTAACTTCTGAGGTGATCAGTCGCCTAGAACTTAGAACTACTTAAACCTAATTAACTTCACCACACACATCCATGCCGAGACAGGATTCGAACCTGCGACCGTAGTGGTCGCGCGGCTCCAGACTGAAGCGCCTAGAACCCTCGGCCACACCGGCCGACCCAGATCCTTCTAGAACAGGATCTAGTTCGAATGAAGTTTATTACGACTGCCTTAATTGAAATTAATTTTCAGCTATAATGTACGTGATCTTTTCCGCAAATAATTATTTTTATAAAGACTTATGCGCCTGAAGGTTGCAAATTTTGACATAAAAACTATAAGCTTCCTCTCTTTGTACAATCGTCGACTGAATTATCGACAGTAAAATTAGAAAAATTAAAAATGAAAACAGAAATTTTGTTTAAGCACAATAACTGCGCGGACTACTTCGGCATGCCTCACGGCCGATCCACATTCACACCGGGTGCCACCTATCTGCAGCCCCGGTCCATTTCCTCCATGCTCGCTAATCTGAGATCCCCGCAGGATGTCGGACGTACTTGTGCATCCGCACTGAACGATGTGGATCCATTGCTCATCCAGTCGAATCACTTATTCATACAGTTTCTTTTTCTTATCGATCCATTTAGCAACATCAATCTTGACCCATGAAAACTAGTAATCACAGTGGTTAACTTAAATGAGTGACGCCGGCCGCTGTGGCCCAGCGGTTCTAGGCGCTTCAGTCCAGAACCGCGCTGCTGCTACGTTCGCAGGTTCGAATCCTGCCTCGGGCATGGAAGTGTGTGATGTCCTTAGGTTGGTTAGGTTTAAGTAGTTCTACGTCCAGATGACTGATGACCTCAGCTGTTAAGTCCCATAGTGCTTAGAGCCATTTGAACCATTTATAAATGGAAGAAAAGCCACTTTACACTGAGAGTATTAGTTTAGCCGAGGTAGGCCGCGCAGTTGTACTGACGCACTGTTCCGGATAGCGCAGTGGTTAACGCACCTGCTCAGTAACCAGGAGATCCCGGCTTCGCACCCAGGTCTGGATCACACTTTCACTCGTCGCCGCTGATTCTGCGTAATGTCCCGACCCAGCTGACAGCAGTAATCCCTTTCCTTTCCCCTCTCCCCCCACCACCTTCAATTTACAGGGCTATTACAAATGATTGAAGCGCTTCATAAATTCACTGTAGCTCCATTCATTGACATATGGTCACGACACACTACAGATACGTAGAAAAACTCATAAAGTTTTGTTCGGCTGAAGCCGCACTTCAGAGCGCTCGAGAGCGCAGTGAGACAAAATGGCGACAGGAGCCGAGAAAGCGTATGTCGTGCTTGAAATGCACTCACATCAGTCAGTCATAACAGTGCAACGACACTTCAGGACGAAGTTCAACAAAGATCCACCAACCGCTAACTCCATTCGGCGATGGTATGCGCAGTTTAAAGCTTCTGGATGCCTCTGTAAGGGGAAATCAACGGGTCGGCCTGCAGTGAGCGAAGAAACGGTTGAACGCGTGCGGGCAAGTTTCACGCGTAGCCCGCGGAAGTCGACGAATAAAGCAAGCAGGGAGCTAAACGTACCACAGCCGACGGTTTGGAAAATCTTACGGAAAAGGCTAAAGCAGAAGCCTTACCGTTTACAATTGCTACAAGCCCTGACACCCGATGACAAAGTCAAACGCTTTGAATTTTCGGCGCGGTTGCAACAGCTCGTGGAAGAGGATGCGTTCAGTGCGAAACTTGTTTTCAGTGATGAAACAACATTTTTTCCTAATGGTGAAGTGAACAGACACAATGTGCGAATCTGAGCGGTGGAGAATCCTCAAGCATTCGTGCAGCAAATTCGCAATTCACCAAAAGTTAACGTGTTTTGTGCAATCTCACGGTTTAAAGTTTACGGCCCCTTTTTGTTCTGCGAAAAAAACATTACAGGAAACTTGTATCTGGACATGCTGGAAAATTGGCTCATGCCACAACTGGAGACCGACAGCGCCGACTTCATCTTTCAACAGGATGGTGCTCCACCGCACTTCCATCATGATGTTCGGCATTTCTTAAACAGGAGATTGGAAAACCGATGGATCGGTCGTGGTGGAGATCATGATCAGCAATTCATGTCATGGCCTCCACGCTCTCCCGACTTAACCCCATGCGATTTCTTTCTGTGGGGTTATGTGAAAGATTCAGTGTTTAAACCTCCTCTACCAAGAAACGTGCCAGAACTGTGAGCTCGCATCAACGATGCTTTCGAACTCATTGATGGGGACATGCTGCGCCGAGTGTGGGAGGAACTTGATTATCGGCTTGATGTCTGCCGAATCACTAAAGGGGAACATATCGAACATTTGTGAATGCCTAAGAAAACTTTTTGAGTTTTTGTATGTGTGTGCAAAGCATTGTGAAAATATCTCAAATAATACAGTTATTGTAGAGCTGTGAAATCGCTTCAATCATTTGTAATAACCCTGTATATATAAATAAAATTAAATCATCAGCAAATGCATGAAAAATTATCATTAGCTGTAGAATATATAATTCAAGTATAAAAATTAAGTCAAGCCCAAATTTATACGGAAGCGAACATTTCAACTGAACTACGAAAATTCTGAGAAGGCAAGCTACATTACAACTGTCATCTATAAAAATGAGGTCAGGGCAGAATGCACCACTAAAAGTCACTGATGAGGGAGGAGTACAGTGTCACAGTAAAGTTGACAGGTGAGTATAACGTGTTACAAGATTTGGAGCACAGTAGGCCCATGCAACATTATGTCTCCTCTCACTATAACATCTTGACATTGGAAACAGTCGTGTTCGTCAACGTTACATGTTCCCATCTCTCGCCATATGATGGAATGTTCAGAATCAGTACTCTGAGCAATACCAAACTCCTGGCCTGCACTCGTCACACCTCGTTCTTTTTCCAGTTTCGCGATTATTTTTATCCGTAGAGAGTCATCCAAATGTTGTCTACGGGACATTTTGTTATGAATAAGAAGACTAAAGTGCTCTGTAACTGCCTGCTGAGTGACAGACACTGTTTTTTCCCACTCCTTCAACCGAATTTTGTTGCGAGGACGGTGCCATTTGACTCTATTGTCATGCTGACGTCACGCCTTCTGACGTCTAGCTTTCTGTGAGCGACTGAGAGACATCTGGCAACATGCTCCCGTACTTTCCTTCATTTTCATTCACCAGTTAATATTTTCTGTTACTGTTTATAGCCCGCTCTTAAGTTTTGCAGAGCAGTGTACGAATGCTGCCGACAGAAGCCTAAGCGTTTGCTCAGTCGTGTGCCTCCAAATGTGTAAACCTCCTGCAGCTGTGCACTTTACGTGTCACGCGGCGAGCTGAAAAAATGGTTTGGAGAGGAAACACTGTAGAACATGTCAGCTTAGGCCAAAGAACACATGGGAGTTATAAATGACAATATGAAATGAAGACGTGTATTGTTGACATCAGAAGTAAACGTTATGATAACAGAAACAAACGAGATACGGCATTAAACGAAATATGCTGTACCTTTCAAGGTTCTACGTCGCTGTAAACAATTGAGGAAATCAAGAAGGAAATAAAAACCCTGAGTTCACTGTACTGTCGAAAAAGAGAGGTCACTGAGACCTCGAAGAATAGTGGTGCAGGCAATGACGACGATTCTCTACCAAGAGTATAGTTTTTTGAATCTTAGACTAACGATACCATCTCGAAGGAAGCAGTTGCTTTTCTCTTCACAGTGTCCTGCTTCATTACTCTCTGTTACGCAATGAATCGATAATTATCCTCGCTCATCATGAATTCGTTTCTAACGATTATTCGACTTATAAGAGAAGTTTTTTCGAAGAAATGTCGAACTTCCCCTTTCCATATACTCATCCATTTTTTTCACCCATGAGTACTACTTTTATCTTTTAAATTTGTTCACTATCACGGCATATAATATAACGGCCGCAGAAAAAGCAGGAACTGCTGATTTCCTTTTAGCACTCGACACCATGATTGCTTGCTCTCTGTGCGTGCAGTGCTGATGTTCGCTTTGTGGCGCGTCTGATCACACTCAACTTTTTCCGGTCGGTTTAGTGCGCACTTCGTTACGCGCTTGAAGGAATGTGTAAATTGGCATTCGGGGATGAAAGTGGTGGGTGCTATCTGTCAGTGAATCGTGCGAAGTGTTAACTGTTGGCGTATCATATTTTCGGAGGTGGACATCGGAGACTAGCGCAGCATTTGTGTGAATGAGGCTGGAAAACCGATTAAAAACCATTATCAGAATGGTTGGTGTACCAGACCTAGAACTAACAAACCGCTGCGCGGAAATGATTTGGTTCTCGATCGCCTCAGCTGCGCGTTAAGCTGTACGAGCAGGTACGCACACGACCGAATGAGACACAATAAAAGTTCGTTAGAAATCCGCCGTTGGCCAGACAGACAGCGATAAAATGGTTGCCGCCGATTGCAAAAGACATCGATAGTGAAGTAAAGAGGAGTAAGCCTTTAGATGAAATAAGACCTGAAAAACAGAAGACTCCTGAAATTTGTCGTTTTTCTCATGAGAAATCGAATTAGATCAAAGTATGTAATGAAGAACTGATCACTAGATATCACGAGATGCTGACCCTTCAGTATCAGAGGAAGCAGTGCGTGATGTGTTGTCAGTAGGGAAGCAGTAACAGCAGAATCGGTCATTCTTGAGAGTTCAGTGAGTTCGGATGTGGACTAGACATTGGATGTCACCCGAGTAATAAATCCATTAAGGACTGTTAAGCCCTTCCAGAGTTATCCAATCTGATGTTGAGATGTTGTATTTTCACACCGCCACATCTCGTCACATAAAACACTGATTTGAGTAATGAAAGAGGTCAAGAGCCATTTATTTGCCAATGTATAATATTTAACTACGCATTGTAATGATTTATTTCGACGACTTACAAGGAGAAATGAATCCAGCGCCACTGACGCGCCTAAGAAACTACAGACAAATTCAGCGCACATGTAAAAACATCGGTATTAATGACAGACTCTGAAGACATTTGAGTATTAAAAAAAAAAAAAAGCACGCAACACATCGTCCAGTGCCGGACGATATCACTCTCTTTTTATCTCCTAATTGATATGGAGGCACCATTACACAGGCGTCGTTATAACATCTGTAATTTGTTTAAATCTACAGAGATATACTGTTATTTTGTTGCATGTGAGACTAGTATGTGAGAAAAACGCAGATTGGTTAATGAATGAACATTTCTAAGTGATTTCTTAACTTTTCAAACCACTCAGGCTCTGTCATTGTTATTGACGTAAGTTCAAAATGGCTCTGAGTACTATGGGACTTAACATCTATGATCATCAGTCCCCTAGAGCTTAGAACTACTTAAACCTAACTAACATAAGGACATCACACAACACCCAGTCATCACGAGGCAGAGAAAATCCCTGACCCCGCCGGGAATCGAACCCGGGAACCCGGGCGTGGGAAGCGAGAACGCTACCGCACGACCACCAGCTGCGGGCTATTGACGTAAGTGTTAACATGTTATATGTGTTTTAGATCCAAGCTCGTAATTATGGTGTTAATTACTCTAAATTTGTGTTTGCTTTAGTTGTTGGAGAACCTTAATCATTTATTTTCTATGTGCCAAGTTTTTTTCACAGAACCAACCGTGTCCGACGTCTCATTGTGTGGACAGAACAGTGTTAACATACTACTTTTATTCCCCCCCCCCCTTGTAATATTCTTCAAACTCAGTTTTTAACTGGCCCTTAGGTACATTTTCAGTGCGTGTGACGTCCGGGAATTTCTTAGCCAACTTCACTTCTCAAATTGTAAATCGCTCGCACAAAGCCTCGCTGTTCCGCCATGGAACGCGGCACTTTATAAACTGGACAGGGAGCCACGCAAGTATATGTTGCTTCCCCTTCTCAATCTGAAGCTTAATAATAATTATAATATTTCCTAACATCAGAAAGTTCACTGACTTCGGATGAGGACTGTTCATTGGATGTCAGCCGAGTAAGAAATCCATTAAGGACAGTTCAACCCTTCCAAAGTTATCCAAGCTGATGTAACTGTGATAAGGAAGTGTGAAGAAACAACCGCAGATAAACCAAGACCGGGCAGACCTCATGTTCCGATGGCCAGAGGCCGTCGAAAGTTGCTGAGGGTGCCTGTAAACAGTCGCATGAAATCATGAGAAGAAAACACTCGTTAATTACGAAGTTCTACGAGCAGTTAAGCTAGCACAGTGACAGTGTGCAGGGAGTTAAAAAGTATGGGGTACAACGGTGAAGCAGCTCCTCCTAATCCACACATTTCTGTCGTCAATGGCAAGTGGTGCTCGAGGTGATGTAAAGAACGACGCCAATGAGCAGTGGATGACTGGAAAAAAGAGTCACTTGGAGTTATGAGTCACGCTACGTCCTATGGCAATCCAATAGAAGAATCTGAATTTGATTAACGCCCGGAGAACGTCACCTGGTAAGAAGACTAGGTCCAACAGAGGATTACAGTGGAGGTCACGTTCTTTATGGTTAGGGTGTGGTCCCCACATTGCGCTTAAGAAAGCGTCGCCTTGTCATAAAGAGCATCTGTGAGGCAGTGGTTTGTGGACAATAACATTCCTGAAATGAATGAAACGTTCTCTGTTTTCAAGCCGCGTCAATTCAAATAAAATCCTCGAGCTTTCGATGACCATCTGCGCCAGCGTCTTGAGGACTTCACTGACTGCCGGGGCTGACGCAGACACACATAACGGAGGGTTGTACCCTCTGCAGTGGGCGAAGTTCTAGTGCAACTGAGGCGCTTCTCCTTCTTACATGAAGATTGGTGTGGCATGTCATGACTTTTTTTTTAAAAAAAAAGGGGTGAAAGGATAGTTAGAGCGATAGTAGAAGAGGTATGGAAAACGAATTGCCCAATTGTCTGGCCAGCGTGGTTTTATAAGATTGCAGGACAGCAGATGGGGCAGTAGAAGTGTGTGGAAAACGAATGGCCCATTGGCTAGCCGGGAACTATAACTAAGTGATAGAGTAAAGGATAGGAGGAGGAACAGCATAAGTTGAAAGAAAACGAAAGGCCATTTTCCTGGCCTCTTCTTCTTGGCGGCATATTTTGATGGTGGTGGCAGACAATCTTGTGGTGGTGGAGTGGGTGGGGAAGAAAGAGAAAGAAGTCAGAGAGTGACAGATGAAGAAGTGAAAAAAGGAGAGCCTGTCATGATTAGGCCGGTAGTGGGGAGGGTGTGGGGCTGATGGGGGTGGCATTCTGTGGAGGGTGGATGACATGACTAGGGGAGATGAGTCGATGATATGAGAAAGAGGACTGCCGGGGCTGCTATGGTTTCTCGATTATATAGGCATGATGACATCATCAGCAGCCAATAAGATCAACCCAATGTGGCGCGCGCACGTAAGTCGACCCAGGCAGCGAGCAGAGCTATTACCCGTGGCAGCACCGGTGACGTCAGGTGGTGCCAGGGGCAGGCGCCACGTTTGAAACTGCCGCTCCAGCGTCGCGCATCTGTCTTTGCTTTCTTTCGATGTCCAACGCCCGTCCCCATACTCTGCTGAGTGTGTACACCTACTCTCTGTTGAAATTGTTGTTGTTTAAACGAATCTCGGTCGCTTCCTTTATAGCGGAGTCTCAATATGTAGATGCATGAGCCAACACTTTTGTATTTTCGAACTGTATTTTATGTCCGTTTTCTAGGCAATGCTCCGCTATGGCCGACTTGTCAAGCTCCCTTTGTTTTATATGGCTCTTGTGCTCAGTACGACGCTCCACAACCGTGCGAATTGTTTGTACGATATACATGCTGCCACATTCACAGGGTACACCATACACGCCGGACACTCGAAGAGCAATGTCGTCTTGAACAGGGCGCAACATATGTCGTACCTTGGGGGCGGGCCGGAACACTGGTCTTCGCCCACGTTTCTGCAGCAGACGTCCTAACTTGCTGATAGTTGCTCCACAGTATGGCTGGAATGCAGTCCGTTTGGCCTCTTCTACTGATTCACCAGGTGTCTTTCGTCGGCGGCCCTTCAAAGCGTTAGCGATGTCTCTTTTACTGTATCCATTTTCCCCGAAAACACGTTTTAAGTCCTGCAATTCAGACTGTAGGTGGTCGTCGTCAAGAGATAATCTTGGCTCTATGAACCAACGTGTTCAGGACCGCTTTCTAATGTACTGGGTGGTGGAAACTATTGGCGTTCAAGTACTAATCAGTGTGTGTTGGTTTCCGGTACACTGAATGACCAAGCTGGCCTCCTGCCTTCCGCTCAACTAAAACATCCAAGAATGGCAGCTTGCCGTGCTTCTCCATCTCGACAGTAAATTTAATGTTGGAATGGACACCATTCATGTGATCGACGAACTGCTGTAGTGTATCTTCACCATGACGCCATATCAGGAAGGTGTCATCAACGTATCGTAGAAAGCAAGACGGCCGTAATCGCAGTTCGCAGAGCCTGCTCCTCAAAGTGCTCCATGAAGAAATTTGCGACTGATGGAGACAGTGGTGATCTCACGGCTCTGCGGTCCGTCATCTCATAATATTCATCGCAGTACAAAAAGTGCGTGGTCGTTGGGACGTGACGGAACAACTTAATGATTCCAGATGGAAAATGTTGGGCCAAAAGATCCAGCGTATCTTGTACTGGCAGCGTCGTAAAAAGTGACACAACGTCCAGGCTAACCATTAGGTCGTTTGGGCCTATCTGCATTCTCTTGAGTGTCTCAACAGATTTCTGCGAGTGAAGTCCTAACGACGATGGCAGAGATGGTCATCCAAAGCTCGAGGATTTTATTCGAATTGACGCGGCTTGAAAACCGAGAACGTTTTATTCATGTATGCCGTCGCGAAAGCCTACGAGGACACATTCCTGAAACTAACTGACCTGCCAAGAGTCCTGACCTGAACCCAATGGAAGAATTAGAACGTCACCGCTGCAGGCCTCCAGCATTCAGCAGATACCCCATTGCAGGTGTCTTCAGCAGAGTTCAAGCTGTCATAAAAGCGAAAGGTGGATATACTTCATATTAATGTCCACTAATATGTGTCTGGATACTTATGATCAGATAGTGTCTGATCACTTTGTTCGACAGAGACTACTTCTGTCATCTCCAATAGTAGTGTATTTCGCGATGTCACGTGAGTTGGGTCAGATCTAGAACTGCCGTCAGCGTAAAAGTCAAGTGCTGAATGAGCGAGATGCCTGATGCAGACGTATTTGACTGCGGCCATCTTGTGGGTTGCATGAGCACTACATGCATGGAACATTACATTCCGTGGTCGAAGAGGCACTTTTCATGGACCACAGTGCTGAGATCTACCTAATGTTTATTTTTTTTTTTTTTCAAGTAAACGGGCAACCGTGATTATATCATGTGTCCATAATTATCTTTGCAGTTTTAGATTTGGATAACTTTAAAACTATACTAGTTAATAACAACTGGCTTTCAACAGGCGACAAGACAGTTCATAATGGTTTGCTTTCCCATTTGTACATGTTAATATGTGCACCCCTACTGCCACGGATAACGTCCAGTCGGCAATCAATTTCTCCACATGTACGCTCTAGGAATTGTACGGCGAGATGCTCCAATTCACTGCGAATGCGTGTGTTAAAGTGCTGTAGGTCTGTATCCTTTGTTCACTATGTCTGATCCATTACAAAATACCTTATGAAGAGATGGTGTGGGGCCAGGTGATCTTGGCATTCACCAAATCGGAACATCTAGTCCAATCCATCTACCTGGAAGCTTTTCGTTCAGAAATTGTTTAGGAAACAGTGAGGAATATGGCATCAGGTGGCAGAAATCTTTTGTAACAAGTCTAGTGAACGTCACTGTTGACGGTAGAATGGGCCAATGGTGGAACTGTGTATAGGTACACACCACATATTGAACTTGGGACTCTCTCTCCATTTCATGTGTGATGTGAGGACACTGTGACCCAGATGTACGAACTTTATGACGGTTCAGTTTGCCGGATGCATCGACTCATCCAAGAAACAAATCTTTTCAAAAAGTCAGCCTTGGCCAGTACCCGTCTGAAATTATTTGTGCATAGGTTTGTCAATCGAGTTTAGTGTCTGAAGCAGGTGTACCTTATAAACATGAAGACGGACTCTGCAAATATGTGCCTTACCTTGTTCAAGTTGGCGTCTGAAACAGATGCGTGATACGCGTCCTGTTTATTGAGCACACATCCTGTTTCTATACACGAAGTATGCCAAGCTCGATTAACTGGTTTGGACGGTTGTTCCCTTCCATGCTATGTCCGGAAGTTTCGTCGTACATGGGTATCGAACTCTCTCTCTCTCTCTGATCCAGACTACATACTGAGCTGTCTCCTATGGCGTCCACGCTTTTCGTCAAACCTGCAGCATCTGGAAAATAAAATAAAAAAAAACATTATAAGTTATCTAGTATTGAAAAATAATTCGTTATTATTTAGTCTAGTTTTAAAGTTATTAAAGTCTTAAGAGGTAAAAGTAAGTTATGGACACCGAGTACATTTGAAGAGTGAAAGTGGAGAACATTCTAAGTGCCTTTTTCTTCAGAAAATGCGTTTTCAGTGCTATTGTGTTCTCGGTACTCTGCCGCATGTCCTTAGACTTGATCTAGGTGCCAAACCACGGAGAAAGTTTTTCAAGCATGAATTAACATAATGGTGCACGGTCTTTGTGCAAAGTTGTGTTTCCCTCTGGAGTTGTAAAACTTAAGACATATGTGCCTCAGTATTAATGGAAATTGGAACAAAATCTTTCTTCCTGGTAGTCTGTTGAAAACTAGAATTTTTGAGACTGTGTACAAAATACAAATTCGTTCTTACAAAAAAGGAAACAGCAGCCAGCCACTGTTAATAATATCTACGCAAATAGCATCACTACCGATTCTGAACCGACGGGCCTATCTCCAGACAGCTGCACACGTCTACATTACATTTGTTGTTCTTTACATTATTTGCTGAAAAAAAACAGCCAACAACTAACGTAAACAAAAATAATTGTAAAGAACATGAATAGCCGTCCGAAGATCAACCAGTCGGTACTAAACCGGTAATGACTCTAGTTTTGTAAAGAGATAACATTATCAGCAGCGGCTGGTTGCTATGTTCTTCTTTGCAAGAATCACCTTGTAAAAACTTTCTTGTTGGCCCTTAGAACCCGTCAGCCTCCTGGTATGCTACTTAGAACTTTCTTGGTAAGGTATTTACCTTATATGCTAATTTGTCGCATTTTTGCGGTCATGTGGTGAGCAGCATAATTCAGTAGTATAAGAATACCTTCTCAGTTATGTGCAGTACAAAAATAGATAGCCGGCCGCGGTGGTCTAGCGGTTCTGGCGCTGCAGTCCGGAACCGCGAGACTGCTACGGTCGCAGGTTCGAATCCTGCCTCGGGCATGGGTGTGTGTGATGTCCTTAGGTTAGTTAGGTTTAAGTAGTTCTAAGTTCTAGGGGACTTATGACCTAAGATGTTGAGTCCCATAGTGCTCAGAGCCATTTACAAAAATAGATACATTGCTTTCTTGTAATACGCGTCACCAGCTCCCATAAATTTTTTTAATTCTGCTGTTAGAATATTATTTTACGATTGCAATTTCGGCGTTAATCCATTTCAGACGTCTACAAAACATAATATAAGGTAACGAGAGGAACTGCTGAAATCGAAAGTATGGTTCTATAATTTATTGAACAGTGTACATCCAAAAATCGTTTTTACTATGGAACTGGAAAAACAGTCCATTAACTTTTTAGATTTGATGATAAAGAATGATAAATTCGGAACATTTCGGAAACCAACCAGCACTGACAGCATAATTCATAACAGTTCCTGCCACCCGGATATACATAAGAAAGCCTTTTGTCACCGTGTAATCAACAAAATCATCAACCTCCCGCTAGAATAGAACGAAATTACCGAAGAGATCTGTATCTTAAGACATAGCAAAAAATAACGGATAAGTACAAAATGATGTATACTATGAGTATGTATGCTATTTATTACTTAAAAAAGCAACATTATGGGCAAACAAATAACTTTAACAAGAGAAGCAGAACCATAAAAAAACGAAATGTATTGCTTTACTTTATTATGGCGCCTATCAAACGGAATAGCCGATAATTTTCGTAAAACTAACGTACGAATCGTGTTCCACACGAACAACAAACTAGGATCAGTAATCAGACACACAACCCACAAGACAAATCATTTACAGAATCAGGGATTTATAAAATCAGACGTGGTGAATCATTTACACAATCAGGGATTTATAAAATCAGACATGGTGAACGTGAAAATTACTATGTGGAGCAAACAGGCAGGTGTTTCTCCATCAGATTCACAGAGCACACAAACATAAGTGAGAAACGTAAATCTGCATTTAGTGCACACCTACGAAACTATAATTATGACACCAAAGCATCGAGAAATCTTTGAAGGCACTACATAGTGTAGACAAGGGCAGATTAATGGACTCTCTAGAAGCAATTGAAATTTATGGTGCCTTCATAGAACAACCACAATACATATGCATTGAACAAACAGATCTCAGAAATAACTATATTCTCAATTGTTTTCCTCATTTTCGCTAATGTACTGTAGCTGCACACCTTTTTATGCGTGACAGATATAATCCACTCAAAATCGCAGTATATAAAATGGAATAGTGCGTAGTATCGCTGACAAGTTGTTCCTTGATATGCATATTACGTTGTTATCTCTGCCTAACGTGAATCTGTATGTTAAAGTCTTACACGTAAGTACGGTATAGAGATATCAACAAAGTACGAAATTAGTTGTACCTGTTGTTAATCATACTGTAAACTGTTCACATTACGTTGTGTTATGTTTTGAAGATGCTTGAAAATGTCTTAATATCGAAATAGCAATGGTAAAACAGAATTCTACCAGCTGAAAGCAAGATAACATCGTACAAAGAAGAGGTGCATTGTTTTGTCATTCTCCTGACAAATGTGAAGTGTGACACATAGATCATTTTCCATTTCCATTCTTTATCTGTAGATTCCTAACTACACAATTTCCGTGCGGGGCTGCTGAGGATCAGGACTGGGCTCGGGGCAGGATGTGTGACTGGGCCCCATCTCCAAATACAGCACTCCAATTTTATTGTGGTTTTAAAGAAACTCTGATATGATTCGTTGAATCATAGCACGTAATAATATGTACACGTACATCGAGTCATTACTGGCAGCACTAAGTTCGGTTGCGTTTTGGGTGCAGTGTTATGCTGCATTGTAGAGTCTTTAAACATTGCAGGAAATTATACGAACTGCGACATGTCATTTCATCGCATTTAGAAAGCAGATGCCGCCGCAGTAACAGCGCGAATTGTTCCGATAAGTGTTATGTACGGGTGTACCAGAGTAACTGTTCCTAATTTTCCAACATTGTAGAGGACATTAACATAAACATGACTCATCAATCATACAGTGACTGTAAATCTTTCATTTTCTGTACAAAAGCCACTGCTCATCACTCAGATTTTTGATGATTTTGTTTCAGCTGTTATTCTCATCACGTAGACATTGAGCTACTGTCCAATTGCTTAGCTGAGTGGTAACGTGCTTGCCTTCCTTGGCCCGCGTTCGATTCCCGGCCAGGTTGGAGATTTTCTCCGCTCGTGGACTGGGTGTCGTGTTGTCCCCATCATCATTTCATCCTCATCATCCGCACGCAGCTCGCCCAATGTGGCGTCGACTGAAATAAGACTTGCACTTGGCGGCCGAACACGAATGGGACCTCCCAGCCAACAATGCCATACTATCATTTCATATTTCGATGAAGTACTCAAGTTAGTCTGTTATTATAAGTCACAGAATATCTTCTGTGAAATTTCTTTATTTATTTTCGAGTATTAAAATTCATAAAATTGCTTTTCTACGAAAGTCCGGAAAGACAGGTTTCTTAATTACATAACTAACACTTAAACTTAATTTTCCTGTCCTCAGTAGGTACTTTTTTCATACCACATTTTCTGCGTTCACATTTTTGATTTCTACACATTTTCAGTGAAAATTAAAATAGACTGCGGTAGCTGCATGTTCAAATAACATTCATAGACGTATTTGTAGTTTTCTTTATATTTAATTATAATAACTTCGTAGAAAGAAAACAGCTTATAACGCTCTTGCGTGACGAGCCATCATGCTCTAAATTTTATACTCATTTTCCTATCAAGTCCTTCCATCACTTTTATTACAATATACAGTTTCCTTAATCCCAGTATAGCTTCAAAATTACGTATTACTGGACATTGCTTTATTAAGAAAAATGTTAATTTCATGCCGTCTATTGTTTAAGGAAATTAGAAATAGTTAATATGGTACACCTTGTAGAATGTTCTATGACAATCAAAATCATTTGGGATGTAGTGAAACAAAAAATAGTCGTAGTCCATGTCTCCAGTTTCCCACTGCAATTTTGAAAGAACATACCACTCATATGAATCAGTGAGTGTGCAAAAATTAAATACGTGTACATCGATAAAGAATACCAGTGCCATGACGCTTTCATGGAGTGGGAGACTGAAAGGATTGTAATAAATATTGATCTGAAATTTAGTGATAAAAACAGTTATCAAGAACCCAAGACCACACAGCTGAGGAACTGCTTCTGCTTCAGCTACAACCATGGAGTAGTGTAAAAGATGCGCATAGTCACACATACCCTAGGAATAAATGTATAATTTTAAGCTAGTGGATCTTATTCAAGAGATCTAATTGTTTCCAAGTAGGGTATTCAAAGTCTGAAGTATGAATAGTTTTGAGATCATTATGATATTAGTTGATAAATAACATGCATGCTTCAGTTTCCATAAAAACCCAAATGTTTCATCTATAATCTTCAATGCTCTACATCAGGTTTTCCAAATTAGACACTAGATGGTCAATTATGACATGGAAATGTTTATCTTGTGTCAGTCATCTCAATTTACATATATCACTACATACCTGGTACCATCATGGAATGATTTCTTTTTCTTAGTTGAAATGGCTTCTTTTTCTTAGTGCGCACCTGCCGGAATTTCGAGATCGGTGTTGACTGTACTGGCAAGAACTTTAGATTCGGGGAATGGTGTCCCAATTTTCGCGAAGGGATTTTAAGTTGTTCAATAAGGACTCGAGATGTCTTATCTCAAAACCAAAGTATTTCGAGCTTTCAGTAATTTGATATTGTAGTCATCTGGTTCCACCTTTAGCCAAATGGACGCCACGATTTAACACTTAAAAGCTCTCTCATAATCAAAAACAAAGAAAAGAACCGTATCACAGAATGTGATTCAGCTGACAAATTTATCTTACCGGAAGTTTCAACAGCAATGGCAATCTTATCCGCGTGAGTTGCATTTGGTCTTACAGCGTCAACGCGAGCACTCCAACGGGTATCAGACGTGGAACAAAAAGAATTTCCAAGACATTGTTATAGAATTTCCCATCGTTGTGAGCTGCAACTGAACAGGTTGTAAAGTAGCTGAATCACTCCGAAAGAAGTATCTGCTTCATGTCAACTCTCGGCTGCTTGTACACCACATAAGGTGATAAGAAGCACACAGAGAGTTTTGTGGGAGGATTCCTCTGAAGAAAATATGTCTGCGCTTCTTTACAACATCGTCTCATTTTACTTACGTTATCATAACTTTGCCCGTGACATTCACTGATAGAAAACAAATGTTTCACGAGTACTGATCTAATTTAATGTGCAACAGAAACTCCTGTTTCTTGATTACGATCTACGAATTCCAAAGCCGTTCATTTACTTTTTGTTGAAGAAATTTTAAGCAGGACGAATGTTGTATTTTCAACATTTTGAATCAGCATTTGCCTCACCAAGAATTGAGTAATACTTCTCATTTTCTCTCTGTTCCAAGATGGCGCACCTGACGAAATGGGCGTAAAATAAATTCGTTCTGAGTATCACTTCACAGATAATGCACTCGTAAAGGCTTTCCAGATTCTTGTCCGTCTCTAAACTTGCTAATGTGTTTTGTGAGAACTGGATCTCAGTGACTCGAGAAGTCTGACACGGTGAGGAAACTTCCGTTATTTGAATCTCAAGTTTCTGAGATGAACCTCTGAAAGCCAAGCATTTTTGACCAAGAAATAGAGTCACGCCAAGTAATGTCAGCGTTCCCATGTACGCTAGCTATTCTCGGAACGAATAAAAGAATATTATCTCTTTACATCCGGGCATCAACATGGCTAATGTATTCTATTGTGTTATTATACAGGGTGTTACAAAAAGGTACGCCCAAACTTTCAGGAAACATTCCTCACACACAAAGAAAGAAAATATGTTATGTGGACATGTGTCCGGAAACGCTTACTTTCCATGTTAGAGCTCATTTTATTACTTGTCTTCAAATCACATTAATCATGGAATGGAAACACACAGCAACAGAACGTACCAGCGTGACTTCAAATACTTTGTTACAGGAAATGTTCAAAATGTCCTCCGTTAGCGAGGATACATGCATCCACCCTCCGTCGCATGGAATCCCTGATGCGCTGATGCAGCCCTGGAGAATGGCGTATTGTATCACAGCCGTCCACAATATGAGCACGAAGAGTCTCTACATTTGGTACCGGGGTTGCGTAGACAAGAGCTTTCAAATGCCGCCATAAATGAAAGTCAAGAGGGTTGAGGTCAGGAGAGCGTGGAGGCCGTGGAATTGGTCACTGAATCTGTTGTTGAGAAGCGTACGAACACTTCGACTGAAATGTGCAGAAGCTCCATCGTGCATGAACGACATGATGTGTCGTACTTGTAAAGGCACATGTTCTAGCAGCACAGGTATAGAATCCCGTATGAAATCATGATAACGTGCTCCATTGAGCGTAGGTGGAAGAACATGGGGCCCAATCAAGACATCACCAACAATGCCTGCCCAAACGTTCACAGAAAATCTGTGTTGATGAAGTGATTGCACACATGTTGATTGTGAAAATTTACAATTTGATCACGTTGGAGTGAAGCCTCATCCGTAAAGAGAACATTTGCACTGAAATGAGGATTGACATATTGTTGGATGAACCATTCGCAGAAGTGTACCCGCGGACGCCAATCAGCTGCTGATAGTGCCTGCACACGCTGTACATGGTACGGAAACAACGGTTCTCCCGTAGCACTCTCCATACGGTGACGTGGTCAACGTTACCTTGTACAACAGCAACTTCTCTGACGCTGACATTAGAGTTATCGTCAACTGCACGAAGAATTGTCTCGTCGATTGCAGGTGTCCTCGTCGTTCTAGGTCTTCCCCAGTCGCGAGTCATAGGCTGGAATGTTCCGTGCTCCCTAAGACGCCGATCAATTGTTTCGAACGTCTTCCTGTCGGGACACCTTCGTTCTGGAAATCAGTCTCGACACAAACGTACCGCGCCACGGATATTGCCCCGTGCTAATCCATACATCAAATGGGCATCTGCCAACGCCGCATTTGTAAACATTGCACTGATTGCAAAACCACGTTCGTGATGAACACTAACCTGTTGATGCTACGTACTGATGTGCTTGATGCTAGTACTGTAGAGCAATGCGTCGCATGTCAACACAAGCACCGAAGTCAACATTACCTTCCTTCAATTGGCCCAACTGGCGGTGAATCGAGGAAGTACAGTACATACTGACGAAACTAAAATGAGCTCGAACATGGAAATTAAGCGTTTCCGGACACATGTCCACATAACATCTTTTCTTTATTTGTGTGTGAGGAATGTTTCCTGAAAGTTTGGCCGTACCTTTTTGTAACGCCCTGTATTTCTTCACTGTTACAATTCTTCCAGAACAACTATACATTTTATTTTGTGTTTCTTCTTGAGTGCCAATAATTTTCTGTATATTTCGTATAAAATCTTTCGCAATAGAATCAGAAGCGCCTTATATTTGAACGTCCAGAGTTGTTGCAGTGTACATTTTTTGGGGAAATACTTTGGTAAGTTTTCCAACAACTTTTTATAGAAAGCGCAGTTTAGACTAAGATGGTTTTATCGCACAGTGTCTAAACAAAGTACGAGACGTAATTGTATCAGGGTTGCCATCCGTCCCAGTGCATCTGGACCTTCTTGTTCTGACATCCTGACAAGACCCAATTATGTTCAGATTTTGTAAAATACTGTTACGAGCTTGGCTCAAGAACTGAAGTAAAGCCATCTGTTAGCGTAACATGTAAATGCAGCATCAGTTGATTCTATTTATGACAACAAGTTTATGTTGACAATGTCGTCTCACAGATGACATTGCATGTTGCGTATCCTGTATCGACGATGTAAGATCATTCGAGAAAATATCAGGCTCCTCCAATAGCACGGGGCCTGAACTACTTAAAGCAGTGCCATGCGGAAGAATCGGGCAGTTCTTATTTAAATAGCGATCTGATAAGACTGTTCTTTTTAAACACCATATAGCGGAAATGCTGAGTCGCAGATAGGCACAACTAAAAGACTGTCACAAAATAAGCTTTCGGTCAACAAGGCGTTTGTCAAAAATAGACGACACACACAGACACACACACACACACACACACACACTCACACACACACACGCGCGCAACTCACACACACACGACTGCAGTCTCTGGTAGCTGAACCACACTGTGTGTGTGTGTGTGTGTGTGTGTGTGTGTGTGTGACGTCTACTTTTGACGAAGACCTTTTGGTCGAAAACTTATTTTGTGTCAGTCTTTTTGTTGTGCCTATCTGCGACTCAGCATCTCCGCTATATAGTGACTTGCAACTATCCTTTCACAATATTGTTAAGTTTGTGACGTCCTTTCCCTCCTTCTGCACTCGTCGTGAGGGGACGCAACTCGTAACGATGTTCGTCCCCGTCAGCATGACGTAGAACAGCACCTGTAATTCTCCTAAAACACAGCTCCTCGGGTAGTTAAGAAATATTCTACTGTCTGTCCGTAAGTCTTATCAGTTTATGTTAACTGATCAATTGTTTATCTTTTATCTTATGTCCGGTTAGTTTCGTTGAGCAGTGAAATCTTGGTTCTTAATCCTATCATTACGGTGGTTTTTCACGTCATCCTTAGCGAGGATTAATAATTGCTGCTCGTAATTCCGTTGCTACGTCAAATTATTAACAACGGTCCAACGTAACTCCAGAGATCACTTATGTTGAAGTAACGTCCTTGTAACTCGCCGTAATGCTGATTTTTATATTATTCACCTTTCACTGTCTGTTATCCCTGTCTTCACACAGTCACTTAAAATGTTTAAGAGACTCAATCACTAGCATGAACATACGTAATATTATTCCTTGAATCATGTAGGCGACACATCTGATTTATCTCTTGACAAATAGTTTACTAATCTTTTGGTAATTAATTGTTTGTCCCTATCACGCACACACACCGATATGTTATTCAAGATTAACTTCTCATCAGTCCAGTAATCGTGACGTTGACAACAACTTTTGGTTGAACGGCGTATTGGTTTTTCTTCATGACTTTGTATTATTGTGTCCTACTCAATACTACGAATAGTTTTCTTGTCACTGATCCATTACTATCAAATTCGAAACTGTTCTTCAGTCCGAAAGTTAAGACCAGTAAATCAGTATCACTCAATTAAAATCACTGTCGCATTGATAACGGTAAAGATTACTTTATTCAGTCGAATGACTGAGTATGGCTTTAGTCTCTCTCTCACGAACTATCGAACTTTCACAACTAAAACAATCTAATAGCGTTTCCTTCCAGAAGACTATCACAATAGTACTCTAGAGCGACTCAATAGCAACTAACTAAACATTTCTATATCCAAGTTGCATTGTAGGCGCATTGTAATTCCTTTTCGACGCGGCTACAACTCTCTTCCATAGTAAATATTATCTTTGACCGCATTACCTCCTTGGATTGAACCTTAGTTCATATGAATTTAAATTTATTCTATAGATGTTTAAAAGATAATGCATGACAACCCTTTCCTTTTATCACCTCTTTTGTATGTTACTCTCAGTATTTAATGGTTATAGTTGTTAATTAATACATTATTAGTTCAATTAATTTTTTTCCCATGAATAAGATGACTCACTTCCCTACTTAAAGTTTTCACAAAGTTTATTAATTGGAGTTTTCTGTCCTTGGGGCGTTACAAGTTCCATCCTGGAATTTCCATTGTTTCGTTCTTTCTAAACGTAATACGAACAACGAGTGCAAGTTCCATGTAACTGCATTCTAAATAAATTACATTAAATACATTAAATAAATTATATTAAATAAAAATTTTACCGCATTTCTTCACCCCATCTGTGAGTGTCCCAACGAGATCCCAGCTAGATATGACAACACTAGAGTTGTATGCAGTTGGTCTGTAAGATTCATGAAAATTAAGCCAGAGCTATATTCGCTATGCTGATACTGGGGTAATGTTCTTCTGTTTATTATAGGACACAAAATTGATTTTGCAATAGCAGTCTGATATCTATCAAGTGAGCACCGTGAACGATCCGAGCCCTTGGGCCCCCCTGAGTCCCGGGACCCGGGGATTTTGCCTCCCCTGCCCGTCCACCCGTCGTTGGGCCTGTTCCCCTGAATAATGTTATCTTTTTGTCGTTTGTTTTGTTAAGAGGTGCAAGTAAATGGCTTACTCTGATGTCTCATGCTATTTTGCCGTTCCGTTACCAACGAATAGCGAAAGAAGCTTCATAAGTAGGCTTTTAGGTTTTTATGTTGGTAACGCCACGCAGCGCTCTGCATTAAAATCGCTGACTGCGCTGTGTGCAGTCTATGGCTGGTTGGACTCGTTGCTGGAAGTCATTCACCGGTGTAGTGTTCGGCAGTTGAATGTGAACAGCCCGTAGCGTTGGGCAGTTGGAGGTGAGCCGCCAGCAGTGGTGGATGTGGGGAGAGAGATGCCAGAGTTCTGAGATGTTAATATGAGCGGACGATCTGGACGTATTTCCGTCAGAAAAAGGAATTTTGTAAGACTGGATGTCAAGAATATATATATATATATATATATATATATATATATATATATATATATATATATAATGACTTTTGAACACTATTAATGTAAATACATTGTTTGTTCTCTATCAAAATCTTTCATTTACTAACTATATGCCTATCAGTAGTTAGTGCCTTCAGTAATTGGAATCTTTTATTTAGCTGGCAGTATTGACGCTCGCTGTATTGCAGTAGTTCGAGTAACGAAGATTTTTCTGAGGGAAGTGATTCATGAAAGGTAGAGTTTATTGTTAGTCAGTGCTCTTCTTTTGTAGGGATTTTTAAAAATCAGTTTGCGTTGCGCTAAAATATTGTGTGTCAGTTTAGAAATGATCAGAATCAGTAAAGAGAAAACAGTCTCTGTATGCTCAGTTTCACTCTGGTGTTTGAAAATCAAGTAACGTACAAGTTTTACCAGCACAGTCATTCTTTACATTCAAAGGGGAAGTTTCATATGACGACCCTTAGCTGAGGATACCTCACTGGAGTCTTTTGGTTTTTTCTTGTAGTTTGAGTAATTAGTGTAGTTATTGTTTATTGCTAGCGCATAATTGTAGAGAGAATCTACTTCGTAGTTGTAGTTTTTCATTGTTGTATTGTAAAACAGTTGTGGCATGCATGTAGATTTCGCAGCCGCGCTTACAATTAATTAAATATTATTTTTAGTGCTATTTTAATGTGTTTTAATATTTTTGCTCTGCAAATTATGCTTTTCTGTGGTATCGTGTGAAATACGTAATAATTATGGCGTGTGGAAAACGTAACACTAGGCTCCAAAGTAAATTGAGAAATGATAGTGACGGCGAGCGTAGCCTATCAGCACCCCCGTGTAATGAATTAAAAGATATTCAAAGTAGTAATTTGGTAACTGTATACAGGTAAATGGATCAGGCAGTAAATAATGGTGCAGACAGTGAAACAGCTAGTGAAGGTGTAGTACTGCGATCGCTCGGTCGGCAGTAGCTCGCCTCAGGAATCCGAAATGGCAGGAAAAAATCTTGCAAATACTGTAGATTCAGTACCCTTTTCTCACTCAGGTCAAGATACATTTTTTGCTTTTCAAAATGCGAATGCTGCCAGTGCAAATGTACTGCCGGAAAGCACAGAGAAACAGGTTCCAGACACTAATACATTGTTATTGCAATTAATGCAACAAATGAAACAAAATCAAACACAAATGGAACAAATACAGAAACAAACACAGCAACAGCTTCAGAAGTTAAACACAATTGAGCAAATGCTTGAACAAACACGTGAAGATTTAACTGCGGAGTTACTTGAAGTCGAATCGAAAAGTCAGAAAGTCTGTAATGACGTAAAAACACAATTTTGTGAGCATTTTCAACCTATTTTTTCGCGTCATGAAAATGCATTACAGAATCACGAAGCAGCCATAAAAGAACTGCAAACTATTGTTCATGATAATCACGACACCTTGCAGGTTAAAATTGACTTAGTGGCGTCTAACGATACGGTTACGCAACTTGCACAAAATCAAGGAAACTTAAAGGACACAGTAGATACGATTTCGGCAAAAATGGACACTGAAACTTAGTTCAGAAAAACACCCAGAGGAAATCAGTTAATTATCGGAGAAAGCAGCCGAACTTTCGGAGTAGTTCACTAACTTATCTACAAAGATGATGATCTGAATGACACAAGACTGGTAGCCTTCACTGACACAGAAGAGTATGAAGAATTTAAGAAATTTAAACAAAATCAGAATCAATTTAATACACAGTACAAAAGCGAAATCCGGGAAGTACAAGATCAGTTGACACACATAATGCAAGAATTACATATTTCAGAGGGTACTCGCGCTCTGACACGGGAAGAGGGACTTAGAAATACGGAAAAGCCACAAAGTCATAACATAGGGCATTTCGGAAATTTTGAAAGAAATTGGCAAGGTGCACCGAATTTTGAGATGGAACCGCCGACACGACGTAACAATGACCGATTTGCGACCTGCCGACACGATGATTTTGATTGTAAGCCGTTCATTACTACACGTAAATTCAAAGCATTTAAGAATTCTGGCAACGACATTCATCCACAAATGTGGCTTCATCAATTCTCTCATTGTTTTCTCCCAACTGGTCATTAGAGCACAGATTAGAATTTATGTGTGGCAACTTAGAGAACGAATCTGCTGTAAGAATGCGATCGGTCATTCGCGACTGTCACAGTGAAGAAGATTTCTATCATGTCTTCCTTTCAGCATATTGGTCTCAAGTTTCTCAAGATCGAGTAAAACATAGCATCATAATGATGAAACATTTCGAACAATCTGAATTTTCCAGTCTTGTCAAATATTTTGAAGACATGTTGCATAAGAATCAGTATCTGTCAACCCATACAGCCCCTCAGAACTTCTTCGCATTTGTTTAATTAAGTTGTTGGAACATTTAAGACATAGTATTTTGGCAGGACGTTGCAAAGACGACATCGAAGCTTTTTAGGGACTCTTTCAAGATTGGAAATAGACACTGACAGTCGCGGAGTGCGAAAAAAGGAAAACAACCATTACAGGTCACATCCGTCACAATTGTGTGAGGACAGAAATAAGAACTGGACACGACAAGACTACTTTTACAGCGCAAATCGTGATAAAAATGGACACCACCTGTATGACAACCATTGGCAGAGTAATAAAAGTTACAGAGAAAGATCGCATTTCCGTAGTAATGAATATGACGGAGACAACTGTAGAAACAGACAATATGGGAACCAGAACAGTTATTATCAACGGAGACAAAATGACTTCAGGCGTAACAGCCCACCTCGTAATTACGCTTCGCGAAGAAATTCTCCACCACGTGACCGACAAAGAAAGAAACCATGAAAAATACTGACAAAACGACATACGATATAATCTTAACAACAGACCAGAATTTACCCAAAATTGGCGTGATTCAAACAGGACAGGGCCCTCTCGACAAGTTGAAATTGTATAAGTTAGATCCCCAAATCCCAATAACGATGCGCAACAACAAAGAGTCAGTAGACAATGACTCACACTGCTGGCAGCCACATGCACAGGCTGGACCTGAGAAAAATAACATAGAAGCTAATCTTGAAAAAAATTTAAGTATTCTTTACCGACATATACCGCATGATAATTGCTTTGATGTTGACACTCTGCGTACTAAGAAAAGTAAAGGACTACAACACATTTCTCATGTAAAACCGTTTGTTGAGGGATAATTTGCTTTCTAACTTAGTCTTTGCTATAAAGACTAAGGGGGGGGGGGGGGCGGGTTATGCTTACTTTGTGTACTATGTGTGTGCCAGGCGCAAGAAGCCCTAGGTAATATGGTATTTGCTTATTCAGTTTTACACATCAGTACCATATTTCTCTAACACAGAATTACACAGCTATCTGATTATTTAACAGAAAGATAAACTTTTTTTTTACTACATCAATGACACATGTTTATGTAGTTACACAGTTGGATACCTTCACACTTATGAAATTATATTTTGTCTTCCTTTTTGGAACTGTTCATATTTACTTGAGAAACCACTGTGATACTACAAGAGCATTTTTTTGGGGACTTTGAAATTATTGAAGAAAGCTACGATGTTTTTGAGATTTGGTTAAGGTGTTACGATGTTATTATTGCGACAATGATGTGTATTGTGATGTAGAGGTGTGGTAGTGATCATCATGAAGGGTGAATGTGAGTACCACAATACCAACGGAAATTTTTTGGACTATGTTATATATGAGATTTTGTTTCTACACACTTCTAACATCAATTTTCAAACTTTTAATTTTTTTTTATTTAAATGAGACTGTCACTGTAGCGGATACTGCTGACATAAACGGTTTGGTAAAGAAGGTGAGTGACCTTGATGTAATGTGTTGTGGGCGCCCAGCTGCGAGATAGCCGCCTGAAAAATAAAACCATTAGTGTGTGCCTTTCAGAGGCACAGGTGTAGAAAAAAGAGGCCATTAACCTCGCTATTGACATTTCTTTGTAGAAAGCAGTGTAAACATGACATACTCATACTTGAAAACATATGACTACACTTCAGAGCTCGTACTTTCTGATATTTACTGAAATTCCTATGAAATGATGGGAAATATTTTATGTCTATACACTTGACAATGGCTACTGTCTTTCTAGTTAAGAGGTTTATTTTACTCCCTTATGAAATGCCATATGGCTAGTGAACGACATCTTTATGCTTTGCCTTGTATATATTTACTCATTTTGTTTGATATCTAGTTTTTAGCTGCGCTGCAGCGTTGGTTAAAATAAAATTTAATTGACGTACTAACGTAAATATTTTCTGTCTACTTTCTTAAAAAAGGGAGCGCTAGGGAACGAAAGAAGTACAGGAAGGAGAACTGATAATAGATGTTAGGATGAAAATAGACATTTCCATTCACAGGAATTGCATACATAATTTTTTTTCAATGACTTGGTAACTTGTTTGGTAAAATAAGTTGTTGTGATGCGAGACTCTAGTGTTAAGATGTGATGTAGGTTTTAAGGTGTAAATAGACATTTCCTTTATCTACATTGCTATCTTTACTGTTATATTTTTTCTGCTTGAGCTTTGTCATGTTTAGGTGTAGTTTATCGCTTTTGCTGCTGCTGTTTATCAGGCATTGCCCTACTAAATTTCACTTTGTATTACTGTGCTAAGCCAGTTTTACTACCGATTTATTTTTCATGTTGCTGCCCATTGGCTCATATTAGTTGTAACGTTGCATTTGCTTTGCTAATTTTTATTCATTGCTGCTTGCTTTGTCACTTTGGATTTTTTTCTCATTCTTATTTGTGTTAATGTTTGTTCTGCTTCATTGCTCGTCCCTTAGTTTATGTATCTGAGCACAGTAGATTTAAGTTAGCTTAAGAGGGGGTAGGCTATATAAGAGAATCACTTGTCATGAACTGGAAGAAATGCATTGGGAAGCTATAAGAAAAATATTTGGCCAAAAAAGTAGTCTACAATGAAGAATAATTATTTTGAAAGAGAATATGAATAGACAAGTAGGGCTTAGGGACAACAGAGTTAGATAGGATTTTCTTGAAAACAAATAAGGAGTAAAGAATATGTGAAAATACTAAAGCATGTGGAGATAGGACATTTTGGGAATAATGATGAACTAAGGGAGATCTCCGAGAAGTAAAGAAAGTTTTGTTTGAAAATGAAATACGATACATACTGCAGTACCAAATGTTATACTGAAAACAAATCCTGTCCTTTTCTTTTGTATGATTCCGCTATTGTTAATGTGTACCCTTGTGTGGCTATGTTTTTCCTGTCTTTATGTGTTTATCTGATAAAAGTTATGTTGTAGAATTTTTCTAGTACTAAGCTGTGTTTACTATGATGAGGAGTACTGTTATCTTCAAATACAACCTATTCTTTACTTTGAAAAAATGTTTAGATATTATTTATTCTGTTATGTGTTCTTTTTTAGGCTCATGCATCAATTTGATGTTCTAATTAATATTCTCATTTTCTTCATTTATTTATCTGTCACAATTCTTATAATACTCATGTATATGCTTATTTCTATTCTTTGTAACAGCTGGATTACTACTAATGTTATCATTATGTTTCTTAATGATTTTTTTGTACTTTTGTAATCGTATTCTCATGTTATAAGATTGTAATTGACACCTGTTCTTCAAATTAAGTAAATAGTAGGGATTCATTTCACTGCACACATTTCTGTTGGTCATGGTATATGCACAATATGAGTGAAGTTAAAAGAAAAGGACTGTTAGTGCTCACACATGTGTTGACACTTCAGTAAGGGACTGGTTAACAGCGTTGCTGGTTGTAATGACATTTCAAAATTTTTTTGTGAATGCACAATTGGTGGTTCATCGACTTGCTATATTGTCCACAAGACTCTTTGATGGTGATTGTACACCTACACTGTCACAACGGTTGGCTGCTGGCCATCTCTACAAGGACTACAGTGGGTCTGCACCTTTGGTGGCCTACCAATACCATAACCTCTACAACGACTTCAGTGGGTCTGCACCTACAGTGGCCCACTAATACCATTATCTCTACAAGAAATACTGTGGGTCTGCTCTGTGATGACCTATCTACCAATATTCTTCAAAACGACTGACTCTGCTGTGGATTTGCTCTATTGTAGCCCATTATCTGTCTGCATGTCAAGAGTCGGCACTGTCTTTCCGTTGGAAGGACAACACTACTTCTTCAAGACTGCATGAAAATCCACTACTTCCATGTGCATTTTCTTTTACTGCTCAGACTTTGTGCATAAAAGTATCGCATTTTCTTTTACTGTTCAGATTTTGTGCATAAAACTATCATTATTACTGTGATGAATGATCAGGAATGTCTTTATGGACTGTGAGGACAATTTTTGCTTTTTACCAACAGTGTATCGATAGGTGTGTACATTTGATGTATTTGTTATTGTTAATATGAAAAAAATTATCAAATCAGTATTGGCCACTCCACAAAACAATAAGTAATTTCTTTATAGGGAGCATGGGGGCTACGTAAGTAGTTGTTGGTAACGCCATGTAGCGCTCCGCATTAAAATCGATGACTGCGCTGTGTGCAGTCTGTGCCTAGTTGGACTCGTCGTTGGAAGTCATTCGCCAGTGTAGTGTTGGGAACTTGGATGTGAACAGCCCATAGTGATGGGCAGTTGGAGTGAGCTGCCAGCAATGGTGGATGTGGGGAGAGAGATGCCAGAGTTCTGAGATGTTAACATGAGGGAACGAGCTGGACGTATGTCCGTCAAAAAAAGAAAATTTGTTACACTGGATATATATATATATATATATATATATATATATATATATATATATATATATAGTGGTCCATTGATAGTGACCAGGCCAAATATCTCACGAAATAAGCATCAAACGAAAAAACTACAAAGAACGAAACTCGCCTAGCTTGAAGGGGGAAAACAAATGGCGCTATGGTTGACCCGCTAGATGGCGCTGTCATAGGTCACACGGATATCAACTATGTTTTTTTTTTTAAATAGGAACCCCCATTTTTATTACATATTCGTGTAGCACGTAAAGAAATATGAATGTTTTAGTTGGACCACTTTTTTCGCTTTGTGATAGATGGCGCTGTAATAGTCACAAACGTATAAGTACATGGTATTACGTAACATTCTGCCAGTGCGGACGGTATTTGCTTCGTGTTACATTACCCATGTTAAAATAGACCGTTTACCAATTGCGTAAAAGGTCGATATCGGATTTATGTATTGCTATTGTGATCAAAATGCCCATCGGGCGTGTGGTATGTATGCTGCTTGGTATCCTGGACGACATCATCCAAGTGTCTGGACCGTTCGCCGGATAGTTACGTTTTTTAAAGAAACAGGAAGTGTTCAGCCACATGTGAAACGTCAACCACGACCTGCAACATATGATGATGCCCTAGTAGGTGTTTTAGCTGCTGCCGCGGCTAATCCGCACATCAGTAGCAGATAAATTGCGCGAGAATCGAGAATCTCAAAAACGTCGGTGTTGAGAATGCAGCATCAAAATCGATTGCACCCGTACCATATTTCTATGCACCAGGAATTGCATGGCAGCGTCGTGTACAGTTCTGCCGCTGGGCACAAGAGAAATTACGGGATGATGACAGATTTTTTGCACGCGTTCTATTTAGTTTTGTAGTTTGAATCTTAATTTCTTTCCGAGTGTTTGTGCGCTTGCATATTTAATTACATAAAATCCTTGCGTATTCTCGTATTTGAGAGGAGTAATATTGCTTATTGATAGCTGTAGAGTACAAATTCGCGGAGTCGTTAGTCAGTTGTTTGTTTTGGACAGCCAGTGCGCTTTTGACACAGCTCAGTGAGCCTTGAGCAGCCGCTGGTGAAGTGTCAGTGCAGCAGCAGTGCAGTAGCGAGTCGCTTATTTAGCTTTCATATTTGTTTTGTAGTTTGATGATTAAATTCTTAACGAATATTTGTGCGCTTGCATATTTAATTACATAAAATCCTTGCGTATTCTCGTATTTGAGAGGAGTAATATTGCTTATTGATACCCGTAGAGTATAAATTCGCGGAGTCGTTAGATATTAGCAGTAGGATGGACAGGGTGCGTGCGTGCTGTGTGCGGGTGCAGGAGGAACTGGCCGCGGTTCGCGGGCAGCTGAGCGTGCTCTTGGCCACGGTCAGCCGCCCTCAGGCTGCTGCCTCGAGGTGCAGCGATGGCGGAGGGTCTGGCGCGTAGCTTGAGACACCCCAGGTGTCGCTTGCTGCGTCCGCTGACTCAGCCACCGAGGCACCTTCTAGTGTACCCGGCGCTTTGGGGTCGCCCTCACCTCAGGGTGAGTGGCGGACTGCAACGCGTTCGCGTCGCTCGAGGCGGAGGGCCAATGTGGAGGCTGGCCGGCTGGCCTCGCCCGTTCATCCTGTCAGTGGGCAGGTGGCCGCTCCTTCAGCAGGGCCCGAGCAGGCACACGGGGCAAAGGCTTGCTGGTTATCGGGAGCTCCAACGTTAGGCGGGTGATAGAGCCCTTAGGGAAATAGCGTACAGGGCTGGAAAGAAATCCAACATGCACTCGGTTTGTCTGCCGGGGGGCCTCATCCAAGATGTGGAGGCGGCCTTGCCTGCGGCTATCGGATGCAGTCGTCTGCAAGTAGTTGCTCACGTCGGCACCAATGATGCCTGTCGCTTGGGTTCTGAGGCGATCCTCAGTTCGTACAGGCGGCTGGCGGATTTGGTGAAGACCGCTGGCCTCGCACGCGGGGTGCAAGCAGCTCTCTCTATTTGCAGCATTGTTCCCAGAGTGGATCGGGGTCATCTGGTTTGAGCCGAGTGGAGGGTCTCAACGAGAGGCTTTGTCGACTCTGTGACGGTCTTGGCTGCAGATTTGTAGATTTGCGTTACTGGGTGGGGAATTGTAGGACGCATCTAGATAGGTCAGGGGTGCACTACGGCTACTCGGGTAGCAGAGTACTTGTGACGTGCACATGGTTTTTTTTTAGGCTAGGCAGTAGTGCGAGGTGTCCTGATGAACACTCACCAGTCGACGTGCAGGCAGGGAAATCAGGACGCGCTCAGTGTAAAGACACTTCAGCTATCAAGATATTAGCAGTAAATTTTCAGAGTGTTCGGAATAAAGTTCCTGAATTTACTGCCCTCCAGGAAGCGTGTGGCGCGCAAATTATTCTTGGAACTGAGACCTGGCTGAACCCTGAAATAGAAAGTTCTGAAATATTTAGTGATGGTTGGAACGTATATCGGAAAGACAGATTAGACACTGTAGGAGGTGCTGTCTTCACTGCAGTTGACAAAAAGTTGTGTCTACTTAGGTCGAAGTAGAGTGTGATTGTGAAGTTATCTAGATACGTTTAACAGGGCTAGGAGAGATAAAGTTAATTGTGGGACGTTATTACCGGCCACCAGGTTCCACCGTGACAGTTCTAGAATCATTCAGAGGGAGTCTACATTCTCTATCGCAGAAGTACCCGAATCATGCTATATTAGCCAGAGGCGACTTCACCTACCTAGTGTAGACTGGGATGTCTACGGATTCATTACAGGTGGTACAGACAAGGCGACGTGTGAATTACTTTTGAACACCTTATCCGAAAACTGTCTTGAGCAGCTAAATCGACAGCCAACGCGTAATGGAAATATTTTAGATCTGGTAGCCACGAACAGACCAGACCTCATCGACAGTGTCAGTGTTCAGACAGGAATTAGTGATCATGATGTTGTCATTACGACTATGGTTACGAAAGTTAAAAAGTCGGTCAAGAAGGCTAGGAGAGTATTCTTACTAGAAAGAGCAGATAAGCAGTTGTTAGCATCCCACTTAATAAATGAATAGACTTCATTTACTTCCGGTACGATGGACGTGGAAAAATTATGGGCAAATTTTAAACACATTGTAAATCACGCGTTGGGGAAGTATGTGCCGAAAAAGTGGGTTACGGACGGAAAAGACCCACCGTGGTTTAACATCGCAATTCGGAGAATGCTCAGGAAGCAAAGGCAGTTGCACTCGCGGTACAAGAAAGATCGGGAGAATGAGGACCGGCAAAAGTTAGTAGAGATTCGTGCTGCTGTAAAAAGAGCGATGCGCGAAGCAGTCAACCACTACCACCGTCGTGCCCTAGCAAAAGATCTTGCTGAAAATCCAAGGAAATTCTGGTCTTACGTAAAATTGGTAAGCGGGTCGAAGGCTTCCATCCACTCAGTCACTGATCAGTCTGGCCTGGCAACGGAAGACAGCAAAACGAAAGCTGAAAATTTAAATTTAGCATTTGAGAAATCTTTCACGCAGGAGGACATAGTGATGTACATCCGTGGGGCTGTGAAGCAGCTGAATGGATTGAAAATAAATAAACCGCTAGGTCCTGATGTGATTCCAATTCGGTTTTACAGAGAGTACTCTACTGCATTGGCTCCTTACTTAGCTTGCATTTATCGCGAATCTCTTGCCCATCGTAAAGCCCCGAGCGACTGTAAAAAAGCGCAGGTGACGCCTGTATATAAGAAGGGTAGAAGGACGGATCCTCAAAATTACAGACCAATATCTTTACACCGGTTTGTTGCAGGATTCTCGAACACATTCTCGGTTCGAATATGATGAATTTCCTTGAGACAGAGAAGTTGCTGTCCATGCATCAGCACGGCTTTATAAAGCATCGCTCCTGCGAAACACAACTCGCCCTTTTTTCACATGATATTTTGCGAACCATGGATGAAGGGTATCAGACGGATGCCATATTCCTTGACTTCCGGAAAGTGTTTGACTCGATGCCCCACTGCAGACTCCTAACTAAGGTACGATCATATGGGATTGGTTCCCAAATATGTGAGTGGCTCGAAGACTTCTTAAGTAATAGAACCCAGTAGTTGTCCTCGATGGTGAGTGTTCATCGGAGATGAGGGTATCATCTGGAGTGTGGTAGGTCCGCTGTTGCTTTCTATCTACATAAATGATCTTTTGGTTAGCGTGGATAGCAATGTGCGGCTCTTTGCTGATGATGCTGTGGTGTACGGGAAGGTGTCGTCGTTCAGTGACTGTAGGAGGATACAAGATGACTTGGACAGGATTTGTGATTGGTGTAAAGAATGGCAGCTAACTCTAAATATAGATAAATGTAAATTAATGCAGATGAATAGGAAAAAGAATCATGTAATGTTTGAATACTCCATTAGTAGTGTAGCGCTTGACACAGTCACGTCGATTAAATATTTGGGCGTAACATAGCAGAGCGATATCAAGTGGGACAAGCATGTAATGGCAGTTGTGGGGAAGGCGGATAGTCGTCCATTGGTAGAATAAAACACCAATACGACCTATTCTTGAGTACTGCTCCAGCGTTTGGGATTCCTATCAGGTCGGATTGAGGGAGGACATAGAAGCAATTCAGAGGCTGGCTGCCATATTTGTTATTGGTAGGTTTGATCATCACGCGAGTGTTTCGGAAATGCTTCAGGAACTCGGGTGGGAGTCTCTAGAGGAAAGGAGGCGTTCTTTTCGTGAATCGCTACTGAAGAAATTTAGAGAACCAGCATTTGAGGCTGACTGCAGTACAATTTCACTGCCGCCAACTTACATTTCGCGGAAAGACCACAAAGATAAGATAAAAGAGATTAGGGCTCGCACAGAGGCATATAGGCAGTCATTTTTCCCTCGTTGTGTTTGGGAGTGGAACAGGGAGAGAAGATGCTAGTTGTGGTACGAGGTACCCTCCGCCACGCACCGTTTGGTGGATAACGGAGTATGTATGTAGATGTATGTATAGATGTAGATGTAGCGACGAAGCGTCATTCACCAACAGCGGTGACGTAAACCGGCATAATATGCACTATTGGACAACGGAAAATCCACGATGGCTGCGACAAGTGGAACATCAGCGACCTTGCCGTGTTAATGTATGGTGCGGCATTATGGGAGGAAGGATAATTGGCCCCCATTTTATTGATGGCGAGCTAAATGGTGCAATGTATGCTGATTTCCTACGTAATGTTCTACCGATGTTACTTCAACATGTTTCACTGCATGACAGAATGGCGATGAACCTCCAACATGATGGATGTCCGGCACATAGCTCGCGAGCGGTTGAAGCGGTATTGAATAGCATATTTCATGACAGGCGGATTGTTCGTCGAAGCACCGTACCATGGCCCGCACGTTCACCGGATCTGACGTCCCCGGATTTCTTTCTGTGGGGAAAGTTGAAGGATATTTGCTATCGTGATCCATCGGCAACGCCTGACAACATGCGTCAGCGCATTGTCAATGCATGTGCGAACATTACGGAAGGCGAAGTTCTCGCTGTTGAGAGGAATGTCGTTACACGTATTGCCCAATGCACTGAGGTTGACGGACATAATTTTGAGCATTTATTGCATTAATGTGGTATTTACAGGTAATCACGCTGTAACAGCATGCGTTCTCAGAAATGATAAGTTCACAAAGGTACATGTATCACATTAGTACAACCAAAAAAAAATGTTCAAACGTACCTACGCTCTGTATTCTCATTTAAATAACCTACCTGTTACCAACTGTTCCTCTAAAATTGTGAACCATGTGTTTGTGACTATTACAGCGCCATCTATCACAAAGAGAAGAAAGTGGTCCAACTAAAACATTCCTATTTCTTTACGTACTATACGAATATGTAATAAAAATGGGGATTCCTATGTAAAAAAACGCAGTTGATATTCGTTTGACCTATGGCAGCGCCATCTAGCGGGCCAACCATAGCGCCATCTGGTTTCCCCTTTCAAGCTAGACAAGTTTCGTTCTTTGTAGTTTTTTTCGTTTGATGGTTATTTCGTGAGATATTTGGCCCGGTCACTACCACGTTTGAACACTATTAAGGTACATACATTGTTTGTTCTCTATCAAAATCTTTCATTTGCTAGCTATATGCTTATCAGTAGTTATTGCCTTCAGTGGTTAGAATCTTTAATTTAACTGGCAGTATTGACGCTCGCTGTATTGCAGTAGTTCGAGTAACGAAGATTTTTGTGAGGTAAGTGATTCATGAAGGGTATAGGTTATTGTTAGTCAAGACTATTCTTTTGTAGGGACTATTAAAAGTCAGATTGTGTTGCGCTAAAATATTGTGTGATCAGAATCAGTGAAGAGAATACAGTCTCAGTACGTTCAGTTTCACTCTAGAATTTGAAAATCAAGTAAGGTACAAGTTTTACCAGCACAGTCATTCTTTACATTCCAAGGTGCAAGTTACAGATTTATTTAAATTTTCTTATTTTTCACTTGTACTTCAACTAAGTACATATGAATGACATACGTAGATGGCTGCAGGATTGGTAGCCTCTATCTTGCCACCACAAAAATTATTTCAAACAAAAATACCGATTCAACAGAAGAGACAAACATTGCCAGTTAAGACAATATGTGAGTGGCTCGAAGACTTCTTAAATAATAAAACCCAGTATATTGTCCTCGACGGCGAGTGCTCATCGGATACAAGGGTATTGTTAGTAGTGTCCCAGGCAAGTGTAATAGTACCGCTGTTATACTGTATACACATAAATAATTTGGCGGACACGGTGAGCAGCAATCTGTGTTGTTTGCATAAAACAAATTGCTAAAGGAGCCACAAACGAAAGAAAATATAGTTCTGCACATAATTCGTTTTATGTTGTTTGATATTACCCGGTGCAATATCAATGGTGTTTAATATTTATGTCATTGTCTAGAATATTGGCGCTAGGGCATATGTCAACCACTGTTTTTTAACTCTTCGTCTTTTTAACAATATTACTTTTGTCGTGTTCTTCTTTTTATTGCTTTTTATTACTGTAACACCTTTTATACTTTATAAGCTTATTACAGACTTTAACTATTGTATCCCCCTTTTATTTTTGCTGTTTCAATTAATTATTGAAAACTAGTGTATGCCGACATTAGCGACATCTGGTGAACTTACAACACAAACATCTTGTGGCTACCGTACGGCAGCTTGTTTTAAACAGTAGTTTCACTGACAACATGACTCGTGCATGTGATGTGATTGATATGTATTTGACGATGCTGGTGCTGATTCCGCATTTAACATTTGACGATGCCACTATGGCTGCAGTACACTATGACTTTGTTTTTATGAAACAGGTATGCCTCTTCATATTTAAAGCGCACAAATGTAAATTTTGTCAGTACTACTTTTCAATATGCTCTACGTATTGTTCTTAAGCTGTATACAGTTTGCGAGTGTATTTATATTTTTCCAATATTTGCTGCAGGTCTGATGATAGTCATTGAAGACCAAAACCGGTAATATGTTAACCAAAAATAGATTGTGTCCATAGACGTAAATTAAAGAAACTTATTACATATAAGGGTCACTGTGTTTTTTCGCGACGATGTCGCAGCTTGTGACATTCTTAAATTATTACCTTATTCAGGGTCCATAGCCCATCATTCAAACATCCCAGTATTTCATTATGAAAGAGAGAAATTCTTCAAAGCAAAAAATGATAAATGGACCTGTATATAAAACTAAACTTTTCTCTTACGTGTAAATAGTTGTTCTTGCTGATTAATCAAAGTTACCTCGTAAATCTTGTACTACAAAAATATTAATTACATATTTGAAAGTGAGATTCGTTAAAGGTTAAATTCATTGAACGCAGCAATCTAATTTTAATATTTTTATTGCAATATTTTATTCAGTGTTCTGTGTTTAGAAATTTCATAACCGTATTGATCTCTTGGCTGTCGTATTTTGGCTTTCTCTTAGTACATTGGTTTTATTTATAATGTTATTCACGCTTAAATATTATATTTTTAATAGTAAAATTATTCTATCTGAAAGAGCAGTTAGTTAAACTCAGTGACAGCGGACATTACTGTGAGGTCAACTTACTGCTACCGCTTTGCATGAGACAATAATTCATTTTTAAATAATTGTAAAGTTTGAATATAATGGTAGTGCACTAACTACATTTTGTGATAGCTTTCTTATTCAGTTGTAACCAATGACCATGGTCGCCCATGTATGTATCATTAATAGTGATGTAAGTACAAATTCAGTCTAACCCAATCAGTATCAAAAACTGTTATCCAGTTTAGGACTGGTGATCGTATTGTTTCACTCAATACTTAGTTTCTCATTAGTTTGCAGTTCCTGAATTAGAAACATGATCGTCCATGAAATCAAAATTGATCTAAATAATTATGCATGTTTGCAACCGGTAGTTATTCGGGCAACATATCCACATGTGATAAAAGCGATTAGTTTTACACTTTTCCATATCGTTTATATTTATTTTCTTCGGAACTGGTGCCTTTTATGGTAATTAGGTACATTTAATCAAGCTCGATTTATCTAATACCGAACTGTATAGGAGCGTTCCAGAGGTCGCACTGTCCTTGCGAATACTTACATTCCTTCAAACAAGTCCATTTCCTGACTCAAGTGCGTGACATTCCTATAACATCTTGAACGGTTGAGAAAACAATACGCCTGTCCTCTCAGGTGCTAGCTGCGTAGGGCCTACAACACTCTGCAAACGACCTGTATATTAATCGCTTCCGAATTATTTCAGAATGCCTCGAGAAACCCTAAATGGACACAAGAGTCCTGTTGTCTATCCCTACGTCGGCTGGTCTCAGTCGCATTGAGCGCTCCTGGGACGGCAATGAGCGACCAGGCAAAAGGGCCTAGAACCCAGCTCGGAACAGTGCCAATGAGTTGCTAACAGCAGTTGAGCAGTCGTTTGTTGAAACGGCTCGCCAAAAATTTCGGTGTCTCGTGAAACCTACGCCACGATGAATCACCATCGTCAGCGGAGTTCATGTGTGTTTTATACACTGTTCGGTAGTGTTTCTAATTACATTGCTCAAAAATGATTCAAATGGTTCTGAGCACTATGGGACTTTAACATCTGAGGTCATCAGTCCCCTATAACTTAGAACTACTTAAACTTAACTAACCTAAGGACATCACACACATCCATGCCCGAGGCAGGATTCGAACCTGCGACCGTAGCGGTCGCACAGTTCCAGACTGAAGCGCCTAGAACCGCTCGGCCACAACGGCCGGCTTACATTGCTTGTTAATGTAAAACCTTACCTGCGAAAAGTGTTCCACGACAAGAAGAAATTGTCACTGCAACGTAAAGCTCTGGGTAGTTCTGAATATCTACAATGAAGGGCCAAATAAACTGTTATAGGCATGCGTATTCAAACACAGAGATATGTAAAAAGGCAGAATACGGCGCAGCGGTCGGCAACACCCAGGTAAGACAACAAGTGTCTGGCGCAGTTGTTAGATTGGTTACTGCTGCTACAGCAGCAGTTTATCAAGATTTAAGTGAGTTTGAACGTGGTGTTATAGCTGGCGAACGAGCGATGGGACACAGCATCGCCGAGGTAGCGATGAAGTGGGGATTTTCCCGTACGACCATTTCAGAAATACGGTCAAACATCAAATCTCCGGCATCGCAGCGACCGGAAAAAGATCCTACATGAACGGGACCAACTACGACTTAAGAGAACCGTTCAACGTGACAAATTGCTGCAGATTTCAATGCTGGGCCATCAACAAGTGTCAGGGTGCGAACCATTCAATGAAACATCAACAATATGGGCTTGCGGAGCCGAAGGCCCACTCGTGTACCCTTCATGACTGCACGACACAAAGCTCGCCTGGGCACGACACTGGACCGTTGATGACTGGAATCATGTTGCTTGGTTGGACTAGTCTCGTTTCAAATTGTATCGAGCGGATGGACGTGTACGGGTATGGAGACAAAACTCATGAATCTGGATTGCCTTGCAAAGTGCTGTTCAGAAGAGATCTCCACCCCCTCATACTCTTACGGATTTACGGACAGATCTGCAGGATTCATGGTTTCAGTTCCCTCCAGTACTACTTCAAACATTAGTCGAGTTCATGCCACGTCGTGCTACGACACTTCTGCGTGCTCTAGAGGACCCTACACGATATTATGTAGGTATACCAGTTTCTTTGGCTCTTCGATGTACTACAATATCAGATCAGAGCACACTTAAGCTGTAGGAAAATACAGTAAAATGATTTACACTGAGGGAAAAAAGTAGTAGGAACTGTGTGACATAAACGAAAGTTGGTAGGCCTGTTTCTAAATCTGAAAGATAATGTCTATTCAAATTTCGCGCCAGTCGCTTAGTAACGCCATTGTGAGATTGCAAGACAGGTTTGCTTTAAATACAAGCTTTAACAGTTGTGAGCGTTACTTTGAGATTCAACGTGGTGAGCTGATGATGGTCAAGAATGTTTTTAAGGCGACAAAGACGTCATTATCAGTCCCTAACTGAGTTTGAACAAGGTTGTGTAACAGGGCTACAAGAATGTGGATGTTCCTTCTGCAATACTGCGGAAAGACTTTGCAGGAACGTAGACACATGATTTCTAGCAGCAGTGGTGGTCAGAAGAAGACTGGGTTTCAGATGGCCGGGTGGCACTACTTGAGGGAAAAGACCATCGTAGTTGGCGTATGGCTCTCGCGCATCGTACTGCATCTGCAGCAGCAATTTGAGCAGCAGTTGGCACCACAGTGTCTCATGCTCGAGCATTATTTTTGTTTTTTTGTATTGAAATGGTTTTATGGTTTTCTTTGAATAAATCCAAATATTGTTTGGAAATTAGTAAAATATTACATGGGCCTGAGTATGGCATTTTCGTTTCGGACTTAAATTTCAGGACAATTCTTAGCAAGATTTACTTTGGTAATCATGAACTGAGCCTTGCATCTAATTATTGTGATTGCATGGCGTAAATGCTGTTATAAGCAATGACCAAGGAGAAAAAGAACGATCTCGTGACGATGTATGTCCTCAACTACATCTACGGGAAGTACCTATTTTCGCACCACAAAATCAACCATTCCTCTCTAAATGCCTACCACTTTAAATATTTCTCACAGTAATGGTTTAACAGTGTATATTCACATAACTTGAAATTACGTCTTTGTTGGTCCGTAGTCAGGCCAGCTGTAAAATCAATCATTTACTCTACACCTATTTGTTTCGACGTAAATAATATGTCCTACAGGTCCGCAGGCGCCTGGATATAGAAGCATTATCCTTACTGCGCGAGTTGTTGCGCGAGAAGTTGCGCGACTGTAAAGAAAAGTATTAAAATGCTACGTTGTTCCGACTGCCCAGCGAGCGTACAACTACGAAAACAACAGTTTAATCTTAAAATCTATTTCACAATTAATAACACATTATACAGTCGTACATACCTGGAAAACGCAGAGCGATCTTACAACAACGACAGAGTTGGAATAAAAGCGCCATGGAGAGACGCTATCACCAAATTGCTTCGAGATATACATATATATATATATATATATACATATATATATATATATATATATATATATATATATATATATATATATATATATATATATATATATATATTAAAGTCACTCAGTTCCTTAATTCGTAACAACTACAAAAATCTTCATGACAAATACATATGGGGACGCTATAAGGAACACAAAGAACTCTTACGAATCGATCACTTCAGGGCCCGCTCCGAGCCAAACTCCCTGTATCGTGAATTCCACTGACCCCAGACCATAACTATTTGCGAGTTCGGTGGTGACATGCGAGAGTTCATTGGAAAGCAGGGTGAAGACTTGTTGTGTTTACTGACGAAAGCTAGTTGAGGACTTGCAACTAATCTGTCTGTGTCCTAGACACACTGGACCTAAACCTGGAGTTATGGTCAAGGGTGTGCTTTCGTATGGTAGCGGGAACCCTCTCATGGTTATCCCACGCACCCTGACTGCAAATTTGTACGTCAGTCTGGTGATGTGACCTGTTGTGCTACGCTTTACGAACAGCATTCCACGATGTGTTTTCCATCAAGATAACGCTAGCCCCGATCTTGCGACCAGTGACTACCATCTGTTCTTGCACTTGAAGAAACATCTGGGCAGTCAGCGTCTTCAAGACGATGGCAAATTCAAAACAGTGGTGATGCAGTGGTTAACAAGTCAGGCGGCAGACTTCTATGAGGAAGGTTTTCAAAAACTGGTACAACGATATGACAACTGCCTCAATATTGACGGAAATTATGTAGAAAAGTAGATTAAGGTACAGGCTTTCATGTAGAAATAAAGTTATTGAGATATCTTAGCTCGTCATTTTTAATTTCAAAACGGTACTTACTTAAAAAACACGCCTCGTACGTACCTCCAGTCCAGCATGGATTTTTCCTGTCACTAAAGCCAACAGTTTCGTACAGAGAACACGCCAGTGATGAGAGTGATGTATGACAATGCAGTTCGAGTAAAGTGTTGAATAGTTGCTGTAAATTTCCATAAGTAATTTTCTATCACCGTATAATTTTAATGAATTGTGGTTGGTAGAACGTAATCGCTTCTATACGACCATAACGCAATACTTTTATATATTTCGTTTGTTTTAGTCAGTTCTAAGTTTTATTTACGTCTGCATAGAAGAAGACAAATGTTAAAAGCAATACAGAATCAAAGCAGTGTTCGAAAAAAAATTATTCAGATTTGTAGGAGATCAATTCTAACTTTAAATCCACTGTATCTCAAAACTACGATTTTGGAACTTATCACTGTGTTGCCCCAAGCCGCTCATTTGCGTATCTCGCGCTTGCATTGACTTGTGACATTGCAGTGTTAATCACTTGAATGTATTACCTAGACAAATTTATTCCCAAAATTTCATTACTCTACATTAATTATTTTTTGGTGTTGCGATTTTTTTCGTCAGTGTAGTTAATACAATGCATAGCACAATGATATGTTGCAGGAACACTAGTCATCAAATTGTATGGCAGTCGGATGCAATTTCTATTGTTGCTGACATTCTCACTTTTCACATGATGGTCGAAGTTGTCAGCATACATCTTCAAACATGTCTGAGGACCAACAAATCAAGGACCTTAACAGCACAAGCTGATGGAGAGACATTTGCATTTTAGGAATTTGGGCATTATCTAAATGGGGCTGAGTGTTGGTTTTATCGGAGCAAGGACGCTGGTTGCCAAATTTCTTCGACACACAACTGCGTTAATATGATTTTGGTCACGATTAGAAAGGTACAGAAAATCCCATCTGATAGAAACGGGTATCAGAACATTGCCATTTCTGCCATCGTAAAACATCTAGTGTGCATGTCACAGGTCATACATTCACACATAATATTTGATATATTACACCCGTAGTTGATAGATGAAAGCTTCTACAAGCCAGTCTGTACTTGTTGATGCTAATAGCGCACAGGGAAAGCGTAAAATAATCAGTCGTAGTATAATGTTACTGACAGACTAAGTGACGCACTCCGAGAAGAAACATCCTGTTCTGCAACTCTGGATGACACAGGATTGCTTGCAAGTGACGCAACGTGTCTCTGAATGATGGACAGCGATGACCTGCAAGCGATTTGTCCTTGACTAGCAATGCGATGATTTTCTCGTTTGCTACAAACCTGCATCTTCTAGAAGCTTCCTCACGCTCATGTAATCCACTGCGTTTGTATTGCAGTAAGCGGCCGTTTAATTGGGACGATCAAAGTGACGACAACTTTGTAAAGTAATCCTGCAGCTTTTTTCAGTGCTATGAAGGGAGGAAGATTAGAGATGAACATTTCGTTAGTGGTGATAGAAAGTGGGCAGATTCTCAGAATGGAGAAAGACGGGGAAGAAAATAGGCAGTGACTATTTTAAAGGAACCAGCTTGTATCTAACAAGGTAAGCCACGAGAAATCTAAATGTGGAAGGAAAGGTGGCGATTTGAACCCCACACCTCCCGAATACGAATCCAGTGTCTCAACCTATGTGCCACCTCCAACGGTTTCAGTACTATGACTTGTGTTAAAAAACAGAAATCCTCATCCTTGGGAACACAGTTGTAAGAACCTATTGTGGCATGACGATTGGTATTAGTAAAACGATAGAAATATTTACATGATTTTCTAGGTTACTGAAAAGGATAGCTGTGGACTGATGACCTCAAAAGCTCTTTGTTGCCTTCCTAAGGAAAGTATTGACAATAATCTTTATTGTAACAATGGACTACTTCATTGGGATGCACTATATTGTAGGACATGCACCAGGAAAAAGTAAGTTGGGAGTGGGAGAGATAGGGTATGGATTGGTAACAGAAAGATAGTGTTGTAGCAGTCAAGTTTTCATGTTGAACGAGATACATGCTGAGGTTCGATATAGATGAAAAGGCATTTGATAAGACGGCAAAGGAACCGTTCAAGTAGAAGATAACTAGAGGGGGGGGGGGGGCAGTACGCAAGAAAGATTGCATACATTCTAGGATTTTGGAGGTACCGAGAGAAACTATATTGAGCGGATATTCAGGAAACATTGGACTTTAGAGTGGATACTGGAACTAAGCTTTATAATAGTGCGAAAGATGGATGGATGCAATTACCAAATTTGGTTAATTAGCAGTTTTAGTCTATTATATCCATTTTATAGAGAGGTTAGTAGGTGGTGTTCCCACAATAATGTGCAGTTAATCAAGAACCTCATCCGGCGCCTCTCTGCCATGTTCCCACAACGCAAATACAGCCCTGGCCACCCTAACGGCGTCCATGAAAACATTGCTTTCACTATGGAAGTAGAAGAGAATGAATATCACAAACACGAACTCAGTATATACTTTCAATATCCTAAAAATCCAGGACTTAAGATATTGTCATTCATAACAGCTCATGTTACCCATGGTGACATAAAGCGACATACTTTAGATCAGATATAAGTCGGATCATTAGATACCCTCTTAGCAATGAAAATACTGAATCAGAAATGAACACACTAAGAGAAGTAGTAACTAGTAATAACCCAGAACCAGTCAACAAACTAGACAGAAAGAAATTAATTATAAAATGCAAAAGCATTAATGATGAAATCACGCTGACGAAGACTGAAACAAAAAAGACAGATAAATCCGTAGTACTTCCTTACTGAGGACATGTGTCACATAGAATAAATTACTCACTAACGTAAGCAAATCTCAAAACAGGACTCTATACCAGCAACACATTACAAGCTAACATCATTCATGAAGTAGACAAAACACAACGATGTAACCATCCTCGCGTTTACAAAATCAAGTAGTGTAAATGCAATAAAGCCTACATTGGATGGTCAGGTAGAATGTTTGAAAAGAGATGTAGAGAACGCATAAGCACAAGAAGTACCTTCCAGCTTGAGACACACATCTCAGAGAGAATAAAAACTCCGCTGAAAACTTTGAGTAAAATCTCACATTTTCGATAATGTCTCCAAAGCACAATTAACGGATAATTTAGAAGAAATATAAATCTATATTCACACGACGAAGCACCCAGAATGAAATCTAAATGAAGAAAAAGAATTGCACAGCAAATTTCATACAAAATTTCATAGAACCTTAATCTTTATATGGAAGGCATTCCGTCCTGCGTTAACCAACAAATATGCGATCACAAAAGACTCATAGAAACCTTCAAAAGCACATTAATCAGCATATGAATTGCACTCCTTCCTATTTTAATCACTTACCAAATACGATACTACAGGCTATACACTGGAAATTTTAACAGCATAAAAGTACTATTCTATGTAGATTCCACTGAAATACGAATGAAATGGAAAATGAAAATTTGTTGGACAACCGTGACGTGATGAAATACAATGCCTCGTACTGAACATAGTGATATCAATAGAATCCCGAAGTAAATTGAAATACCAGAGATTATACAAGACTAATAATAAAATTCTTGTAACAGCATCCGTCAAAATGACGGTAGCACCTACGATAGATAAGCGAGAGTGTCACACAGTGTAATCCAATAAGATCAGATCCTAAATTGTGTATACAACATTTTTGTCACGTTGATCACATCATGCTGAATAATGAAGGTACCATAATCAAGAAAAAAATGTGTTATGCATATACATTAACATAACACTGCAAGCTGTAACTACATCTGTGACGTCTTTTAACGCAGCTATGAGATACATTTAAGAGTGATGGCGTAAGTATAACTGTCTACACCAGCCATATACTAAATACTAATAGGTAAATAGTTACCATATGAACCAATACCCAATACCTTTATTATTCACGTTCTACACCTTCATGCCTAACAAATTTTGTTTTCTGTAATAGATGGCTTGCGAAAATGGGCTAAGCTCGGAACTAGTCAGCCAGTGAATAAACAACAGCTTTGGTGAAAACGTATTTTCTTCAATAGTTGAGAGCAGCAAGACGTGAAGTTCTGAAAAGTTTGTATTTGGTTTCCTTTTAGTGTTTTCCCATTTGCTTGCCTGAAAAATGAGTGATCATCCCTCCATAAGGATTGAGTTATTGATTTAAGAAAGATGTTGTTATTATCCGCTGCCCAGCTTTAGAGTAGGTTTTTCTAAAAAAGAAGTAAAGATATTACAATGTGAAAATGTGGCTTGAAATAGCAGAAAAGTTTTATTATGATTGTTATGATTATTTATTATTATTATTATGTTCGATTAGACCCTGTTGGATCACGTAAAGCTTCTGTACTCTTTTTTTCTTTTTTCCCTCACTGCTCTATTTTTTTCTGCATTGCCTCTCTTCCTTTCCTCCGTCCCTTTTGTTCCTGCTTTCTTCGTAACTTCGTTGTCTGACTTAACTTCCCATCTGTCAACTTTCTGCTTAAATACCTTTCTGTCCAAAATATATAAATAATTTATCTGAACTTTTTGTAGGGTATAGTTTTAAGTCCCTCTATGTATTTAAGAATTTTGTGCTTAAGTCTTGTTTCGGGAATCCTACAGATGTGCTCATAAAATTTTAATCGCCTTTTTCGAATGTCTGCTGCAAAGTTGGACAACTTCTCAGTTGTTTGACGAGATTGTAGTCTACAGCCCTCTTCTGTTTTCTTTCGCGCTACTATATTTCTGATGATTTTACGTTCTCTCTTTAATAAGTTTTCTAGGTCACATTTTATGTGAACTGTCAGGGTTTCACTGGTATACAGATCGTCAGGTTTTAACCCTGTATTATAGTGTCTAATTTTAGTGGTTTTGGACAACCATTTTTTTATTCTACATCTTGTAGGTTCTCCCATAGGCCCTCTTTAGCGTTTGGAGGCGAATGTTTCGTGCTATCTTCTCTCGCCCCGTAGGTTCAAGGACTTAAGTATTTAAAATATCGGACTCTGCTGATATGACCGTGCTTTGTACTCAAGTTTTGGGTATCAGTTTTTGTGGCGATGAACTCAGACTTTAGGAAAGATACTTCCAGACCAACTTTCTCTGCACATTCTTTAAGGGTTTCAACCTGTTCGATTGGTGTTATCTCATTATCTGCTAGTGAGGCTAATTATTATTATGTATTTGCTTTATACTTTTTATCAATTCCCTATTCTGTTACCTAAGCAATCCTTCACTGTGTTAGTGAGACGTTAAACTGCAGCTATACTCCTCGTCTACAGTATTACACTCCTGGAAATGGAAAAAAGAACACATTGACACCGGTGTGTCAGACCCACCATACTTGCTCCGGACACTGCGAGAGGGCTGTACAAGCAATGATCACACGCACGGCACAGCGGACACAACAGGAACCGCGGTGTTGGCCGTCGAATGGCGCTAGCTGCGCAGCATTTGTGCACCGCCGCCGTCAGTGTCAGCCAGTTTGCCGTGGCATACGGAGCTCCATCGCAGTCTTTAACACTGGTAGCATGCCGCGACAGCGTGGACGTGAACCGTATGTGCAGTTGACGGACTTTGAGCGAGGGCGTATAGTGGGCGTGCGGGAGGCCGGGTGGACGTACCGCCGAATAGCTCAACACGTGGGGCGTGAGGTCTCCACAGTACATCGATGTTGTCGCCAGTGGTCGGCGGAAGTTGCACGTGCCCGTCGACCTGGGACCGGACCGCAGCGACGCACGGATGCACGCCAAGACCGTAGGATCCTACGCAGTGCCGTAGGGGACCGCACCGCCACTTCCCAGCAAATTAGGGACACTGTTGCTCCTGGGGTATCGGCGAGGACCATTCGCAACCGTCTCCATGAAGCTGGGCTACGGTCCCGCACACCGTTAGGCCGTCTTCCGCTCACTCCCCAACATCGTGCAGCCCGCCTCCAGTGGTGTCGCGACAGGCGTGAATGGAGGGACGAATGGAGACGTGTCGTCTTCAGCGATGAGAGTCGCTTCTGCCTTGGTGCCAATGATGGTCGTATGCGTGTTTGGCGCCGTGCAGGTGAGCGCCACAATCAGGACTGCATACGACCGAGGCACACAGGGCCAACACCCGGCATCATGGTGTGGGGAGCGATCTCCTACACTGGCCGTACACCACTGGTGATCGTCGAGGGGACACTGAATAGTGCACGGTACATCCAAACCGTCATCGAACCCATCGTTCTACCATTCCTAGACCGGCAAGGGAACTTGCTGTTCCAACAGGACAATGCACGTCCGCATGTATCCCGTGCCACCCAACGTGCTCTAGAAGGTGTAAGTCAACTACCCTGGCCAGCAAGATCTCCGGATCTGTCCCCCATTGAGCATGTTTGGGACTGGATGAAGCGTCGTCTCACGCGGTCTGCACGTCCAGCACGAACGCTGGTCCAACTGAGGCGCCAGGTGGAAATGGCATGGCAAGCCGTTCCACAGGACTACATCCAGCATCTCTACGATCGTCTCCATGGGAGAATAGCAGCCTGCATTGCTGCGAAAGGTGGATATACACTGTACTAGTGCCGACATTGTGCATGCTCTGTTGCCTGTGTCTATTTGCCTGTGGTTCTGTCAGTGTGATCATGTGATGTATCTGACCCCAGGAATGTGTCAATAAAGTTTCCCCTTCCTGGGACAATGAATTCACGGTGTTCTTATTTCAATTTCCAGGAGTGTAGAATGAAGTGGTAATATGACGACAGATTTTTGAGTCCTAATGGTAATGGAGAAATAGGCTAGAAACAAAATTACTGGAAATAGTCAGAAAGAGAAAAAAGTCATGGTAGGGACATATACCGCGTAGAAATTGTCTGAAACAAAAATATTAAAGATTAAAAATTTGAGGAATGAGAGGAATAGATGGGAAGAGAACTGAAATGTTGGATAACATTAGAAGGAGGCGATCATACAAACAAATGAAGAAAGATGCTCAGAATAGGACACGCTGGAGTGGCTCCAATGGAAATCCGTCGTAAGGCAGATACACTAAAGAAGAAGAAGAAGGAGCACGACGAAATGATAGAAAAGTGAAGACATGAAAGGAGAAACTACTTCTGCTACCTGGTAAACAGGAACAGCAAATGCTCGTTACAGCCAAGAGAGCAAGTGGTGTACATCTGTAGTAATTCAGCTTTGATTTTTTTAAATATCGGAGGTGAACCTTAGCCAAGCAAGAACTTGAAAGCTATTTATAGTCAGATTTTCCGGTATGTTACTTATCGTCAGTTATAACGTGACGAGAATTTCCGTATTATGTCACAAACGACGACCTCTTGCTCGTTCTTAGCCATAAGCTCACTTTACAGCTGCAGTAAACTGCTGCACTCACAAAGAACTGCTCGTAATCCACACTGGAACAACGCTAGCAAAATATTTTACGACATTGTAATAGTCCCTAACGACAACCTTTCGTTCGAGACTTTAGTTTTCAAAACCCTTGCCAGAAATTGAAATCTTGAAAACAACTCAATGAGTGTGACTATGTTAGAGCAAACGGACAGTGTTCGTACCTGACAGGAAGCACCTAAAACTGTGGACCAGCCGATAATGTTTCCATGTCAGAGACGCAGGCACGTCAGAAGAGACTGCCAGTCTGAAATCGGATAAATGAGAAGGGCTTCTGAAAAAGCCGAAGTACTGACGGTAGCAATAAGTCGTAGTTTCATTAAAATTTCGGTAGGTTTAAATTCCAAACAACACTAGGAAATTTATTTCACTATTACACCACCTTTTTAAATGAGAACTGCATACTAAATATTACCCTTGACGTGATTTTTCTCTGTGAAAGTTCACTATTTGTGTCCGAATTTGCTTTAACAATAAATTACTTTCGAAAATTTTGAATTAAGCAATACAAATATTCTTGTTTCTTTCTCTTTTTTCTTGATCCGTACAAGCTTTGGCGAAATTTTACCATCATCAGTTGATTTATCCTTATTTTCTGTGGAACAGCAAATAAATGTTAGCTGAGAATAGCGATTTTTATTTGCTGTTCTCATATTCATAAGTACACTACTGGCCATTAAAATTGCTACACCACGAAGATGACGTGCTACAGACGCGAAATTTAACCGACAGGAAGAAGATGCTGTGATATGCAAATGATTATGTGGTGTCACCGCCTGACACTAGGTGGTAGCCTTTAAATCGGAGGCGGTCCGTTAATATACGTCGGACCCGCGTGTCGCCACTATCAGTGATTGCAGACCGAGCGCCGCCACACGGCAGGTCTAGAGAGACCTCCCAGTTACTATCGCGATTATGAATAATGTACCGTCAAGAGCGACGTTCACAATTAACGGATTAAAGTTAAGTATTCCACCAGCTACGTCCGTTTTTCTAAATACTAATTTCCTTGTCCTGTTCCAGACCTCGCGCGAGCCTGCGTGAGCTAAAACGCGTGCCTTTCGGCTTCCTCTAATAATACGGTGTTGGCTCTCCTGCCAACCCACAACAGATTAGCTTTTCAGAGCATTCACACAAGGTTGGCGCCGGTGGCGACACCTGCACCGTGCAGACATGAGGAAAGTTTCCAACCGATTTCTCATACACAAACAGCAGTTGACCGGCGTTGCCTGGTGAAACGTTGTTGTGACGCCTCGTGTAAGGAGGAGAAATGCGTACCATCAGCTTTCCGACTTTGATAAAGGTCGGATTGTACCCTATCGCGATTGCGGTTTATCGTATCGCTACATTTCTGCTCGCGTTGGTCGAGATTCAATGACTGTTAGCAGAATCTCGATAGTAACTGGTAATGACGCCTTGCTAGGTCGCAGCAAATGACGTAGCTGAAGGCTATGCTAACTATCCTCTCGGTAATACGGAACGCCGTGCTGGATCCCAACGGCCTCGTATCACTAGCAGTCGAGATAACAGGCATCTTATCCGCATAGCTGTAACGGATCGTGCAGCCACGTCTCGATCATTGAATCAACAGAAGGGGACGTTCGCAAGACAATAACCATCTGCACGAACAGTTCGACTACGTTTGCAGCAGAATGGACTATCAGCTCGGAGACCATGGCTGCGGTTACCCTTGACGCTGCATCAGAGACAGGAGCGCCTGCGATGGTGTACTCAACGACGAACCTGGGTGCACCAATGGTAAAACGTCATTTTTTCGGACGAATCCAGGTTCTGTTTACAGCATCATGATAGTCGCATGCGTGTTTGGCGACATCGCGGTGAACGCACATTGGAAGCGTGTATTCGTCATCGCCATACTGGCTTATCACCCAGCGTGATGGCATGGGGTGCCATTGGTTACACGTCTCGGTCACCTCTTGTTCGCATTGAACAGTGGACGTTACATTTCAGATGTGTTACGACCCGTGGTTCTTCCCTTCATCCGATCCCTGTGAAACCCTACATTTCAGCCGGATAATGCACGACCGCATGTTGCAGGTCCTGTATGGGCCTTTCTGGATACAGCAAATGTTCGACTGCTGCTCTGTCCAGCACATTCTCCAGATCTCTCACCAATTGAAACCGTCTGGTCAATGGTGGCCAAGCAACTGGCTCGTCACAATACGCCAGTCACTTCTCTTGATGAACTGTGGTATCGTGTTGAAGGTTCATGGGCAGCTGTACCTGTACACGCCATCCAAGCTATGTTTGACTCAATGCCCAGGCGTATCAAGGCTGTTATTAGGGCCAGAGGTGGTTGTTCTGGGTACTGATTTCTCAGGATCTATGAACCCAAATTGCGTGAAAATATAATCACACGTCAGTTCTATTATAATATATTTGTCCAATAAATACCCGTTTGTCATTTGCATTTCTTCTTGGTGTAACAATTTTAATGGCCAGTAGCGTAGTTAAAAAAGTATGTACCTGAACATCGTATGTTGCTACGACGTCGTCTGTTTTCTCCAGTATGTTTGAAACGTCAATACAATTTGTCAATGCAAATAATAACTACAAAGTACTGTGCATTATGTCGAACGAAACAATTTTAGGCCTAAAACAACACTACTGTTGACTGGGTTGCTGCACTTCGTTTATGTTATTTATCTCACCGCTAATATTTGTCACTTCTGCTTTGTTAATTTTATTTATCTTACTGCTAATATTTGTCATTTCTACTCATAAATTTTACAAAGTCCGTCACGCATAACAGGTTTCCTCGACAGATGAAAGACATTAAAGATGATTTGCGTAACAGTGTTCATGGTAAAAATAGCAAATAGCAGGAGAAGCAAGAATAGCACCAACAAAGTGCAATAGTCTAGTCAGTAATAGTATCACGTTAGGCCTGAAATCGTTTCATTTCACATATAGTGCAATATTATGGAGAAATGGTTATTAATAACACATGTCATATCAAGCGTACTACAGAAGGCAGACAGCGACGTAAACAAATGATAAGCAGTTCAGGAAGATGTCTGTGATGGTAAGACAGGGAGCAGGGAAACAGTCCTTCCCTTCGCTCCCATCCATAGAGCTCCCATCCACCCTGCGGCTGTCCATGGATTGTGTTTTTGACCTTCAGAAAAATATTTTCTTAACAGCAGACTCTGTTGTCATCCCTCTTGTATTTCTTTGTTCGCCCTTTATGGTCATCCAGTTTGCTTTTCTTTTTATGTTCAGCATCAGCAACAAACGAAAATTTTTGTACAGCTGCGACGTGATGCAGTACTGTCTCTCACACTTAATATAGTCAGTGAGGTCTCGAAGTAAACTGAAAATATCAGTGATTAAACGAGTCTAATAACAAAATTCTTTGCCTCAACACCTGTCAAATTTACTGTAACACCTACAACAAATAATCCAGTGTGGCACACGGAGTAACCCAATAAGAGCAAATTCTCCATTGCGTTTATGAAATTGTTGTCACGTGGATCACATCGTGATGGGTAATGAAATTACAACAATTAAGAAAGATATGTAGCATGCACATACATTAACATAATGCTGCAGTACTGTGAAAATGGGCAAAGCTCGAAACCAATAAGCCAAAAAGGAACAGCAGCTTTTCTTCGAAACTAAATATCGTCGCCATGATCGTGAAGTCAGCTGATATGTGTGTGTGTGTGTGTGTGTGTGTGTGTGTGTGTGTGTGTGTGTGTGTGTGTGTGTTTGTGTGTGCGTAATTTGTGCGTTGATCGGTAACGAGAGCTAAATGAACAATATAACACTAGCTCCTTACATTAATAAGTAGCCTCTTTGCAAAACTGCACTGAACCTAGGGGATAAACCGAATGATGTTGCGCTATTTTAAACAGACTGGGCTTGTACATAGTAAGATGGTGGTTCCAGTACCCATCCGGCCAGTCTGATTTAAGTTTACCGTGGTTTCACTAAATTACTGCGGACATATCTAGGACGGTTGCTACTATACGCCCACAGACATAAGCCTGTATAAATGAATTATGTATTTTTTGTTCTTAAAAGGTAACACTATGACATGTGCGATAACCTTGTAAAAGTGATCCACGGGTGAATGAAACTAGAATGGTGCGGTTATCAGCCTCAAATCGTAGGACGGTAATGGGGGTGGGGAGGTATGTCATTGGTTTAGGTACTTTCGAATAAATGATTCCGCCACTAGGATGGAGCACTTAACTTTTGTGTGCATTAATTGATTTCAGTGCAAGGTAGCAATTTGCTTAACATTTTGTTTACAGTCTCCTGCCCGCCATTTATTTTCAAATGTCTTTTGTGCTTAAAGCATGGATGTCACGGGCTACTCCCGTAAGCTAACGTTACTGCAAGATTTCTTGAAAATACTGTCTCTCCCATACATATGTCTGACAGCTTAGACTTGTACTGCTATAACTCTTTCGTCCACTTGTACATGGGCCGGTCATATGATGATCGGCGCAGATGGAAACTACAAGGTGTCCAAATCTGCAGAAAAACCTTCGGAGCACACAACAAAGTCAACTGTTCTGATCAGGAACCAGCGCCAGAGTGCTAGAATACGTCTGCCCACAAAGGAGACCTCCATCCGGTCAGTGGTGGGGGCATCCTCTTGCTACGTTGGCCACCCATAGTCCAGGCGTTCTGCTATTTGGAATGCTGCCTTCTTTGGTTTTCCTTAGGCAAGCAAGAGACTGGTCAAAGACTACCAGTAACTACACATGCATTATCTGTGGTCTCCTGCACCTGTCTCCATACAGACGAGACACACACACACACCATCCAATCACAAATAAATCATGAAACAATGCAAATGAGGACACAAGGATCAGTTGGAGTAAGATGTGCACATTCAAAACATAGCATTCACATCGTTATTCTTTTCCATTTCGACGACCGGTAACCAAGTATTAAATTAATATGCCAAAATCGTGTTCTGTCAAGAACGACGACGCTTATAAATATCTGAGGGATAAACATGTACGCTGTCAGCTTCATCTCTTCCTTCTGATTTCCTTTAGATTCAAGTACGTATAGTGCAAGTCTTTTTGTAATGTCAGCTGCATGCTAGTTTCGTGGTTTTATGTGAGCTTCAGGAACAAATGGAATGGGTAAATTGGGAGCTGTCCCAAAGGGATGACTGCTAGCGCAGCTGGGGCTCACGGCTTAGAGTCAACACCTGCGGCCGATTGCTTCATTAGTGGCGCCAGTGTGTACAGAAATCTCTCAAAAAACGTAGAGTGCGACAGTGTTTGTGTTTCGGCTGGGACATAAAATGTTTTTCAGAGGATACTCTCCGACTGTGGAGGACACAAAAACATATGTGATCTGAGCCTTTCCCGGCGAATGTGCTGTATCCAAGGTTCTCGGGTGTCCAGCCGGATCCGATCGTCGAAGTTCCACGATATTTCGGAGAATAACCGTTCCGCCATCATCAGGCGGAACGGTTATTCGCCAAAACATCGTGGAACTTCGACGATCGGATCCGGCTGGACACCCGAGAACCTTGGATACGACACAAGAACAGTTTTTAGCTAAATGGGTGCCCTTCTGAACTGCTGGCTGTAAATGTTTCCACTGACACGGCATCTTTCTACGTTGTATGAGAAACAGACACCACTTTTGGCTATGCTTTGATTTCTGTCTTGTGCAGGCGGAAGGTGTCGGTCTCGGACCAACCCTGGGAAAAGATTTCGAAAAGGTTTTATCTATATGCCATGAGGATTTTCAGGAAGTTTTGGCCATAAATGTGAATGAAGTTGAGAATTTGATAAATGTACGCAACCTCTGTTCTATCGATACGATCAAACCTTTGTTAGACTATGTTTGACACCAGAGATGTTGGTCAGAATAAGTCAGAGAGCAGCCGAGTTAGTGTGTGTTGGACAGTCTGCAATGTAAACTTTGTTTGAAAAAATGGAAGGTGGCCTGCCGTGTAGAGGAGGCGGTATTATTTAAAAGGGATATTTTAATAATATGTTTTGAGGAAGGATATTGAGCAAATGAGATTATGTTACAGAAAAATGAAAAAAGCCAATTTTTAAGATGATCCTAATTTTTTATATTTGTAGCTGTGTAGTTTCTTATTGTTAGAACATTGCTTATGACTGAAGCTTGCAGTAGTAATTTTATAGCGCAATTTATGGTCTCGTCTTATAGTTGAAACAAGCGTCAAGAAAGGCAACTGTACACAGGGTAGTTATTGAGAAATATTTTTTGCTGATTTTCCTTGTACGAGAACTTTATAATAAGGTGTATTCTTGTCATGGCTTAATGAAGCATAGTCAAACTTTGAGTCTTTGTTCTCATTTATCACTCGTTAAGATTAGTTCACCGTTTTCATTTTACTTTGGTGACTCAGTTTGCATACTCGCATTGCACATAGCAAGTTGTGTATTGAGAAGCATTGTATGAAAATTGGTAAGATACCGTCTTGCATTGCACATTGTATCTACGGCAAATGAAATTTCATTTTTTGACCATCAGATCTATATTCCTAATAGCAACAAGTTGGTGAGCAGACGAGCGTTCCGTGCGCAAAAGTAGGCCAACAAATTTAATTACCATCAAAGTTCACGTCCACTATAAGCCACAGTGATTGTCAGGGCTTAATACCAATAGAAGATTTCGGTTAAGTGCTATCTTGTCAATTTTCAAGAATTTGGCTTTCATTAAGCACTTTTTTTGCTTGCTCTGGACTCAGAAATTATAGTGCTGATGAGCTGCATAAACGGAAGGACGTCAGAATTGAAGGACATCTGGCCATGGGCAGTTGACATTTGGGGTCCATCCGTTTGCGGCGATGCATGTCTTGCAGCTGCAGTTTCCAACACACAACTGGTAATACGTGTCAGAAACAAAGTGTTTTCAGACTTTTGTGAAGTTTAGGTGGGACTGGACCGTGGGCTGTATTCGATCTGTAATCGTCATTCCATTTATGTAAATGTGTGTGGCTCACCAGTGATTTATTGGACAAATTGGTGTCTCTGACAGTCTATAACACTGCTGTCAGATACGTGTAACCGTTCATGCAACAAGCTTATAATTGTAAATTCTGTGGTTGTATTCCAAATCTTGTATGCTATTATAATTTTTCTTACCCTTTACTAGCACAACTTGCCAACCTTTTATCATACTAATTAGCTGCATCAGTGTTTGTATTTGGTGTGATCTCATTATTCTTTCAGATTTCGTCAAATTAAATTGCTATGACTTGTTGATCGCATGTGAATACATACAGAGGAAACAAAAATTGTAATCCTACTCGACCTTTAATTTAATTTAAGTATTTAAATAACGTATCCCATTTGTAGCTAGGTATTGTAAATGTACAGGTACCAACACCACACCCAGTAACGTGGGCCATTTTGATATCATGACCTCCAGAGAACTGATGAATGCTGCGGATTCTGGCCGTTGACGCTGAACGTAAATACGAGGGCTATTCGGAAAGTAAGGAATGATCGGTCGCGAAGTGGAAACCACAGTGAAAAACCGATGATTTTTTGTGCAGGTGCGTTGGGCAGTGTATCTAGTGTGCCCGTCGACGGCGTTACGTCATTCTTTTTAATTCTGAGGACACAGGGAGCACATAAAGATACCTAGAACAACAGTGTCTCCCACCAAGTACGAGGGCCTGGTGAAGATATGCAGCCGACATTACATAACTGTCGTGCATTTTCTTCTTCAAGACAATTCTTAGCCGCATTTTGCAGGGGCAATGAAGATGCTCCTGTATCTTGTTCAGTTGGAAATGTTTGATTAGCCACAATACAATCCGTAATTGTCTCCCTCTGAGTTTCATCTCTGCTCCATGAACCGCTGTCTGTAAAGACAACATTTTGCCACAGACAACGAGCAGTAGGCCAGCGTAGAGAATTGGCGGAAAGACTGGCGGCTGCCTTCTACAACGAGGGTATTTGAAAGTTGATACAACGCTACGAGAAACGCCGAAGTCGTATCGGCGACTATGGAGATAAGTAGCTGGAAGTTGTAGCTAACTGTTGAAAATAAAACAGTTTTGATTTTTACTGTGGCTTCCATTTCGCGACCTATTGTTCCTTACTGTAAAAATTGCGCATAGCAAAAGAATCTACTACTGTGTACCTACACTACTGATGCCGAACCGCTGTAAATAGTATCTGCCGTAAAATATCTAGGAGTAACTACGCAGAGCCACCTTAAGTGGAATGACCACGTAATACAAACAGTGGGGAAAGCAGACGCGAGACCCACATTCATAAGAAGAATCTTAAGGAAATGTAATTCATCCACAAAGGAAGTGCCTAATAAGGCGCTTATTCGATCGATAGCTTAAGTATTGTTCATCTATCTCGGATCCCTACCAGATAGGACTGACGGAAGAGAGAGAGAAGATCCAACGAAGAGCGGCACGTTTCGTCACGGTGTAAGTAGGCTGTATAGGTTTTTTTATTGGTAACGCCACGTAGCGCTCTGTATGAAAATCACTGGCTGTACTGTGTGCAGTCTGTGGCTGGTTTGCATTGTTGTTGGCTGTTGTAGCGTTGGGCAGTTGGCTGTTAACAGCGCGTAGCGTTGCGCAGTTGGAGGTGAGCCGCCAGAAGTGGTGGATGTGGGGAAGTGAGATGGAGGATTTTTGAGAGCGGATGATCTGGACGTGTGTCCATCAGAAACAGTACATTTGTAAGAATGGATGTCATGAACTGCTACATATATTATGACTTTTGAACACTATTAAGGTAAAAACATTGTTTGTTCTCTAACAAAATCTTTCATTTGCTAACTATGCCTATCAGTAGTTAGTGCCTTCAGTAGTTTGAATCTTTTATTTAGCTGGCAGTAGTGGCGCTCGCCGTATTGCAGTAGTTCGAGTAACGAAGATTTTTGTGAGGTAAGTGATTTGTGAAACGTATAGGTTAATTTAGTCAGGGCTATTCTCTTGTAGGGATTATTGCGTTGCGCTAAAAAATATTGTGTGTCAGTTTAAGCACAGTCACGTATAATTTTTCTAAGGGGACGTTACAACGGGATCGTTTCGTCGGCACGAGAGCGTTACAGAGATGCTCAACAAAGTCCATTGGCAAACGTTACAAGAGAGGCGTTGTGCATCACGGAGGGATTTACTACTGAATTTTCTAATTTCGGTAGAGCACTTGCCAGGAAGAGTTGGACAACACCTTGTTTCCCCCCCCCCCCCTCCGCCCCCGCCCCCGCCCCCGCCCCCCACGTACGTCTCGCATAATGACCATGAGAAAAAATTCGAGAAATTTGAGCCAATATAGAGGCTTATGGGTAACCATTCTTCCAAAGCGCTATTCGTGAGGAACATGGTTTGAGGGCTCAGTTAGTGGTACAAAAAGTACCCTCCGCCACACACCATTAGGTGGCTTGCGGAGTAAGGTGTAGAAGTAGATCATTAAAATAATTAATTCTCATTAAAATATTTATTGTTTCCAGTATGTAACAATTTCAATAAGTAATCCTCTTCATGAGAGCTGTCTGTCTCACGTAGGTCCAGGTGGCGTGGAAACTTTTCATATAACTGTGATTCGAAGCTCGACTGGTACCTGGCAGCCCCACTGGCAAAGTACCCACAGGCAGGGGTGGACATCAGCTCGCGCGCCCACAAAACATGTGCAAAGTGGCCTTCCAGTAGCCTACTTTACACATGTGCTCGAGTACAATGAGGGGCAGGGTGCCTTTGCGCCATTGTGCGTCTTTGGAATAGGCTACTGTACAAGAATGCGAAGATGTAAAAATTATAGGGTAAAGCAGAAATAAAAATATACAAACTGCTCAAAAACGTTTAACACCACCTTTATAATTACCAGCAGGTAAGGACTTAGATTCAAGGAGAGCACAGAATGGAAGATAAAGCCATATGAAAGATGCAAAATTACTTTGAAATAAAAATGATACAATAACCAATACAAAGCCAGTCTGTTCGAATGTCCACATCTCTGCACATTTGCCTAAACCAAATTCACTGTTGGGTAAAATTCAACACGAAGTTGCTCCACGCCACTCACTGTAAGTTTTTTGTGCTCTCTTTGACATGCTGTGCAAAGGTTGGACGTTGGAAGCCTCCAGAAGGCTATTGCTATCATCGACGGTGGCTCTTCGATAACGCACTGCAAGACAACTGATCCCAAGCATGCTCAGTCGAGTTGCATGTCGCATGCAATACGGTTCAGTTGATTTATGTCTCCTGGAGGAAAGTGCTCACGATGTGGGGATGGTGTGCACAGGCATCATCATCTAAAAGAGTGGTACCCCTGAGGGATAAAACGAAATTTTCGATGGTGTAACACCAAACGATTCGATTATATTTCAGTCTCAAACGTAAATCATTTTCAAAAGATCATCACTAATATCACAATTTTGTAAGACTCTGACACTGATTACTTAAATTATTAATAATTACTTTTTCTCAATTATTAGCATTAATTCGGTGGCTGTTACAGGTTCCTCACAGAGCCCATCTACTACACACATATATTGTGCTTTGTTCTGTATATTGCTGGTGATGAAAATGAGACATATACGTTACAAATGCTAAATATCTCAAGAAAAGTTTTCTTCTAGTTGAAGAAAGTGCCTGCACTCCAGAAATTGCTTCAGTACTCGGTTCGAAACAGATAAATGAATTAATGGACAGCAAGACACAGAAGTAGCTACATAAGACTGTACACAGTATTATTATTAGACTGGTTAGCCAAGCACTTAGGATGCACCACCACGAATGCCTTCGTCATTCACTCTAACCTCCCCCCAACCCCCCCCCCCCCCTCCACAAACACACATAAAGTAAATATCATTCATCTTTTATTATTTTAAAAATAAAAGTCTTTCATTCTACAGCTTAGTTTGGTGATTAAGTTGGTGGTAATGTGAGGGAGGATGAGGCAACAGATGACAGGGTGTGGAGGGGGGGGGGGGGGGGTAGGACGGCGGGGGTACAAACTAATGTCTGATTGCGCTCAAGGGTAAAAGGGTAATGGTCCAAGGAAGGTTGGCAACCACCGATAAAGAAAGAAGAGTCCATCTCTGAAATGTTGACTATAAAGCTGGGCACCAGATTGGAAGGTCCTGCTCTAGTCTACAAATCCCTCAAATTATCCTCGATAGTGGTGAGAGGTGTCTGGCATGTGTATATTGTTATGGGACAGAATGTGACTGATTCATTTCCCTGATGAGACTTTGGGACTGTCCCTGAGACGTGCACTGTTACCTGGCCGCCTTGACATACAGGGTGTATCAAAAAGAACCATCAGATTTTAAAAAATCATAACTATTATGTTATTTGAAATACATGCATGAACAATGTACTATTGGAAAGAGCAAACTCTCGAGTTTTATATGGTTCCCACTAGGTAGCAGACAGATACAGGACAACAGTAAGCGTTTTGTGTTCTACCTTTTGCACAGTGCGGGTCAGTAATAACTGCTCAGTGTGACTTTCGTACTAGGTATGGTGTGGACTCTCCTACAGCACAGAGCATTAGACAGTGACATGAACAATTCCATGAAGCAGGGTGCTTGTGTAAAGGCAAATCGCCGGGCCATCCCCAAGTGTCTGACACAGGCGTCGAACCCATCCGCCATAGTTTCACAAGGAGTCAGCAGAAATCCGCTCGCCATGCGGCTCGACAGCTCAACATGTCCCCGATGTCCGCCCGGCGTATGTTGCGCCGACGTTTACACATGAAATCATAAATAATTCACTACTGGAAGCTCTTCGTGAAGGTGACAAACAACAATGCATGTAGTTCTGTAATTTCGTTCTTGGCAAGATGGAGGATGACAGTGTTCTTCCACGCTTAGTGTTTAGTGACGAGGCAACATTCTATTTAAATGCAAAGGTGAACCGTCATAGTGTGAGAGTATGGGGTATATGGAACAACCACATGAAGTTATAGAACATGACAGGGTCTCTCCAAAATTTAATGTTTTTTCTGCAGTTTCACAGGAAAAGGTGTATTGTCCATTTTTCTTTACCGAGAACACTGTTAGAGGAAACACATATCTCTCGATATGCTTTAGAACTTTCTATTCCCACAGCTGGAGACTGATTCGAACGACTTCATTTACAAAAATGATGGGGCACCGCCACACTGCCATCTGGAAGTGCGGTAATTTCTAAATCAAAGGATTACTGAATGATGGATCGGTCGCACTGGACCAAATGATTCAGCCTTGCGTTACTGGTCTCCAAGGTCACCGGACCTGACTGTATGCGATTATTTCTTGCGGGGGTTTATAAAAGATTCTGTTTATATGCGTCCATTACCAACGACAACACATCGCGTAACAGCAGCTGTGGAAGCTGTAACTCAAGACATGCTCGCTACAGAGTGGGAACAACATGAATACCACATGACATATGCCATTCATCTCAAGGTGGGTATATTGAACACCTATTTAAAAAAAACTTTTTGAGTTTCCCGTTCATCCGTTCATCAAAAAACAAAATTCATTGTATATGGCGGCGCGGGATTAGCCGAGCGGTCTCAGGCGCTGCAGTCATGGACTGTGCGGCTGGTCCCGGCGAAGGTTCGAGCCCTCCCTCGTGCATGGGTGTGTGTGTTTGTCCTTAGGATAATTTAGGTTAAATAGTGTGTAAGCTTAGGGACTGATGACCTTAGCAGTTAAGTCCCATAAGATTCCACACACATTTCATTGTATATGTTTATTAGTTTCAGAAATATAGACATGCCAAATTGGATGATTCTATCGATACACCCTGTATTTCTCCAACGATCATCAGGGGTCAGGCAAATGGTGCACTCATTGGTAAAGAGAATCATACAACACTGGTGCAGATTCCGTTCCAAATCTTTTGTTGCTCATCTCCATCGCGCACTACCCTGTTGGAAGATCTGTACTGTCCTTTGTAATGGACGCCTAGAGACCAAACTGATCGTGTGCAGACGGTTGCGTGCTGTCTGTGTCGTCACAGGCCTCCCTGTTGCCTCCAAAACGGCAGCGCGCAGTTCTGTTGCTTCCTCTTCAGCGACATAGAGCTATAGTTTAGCAGCCGTCATCAATTGATGCTGTTAAACGCGGGCTACCACTACTGTCAAGATATTAAGTGTATTGTGCCTAGTGACAGTAGCTGAATGTTCGAATAACGACGTTGTGGTGTACGTCAGTTTGGCCTTCAACATCCAGATCTGACAACCGTTGTTGTCGTAGAGTGACAATCCGTGGACGGCTCAGCTTCATGTGGCTGTTCAAGACATGTTCACAGCCTGGACAGTGCACTCCGTTGTCACGTTCAAGAATGGAGACAGGGTGATCGGCCAAACTGCATTCGGAATTTGTGTTTTCTTTTACCTTTGTTACACAATGCTATTTATAGTGATACCCTGCGATCAAACCAGTTCTGAGTAAGAGGATTCCAATCAAAAAATGCAGTCTATGCAAGTAATGAGGGATAATGGAACATTTTTTGAGCAGTTTACGTTGCATAGTCGAACACTTTGGGTGCAAGTGCTATACTGAAATGGAGAAGCTGGAACAGGAGAGGAAAGAGTGGTGGACCGCTTCAGACCAATTAGAATTATGATGGAAAAAAGATATAAGCTGTTATCCAAATCTGTGAAAACTCTGTCTTTTTAATTACCGCACTGTTATGTTCTAAATCTTATGTAGCATCATGCGATATAGAGTTACTTAGTTTCGTGTCTCATGTGTAAGTTCCCCGCTATGTGTTTCTGTATGAAATTTAGTCCAAATTTACCCCCCACTCTATAAAAGTTCTACATTTTTACCAAAAACCATGCAGCCACAAAACTGTGGTCCAATTTACATTCGTATGCTAATCTTTGACTAAAAAGAACTTAATTTCAGCTGAACTGTAACTGATCTGAATGCAGCTTGTCTTATATTAAATGCACAACTGAAGTAAAACAATAATCTGGCCCTAATCAAAATTTCCACTTACCTCGCGTCTTTACAACATTGTTGCAGATTTCTCGAAAGCACAACAGCAAACAGCAAGCAGCAAGCAGGCACCGGCTAAGCTAGCTTTCCATTTTTAAATAAAATTTCCAAACAGTATTCAAACTTTTGCGTACCACTTGGTGCAATGTGATAACGCGTAATGATAAATCTCCTTTAAACAATTGGATGGGGAGAGTAATCATTCCAAGACAACGATTTTTGAATGAAGTATGTATTCAAAAAAAAAAAACGGGTTAGAACTTCACGTGATCTTAGCACGTAACATTTATCTGAACAATACTATGCTTAACGAAAGTGAACAATGATTTTAAAAGGGTACAATGTCAACAGAGAATTTCTATAAAAACCAGACAGCTTAATCAATTGACATCTTAATGCATGACTCAGGGAAGTGATGTGGTCTTTCTCGCAGCTCTGAGCTAGTGAACAAAGCTAATTAGCTGACAACAATCATACCGACAAACTAGCTGCGCAATTCTGCAGTCTTACCTCAGACTACTACTCTCTCTTAACACACTTCAACTAAGAATGTGTCAATTTGTCATACCGCGCAGAGGCAAAGACAGTGCCATTACAAGACCAATGATTGTTTAACACTGACATAACTTGCTCTCTCTCTGATGCGCACAACAATAATTTAAAAAATCAAAATGACATGCCCACCTCACACATGGTTCATTTGTACAATCAATCGTAATGTGACATTCGTATTACACATTCACATACTGACTGGCAAACTTTTCTTTCTTTTTAAATACTGATGTGAATTAGTAATTGCTACACACTACTTTTCACACATCACAAAAATAGAAATTCTGCTACGGAAAAAAGGACTTATCTAGGAGAAGTTTTACTGTTTGCATTCAAATTAAAATTTGCTGTCTGATACACATTTTATATCATTGGGAAAGAGATAACAAATTTTGGTTGCTTTATTGTGTACCCCTTTTTGTGCTTAATATGTTAATGTCGAGTAATGAATATCTTTTTCCTTATCGTATTGCAATTATGTGCACCACCGTTCCGTTTGAACTGCTATGGATTATTTACAACAAATTTCATGAGGGAATATCTGTAGCGTGAAGCTGCAGTAGGGTTGTGCCTAAACAGGAGTCCACAAGATTAACGTGGGTGAGCACCACATATTAGTCTTACAGCACGTTTTTTCAGCAATTATGACTATCTTTCTTAGAGTAGCTACATTATTCCATACGACAATATAGAATGAAAATACGTAAAATGTGTTAACTTTCTGATTTATCTCTCCCCAAAATTTACAATGATCTGAAGCGCAAATGTGGCTGAACAATGTTGTTGTAAGAGTTCCAAAATGTGTTTTTTCACTGTTTAAATACTCATCAATATGGACACGCAAAAAGTTGAAGTTTCTACGCTATCTATCGCTACCTCCCCATGTGTTATACCTATGATTGAAGCAATATCTGGCGCGTGTAACTGAATAATATGTCGTGTCTTTTTCAAACTGAGAATGAGACCATTTGTAGAAAACTTCTCAATAACACATTTAAGAACTTTATTTGCCATTTCAGTTGTTGCTGTATGTAGTTATGGACTGATTACAATATTGATACCATATGTAAAAAGAACTTACTCCGCCATTTTCTACGTTAGACAAAAGATCGTCCACATGAGAATCAATAGTTGGTATAAGATAGAGTCTATTGGAATTCCATACGTGATTTCTCCCCTGTCAGGAGAATTTCCTCTGTTTAGCCTCGCTGAATTATTATAAACAACTTTCTGCATTATTTTGGTTAGCTAAGAGATCACCTATTGGTTGCTTATGTAATCTGTTCCATAGTACTTCTGTTTATGTAGGAGAATATTGTGATCCACTGAGTGAAAGGCCGTAGGTAGGTCACAGAAAATACCTGCCAATGCTATTTTATTACCTAAATCTTTTAAAATTTGGTGAGTGAATTTGTAAATGGCTTTCTCAGTTTAGCAACTCGTCTGAAATTCAAATAGTGAGTTACTGCAGACATTATTGTTGCTCGGAAGGTATACTATTTTGTAACACATCACCTTCTCGAGAATTTTAGAAAATTACAGTAGTCGAGGTATTGATAGCTTTGGTATGGCTGTTGTTTTAAAGGACGAGATATATCATTTGCAGTAAACGACGCATTAATCCTTTAAAACAAATTGATAACTATTTCTCTGTTACAGTATGTCTATCCTATCAGTATTCGTTATTTGTAATAAGAACAAGTTCCCTGATATTGCATTAAACGAAATATATTTTACAAATGTGAAAAACAGCAAGTGTACGTTAAATTAGACTTTATGGACCTTCTTTGTTGATTTCTCATGAGCTGGAAAAAATCCCCTCTGGCTTCGTTCGTTGAATTATCTAGCAGAGCTTTCCGCTTTGTTTTTGTAAAGTTCGACGTGAGCCATTTCGTAGTTACATCACAGCACTCCATCAGGGCACACCGCAAATGCAAGTTCAAGGAGGTAAGCAGGCGACTCTGTGGCAACTGCCTGACACGGAGTGTGTGACTCACAGCCTGATGGCTTCAACTCATTTATTTGTGTTGGCTGAGTCAGAAGATGCATTTTACACAGGAAACTGTCAGTTAACCCTAACACTGCTGACGAATACACTACGTGGCTAGAGGAAAGCCGGTAGATACTCAAAACATGTGATTCTCATCATTCCTAGCAAAGACTTTTCAAATGTGTTAGACACATCCATGGTCGCTGTGACAGCTTCCACCCGTACCATTATTCAAGTAATTTGGTGGTTACCGAATTTTTTGGAATGTGGATTCCATTCTCTCCGGAAAGATGCACCGAAAGGAATTATCATCGCACTTTGTGCCTGACGTTTTCTTTTTCTTCTTTCTTTACCTTTTCCTCCATTCAGTTTATTGCCCGCCGTCTTGTGTCTATGGTGGGTAATGAGCTCCACAACATGTAAAATGAAACTGAGAGCTTTATAAGTTTTTAACTTATTTTCCAATAGTTACAGAAATCTTAGAACTAAACGTACAATAAGCCTGAAAAGTATTTTGTTAACAAAGACATTGTAAGCTGTTCAAGATTAGAAGAAACGTTCGTACGAACCATAACGATAATGTGAAAGAACCATCACAGAAAAGGTGAGAGTTAACATTTGAGGTAATCCAACCCCTAGCCGGCGGTACATGTCAGTCGCCGAAAGGACATAGCTTCTTGCACTTCCAGGAGACTTAAGTTACTATATGTGGCTCCATTTCGACCTGTGGTTTACTCGTGACTATGAGGCTACCAACGTCAGAATCATCGTTGGATTGTGTAAATACACTACTGGCCATTAAAATTGCTACACCACGAAGATGACGTGCTACAGACGCGACATTTAACCGACAGCAAGAAGATGCTGTGATATGCAAATGATTAGCTTTTCAGAGCATTCACACAAGGTTGGCGCCGGTGGCGACACCTACAACGTGCTGACATGAGGGAAGTTTCCGACCGATTTCTCATACACAAATAGCAGTTGACCGGCGTTGCCTGTGAAACGTTGTTGTGATGCCTCGTGTAAGGAGGAGAAATGCGTACCATCACGTTTCCGACTTTGATAAAGGTCGGATTGTAGCCTATTGCGATTGCGGTTTATCGTATCGCTACATTGCTGCTCGCGTTGGTCGAGATCCAATGACTGTTAGCAGAATATGCAATCGGTGGGTTCAGGAGGGTAATACGGAACGCCGTGCTGGATCCCAACGGCCTCGTATCACTAGCAGTCGAGATGACAGGCATCTTATCCGCATGGCTGTAACGGATCAAGCAGCCACGTATCGATCCGTGAGCCAACAGATGGGGACGTTTGCGAGACAACAACCATCTACACGAACAGTTCGACGACGTTTGCAGCAGCATGGACTATCAGCTCGGAGACCATGGCTGCGGTTACCCTAGACGCTGCATCACAGACAGGAGCGCCTGCGATGGTGTACTCAACGACGAACCTGGGTGCACGAATGGCAAAACGTCATTTTGTCGGATGAATTCAGGTTCTGTTTACAGCATCATGATCGTCGCATCCGTTTTTGGCGCCATCGCGGTGCACGCACATTGGAAGCGTGTATTCGTCATCGTCGGCGTGATGGTATGGGGTGCCATTGGCTACACGTCTCGGTCACCTCCTGTTCGCATTGACGGCACTTTGAAAAGTGGACGTTACATTTCAGATGTGTTACCACCCGTGGCTCTACCCTTCATTCGATCCCTGCGAACCCTACATTTCAGCAGGATAATGCACGACCGTATGTTGCAGGTCCTGTACGGGCCTTTCTGGATACAGAAAATGTTCGACTGCTGCCCTGGTCAGCACATTCTCCAGATCTCTCACCAACTGAAAACATCTAGTCAATAGTGGCCGAGCAACTGGCTGGTCACAATACGCCACGCTTGATGAACTGTGGTATCGTGTTGAAGCTGCATGGGCAGCTGTACCTGTCCACGCCATCCAAGCTCTGTTTGACTCAATGGCCAGGCGTATCAAGGCCATAATTACAGCCAGAGGTGGTTGTTCTGGGTACTGATTTCTAAGGATCTATGCATCCAAATTGCGTGAAAATGTAATCACATGTCAGTTCTAGTATAATATATTTGTCCAATGAATACCCGTTTAACATCTGCATTTCTTCTTCTTTAATGGCCAGTAGTGTATTATCTATTCTGGTACTGGTTTTTACGTACATAAAAGTCTCGCAGCTGTCCACCAAAGTTATACCCATAATGAGTAAAAAACAGACTTATTTTCCATCGGCTGATTGTTATTACTTCAGACTGATCGGTTTCGGACGGTGTCGCCCCATTTTCAACCCTTGCCTGCGAAAAGTAAGGGTCCCGAATACGGATCTCAGTCCCGCACGCAAATTTAATTTTCCATGAAGTTTCATATCGGATCACACTCCTCTGAAGAGTGAAAAATTCATTCTGGAATATAAATATAAATGACAACTGAATTCTAATCTGGCAATCCAGTGTTCACAACATAACTATGAGATCCAGATCCTAAACAATACAGTTAGCGCTTAAAGCACGTTTATTATGAACACCAAAATACAGACAAAATGGTTCAAATGGCTCTGAGCACTATGCGACTTAACTTCTGAGGTCATCAGTCGCCTAGAACTTAGAACTAATTAAACCTAACTAACCTAAGGACATCACACACATCCATGCCCGAGGCAGGATTCGAACCTGCGACCGTAGCGGTCGCTCGGTTCCAGACTGTAGCGCCTAGAACCGCAAGGCCACTCCGGCCGGCAAAATAAAGACGAAACAGAACTCATAGACGGACAGTGCTGCTATTTATACAAACATCGAATATTCCAGAATATAAACATTACAAACACAAGAAATTTCTAGAATCTTAAGGAAAAACATAAATAACAAAAATACTGGTGGTGTGTACATTTGAAATGGGGACCTGCAGCACGCCAGCCAACGACGCGGCCCGTTCCGTCATATTGCTTGCTGAACAGCGGGAAACGTTACTCCCTCTCGTGCAGAAACAGCGACCCCCTGTTTCAGAAATTCGCATTGGAGCCGGCTACAACAACCTGTTTGTAGATTTCGTCAGTGGTTCTCTGTATGGCAGCGCTTGCGGATCCTCACGTTCTAGTCGTGTTGTCTCATCCTCTATGTCATAAGCATCGAAGGCAGCTCCTCCCACCCACGTTACAGCACTATCCAGCGAGTCAACAGTTCCCTTGACTGAGAAGCACGCATCGTTGATTTGAGCTTCAGCTTTGTAGTAGGGCTTCATGCAGAGGGAATGGACGACGTCCCTACGCTTTACACTTCCTGATGAAGAGTCATAATTCTCGCCACGTCAAGCGACGAAGGATACGATATGTCCCAAAGCAGAGATTCAGTAACTTTTCCGATAGTCTCATGTGGTGTCACCGCCAGACACCACACTTGCTAGGTGGTAGCTTTAAATCGGCCGCGGTCCATTAGTACATGTCGGATCCGCGTGTCGCCACTGTCAGTAATTGCAGACCGAGCGCCACCACACGGCAGGTCTTGAGAGACGTACTAGCACTCGCCCCAGTTGTACGACGACTTTGCTAGCGACTACACTGACGAAACCTTTCTCTCATTAGCCGAGAGATAGTTAGAATAGCCTTCAGCTAAGTCCATGGCTACGACCTAGCAAGGCGCCATTAACCATTTGTAGAGAGAGTCTCACTTGTATCCTCCAGAATGCTGTATACAAATGATGGATTAAAGTTAAGTATTCCAGCAGCTACGTACTTTTCTTTATAGCATTCATTACGTATCCAGTTTCAGACCTAACGCCAGCCGGCGTGTGTAAACGCGTGCCTTTCGGTTACCCGTCACTGTGGACTGGCTGTCTTGTCAGTCCACTACATCTCACTTTCAGTACAGCCCTAAAAATACATACCAAGCCACTGCGGTTGTCTCATTGGCCTCTGATTGGCGTTAAAGCGCTCCCGATCGTTCTCCTGGGCATCCAGAGTCTGTAAGCGAGCCAGCTGTCTTGTTTCTTCACTCCTGCTGATGAGATGTTACACGTTGTCAACCAGAGAATCGTCCAGCTGAAACGGGAACAGTGTATCCATTCTCGTTCAGACCTCACGGTCGTGGAGCAGAAAGAACGGTTTTAGGAAGCATGTAATACATTGTTTCTCCGTGTAATTTGCGAATGTCACGACGGGCAATATTGTACGTCAGTCTCTTTGTTCGACATCAACATACATCTAGAACTTCCCTGCCAACGTCTTATTAAAGTGTTCTGTGTAGCCATTCGTCTGTGGATGGTAAGTCGTTGTCCTGTGGGTGATGTTCCAACTTGAAACTGATAATAATCTCGACTGGAAAACGTTTCGACCATCAGAGATTATTATATGGAGTTCTTCGGGCTTCAAACTGATATCTTCTACAAGCAACCTTTCGATTTTCGGAGCTTCGGCAACGTCATGAATAGAATAACGGTCATTCCGTGTCAAATGATTACGTGACTTAACTGTCCGCATATCCGAGTCACATATAGTAGCAATTCATATCAGCCAACATTACTTGATCAAGAACCGACACAAAACCTATCAGTGCGTTGGTTCACACCACTTGAAGCTGCTGGGACAGTACAATGTATATAACTCTGGGATCTTTTCCGACGCGTTAAGTTCCAGCTGCGATCTGCACACTGACTGCAATCTAGTGCAAATGAAGTCAGTATCTCGGACACAGTCTTAACATTTGTAGGGGCAGGATTCTTATATATACCGTCGTCAGGTCAACAAGGAAACACAGACGTCTCCCAAACACACGAAGTAGCATGTAACACTACTCTGTGCAGCCTTAAAACAAAATAATATTGAAAACTGTATTTTATTGGCCCATAATCACTTCATGCCTGACGTCAGCATATTGATCATTTCACATGACAAACACACGAACGATATCTGCGTTATGTGTTTATTTGCATTTGCAACAGTAGGGTAGATGTTCGTTGGACCTAATCTCCTGACTGCCAGCAGTCGCTTGTGACCAATTAATTTTTTATTTTTTGATCGAGTGTAACGCATTTTCAAAGATTTCCCAATACCTTAGAAAAAAGTACATAGTTCTATTTGGAAAAAGAAAGTCGGCCTCGTAATACAGCAGCTCTAAACGCAAAAGTTCTTTCCGTATGTCAGTCAGAAAATTTGCCATATTGTCCGCTGTAGCTTAATGAAAACGCCACCCCATTTTATTTAGTCGTTGTGAGTAGTTGGGGTGGCCCGCCTTTGCTCCCTCTCCCTGTACTCCCGACCTGAACTCTAGTCATCGATTTTCTTACAGGAGCGATTGGTCACAGTGGTGGTTATAGCAAATGTTTAGATTGGAAGAACATAATGAACCAGCCGAAAAATGCTTCTATCGGAACTCATAAAATACGAATATGTTCAAGTTTGTTTAAAAGACTGACTGAAAAGTTGGGTACCAGTTGCCTCGTTCTACTTCCTCAGCACTTTTATAAATATTCCCAAAACTTTTGGCACGCGAGCATATCCACTCTTTGTGCAGCGCACCTCAAACTCCCACAAGCTCCCCTAACTGCAACTCACTCAGAAACACTAGTTCAACCCTCTACGTCGCTCATACCCATCCTCTCCCAGTTGCTTTTTCTCTCTCACTCATTCGGCTCAGCTCATTGTCATTAGTTCCTCGTGTCTCTCTGTCATTGTGTCATTCTTTCCTGTGTAACAGTTCCCTCCGTTCTTGCCTACTACTATAGTCTCCCTACTACCACAGTCTCCCTCTTTCCCTCTTACTGCTAATATCTGATTCCATCCATCCTACTGTTGCTTTCTTTTCTCACTGTCACCATCTCCATCTTTCTCATAGTCACGGTCAGATACTCTGCTCCTCATTATCACTGGCTCTTCTCCACTTCCTCTTCCTCTTTATTACCCCCCTCCCCCCTGCATTCTGTTCTTTACCATTTTCCTAGCACTATTCTGTCACTGCCAACTATGTTTCCCTCTCACTGTGTCCCTCTCTTACTGCCAAATGCCATTGTCTCTTTCGCTCTTCCTATAACCCAATCATTGTCTACTATCTTCCTTCAATTATTACTTTTCCATATCTTTGCCACTGACGCCGTCTTCTTCTCCCTTAGCACAAAAAAGGGCATATATGTGCATACTAAATTTATGGGGAAAATTTTTAGAGGAGTCGAGAAAGGTGGAATGAGGCAGCTGGTACCCCAACTTTAAGTCAGAGACTTTTAAATAAACAGGAAAAAATTCGCATTTTTTCTGCTCTGATGGAAGCATTTTTCAGCTGCACCGGGGAATGTAAGTCATATAAAAAAAATTATTGGATGGTAAAATTTAGGAAACTGAAATAATGGAAAACTAATTTTACATCTCAGACCTGATTTTATGTGAAAAAACAATTTGCATGTGCTTCAGTACCACAACATGTCGTTCTCAGTAGATAACGGAGACGCTTTACAGCGTATATCTCTGTGCTATGTCACTTTATCAGCTACGTGTTCGCTTCACATAGGATTTTAGGTGCGTACTTTACATGTACAACTCGGGTTTCGGTGCCCAAAAAACAAGTTTTTAAGTGTTTGTTGATAACGGCTAAAGATATTTGGAAACGGAGAAGTAGATAAATTCCTAGAGAATATTCCATTAAAATTTGAACAATTTGCTGCCGTTATTTACTATTTAGATTTCGCCTCATACCGGATTCTACATATAGAAGTAGGGTAATTCTTTACTTTGGAAACGGATGAAAGTTGTTCGAGCCCAGAATCTTAGTAATATACTGTAGAAATTCCAGTCATCTGCTGTACTTAGCCGTCTTGGAATCCTTACTTGGGTTTCGGTCCTCTGGTGACGGCGAAAACATAGTAAAAAACCGCCTTTTTTGTAGTTTTCCGTGGACCCTCCCATGAACTAATGGCGCATTTGTAAGTTCAATCAAGTCCATTTTAGACCACATAAAATGCAAGGAGGAAGTGCGTAATATTCACACTTTGACCCCATACTGTACGACAGCGACACTAAGACAATCCTTTTGCTGGGTATACGAATGGTTCCTAGCATAAGGGCTCTCCAAAACGCTTAACCCTTCCTTTTTACCACCAATATAAGAAGAGATACGAACACCAGAAAATCCCGTTTTTATGTGCGGCATTTTGGAACATATTTGGGACGCATACAGCGGTATAACGATAAGGTGACCAAATCGAAATAACACAGACTTTAGGGAGACATGTGTGTAGACTACCGAAGATGAAAGACAGTATTTCTGTGGTGCTGTCATGTTATCGTCTAGCTATGCAATTTACTTAGCTTTTGTTCAAGAACTCGTTTGAAGTCATTGTCTTTGCACATTTCTGTCACAAATACATTTGTGGATGAGCATCGAGTGATGGGCAAGAGATTGTCCTGTTTGAATGTTATAATTAGGTTTGCATTACCCGTCACCAGCTATTTTGGTATTGTGGAATATGTCTGACTCAGATAAAATACATCAACAACCATATGGCGACCGAAACAGAAACATCGCCGAATTTGATCTCAGTTTTCCACAGTAACATCGTGAAATATGAACACTGTGTTTAGTTTCATTTTTTCCGGTGGAGGGATATCACTTCTCTCGCTGATGTCGTGTATTTCACACCATCTACACCCTGCAATATTTTCTGTAATAGCTGGTATTTGGGCTGAAACAGTGTTTTCGAAAATACAGTACACATACATGCTGAAAGCGGACTATTCCATCCAGATGTGTTAGGAGCGACATGAGAACTTTTGTCTTGCCACAGTAGGATAGACATATAGTTCTTGTACATATGTTGTCAGGAAGGAGTGCGCCATTCTTCTTCCAGTGTTCTTGCACGCCGTCATTGCTCCAGACGCTTACAACAAAGTCTTGATGCTTCACCCACGCTGCAATGACACCTACTACGTTAGATACTGATGTGCAATGGGTTTTTATAGAAAATAATGAACATTATGCCCTGCCATGATACCGACTATTTCAGGTACTGGGATGTGATGGTCTTTTACAGAGAATTTAGTTAAATGACAATTTTCTACTGTTGCATGTTTGCAGTGAAAATACTGGTAGCAATAGCTTTAGTACTTGCAATATAATGAGATGTAAGACATAAAAATATATACATGGTTATATACATTTTTATTCAGTAATCATACATGGGATGCACTGCATCAATAGGTTCTTTCTTTATCTTAACATCAGTACAGAATATAGAAAACAAAGCCTTCGTGTAAGCACTGAATTCAGCATATTTTTCTCTCAAACTTATTGGCAGTACATTAGTCTTCTTTGGCACCATATTGACCCACTGTTTGAAGTCATCTACACGCCCACTGCTCATACTTAGATAGTCTGCAGTTTCTCTGTACACAGTTTTAACACAAGGTAGCCATCTGTCAGTCTTTCCAACACAGTGCATAGCACCATCTGTAGAACAAACTGTTGGTATGGATAGAGTTGGAGCAGCACAGTAAACGTACAGAGGAGGACGTCTCGGATGATACTCGACGGTCAAATGCTGCTTGATATAGGCTTTTGCATGCCACAGTTCATCCCATATCTCATTCATAAGTCCCACTTTCAAACTTTTAGCTGCTTTCTCGATTATTATCACAACACACCAGCATCTGTCTGCAGTTGCTTCTAGAGCAATATGTAAATGCTTTGAACCACTAGATATACGGAAGTGAACAGTAGTGATGCACAGGCATCTTCTCATCCACTACAGCCATACTTTGTCCATGCAGTATCACTGGAATTTCTGCAATGGCGCATATGATGGGGTCCAGTACCGACCTCTGTCATGCTGAATAGGATCCCTGGTGCACTTCAGTGAGTTAGAGGCTGGCTGGGTGTCTTCTACCAACAATAGTAGTACATTGCCCTGCTCGATCCAGCTGACCAGGAGGGCGACAGGATCCCAAGATGCTGCTGCACAGTGGATCCTGACGTACTGGGACGCATTGCTACTGCAGACCCCAACAGCCTGGAGGATGTGCATCCACTGAAGAGCAAAGAAGAAAAACCGTTATAGGCGACGATAGAAGCATGAAGACTTCATCTTCCTCACACGACAGTAAACACCTGCCAGGCCCACCTTATATCCCCAATGTGATTAGATGCTTTGTTCCTATTGGATACTGTCAATTTCAAGGGCCTCTGATGGGATAATTGTGTTGCATGGGGGAGGGGGTGGGGGCACCTGGGCTTTCCTTCCAGAACGACCAGGGACCAGTGTTCAAGTCCTGGAAAGGGCACTGCCATTTTGAATTTCCTGCCAATACCTGGATGGGGGAACTTGAGGCTGGCATGTCAGCACAGTCCTGGAACAAAGAAATTTCCACCATTTTTTCAATTCCTGCCATGATTCGCACTTCACGCCAAAATTCGAAATTCCCACCAGTAAGGTAGAAGGAGAAGGGAGAGGGTGTTGACTGAGGAAAACACATGATGTCTTGGGGCGATGGGGTGAGTGTTGATGTAATTAATTGATCAAGTGTGTATGTAATTAAATGATCAAATTAATTAATTTGCATATCAATTTGATATCAAAATTGTACCAGAACCGCCATCTCCCTACTACTCACAGATGGATGGCAGGCAACCTGAACCGAACATTTGCCATGGTGTTCTCTAAATAAAAACATTTTCCGCAGTAGGGAACAGAGTAAAACATACATCATGTTACCATATTACTTGGTTCCACTGGTTTATGGTGTGGATTTTATGCTCTTTGAATCACATTTCCGCTAACATCAGTTAGTTCTCATTTGATTTACACTTTCATTTCCTCAGTCACATAATAGACGTGACACAAGTTGTTAAAAGTTATTCAAAAATCGTGATAGCTGTATTAATCAATTTATTGCAGTGCCAGTTTCAGTCATAAACAGACCATCTTCAGGTGTGTTGTTACATTGTAATCAGATGTCTGTCGACGCGTATCCACTATCAATCATCATGTCACAAACCAACATCTCTGCTGAACTAAAAATCAGGAGCACATGTAGCGTATAGTAAATCTGTGGCGAATCACATGAAAAAAACTGTTATTGGTATCAATATGCCCACTTTAACAGAGCCTCTAAAGGCAGTTACTTCCATCGCGATGGTGTTTTCTAGGATGTACGGCAACCTTAAGTATAAGACGATAACGCTCTGTGAGTCAAAATGAGTGCCGGCCGGGGTGGCCGAGCGGTTCTAGGCGCTTCAGGTCGCAGGTTCGAATCCTGCCTCGGGCATGGATGTGTGTGATGTCCTTAGATTAGTTAGGTTTAAGTAGTTCTAAGTTCTAGGGGACTGATGACCTCAGAAGTTGAGTCCCATAGTGCTCAGAGCCATTTTTTTGAAAGTCAAAATGAGCACTGCCGACAGCAGTCTGGAATCAGGTAATATTTTTACATTGTTTGCATGTAAGCTATGCAGTGGGGATGGAAACTACGAGGAGCCACGCCTGGCTAGGGTGCATGATTCCCTGTTCATAAACAGTTTATTCCTCATTATTGAGCATTGATCAAGAGTTCTGTATTTTGCTGTGAAGAGCAGTTGCAATTTATTAGTCAAAATGCCGTGGCGTTAATAATACGCAATGACAGACTGAACAGAATTCAAAGAGAAAAAACCGGGACACTTGTTTTATATTCTATCCTAACTTCATTCCTCCACGTACCCTTACCTTTTTTGGTGGCTATCTTGATATTTTGAAATCGATAATAGGTCTATGACGATGCAGCGGCTGTAAAACCCATAGCAAGAATGTATCTTCATTTTGCGAACTGGCAGTGAACATGTGGGTAAATTAAACATAAATAAAATTATTTTCTAAAAGTAAAATGATTTATATTTACCTTTTTATTGTAATATCCTGGATATATTTTCTGCAATGTTCAATCACTTACTAGGTACTTACGTACAATTTGTTAATCGTAAATCACATCTGTAATCACATACAAATTATACATTTCGTACTAAAATTTAAGATTTCGTTTGGGTGCAGACTATTTGGGCAAATGTGCATGCAAGCCAAACAATACTCAATAAGCACTGCAAAGGCACGCCACAACGCTCACATTCTCTACAAAATTAACTTCCATATGGCCGTAGTCCCATTAGGAGAAATGGTTTAACATCATGTTTATCTAACAGTCGGCAGATGATGGTTGAAGTGATCGCAGTATCAACAAGTCTATAGATACCAGTATTTGAATGCTGGCCCCTATGTTTACCGGAAGCGAGGTTGAAACACGTCGGTCAGGGGGTCTGAAGTGGCGTAGTAAATCGCCGAAACTGGTAGTCAAAATAACAGTTTGGAAATTAGACGGCTGACAGGTGTTTGATTTGATATCCTGTTCGGTCTTCACCGCGCGACCGCTACGGCCGCAGGTTCGAATCCTGCCTCGGGCATGGATGTGTGTGATGTCCTCAGGTTAGTTAGGTTTAAGTAGTTCTAAGGTCTAGGGGACTGATGGCCACAGCAGAAGTCCCATAGTGCTCAGAGCCATTTGAACCATTCTTGTTCGGTCTTCTTCGCTCTGTACTACTACTGTCTCCTCTCATTGTCTCCCTCTTGCTCTCACTTACTGCTAATATATGCTGCTGTCTCTCTCGCTGTCACTATCTCTCTCTTCCTCATTGTCATTCTTATAGACTCTGTCTCTCATTATTACTAGCTTTCACGCACTTCTACTTTCTCCTTCTCTTTATTCCTGTCCCACTGGCACTGTCTCCCTCACACTTTTCCTAGCACCATTCTGTCACTGTCAGTTTTGTTTTACTGCCACTGTGTCCCTCTCTTTCTCCCTCATTGCCATTATCTCCTTCGCTCTTCTTATACCACAACCACTGTCTACTATCTGCCAGTATTTATTACTTTACCACCTCTTTCCCGCTGCCACTGTCTCCATCTCTCTCAGCATAAAAAGGGGCGAATATGTTCGCATGCCAAAATTTCTGGGAAATTTTTAAAGGTGATAAGGAAGGTAGGATGCGGCAGGTGGTACTCCAGATTTAAACAGGAGCATATACCCCTTTTTTGTCCTCCGATATGAGTGTTATTATGATGGTTCCCTTCTTTTCCCTGCTACAGCGGGGCACGTCACTTTATGGATCAATAAAATTTTGATAGTTTGCTTACGTGAAATTGAAATAATGCAATATAAATTTTACATTTACGACTGGATTTTACGTAACCTAAAACTTTGCATATGCTTCAGGACAAAAACACGGGGTTTCTCAGAACCATTCTGATGATAATGGAGACACTTTAAAACATATTTCTCCGTACTTAATCGCTTTATAAACTACGTTTTCGCCTCACGCCGGGTTTTACGTGTGTATTGTACATATTGCGTAACTCTGAACCTCTGCTTCTCAGAAACGGTTCACATATCAACAAAATTTTAAAGGTTGTTCGAGATATCATAGGAACATATCGTAAAAATAACAATGATTTGCTGTGAATAGCCGTCTTGTAATCCGCTGCTCTGTTTTGGTACTAAAAAGTATCATTTTTGACGGTTTTCTAAGGAACCGCCCATGAAGTAACTGCTCCTCCACGAGTCCAATCAGTCACCTCTTAGGCCACATCAAATGCGAAGAGGACCAAACAGTGTTTACATTGTACATAAAAAATAAGCAGATGCCCAGGAAGCGCACACTCACAGAATTAATCGACTAACGGTCCTTAGCTGCTACAGTACGACATACATAACTATACCCACCGCTATTCCTCTAGAAACTTGAACTAACGTGTCAGTTCATTTTTGACTTTCGCTGAGATTGGAGAGTTCTGTACTGTGAAATACTCTCAGAACTTTTAAAATGTTATGAATTAACAATGGCAGAATCTGCAGAATAGATCAGTCAAGAATCATTATACAGTGAAGTGTTGAGGGTGAGGTTAATAGATGCGGTCATTTAACATGAAAGGTTGCTAGCTGAAAGTAATTTGATTACATCGGAATCTTCAACGTCAATTTCTCGTGTAGCAGTCTTGATAGGTGAAGAAATTTACGAATTATAGACATGATAGCTGAAGAAATACTTGTAACTGATGATGAAGTTACTCATGAAAATGAAAACTGTGGCAAGGGAGGTTTTGAAAAGTCGACGACCATACCTCATCAGATGAATATGAATCAGAGAAAAAAAGAAGAGAACCAGACCACTTCCTTTGAATTACAAAATTTAAGTTGTTAATATCACAAAGGCTCACTCCATGTGGAAACTACCAAAAAAAAAAAAAAAAAAAAAAAAAAAAACCAAAGAAGATTGCTGCCTTTTAAAGCGAAGGAATATTTGTCCCAATGGAAAGAAAGTAAAAAAAGGAGGTACTAAATTTTATAAGTATACAACAATCAATTCCTGGGTATACGATCGCTATGTTGAAGCCCGAGAGAGTTATCAAGTGATCGTTCGGAATTTTCAACAGTTGGGTTCAACAGCAGCACAACGCTTCACAGATTTTTAATTTAACGCTTCTGAGACTCGTAAATTCAAAAATAAGCGTGGAAATCGTCAACAAAATTCTTTTCAAAAAAGAAACAGCGACGATCGAAGAAACCTTGGGTTCTGCGACATTTTGCGAACAAAGACGTTCAAACTGATACCGAATTCCACGAAAGATTTTGTTGTCAGCACTGACCAGACAGGAGGGTAATTGCAGAGTATTTGCACATTCATTTTGATCTCTGTTTTTACTACGATTTTGGTTGTTTTCTCTTTCCAGAATGGCAGCATCAGACGGTGTACAACAGGATCCGGGCTGACATAGGAATCAAAACTATTTTGTCAGAAAACACGACACCAACTGATGCACACTCAATATGCTCTCAGTCTTTCTGCAGAAGTTCTACCAAAAGTATTTGTTTGCTAACAAGAAGCAACCGTTAACTTTACCCCAGACCTCACAAAATAGTAAATGAATATGCGAAAAAATATGAAATGTCGTACTAGTGTCTTCGACATCTCGTGAGCTTAAGACAGGACTGTATATTGACTTCTCAACCGTTGTTTGAAGTCTTATGCGTACAAGAACAGTTTCTATTAATTATGAACTCTTGGGATGGACAAGCAAATCCTGAATTATATGACGAAATCGTGCAGGATGCCGAGAAATAACCGACATCTACAATTAAAGTGATTCCTCCACAATGTATTCCTCTTGCTCAATCTTGTGACTTCTATTTTTAAAAGCAGGTAAAAATATAATAGAGGTTATACAAAATTACGCTTATCTCATTAATAATAACAGAAATAAATCCCAGTGAAGACTGTATAAAATACAGTCAATAGTACATCATCAGATGTCATCACCAATTTTTACTAAAATGATCCAATATGCCTGACAGTCTTCCAGGCTTTCTGATGAAAGAGAACTTCTTATGAGTGTGAACGGAGTATGTTTTCAAAACACCTTTTAAGAAAAGGCTGTTCTAGTAAACAATCGTCCTTCATAAGCTGATGATGTTAAAATATTTTTTGTTTTCAATCTTTTTACGATAATTATTATTCTGGCGCTTGTATGTAAAATATGAAGTTGGAAACTAAAGTCGATAATGTAAAATTTTTGTATAAATAAACCCCTGCCTGACCTTTGTTACAACGGTAATTAAAGCTTTAATTTACCTCCATCAAAAATGTATTTGAAATTATTCAACTTTTTAAAAACGAAAATTGTAACTGACATTTCACGTTAATCAGCTGTAACAGTGACTTCATAAATAAAGAAAAATTATTTATAATTTAATTTATAATATTTTAGGTCACTAACTATGTTTAACAGCTGTTATAATTTTTAAAGCAATTAAAAAACAAAATAAGATGTTACCTGAAGGTAGGGTCAAATCTGCATCGCCCGTTAGGCGAGTCTACAGGCACGGCCATTTCGCTGTGCTGCCAGAGCGTATAAATTAAATGGTATGTGAGCTGCGCATAACATCTTAGGCCTTCTTTCTCGAGATATTCTGGCTTTTATGGCTGGACATCCGTGAGGTACTACAAGCCTGAGAAGTCTCACCGTGAACTGTATTTCCGTCACCGTAAGATCCCCTTCTAAGCTGAAAAAACAAAACCATGTGCACGTCACACTTACACTTCTACTCTAGCAGCTGCTTCCTGTGTGATGGGCAAAATTTGGTATCACCAGTCTCAAAGAATTGTAGTGTACAAAGGTAAAAGTGTTAAGGAGTGGGGTAAGTCTTTAACTTACTCCATTTAAACCGTGTTATGCTTAGGGACTCTACAGAGTAGTAGTACACCAATCTCTGAGTCCCTTAAACTTCTTTTAGTCTCTTTCGATATGTTATTCCACTCAGTTCTTAGTAATTTCCATCTTCTCCAATTTGTACCATTAGTTACATCTGTAATTTTTTTCGTTTTCTAGTTTATCATAATTTCCACATGCCACTATTATTTTGAAACCAGGAACTTTGAAATGACGTATCTTGCAATTGATTTATATTATTAGATTTATTTAGCATCCAGTTCATCTCATTTGCTGCGTTCTTTGATAAACGTCGATACTGCATTATTTATAGGTTTTATTTATATCTGTCTTACTCGTGCCTAATAATGTTTCAGAACGTACAAGATCACACAATTTGATGGAAATATGGAACTTTATCGTATTGAATGTTTGGGACGCTGTTAGAGATACATTCTACACTGGTGGCTGGATTTCAGTTTATCTGATAAATGCCTGCTTCTACCATATTTTTTGGTGATGGTGTTTGATAATGTTCCAGAGATCAAAACTAGCTGATTGCGAATTAAAGTTTTTGTTTCGCATAAAAATAGATACTGATGCAAGGAAAATGATTTTATATGTAAAATTTAATTCATTGTGGACCTGACCATAAAAAAAGGCATCTACTCTGACAGTTACTAAATTTATAAGCAACTGACAAATATGACAATATCCAATTCAAATCTGTTTTGTAATATGACAACGGGGTGACGGCCAGTAGCGGATGAACAGACAGTTTTACACGTGGCACGTTAAAATTGAAAGTAATGTACAAAACCTGTCTCCGAGCGTTTTTAACACGTTATTTATTTGCTTACTAATGTACTATAGTGATTAACAGAATCCCAGAACGTTACTGCATACTGCATGTCACTCACCCACTAGAATAGGGAGAGCTGGACGGACAAACTGTGTCGTACATGTTTGCTCCTGCATAATGGAGACGGTATGTCAGTGGACATAGGTTCCTGTTTCTGTTTCAATCAGTAACTTCTAACGCCACCAACACATTCGAGTAAGAGATTAGGAGCAGTTTGTAAGTCTGGCGTTCGGATTACGATTACTCAATCGCGCTTACGCGACTTGGAGGTGAGCAAAGTTTCTCAGACGAGACGGTAGTAGTGTTACTCTATAGGAGAAACACAAATGGTCGACTCATAGGTTCGTTGTTCGGAAATTGTAATGTATAAAACAAAGATATATTTAAACTTATCAATTTGTGTAGAAATTATTGAGTCGGCGACTGTAATATAAATCTATTAAACAATTTTCCTTGTTCCAGTCACTTTTTACTAATTTTTATCAACGGGGCGAGTTTTGGCAGCATGCTGGCATCTTCAGGTGCATTAAAGTTACATGTATATTACATCAATCTTAGGGTATACTGTGAGTTGTATGATTAAATATTTTCATTAATCTATTTATTTTTACTACGCTACATCTACATCTACATCTACATCCATACTCCGCAAGCCACATGACGGTGTGTGGCGGAGGGTACCTTGAGTACCTCTATCTGTTCTCCCTTCTATTCCAGTCTCGTATTGTTCGTGGAAAGAAGGATTGTCGGTATGCTTCTGTGTGGGCTCTAATTTCTCTGATTTTATCCTCATGGTCTATTCGCGAGATACACGTAGGAGGGAGCAATATACTGCTTGACTCTTCGGTGAAGGTATGTTCTCGAAACTTCAACAGCAGCCCGTACCGAGCTACTGAGCGTCTCTCCTGCAGAGTATTTATTGCACTGGAGTTTATCCATCATCTCCGTAACGCTTTCACGATTACTAAATGATCCTGTAACGAAGCGCGCTGTTCTCCGTTGGATCTTCTCTATCTCTTCTATCAACCCTATCTGGTACGGATTCCACACTGCTGAGCAGTATTCAAGCAGTGGGCGAACAAGCGTACTGTAACCTACTTCCTTTGTTTTCGGATTGCATTTCCTTAGGATTCTTCCAATAAATCTCAGTCTGGCATCTGCTTTACCAACGATCAACTTTATATGATCATTCCATTTTAAATCACTCCTAATGCCTACTCCCAGATAATTTATTGAATTAACTGCTTCCAGTTGCTGACCTGCTATATTGTAGCTAAATGATAAGGGATCTATCTTTCTATGTATTCGCAGCACGTTACACTTGTCTACATTGAGATTCAATTGCCATTCCCTGCACCATGCGTCAATTCGCTGCAGATCCTCCTGCATTTCAGTACAATTTTCCAATGTTACAACCTCTCGATATACCACAGCATCAGCCGCAAAAAGCCTCAGTGAATAGCAACGGTCCTACGACACTCCCCTGCGGCACACCTGAAATCACTCTTACTTCGGAAGACTCTCTCCATTGAGAATGACATGCTGCGCTCTGTTATCTAGGAACTCTTCAATCCAATCACACAATTGGTCTGATAGTCCATATGCTCTTACTTTGTTCATTAAACGACTGTGGCGAACTGTATCGAACGCCTTGCGGAAGTCAAGAAACACGGCATCTACCTGGGAACCCGTGTCTATGGCCGTCTGAGTCTCGTGGACGAATAGCGCGAGCTGGGTTTCACACGACCGTCTTTTTCGAAACCCATGCTGATTCCTACAGAGCAGATTTCTAGTCTCCAGAAAAGTCATTATACTCGAACATAATACGTGTTCCAAAATTCTACAACTGAGCGACGTTAGAGATATAAGTCTATAGTTCTGCACATCTGTTCGACGTCCCTTCTGTTGGAAATTTATTTGACTGGTACACAGAGAACAATTAATAAATACATCTTCATAAGATAGTACTTTCGCTTTGAGATAATGACATTCAAAGACTCAACTGCTAAGAAAAACTTATTTCTATCGCTAAGACAGTACAAGCAATGAAAATGCAATCTTTTGTGTATATTTATGTCATGGCACGTATTATATAGCATGATTATGTGGCATTTCTTTGTTATTCAGTAACGTTAAGACAAATTTTTCTCAGTTACCTCTTTATGTTAATAAAACAAGCATTCAACATTCGATAATTTTTTGCACAAATTTACACTGTAACTTTCTAGCTTATTATTTACCAACCTATTACCATTTATAGCAGGATGAATGAAAATTTCTAGTTTCTCATAAAACGTCATTTGGTGTCTTGTCCATTTTGTGTAATATAAGACAATATCCTGGAGAAGGTGGCCATCACAAATTTAGCATAATTGTTTGTGTGCTAGGCTGTACTACACACTATTTTGTAAATGCTTGATTGTGTGTGTTTATCTGTCTTTGTGATTGTTGTGTCTCAGTGTTTGTTGCAGTTTTTAATGTGGTGTGAAAGCGATGTTAATGTTGTGCCATCTGAAAATATTTGCTAGTCAGTGGGAGTATTTGCTTGTGAATGACATCAAAACAGTGGGTTTCTTTTTCATTTTCCGTGCTGCAATTAGTTATTGTTTTTTCTGTATGAGATTATATCAATAAGTCTCTATCATAGCCATTTTCTGCCACTATTTGTTTGCTAATGAATTCATCGTCCTTCGCGTATGTATCCACTGCTATATTACAGACTCCGTTAACTAGTGCTCAGTATACAGCTTTTTGTCTGTTTCACGGTGACAAAATGAGCTCTTTATGGTGGTGTCTGTTGCTAATGCTTTTTCTGTGGACTATCGGTACATAAACTCAAAGGAACATCCAACAAATAATCCTCATCACACTTCAGATTAATGTGCTTGCACATAGAACTGTAATGCCACTGATGACAGCACATTGCTGCCGAAACGCATCGTGTTAATAAATATTACTAAAAAGTAGCTAGAGCAGTAAAAATTCTCGTAAAAGATTATATATTTCCTGAGTTGTCGCCAGCGCAACCCCCCCCCCCCCTCAAATTCCAGTGTGGAGTTGAATATGGGCGGTGGTTTTACACCAACCGTTGCTACAAAAGTCCAGCTGCAAAACACGTAACTTTTATCTTAAACAACCAAGCGCCTAACGTACTACTGCGTCCTACTGATGATTTCACTTCAGCATCACCACCATCCCACTGCACTGAGCTTATTTTGATGCAGCTACAACCTGCCCTTGATACCCGCTTGAAACCGCCGGAACATCCTTCTCAGCTGTCCTAGTATAGTAGTCATTAGAAAACTCTTGGCCACTCTCCCTACAATAGCCTACTTTACATCCTTAGGAAAACCTTGGTCAGTCACATAGTTTCATAGAGCACTGGACCAGTTTCTGTCAAGATGGTGTAGAACGAGTTTGTTTGCCGATAAGTATACATAATTTGTTAGTGTATAAGTTACAAGCTAGACATTACGTAATAGTGCTATGGTTTAAACTGAACAAGCTTAACTTACTATTGTTAATATCTGCAGCCATTCTTCTTCACTTGCTACTTCAACTATTTTTATCATATAAGAACAAATCGTCTAAATCGTCTTTTACATCTGAATGTTTATTTTGTCACTAAACAAATATATTTCGCCTGTTCGTAATAGACATTATGAATGATTTATAAATAATGATTAGTCAGTTATACACGTTTTGTTTGTATTACTTCCTGGTAGCCTAGTTAAATTATTTAACTATTTAAAATTTAAGTTTACGATTTATCATTTACCATAACAAGTTACTTAAAAATTAAAAACATAAAAAGTTACACACACAGAGTACTCCTCTTATGAAACCACCCACCCTCCCTGTATCCCCACCCAAACGCCGCACTCTATTATCAGCCTCTACAGCTCTAATGATCGTTCAGCAAGTGAGTAACAACAATGAATATTATGTGTAGTGAAATGTATGGCTGTAACATATTGTCAATTGGAAACCTGTTTAGTGGACATCTATTGTCTGCGGCAGAAGCAATGGAGACATTAAAAGAACATAAAAGTGAAAGTAAGTGATAAATCGTAACCGTATTATTATAAATAATTAGATAATTTGAATACACTGCCAGGAAACACTAAATACCTCTTAACTAAATACATGAAATTAAACGATTTTCTTTTTTTAAACGCCACTGATGACGCCTGGTATAAACAGGTGAAAGAAATTTCGTTAAAAAGAAAACATTCAGCAGAAAACAACGAATTTCATTTCTTCTACACAATAAATATAAAAATAATACCAGTTTATGGTTACTAGTGAAAACTATGAAACTTTAACAACAAAAGTAAACACGTTCCTCTTCAGCGCAAACCATAAAATTGTCTGAAAAAGCTGTCGGAAGAAAGGGTTTAAATTTAAAACTTACTTTACTACATGCAGACGTTCTATTACGTCTGTGATGTTCTCGTACGAACTGGAACGGGCAACATGCTGGTTCTTATTTGATAATGAGTTCACTCTTGTCTTATATTGCGCGGTATAAGACGATATGTCTGGGAATTTAAGAAACACCATCGTTGTGAGCCTTTAGCATGCCGGCCGGCCGCGGTGGTCTAGCGGTTCTAGGCGTGCAGTCCGGAACCGCGCGACTGCTACGGTCGCAGGTTCGAATCTTGCCTCGGGCATGGATGTGTGTGATGTCCTTAGGTTAGTTAGGTTTAAGTAGTTCTAAGTTCTAGGGGACTGATGACCTCAGAAGTTAAGTCCCATAGTGCTCAGAGCCATTTGAACCATTTGAGCCTTTACCATGCCGTACACGGTTAAGAAAAATATCGACGAAGAAGGAAGACTGACGCGATAGCAACGCCCACAGGAGGAGGGAAGCTTCTGATACGAGCAGCAGCCACGGAGGAAGCAGGATATCATCCCAGCAGCCATCAAGGAAGTTCATTTACTTCTGCCAGAATCTATCGAACGGCCGACACTGGTGGTTACTGTTGTTACCAGGGACTTCCCTGTTTCAGACGCCATGGTGAGCAGAGAATGCTAATGACAGTCTGACCGAAGCCACAGAAGATTTCACATGTTGTAGGAGTACACCGTAGATTGCAGCGATTATATCGCCAGATGGGGAGTTCCAGAGCACTACTGCAGTGCTCAAAGATGAATCGCGATGACCAGTATTATACAGGGTGTATCGAAAAGAATCACCCTATTTGGCACGTCTGTATTTCTGAAACTAATAAACATATAAAGTGAATTTTGTTTGTTGATGAACGTGAAACTCAAAAAGCTTTTCTTCATACCTTTTCACAGGTGTTCAATATGCCCCACTTGAGATGCACGGCATATGTCAATGCGGTATTCAAATTTTTCGCACGCTGCAGCGAGAATGTCTTGAGTTACAGTTTCCACAGCTGCTGTTATGCGACGTCTCAGTTCATTCGTTGTTGGTAATGGAAGCACATTAAAAGAGTCTCTTATAAACCCCCACAAGATATAATCACATACAGTCAGGTCCGGTGACGTTGGCGGACAGTGATGTGTGCGTGAATCATTTAGTCCACTTCGACCGATCCATCATTTAGTAACGCTTTGATTTAAAAGTTTCCACACTTCCCCAGACGCTAGTGTGGTGGTGCCCCATCCTGTTAGTAAGTGAAGTCGTTCGAACCAGTCTCCAATTGTGGGAAAATAAAGTTCTCAAGGATATCGAAATATCTGCTTCCTGTCACAGTGTTCTCGATAAAGAAAAGTGGACAATACACCTTTTCCCTTGAAACTGCACAAAACACATTAAATTTTGGAGAGTCCCTCTCATGTTGTACAACTTCATGTGGTTGTTCCGTACCCCATATTCTCAAACTATGAGGGTTCACCTTTCCATTTAAATAGAACGTTGCCTCGTCACTAAACACTAAACGTGGAAGAAAACCATCATCTTCCATTTCACAAAGACCAAAATCACAGAACTCCACAAGTTGTTCTTTTTCACCTTCACCAAGTGCTTCGGGAACTGAATTTTGTATGGTTTCATGTGTAAACGTCGACTTAACACACGCCAGACGGACATCGGGGGAATGTTGAGGTGTCGAGCGTCATGGCGAACGTATTTCAGCGGACTCCTTGTGAAACTATGGCGGACGCGTTGGACGTCTTTGTCAGACACTCAGGGACAGCACGGCGATTTGCCTTTACATGAACAACCTGTTTCTCGGAATTGTTCATGCCATCGTCTAATGCTCTGTGCTGTAGGAGGATCCACACCATACCTAGTACGAAAGTCACGCTGAACAGGTATTACTGACCGTAGAACATAAAACGCTTTCTGATGTCGCGACATCATTTTTACTAGAACTGAAGTGGGGGCACACTGCTTCTACCTAGTGGGAACCATGTAAAACTTAAGGGTTTGCTCTTCCACACAGTAAGTTGTTCAAGCACATCTCTAATAACATAATAGTTATGATATTTTTAAATCAGATGATTCATTTTTATACACCCAGTTGTGAGTGTGTGGGTTTTATTCTGTCAAGTTGCGCAATGGATTGATCCTACAAGTACCCTTTGGGGAGGACGACGGTTCAATCCCGCGTCCGGCCATCCTGATTTAGGTTTTCCGTGATTTCCCTAAAGCACTCCAGGCCAATGCCGGGATGGTTTCTCTGAAAGGGCACGGCCGACTTCCTTCCCCATCCTTCCCTAATCCGATGAGACCGATGACCATGCTGTCTGGTCTCCTTCCCCAAACCAACCAACCAAGTACCCTTTGGCTCCAGCAAGAAACAATTTCCACCTCTCACTACTACAGAAGTCAGACAGACGCTTCTAATGTACCAACAAGAACTGCTTGAAAAACATTCAGCAACAAATATCTTCTGGAGTCGTCCACTGTAAGGAAAAGACACAAATATATTCTATATTCTTACATAACTAGTGGCGTACTTGGTTACGGGCATATTGCTAGTTACTGTAAGAAAAACTTTAAACGAACGAAACATATTATTTATTGCGAAAAATTATGAGAAATCAAATGAAACTTTTTCTTATATAAAAAAATAATAAATTTCCGGGTTCTTTTCGTAACAGTAGGTTGCCTCTTATGGACAGGAATGCTATTATTTTACAAAGTATGGAAAGGTTCTTTTCTCACTTCTCTTTAAGAACGTTATTTACCCGGCAGAATGGCTAAGAGCCGCACCTACACAACTTGAATAACTTTTCTAGGTACGGTCAAGGCTATCGCGTGAGAAATGTAATGGAGTGTACTGTTATGGAAGACAGATGGTGCTCGCATACGCTGCAGCGCACAATACCGTGAGCTGCGACGACTGCTGCCTGCGTCGCTCGCTGCTGACAAATAACACAACTATGTCTTTCTGTTTGGATTGACATTCGTCAATCAAACTCTCCCTACGCCTTGATGAAGCAAAGGACTCCTATCCGCCCCTAGTCTAACTATTGGCATGGAACAACGGTCAGATAACCAGTCCACCGCGATGCCACTCAATACTCGCTTGCAGCTATTTAACTAGTACTCTGTCCATGTTCACACAGCACAATAAGTGTGGCGGCCAACACAGTGAACAACACTTAATCGCGAGCGACTCATTATAGAGTGTCACTCCAATTCGCTAACGACAGAGGTGCTCTCCCAGTGAAGTACTGAGGAGAGACTTTGTTCCTCTCTCTTTGCGTACATGTACGAGTACACTCGCTCTCGTTACGTGTTCCCGCTCCAAGAGCAACAACGGAACGGACCCCTTTTCTGGAAAAGTTGCAAGGGTATATCATTTGCTGCCTTCCCTCACTCCTCTGACTCTTTGTGTCATAAATATTCCGCCAATAAGCGTTGCTCTTTTAAACGGGAGAATGACGTTTCGTTTAAGTCGACCAATGCGGAAATCTGTAGCATCTCCATTAGGTGTATAGTGTCCTTCGGTGAGAACTCCATTACTATGCAGTCGGTTTGTGAAAAAATGCGTCTTCTGGGTGCTCCCACACAATGTAGCGGAATTTGCTTTTAAGTCGAACACGGGGGTCGTTATCCCTTCGTTGCAACAAAAGCTGTCTTCTCTCTGGACGGTCGCTTCGGCCGAAGTAGGTATGTTGTTGACCCAGCCCTCTGAAGGGACAGTCTTCCCAGCAGACTGGTTTCCTCTTTAGAACGAAAATTCCTGTGGCCATCGTGTTGTGTACTCCAGCCTTGACTTTTTTCAACCTCGGTGCGCACTTGCAATTTACTTATTAGATTTGCATGTTGCTCACATGAATTCATACAAAACTGACTCTACCTTACCGAGTTTGGGTTCGAATGAAGCGTCTTGATGTGCAGAGTACGATTGTGAGGACGGAATATGTAAGAAATGAAGGTCAGGAGACCACACCACCTCACACATTGTTACTAGTGTTATTAAGTGTCTTTTTCCTGTGTAACATACATTGAAAGTAGTTATTTTGCAGCACTCTCTCCGGTTAGAAATACCCATACAAGGTTATGCTGAGGTCATTTGACTTAAGTTGTTGTACACATGCAGAGACTCTCTGGGAAAGCGAGAAAATTACGGATTACATTCGCATCTGCCTACAAACTCTGAAAACCACTGTAAAATTCATGCATGGGGCTGCTTCCTATTGTACCAGTTACTAGAACTTCTCATTCCATTCACGAATGGAGCGCAGGAAGAAGTATCAGACGGCTTTGTGCATGCTGTAACTAACCTAATATTGTCATCGCGACTCCCAGTAGAGCGATACATGCAGGGTTGTAGTCTACTTCTTGATCCTCACTTAGAGTTGGTTACATTTTCAGTAGACTTTCACTGGACAGTCTTTGTCTTTGTTCAAGTGTCTACAAGTTCAGTGTTTTCAGCATATCCGTTACGCTCTCCCCTTGGCTAAACAAATCAGCGACCATTCATGCTAGCCTTCTTTGTATACTTTCAATATCCCCTCTTGGTTCTATTTGATACGGGGCCCACACACTTGATGAATATTCTACAACAGGTCACATTAGTGTTTTTTAAGCACACAGTTTTGTGGACTGATCGCATTTTCCTGATGTCCTATTAATCGCCTTAAGTCTGCGCCTGCTGTATCTGTGACTGAGCCTATGTGATTATTCAGTTTCTTATCCGTGCAAGTTGTTACGCCTAGGAATGTGTATGAGCTGACCTATTCTAATTGTCAACCACTGATACTGTTGTCATAGGTTACTACTTTTCCGCGTTTTGAGAAGTGCACGATTTTACTTTTCTGTATAATTAAAGTAAAAGAAAAGGGATATCAGGGTTTAGCATCCTGTCGACTCCGAAATCATTATACAGGGAGCACAATCTCGGATTAGAGAAAGATATGACAGGAAATCTGCCGCGACATTTCAAAGGAACCGTTCTAGAATTTCGCTTAATTGATTTAAGAAAATGATGGATCATGGGTATTTGAACTGTAATCCTTCCGGATCAGTTCCTGTATCCTATCACTGCGCCACAATTCTCGGTACTCTAAAGAACCATACAGCGCCTTTGAGTTATGTGAATAGTCAGACAATAAACATAACCCTTTTTCCTGTTTTATTATCCCTTAATTAGTTCCAGACAAAGATGCGATATCGCTTTTCTCTTTTTAATCGTTAGCTGAGAAACCTGGCGTTTCCGCGGTGTTTATTTGTTGCTGTGCTCAAGACTTTGTATACATGGAATTTATTTTTGATTTAGAAAGCTTCTTTGTACACAGTGTTTGAAGTAGTACATTCGAGACATGATCTAAGGACTTGTTTGATTTACTAACAAGGGAAAGAGCTATGCAGAGTCAGCTATGTGAAAACAGCTCACACTAAGGCCCTTGAGTGGAACACGCAGCGTCTGACCTTAAGCTTTGTTTATCATCATGGAATAAAATAAGCCTACCGGCAATTGTACATGTTTAAGGGGAGGAAAGGGGGGAGGACGTCAAACGGGCCGACTTGGAGTAGGAGAGGCACCAAAGGACATTTTAATTTCCACTGTCTATACTTTTACAAATAAATTCATAGAACTTTGTCAGCATGACCAGAAATGATTCAGTAATCGCACTCATAGCAGTGGAAGTTCAAAAACATAAAATCATTTTTTTACATGTGAAATTTTATCATTTTTTTCACTTACTGTTGGCTACATTTGTTGCAATAGGTACACTTTTCTTCATAAGTAAGAGATTCTTCGATGGATTTTCCACAGCATACAAACCATACTTACAGGTGTAAATAACTAGAATTTTCCAAATATATTATAAACTGTCGTAAAAATTGAGATAATTAACTATAAAATTTGAGTTTTTTCTGAACATGGACTTTAAAAAGTAAGAGCTCATTCATTTTTTTCATAAATTAAATAAATTCTAGAGTTTCATACAGGTGTAAGCATAGTTTGTACGATGTGCAAAATTCATCGAAAAATCTCTCTTACTTGTGAAGGAAAGTGTACCTATAGCAACTAATGAAGCCAATAGTAAGTGAAAAAATGATCAAATTTCACATGTAAAAGAAATTTATTTGGTCATGTTTTTGAACTTCCAGTGCTGTGAGTGTGTATCCTGAATCCTTCCTGGTCAGGCTGACAAAGTTTTATGAATTTATTTGTAAAAGTATAGACAGTGGAAATTAAAATGTCCTGTGGTTCCTCTCCTGCTCCAAGTCGGCCCATTTGACGTCCTAGCCCCTTAAAGAGAAAAAGGTAAATTCTTAGCAATAAATGGGATTCGAAGTATAAAAATTCGTTCGTATGTGCCACTTATCAAGACTTCCGCTTCTATGATGTTATGTTGGAGAAAAGAAACATTGAGCCTCTGTGAGCGAAGAGCGCTGAGGAGAGAAACAATGCATGACGCTCTCGATTAGGGTTACGTCACCCCTCGTTTTTGGAACGAGTTTGCTTACAGTGAATGTTCTCGAGCTGCAGCAAGTTTCGCTGGACTGACATCGCATAGTGCTCAGACTTTCAGGTGTGCTAACGTAATCAGGAAGTCTCGACTGTTTTCTAGGCGTTGTTATTTCTAAACAAAACTAAATCAAAATGTAATGAGTAGGCACCCAAATCACGAAGCAAACTTAATAAATTCATTTTGTCTACCAAAGAAAATAATTAAAACCTATCGAAAGAAGCAAAGTAACGTCGATAAGTTTTTAATACACAAAGCAAAATCAGTAAATCTCTATACCGTAGCCAAGTAAAATCAATTTCTGTTTATATTAGTAAGGACAAGATTGCTGCTGTTAATTCTGCCATGATTTATACTTCGTATCCTTCCTAAAATGTTTCTGTTACTGAGATAGAAAGACTTTCCTAGGAAATAAATCAAATATAAATAAAACATATCGGAAGAAGAAAAGCGAAATCAGTAAGTTCTTATATCCTAGCCAAATAAATTCGTTATTGGTTTGTATTCATAAAGACAAGATTGCAGTGCCTAATTCTATCGCTGACGTAAAATTCCGAAAATATATCTATCACTAATCTATTGCATCTTTGGTTTACCATGATGATTAACATGCGAATTACTAAGCTGAGCATACGATTTTAGATAAAACTTTCATTTACGATGTCAACACACACACCCAGATCCGACAGGAGAAACTCCCCTACTCGTTCGGGAACCGAACGCGGAACCCTGTCATCGAGAGTCAGCAACGCTAACCCCCAGCGCACGAGCTGCTCACTGCTACCATTCAGAAACCGCTTAATGTAGGCTTTAATTTTATCTGTCTCTTTATACCCTGCCAGTGAGCTTTGGCTTATACAGGGTGTTCGGAAGTTCCCGTTACAAACTTGTATCACTTGTCGAGGAGAGTTAGTAGAAAATATTTTCAGTTGGAATCCATGTCCGAAAACGTACCGTTCCTGTGCTGCAATCATTTGAAAATATGTTTGTAACGTGAAACTTTTTACAAGTAATTGATGGGGTGTGCACGGTACAGCACTTCTTTTACAGTTTCACTCATTAACAGCCAAAGAAATTGCTCGTGTACTCCTTGGCGGGATCTCTTCAACTTGATTCAGTACGGTGTCTTCCAGTTCAGGTGTTCGACGTCTCCTTGGAGCACCGCAGTTAAGCCTGCTGACGGTCAAGGTACCCTTTCTCGAAGCCGTTGCGTGGGGAAAAGGTTACGCAATACAGTAAGACGTTGTGGAGAATGATCTTGATATAGGTGACATGTAGTCCTTCCATTAGCGTGAGGTTCGCCATTCATAAGGGTCATATCGGTGTATTCTGCAAATGTGTGCTTAAACAAGTTGCTCTGACACTCACAGGTACGTGGATGACGCTCGAAGTAGGTCTGAGAGGTAGAATATTACATTACATTTTTATTGGTCCTTTTGATCATTTGTTGTACAAGGTATACAATATGATATTGGACAAGTCATTGTGATTTACAATGCATGTTTTTAAATCATACAAGAATATTTACATTGATTTAGGCTTAATATTATCACAACTGAAGGTTCAGCTTCCATACATTATATTTAACCCAAGTAATTCATTTTTTTTTAGTATTTGGCAATAAATTTTTATGTTTTAAGATATTCATCTATACTATAATAAAATTTTTGTACTGAATGTTTATGGACAGCAGTTTTAAATTTTGGAGTGTCTTTTATTGTTTTAATGTTTGTAAGTAGCTTATTGTATAGTCTGTTTCCTGTTTGCAGTAGTCCATTCTGTTTTAGTGTTGTGTGTGCATGTTGAACATGTACGTCTTTCTTTCTCGTTGTGTTATGCAGGTGGATACTCTGGTTAGTTAACACAAGATTGTCGTTATTTTCTAAGGTTTTCCTTACAAATATGATTACTTGTAAAATGTACAGACATGATAGTGGAAGGATATGTAGTTTCTTGAATAAGGGCTTGCATGATCTTCTTGATGCAGCATTTTCTATGGCTCTTACAATTCTCTTTTGGCATGTAAAGCAACTTTTGCTAGCAGATGCCTTTCGCCAAAAGATTATGCCGTATCGCAGTAAGGATACTGCCTGGGCGAAGTATACATCTTTTGATGTCTGTTTCGAGGTGCCATCAGAAAGAATTTTGATAGTATAGCAAATGGTATTTAATTTATTTGTAATGTATTTTGTGTGTTGGACCCATCTTAGATCTTCTTGGATCCATATCCCAAGAAATTTTGTAGAGATTACATTTTCGAGGGTTCTAGTAAGCAACTCTATGTCAAATGACATCAGCCGATCCGACGTAACTAAACCCTACCAAGACTAGCCTGTTGCATACCTACCTAGCAAACATGTTTTCAAATTGCTGTAGAACGGAAATGGTACGTTTCCTGACATGGATTCCTGTTCGAAATATTATGTACTCATTCCCCTCTACAAGTCCTGGAAGTTAGTAACGGGAATTTTCGAAAATCCTATATAGGCCAGACCACACACACTGTGGAAGAACAGTGCACCGAACTTGAAAGTTGCACTTGCTCTTTACGAGCAACCACTTCTGCTATTGCTTAGCATTTTATCGTCCCCGGACATTCAACAGATAACGATAAAACAATGTTATTGAGCACACCAACATCGTTTTGGGACTCCATCATTAAAGAATTAGTGAAAATACGTATGGCGGAAAATCTTATGACTGTGACAGCGGGTGCCATTTGGATACTGCGTGGAATCTCATCATCCCCACTACTCATTCTATACAAAGACGACAGAGTACGCAGTTGGCCGCGGTGAGTGGCAACCCTAAGGAGCGTTGAGGTCGGCAATTCCACCAGTGATGGCGCCGCTCACCGACTGATGCGGTCAGTCGGTTACCAAGGTCTCAAATGCACGCACAGAGTACACATAGCACGCTAATAAACTGCGGGACAGAGGAAACGTATTAGCACAGGACCAGCATATCGAGACATGTAAAAAATTTAAATATTTGAGTAACATCATATCGGAAGTCGTAACAAGCAACTGAGTAACACCAACGAATACCCCATGGGAAAGTAGCAATTCAGAAGCTATACCCTCTATTATAGTTTTCTATGATAAGTTGGAGAGTGAAGAAGAAACGCTGTAGAAGGATTGTAGAGCCTATAACGACCTAAAAAAAAAAAAAAAAAAAAAAAAAAAAAAAAAAAAAAAAAAAAAAAAGCACGCTGAGGACTGTAGAAATGGACTATCTCAGAATATCGTGTTTCATATCTCTGAAAGATCACGTAAGAAATACAACTATTAAGGAAATGACCCAGACTCGAGAAAGCATCGCACATAGAAGAACGGCAGCTCCGATGGTACGACTTACAGTGCGAATGGCAGACGACAGATGGCCAAAGAAGATCTGGATGCACCAGTCTCGAGGAAGAAGAAGAAGAGGTAGACCGAAGGTTGCCTGGTTATTTGGGGGTAAAGGAGGTAATGACAAAACTAGAAATAGAAGAAGAAAGGGAACAGGAAGAGGAGGCATGGGAAGATATAAACCTATAGCGAGAGATATGTGGGATGCGGTGACAGCTGTACAAGTCTAACAGAAAGGACAGAAAAAATCTTCGTCAGATTTCGATGGCTCACCTGAGGATGACTGGCACGTGACCAATCGGAATTTGACGCTTTGAAGTCAACTACGACAGGCTGCAGGCCAGTACCTTCTTTGAAGACTCATTTGTTAAACGTGCTTAATTCAATAAAAGCCAATGAGCTGTCGTCCTACGACACATTTTGTCGCCTTCCACCTAGCACCTCCTCAGAATTTTCATAAACCATAGGTGATATAGTTACAGTTTGACATCCAGAACGCCTGTTTATTTCAGGAATTGCCAATTACGGCGGAGTGTCCAGAAGGTCAAACATTACGAAAGATACTCCGTCAAATGCAAAAGGGGTAACACAGCGTACTAGTCTTCTTTTAAAGATTCGATGTGCAGGGCTAATTTTTCTGTTACTCACAAGGGAACCTCCCCATCGCACCCTCCTCAGATTTAGTTATAAGTTGGCACAGTGGATAGACCTTGAAAAACTGAACACAGATCAATCGAGAAAACAGGAAGAAGTTGTGTGGAACTATGAAAAAATAAGCAAAATATACAAACTGAGTAGTCCATGCGCAAGATAGGCAATACCAAGGCTAATGTTAGCTCAGGAGCGCTGTGGTCCCGTGGTTAGCGTGAGCAGCTGCGGAACGAGAGGTCCTTGGTTCAAGTCCCCCGTGGAGCGAAAAGTTTAGTTTCTTTATTTTCTCAAAGTTATGATCTGTCCGTTCGTGCATCGACGTCTCTGTTCACTGTAATAAGTTTAGTGTCTGTGTTTTGCGACCGCACCGCAAAACCGTGCCATTAGTAGACGAAAGGACGTGCCTCTCCAATGGGAACCGAAAACATTTGATCGCAAGGTCATAGGTCAACCGTTTCCTTCACAGGAAAACACGTCTGATATATTCTATACGACACTGGTGACGGCATGTGCGTCACATGACAGGAATATGTTGTCCACCCACCTAACTTGTACACTTGGCGAATGGGTAAAAAGATTCTACTACTCTGCCCGATTTAGGTTTTCTTGTGGATGTGATAATCGCTCCCAAAAAAAATGATGAAAACATAAGAGTTCGTCACATAAACTGAAAAAAAAATTAAAATTTTCACACGAGGGAAGATTTGAACCAAGGACCTCTCGTGCCGCAGCTGCTCACGCTAACCACGTGACCAGGACCCTCCGGAGCTCATCTTATCCTTGTGTTGCCTACGATGCGCATGGACTGCTCAGTTTGTATATTTTGCTTATTTTTTCATAGTTCCACACAACTTCTTCCTGTTTTCTCGATTGATCTGTGTTCAGTTTTTCAAGTTCTATCCACTGTGCCAACTTATAACTAAATCTGAGGGGGGTGCGATGGGGAGGTTCCCTTGTCAGTAATTATCAGTCACACAAAAGATTCTCCCCCTGCGCCGAGAATGGCGCTCATCGTGTGGTGATTCATCCCACACTCCAAAGAAATTGCTTGCACTATTACATAGTGGAGATACGCAACATCCAGGACTTCAAGCAATGGGACAAAGCCGTTTTTCTTGGCCTACAATGGTCAGAGACAGCATTCCAGCAGGCTTCAGAGAGCAAGAAGCTCCACATAAACTGTTCTCCTCGTGGCCGCATACGACCTTACCTCGGGGTCATTTCCACGTAGACTCTACAGGACTATTTTTCAATACGATGTGGTTAATTGTGGCAGATTCGGTTTCAAAGTTTCCCTACGTACGTACATTAATCAAGGACAGTATAATCGATGTTCAGTATATTATCTAAGATTTTCATGACAGAAAGCTTTCGAAAAGCTTTTTTAGTATCTTTCGTTTTGCCTCGAAAATAGCAGTTAATATACAGGAAATTATTTATAACCTTCTGCAGAAAAACTTTATTTTTTTGGGTAATAATGCAAGATATCTGAGCAGCTGCCTTGTGTTTTGAAATGAATACACTGTGTGCTAAAAAAGGAGAACACAGAAACGTAAAATTGTAGGAAGAGCTGCTACTTTACTAAAGTCCTTCTTCCTTACGACTTGTGCGTCACAACTGCCTATTTTTTTTTTTTTTTTTTACGTAGCTACGTGCCGTGAATTGAGTAACAGCGATTAAGGATGACGGCGCAGCACCGCTGTGAAAGGCGGCTGCGCTGTGTCGCGGAAACAATGGCAGACAATATACTACACAGCAGTTCCCCACACGTCTGCTACAGTCGGCCTCACGTTAACTGACTTAGATGAGATTTACAGCAGCACTTTAAGAAGCCATTTGCCGAGTTAATGCTTCCCTTAACCGTGTCAGTCACTTGCTCGTGCCGTGGATCAAATTACGACCGCTCGCTACACGGACTGAGTCACTTTTATAAATATAGCACATTTTCCCAGCGGAAAATACGGCAACAGGCTAATCATTTACTTGATTTTCTCAACGCTATTTTTTTAGATGCATACAGTGATGTACTTAATTATATTCACTGTCTCTTTCTCATCTTAAAACACACACACACACATACACACACACACACACACACACACACACACACTGGACAAATGCAAACAACTGTGTAATTTTGTAGATTTTAGAAGTAAATTCGTGATATCCTGTCAGAAACGTCACAATTGGTACAACCGACGAAGCGTCACCGATAAAAACTGAAGTGATATATGACGATCCCCAAGGAAGTATTATAGGTCCTCTGTTGCCCCTAATTTATATAAATGATTTGGGAGAGGATCTGGGCAGGCATCTTACATCGTTTGCAGTGATGCCGTCTTTTACCGTCTCGTAAAGTCATCAGAAGACCACAACCAATTGCAAAATGACAGACAAAATATCTGTGTTGTGCGAAATGTGGTAATTTATCCTAAATAATGAAAAGTGTAAAGTCATCCACATGAGTACAAAACAAATCCGTTAAATTTTGGTTATATGATAAATCATACAAATGTGAACGCCGTCAGTTCAACTAAATAGCTAGTGAGAACAATTACGAACAAATTAAATTGGAACGATCGCAAAATAATGTTGTTGAGAAAGCGAACCAACAACTGTGTTTTATTGGCAGAACACTGAGAAGATGCAACAAATACACTAAAGAAACTGCCTGCACTACACTTGTTCGTCCTCTGCTAGAGTATTTCTGTGCGGCAAGGGCGTCCTTAGCAGACCGGATTGACAGATGACATCGAAAAAGTTCGAAGAAGATCAGTTCGTTTTGTAGTTTCGCGAAATAGGGGAGAGAGCGTCACGGATATGACACACGAGTTGGGGTGGTAGTCATTAAAACAGAGGCGCCCTTCGCTGAAATTTTTAACGAAAATTCAGTCATTAGCTTTCTCCTCCGATTGTAAAATATTTTATTGACGTCAACCTATATATAAAAGACTGTCATGATAATAAAATAAATCATGATCTCGCACGGCAAGATTTATTTTTCCCACTCGGTGTTCCAGAGTGGAACGGTAGAGAAATAGCTCGATGAACGCTCTCCCAGGCACTTAAGAGTGATTGTCAGAGTAGTCTGTTCGCTCCTGGTTGTTTTACAGATTGTGTATTGCTCATCTTTCTGCAGAGCCTACCTCCACTCTTCTGCAATACTCTAACATCTTGCACCATTCTATCAAGTCTCATGCTTTTTGTTACTGTCAGATCCTATGAAAGTATGTTGATTGTTCACAAGACTTGCCTCCATTATCAAACGATACGTCAGAATTGTCTGTATATGGAACTTCTACTTTTCTTAAAGCCAATCTCATTGTGTACTAACATATGGTTGGAAGCGAAACAACACCTGACGGACGAAGTAAGGTGGCCACAGGAAGCAGGCTAGTATGGGCACGGAAAGAATCTTTGCTCACCAGAGGCCGTGAGTATCAAAAATAGCTCTTAATTTGAAGAAAAAATTTCTGACAATGTTTGCTTGAAACACAGCATTGTGTGAAAGTGAGTTGTGGACTGTGGGAAATAATCGAATCATTTGAGATTTTGTGTTACCGAATAATATTAAAAATTTGGTGGAGCAATAAGCTAAAAAATTAGGAGCTGATCCACAGGATATATGGGGAAATGAATATGTCGACAACGTTGACAGGAAGAATGGACAGGATAATAGCACATGTGTTAAGATGGGACCGAATAACTTCCAAGGTATTAGAGGGAGCGGAGGAAGATAAAAAGTGCAGGAAAGGGCAGAAATTTGAATATATCCGAAAAAATATTCACTCATTTCCAGCATGCTGAATGCCAATGCGCTGCACCTTCCTATGATTCAATGAAATTACGAATCCGTCAAACTAGTACAGAAGCACTGGACCGTCGTATGCAAATAGTACCTCGCACTTAGCAACTCAGACAATTTAAGTGGCTTGATAATGAACTAAACGTCTGAAACTGGTCGTTATTCAAATAAAAACACTCTTCTGTGTAACTTTGACAGAGTCGTAATTTCATCGAAAAATATTCGAAGTCACCGGGAGCAGGTGCTCCTCTAAGATGAAGAATTTGGCACAGGAGACGAAGTCATAGCATGTCGCTTCAGGTAAGTCAGAAGACTGATATCCCTAAAAAATCGAGTGGTGGGTCGGGGTATCCACTTGATGATAATTTTGATCGGAAATTCCTTGTCTCCCTTTGAACTTGCAACGGTCACGGCCACGAGGATTTAAATAAGAAGCACATCGCATTTGATGTTCGACTGGAATTAAAACAACATCAAGTGGAAAAGATAAAGAGAGAAAATGATCTGCTCAGCTAGCATCGAAACGAAATCATGTACATTGATGTTCATAAAAGGTACGCAGGATACGTGATGTTGGTGAACGTACTATAAATTCTAATGAGGTAAGATATGATAGCAACGAATGTGGCGACATAAAGTAGTTATTAATGTTGTCGGTGAAGGTGACGCTGTGAGCAGGTCGTCAGCTGGAGAAGGAATAATTTTAAGTAAAGATAGCGTGTGGGACGACAGCCAATAAATTTCATGCAGCGAAAGAGTTTAAAGTGGTGTCGGCGGAAGATAATGAGATGCTGTTAGGAACAGAATTAATGGCGGAAACACGTGATACTGGTGTGTGTATGAAGACGTCGTTGCTACTGTTGCCGATGCTCCTGAGGACGGAATGAATGCTTTCGAATCAATAGAGGGAGATGAACCCATAATTCTCGCCGGAAACGCAACTTGTGCGTGGATATCTGAAGTCGAACGGTACTTCGGTGTAACAAATTATAGATGTTACCCAATTTTCAATAAAGTTCCCACGGAAGGTTAGAGGCAGAAGAATAAATTCACAGTAGCGAGGGAGCTCGAGGGACAGAATAACGAAACTGAGGCATAGAAAGTTTGTTGTGAATTATGTGAGAGTGACAGCGACGTGGAAGAATTGTCAGTGGACCATGACAGAGGAGGAAAAAGGCGGAAATGTGGAAAAAGGATTAATTAAGGAGAAATACTTACATAAGGAAGAAGTCGAAAATATGCAGCCGGTTACAGATACTGACGTTAATGGTGAAAAACCGTATGAACACCTGATTTTTAGTAGTTCCATTACAGCAGTACTTGATTCGTTTATGCAGATAGTTATCAAAAACTCGGTTTTTTACCAGTTAGTGGAGTAAAACTTAAAACTGTAACGGGAATACGAAGTAAACAAACAGGAGAATTTAAGCGTAGGGAATTTTGTTTTAATATGCGTTTGTAGACGATGTCATAATAGCGACAGACTTCCTTAGTAAATACAAGACCTCTTTGATCTGTGAGGAGAGACGTCTCGATTTCGAGCTGGAAGGACATAGATGGCGTCTGACTTCTAAAGAGGTTTAATCTGGGTAACAGCGTATCGCTGACTTGGAAAAGAAGTTAATACTGGAGTGAAGTGATAGATACAAGTAACAAGGAAAAAGGAAACTATCGACAAAGTTATTAGCAAATCTGTGTATCTAGAAAGTTATAAGTAAATCTGTGACACAAAAGAGTGAACTGTACGAATTACTATGCTTGTACGGGGATGTCTTTACAGGCAAACCCGATGGAGCAGCTAATTTAGAGTGTGTTCCTAAGGTGGTGCCACATGATCCCATGAGAATAAAACTTTACCCTTCAGCAATTGCAGATAGAGACGGAATGTGGACCGTGCTGAAATATCCTGTCTCGGGGAAGGTTCCGGGACTACATGTAACCAAGTAGTGGTTTCAAATACAAAAAAAAGGTCAAATCAAATTCGGATAAGTGTGAGTAGGACTCACTTCCCGAGGGTTCCGCACAAATTTAACTATGGGCAAGGATTGTTCATCCATCCCGGAAATCAAGAATTTAGGCTATTTTTGCCTGTTATCGATATCCTTACTGGCAAAATACACGTATCGAAATATGTGACATAACTGCCTGTGTCTTGATTGCATTGACGTAAAGGCTAAAAATTTTTACACAGACAAGGCAGCATACACTGCAGTATGTGACATAAATTTCAAACTGATACATCTACCTGTTTTTGAGGAAAATGGGTCTTAACCGGCGGACATAGACAGATAGTCGGATAACATAACAAAAAAATAAATTTTATGTGATACAATTGCAAATTAACAATTTTCTGATTTTTTTTCTTTTACTTGCAGCGCAAAATACTGCTTCGTGCTAAATTTCATGATTCTAGGTCACCGAGAAGCGCCCTATAGGTTTTGATGAATGGGTTTACGAGTGCCAAAATATGTGACATACGTGACCATATACTTTGAGTGGCTTAACTTATAAGCTTCAATTGCTTGAGTCACAAAGAAACCATAGAACTTACTACGCGAAACAAATTTTAAATTGATGCGCACAGACATTCCTGAGGAAAAAGGGTCTTAACCGTCGGACGTGCAAAAAGACAGACAGACGGACAGACGGACAGCAAAATGATCCTATAAGTGTTCCGTTTTTAGCGACTAATGTTCAGAACCCTAAAACGCAGGAACGTTATCATGGTGGATATTGTGGTAAAATAATCATGATTTTTCTATGTGCTTGTGTGTGTATTTAACTGTACGTCTAGTTTTTGCGTCTTGTATAGGTTCGAAATTTAGTAATTTGCGTCTATAAGTTTACTTTTTGTAGAACTATTGCAGGTCTCATGCCACCTGAGAAAAGTTACATTGTTGAAGTTTGTGGGGTAAGGAATAGGAAAGTCTGTTATGTTTTAATTTTGTGTTGCAGTATGTGTTATTCTTATTCCTTACCCTATAAACTTCAACAATATAACGTGTAATACTTTAATACTGTATATTTTAACCACGTATTTTTTCAATACTGTCCATTGCATATAAATGTTATTTACAATGTAAAACATGTTTGTTTCTCAATATAAGTTCCTAGTGCTCAGTTATGGCATCATGACCATATAACATGTATATATACAAGTGATAATGTAATATTATTTATTCTAATTATTGTGTGTAATTCTGTCCATTGCCTCAAATTTACTTTACGGTGTAAAAAAAACATGTTTGGTGGACAACGCAAATGGAAAGTATTCAGTTTAATAGTATCTCAGGAAAAAATGCATTTCACCTGTAATATTGTGTAGTTTAATTATTTATTCACTGAACATTTTCAATTGTGTAAAGTGTAATCTCGACACTAAGAAACAAGTTTGGTGCACAACACTGTATGCAAGTGATTGTATCTTCGCCTATGGTGTTTGGTTACCTAAAAACCAATGCCTCTACAGACGCTCGTCAATTGTTTCCTGAGGGTGGCCTGATAAGCTGAAAACTAGGTCGAAATAAACAAAAATCAGTAGAACAAAATCACTGTCCCGGCCGGAGGGGCCGAGCGATTCTAGGCGCTACAGTCTGGAACCGCGGGACCACTACGGTCGCAGGTTCGAATCCTGCCTCGGGCATGGATGTGTGTGATGTCCTTAGGTTAGTTAGGCTTAAGTAGTTCTAAGTTCTAGGGGACTGATGACCTCAGAAGTTAAGTCCCATAGTGCTCAGAGCCATCTGAACCATTTTTTGTTATTCAACCGTAAATTTTCATTTTTTCTCTAGTAAATGGGTAATAAAAAAACAGGCATTTCAATTTGTTATAGCAGCAGTGCTAAACTTTAGCTTCTTTTAATAAAACTTTTTTTGAAATGAATAATGTTTATTCGTAACATTTCCATTGTTGCCAAATATTGGGTTGTTATAGAAATTGGGTAAAGTGTTCAGTGCTTTTTTTTCTTAAGAGAAACGCCAGGAGTTAGAAATTAGTCACAAATACACGACATAAAAATCGGTATAGCATTACAGACACAATTATGTACCTGTCGCTGTGAGGTGTGACCTATTTAAACTGTACCTGTGTACGGGCAGTGTGCGAGACTTGCCCTCACTTGGACTATACGGCAGTTCCTCTTCGTCGTCCTGCGAATCAGTTGTAATGCAGAATGGCACCTCCCTACTTTGGAAGTGCGGCAGCAATGAAGTACAATTCTCCATTTGTTTTGAAAGATTAAAAACTACGGGAGACACAACAAACTCTCGACATCGTACAAGGAGAGAAAACATCCACAGTGTTCCTTGGAAGAGAAGGTACATATGATTGTTATACCTATAATTTTACTAACGTGCAATAAATTTGGGTGATAAATGAACAAGTAATTTCGTGACTGCTTCAGGGTGAAAAACTGATACCATGCAGAAATGACGATGCCGGGAAGTCGTCAACTTGTGACCTTTAGCTCTCGCTGTCGCCGCGCCCGTCTCCTTCACCCTCGACCTCTTTGCGGGAAACAATGAGACTGATTTCTGCCGCATCGTCAACCTCTTATCGATCGACATCTCTTACTTCAACTTTATCACTATTTTTCAATCGTTGCTCGAAGTCTACGTTTATTATTCGAAGTAGAAGCAACAAATAACCTGATCTATATTAACGATATAGGAGTCAATCTGAGTAGCCGTCTTAGATTGTTTGCAGATGATGCTGTCATTTACCGTCTTGTTAAGTCATCAGATGATCAAAACGGCTTATAGAATGATTTAGATAGGATATCTGTATGGTGTGAAAAGTGGCAATTGACCCTGAATAAGGAAAAGTGTGAAGTTATTCACACGAGTATTAAAAGAAACCAGCTGAATTTCGATTACGCGACAAGTCACACAAATCTGAAGGCTGTAAATTCAACTAAATACTTAAATTGGAACAATCACATCGATAATATTGTGGGTAGAGCAAACCAAAGACTGAGATTCATTTGCAGAACACTTAGAAGGTGCTACAGTTCTACTAAAGAGACTGCTTACACCACGCTTGTCCGTCCTATTCTCGAGTATTGCTGTGCGGTGTGGGATCCTCATGAGGTGGGATTGACGGATGACATCGAAAAAGTACAAAAAAGGGCAGCTCGTTTTGCACTATCGCGAAGTAAGGCAGATAGTGTCACAGACATGATACGTGAATTGGATTGGAAATCATTCAAACAAAGGCGTTTTACGTTGCAACGTGATCTTCTCGTGAAATTTCAATCACCAGTTTTCTCCTCCGATTGCGAAAACATTCTGTTGGCACCCACCTACATAGGGAGAAATGATCATCACGATAGAATAAAAGAAATCAGGGCTCGCACAGAAAAATTTAAGTGCTCGTTTTTCCCGCGTGCCGTTCGAGAGTGGAACCGTAGAGAGACAGCTTGAAGGTGGTTCATTGAACCCTTTGCCAGGCACTTTATTGTGAATAGAGTAATCACGTAGATGTAGCTGAATATCGGTGATGTTTAAGTGGTTTTAACAGTGGGGTTAAACTAGAGACGAAAATAACCGGTCCAACCGAAAACAGGTTATTTCAGGGATAACCGCCATTCCTACTGTTACGCACGCGCTTTAATTTCTCCAGTACAGCTTTGATTTGGAACCCCAAACACAAGCTGCAGATACCTCGCTTAAAGGCGACACCCTATTCTAAACAGTCATCCTTCTTTCAGGAATAACAGTCACTGTTGCCGCCCTTTTCAGTGGCGGTACAAACAGAGGTTCAGAATGAAAAAAGGCCAAGATTGTGGCTTTAATGTACATAGTACGGGGTGTTCAAAAAGTCTCTGCGCAGTGCCGTATGATTGTTAGCCGCCCATGCCGTATGCCACAGTGAATACACTGAAAATGAAACTCAGTGAAATACAAGTTATTAATTTATTGAATATTCATTTTTACTTACATATTTTCACATTAAATGATGAAAGTGTCCGCCCTGTTGTTGAATACACAATTCATTTCGTCTAATCATGTTTCCAAACACAAGCTGTAACATTTCTTCTGTAAAAGAAGCAGTGAAAGTGGATATTGCAGTTTTCAATACATCGACGGATTTCTGACGGTTTTTATAGACAGTTGCTTTCGCTGCACCCCAGAAGAAAAAGTCAGATGGTGTTAGGTCAGGCGATCGTGGAGGCCAGAGTCCCTGTGAAATTATGCGATCACCAAAAACATCAGCAAGCAGTGACACTGAAACGAGAGCTGTATGCGCGGCTGCACCGTCTTGTTGAAAATAACCGTTCAGTATTCCACTCAACAGAAGTTCTCCTATGAATGCGTACAGAATATCACTGCAGTATCGTTGTGCGTTTATTTTTTCGTTGAAAAATATGGGACCCACAATCCGACGTCTAGAAATTGCAATCCAAACTCCTATTTTCACAGAATGAAATTGTTCCTCATGAATACACAATGGATTTGCAGTACTCCACATACGAGAATTTTGCGAGTTCATGTACCCGGATAAATGGAACCACGCCTCATCAGTGAAAAACGTTTCATTAAGAATATCCCTTCCATTTTGTTGAACGAAATTTTTGAACCATTGACAATAATGCAGTCTCTTGCCATGATCAGTATTTTTCAGTTCTTGCACGACTGTCACTTTGTATGGGGAAAAGTTCTAATTTTTTCCTTACAACTGTGTGGGTCGTTCCGACAGTAACATCGATTTCCTAGGCTAGTTTTCTTATTCACTTTTCCGGACTCGTGGACATTTTATCGGAAATATCGAGTAGTTTATCCTCAGACAAAACGCTAGGACGACCACTTCTCGATGCATCTGTCACTGAACCCGTGCTTCGAAATTCGTTAATCAAATCTCGCCTAGTATAGCGATGTGGGAGTGTTGTCTAAGGGAAAACTGAATTAAATGTTTGACGAACTGAAACTGTGTATTTACCGCCAGCTTTGAACACTTGTTCTACTAAAACCACACGTTCTTCAATCGTTAGCATTTTAACAGTGACAAAAACGAAACAAACGAACAAAGGAACTAAACTTAAAGGTTCACGTCAACACGTAACGACACACACCAACGATACTGCTGACGCTGGCTGAGATAAACGAAACAGTGGAATTTGGGAGAGTCTAGTTGAAGGGAAGTAACTCAGGCAGGCGAACAATCATATGGCACGAGTGGCTAACAAGCGTACGGCACTGCGGAGAGACTTTTTGAACACCCCATAGCAGCCCACTGAGCAGCTGCTGCCTACTTTGAGTGAGACACGTGCTTTAGTAAAGGAATTAGTGTCTGAATTTTGACTACTCTCAAATCTTTTGATCGGATGGAAGTACTTTTTCCTGTAGACATATGTGTCAACTTTATCTTTGGTAAGGATAGAAGCTCAAGCAATGAATTAAAATTTGTGCACCAGCCAGGACTGCAACCCAGCTCTCCTACCTACTAGGTAGATGGACTAACCACTACACCCCTTGGTATTACTGCTACCACAACTGCACAGATTACCTAATTCCAATGCCCTTCCTGACACAAACTTCAAATCACACCTTCAGCCCATTTTTTCCCATTTTTAAATGATCAGTACTGCCGTGGCCCTTCGACACTGGAGTAGCAAGGTGGTGTGATGGGTAGCATATCTGCTTAGTAAACCGGCGACTCAAGTCCAAGTACTGGCTGTGGCAGAAATTTTAATTCATTGCTTCAGCTTCTATCCTTATCGAAGATAAAATTGGGTCTTATATGGCTAGAGGAAAATATTCCATCAGGCCAATAGATCGATTACGCCTGAGGTACAGGTAGGATTTCCTCATTACGTACAAAGCTGTAATGTTATTCCAGTGTTGGAGAGCCTCGGCAGTACTGGCAATTTAAGAAGGGGAAAGAAGGCTGAAGGTCTGAATTGAATCTTTCTTTCTTGTGCGGCTGTGGTATCCCCAGTGCTAAGAGGTGCAGTGGTTAGCACACCCGCCAAGTAAGCAGTAGAACTGGATTGAAGTCCCAGCCGTGGCACAAGTTTCATTTCAGTGCTTCAGCCACTAACCTAATCTCAAATCGATTAGTTCCTTCTACGCTACGTCGTAATGCCATTAGTGCGTATGATCGTGGGGATTCCCGTGTTCGCTGTGAATACCGCAGTCGGCATGGCAACTCGCAGGGAATCTTGTGCTGGCTGCCGCTTGTCGCAGCATCGCCAGTAACGTGTGGCACGACTACCCGTTCCACAGTTACCCTGAAGGACGCTTCGCGGAGCCCGGCGGCTCTTCGTAACTCCCTCGCGATTACCTGGAAAACCCCGGAACCTCAGCTTCTCTGCATATCATTACAGCCATGCGAGCAGAAGTTATTATTACACGTAAACGGTGCTTCACCTTACGGGAAACCGCTGTGGCGACAGCGTGTTGTTTTTATAGCGTTACCAGTTTCACCGACAGGTTTACTGTGCAGGTTCTGCAAGGAAATCATAACTGTCGAGTGAAGTGTTGGCGGATTTCATCATGAGAGGCGAACAGTTACTCAGCACGAGAGTGGCAGATCGCAGCTTCATTCACTAACTAAATTTACATCGTAATCAAACAGTGACATTTTAATAATTCTTTGCAAAAACAAACGCAAACAAATGTACGTTTTATAAACTTGTATCCTTGGTCATACGCATCTTGTAAGTATTTGTTCAAAGACAGATCGTTAGCACCATGAGTTGCATGGGACATATTTAATTGGCAAACTGGTACTCGGACATAGTGCCCACTGTCAGTGGCGTATATACTCAGATGGCAAGTCATGGAATAGAGATATTCAGATGGCGGTAGTATCGCGTACACAAGGTACAAAAGGGCAATGCATTGACGGAGCTGTTATTTGTACTCGGGTAATTCATGTGAAACGATGGCCAACGTGATTATGGTCACACCACGAGAACTGACACACTTTGAACGCAGAATGCTAGTTCTACCTAGTCACATGGGGCACTCAATTTCGGAAATCGTTAGGAAATTCAATATTCCGAGATCCACAGTGTCAAGAGTGTACCGAGAATACCACATTTCAGGCATTACCTCTCACTGCCGACAACGCAGTGGCCGACGGCCACGATTTAACGACCGAGAGTAGCGGCGTTTGCGTAGAGTTCTCAGCGCTAACAGACAAGCAACACTGCTTGAAATAATCGTAGAAATCAATGTGGGACGTAGAACGAACATATCCGTTAGCACAGTACGCCGGAATTTGACGTTAATGGGTTATGGCAGCAGACGTGCGACGCCAATGCCTTTGCTGACAGCACATCGCCTCTAGCGATTCTCCTCGGGTCGTGACCATATCGGTTGGGCACTACACGACTGGAAAACCGTGGCCCGGTCAGATGAGTCCGGATTTCAGCTGGTAAGAGCTGATGGTAGGCACCGCGTTGCCACGGAAACCACGAAGCCGTAGACCCAGATCTCAACAAGGCACTGTGCAAACTGATGGTGGTTCCATTATGGTGTGGGCTGTGTTTACACGGAATGGACTGGGTTCTCTACACAAACTGAACCTATCGTTGACTGGAAATGGCTATGTTTGGCTTCATGGAAACCATTTGCAGCCATTCATGGACTTCATGTTCCCAAACAATGATGCACCGTGTCACTGGGCCACAATAGTTCGCGATTGGTTTGAAGAACATTCTGGATAATTCGAGCGAATCGGTTGGCCACCCATATCGCCCGACAAGAGTCCCATCGAACGTTTATCGAGAGGTCACTCCCTGCACAACATCCTGCACCGGCAAAATTTCCGCAGTTATGGACACCTATAGAGGCAGCATGGCTCAGGTATTTCTGCAGGGGTCTTCCAACAACTTGTTGGGCCCATGCCACGTCGAGTTCCTGCACGACGCCAGACAAAAGGACGTCTGACACGATATTGGTAGGTATCCCATGACATTTGTCACTTCAGTGTGTAATGCATGTGCTTCTTAGTTGTAAAATATCTGTTATTTCATTACTGGTGTGTATCAAGAAAATAAGAACCCCATGGATATTTGAAATACAGTTATAATCATGTCTGTGTTATCACGATAGGGTCCATCATCTCTCCCACCCCTGCAATACAGAGATCGTCGTGCGTACACATTACAGCTGTCAGACGCTAAACGACCACATTTGCTGCTCTCATTGGATGCCAGCACCAGAGAATGAAAACATGAAGCTGCTCTTGCATCTTCTAAGCATTCTGACCAAAAACCCGTAGTCTCTGGGTCGCCTGCCCTTCAAAATTTTCTGTGTGATGCTTCCAGTTTAAGTTGCTCGTAATTTTAATCCCTAGCTATTCAGCTGAATTGGTAGCCTTTAAATTTGTGTGGTTTATGGTCTAACCGAAATTTAATGGAATTTTTTGGTACTTTGTGGATGACCTTGAACTTTTTATTGTTTAAAATCAATTGCCACTTTTCGCGCCGTACAGGTATCTTGTTTAAAGTATTTTGTAATTCGTTTGGCTCTTCTGAAGACTCTACCAGATGGTAAACGACAGCATTATCCGCAAACAATGTAAGACAGTTTTTTTGTGTTGTCTCGTACATCGTTTATGTATATCAGGAACAGCAGAGGGCCTATAACTTTTCCTTGGGCAACGCCTGATATAATTCTGCTTTACTCGATGATATTTCATCAGTTAGGCCTTACTACAGTTATGCGGCGCCGTTTAACTTTTTCAATCAACGCATAAAAGTTCCCATGGTTCATTCAACTATTGCTATGTTATTTGTTCATCCGACAGTATATTTTTAACAGTCCTATACGTTCTTAAGTAAAAGTCAGATCACAGAATGCTATTCTTTAAAAATACTTTCTTCGAGTGTACACGCCATTGTAACGAAAAACCTAGACATTAAGTTTAAGTAAATATTAATCGAACAAATGCCTGACACTTTGTCCAATAGTACCAGCTACCACAAAATCTTCAATTCGCAGCATTAGGCGGTGCCGTCACTATGTAAACTGCCTAAAAAAAAAAAGCGGAGCAGGCGGGGAAAAGGAAGCTATTTTCAAGGGTTGCGAGAGTACGCGATGTTATTTCAGTGATGTTAAAATCGAGTCCTATTTACGAAGAACTTTGCTGTATGAGCCCACTTATCAGTATGACGTTGAACTCCATCTCACATGGACGCATGCAGTGATTCGGCTGGGGAAGGCGTCTAAGCCCCTGAGGCAAACTAGCCCTCAACTGTTGTAACTGGTCCGTCACATCTTGTACACTGGCACTACGATGGACGTTCCAGCTGGTGCGACATATTTTCCATCCAGTATGGACCTGGGGATATTGCTACCATTGGGAGCATCTCAACGTCATCCAGGTAATTCATAGAGACACACGCCGTGTACGGACAAGCATCGTCCTGTTGGTAAAAAGAGACAATGATACTAGCGCACGAGAGGTAATACATGAGGACTCAGGATGTCCGAAACGTATCGTTGTGCCAAAAAAGATCACCACGAGGATTACAGAATGTTACTCCCGTTTATCAGTAAGCAGTTCCATTGATCCAAGGTGTGTCGCAGCGCTTACTGAGAGGTGCCCATGAAAGCCAATTAGCAGAGGGCAGCCGGGCCACGAGCTGTCGTCCGACACTAATGTTGCCAACCAACCGACGGGATGTCGGCCTGCTGCTTGCAGTCGATGCTGGCCCCTGTTGAAGTTCTCCTGTATCTTCGCTCTGCGCAGGCCCTCCTTGCGCAGCTCGTGGTTTCGGCCACTCGGACCTTGTGACCACCTCTTGTTGCGATGCTACCGCCAATCCCAAAAACTTCGTGCCTCCCTCTCGGACCAGCAAACCCCAAATATAAATCGGCAATCAAAGACCTTCTAAGTACACAACCCACAGACACCAACTCTTCCTCATAGATATTCTCAAAGGGGCCGAAAGACGGATAGTCGATACTACACCTGAGCTAGTAGAGCCAGACAGAACAGTCTACTAATTCAATTGCTCCACGGCTCAATAATCATCCATGAAAATTCTACAATTTTTTGGTTGCATAACGTCCATGAATCGCAGCTGCAAATGATTTCAAAGTAGCCGAACATAACCATTTCAATGATCGGCTCAGTTGGACCAGAGGACACAGTCCAATCCATGTAAACATAGTCCATACCATTATGGAGCTATCATCAGCTTGCACAGCGCCTTGTTGACGACTTTGGTCTATGGCTTCGTGGGGCCGGCACCACCTCGAACCCTACCATCAGATCTTACCGACTGAAATCGGGACTCATATGACCAGGCTCAGTTTTCCAGTCGTGTAAGGTCCAACCGATATGGTCACGAGCCCAGGAGAGTCGCTGCAGGACATGTCGTGCCGTCAGCAAAGGCACTCGCGTCCCTCGTCTGCTGCCACAGCCCATTAACACCAAACTTCACCGTACTGTCTTAACAGATACGCACGTCGTACGTCCCACGTTCATTTCTGTGGTTATTTCACGCAGTGTTGCTTGTCTGTTAGCACTGACACTCCACGCAGACGCGGCTGCTCTCGGTCGTTAAATGAAGGCCTTCGGTCACTGCGTTGTTCCTGGTGAGAGGTAGTGCTTGAAAACTGATATTTTTTGAACACTCTTGACGCTGTGGATCTCGGAATAGGGATTTCCGTAAAAATTTCCTAAATGGACTGTCCCATGCGTCTATCTTAAATTACCATTCCGATTTCAGAATCTGTTAAATCACGTCGTGCGACCATAATCACGAAGAAAACCGTTTCACATGAATCGCCTGAGTACAAATGACAGCTTCACTAATGTACGTCCTTTTATATCTTGTCTATTAGATACTAACGCCAACTGTATAGGTGAATATCGCTGCCCAATAACTTTTGTCACCTAAGTGGCGTAGTTCCCATCTTGTCTTATTTATCCGAACAACTTACATTCCCATGACTGGTATATTCAGAATGCTGTACGCATTGAAGGCATTTATCACTTAATTTCTTAGGTCTTCTATATGAAAACGGACCGTAACCTCTGTGTTAAGTAGTGAACTTGACAGAGACGCAGCAGCGCTCTGTCGAAATCTCCACATTCGGTATCGAAGTAGCGCCCTCAATGCGAGCGATATGTATCGAACTCCCGATTGTCGAGGCACATGAGTAAGTAGATCAATGTTTTTAATTAAATCATGGGAGAAGGTAGGTGTATCAATGTTTATTAATAACAGAATCGCAAATTCGATGTAATAATAAACATTTATCCACCTACCTTCCCCCATGATTTAATTAAAAACTGACTTGACTTAATTAAAAAAACATGACTATTAACAAGTTGTACCACATTTGCTTCACAATGCACAAAACATTATCTAGACGCCCTGCCTCGACAGTCGGGCGATCGATATATATCGCCCGCAGTTAGGGCGCGATTTCGATACCCTAGGCCTCTTGAAAATTACCATCGGACGAGAATATGGTCTGCAAAGTGTCACCAGAGACGTCACTATCCTCCTACACCGACACATCAGGGAGAAATTCAAGTGCTCTGATCACGTAACCCTTGAAGATGTACAGCGATGGCGCAGGCAGATGCTGCATGTTCATCGCTGCTGTCTTTATTATCTGTTGGTTCCGTTCGATGAAGACTGTGTTTCTGGGACTTCTCGGTGGCTTCCGATCCGGCTAGAGTATGCACGAAAGTGTCGTCGCCAACCAAGCGAGAACTGGCTAATGAGAGTTGGTTCAAAAAATGGCTCTGAGCACTATGGGACTTAACATCTGAGGTCATCAGTCCCCTAAGAACTACTTAAATGTAACTAACCTAAGGACATTACACACATCCATGCCCGAGGCAGGATTCGAACCTGCGACCGTGGCAGTCGCACGGTTCCCGACTGAAGCGCCTAGAAGCGGTTGGCCACCGCGGCCGGCAATGAGAGTTGGTATAGTGCTGGTAACCGAAGGCTGCCTACAGACGTAGTCTTCAAGGCCATGAGTGAGTCTGCATTAGAGGCTTTTCTTGTAAATACTGTCAGAGATTTCACCCTGAAATTCACCATGAAAAAGTCTTTCGCTACTTACAAAATCCTTTTGGGTTTTCAGTAGTCTGTCCTGTGTTTTGTCCACTGTATTTTGGTCAAAAAACTGTTCACGTTCTGTGATGTAACATCTTCTGACGCGTGTGCGCGTGTGTGCGTGTGCGCGTGTGTGCGTGTACTCCCATACCTAGTGTGTCTACTCTTTATACTGGTTTATGCAACATACCTGTAAGTTACATCGAATCCCTTTGTGTAAGAAGAAGCACTCCGTCTTCAGGGCACGAGTGGCCCATCGGGACCATCCGACCGCCGTGTCATCCTCAGGTGAGGATGCGGACAGGAGGGGCGTGCGGTCAGCACACCACTCTCCCGGTCGTTATGATTGTATTCTTGACCGAAGCCACTACTAATCGGTCGAATAGCTCCTCAATTGGCATCACGAGCCTGAGTGCACCCCGAAAAATGGCAACAGTGCATGGGGGTCTGGATGGTCACCCATCCAAGTGCCAGCCAAGCCTGACAGCGCTTTATTTCGGTGATCTCACGGGAACCGGTGTATCCACTGCGGCAAGGGCGTTGCCTTAGAGTAAGAAAAAACTATAGATAATAGGTAAGGATTCAGGAAAACAGTCGCAAATAAAACGTAACGTTAGTCGCAACTACTGCTCGAGATATAAAAATGAGACTTGCAGTTCCCCGTTGTGCCTCAGACACAATTACGCTCTCTTTCCGGTGTGCTCCGACGCCTCATGAGTATATGCGAATTACAGATATCCTCTAAAAATGGTACAAATGGCTCTGAACACTATGGGGCTTAACTTCTGAGGTCATCAGTCCCCTAGAACTTAGAACTACTTAAACGTAACTAACCTAAGGACATCACACACATCCATGCCCGAGGCAGGATTCAAACCTGCGACCGTAGCGGTCGCCCGGTTCCAGACTGTAGCGCCTAGAATCGCTCGGCCACCACGGCCGGCGCTGATATCCTCCAAAAAGATGTTAACTGGAAGATACAAATACCACGGCAACGTGTTTCTCGTTATTTCAAAACTCTTTCTTTTCCCCAGTTCGAGAACTCTAAGGGTCGTACGTGCGGGACACAACTTTAAGCTGCCAATAAAACGTTCCCTGACTCCTCGTTGCGTCAGACCGTTAAAACCCTCGTGGCCTTTCGACGGCCCTTCCTCTGTCACTGTCAATCGTTAAACTCCCACGAGCGCCGGCGCAAAACCTCTGTGTCAAGTAGTGAACTTGACAGAGACGCAGCAGCGCTCTGTCGAAATCTCCACATTTGTGTTTTGCACTCTGCCACGGCGAGAGCTTCAGACCATTAGAAGGACCGTTACCGCCGCGAGAATGTACAGTCACTCGTCAGTAGGACTATTACACATATGAACTAGTGTTCGCTCTTTTTGAAATGATCATACGTAGACGCAAATTGTTCCATGAATGTAAAAAAAAAAAATGTCGGTTGCCCAAGCATGTCTTGGGTTCGTTGTCTAGCTATCACTTAAAATTGCTCTGTGGTGCGGAAGTCTGATGTCTTCTGAGCCCCGTGACATAAAATGAGAAGCTATTCGAATAAAAGTTCTACGAAGTTCGATGTTACATAAATTCAGTAAGCGGATCGTAGTCGCCTATTCAGTCGTTCGGTGACTATAATGACACCGAAACGAAAGATAGAGAAAAGGCCGTAATACTGAATTCAGTATTCCGAAATTGTTCCGCCGCTGCGGGTCCGTAAGACGGTTCCCCTTTCAGTCCCGCACCATCGCCTAAATGCCAGATATTGAGATAAGTAATAATGATATACGCAATCAACTAAAATCGGTGAACATCGGAAAGGCGTCTAGAGCAGATGGGGTACTTGTGAAGTTCTCCAGAAGTTATACAGAAGAACTTGCTCGCTTTCTATCAGTAGTTTATCGTAGCTCTCTGTATCAATGAAGGGAACCAAGCGACTGGAGAAAGAAGCACAGATCATTTCCTGTGTGGTCTCTGATTGTAAGATTAGATAAAGACACATTGCCATCAGCATAGCAATAGGTCATATACAGGGTATAACAAAAATGTACGATACAAAGTGAAGGACACATTCCTCATACGTAGGCAAAGAAGTTATGTTATATGAACATGGGTCTGGAAATGGTTTGTTTCCACTTTACAACTCATATTCTCCAACTGTTTAACCATGGGAAACACAGAAGAACAGAATGTCAGAATCGTGGGCAATATGCAGTCTTGGTGACGTGTTGTTACGTTGTGCACCGCCGGTGTTCTGTTTTACATGTCCCTGTTGCCATGCGACGTACGTAATTGATTGTTTAGAGGTAATACAAACTGTTCCAGCGATCGGTACTACCGTTGCAAGCACATGGATTACTACCTAGAGTTAATAACAGACTTGGCTCCTGCACTGGTAGTGAACACAAATGTAGAGATGGCAGATGCCCATTTGATTATGGGTTAGCTGACGGCAACGGCGCTTAGGCCCAACGTTTGTACCGGAAATGTTGCCTCGACCGGAAAACGTTTGCGGCCGTTGATCGGCGGGTTGATGCATGTATCAGGCCCACGGAGGGCATATTGAACATCTCCTGTGAGTAAGAGTTGCATGGGGTATGCTGTTGCGTTCTGCTTCTGCGTGTTTCCCATGATTAAGGAGCTGGAGAAAATGAGTTGTAACATGGAAACAAAGCGTTTCAACACCAATGTCCAGGTAAGGTGATTTCTTTGTCTAGATGTGGTGAATGTGTCCTGGAATTCGTGCCGTACGCTTTTGTTACACCTTGTGTAAGATTGACCACAATGAAGGTATGGCATGTAGTATTACGATGAAACGTTATTTATCGTATATCTTTCTTACAAAAAACAAATTAGTACATAAAATTTTGCATACTATCTCATTACACCAGTAAGCTGACAACAACGTGTAGTATGTGACCAATTCAGATCAATAAGCAGGCTACTTACTTTGAAAGAGAGTTGCCGGCAGGTCAGTTTTAGTTACCTTTTACTGCCCCAGAAGTAACTTCTATGGAATATCGATACGGTTCATCTAACCGTCCGCGGCCGGTTCCTAAATAGAATTCTAGGCTTCTTTTTGTTCTGACACAGCATAATGCCTTATTAGATACTATCCTCGTTTTACCGTAGCAAAAGGAGTCACTGTTATTTGCTATCTTGTACCTTTTCCCTACTGTATAAAATGTTATTCCGCACACTAGTGCATTTTAGTTCACGCAGTGACGATTTTACTCATTTTTTCTGTCACTTCTGTGGTCTCACTAGTTGACGTAGTGCAATGATTTAAACAGAGATCTAGTAGATGTTAACCATAATTTAACTGCCATACTTCTATTTGATTGGGAGGTGAAGACGGCAAGGGACGAGGGAGAAGGCATCGTCTCAAAGTCGTCGATTATCTCTCTCCGTCGACCACAAATCACAGGTTCTGCTAATAGCAAAGCAATATAAATCCTCCCGCAGGCGTTCTTTATTGGCGAGTAGTTAATTACGTGATTTAGATACGATATGATTGATTATTGAACTGTAAAATTTCGCTTAAGGTATTAGTTGGTCCAGTCAAATGGTATGGATACTAACGTCTTTGATATCTGTTATATGCTGTTGTAACTGTTACTTAGTTACATGACAATGCATAGCGTTTGCGTAAAATTTTGTGACGCTTACTTTAGTTGCAAGACGAAATATTGTTATTTCCATGTACATACTTTTTGTCTGCTTTATAGAGGGCTGCATTGATTATCTACCCAGTATAATTCACTTTTCCACTCATATATGTCTTCCACAACATTTTCTGGTTGGCAGCCGAACGTTCTTTTCAATACTTTGAAGCTTAATGTGACCCGAGTTTGAACGAATATTTGTCTCAGCTTAGATCACCGCCTAATGTAAGCATGTATCAAGACACCCTGTCACTATTGCGGCAGAAAGTTGAAAAGCTCTCTCTTTATGTAGTAGTTGTAAACTGACCTATGTTGCTACATCTTTAGATAAATATTTTATTTGAAAATATCGTAATGACTAAGAATGCATTAAGTAACCTATAGAAGAGAAACTGTGCAAGCATCAGATTTTTTCACACTGGGGTACTCTATTTAATTTAGATGGCACAATACTCGTGCAAGCTGCGTTGAACAAAGCACATTGTTATATTCTTGGACTAGAAGACAGACGATTGTATTTTTACAACTCTTTTGTCTACTTCGGAAAGACCTACACTGCTGATTTCCCCAGCATAACATCCTATCGCACTCGGTTATGTCACTAGCAATATATTCCTTCGACACTAAAAACGGTTGTAGAAACGAACGTTTTCTACAAAACCTTGAAGCATCATGTGAGCTAAGTTCACAGAACATTTACAGATTTACGGTTCAAAGCGATGTGTTCATGTACGTCGTAGTCTCTCACCTGACAGGTTCTCTCGAACACTCGTTCATTAGGACATACAGTAACTACTACGGCAACAAGGTGAAAATTTCTCGGTCTGTGCTGCACGATAAGAGCTAGAGTACTGCTAACTTGCCTCTGTTGTTGCATCGGTAGGTAACTATTTACTTTGTAAATACCACAATGATGATGTAGATGCAATGCAAGATGGACAGCTGTTACTTAACATAACTGACGAAGCAGCAGCTATTCAATAGTAGGGACTTTCTAATTTCCTAAATTACTTTCAACTGATATACGCACAAATAATATTAATCAGTATAGTGACATTGTAAAAATCAAGTCTCTATTGTTTGCTTGTCTTTTGCTAATGAATATCTTTATTCATTCTGCATGCACTTAAGAGTCAAAGAAACTGGTACACCTGCCTAATATCGTGTAGGGCACCAACGAGCACCCAGAAGTGCCGCAACACTACGTGGCATGGACTCGACTAATGTCCGAAGTAGTGCTGGAGGGAAATGACACCATGAAACCTGCAGGGCTGTCCATAAATTCGTAAGAGCATGAAGGGGTGGAGATCTGTTCTGAAAAGCACATTGCAATGCATCCCAGATATGCTCAATAATGTTCATGTCTGTGGAGTTTGGCGGCCAGCGGAAGTGTTCAAACTCAAAAGAGTGTTCCTAGAGCCACTCTGTAGCAGTTCTGGACGTGTGAGGTGTCGCATTATCCTGCTGGAATTGCCCAAGTCCGTCGGACAGCACAATGGACATGAATGGATGCAGATGATCACACAGGATGCTTATGTGCTTTTCATGTATAAGGGGTCCCATTTCACTCCAACTACACCCTCTCCACACCATTTCAGAGCCTCCTCCAACGTGAATTTGTGGAAGGGTTGCACTTCTGTCACGTAGAACAATTCGCTTCAGTCGTCGTTGGCCCCATTCTTCCAGGACTTTTTTCCGGTCCCAGCGATGTCGGAGATTTGATGTTTTACCGGATTCCTGATATTCACGGTACAGTCGTGAAATCATCGTACGGGAAAATCCCCACTTCATCACTATCTCGGAGAGGCCGTGTCCCATTCGCACGTGCGCCGACTATAAGACCACTTTCAGACTCACTTAAATCTTGATAACCTGCCACTGTGGCAGCAGTAACCGATCTAACAACTGCGCCAGACACGTGTTGTGTTATATAGGCGTTGCCAATCTTAGTGCCGTATTTTGCCTGTGTACATATCTCTGTATTTGGGTACGCTTGCCTATACTGGTTTCTTTGGCGCTTCAGTGTATATACATCATCGGAGATTCTTCTCTTTGTGATGAACGAAACACGATGAATGAACAGATGATGGCGTTGGCGTCAGTGGAATTTCGACCTGACAACCCGAAGAAGCAACATGTGAGACTGTCCCGTGTAGATTGAGCTGGGGCGTTGTAGTGGAGCAAAAGCAACTCTCTGGACAGCTCCCCGCGACGATTAGTCTTGACAGCGTCCCGCAGTCTCGTTCGGAGATTACTGTACTATGCTCCTGTGAATGTTTGCTCCTTAGGACGATAATCCTTCAGCATCACACTATGGAAGTTTCAGGAGAAACACATCACCACCTTCTCTCGATGATGGTTGGTCTTTCTGGGTGTTGGTGAGGCCACATGTTCCACTGCTTGCTTTCCTCCTTCCTGTCGGGGTCATAGTGATGCAATCATTATTCGTCCGTAGTGATCAGGTGAATGAAGAAGTCATATGGATTCGCCTGACACAGATGTAACAGTTCTCCTGTCACCTCGGTTCGGTGGGTGGATGTGAATAGTGGTGTAAAATTGCTGGGCATTTGTAAATTGGGGCAAATTCATAAACTCCCGGTAATTTATGCATATTAAAGATTAATTGATAAGCAGCGGTTATAAAAAAATTTAAACTTATATTTTGTAATTGCAAAGGAGTTTTGCAACACTGCTTCTGTAGTGGTTGCGTATCGAAGTTGAAAAAGCTGCTTGAGAGTTAGGAGGAGTTACGAAGGGAAATAGAATGGACTGTTAACATAATTTTGTATGTCTTTAATGAGGTCAGTTCTTGGGATAGCACATAATAAAAAAAAGAAAACACCGAAATTTAGAAGTAATTTTTGAAATAAAGTATACCAAGCAACCAGCCTATAGTTAATATATTTACTTACACTACACTATTGCAAAAAATAAGAATAAAAATGTTTATCTATAATGATTTTAATTAGGGATATATCATGTTCAGATTCCGATTCCACGATTCCGAGAATCGCCGATTCTCTAGGAATCGAGTAGTGTCGGGGCCGAATGATTCCAGCGTCTTGGGCGTCGATTCTTTGTCATTAAATCTTTTTATGTTAGTGTTCTCATTTTATATTCACAGCAGGGCAATCATACGAAAGTGTATAAAGAAAGAAGCAGAATAGAAAACTATAGTCCGTCCCAATTGTTGCTACATCTGACAATAAAGTTTTTTTGTTTTTTTCACTGAAAATAGTTTAACATTTAAGAATACATTTATCATCAAGAAACACAACCAGCTGTTTCACGCATTCAGTAATCATTCTTCAATAATATTCCGGGATTTTGCACGTATGTTACATTACAAAACGATGACCTAAGAGCAGCCTGACAAAAAGAAAAAGGACGTTGTAAATGACAAGCAGCTTAAGCAACACGCGGCCTTGCTTAGTACAGCATGTTGGTGCGCAAGCAAAAAAAGTTATTTCCTTTCGTTCTTGGTAATAAAGTTAATAAATGACATACGTATGCTTATGTGTAAACATTTACTAACTTTTAACATGGGGAGTATCATCCCATCCCTTATTTTAATCCGTAAATTGCACATTGTATCAGTAAGAACTTCAAAAAGTACTTTTTTTATAAATGCCCAAATTCTGGGCATTTAAAACTGCTTTGAGCAAATTCCTGAGAAAATCCCCATTTATAAATCTCCTTCCCACTGGCATTTGCCTGGCCCACATCTCTAGGTGTGAGCAGTCGCGGAAACAAGTGATCGGCGACCTATGCTATGTTAGAAATGTCGTTCGAGTTTCACATTTCCCACTATCGCCTCGACTGACACGTATGTCTTCGAGCACCAAGAGTCACAGATAGATGGTCTGCCGCTTCGTTCGTCACCACTCTTAATGCCGGCGGAATCTCCTATTCCCTTAACACTGTGTTATAAGGTGACCTGTTGTTGCCACGCACTTCCACCAGTGAGGCAAGTACTAAACTGCAGAAACTACTACACGAAGCAAAGCTGTGGGGCGTGACGTCACAGCTGCCATGTTAAGTCGAGGCAAGCTATCAAATTATTCTGCTATATGCGCCGCTGTAGTTTATAGTTCAGTGTTATTGTTAACATAGCTTTGTAGTTGCCAATCGTTCCCTGCAGGATCCCCTGTAGTAAAATGCTGCACCCACTGACTTGCGGCCACGGCGCGGTGCATCTTTAGTGCAGCCGTTTGACCTGGAGTAATAAGAAACTAGATTCATCCGAGCAGGTAATACGTTTACGCTGATTCACAGTCCAATCACGATGATCGCGTGTCCAGTGCAGGAGTGATTGACGGGATCTTTGCGCCAACATGGGAACAGATCTGGGTCGTCTGCTGCAAAGATCCATATCCATCAATGTGTGCTGAACGGTGTGCTCCGAAACACTTGTGCCTAGAGTTCTAAAACTACCGTTGGCTACCGTAGACTGTCATGAGTAAGCGTAGACTACGGTCGCTTTGTCTGTTACGATTGTAACTGCGTTCACTGTACGTTAGAAGTGTTGCATACCTATCGGGCGTTACCTCACTTCGATCGCTTGTTTCGATCAGTGCCTTACTATATCCCCTTGAAACGGCAAGTGGTGAACTGTCTAGAAACTGAGCGAGGATACACCGTATAAAAAGCCGTCTAGCTTAAGAAACAATTTTATAGTGCGTAGTTATCGTTCTTTATTTAAAAGTAGATAGTGTTTGCAGTAAAACGGAAAATGTCAATATTTACTTCAGGTTTTATTCGAAAATTGTTCATTTGCAACATGAAACAGAGGGATACTGCAGTAAAAATAAAAAAAAGCAATTCAGATTTGTCGTAGTGCTTGAATACGGAATTTCCTAAAAAAAGAGCTAAAATTTAAAAAAGAAACGCAAGAGGAAAACGTACCAAATATCGCTTCAATACTTCGTCAAGCTTGTATAAACCATGTTTCCGTTATTCATAAAAAACTTTCGCACTTACCGATAACAATACGAAACTCTTGTCTTTGATCATGATGAAGAAGGTTCTATTTAGTACTAAATGACAACAATAATCATACAGATTTTTTATGTTCGCGCATCTAAACTGCTTTGGTTACATAAAAGCGCAGCAGTTACGTGAAAGACTAATTTATATTTTGTAAGCTTCACTGTATGGTTAAATGATGATGGCGTCCTCTTGGGTAAAAAAAATATAAAATGTAGACTGGCAAGCGTTTCTGAAGAAGAGAAATTTGTTAACAACGAGTATAGATTTAAGTATCGGGAAGTCGTTTCTGAAAGTATTTGTATGGAGTGTAGCCATGTATGGAAGTGAAATGTGGACGATAAATAGTTTGGACAAGAAGAGAATAGAGGCTTTCGAAATGCGGTGCTACAGAAGAATGCTGAAAATTAGATGAGTAGATCACATAACTAATGAGGAGGTATTGAATAGAATTGGGGAGAAGAGGAGTTTGTGGCACAACTTGACAAGAAGAAGGGACCAGTTGGTAGGACATGTTCTGAGGCATCAAGAGATCACAAATTTAGCATGGGAGGGCAGCGTGGAGGGTAAAAATCGTAGAGGGAGACCAAGAGATGAATACACTAAGTAGATTCAGAAGGATGTAGGTTGCAGTAGGTACTGGGAGATGAAGAAGCTTGCACAGGATAGAGTAGAATGGAGAGCTGCATCAAACCAGTCTCAGGACTGAAGACTGCAACAACAACAAGGATAAAAATACACAATGGACCAACAGTGAACGATGAGCAGTCCTAATTATGTGCAAAAAAAAGAAACAATAAAAAAAACAAAGAATAGTCGTCAACTCCCAGTATACATACATACTTATCAGCCAGAACATTATGGCCACCTGCATAATAGCCAGTTTGTTCACCGTTGGTAGGGATAACAGCGGTGACTCGTTCTGGCAAAGAAGCAATGAGGCCTCAGAAGGTGGCTGGAGGGAGCTGGCACCACATCTGCACACATAAATCACCTAATTACCGTAAATTCCGGGGAAGGCGTCTATGAGCTCGGAGGTCACGTTCAATCATACCCAAGATGTGTTCGATCGGGCTCAGATCTGGCGAGTTGGGGTGGGGGCAGCACATCAATTGGAACTCGCCACTTTGTTCCTCGAACCATTCCATCACACTCCTGGCCTTGTGACACGGCTCATTATGTTACTCAAAAATACCGCTGCCGCCGGGAAACGCGATCGTCATAAAGGGGTGCACGTGGTCTGCAATCTTGGCCGTCGTGGTGCCCACTTGAATGTTCCCCAGAGCATAATGGAACCGCCGCCAGATTGTCTCCATCTCACAGTACAGGTGGCAAGGAGCTGCTCCCCTGGCAGATTACAGATTCAAAAATGGTTCAAATGGCTCTGAGCACTATGGGACTTAACATCTGAGGTCATCAGTCCCCTAGAACTTAGAAATACTTAAACCTAACTAACCTAAGGACATCACACACATTGTGAGGCATGATTCGAACCTGCGACCGTAGCGGTCGCGTGGTTCCGGACTGAAGCGCCTAGAACTGCTCGGCCACCGCGGCCGGCGACTACAGATTCGCGCCCTGCCATCGGCATGATAAAAAAGGTATCGGGATTCATCAGACCATGCATTGCTCTGCCACAGAATACTGATGGACCACGAAGGACGACTTGTGCACCCACATAGTTCTCGGTATTAATAGCAATATTTTCTATTGCTTTGTAAACTGCAAAGCGGGTACGCGTTCTTCTCCTATAATATCGTGGCATCTTCTGTATGAGTGGTCCAATGCTGTTGCTCGCGCGACTGCACGAAGCCTGACGCCTTCTTACCAGATTCATTTCTAATATAGACAAAACTGTTGCATCCTTGAGCCCCTGGCTCTTGATGTACGCTCTCCGGTTCTCGGCTGACGCTACTGATCAGAAATTTTCTGAGTCCGAGAAATGGATATCCCGTACGCGTGCTGTAGTAATACTAGCAGCACGCGTCTCGTTTGGCTTGTCATGTTTGTAAATACAGACCGATAAGCGGTTGCGTAACGACCAAGGTCAACACTGACACAGAGTATCTCCCATGTGGCTGATGGAATAGCTTTATTAATTATTTTTCTTTTGGTAAGGATAAGGTAAAGGAAATATTTTATTTTATTTCTATAATAACAAGCAAGGTCACCGGCGAGTTTAATTGTTTTACAGTTGTCAGCACATTTAACCCCCACTGACACAGATTCGGATTCATTTATTTTACGATGATTCCTGGTCCTGAGAACGAAAGGCATTGTCGACAAATGATACGATTTACCCATATGTCTATTGTAGACCTCTGCGATGTGAAATGTCCGATAAGCGATGAAGTCACGGCTGTTAAAACTGGTCCATCAGTAATGAATCTGGTAAGAAGGCGTCAGTCTTCGTGCAGCCGCGCGAGCAACATCATTGGACCGCCCACACAGAAAATGCCGCGATATTATAGGAGAAGAACGCGTACCCACCTTGCAGTTTATAAAGCAATAGACAATACTGCTATTAAGAAGGAGAACTATGTAGGTGCACAAGTCGTCCTTCATGGTACATCAGTATTCTGTGATGGCGTTCTGAACTTTACCCATAGGAACAATGATACCCTGCAACATGATAACGGATGGGTAACCGTAGCCCTCGTCCGTGGACCTAAAGTCGATAAAGTTCCAGGACTTGAAAGTTTTAACAGCCGTGACGTCATCGCTTATCGGACTTTTTACATCGCAGAGGTCTACAATAGAGATATGGGTAAATCGTATTACCTGTTGACAATGCCTTTCCTTCTCACGTGCCCATTTCAGTCACAGTTGTCGATATCGTGGTGTTAACATTGGCATGGGCCGTCGGCTGCGGAGACCCGTCTTTAGGAGTGTCCGGTGCACTGTGTGTTCAGACATATTTGTACTCTGCCCAGCATTAAAGTCTGGTGTTAGCTTCGCCACAGTTCGCCGCCTATCCTGTTTTACCAGTCTGCCCAGACTACGACGTCCGGCATCTGTAATGAGGTGTAGGCGCCCAATCTCACGACATCTGGACGTGGTTTCACCTCGGTTTCGCCACGTGTTGAAGACACTCACGAGAGCACTCTGACAAGTCGTGCAGTTTCCGAAATGCTTGTGCCTCCGGCCAATCACAATCTGCCCTCTGCTTCCCCCATTCTACACACGGACAGCACTCTCGCTGATGCTACATACACCGTGCGTGTGTCTGACTAGCAGTCATTCTTCGGCAGGTGAGGCTGCTACCGCCTGGATGAGTTTATATCGATTCTAGGTAGGTGGTCAATGTTCTGTCTCATCAGTGTATGTTCCTTTGCTTAGCAAAGCTAAGCCGCCCGGAGTGGCCGAGCGGTTCTAGGCGCTTCAGTCTGGAACCGCGCGACCGCTATGGCCGCAGGTTCGAATCCTGCCTCGGGTATGGATGTGTCTGACGTCCTTAGGTTAGTTAGGTTTAAGTAGTTCTAAGTTCTCGGGGACTGATGATCTCAGAAGTTAAGTCCCATAGTGCTCAGAGCCATTCAAACCATTTAGCAAAGCTACCAATACTGCCAGTAGTCCTACATTTACTGCGTCATTTATGTACTGTACCAAAATTACAGAGCCGTAGTTTTGGTAGAGCGCAACTCTGTGCCTGAACCAGCATTGCACTCTGTCGTCACTTCAGCCACAGATCGCCGTCTATCTATCCTGCTTTACAGACGTAGTGCCGGCCGGTGTGGCCGTGCGGTTATAGGCGCTTCAGTCTGGAACCGCGTGACCGCTACGGTCGCAGGTTCGAATCCTGCATCGGGCATGGATGTGTGTGATGTCCTTAGGCTAGTTAGGTTTAATTAGTTCTAAGTTCTAGGCGACTGATGACCTCAGAAGTTAAGTCGCATAGTGCTCAGAACCATTTCAACAGACGTGGTAAGCGTCCGACCTCCACGTTGCGTGTTGCGTCGTGGACGTCCAACACCTTGTCGCCTGCTCGTGGTCTTATCGTTATCCAACCACTTTCCACAGACGATCACGACAGTAGCACACGAACAACTGACCAGCTTCACCATTCTCGTTCCCAGGCTCTGGGCCAAAACTATCCGCATTTAGCCTAAGTCGTTTATGTCAGTGCACTTCCTGATTTGTGTCCCGTACCATCCCTAGAATGATTCTCCATTAGACTCTGCTTCGATACTATTCTTTCCTTACCAAGTTACGTGACAGTTAAGTTACGAGCCAGGATTCAGTCACGCGTTGTGCATCGTTCGTAATGTTTTGGCTCATCAATGTAAGCGACTTAATACATGAAAAAAAAAATCACCATGTGTAAAGACGATCCTACAGTTGTGGGCGTGAGAAGAGCGGAACATCTAAAAATAACGGAAAACAATCGATTTTAGTGCCGAATACAAATTTTCTGGAGTGACTGTTACCACGATATTTCAGAGTACGCTGATTCAATAGCTCTATACTTAGCTACCACGTACAACCGTTCGCTCATCGAAAGACCGGTACCTAAGACTGGAAAGAAAAGAAATAGGAATAATCCACTGATTTAGAGATGCATATATCTAACGTCGATTTGCTGTAGGATTTTGGAACAAATGTTGTGTCCCAGCATTAGGAATTTCCTCGAAGAAAACGACTTATTGACAAATAGCACAGATTCAGAAAATATCATTCTTATCACACACAACTAGATCTTTATTCTCACGAAGTAATTAGTGCTATGGAGGGGGGATGTCAAACTAATTCCGATTTTTAGATTTCCAGAAGGCTTTTGACACCGTTCCTCATGAGAGACTTCTAATCAGTTTGACTGCCTATGGAGTATCGCCTCAGTTGTGCGACTACGTTCGTGATTTCCTGCCAGAAAGGTCACAGTTCGTAGTTCTGGACGGAAAGTCATCGAGTAAACCACAAGTAATATCTGCTGTTCCTCATCTACATAAACGACATAAAAGGCAATCTGAACACCTCTGTTCGATTGTTTGTGGATGATCTTGTCATTTAGCATCTGGTAAGTTCATCAGATGATCAAAACCAATTGCAAAATGATTGACACGAGATATATGTATTGTGCGAAAAGTGATAATTGGCTATAAACAATGAAAAGTGCAAACTCATCCATATAAGTACTAAAAGAAATATGCTAAATATCGGTTACAGGATAAATCACACAAACCTAATGCCTCTAAATGCAACTAAATATTTAAGGATTACAATTACGAATAACTTAAATTAGAACGATCACATAGACAGTGGTATGGGGAAAGTAAACCAAAAGACTGCTATTTACTGGCAGAACATTAAGAAAATGCAGGTCTATTAAAGAGACTGGTTACACCATGCTTGTCCGCCATCTTCTGAAGTATTGTTGTGCGGTGTGTCGTCCGCATCAGATAGGACTGACAGAAGACATGGAAAAGGTTCAAAGAAGGGCAGCTCATTTTGTATTATCGTTAAATAGGGAAAGACTTCCACGAACATGAAAAGTGAATTAGTGGGTGGCAATCATTAAAATAAAGGCGTTGCGGCAGAATCTACTCGTGAAATTTCGGTCACTAACTTTCTGCCGTTGTGGCGCTTCAATCCAGAACCGCGCGACCACTACGGTCGCAGATTCGAGTCCTGCCTCGGGCATGGATATGTGTGATGTCCTTAGGTTAGTTAGGTTTAAGTAGTTCTAAGTTGTAGGGGACAGATGACCTCAGCTGTTACGTCCCATAGTGCTCAGAGCCACTAACTTTCTCCATTGATTGCGAAAATATTCTGTTAGAGCCCACCTACGTAGGGAGGAATGGTTCTCATGATAAAATTAGAGAAAACAGAGCTCGCATAGAAAGGTTTAATAGCTCCTTTTTCCGGCGCGCTGCTTCAGAGCGGAACGGTAGAGAAATGGTTTGAAGGTCGTTCGATTAACACTCTTCCAGGCACCTAATTGTGAATTGCAGAGTAATCACGTTGATTTAGATGTAGAAGTGTAGTCGATTAGAATAAAGAAGGCTCTGTAGAACTTACTGGACACTTTGATAAATGAGTAGAACTCCATAGAACCTTCTACAAGCAATGTGATATCTCCGTGTTAAGTTTCTTCCACAAACAACGCTACGAGCTTCCTCAATAATGGAGTCACTCGAGAATTTGTTTGTTACAAGTAAATAGAATACTAAAGCACGTATATGTAATTAAGTTTTACATTAAAATTATACTTCATGATTCATGACATACAGTACTTACATTTTTTTTTAAATGAAAGTGAAACTGCTTTTATTTTACACTGCAGATAAATTTAATTTCTATGTCTCTCTAAAAGAAGATTGGTATAAATTAATAACCCCATGAATCACCGAATAATCAGACACTCTATATGAAAACTAAGTTCACACGCACAGTTTAGAATTTTCTCATCCAGTTCTTTCCTTCTTGATACTACAACAGGGTTACTACTGAAATTAAGTTTTCAAGTTGGCTACGGAGAATTTGAAATCTTTAGATTCTTCATAGATATTTCAATAAATTTTAGATTAATGTTACTGCCGGAATTTGATAGAAGAACACTACTACACAATTCCACGGTGGTATCTCTTACGACAGCATTTGCCGGTCAGTTCATCTTAAAACCGAGATGAAGAATTGACTGTGCTTTAGACGCTTTAAGAAAAATAGTCTTGGAAGGTGCCGATGTTTTCTGAATTCGTGAACATACCGTGTCAACTTCAGGCCTACAAAATTCAGTGAGCTCATTCTGGTGTTTCCTTCGTGTGCTCATCTGGTAACATTCCTGCCGTAACTGTTAGCTCATAGTCGCGTATGTTGGACAGTTGACAGTGGCGCCGGGCCAGAAGACTCGCAGGCGGCTGCCAGGCGCCACGTAATGTTATGACTGTTTCTCCAGCCGATTGAGACGGTGCGTCATCCTTCGCGAGGGGGAGGGGGGAAAGGGGCAGATTCACACTTGGCAACTTCCCACCCGCCCACCTCCCTCCATCACCCTATTGATGTAGTTGACGCGAAGGATGATGCACCACTAGCTTTTGCTTAAAACTGAGCGCAGATTACCAGTTTATACTCGTCGAGAGTTAGTGTACTTAGCGACTTCCGACAAACTTTGAGCATAATTTCAAACCTCTTCTACACTTGTTCTTGATTACACGCGTGAAGTGCCACATCCACTCATTTATAATCAGATGTTTATAGCGTCCCCAGTAAAATAATAAGAAAAGACTTAAAAACAGTATTTATAAAGAAGAGACATTTAAAAATTGAATAATATACATTTTTCTCATGTATCTGTATTATAATAATTTCTCTTTTTACGTTTCGAGGGCAAAGAAATATAACAAAATGATCTAAAGAGACGACAAGATACGGTCTTTTGTTAATTTTTTAGTCGTCTTCACTTCTTCTCTTGTCTTGGTTGCGTGTAGACGGACATCTTGCGAGTGCTGGCAAATGTAAGCATATTTGTACTAATTAAGCAGATAATATATTGATTTAATATTATTGTTCACTTTTAATTTGTAAGAGGTGATCCCGATTTCATGTCCGCCTTCCTTTGAATTAACCTGCATTCGAGTAATTTACAGTTCAACAATCGCAGCGGCCGATGCAGCCAACGACGCCATTACGTGGTGATATTAACTTATAAAAATTAGCGGAAGCGAAAAACTCGCCCGCTATTAACATAATATACATTTTTCTCCACAGCCGCCCGACGTTGCAGAAAATACGTAGCTTTAAGATACTTATTGTCAGTACCACAGCCGAGAGCCAGAGCCAGGACTCCGACTACAATGCAGTGGTTAACGTAGGTAAGAAGAAATACTCTCGTGCGTGTGTGGGCCGCAATTGTAATTAATAACTAAAGATTTTTTTGCTTTAAAGTGAACTGACTAGCCGAGGAAATTAATAGAAAAGTTTATTCCATTGTTCAACTTATATGTTCATGCTTTAAGATTCAGTGAGTCTAACGATCATTAACGTAAAAAATAATTTCCACTCAAGTTTAAAATAAAGAGAACTTCACAAAAGCATTTAACTGTAAATCAAAATTGAATGAAATATCATTTTGATTAAGACCCACCACGTAAGTCGGCAACAATCAACATTACCAATCAATTCCTGTAATTAAATTACGACGGCCGACGGACGCGAAACGTTTCAAGCTGTTTTATGTATTAGAGTTTGATTCTTTAAGGAAACTGTGGTGGAGGGTTTACTGGTATTACACTACAATAGTTGATCAACTCGATGGGTAGCGTTTTAGTAAATCCAACGTTACGTAAAGTTAACTCATCTACATGGCCAGTTGCTCCTTTGTTGGAAACTGCGTAGTTCTCTCCATCAACGGTAATTTGCTAGACATACCAGTAAAGGAAAAATATAATTTTCGGCAACATCTTCACACAGATTCTGTTAAATCCTGCCTAGTGCTCAAATATCGGGTGTCTATGAAACATGCTTTCTCGGATCCCTAGACAAAAATTCAAGTAATTCGTATTAATGAGTTTTAATACAAAATGAGCAACTTCAATGCTTTGTGTTACACGGATGTGTCGCAAGCAAAGGGCGACATGCAAAATTGTTCTTCAATATAAACAATCCTAATACAAGCGAAGTAATGGAGTTGACGCTTCTATCCAGGTCGCTGGTCTTGAAGCTTCTCTTCAACTGGGCCGCGACCATTCTGGCCCGGCACTTATGTCTTCTTCACATAGAGGCCGCTGCTGTCACGTTGTCGTCCTGGAGAGGGTTTGTTCAGCGTGCAAGTGGTTGACGTCTTCTCACAGCCGTATCTGCTCTATCGTTCCCGACTGGCGTGCCGGCGCTTGGCTTAACGCAGTAACATTTTCTGATTAGAGCCGTGGATGAAATATCGATATATATACTAGCGATATAGATCCACCGACATATCATGTATCGATTTAAAAATGGCAATATCGAATGCCGATATTTAATATTATATTTATCCACAATTTTCCATAAATATTTGAAGTCGTTCTTTTGAAGTGTAATAGAACATAATTTTACTTTCATTGTGTGAAAGAGACTTATTACTTTTTGAGCTTTTATCATGTCCAATCTTTCTCTTTGACTGTGTGAAGCAAGTATATGTAGCACGAAAGAAAAAGTCTGATTGCACTAGGGAGTGGCGGTGCGAATGGAATGGAAAGATTTCGGATGTGAAGAAATAGCAAAATTTTTAAGGCAAATAGTGTGCTGTTTCTTCACATCGGCGTTCTTCAAAAACAGTTGGTAAAAAGATGAACAAAATTGTAAATAACAAGACTGGTCTTTGTGGAGGAGGGGGGGGGGGGGGGACGCGTGAGACGGAATGCTGACATAATCGGCACTGGGAGCTACAAACAAAAACTGCAACGTTTAGCCGGCCGGAGTGGCCGAGCGGTTCTAGGCGCTATAGTCTGGAACCGCGCGACCGCTACGGTCGCAGGTTCGAATCTTGCTTCGGGCATGGATGTGTATGATGTCCTTAGGTTAGTTAGGTTTAAGTAGTTCTAAGTTCTAGGGGACTGATCACCTCAGAAGTTAACTCCCATAGTGCTCAGAGCCATTTGAAACATTTTTTTACAACGTTTAACTTCACCACGCAATTTTGTAACTACAACTGATAGATCGGTGGCGTTGGCAGAAATGAAAAATGGGAAAGTATTCCAGACAAATCCGATATGCGACGAAACGGAACGATAGATCCACCGGACACCTTACATTGTGCGACTAGCATGCGGTTACCACTGTTAGGAAAGTCGTTATCACCAAGCGTGAATGGGCATCGTTTTCCTTTCAGTTCTTGCTCTAAAGGGGAAACGCAGACTGATATTTTGTTGATGTTGAAAGGTGGCTACACTGAGTCATAGCGCCAGAGATTGCGCCAAAGAGTATTATTCCGCCGCATCCACTACGGCAGTAGTTGTGCAGAGGTTGCCGTGGGCAGTTGTAGTTCAGAGGTTCCCGTGGGAAGTGCTTGTTGAGAGGATGTCGAGAGCAGTGCTTGTTGAGAGCATGTCGTGTGCAGTTATTGTTCTGTTGGGCGAGGGAGTAGATGCTGTTCGGTCGGTGTAATGTATATATGGAAGATGTTGCAATGATCATAGTGTAATTTTCGTCAATATATATGGAGGTAATAAAAAATGTTTTATTTCAAATAAAATTTCTTGTCGTATTGAGGAACAACCGTGCCAGATACATGTACGTGGGACCACGCTACCACACACAAAACATTTACACTTGTGCTTTGTTCTTTTGTAGCTTTTATAGTTGCAGGGGACTGAATTAATCAATTGAGTTAACGGAAATTTCCTTTCATTCTTTATTGTTATTTTATGCAGTCCGATTGTGTACTAATACTACTCAGGGCCAAACGGTTACGAGACTTCATAACCGGATACACAGCTACTAAAATTATATTTTCATTTATTATAATTAAGCCCCCATGCACGTGGCGACTCTGCCAGGATCTTCCCTTGGAATTCTTTTGACAGTAAAAATAGCAGACAGTAGTATTGTTGTGGTAATTTGTAGTTTAGTAATTGTAGTCTATATTGCATGTGTAGATTTGGTAATTGAAAATTTGTACTTGTCTTGTCATTCTTCTACTGGTATTTTTGCAGAATTTAATTTTAGATGTCTTGTATACGGGTTAGACAATTTTGTGCAATTATGAAGATTTCAGTTGTTCGTTAATCGTGTTTGTCAGGAAGCGTTTCGTGTGAATGGCATTGTTGGTGATAAAGTGTTATATTGTGTGTAATTTTCGTACAGTGACGAGTTTTGTATATTTTGTAAATGATTACGCGATCGATGAAAAAGGCAAAAATGATGGATAGTCAGAATGACGAAATTGTTAACATGGCGAACTCGCCAACACAGGAGAACAGTATGATGAATAATGAAGTAGAAAACAATTTAATAAGCAGGGAAAATAGTCCAGAACCAGTTCAAAATTTTTCACAATCGGAAAATTTTCAGAATATGAGATTAACGATAGAACATTCTGAAATAGTATGGAACACAGATAGCTTTACAGCTATGACGAAGGAAGTTAGTTTTACGGGAAATGTTAGGGGCGAAAAGAATTTTGAACCATTTAATATGGAGCAGTTGATGGGTGCTATATTAAATTTGGGATCACAGATAGGAATAATGGAAACACGGTTAGACTCACTGGGATCACAGTTAGGATCTGAATTAAAAATAGTGGCAACACGGTTAGAAACTGATATGGGAACAATGGAAACACGGTTAGACTCACGAATAGGGACACGTTTTAAAAACATGAAAGATGAATTAAAGAAAGAAATTAGAGAAGAAGTACAACCGATTTTGAATGCTCACAATAATAGATTAATTTCAACAGAAATTAGACAAAAGGAACAGGATAGAGAAGAGGGAGAAAGAGATCGCGTGATAGTACAAAAATTTTCAGAGTTAAATTTACAACGTGCACACGATAAGGAAGAAATATTTGAAACAATCGAGGAATCCGTACCAAATGAAAGAATAAATGACCTAACACAACAATAAGAACAGTTAACTAATATATGTGTCAATACTGAAACCCGAGTCGCGACACTTACGGAAGACGTAAATAAACAGAAAGAACAAATAGGTGACTTATCGGAAAGAGTTGAGGAGATTTCGGATAAATTGACAAGTCTTAGTTTAAATGGGGACAGAGATTCAGATGATACAGCTCCATTGCCATTTGCAGAAACCGAAGAGTACCAGAACATAAATAAACATGTTGAAAATCAGGGAAAATTTAATGAACGCGTTAAAAGGGAATTTGAGGCGTTACGAAAACAAGTCAAACAAATTGAAAGCGAAATCGTAGGAAAAGACAGTAGAAGAGATTTAGAATCACAGATAGCAGCGGGTTTTGAAGAAAATAATTTATTTCATTTACGAGATGCAACAAGAGAGCGCCAGACGCGCGAACTTGACAATAATCGACATTCGGACTGGGACAGACGCGGTCGCCACGAGGCGAAAACTTTGACTATAAACACTTTTTGACTGTTCGGAAATTTAAGATCTTTCGCAATTCTAATAATGACATACATCCATGTTCATAGTTAGATCAATTTATGTACACACTTCCACCAAATTGGCCACTAAGTCACAAACTGGAATTTATGTGTGGCTATTTAAGTCCTCAGAGGATTCACTACACTAAGTGAATATGTGCCGTGGCGTGCACAGGACCCCGAGCTGTAGTGGTGCTATTTCGCTTTCAGTTTTCTGCACTGCTGCCTACTCTTTTACTATTCCTTATATCTATCACAACAACTCTTCAACTATCAATCCATCTAGAAAAGGAGTCAGTAAAGAATAACCGGATATGACAATTTTACCCAAAAGTGATAGTTTTCAGGATATTGATAAAAAACGAACCGGCGACGCCCATGCGCGCATTTATTAGTGATTTCTACCGGCATATTGGTCCGAAAACACGCAAGACAGAGTCAAATATAGTCTTATTATGCAGCGCAATTTTAAACAGTCTGAGTTCCGCACGCCGGCAGAATATTTTGAAGACATAATTAGAAAGAATCAATTCCTTTCCAACCCTTATAGCCCGACTGAATTAATTCGCATTTGTTTAACTAAACTGCCACAATTTAATTTTGTAAACGCAATTGTGTGTGCATTCAAACTGTTGTTCGTGCTTGCACCTGTTCAACATTGATGGGTGCCACTTGGAAATGTTTAATTTCTGCTGATGAACTCTGATGAACTGTTTAATTAGTGATAGTAAATATTATGGACTGTTACCTGCACTTGTTCAACATTGATGGGTGCCACTTGGAAATTTTTAATTACTGCTGATGAACTCTGATGAACTGTTTAATTAGTGATAGTGAATATTATGGACTGTTACCTGCACTTGTTCAACATTGCTGGGTGCCATTGATGGAACTGCTTCTACTGAAATGATGTCACTTGTTGCTGTCTGCACCTGTTCAACATTACTGGGTGCCACTGTTGGAACTGTTTCTACCGAAATGATGTCACTTGTTGCTGTCTGCACCTGCTCAACATTGCTGGGTGCCACTGATGGAACTGCTTCTACTGAGACAATGTCACTTGATGGTGTCTGCGCCTGCTCAACATAACTGGGTGCCACTGTTGGAGCAGTTTAAATACTGCTGATGAAATGTTATGAGACTGCTATTTGCACCTGTTGACCATTGCTGTGTGCTACTGTTGGAACTGTCAACTACTCTGAGGAGTGCTACCTGTTTATTGAACTACTGAAAAGATTTTATTTGAATATTTGTATAAACTGATTTTTTGTGTATTTACTGTTTATGAAATGTTATGAGACTCTTACCTGCACCTATTGGTCATTGCTGACGCTATTGATTGAATTGTTTAACCACATTGTTTAACAAATGATACTTGTGTTAACTATTATGTAAAATCACATGTATGCAATCATTTGTATTCCTTACTGTATTTTATATATTAGGTTATTGAAGGGTCAGTGCAAAGCCAAAAATTTATTTAGTTATGTGATATTTACTTATTAATATTATCTTTTATTTTTGTCTGTATTTTTTTTTTTGGACGAATTTGGTGGTATTTCACCACCAATGCTGGCAAAAATACCATCAAATTCTAGCCTGTGGAGGAGGGGTATATGAAAGGTGGCTACACTGAGTCACAGCGCCAGAGATTGCGCCAAAGAGTATTATTCCGCCGCCTCCACTACGGCGGTAGTTGTGCAGAGGTTGCCGTGGGCAGTTGTAGTTCAGAGGTTCCCGTGGGAAGTGCTTGTTGAGAGGATGTCGAGAGCAGTGCTTGTTGAGAGCATGTCGTGTGCAGTTATTGTTCTGTTGGGCGAGGGAGTAGATGCTGTTCGGTTGGTGTAATGTATATATGGAAGATGTTGCAATGATCATAGTGTAATTTTCGTCAATATATATGGAGATAATAAAAAATGTTTTATTTCAAATTTCCTAAATAACAATGCCTCTTGGTCACAGTTTCAGTCAACAAAGCATCTGGCTGGTGTTCACGTATTAGACTTGTAATTCTGGTTTCTATGTGCAATTATAGTATTTGTGGTTTTTTAATTACTTCATTGTAAATGGGGTTTAAAATTTCTTGTCGTATTGAGGAACAACCGTGCCAGATACATGTACGTTGAACCACACTACCACACACAGAACAGTTACGCTTGTGCTTTGTTGTTTCGTAGCTTTTATAGTTGCAGGGGACTGAATTAACCAATTGTGTTAACGGAAATTTCCTTTCATTCTTTATTGTTATTATGCAGTCCGATTGCCTACTAATACTACTCAGGGCCAACCGGTTACGAGACTTCGTAGCCGGATACACAGATACTAAAATTATATTTTCATTTATTATAATTAAGCCCCATGCAATGTACAGAAAATCTAAAAATAAATCGAACTTAATGTATAGCTTACGAACCGGCTGCATACTTATATTGTACAGGCAATATCTTTATAGGAATCTACGTCGATATTTTTACCAGCAGTATATCAATATATTGACATAGTTTTTCGATACATCGAGGGCCTATACTTGTGCTCTTTTTAAATATCGATATACAGGATACCCAATATTTTTAACAATATCAACAGCCCTTTCTGAAGACTGCGTCTTGTTCCTGCTCCGTAAGCAACATACATTAGACAGTTAATGTTACATGTTAAGAGTATGGCAACAATTAGATTAATTAATAAAAGAGTGATTGAACAGTTATGTCTGGGAAACTACTGTAGCAAGTTGAAAGAACAAAATGTTTCACGTACGAGACAAGGAGGTGTCCAGTTGCAAGATAACATTTTTTTTTATCTATTGATGTTCACTGGTAGGATTGGCATGTTCCGTTCACAAGGTACGAGTATTTGTCCAGTATAAATAAAATAACGTAAATTAAATGCTATTTTAAACTACTTAGAAAAGAAGAGAGCAGAAGTGAATTATTGTTTCTTGTGTTTTCACGCCGCAAAAATTTTTGATATACGCTCTCGAGAAAGGGATACTCAGCAACAGAAGATACGCGTGCCATCCTGTGGTGAAAGATGGGAATCTGGTGGGGGGAGGGGGGGGGGGGGGGGCAGGAAACAGTGTGCAGAAGCAAACATGCTCCTGCTGCTGTTTCGCCTTGTATGTTGCACGTTGTGCGATTTCGTGAGTTTCATCGTTTACACTTAGCCACTTCTGTTCAGAGAGTGCTTTGTAAGTAACTTTTGAGCGTGTGTAAGGAATGCCAGGATGTGCTGTAGTTGGGTGTAAGATTAACCATCGCAACGCAAGAGAGGCTGGAATACTGCTTCATACATTCCTTAGCCATACAAATTTGCAAAATATTTGGATGTCGACAAGCTATAGGAAAGCGGCTGTGAATGTCGCAAACCAAAAACTATGATTTTGTTATTCCGAAGAAACTAATTATATCAGAGACTTGGATTCGGTATTGCTAAATTCGACGCTGAAAAGAGTGCTTCAGACTGATGCATTTACAACGTGTACTTTGACTTGAAGGGGTAGCACATCATATGCAATTGAAGAAAGAAAGGAACATTTTAACAAAAAATGAGCTCCACAGAAGAATCCGAGAAACTTTAGAAAAAGTTTCACCACAGACTAAGAGCGCTGATAACTGTATATTTACTTATAGTAAACCTAGTATTCACCGTTGCAGATTCCGATCCCATCAGAGTCGTTGGCTTCCGACGACAGCTTAGAAGGATTTAAATATCTTGCTGTATATCTAGCATAACAGTGCAAATAGTATAACTGATACTGGCCGCTCCCACTGGCAGTGCCTGAGAACACATCGAATGGATTGAGGGGTTTGCTTGTACTATTAGAAACATGGCTTGAAATTCGAAGCATTTTTTCCCAGATCCATGGATACCACGTTTTACTCAGGGAAACTAATGTCACTAAGGCCCTGAATGCCACACGTACCGAACATATCCGCGCTGTTCGTCAGGAGATAACTAAAATTTACGCCAGAACGCGAAATTTTTACCCATCTGTGCCGGCTGTTAACAAAATACAAGGCAAAGAAAGCAGAGGCAGCTTATCATCACAGATTCAAGGAACTGTCATTTTCCCTTGCTTTAGGTTGGAAATGAACAACGTTTGTGTAACTTAAGTTATTAGGAACTTAGGTTTGTGACATGAATGCAGCTCCTCTGACAGCGCTTGGCTGACAGCATTAGAATTCCAACTGCTTAGTAAGTTCTAAGATAGGTGTTGCCAAAATTTGGTGCAACACATCCCAGCCTTTCTGCATAGGAGGCATGGTAAATGAACGCACTTACGTTTCCTGTGAATCACATTTTGCAGCGCTGTTAAATTCTTGAACTAATGTTCTTTAACGTGGGGGAATTTGAACAATTTGGATTAACGTTATCATCTGACTTTGATAAACAATGCAATGGCTAGTGCAGTGGCGGATACAGCAAACCCTCAAAGAGGGGGCACTAGAGATATCTTGAGCTACCTTTACTTCTGAAACTTCCTTGACTTTTACAGTCATAAAAAATAACCAAGTCATATGCAAAGTTTAAGTAAGTTTCCTTAAATGATGCATTCTATGCGCCTATTCTTCCTGGAAAATTCGTTAATTGCATCGTCAATGTCAGGACGAGTGTTCAAAGTCGATCCTCCTTCACTGTCGACCTCAGCCATGTCTTTGTACGCCGCAGTGTTTGAAAAACTTCTTTCTACTGTAGCAATAGATACAGGTAGACAAGCAAATAAGCAAATATTTGGTGCAGCGTGTGCCATGTAGGATAGTCAGATCTAGGACAAAGAGACAATGCTTGCACAACATATGACGAGTTAGGTATGGGAAACTATGGCTACGTTGTTAGTAAAAATAGTTACGAGTCTCGTAACAATATTTTTTCTGAGAAATTACTATGAGTTACTATTATTAAAACTTCACAATCATCTGATCACTCTAACTCTTGACTAATCTTCACACTTGCACTTGCTACAACTAGGACTTTACTTATTCATTCTTCGGTCTTAATATTTATGCTTCTGAATGTAAGCTAGCTTCCTATTCGACGAATAGTCCATATTTAAAACGTTACGTATCGAAGATTCTCTGTACAAGAAAACAGTAGAATATTCGCGACTTTTCTCGAACAAATGCCAGACAGGATAACATATCGAGATCACTAGAATGACCGCGACTTTTCTTGTAGGTATGTGTTAGCTATCTATGTGCCAGACAGAAACGTATAATATACGATGACGCCGATGCGTGTGCTACATACGAAAGTACAACTACTCGATAACTGGATTCAGTCGAGTTGACTGACGAGAGAGACGAACGAATAGCGTGCGGGCTGACAGGCGGGGGCGGCGTGGGTTGCAATGAGGGCGGCCCCGCGCGACCCCCACATGTATCCACCACTGGGCTGTGGCTGTGACTAAAAGCGTACAATTGTGTGCCGCAGTTATCTTAGGTACAATTCAAATGCTTTGTAGGAATACGGCAGTTGAATAATTAAACGAGCGAAAACGTCAGTGCCCACCTTTCAATTTAAGTTTTTATATTTATGATGCATACAAAATGAAAATAGTGCATCATTCATAACTTGTTTTCTCATTAAACCATTTCTCAGAGCCATCATTACCTTTAAGAAGGAATAAATAAACATGCTGTCTTTTGCGCTTTCTGTACATGTTTTGATGTGATTTTTACATGAATTTTTTGAAGTCACCAGCGTCGCTTTAAAAACTGGGAAAGTAACAGAATGTATTAGGAACGTTCCATCAGTTACGGGATACCAATTTACATTTCATTATTTCAGTGGAAATTAAGACTATCAACGGATATATCGCGTAAATTCGCTGCTGACAAATTATAGTTCTTTCCCGATACTGAAACTGTACCTCAGTAACGTCAGAGCATCAGCCAATAGTAGCACAGAACGCTCACGGCACAATCTCATTTTTTCTACGGACGTTTAGCCACACTACGTCCTGGGGAAGTCATCACCTTCACTCAGTGTACACATGAACAAATACATATCGTCCCAGAAATAAATTAAAAATAGTTTCCAATCTCTAGTTCTTATCAAGGTTTTCAGGAGGTTTTCCTTGGTTCTAAGGCAAATGCCTGACTCCCTCTGCGCCACTCAGATTTAGCTGAAAAATCCTTGACTCTTCAGTGGCTCACGACTCCAGCAGTCCGCGTTGTCTTGGGTCTAGGAAACAAGCATTAAAAACATTAAAAAAGACGTTCGAAACAGGAGCTTCTAGTGGTTGAAGTACCTATATGAACGCAGTTATCAACCCATTAGTACCGACAGATATTTGCATGAATTGAAGTCAAATATCGCCTGATACTTCGTACCTACAAATTAAAACTAAATGAAGCGTAATGCATGTACGTCGAAATTACAACCGTGAGGATGGACTTGTAGTCCGGGGTGATATGTTACAATACAGCATCACCGGTTTATTGTAGTCTAACTGTGTTGGTGAGCCAGTAAATTTCCACTGTGCAGCAAAACGATCCGGTATAACTTGGCATCCAGCTGATATCTGCCTGCGAGTGTTACAAACTTGTTCTGCAGCGTTTGACAGCCATTGTGAGTCAGCTTTCGTGCGCATATTAAATAACACAGACGTCAAGGAAGAAAAAAAATTACTTTCACTTGGTTGATCTAATTGCGTTCGAGCATTAATAATTGATAGTGTTTAATATCAAGTGGAAACATGTTTTGCTGCTTTTATAAACACGTCTTTTCGCTTATAATTCTGATATTTACTTAACATGATATTGAAACTAGTGACGCGAAATGGCGCGAAGGATCTGGGAACTGTGATTGCCCATGAAATGAGTCTCCGAGGATAATTTTATCCTCACTACTTACTCGTAATACCTAATCATTTATTGTTATTATTATTATTATTATTATTATTATTAAACGTTTTACTTCATAGGCATAGTTGATGTAAGTACAATGTAAATAGTTCCACTGAACTATTGCTTCCTCTTTCAGTATAGAGGAAAAATTATCGAGAATTATAAATGGAAAACTTATAAAAGTAAATCGAGTGAGAAGGAAATGAAATTGGCGATATAGGTTGTTAAGACGGCATGCCATTAACGATCGCTAAAAGGCGGTTTGAGGTAGCACGAATTCGCTGAAAATGCGTGTGACAAGGAAAATATTTTTGGCACTGAAACAACGTGTTTTTCCTCCAGACGAAAAGAAAGAACTGATTCTTCGTATTTTAAATATACAAATAGGCGTTACTAGGCTGGTAAACCGGGCAGTGGCCCAGGGCCTCCCAGTATAACAATCCCCTGGGGCAAAAAATAAAATGAAGTCATATCATTCGCCAAGTTAAAGTAGTTAGCTGGGTTTGAAAATCATTGACATAAATATATACTAATCTTTTACCTTATTTACCTAGCTGGAGATCAGTCTGCATTAGGACTTCAACATCAACTAATTAGATCTGTAAAACGAGAGGGCCTAGGGATGAGAATGTTGGTGTCAAGGATACAATGGAATTGAGGTCTGAGAAATATATACTGGAAATATCTACACAACACAACTGCCCTAAATGAAAAATACAATACATTCTTTATATGTCCTGTATACAGGCTGTCTACATTGAAAACATTTGTTTTAAAAATTAGGCTGTCTACATTGAAAACATTTGTTTTAAAAATTAACCTGTTTAAGTAGATTTAAAAGTCCTAAATCCAAGAAGACAAACAGATTTAAAATGTCATCAAGGTACTTCGAAGATTATAGGGTTAAACTATATTAAAAATTGGACTGTAAAATTCTGAGAAATATCATAATTGTTTTGATTTGATTTAATCAGGAGACAAAACCGTAGTTGTCTTAGACCCCTGTTGCCCGCACCGAAACTTAGTTTATTGTATGGTCTCTCCCTGTCATTACAGTAAAGCCAGCCAGTACCCCTGAAGAGTAGTAGGAGACTCTTCATGAAGTCTCTGTCAGATACAATATCTTCAGGAATTAATGACGCAAATATTTTGTGTCAGTATGATCATAGAATCTGGCCGTGCGGGTAGCCGCGCGGTCTTAGGCGCCCTGTCACGGTCCGTGCGGCTCTCCCCGTCGGATGTTGGAGTCCTCGCTCGGGCATGGGTGTGTGTGTTGTCCATAGCGTAAGTTAGATTAAGTAGTGGGCAGGCTTAGGGACTAATGACCTCAGCAGTTTGGTCCCATAAGACCTTTCCTCAAATTTCCAATCATAGAAGCAAAATGTATGAATTTTCAAAGAATAAAAGAAGATTATTGCTTAAAGTCCTGTCGACGACGGATCACAAACTCACCTAAATCTAGATGAGTGAACGATGATTTGAATCTCTGTTCTCCAAAATACAAGTCCGCTGCTAATATTTTAAAGAAAAAAGATAATTCGTCCAGCAAAGACGCAAAAACTACTGGAAACATAGTAAAAAGCCAGGCAGCGAAAAGAAATTCGTCAAATGAGAAATGTTTACAGCTAATAATCAAATTCTTCAGTTGTGGACGCTTTCAACAAGTTATTTCTTTATGTAAGTAGCATTAATTCAATTTTCTAAGAATTAAATCCATCTCTGTTCTCCAGAATATAAGTCCGCTGTCTGTATTTTAAAGAAAAAAGGTAATTCGTCTAGCAAAGACGCAAAAACCACTGGAAACATAGTAAAACGCAAGACACCAAAAAGCAATTTGTCAAACGAGAAATGTTTAAAGTTAATAATGAAATTCCCCAGTTGTGGACGCTTTCAGTAAGTTATTATTTTATGTAAGTAGCAGATATTTTAAGTCTTCTTTATTGAATAGATTATAGTCCCCAAGAAAAACCTTTCAAAACAACACCAATAAATACCTATACTGCTGCTTGAGCCGTAGCGCCGTATTTTACTTCGCTTGAGTCTTGTCTGGCGCCGCTGGCTTGAGTTAGCTATCGATTTACTATTTGTTCAGTAAACACCTTTGGTCGAAGTCGGCATAGCTGGCTCTTTTCTTATTATTATTATTAAAATTATGTTATATTTCCCCAAACTGTGACCTTAAGATTTAAACCGCAAATTTCACCCGAATTTTGTGTAGCTGGCCCTTTTATTATTAATAATAAAAGCATGTTATATTTCCTTTAAAATGTGGCATTAAGATTTAAATTGCAGTATTCATTTTTTTCATTTAACGGTAAATTTTAACTTACCAATAAATCGTTATTTTGCATGAAATAATAACCAGCTGATTTGTGGGCCTGGCCCTTCTCGTTTTCCTTAGCTCCCGATCTACATCTACAAGTCTACGTGAATACTCTGCAAATCACATTTAAGTGCCTGGAAGAGGGTTCATCGAACCACCTTCACAATTCTCTATTATTCCAAACTCGTATAGCGCGCGGAATGACCGAACACCTATATCTTTCCCTACGAGCTCTGACGTCCCTCATTTTATCGTGGTGATCGTTTCTCCCTATGTAGGTCGGTGTCAACAAAATATTTTCGCATTCGGAGGAGAAAGTTAGTGATTGGAATTTCGTGATAAAATTCCGTCGCAACGAAAAACGCCTTTCTTTTAATGATATCCAGCCCACATCCTGTATCATTTATGTGACACTCTCTCCCATATTTCGCGATAATACAAAACGTGCTGCCCTTCTTTGAACTTGTTCGATGTACTCCGTCAGGATCCCACTCCATCAGGATCCCACACCGCGCAGCAATATTCTAAAAGAGGACGGACAAGCGTAATGTAGGCAGTCTCCTTATTAGATATGTTACATTTTCCAATAGTCCTGCCAGCAAAACAGTCTTTGGTTAGCCTTCACCACAACATTTTCTATGTGTTCCTTCCAATTTAAGTTGCTCGATTCACTGTTTTTGACGAGTATTTGTTCGCCAACAACGGTTTTGCTAAACATAGCAGGTAATTTTCTATGGCAGAACTTCCCAACATAGTGGCGTTTGAAATAGTGGTTGAAATCGCTCGGTAAATCGCTTGTGTGTGGCAGCATCGAAGAGAGTGACCGACTGCAGGTGACACTGCTGCTGAGATTGCCAGCGACATATCGCTCTTATGTGAGACTCTCAATTAACACGCTTTCGACAGACCCACTTGTTTCTTATCAAGTGGTACGCAGTGGAGCTCGAGGTCATGCACAAACCATACTTACTGCCATAAATTGCTCATCACCGATATGAAACACAGCGTTAATCAGTGAGTACTATGGTGTCATGCCTACTGCGCACAGACATTTGATGTTCAAAGTTGGCGGCAAAAAGAATCATTGTATTACCAGCTCGAATTCCAACAGCTTCTACCGAATCAGTATTAGGTTTACGAGAATCGAAAAAAAAAATGGTTGCTCACTGTACTGGGACTGAGGATACGAACTGCACTGGCAAAACTAGCCCACCTTATTTAATTATACGTAAGCAGAAGTAAGTCTCAAATGGTTCAAATGGCTCTGAGCACTATGGGACTTAACTTCTGAGGTCATCAGTCCCCTAGAACTTAGAACTACTTAAACCTAACTAACCTAAGGACATCACACACATCCATGCCCGAGGCAGGATTCGAACCTGCGACCGTAGCGGACACGCGGTTCTAAACTGAAGCGCTTAGAACCGCACGGCCACACAGGCCGGCAGAAGTAAGTCTCAGAACACGTTTCATTTTGTTAATAACTCGCCTATGATTAAGAAATTTTCCTATAAAATATAGATTAATGCACGTAATTCGTCAACATTACGTTAGAAACTTGTATATAAATTATTTCTTATATCTGAATGTAAAACGTTTCAAGACACATGATATACTGGACGTTTCAGACATGACCTACATGAGCGAGTACAGGGAGCACATGGCACAGAAGCTTCGTAGGAGAATGTATACTTTCTAGTATTCCAATTTTGCTGTGATTACAAGATTTATAAAATTCCTGCTTCTGCAACACAACTGTCATAGAGAAACCGTGATAATCAGTCTAGATGACTGGCTTCGAAAATGAAACCACCCCAGTTATTGCTGCTGTATCAAAATCTTCATATTCATTAAACACAGAGGTCTGTGGGAATTTATTTTATACGTCTGCAGAGAGACGCAATCGATTTGCCACGGATTGTCAGAACTGATGTATGCTCACGACTTACCCTGTGACTGCGACCGTTGCTCCGTGCTCTTACTGCTTTTCGTGGGTTTCCTGAGTTTCTGCTGACTGAGGATGGACACGTTCGTGATGCTCACAGATCGTCTCCGTCTCGAACTGACGCTAAGCAACGGCTTGAGCCGCTGCAAAGAACCTTGTATTGTTGAGAACTGCTCCACTGCGGGATATGTTATTTGTAGAATACGAAAAACAACCACCGCTCGAATAAGGAAACGATTCAACGATAATAGCGTTGGCGTAACTAGGAAGGAAGAAGGAAGATTATGTTTAACGTCATTAAAGACGAAGAGTAAACTACGTTAGGGAAAAGACGGACAAGCAAACCGGCCCGGAGAATACCTCGATATGGAAGGGCGGTCGGGTATTTGAATCTCCGTTCTCAAGCGTCTGATACCTCGTTTGACCGTCGACAGAAATACACACTATCAAAGGACAGTTTGGCAAACTACTTGATGGAACTTTCAACATCTGTGATAGATGGGGCATGGAGTGTGAATTGTCTAATAAACAAATTAATGCAGAGAAGAAACATTCCGAGTAGCTTAGCGACGACGATACAATGATATGAAATGCCTCGAAGAGAACTATCCTTTGACACACAACCACCGCGCAGTCAGAAAATAACATACTTGTGTAACACAACTGGCTCTTTATTCACACAAAGTAATGAGTCTTATCGACTGCAAATCTCGAGCTGATTCCATATTTGTGGATTTCCAGAGGGATTCTTACAACGTTCCTAAGAAGCGGTGTTCCTATGGAGTATAGCCTTAGCGGTGGGAATGGAATCGTAATATCCTGCAGAATGGTCACAGTACATAGTAAATGTCAAGAAATCATCTAACGAACCCCAAGTGACTTAGGAGCCAATTTGAGCAGCCCTCTTAGATTGTCTCCAATGATGCCGTTGTTTACCGTCTAGTAGACATCAGAAGATCAAAACTAACTGCAAAGTAAATGGTTCAAATGGCTCTAAGCACTATGGGACTTAACATCTGAGGTCATCAGTCCCCTAGACTTAGAACTACGTAAACCTAACTTACCTAAGGACATCACACACATCCATGCCCGAGGCAGGATTCGAACCTGCGACCGTAGCAGCCGCGTGGTTCCGGAGAAGCGCCTAGAACCCCTAGGCCGCAGCGGTAGGCTTGCAAAGTAAGTCAGACGTAATATATGCATGGTGTGAAAATTGCCAGCTGTCCTTTTTGTATCGTGGGTAAGGAACAGGAACAGGAAAAGGTACTAATCTCTCGGTACAGCAAATACAGTTAAGACACCTTTACTAGCGGATAACACATGCAAACATATTACATAACTTGCAAGATTGTGCTTAGTTGAAGCAAAGTGTCCTGGCTGCCTGCAGCTGATGAAATGGGCAGAATCTGTAGCGATACTCGTAGGGCTCTCCAGCACCGACTAGAGGGCGCTGTCGTCGGTGTCTACGTAGTGCCAACCTAAGCAGTGGCATCGTAGCTATCGATACCACAGACCTTAAACAATAAAAATTGTGAATCCCTCCACATTGGTACTAAAAAATTGTAGCTAAATTTAGATTTTTCGATAAATCACACTAATTTAAAGTTTTTGTCACAAATAAATATCTAAGGCTTACAGTTACGAAAAACTTAAGTTGGAATCACCACACAGAAAATGTTGTGAGAAGGCGTACTAAAAACTGCATTTTAACTGTCGAACTCTTCTATGATGCAACATATCTACTGAAGAGACTTCCTACACCACGCTTGTCCGTCTTCTTCTGGGATATTGCTGCACAGAATGTGATCCTTGTCTAAGATTACTTCGAAAAATGTGTTTCTTTAAGTTTTCCCGGTGGATAAAATATTAAATCATTTACGATATTTCGGCTGATAACCTTCAGCCATTCTAAAGGCGAGTTGCTTGCAACATTTTTAAAACACTTCGTTCTGTGGAATAGACGTGCGTTTATCCCTTAGAATGAAGTCCTTTAAATATATTGCAAGCAACTCATCCTGAGAATGGCTGAAAAGTTGTGAGCCGGAATATCGGGACAAGGTTTAATAATATTCTGGGTACCCTGATGAAAAATGAGAGAATGATAGACATCGAAAAAATTCAAAGAAGGGCAGCTCGTTTTATGTAATTCCGAAAAAGGGGAGACCATGTAACGGATCTGGTAAAGATTTCAAGTAGCAATCGCTAAACCAAAGGCGTTTTCCGTTTCTTTGCACTAAATTTCAGTCATCAGTTTTCTCTTCTGAATGCCAAACTACTTTGTTTACTTCCACTTACATACGGAGAAATGACCACAGCAATAAAATAAGACAAATAGCAGCTTGAACGGAAAGATTTAGGCATTCATATTTCGCACTTGCTATTCGAGATTGGAACTGTCGAGTACCCTTCTGCCAACATTTAAGTGTGGATTGCGGAGTAATCACGTAGAAAGTCACAGGCACAATCGAGGCTGGTAAACAGACGGCTTTAGGCTGGAGTCACTCCGTTTAAGTAAGGTTAGGGAAATGTCTCCATCTTATACCCCGTCTGTGGGAAAATTAATTATGATTCCCGGCCTCAGTCCAGACCGCAATAGAAAATCAAAACCATCCCTACTCGCAAGCGGCTCTAAAATGATTGATTAAAACATGAGGAGGTGGACAAGGATTACAACAAAGAAGGAAAATGGTTATCATTGAAATATTCATATATTATAAGCAAGAAATTTCACGTTACCGAGAACAGCCTACACAAAATTGTGGTTGCAGTCAAGAAGTCAGTGTAGACAATCATAAGCAAACTAATGACACTTAAAGGGAAACAGGGATTGTTAAAACGAGGGTTGGAACTTTAGTAGTGGCAACTATTTATTTACAGCTCGTACAAAATAGATACGAGTTTCAAAGTTTTACTGACCTTCAAAGTAATCACCAGCATTGTGTATAACCCGTTGCCAGCGATGTGGAAGTCGTAGAATACTCTTAGCAGTGCCAATTGTGTTGACAGTTCGAGCGGCGCCCGACGAATCTGTAGCAATTCTGAAGCGAATGCCGTGAAGTGTTTCCTATAGTTTACAATTTTTTTTGGTAAGGTCTTATCGGACCAAACTATAGAGTTCATCTGTCCCTAAGCTTACACACTACTTATTCTAACTTAAACTAACCTGCGCTAAGGACGACACACACATCCATGCCCGCGGGAGGACTCTAACCTCCGACGGGAGAAGCCGCGCGGACCGTGACAAGACGCCTGAGACCGCTCGGCCATCCCGCGTGGCTTAGTTTAGAAATCGAGTTGAACTTACGAGGGGTTATTATTTTTATTAACATAAAAAAATTAAATACGGCACAGTGTTGGTTGTAACGAGGGGATCAATACTCCGTAGGAATATTAAGCTGATTTTAATTAATTTGGATATCTTCCTTTTTTATTTGACATCGCACGAGTCGTGACATACACGGGTTGGTACGCCGCGAGGCGGTTTAAGTAGTAGTGTCACGCTGCCTTCAGTACTACGTCGACGCTACTGCAATACGCAAACATAAACGCAAACCAGGCGCTACTGCACTGTTGAAGGATCCATTAACGCCATTCGATAGCCACTCGTCAACATCAATGACGATATATGAAGTTTTCTTTTATCTTTTTGAGATCCCCTGGTATACCCGCAGGACAGGACAGATAGTTTAATTTGTGGAAAGGGGCCAAAATGAGTGGCTGTTAGTTGCACTCGAACATACTACTTTATTCATTTGACAAACATTACAAGAGTAAAGAAAACAGAGGAAGCCAAACATTAATTTTAGAACTTAATTCCCGGGTAAATGCGCCATTCAATCTCACGCCTCAAGGGCAAAACAAGTTTAATTTACAACCGCCTGAAGGCCAATCACCTAAGACTCAAACACAAGAATTTGAATTTTAAAAGGCAAAAGGCCTCATCTTAAAACATTTCTCTGAATTAGGCTGAAGGCCCAAACAATTTCACGCCTTAAGGACAAAACAACATTAATTTAAAATCGGCTAGAAGCCATACATATACAAACAACAAGGACAAATAAAAAAGGCAGCACATCAAACGACGTTGGTAAGTTTCCAACGGTCGGCCTGGAATTCAAACACTAACGCTCGCTTAGATGAGATAGGCAGTCGGCCTAGCAGTTCTCAATCCGACGACAACCCAACCGACAGACAGTCAACGGACCGAGCGACAGGATAACTTCCGCTTCACCCAGCTAGCCCACAACAGTGAGTTCAGTGGAACAGCGCAGATGGTATCTGCGCCCACAACGAATTACACATTCGGCTGTCAAACTACACGCCGTGCTGGACAGTCAACACGACGAGAAAAATACACTGCCTGAATTTACGTCAACTGCAGGTAACTGGAACGTTAACGGCCACAAGGCAGAAAATTCCGCTGGTGCACTTCAATTCAAAAATAATCATGTTAAACTCCACAGGAGGGCGGCTAGAATTTTTCCAATTTGAAAACACCGTTGTTGCTCTCGGAAATGTCCCAGCAGCCCACAACGATATTCAAACGACACAATGTGAACAGTTGGGGCTAGCTGGTAGATTAAATAAGGACTCAACTTTCGTGTCCGGATCGGTGAGCGACAGACCCTGTAGCAATGGGAACAGCCCCTCACACTCCGACCGCGAAGCGCGATGCCAAAGATAGTACAAGGGTGCGAATATCGATACATGCTGCTGCCGTGGCTCGCAGAGAGAGAGGATAACAGCATAATCGCGATAACCGCGAGAGACTAATGACAGAATAGCAACCAAGGTTTAATGCAAAGCATAACACGAGCCAGCCGCGGCTCAATCTTTTGTTGTCTTCAGACTTCTCACTGCTTTCAAGCGGCCCGCCACGAGTTCCTCCCCTGCACTAATCTCTTCATCTCAGGGTAGCACATACCTACAACGACATCATTTATTAGTTCGATAATCCAACTGGCTACCCCTACAGCTTTAATTTATTCTCGACAGTTCCCTCTAGTTCCATGGAAACTATATTTCCTGATGCCTTAGCACATCTACTATCACTGTGTCTCTTTTCCTCTCAGTGTAGTCCACAAATTCCTTTCCTCGCCGTTTCTACGGTGAATCTCCTCGCTTCGTATCGCATCATTCCATGATTCACCTCCATACGATAGTGATGGCGGTTGTCACTGAAACAACCGGTTTTTGGTTTCACCGGTTCTTTTCGTCTCCAGGTTTACCTGACTGCTAATGTGGTGTCACCGCCAGACACCACACTTGCTAGGTGGTAGCCTTTAAATCGGCCGCGGTCCGTTAGTATACGTCGGGCCCGCGTGTCGCCACTATCAGTGATTGCAGACCGAGCACCGCCACACGGCAGGTCTAGAGAGACTTCCTAGCACTCGCCCCAGTTGTACAACTGACTTTTCTAGCGATGGTTCACTGACAAAATACGCTCTCATTTGCCGAGATGATAGTTAGCATAGCCTTCAGCTACGTCATTTGCTACGACCTAGCAAGGCGCCATTACCAGTTACTATTGATACTGAGTCATGTACAATCAAGAGCGACGCTCATCATTAATGGATTAAAGTTAAGTATTCCACCAGCTACGTCCGTTTTTCTAAGCCTAATTTCCTTGTCCTGTTCCAGACCTCACGCCAGCCTGCGTGAGCTAAAACGCGTGCCTTTCGGCTTCCTCTAATAACACGGGGTTGGCTCTCCTGCCAATCCACAACAGTTAACACCGATCAAAAACAGCTGGTTTCTGAAATAACGGATTTTCGGATTATTATTGCTATTACCTCCAGTAACAAACGTAAAACTTTGAACAAAGATTGAAAAATTCTGACGAATGTGAGTAGGAAACCACGATCGACACGTGGTCGAATCTTCGGTAGAAATCGGTCTCATAGTCTCTAGCAAAGATTGCAAAGGTGAAGGAGAGATGCGTGGTGATAGCGAGAGCGGAAGATCGCAAGCTGACGACCTCTGTCCATCGTCACTTTTGGATGGTATCAATTTTTCACCCTGAAACAAACACATAATCAAGGTTTCTCTTATGATCCCAATTTTATTGCACGCCAATAAAATTATACGTATCTCAGTCAAATTTACGTTCTCTTCCAAGATATATTGTGGATGATTTCTTCTTATATGATGTCGCAAGTCTGTCGTGCCGCCTGCTGTTTTTAGTACACTTTTACCTCACTTCGTAAAATATTTCCAAACTAGGGATGGTACCATTCTGCGATACACTGATGTACGAAGACGACAGCGAGGAGACCATGTGATGGGCAAGTCTTACACACTGCACATACAAGTGTAATATATTACAGCCGCGCCAAACCGCAGTAGGTACATCATCGTCACAGCAGTAGTGTACCAATTCTTATGTCATGTGTTTGTTGCTCTTTTCTAACTGACGGTGTAGTTATTAAAATAGTGCTCATCACTTTTCGAATTTTCTGTAATAAATCAATATTTCATAACACTGGAAATTCTACAAGTAAAAATTAATCGTTTGTAAAACAAGATTGCATATAAAAACCAAAAATGTTTGCACCTATGGCAAACGGATATGCCGTCTTTTTTACCCAGGTCCTTGCTAAAAGATGAAAAAAATGTTGTTACCGAGACTAAACAAGTACCGAGAAATATCGGTTAATCAGAAGTAAAATACCGCTATCGGTTTTAACAGGTCGGTCTTTCGCATCCCTACCATACAATCCTGTGCTCCAAACGTTCGTTCTCAGAAATTCTTTCTTCAAATGAAGCTGTGTGTCTAATACTAGTAGACTTCTTTCAGAGAGGATTGCTCTCTCTGCTTGTGCTAATCTCATTATTTCCTCCTTGCTTTGTCAGCCATGTGTAACTTTGCCGCCAAGCTAGCAGTATTCTTCTACTTTATCTACTTCGTGATCCCCAATATCGATGTTAGTTTATCGTTAATCTCATTTCTGTTGCAACTCGATAATTTCTTCTTTCTTTGATCTATCTTCTATGCTTACTAAACTGTTCATTCCGTTCTATAGGTCTTCAGATTCTTCAGTACTTTCACTGAGCACAGCAATGACATCAGCAAAAACATACATCAAAAAAAGTTTTGCATCACCCCAGCTCCCAGAGTTCCTCAATACAGACGTTGACTCTGGAAATTGTATCACAGACACAGTCCCTTTGACTGTTCAGAGATGTCACTAAACGCGCCCAAAGATGTAAACAACCATGCATGCGTAGCGCGTATTAGCCGGGGGGGGGGGGGGGGGGGCCGACAGCCGATAAGTTCCAGTCATTCCACCGGGAAGGAAGTACACAGCTCGTGTTGGCTATAGTTCAGCCATACCTAAACGGTCAATACCGCGGTTCGATCGCGTCCGCAATGTTACTTTTGCACCAGGGAGGGCTCTCAGCAAGGGAATTGTCCAGGAGTCTCGGAGTGAACCAAAGCGATGTTGTTCCAACATGGAGGAGATTCAGAGAGACGGAGATGTCGATAACATGCCTCGCTCAGGCCGCCCAAGGGCTACTACTGCAGTGGATGACCGCTACCTATGGATTATGGCTCGGAGGAACCCTGACAGCAACGCCACCATGTTGAATAGTGCTTTTCGTGCAGCCACAGGACGTCGTGTTACGACCCAAACTCTGCGCAATAGGCTGCGTGATGCGCAACTTCACTCCCGACGCCCATGACGAGGTCCATATTTGCAACCACGACACCATGCAGCGCGGTACATCTGGGCCCAGCAACATGCCGAATAGATCGCTGACGATTGGCATCACATTCTCTTCACCGATGAGTGCCGCATATGCGGCGACGTGTTTGGAGGCAACCCGGTAACGGCTGTACAATACGTGAATGCCATCCTCCGACCGATAGCGCAACCATATCGGCAGCATATTGGCGAGTCATTCGTCTTCATGGATGACAATTCGCGCCCCCATAGTGCATATCTTGTGAATGACTTCCTTCAGGATAACGACATCGCTCGACTAGAGTGACCAGCATGTTCTGCTGACGTGAACCCTATCGAACATGCCTGGGATAGATTGAAAAGGGCTGTTTATGGACGACGTGACCCACCAACCACTCTGTACGCCAAATCGCCGTTGAGGAGTGGGACAATCTGGACCAACAGTGCCTTGATGAAATTGTGGATAGTGTGCAACGACGAATACAGGCATGCATCAATACAAGAGGACGTGCTACTGGGTATTAGAGGTACCGGTGTGTACAGAAATCCGGACCACCACCACCTCTCGCTGTATGATGGAACAACATGCAATGTGTGATTTTCATGAGCAATAAAAAGGCCGTAAATGATGTTTATGTTGATCTCTATTCCAATTTTCTGTACAGGTTCCGCAAGTCTAGGAACCGCGGTAATGCAAAACTTTTTTTTATGTGTTTAGTATCGCTGATACAGGATGGTCCAGAAAACATAATCGAAAGTATGTTAAGTTATTGATTTCACATGTATTGATGTAAGAATAATTCTTCCATATTGTTATAGCACAGATAATGACATTTCAGGTGAATACCTGATTACCAGAAATAAAGAAGAAGCGATATGGTTCAAATGGCACTGAGCACTATGGGACTTAACATCTATGGTCATCAGTCCCCTAGAACTTAGAACTACTTAAACCTAACTAACCTAAGGACATCACACAACACCCAGCCATCACGAGGCAGAGAAAATCCCTGACCCCGCCGGGAATCGAACCCGGGAACCCGGGCGTGGGAAGCGAGAACGCTACCGCACGACCACGAGATGCGGGCAAGAAGGACGACTATGTGTTATAAGAAAGTTTTATGACAATAACAGCAGTAATGTCACCGTTCGACGTGCATGTTTGCCAGGGTACGGAAAGGAAATGAAGTTGTTATCGCGCGGTAATTATAGCACTTGAAAGTCGAAGTGATTTTGAAGCTGTCAGATGGGCGATGTCAGATGGTCCTCATATCAAACTGATTTTCATTTTTGATAGGTTGAAGGCCAGATTTGAATCTACTGGGAATATTTGGGATGCAAGAAGCAAAGCGCCGGAACGAAAATCAACAGTAGAGAACGTGTCCTGTTCTTTGGTGATCAGCCAATCACATCCACTCGACTGGCATCCCAACAATTAATCATATTCAAAACATCATTTCAAAGGTGGGGTTGCGTCCCTACAAGATCCAAATGTGCCAGCCACTCAAAGAGGGTGACACTATGCGGTGGAGAGATTTCACAAACCACATAATCGAGGCACTTGAAGATGGTGCCATCAGTGAACACAAGATCTGGTTCAGTGATAAGGCCCATTTTCAGTTGAATAGTTACGTGGACAAACAAAACTGGCGCCTGTGGGATTCAGAAAATCTGCACCTCAGTGTCGTCTCGCCACTGCATCCAACAAAGGGTCACGATGTGGGGTGCCATATCGACAAATTGGATCATTGGTCCAATATTCATTGACGGTATGGTCGCAGGAGTGAAGTATCGAGAGTTGCTGCGGCGGCACTTTGGCCCAGAAGTGGCCCGTCTCAACATGACTCGCCAGTACCACTTCATACACGATTGGTCTGACCCCAGAGAACTGCTGACATCTCCACGTGGCTTGAAACGACTTTTGGTGAGCGTGGCCCCCACACGGTCCGGACCTCAATCCTTGCGACTTCTTCTTATGGAGTTACATGAACGACAGAATCCACAGGAATGCCCTGTCACTAGAAGACCCGAAGTGAGTTTGATGCACTTGAATCCATCACACGCCAGCACGTTATGACAGAGTTTCGTAACCGGTTGTATACCACTGTAGCCTAGGACGGTAGACATTTCGAGCATCTTGTACATTAAATGTCATTCTTATTTGTATTCAATAAAATAGGGGTCACGTTCTTGTATGTAGTCTTGTTTCCAGATCGGTCACTTACTTTCTATGATATTTTTTGGACCACCCTGTGTCTTTTTCACTGAATTTAAATCCCACTCTTTAACCTTTTTCTTTATATCAGTCATTTCTTCTTCGATGCGCAGATTGAGCAGTACAACAGAAAGACTGCATCCTAATATTCGTTCTTGGTCTCTCATTCTTGTGGTTCCCTCTCGGTTCTTGCCCATATTGTATATTACCCGTTTGTCCCTATAGCTTACTACTATTTTTCTGAGAATTCGAATATATTGCATCATTTTACGTTGCAGAATGCTTTTTGTAAGTCGACAGAATTGTGAAGGTGTCTTGATTTTTCGTAAGTTTTGCTTCCTATATCCAGCAGAACGCAAGAACTGCCTCCCTTATCCTTTCATCTTTCCAAAATCTAATTAATAAGGATGCTTTTGCCTTTCCTAAAGCAAAATAGTCCTGTAACGGTTCCTCAACATTCCTACCGAACGAGGTGACGCAGTGGTTAGGACACTGGACTCGCATTCGTAAGGACGACGGTTCAGATCCGCTTCCGGCCACCCAGATTAACACTAGTGCCCATTAAACTTGCTACACCACGAAGATGACGTGCTACAGACGAGAAATTTAACCGATAGGAAGAACATGCTGTGATATGCAAATGATTAGCTTTTCAGAACATTCAAACAAGGTTGGCGCCGGTGGAGACACCTACAACGTGCTGACATGAGGGAAGTTTCCAACCGATTTCTCATATACATGTTGTTGTGATGACTCGTGTAAGGAGGACAAGTGCGTACCATCATGTTTCCGACTTTGATAAAGGTCGGATTGTAGCCTATCGCGATTGCGGTTTATCGTATCGCGACATTGCTGCTCGCGTTGGTCGAGATCTAATGATTGTTAGCAGAATATGGAATCGGTGGTTTCAGGAGGGAAATACGGAACGCCGTGCTGGATCCCAACGGCCTCGTATCACTAGCAGTCGAGATGACAGGCATCTTATCCGCATAGCTGTAACGGATCGTGCAGCCACGTCTCGATCACTGAATCAACAGATGGGGACGTTCGCAAGACAACAACCATCTGCACGAACAGTTCGACTACGTTTGCAGCAGCATGGACTATCAGCTCGGAGACCATGGCTGCGGTTACCCTTGACGCTGCATCAGAGACAGGAGCGCCTGCGATGGTGTACTCAACGACGAACCTGGGTGCACCAATGGCAAAACGTCATTTTGTCGGACGAATCCAGGTTCTGTTTACAGCATCATGATAGTCGCATCCGTGTTTGGCGACATCTCGGTGAACGCACATTGGAAGCGTGTATTCGTCATCGCCATACTGACGTATCACCCGGCGTGATGGTATGGGGTGCCATTGGTTACACGTCTCGGTAACCTCTTGTTCGCACTGACGGCACTTTGAACAGTGGACGTTACATTTCAGATGTGTTACCACCCGTGGCTTTACCCCTCATTCGATCCCTGCGAAACCCTACATTTCAGCAGGATAATGCACGACCGCATGTTGCAGGTCCTGTACGGGCCTTTCTGGATACAGAAAATATTCGATTGCTGCCCTGGCCAGCACATTCTCCAGATCTCTCACCAATTGAAAACGTCTGGTTAATGGTGGCCGAGCAACTGGCTCGTCACAATTCGCCAGTCACTACTCTTGATGAACTGTGGTATCGTGTTGAAGCTGCATGGGCAGCTGTACCTGTACACGAAATCCAAGCTCTGTTTGACTCAATGCCCAGGCGTATCAAGGCCGTAATTACGGCCAGAGGTGGTTGTTCTGGGTACTGATTTCTCAGGATTATGCACCCAAATTGCGTGAAAATGTAATCGCATGTCAGTTCTAGTATAACATATTTGTCCAATGAATACCAGTTTATTATCTGGATTTGTTCTTGGTGTAGCAAGTTTAATGGCCACTAGTGTATGTTTTCCGTGATATCCCTAAATCACTCCAGGTAAATGCCTGTGTGCTGTCTCCGAATATCGAGAGCGGCGCAAGAAGTCTCGACAACCGCAGAGATACTGCTCAGCAAAGCGACATTACGAGGCGCCGTTGAGTCACTAGGAAGAAACCGTAACTCCCGCAGTTTCGAGGTGCCACCATGCGCGTCTGCTCTGAAATAGCATCGCCGTAGGCTAGGAGGGAAGTTCTGTTCCAGGTTGGATCCTGACCACATCCGGGAAGTTCCTGTCGGAGTAACGACGTTGTGCTGTCTACTCGCCGTGACACAGCCAGTGTCAACTGTCGGGAAGTGAAGAGACTTCCGTCTCCTGTGCGCTCTGTCTACGCGCCAACGCTATCAGAAGTGTCTCTGCCGATCCATTGTGGATATGGGCCAGCGGCAAGTCAAATATTTAACAATGAAATTTGCCAAACGGCCGTACAATTCAGAAGTTATTTTATTTTCGCTACCAGTTTTGCCATTTCATTATGCCATCTTCAGGCCCCATATGTACCTCTCAAAAATAATCTATATTGGCATACTGGAGCAATATATTTCTGGATGTCATGAATTCGTCGTACTTCAAGTGCTACCTTCGAAGACTTGACTGCAAACCAGTTGCGTTCAAGTCTTCGAAGAAAGCACTTGAAATACTTCCCAAATAATTTTAGAAATTCTCAGGTGCTGTTATCTGTCCCTTCTGCCTTATTTGATTGAAAGGCTTGCAAACGTCTTTCTAAGCCTGAATCCTCTTCAGCTTCCTAATCAATTTCTTCGAGGGCGTGCTGAAAAGTATTACCTCCGAAATTTTTTATGTGAAAACGCTTAAAGCTTTTTAAATAGAACAAATGTTTTTAAGTTTCAACATTTTTATTCTTCGTGTCTACATATTTATTCCCAACGAGAGACCAGTTTGTTTATACGGTCATTGTTGAATGTTTGAGTGTCTTGACGGAGGCACAGCCTCGCCTGTGCTTGCATAGCTTCTTCAAAGTCAAGTCCTTGAAAGTGTAGATGGAAGTCGGATGGGGCCAAGTCGGGACTGCGTGGAGGATGATAGATGACAAAGAACCCAAGGGATCAGATTGTCGCAGATGTCGGAGCACTCTTGTGCGGTCTGGCATCGCAGAAATTAAAAATAAGGATGTAGAACGTTAATAATATTTGCATTATTTACAAAACTTAAAGCGTTTTCACATGAAAAGTTCGGAGGCATTACTTTTGAGTACGCCCTCGTAGAAATCGATTAGGAAGCCACAGGGGATTCAGGGTCTGAAAGACGTTTGCAAGCCTTTCAATCAACTAAGGCAGAAGGTTCAGATAACAGCCATTCAGAATTTGTAAACTGATTTGAGGAAGTGGCATCCAAACGATTATTTAAATTGGTAAGAAGAATCTATGAGACTGGAGACATACTGTCAAATTTTCGGAACAATTTCATTCACAGAATCCCGAAGAGAGCAAAGGTAGATAATTGGGAAAACTATGGCATAATTACCATAACAGCTCATGCATGCAAGATGCTGACAAGGATAATATGCAGAAGAATGAATAATAACGTTGAAGAAGGATAGAAGATTAGGGTTTAACGTTCTTCCGCCTTCGAGATCATTAGAGACAAGCACAAGCTCGGATTTTTCCAAGTATGGGGAAGGAAATCGGCCGTTCCCTTTCAGGCTGTTGTGTACGGCTTCTTGAACCCTGAGGCGGCTAGTAATAATACAGCTAATTAGAATAGAGTATGTAATACTTTACTAATTACAATGAAACTTATCTTTGCTCGCCAGGATCGGCTCTAGCTGTTAAACTACACATGTGTACTTGCAGTTCACAACACACTAAATGTGCCACAACTACTGAGTGGCGAATCGATACAAATTCAAATGGCCGTACTGTGGCTTCACTACAGTCTCTAAAAAACACAAGTTCGTAGACACTTGATAACACACTTCTGATAGTTTAACACTGAAATATGCTAAACAGTCGTGCAATTGAGAAGTTATTTTATTTTCGCTAGCAGTTTCGGCAATTCATTATGCCATCTTCAGGCTACATATTCACCTCTCAAAAATAGTCGAAGAATCTCTTCTTCTGTCACGTTCATAGAAGTCGACCCCCTCCTCCTCCCGCCCCCAATCGTGGCGCCCCTCAATTTGCTCTTATGACCTATCGGCCGTCTCCTCCTCGTTTGATAGTGAATGTGATTTTTTAAACTCGTATTGTCGACGTCCAGTGGCCGTGGTGGTGTAGCGAATAGAGCGCTAGACTCTGGCCCTGGGCATCCCTGTTTCAATCGTGAGCAGAAACTGAGATTTTTCCTCGTTCCAGTCCATTCAGGACGGCCCCACGTCCACTTAGCCTACTATCAGAATGAGTACCGCTGATCTTTACCGGAGGTAAAGGCAGGCCAGGTTGATGCAGTCGCTACCCTCCCCCTTCTGGTGTCGCGGTGAACGAAAGGCTGCACATTACCTGTTGCCAGGCCAGTAGCCCGGTCATGGATTGAGCACCACAGATTTTACTTTTCATTGCTGACGCCTTTTCTTCCCTTCAAACGCGAAATTTTGACAGTTTGACACAGTAAGCAGCCAGTTCCCGAAAGAAGACTCCAGCAAGAACGCTGAAACGTTCAGTCGTAAAATTCTGCGAGATTAACGCGGTACCAATCCCCAAGAGCTTTCAATATCAAAGTAAAGCGTGATTCAGAATGAGACGAATCTATGCTCAGGGCATCTGACCCCTGCTAATGTAGCTTTTTGGTGGATAAATAATAAACCTTACTAATACAGAATGCTGTAAATTCCAGGTTTTAGTTGCCCTAACTCGTCTCCCGAATATGCCACTTGTCGTGTTCAGTAGACACTATAAATCCGCATGCTTCTTAAAAACGTGACTGATTTCCGCGGAAGTGGCTGTTGTGAAGGGAAGGTACATCACGTTCTTTGACTTTTCCTGTACATGCCTCTCATTCCTAGGCACTTACTTACTTTCTGTATAGGAGGAAATACATCACACATTATTGCTCCAGAATTCCCCACTTTTTAAGCCCTTTATAGTGGCATTTAAAACATTTTCCTGAGTGCAGGATTCGTCCATGTTTTAGCATATTAGTAGATGATCAAATGTTTGGACTATTTCCTAGCTTCAGGTAGCTTTCTCCTCGTGCCCTCACATGACCAGATTTGTTCTGCACTTTGAGACTCGTGTTCTTAAGTTGACCCCCTCGGTCTCCCAATCTGACTCCACTGGACTTCAGTGCACGGAGGTTTACCAAGGACATTGTATACAGAACAAATGTTCGAAATCTGTTGAATTTGAGACAACGGATCTACGCCACAGTAGAAGCCACAACACCTGCCATGCTTATGAACACGTGGCGAGAAGTCGAGTACCGTTCCTATATCTGTCGACCTACAAATGGTGCCCACTGATCGGCTTTGGTGTTGTTTGTAGGTTTCCGCCCTCTGTTGGAGGCCAGACCGTATCCTTTAGTTGGTATGGTTGCGGTTGTTTGTCTTCTTCTCGTCTTGACTGGCGCCACTCGTTTCACAAGCGTTGCCTGTCTGCTAGTGGCAGCAGCGGCGGTTATCGATATGTAGTAACTGTGGCCCTATCTTTGGGGCGACATCGTTGTTTTGCCGTGTCGTGTGAGTGAGCCAGTTCGGTTGGGGACTCAGGAGGAGCCAGGTCCGCGCAGTGCGGCAACACGCCGGGACCGCTGGTGGCGTGCATGGACTGCTGGATGGAAGGGCTGTGGTCACGAGGGTGCACGACCTCGTCGTAAACCGGATCGTACAGGCTTTAAGATGAGTGCATTTCAATTCAAGAAGAGAAACCTCCACCATTGTGATATCTCGCGATTCTCCAATGACTTGGGTTTGTGTTGCTGCTCGTAGTGTCGCTGAGGCAAAGAGCAGTGAGTGGAGTGCTTGGGGAAAGCGGACCTGATTGTGTATTATTTATTACCATACCTTGTAATGCCCGCATTAAAGGTTATGTATGTCTAGTTAATAGTCCCTGTCGCCTTCTGGAATAAATTTAGCAGTGTAAGGGTTATGTTACAAGGTTACTATCATCTTATTTCACCCGTTTGGTGGTCAGTTGCTTGTTTCTTTTAATTAGCCTTTGCCTGTATTTGCTGTTTTACAGCAGGTTTCTAAATTTTTATATAACTGCCATACCTGGAGTGTAAGCCCTTCAGCCGTGATTGTGGTCATTTGCTTTGAAAAACTAATTCGATATTTGTATTTTAGCAGTAAGCCTTAAACCTTATTTACTGCCATTCCTGCCATCTGATACCTTCTGCTGTGTTTGTGGCCACTTACTTTTTAATATTTCAATACCTGTAAGTTGTAATTCCAGTGAGTTCTTAAAACATTCTTAATTTACCGCCATTCTTTGCATGTACGGCCTTCAGCCGTGATCACAGTGGCTTTTTTTTAAGTTATCTGTATCTGTATTTTATGGTGATATGCTAAATTGTCCCCCCATGAACCATGGACCTTGCCGTTGGTGGGGAGGCTTGCGTGCCTCAGCGATACAGATGGCCGTACCTTGGGTGCAACCACAATGGAGGGGTATCTGTTGAGAGGCTAGACAAACGTGTGGTTCCTGAAGAGCGGCAGCAGCCTTTTCAGTTGTTGCAGGGGCAACAGTCTGGATGATTGACTGATCTGGCCTTGTAACACTAACCAAAACGGCCTTGCTGTGCTGGTACTGCGAACGGCTGAAAGCAAGGGGAAACTACGGCCGTAATTTTTCCCGAGGGCATGCAGCTTTACTGTATGGTTAAATGATGATGGCGTCCTCTTGGGTAAAATATTCCGGAGGTAAAATAGCCCCCATTCGGATCTCCGGGCGGGGACTACTCAAGAGGATGTCATTATCAGGAGAAAGAAAACTGCCGTTCTGCGGATCGGAGCGTGGAATGTCAGATTCCTTAATCGGGCAGGTAGGTTAGAAAACTTAAAAAGGGAAATGGATAGGTTAAAGTTAGATATAGTGGGAATTAGTGAAGTTCGGTGGAAGGAGGAACAAGACTTCTGGTCAGGTGACTACAGGGTTATAAATACAAAATCAAATAGGGGTAATGCAGGGGTAGGTTTAATAATGAATTTAAAAAAATAGGAGTGCGAGTAAGCTACTACAAACAGCATAGTGAACGCATTATTGTGGCAACGATAGACACGAAGCCCATACCTACTACAGTAGTACAAGTTTATATGCCAACTAGCTCTGCAGATAATGAAGAAATTGATGAAATGAATGATGAGATAAAAGAAATTATTCAGGTAGTGAAGGGAGACGAAAATTTAATAGTCATGGGTGACTGGAATTCGGGAGTAGGAAAAGGGAGAGAAGGAAACATAGTAGGTGAATATGGATTGGGGGGAAGAAATGAAAGAGGAAGCCGCCTGGTAGAATTTTGCACAGAGCATAACTTAATCATAGCTAACACTTGGTTCAAGAATCATAAAAGAAGGTTGTATACCTGGAAGAATCCTGGAGATACTAAAAGGTATCAGATAGATTATATAATGGTAAGACATAGATTTAGGAACCAGATTTTAAATTTTAAGACATTTCCAGGGGCAGATGTGGACTCTGACCACAATCTAGTGGTTATGAACTGTAGATTAAAACTGAAGAAACTGCAAAAAGGTGGGAATTTAAGGAGATGGGACCTGGACAAACTGATTAAACCAGAGGCTGTACAGAGTTTCAGGGAGAGCTTAAGGGAACAATTGTCAAAAATGGGGGAAAGAAACACAGTAGAAGAAGAATGGGTAGCTTTGAGAGATGAAGTAGTGAAGGCAGCAGAGGATCTAGTAGGTAAAAAGACGAGGGCTAGTAGAAATCCTTGGGTAACAGAAGAAATATTGAATTTAATTGATGAAAGGAGAAAATATAAAAATGCAGTAAATGAAGCAGGCAAAAAGGAATACAAACGTCTCAAAAACGAGATCGACAGAAGTGCAAAATGGCTAAGCAGGGATGGCTAGAGGACAAATGTAAGGATGTAGAGGCTTATCTCACTAGGGGTAAGATAGATACTGCCTACTGGAAAATTAAAGAGACCTTTGGAGAAAAGAGAACCACTTGTATGAATATCAAGAGCTCAGATGGAAACCTAGTTCTCAGCAAAGAACGGAAAGCAGAAAGGTGGAAGGAGTATATAGAGGGTCTATACAAGGGCGACGTACTTGAGGACAATATTCTGGAAATGGAAGATAATGTAGATGAAGACGAAATGGGAGATACAATACTGCGTGAAAAGTTTGACAGAGCACTGAAAGACCTGAGTCGAAACAAGGCCCCGGGAGTAGACAACATTCCATTAGAACTACTGACGACCTTGGGAGAGCCAGTCCTGACAAAACTCTACTATCTGGTGAGCAAGATGTATGAGACGGGCGAAATACCCTCAGACTTCAAGAAGAATATAATAATTCCAATCCCAAAGAAAGCAGGTGTTGACAGATGTGAAAATTACCGAACAATCAGTTTAATAAGTCACAGCTGCAAAATGCTAACGCGAATTCTTTACAGACGAATGGAAAAACTAGTAGAAGCCGACCTCGGGGAAGATCAGTTTGGATTCCGTAGAAATATTGGAACACGTGAGGCAATACTGACCTTACGACTTATCTTAGAAGAAAGATTCAGAAAAAGCAAACCTACGGTTTTAGCAATGTTGACTGGAATATTCTCTTTCAAAAGGTGGCAGGGGTAAAATACAGGGAGCGAAAGGCTATTTACAATTTGTACAGAAACCAGATGGCAGTTATAAAGTCGAGGGGCATGAAAGGGAAGCAGCGGTTGGGAAGGGAGTGAGACAGGGTTGTAGCCTCTCCCCGATGTCATTCAGTCTGCATATTGAGCAAGCAGTAAAGGAAACAAAAGAAAAATTCGGAGTAGGTATTAAAATCCATGGAGGTTCGCCGATGACATTGTAATTCTGTCAGAGACCGCAAAGGACTTGGAAGAGCAGTTGAACGGAATGGACAGTGTCTTGAAAGGAGGATATAAGATGAATATCAACAAAATCAAAACAAGGATAATGGAATGTAGTCGAATTAAATCTGGTGATGCTGAGGGAATTATATTTGAAAATGAGACACTTAAACTAGTAAAGGAGTTTTGCTATTTGGGGAGCAAAATAACTGATGATGGTCGAAGTAGAGAGGATATAAAGTGTAGACTGGCAATGGCAAGGAAAGCGTTTCTGAAGAAGAGAAATTTGTCAACATCGAGTATAGATTTAAGTGTCAGGAAGTCGTTTCTGAAAGTATTTGTATGGAGTGTAGCCATGTATGGACGTGAAACATGGACGATAAATAGTTTGGACAAGAAGAGAATACAAGCTTTCGAAATGTGGTGCTACAGAAGAATGCTGAAGATTAGATGGGTAGATCACATAATTAATGAGGAGGTATTGAATAGAATAGGGGAGAAGAGGAGTTTGTGGCACAACTTGAGAAGAAGAAGGGACCAGTTGGTAGGACATGTTCTGAGGCATCAAGGGCTCACAAATTTAGCATTGGAAGGCAGCGTGGAGGGTAAAAATCGTAGAGGGAGACCAAGAGATGAATACACTAAGCAGATTCAGAAGGATGTAGGTTGCAGTAAGCACTGAGAGATGAAGAAGCTTGCACAGGATAGAGTAGCATGGAGAGCTGCATCAAACCAGTTTCAGGACTGAAGACCACAACAACAACAACAACATGCTAAATTGTAACGCACTGAAAGCACTATTATTTACGCAGTTGTTTATTCCTTCACTAGTAATGTGTGCTATTTTTTTATTTATTGTTGAGTCTGGAATTACTGTTTTAAAAATAAATGTGTGTAACTGTGAAAGGCAACCAATAGTAACTGACTACGGCCCCGTCTGTCAACGCCCACAACTGCAGAATTTGGGCTACCGAAAATCCTAGAACTGTCGTGGAAACTCCATTGCACGACGAGTAAGTCACGGTATTTACCGTTATCGGGCCTTTTTTCTTCGAGGAAATGCGTGATTCTGGTTTTGTAACTGCTACCGTGACGAGTGAGAGGTACGCCGATATGTTACAGAATCGCATCATCCCCAGCCTGGCTGATGAACACTTGCTGGAACGCACGATGTTTATGCAGGATGGCGCTCCACCCCATATTGCTAGACGCGTGAAAGATCTCTTGCGCGCGTCGTTTGGTGATGATCGTGTGCTCAGCCGCCACTTTCGTCATGCTTGTCCTCCCAGTCCCTAGACCTCAGTCCGTGCGATTATTGGCTTTGGGGTTAGCTGAAGTCGCAAGTGTATCGTGATCGACCGACATCTCTAGGGATGCTGAAAGACAACATCCGACGCCAATGTCTCACCATAACTCCGGACATGCTTTACAGTGCTGTTCACAACATTTTTCCTCGACTACAGCTATTGTTGAGGAACGATGGTGGATATATTGAGCATTTCCTGTAAAGAACATCATCTTTGCTTTGTCTTACTTTGTTATGCTAATTATTGCTATTCTGATCAGATGAAGCGCCATCTGTCGGACATTTTTTTGAACTTTTGTATTTTTTTGGTTGTAATAAAACCCCATGGCATACCAAGCATGTGTGTCAATTTGTACCTCTCTATCTACATTATTCCGTGATTTATTTAGTTTTCAAATTTATACCGACTTTTTGATCTCCGGTATATTGATTAGTATGTACGTTTTTTTCTAGAAATAATTCGTTCCAATACTTTGCAACGATGACTTACTAAACTGATGGTGCGGAAATGTTGTCACCTGTTAACATCCGCCTTCTTAGGAACAGGCGTTATTACAGCGCCTGGCAAAAAAAGTCAAGTATCCAGACGGCATGGTCGGACGTCAGTGTCGATTTCGTACACGTACACACCCTCTGTGGGTATTTAAGTGATTAGAATTGCATTCTATGTGACAGGTACAGAGACCAGCGGAGTGCATTAGAGATGTTCGTATTTAGTACTGTTACCAGGCTTGGTAGCGTATAAAAGGGATGTGCAGAGTGCCAGATGTTGGTGGTCACTGTGAAGGACACAGAGATGCCGCATACTTGTGTCAGACAGCGTCGTCAGCATCCGATAAGGACCTCACTATGGGCATCCATTTGTTTGGCGGGTCGTATCGTGCAATGTCCACATTTGTAGAGCGTTAGGATGTGACAGAGGTCCATTGTTGGACTTCATAGTAACGTGACGGCAGGCATACTGTCAAGGTTCCGGTCGACCACATCTAACCACCGCAAGTGAGAATCGCTGCATTGTGCACCAAGGATACTGTAAACCCTTTACATCTGTCCTGTCGTCCGAAGAAAAGTAATAGACTTCCTGCAACATTCTGTCTTCCTGCACCACTAACCCGAGACTAGCAGCAGCCGGACAAGGGAGTTAACCGTCACTTGCGTACGATGCCGTTAACGCTAAGACACAAACGGCTAAATCTGGAGTGGTGCCGTGACCAAAACGCATGGACTGTTGGCGAATGGCACCACACTTAGTTCAGCGATAAATCAGGGCTCTGCATTACCCCTCACGACAGTTGTGAGTAGGGCAGCGACCTGGAGAGAAGGCCCATTCTTTCAATGTTTTGGAGATGTTTCAAGTCACGGCTGGTAGTGATTAAGAGAACTCTGACGCCACGACAGTGCACCACCGACATCCTGCGTTCTCATGTGTTACCTGTCATGCCACAATATCGTGCCAATTTTCAAGAGAGCAATGCTCGTTCACACATGGCAGGTGCTTCTATGAACTGTCCGTGTGATGACGAGGTGCTCCAGAGATCGTCAGATCTGTCCCCGTTACAACATGTGTGGGAGCAGATCGGATGTCAACGCCATCGAAGTGCCAGTATTTGGGATATCAAGGATCAGTTACAACAGCTGTGGACCAGCTTGATTGAGGAGAAAAATGGCTTTCTGTCACCCTTGCCCACCAAAACAGTGCACTACATCTAGGCTGGAGGGTGTTGGTTGGTTGGTTGATTTGGGGGAGGGGACCAAACAGCGGGTTCTAAGCGCTTCAGTCTAGAACTGCGCGACCGCTACGGTCGCAGGTTCGAATCCTGCCTCGGGCATGTGTGCCCCAACCGGGACTCGAACCCGGGATCTCCTGCTTACATGGCAGACGCTCTATCCATCTGCATCTGAGCAAACATCTATTAGGCGCACTACGAATGTAGTGTTGTGGACATGTTGGGAATGTGGATCTCACGGGCGGCGTGCAAGGGATAAGTCCCTGCAGACGCACTATCCTCTGTGCCCGCGGTGGCTCAGATGGATAGAGCGTCTGCCATGTAAGCAGGAGATCCCGGGTTCGAGTCCCGGTTGGGGCACACATTTTCAACATGTCCCCAATGAAGTGTATCAACGCCTGCTTGCAGCTAGGGTGTCAATTTAATTATCATTTCATTTCTAGCAAAGCTGCATGGTCATCGACGGTAACTGTTCTTTCGGGAACAGATACTACTGTCATATATAGGAAAATGATATCGTTAAAGGAGGGACAATATACGACAAATACCAGGCGATAAATAAGTGGACATACGACCGATTTGTCGAATCTCGTCGTAACGAGAATGTAACAACGAGAATACTTCAGGAGTGGGCTGCAGGTGCAGCTCTTCAGTATACGGCTAACAAGGATTTTACGTTTGCTGCATCATTATCTTGGGCAAGAAATTTGAAACCGGAGAATAAAATTCGTCAACGGCACGTCACTAAATACGTCTCTCATAAGGAGATACAAAATATAGAAGATATATAGAAAGTGGCGGCTCTTTTCAGCACGCAAACGGCGTCACTTATGACCGGTTTTAACCGTGATTACGTGATCTCGCAGGTTCGAATCCTGCCTCGGGCATGGATGTGTGTGATGTCCTTAGGTTAGTTAGTTTTAAGTAGTTCTAAGTTCTAGGGGACTGATGACCTCAGCAGTTAAGTCCCATAGTGCTCAGAGCCATTACGTGATCAACACAGATCAAACAGGATGCGAGTATCGGGTGAACATTCGAAGAACGTTATCGCATAAGAAGAAAAACGAACCCTAGTCGCAGTTGATAGTAAAAACAAACTAACACATTCGTACACGGCGCAATATGCCATCACAGCCTCTGGAATATTGTTGCCTAAGGTTTTCCTGTGTTTACAAGAAACGAATGTTAAATTTGGTCCTCGGGTTATAGAAGAGATCAATTAGTTTAACCGACTCTTTGAAAAATGTTTACATTACCTGCTCCAAATCCGGGAAACTGACGAATGCGATTTACAGAACATTTCTTAAGAATGTTTTAAAACCATACGTTTCTGATAACAAGTTTTGTCTAATGTTGGATTCCCGGAGTGGACAAATTAATACTACAATATATGACACAATGTTTATAGATGGCGAGGGTCAGCCGACGTGCACAGTAAAAGTAATACCGTCAAACTGCACACCCGTGTGCCAGCCGTGTGATGTTTATTTCTATCGCCAGGTTAAAAACTTTATTTCCGGGCTTCAGAATTGCAGTGTGCTTCTGGAAACCCAGCGGGAATTGCACAACCGCGCCGACCGGTGTGGCCAAGCGGTTCTAGGCGCTTCAGTCTGGAACCGCGCGACCGCTACGGTCGCAGGTTCGAATCCTGCTTCGGGCATGGATGTGTGTGATGTCCTTAGGTTAGTTAGGTTTAAGTAGTTCTAAGTTCTAGGGGACTGACGACGTGAGATGTTAAGTCCCATAGTGCTCAGAGCCATTTGAACCATTTTTGCACAACCGCACGGATGCAATAACTATTCACAGTATAATTCATAACCAACTTTCAGCACCGAATTTTCAGGCAATTGTATCGTATGCGTTGTAAGCATCAAAATTAATTCCCGAAAAAGACATATTTTTTAAATGTAAACCAAGTTTGTTTTCGGCCGACTCTTCGGAAGGAACAGTGTAGCTGTCGAAAAATTACATTCATTAGACGTTCTTGGTGCCGTGAGTATATTTGTTTCGAATGGTTTCTATGACAAGTACCATCCATCTAGTTGTTCGAAGAAAAGTGAGGACACGTAACAGTAACTGGAAGAGCCATTGTAAAATGACCTGGAGTAACATTTTAGTTGTTTACTATCCCAAGAGGTTTGAGAAATTTATTTGCCTACCTTATTACTATCATTCCTTATTGATTTACTTACCTTATTAACCCTCTCATCACTATCAATTGAGATATGGAAAAATACAAACTAAAAGAACACCCGCTAGGTTTCTACGAGATTCGAACCTGGGTTCTCCGATTCCCAGCCAGTTACCTTGGCCGTTGCGCTATCGGTAAAAAGCGTTTACCATGTGGGTACAGAAGCGGCAGTTGTAAAATTTTCTTTCCACGATTTCTGGAAAAGTATGCGTTTTCGGACCCCATACCTGATTATGAAAAATGCTCTGTTTACAATTATCTGTGGATCCTGCCAATTTTGAGTCGATTGCTCGATATAACTTTTAGGGGTGATTTTCTCAAAAACGCGGTGATGTTGACCCAAAATATCTTAGATTCCTTCGTTTTAGGTTGTACACAAGCGACCTGCTAAATTTGAGCCGAATCGGTTGGCCATGTCTGAGGCCTTCCCTTTGTTAGACAGCTTGCAGACAATCTCTGGTTTGCTTAAGGAAACAGTAAAGATTGTCAGTCAATTTTACACTTTTTTTTCTCTTTTACATTTCACTACGACCGGTTTCGGCTACTGCCATCTTCAGATCTGTTAAAAAACAAAAACCGTGTGTAACCACCTAAGGTAGTTTGCTGACGCAAAATCTATAAAAGTCCTAGTGCTGCATAAGAAAGATAAAACGTTTACAGGATTAACAGTCATGTATACCAGCAACACATACCATAAAATATTCTGATGTAATATCAACGTCATACTAAACATGTAGATACATAGTAAGTGCTGCTGATGATCAGAATGCATCTGGTAGTTACACAAAAAAAACTGAGGCCAGCAGAAGGAACTATAGCTAGGCTACATGATTAACCAGTATCGCAACTGTAATGGTTAAAATGTGGTATGTGTAGTCATTAATTAAAATTACTTCACATGGCAAAACGAGCGTCTGATAATAAAACATGTACTGACATACTCCAAGTGGAATTGGATCGATAGTTAAAATCCACATAAAAATACAAATAAAAATGTGAAGCTTCTAACCCGGCAAGGTAAAACATACACCTATAAATTAAAATCTTCCAGCCTGACAGATCAATTAGAGTAAACGTAATTCTTTTTTTTTTACACTTGCCGCCCTGATTTTACGACCCACCACCTAATTGCTTAAGGTGGGTCTTTATTGACGACTTTGCCGCTGCGATCGGTGTGTGGGCGCTGATGTGGCTGAACCTCCACACCAGTTCCCGCATCCGATCGCACCGTTGTCCGTGTCCCGCCACGTGGAGGCGCGTCATAGTTGATCGTGTTTTGTTTTTGTCTCTTTTATTTTGTTTTCTTTTACTTGGTTATCTTTGTTTGCTATTTATCTTTCTTTTCTTTTCTTTATGGCAGCGTTGCCAAAACGTTTAACAAAAATTCACATGAAGTTTAAATTTTGAAAAAGAAATACAAAAATAAAGTTTAGAATGAAGAAGAGGAAAGAAGATAGGAAATGAAGAAGTTTATTGTCCCTCCACCCTGGGGAACTGAGGATGAAAGCCTTGGAATTAGTCGTCAAGCCATTGATCCTCAGTCTCCAATCCTTTGCTTACCTTTAACCAAGGAGATCTATGCTAATCTAATTTCTATACTAATTACTAAATCTTTTACTAAGATAATTACGCTATTAACAGGTTTAAAGTGTCGTGTTTGTCTGTGGCAATTGCGACGGTGCGCCCACACTGTTTACATCTATTCATGTTGAGGTTTAGTTATGTGTAATCTATTGTGATATCTGTGCATTATGTTTAGACTAATGTATTTCTGTCGGTCTTCTTTCTGTCTCGGTTTTCATCCCCCACACTATGGCGTCTATGTAGGTGCTGCATCTAGGTTTGTCGTCTGTACGGTCTCTCGCGCCTGTACTCTTTATGGCATTCATCTGAGATTTTTTCTGTCAATATGTTTAGTTCGTCCCATAATTCTGGTGCATCGTATATGTGTTGTTCAGTTTGTAACTGTTGTATTCCTGGTGTGTTCCTGTGTTGTCTGTGTTTCCCACAGAATAGGATTGTGTGTTCGGGGGTTCCCATACCTCCGCATGTACATGTACATGTGTCTCTTAGACTCACGCGGTTCATGTGCGTGGGACAAGGTCCGTGCCCAGTCAAGAAATGCACCCTGCCGCGGCTACGATCGGCATGTTTCATTCGTAACCTTTCCGTGACATCCGGAAAAAATGTATGAACTCTCCATCCCTTATCATTTGTGCCACATTCTTCTTGCCATGTATCGGTTTTCCATTGTTTGAGGTCCCGCATGTTGTTCAGCGGAGAACCAGTTATTATATTAACCTGGTCCTAGTCTGCCCATCTTTAACCAGTACCGTGCAGCCCGATGCCTAATTGTTATATCTATCGGAAATATTCCAAGCGCTACACACAGTGCTTCGATCGATGTCGTGCCAAATGCTCCAAATAGTCGCATTAGGACGCTTCTCTGCTCTCGCCTAACTGCTGTTCTGTTTGTGAGGAGGTTGAGTCTGTGCGCCCATGTACTGGCCGCAAAACATGGTACTGATTCGAAGAGTGCGCAGTGGTAGGTTCGTGTGAGTGACAAAGGAAGTCTGTATTGTCTTGAATTTATCCTTGCCAGTTTGTGCAGTATTTTTTCTGCGTTGTCTGTTGATATTCTAATGTGTTCATGAAAATTCAGCTTTTCATCTATGTGTACGCCCAAGTAGCGGGTTACTCTCGTTCTTTTTATGTTGTTTTCCCCTAATTTGAGCGATGGGTTGCGTTTTAATTGACCTTTCAAAAGAGTGTATGTTGTTTTGTTACCCACTATTTTGAGCTTGTTTGTGTTGCACCATTGCGTTATTGTTTGCAATGTGCCACTCGCCTTCTCCTCTAGCTGGGCTCTTGTGTTTGCTGAGATGACCACAAGCAGGTCGTCTGCATACGCGACAACTCCATCTGCCCTGTTGTCCCTATCCAGCAGCTGCAGGAGGTGTTCAAAGATTATGTCCCAGAAGATGGGCCCATAGATCGAACCCTGGGGGCAACCTTTGGTAATTTTGCTTATTACTTTCGGGCTGCCCACACGCCATTCCACTATTGTGTCACTACAGTAGTCTAACAGACTATTGTATAGGGCTGCGGGTACTTCCATCTGGCGTAACCTCAGAAACAAACTGGCCACCACAGGTTGTCAAAAGCCCCTGCGATGTCAATCATAATTGCTAATGAGTATTTGTTGTCTGTGTTTTGTGTAATTTCGAGGGCTCTGTTAATTGCGCCATCAATGCTTTTGCCTTTTCTAAATCCAAACGTGTGGGTTTAGCCCAAGTGGGGCTCTGTGAGCCTGTAAGCGGTCACACAGTAGCCTCTCTTGGACTTTTGCCATGATATTTATTAGACATATTGGTCGGTATGATTTAGCATCAGATGGATCTCAGTCTGCTGACGTACGTATAATAACTGCGCTTGAGGTTTTCCAGATTGTCGGTACGCGGCCTAGTCGTAAGGCTTCATTTAATAGTTCTGTTAAGTAAGGAGTGATCTATGGTGCTAGCCTCTTAAGCACCTCTGCATGGATCCGATCCGGTCCTGGTGCTTTCTTATTTTTTATCGCTACCGCAACTTCCTCGTGCACAAAGGGACAGGTGACAGTAATTGTGTTATATGGTTCTTGTAGTTCGTGCCTTAGTGCAGTCTGTTCCTGTGCGTCTGTGTCGATGACGTCCTCCGGGAGGGGTTTGTTCAGCAGATATTGTGCTGTGTTTCTCCATCCCGTTGTCATCGGACTGTACTGCCGTAGCGTGCCTAGTGCCAATGGGGTCTTAATTTTGTCTGTCAATATTCTGTATTGTTCTCCCAGATGTTTTGTTGTGTATGTGTGGCCACGTAGCTTTCCCATTGTTGTTGGTCTGGTTTGCAACAACGTGTTTTGGGAAAGGTCTTTAGCTTCCCTATACGCAGCTGTTTTATTGGTCTGTCTTTTTGTATCAAGTTCTCTGATACAGTCTTACTCTTTCTTGTCATGTCCCTTTTTAGTCTGGTTACTTCGTCTGACCATGGAGTTACCCGTTCTTTGCTGGTTTTGATCTTAGGTAGGGCTGATTCTTAGGCTTTTTGTATTATTTCTGTAAGTTTATGTGCCCTAAAGTCTACGCATCCTCGTATGTTCTGTATGTTTTCATGTTGAACCATTTGTTGTAGTCTAATCCAGTTCGCCCTTTTGAAATTGAAATGTACTGTGTTGTATGTAATGTGGTTATCGTTTGCGGTGAGTTTGATTTCAATTATGTTATGGTCGCTAGTAGTCAGAGAGTCGTGTGTGGTCCATCTTTGTAACCATCCTAGTGCTTTATCGTTGATTGTGGTAATGTCGATTTTGATACTGGATCCGTCTGCTCTTCTATAGGCAGGTGTGGGTCCGTCCTCGTTTAAGATATATAATTGTGTCTCCTGTATGGCGTCACTGACTTTTCGTCCCCTGTCATCTGTTCCGTCAGAATGCCATAATGTGGATCTGGCGTTAATGTCTGCACATGTAATTAGATTCTTATGTCTAGAGTACAAAGCTATGTCCTTAATCATTTCTGTATATGGTTCTATATCATCGCTATACTGTGTGCACAGTGACGCAATCACCCATGTGTCTCCTCCTTTAGTTAGCTCTGCAGTGGCCGGATGACTATTGCACAGCTGCGAGATCTTTACCGTGTTTATCTTTCTGGTTAAAACCACCAGGGCAGCGTTGCAATTCTGACTGTCAGATATTGCGACAGCGTCCCAGGGCAAATTTGTCAATTTACCCTGGGTTGTTGCGTAGGGTTCTTGCAGGCAGAGAATGTCTGCTTGCAAGTCTACAGCAACCCGCGGCAGTTCTGCGCTTACAGGGGTACTTCTATTCGTGTTTAATTGAAGTATGTTCATGGGTGTTTAACGTGTGTGTGGTCAATGTCAGTTCCACCGTGCGCCCTCCCTTGGTCCTTGTACACCTGATGTGGGCTGTAGATTTCTTCGCTCCGCCTGCACGCAAGTAAACGTAATTGTAAGGTAATTAACAAAGCAGTGACTATTAATTAAAAATTAAGAAATCGATAGACGATAATATATCCGGAGTGTGGTCTCAATGGCGACAAGTCGTTTTCCTGCGGTGGAACTTGCGGAGGAAGGCCCAGTCTCCTCGTCGCCGGCAGCCGGCGCGCACTATCGCACGGGAATCCGCTGGGGCGCTCGATGTTGTCCAAACCAATAGGTTTCTAAATACATCAAAATAAGCATTTAGGTTAAACTCATTTTTTTCATTCGGCAGTAATTCCGGTTGCCGTTTTCTGTGCACATAAATCTCCATTTCTTCGAGTAGGATCAGTAACTGTCCCTTTGGCACCCTATGCAACACTTTCATATTATTCTCTACGTTTTCTACCGAATTCTGTAGGAAACATAGAGCATAATATACGACGCCAAAGGGACAGTTACTGAACCTAATCAAAAATCACGGACTCATTTTCAGACTTTATCTCTTCAATTGATGACAGTCAAGATGACCACGTTATTGTGACTACCACTTTCTGATTGGATTGGATTGGATTGTTTGGGGGAGGAGACCAGACAGCGAGGTTATCGGTCTTATCGGATTAGGGAAGGACGGGGAAGGAAGTTGGCCGTGCCCTTTCAAAGGAACCATCCCGGCATTTGCCTGGAGCGATTTAGGAAAATCACGGAAAACCTAAATCACGATGACCAGACGCGGGATTGAACCGTCGTCCTCCCGAATGCGAGTCCAGTGTCCTCTTTCTGACATTGCGGTATTGTTCATCCAGCGTAATATGCTATCGTTTGAATAAACAGCCACAAAAAGAAGTATAAAGCTATAGAAACAAACTTTACACCGTAAACCGAAAGCACGGCAATATACAATCAGTTGAGGATGAGGAACATTATAGCGTTACTAACTCTGAGATTTCAGTATGGTATAAAGCCATCAAGCACAGCCATCAGAACTTTTAAATGCACGATGGGCGTTCGGTAAGTAATGCAACACTTTTTTCTAAAAACAAGAATGTATTTATTCGGGATTGCAATACACCATGTTATTCCCCACTCTTTTGTCTACAAATTCCTATTTTTCAACATAATCTGCATTCCATGCGACGGCCTTGCGCCACCTTACTGGGACCACTCCACTGGTCGACGTCGGAGCCAACCTCTCGCTAATCAATAACCTCTCCATCATCCACGTACTGCTTTCCGCAGAGTGCATCTTTCATTGTGCCAAAAAGATGAAAGTCGGAAGTTGCGAGACGTGGGCTGCAGGATGGATGACGAAGAACAGTCTAATGAAATTTTGTTGCGACAATGACAGACGCATCGCCCAACGTCTCGTCGTGCTTTTGTTCACAGCCAGAACTCCGTAAACTTTATGCAGGCGTCTATGATTATCAGTGATGCTCTGGTTTTCCGGCCAAGGAAACTCACACACAGCTCTCTGCTTGAAATTCACCTCCGCTACAGACGCCACATTAAAGATTACGTATAGCGCCGCCACCTGTCGAAACTTCCTGAAACTATAGGTCTGAAGCGGGAATATTCAATGATGTCCCAAAAAAATCCGCATTTTTTCAACCGAAACTGGTCGAAAAAATGTTGGATTACTTATTAAATACCTCTGTATCATTAAATTAAGAAAGGAATGAATTTGTTGCGTAACTGTCTCCTTACACATAGTCTGTTGGCAAGTACCCAAACTATTGCAGCAACTGACACTGTCCGAAGCTGCTGTTTAAGATCTCATAAATGCCTCAGAACTGATTATGATACCCTCAGACAGGGTAAGTAGGCTGTTTAGGTTCTTATATTGGTAACGCCACCGCCACGTAGCGCTCTGTATGAAAATCACTGGCTGTGCTGTGTGCAGTCTGTGGCTGGTTTGCATTGTTGGAATTTGCTATTGTAGTGTTGGGCAGTTGGCTTTTAACAGCGCATAGCGTTGTGCAGTTGGAGCCTGGAGGTGAGCCGCCAGCAGCGGTGGATGTGGGGAGAGAGATGGCAGAATTTTAAGAGCGGGCGATCTGGTCGTGTGTCCGCCAGAAAGAGTAAATTTGTAATATTGGATATCATGAACTATTATATATATTATGACTTTTGAACACTATTAAGGTAAATACATTGTTTTTTCTCTATCAAAATCTTTCATTTGCTAACTATACCTATCAGTAGTTAGTGCCTTCAGTAGTTAGAATATTTTATTTAGCTGGCAGTAGTGGCGCTCGCTGTATTGCAGTAGTTCGAGTAACGAAGATTTTTGTGAGGTAAGTGATTGTGAAAGGTATAGTTTAATGTTAGTCAGGGCCACTCTTTTATAGGGATTATTTAAAGCCAGATTCCGTTGCGCTGAAAATATTGTGTGTCAGTTTAGTGTTGATCAGAATAAATAAAGAGCCAAATGTCTGAGTACGTTCAAATAACGTAAGGGGTTAACCAGCATAGTAATTCATAAATTTTGCGCTGAAAATATTGTGTGTCAGTTTAGTGTTGACCAGAATAGGTAAAGAGCGAAATGTCTGAGTCCGTTTGTAACAACAACAACTGTACATATGATAAATTTTTTTCTTTCTGAATATTGATAAATTAATGTAAGCAATGTTTTGAATTTCTTTTTCTTTTCGTGTCATGTTAAAGAAACTGTGAGCAACTTTCGAAATGAATATTATTATTTATGTTAGATTTCAAGTAATGTGGTAATCAAAGGGAAGTGTATTTAATGTTAAAACTAATGTAAGATGTGAAAATTGTATTTATACGCTTGGTCCATACGTAGGAAAGGTATTAATATATGTGTAGTAGAAAACCTGTGGTGAATACCCTACCTGTAGGGGAGCGGGAAAAGGTGGAGGCAGGCGAGCGCGGGAAAACGCACACTGGCGCGGTTCGGCACAATGGGCTCAGTATTACAGTCGGAGTTGGGCATCGGTCAGAGGAACACGTACCGTATCGAGGAGGCTATCCAGGAAAAGTGGATTCCATTGAGCCTCGGATGTGCCGATTCCGACGACTACATGGCATGGCTATATTCTTAGGCACAAAATTGGAAAGATTACGACGCTAAGAAGAAGGAAAGTGCCGATGCAGTGAGAGCCTTAGCCGTGCTTGCATGTGTGCTGTGCTTCTCGCTATCTCGCTGCCCACCATCCGCCGCACCGACGTGCACAGGTCAAACATTTATTTCATCTTTAGAAGTGTATCTGTGTGGACCAGTGTCGAAACCGTTTCTAACTGTTCAATAATAACGTGACTTTTACCAGAATTGCCTCAGCCATTACTTATCCTGATCACTGACCTAGACAGGGTCCTTACCACATATTGTGCAACCCGAGTATCCTGAACTGAAAGTTTAAAGTTAGTGTTAACGAGAATTATCAGCAGACAAATCTATGCTATAAAGAAGTTTAAAGTTCTGTGTGTTATTGCAAATGTTGATAAAGAACAAAAGTATGACTAAATTGGAAGAGAGTTTTTTTGAATTGAGTTAGCGATGTTATTTAATTAATTTGAGACAGAAATAATGACAGTTAAATAATTCAGAAGTAAGACAAAAGAGTAGTTATCCATAGATTGATAATTTTGAGTGTTAATTTACCTTCAGTACTTAATAGTTTCAGTATAACGACCATAACACTTTCAGCCCCCCCCCCCTTTTTTCTTGTCTGTTCTTTCAAATCTTGAAGGGTACTGATCAGATTTGAACAGCAAAGTTAAGTTCTATATTAAACCTAAGTGTATTAGTGTTTTTCCAATTTTAATAGTGACTTTGTATGTGTACTTTCAAGATTGCTAATTCTAGGGTAATCTATGCCCGATTTCAGTCTGATCAATATACAAAATGCAGTTCGTAGTAATCATTGCTGTGTGGTGTTGTGTAATTTATAGCTCATCCAAATTAGTACAAAAGAAGAAAACCTTAGTTCAGTAGATTCTTTCTGGTTCCAAACTTTGCCATAAAACGCAACATTACTACGTGTTATTATGCTTGTACATGCACACACTTTGTACAAGGAAAAACTCACTCAATGCCTAATGAGGCTGGCGACCGTATTATTAATCATTGGTAACCTCTGCTGTGTGTACTTCTTGTCCGTGCGAATGCAGAATTGTACTTTACATTTGCTTGACGCATCACTGTAGTTACTGACTGGATATAAGTCCGAATTGCTTCCAATTAGGTACACGTGGTCAACTTATGTACTAAAATCCTTGTTTATAAGGTGAAGCCCGTGAACTTATTACAGTACAGGCTTTAAAGAGCTAACGTACGCCCGAGCGGACAGTAGCGTTACACGTTCAGTTCTGCTCAGCTGTTTGAAAATCAAATAATGTAAGAGGTTTATCAGCACAGTAATTCAATAAATTTTCTAAGGAGGCGTTTCAACAGAAAATCTGCAATAAAGACCTCCTGTCTAGGCCAAAATACGACACACATGACTTTTAGCGATAAAATTATTTGCCTGAACTTTACATTTTTTGATGATATTGAGTACCTCCGTTCCATGGATTATTGTTTTGCCATTTGAAGTCTCTAGTGCCAGTTCAGCTTAAACGTTCATCACCTTCACTTCGGTACCGCTTAAGGAAACTCAAATCACTGTGCAGACGATTTGTTTCGGGCACCTACATCTCCATCTACATTTATACTCCGCAAGCCACCCAACGGTGTGTGGCGGAGGGCACTTTACGTGCCACTGTCATTATCTCCCTTTCCTGTTCCAGTCGCGTATGGTTCGCGGGAAGAACGACTGCAGGACAGCCTCCGTGCGCGTTCGAATCTCTCTAATTTTACATTCGAGATCTCCTCTGGAGGTATAAGTAGGAGGAAGCAATACACTCGATACCTCATCCAGAAACGCACACTCTCGAAACCTGGACAGCAAGGCTCTGAGCACTATGGGACTCAACATCGTAGGTCATAAGTCCCCTAGAACTTAGAACTACTTAAACCTAACTAACCTAAGGACATCACACACACCCATGCCCGAGGCAGGATTCGAACCTGCGACCGTAGCAGTCCCGCGGTTCCGGACTGCAGCGTCAGAACCACTAGACCACCGCGGCCGGCGTGGACAGCAAGCTACACCGCGATGCAGAGCGCCTCTCTTGCAGAGTCTGCCACTTGAGTTTGTTAAACATCTCCGTAACGCTATCACGGTTACCAAATAACCCTGTGACGAAACGCGCCGCTTTTCTTTGGATCTTCTCTATCTCCTCCGTCAACCCGATCTGGTACGGATCCCACACTGATGATCAATACTCAAGTATAGGTCGAACGAGCGTTTTGTAAGCCACCTCCTTTGTTGATGGACTACATTTTCTAAGGACTCTCCCAATGAATCTCAACTTGGTACCCGCCTTACCAACAATTAATTTTATATGATCATTCCACTTCAAATCGTTCCGCACGCATACTCCCAGATATTTCACAGAAGTAACTGCTACCAGTGTTTCTTCCGCTATCATATAATCATACAATAAAGGATCCTTCTTTCTATGTATTCGCAATACATTAAATTTGTCTATGTTAAGGGTCAGTTGCCACTCCCTGCACCAAGTGCCTATCCGCTGCAGATCTTCCTGCATTTCGCTACAATTTTCTAATGCTGCAACTTCTCTGTATACTACAGCATCATCCACGAAAAGCCGCATGGAACTTCCGACACTATCTACTAGGTCATTTATATACATTGTGAAAAGCAATGGTCCCATAACACTCCCCTGTGGCACGCCAGAGGTTACTTTAACGTCTGTAGACGTCTCTCCATTGATAACAACATGCTGTGTTCTGTTTGCTAAAAACTCTTCAATCCAGCCACACAACTGGTGTGATATTCCGTAGGCTCTTACTTTGTTTATCAGGCGACAGTGCGGAACTGTATCGAACGCCTTCCGGAAGTCAAGGAAAATGGCATCTACCTGGGAGCCTGTATCTAATATTTTTTGGGTCTCATGAACAAATAGAGCGAGTTGGGTCTCACACGATCGCTGTTTCCGGAATCCATGTTGATTCCTACAGAGTAGATTCTGGGTTTCCAGAAATGACATGATACGCGAGCAAAAAACATGTTCTAAAATTCTACAACAGATAGATGTCAGAGATATAGGCCTATACTGTTGCGCATCTGCTCGACGACCATTCTTGAAAACTGGAACTATCTGTGTCAGCATGAGCACCGTGTCGTATAGTTTACCCTCTTTGTGAGAATTTCATATGTAACATTTCTTGAAACTAGAGGAAACTCATTAAACACGAACAAAATCGTAAAGTGTGTGTTTCCTTGAATCATTGCACCAACTTTCCTCCACTAAGTCGTCTATGTCGCACTTAATCCAGAACATTAGAGCGGCCACATTTTCACTCTATAACTATTCTCATATCACTACATCATTGACAGTGTTATCTTCATAAACTTTACTAACTGTAAATGTCGTATGGTATCATTGGTTGGCCGGCCGCGGTGACCGAGCGGTTCTAGGCGCTACAGTCCGGAACCGCGCGACCGCTACGGTCGCAGGTTCGAATCCTGCCTCGTGCATGGATGTGTGTGATGTCCTTAGGTTAGTTAGGTTCAAGTAGTTCTGAGTTCTAGGGGACTGATGACAGATGTTATGTCCCATTGTGTTCAGAGCCATTTGAACCATTTTTATTGTTGGTCGAGATATCACACAAGTGAGGTTCAGCCGCCTGTGGGACAGGATGTTCTTTCTTCGCGCACATTGGCCTCTTTCCCTGCGGATAAGCGAGAACCTTATCTTTTGCGTACTTATAAGAGTGCAAGTGAGTATAACGAATGCGTGTATAGTGTTGTGTTATGTCTGTATTGCGTGATGATGAGAGAGGAGAGGGGGTGAAACAGGGTGCCGGCACATAGTCTAGTCCTCCCGAATAGAATCAAGGGGGGTGCCGAGCTTAACGTCCCTATCCTATGGGCGAATTACCATCAACAGTGTCATACGCGTCACGTGATAAGGCACTGCGGAGGGATCCGAAATTTAATTCAGTACAATGGCGCTGAGGCATTTTAAAGAAGCACAATCAAGCGAACGAATGTTTCCCTTAGGACGCTTACGGATAGCCAACGGATGCCGGTAGGTAGAGCATCGCCAGACAGTTTACCGCAGCGCTGCAGGGGCCGTAGTTAAAAATGGCACTAACGCTTTAAAAAGTAAAAATAAAGAATAACTTAAAAGAAAAACGTCTCGTAGAATGGCCCTGTAAGAACATATATTTCACGGTATGAAATACCCATTCGCCTGTTTCAATGTAAATGGTTTGGATTGTGAGCTTTCATCGAGTAAACAATGTTCCTTATACGGGCACCTTGATATTTTTTTCTTCTATATTCTTCATAGTATAATTGAAAAATAACTGAAGCCCATAATACATGCTCCGGTACACTTCATTTACAGTCTTAGTCTCTCACATAAAAACGAATAATCTCCTCCTATGTACCTTTTCTGCAGTTCACGTTGTCCAGGTTATCTGGCACTGAATTAACGTGGACTTGGATTGTTAATTACACATGTAGAGGAAGTCACTGTTTTAACTGGAACTGCGCTTCATATGTCACTCGGGTTTTGCTGACGAACTCTCACAGCTCTATATTTTGTTAACTGAACACGTCTCTTACTTAGTAGTCAAGTGTTCCAACCTAACAGCGAAATTTCAGCTGCAGTTATTACACAGTCAGTCCCAACATTCTGCACAGCTGATTCCTAGCGTCCTACATTGATAACGGGCCAGCTCCGAAAGTGGTTGCTTCGTTATAATGTTTCGCTAAAGTCGACATGGTGTCACTGACACCAAATTCTCCATTCACATGAGCCTTATTTCGACACAAAGTTAGAGAGATGGCTAAACGATATGAATATGATATTGTATACTTATACTCCAATACAACTTTGTGAGATTAGTTTTATGACTGCTTCTGAAAATTGTAATAAGTTCCTGGATCCAGAACGCCAACGAATTACATTTTGCATCAAAATATAAACTTTTACAAATTAATGAAATATGTTGAACGAGCCTGAAGTATGTATTAATCGTTCCCTTTTCCTTTGTATACAAAGAAAATAAATTTCACGGTATGAATAATCCATTCGTTTGCTTCGATGTAAATGGTTTAGATTGTGAGTTTTCATTGAGTATCTTGCTTGAGTGTTCGAATATTTAAGTTTCTGAAAAATATATATTCACGTAATGACGCCTGAATTTTCAGTATCCTTTCGACAAAATTACCTTGTAGAAGCTACCATCATACTGCGTTCTCCGAGTGTTTTATATTTTCAATATATGTCACTAATGTGGGAGAAAATCTAGTAAATGAGAGCAGATGAAATTTATGAAGCATGTTTACGACTTGAATCGTAAATGTGTGCGCAAATATATTTGGGATAGTAAAGGGTATATTTTTTGTTACAAGTAAATGTAATACCTTTTTAATGTTCAGCTACTCGAATAATAAAGAGTGTAATTATGTTTACCGCCTTAATAACTTCGATGTTTTAATATATATGAAATGTAATATATCAGATGGATCTGTTGTATTACTTTCGTGTAAATTTTATTGTGTGTAATCTATATGTTAAACGCTTTGATTCGTTAGAGAATATTATCTTTATAAAATTTTGTGGAAAGGGAAGACAAATGAATACAGTCAGTCAAATCCGGCACTCATAAATGCAAATATGAACGGAAGGGGTATGTATGAATGTTAGTAAAGAAATCTATATTTTGTAAGAAGTTGTTTTCTTAATGAACCGAAGGAGTGATAAGGATAAAATACAAGATTCGGAAGTATAGTGAGTCTGCGGTAGAACTAGGTTATGTAATGACAAACGGATGGAAACATGACGTTGATTACTCGAAAAGTAATAATTTTGCGGAAGAAGGGGTTTTCATTGTGGATGGAAGTTGGAAATCATTAAGAAGGAAAGAGAAAAACTGCGCCGAGACAGAGGGCTCGATTAAGCATGTGGAAGTGGGTGGATCACAGGATTTTCCAGAAAACTGTTGCGTCGACATCGTTGCAACAAAACGTTAATTCTTCGAGAAAAGATCTGATTCTAAAAATTCAACGAAGAAGATCACTCGCAAGAGGGAAGGATTTGGAAGAAAGAAGAAAAGCAAGAGACAAGATTTCCAAGGCAAAAGATTTGTCGAGAATTAGTCCAGAAGACAACGGCAGGTCAAGACTGACAATATGTTGAGAAGTGGAGAACATGATGCACTCTCATCAAGAAAACGTGAGTATATTGTGGTTTCACTGTAATAGATCACTGAACGGTTAACAGGTTGGTGCGGTTCTCCTGATGACTGATAATACTCACAGAGCCAGTTATACAGGGTGTCCAGGCTAGAGGTACACAAAATATTTGTTTATTTCTCCATACCTAATAATGTTTATAAGTTTATTTGTTCAACGTTGTACACACGAGCTCAAAAAGTTTTAAGTATGTTGGTACAGTTTAGTCTGGGCACCGTTTGTTGCTCGACCGATATCGAAAAGGTACTCCACTTCTCGCCACATGCTGATAAGTATGACAGGTGTTATGGCTTCTACTGCAGCGTAGATCTGTTGTCTCAAATCACCAGATTTCGAACCCTTGTTCTGCAAACAATATCCTCAATAAACCCCCATGAACTGAAATTCAGCGGCGTCAGATCGGGAGACCGAGGGAGCCAAGCACTGCGACACCAACTTCTGATCTGAGCTCAGGAAACGTCTCATGGAGAAATGTGGTATCATCCACATGATAGTGGGGTGGGACACCGTCCTGTTGGAAAATGACGTCGTGAGGCATTTTTGGTACTGCATAGTTCACCAACATGTCGAGAAAGGTGTGCTCTAACACTGGCGCGCAGGCGCCATGCGGCTCAGCGCTGTTCGTGAAATGGTGAGGATCACATCTTGGAGAGTGTCTCTATGGACTACGTATTTACCCAACAAACAAAATGTCGAGTTCTTTCGTTATAAGTGTTTGTGTATACCTCTAGATTGGACACTCTGTACTTTAAGGCACGCTTAATTGTAACTGGCGTTGGTTCGGCCGTGAGCTAAATAAAATTCGCCGCTCACCTCAGGGGCAGATAGGTAAGTGGCGTGACCACTGCAGTGGTTAGAGGATGTAAGAATGGGAATGTTAAACTACTTGTGTTCGGCTGTCCGCAGACGGAGCTACTGAAACGGAACGCAACGGGCAGGCGATCTAAATCGGTGACTGGTTGCCGACTGGCTGGCAACACAGATCCACACACAACGCGACTCTGAAGTGAGAAGCTACGGCCGCCATGTGCGAGTGTGAAGGAAGGGAGTATTGTTTATTGGCCCGAGCATCTTTTGATCACACTAGGCGTACCGAGTATGAATTCAACCTTAGAGGAAGATATTTTGCTAATAGATATTATTACTACACAGGAATAAAAACGAAGAAAACTTCTCCATTCATCAAAACTTCCGCATAGACGTAAACTGCATGCTATTTGTAGCATCTAAGGAGGTGCAACAGACAGATTCGAAATTCATAGCTTTTTATTGAGCGACTAAATAGCCCTGCGATGACTTGATGCAGTTAATTTCTTCCGCCATGATATAGCGTTACCTTTATTTTGAAAACACAAATGTATCGATACTTATTAAAAAAGATGTGGTGACAGTAGTTTGTGCTCCTTAGATCATTTTTATGTGAACACAATTGTGTTTGCACAAATCGGTGTTTGTGACACCGCCGTTTTCACTGTTCATTTGGACACGAAAGTGTAATTTTACAGAAGGACCCAGACGGTCCTAGTCAAACAAGTATGCCCTCTGTACGATTTTACATTTATTTTTGCGTTTCCTCTCACTAACGTATCTGTAATTCTGTTTTAAATAGTCCATCACATACCTATCGTATGAAATTCTTTTGCAGCCGATAGAAAATCCAGGATGGACTGTAACAATATTGTGAAAAGGATAGTTGATACCATATAGCGGAGATGCTGAGTCGCAGATAGGCACAACAAAAAGACTGCCAGAAAGTGAGCTTTCGACCAACACAGCCTTCGTCGGAAATAGAACAGGCCTCGGCAGCCAGAAACTGTTGTCATGTGTGTGTGAATTGCTTTTGCGTGAGTGTATGTGTGTATGTTGTCCACTTCCGACGAAGGCCTTGTTGGCTGAGACCTCATTTTCTGACAGTCTTTTTGTTGTGCCTATCTGCAACTCAGCATCTCCGCTGTATGGTGAGTAGCAACTACGCTTTCTGTAATACTGAACTTCTTTTCCCATTCAAACCACTTCATCTCTGTCAAATATCTCGTGCATTACCCCGGGAGCTTATGTTTGTGTAAAATGAAATGTTTTTTTCCCACTTTTCGTACGAAACTAATGTTCACAACCTGCCACTTTATTTTCAGAAGGCAAGGAATATGAAATTCAATTGAGGCTATGGTAATACACAGTGAATTGAAGAAAAATCACTTCATAACGTTTGGTAAACATCTATCATCGTGTCTCATACTGCATAACGCACTTAAATATTAGAACACTCAGTGTTAGGAAGCAATTATTAATCCGGTCACCCAGACAATACAACAGCACCTCGTTAGGCAATTACAGTGCCACAACTTCGCGCTTGTCGGCGTCGATAGTGCAGTATTACTTGAAGCAAACTATTCTTTTTAAATACAAATATAATTAAACCGATTTCTTGAGCAAATGTGCGCTCTTTTTTTAAGGAAATTTTTTATCTTATCTGTAAGAAATTTAATAAAATGTGTATGAACTGTGAATTCAGTTCAGAGATACCACAGAGGTCAGGCTGTGGCTGAAATGAATCGCTGCTATGAAATGTCATATGTTTATGGATGGTTGGTTGTTTGGGGAAGGAGACCAGACAGCGTGGTCATTGGTCTGTCATATGTTTATATAAAACAAAATATAATTCAGGAGCATGGCTCCTCTCAGCAAACTGTATCAATTTTGTTTGTCTCCTTTGAATGGAGCAAACGTGACGTATGTAAGTTTCCCCCTGTTGTAAGGCTTTTGTTTTATACGGGAAACTGTTAATTTGGTAGTATTTTGGATGTCACGCGGAAAAGCAAAGCTTCAATATCACCTGTGTAATAGCGGACAACATATCTACCAAAGAGGTTGTGCTGTGAGAGACTATTTGCATAACCTCTGTTTCTGAGTGGAGTGCAGTCTTGGAGAGAGAGAAGAACAGTCGAGTTGTATCTCATGATACAGTAAGATGTGTTTTGGCCGAGCTATTTGCGGGCAATAATTTTCTTATCTTATTTTTCATTTATGGAGCGACATTTTGTAAATTCATTTAGAAAACTTAAAAAGGTACTACAATAGCGCATTTGCTGAGACATCCAAGCGTGATAATTAATTTGGTTAAGATTTAGTATCGGAGATTTTTATGAGAACGTAACAAAGTGTGATTTACTGATTTTTCTTCAAAGATGAAGCATACGTGTTTGTATGAAAGTAAAGAGAATTTGTCGAGGTTTTTTCGCTATTAATGTAAGATGAATGTTTAATATTTCAAGAGTTAAAATATTTTGTCTTAGTGATGTAAACTTTTGTTAGTAGGGCTACATTGTTTTTCCATCAACCAGCATTCGTCTCTTATTTCAAGTATTACATACACAATTTTGCTATCCCAAGCTTCTCAGTAACAGAACTTTAATTGAAAATAATCATTGCAGTAATGAGGTTTATTAGCACAGTTTTGCGGATGTCTCTATAGTTAAAAGCACACATCACACATCGTGTTACTACTAGTTCTAACTTTTATTTTTTAACTAGCATAGCACCAACAGCGCCACAGTAGTTTGGAGACAGCAGCAGCACAATATTTATTCACTGAGCAAACAGGTAGGCCATTTATAATTTATGTAGTTAACACCTCGACAGTGACAGTTTTCAGACAGGGCATCTTTCGTAGTAATTTATATTTCGTATTTTTCTCGCAGTTAGATTGCTTGTATTATTGCTAACAGAGCAGTTTTCTTGAACTTGCCACGAATGTAGCAGTACACAGTTCAACATTGCATTTTTGATGAACTTTAGCATTGCTGATCACGTTCCAAGAATTACGATATTATTAACGAAATTAAATACGAGCTTAACTGTTTCTCTACTCACAAGTTCAATTTCACATTACCACACAGACAAAATACCAGCCGGCCGTTGTGGCCGAGCGGTTCTAGGCGCTTCAGTCCGGAACCGCACTGCTGCCATGCTCGCAGGTTCGAATCCTGTCTCGGGCATGGATGTGTGTGCTGTCCTTAGGTTGGTTAGGTTTAAGTAGTTCTACGCCTAGGGGACTGATGAGCGCAGATGTTAAGTCCCATAGTGTTCAGAGCCATTTGAACAAATACCAGTAAATGTAACTATACAGTACCATACAACAAAAAAACGAATTAGCCACTTTCACTATATCTTAGAATAAGCTTTTGACATATAATGAAATATGTTGGAAATTTAAGAATGCAGAGTAAATGACAAAAATGGGTTATATTTATGTTTTATTTTAAAATTACATGATTTGTGATTTTTGTAATATTTGTTACAGAAAAGCTAGTTGGAGCCGCAAGCTTAGCAGCTCATGGTAAAGAAAGAAAATGTGCCGAATGCAATTCGCGTTCTGCCACTGAATTCATTCTGCTACAAGCAAAGTGCATCCCCGAGATTACTCAATAATCATTTGTCAGGGACGCGATCAATTTCAGTAAAGACAAGCTGCGCATTGTATTCGAACTAAATGTAAATGTCGTATGACGCCACTTCGACGACTTGCGCGTCGATAGGGATGAAATAATGATGTTGAGGACAACACAACACCTAGTCCCTGAGCGGAGAAAAATCTCCAACCCAGCCGGGAATCGAACCCCGGCCTTAGGATTGACATTCTGTCGCGCTTACCACTCAGGCCCGGGGGCGGACGTATTCGAACTGTGAGTCTGCTGCTATCGCTTCTGTCAGATACTTCCCCACAGAAGCTATGGTGGTATTAAAATAATACGGTTCATAAATGGTAAAAAATTTGAGAGACAATTCAATGTCTTTAGATGTGTATCTGATGCAAAAGAAGGAATGCGCGCCACTGTTAACAATGACCTTTTCTCCCTTGCTCAATAAAAAAATTATCTGATTTATTAATCAGGTTTTCACAATTTCAGTCATTTGCATTAAAATGCTGGAGCGTAATAAAGCCACAGTAACTGCGCGGCCAACGCGGCAGATTTCTAACCGTTGTATCGTCATAATTAACATTCGACTGATGAGGTGACTGTATGGGCACCTACCGAAAGCCAATAAAAAACTTAAAACAAACTTTCATTTAGGGTGCAGCAATCTGGAACAGAAGTTTGCCGAATGGTGCCGACTTTTCAACAATCCTTGGCCTTCAGCCGCCTTATGGCGCCTCTAACGTACTAATTTACGTAGGTTACCACTTAATAACAAGATCGATACAAGCGCGCCCGAGATTTCGCCCCACAATGTCAGCATTGGCTCTTGAGCAAAAAAGCTTGACGACAACTGATCTAAACACTTTCAGACAACTGTAAAAATGTTTGTATTGGGTTAAGCTATTATAGATTATGTCTATGAAAACATAACTCAAGAAGTGATTTCGCGCAGTTCATATCGCATTTGCCAGAGAACAATGATAATTTAATTTTTCAACAGGATGATGCCATTAAATGCCCACAACGATGGTCGTGAGTTCTTGGATACTGAGTAACCACGACGATGAATTATTCGTGTATCAGCTGGCAATCTCCAGTTACTGGCATGGTCCCCAAGTTCTCCGGACCTGACACCGTGTGATTTTTACATATGGGGTGAAATAAGTCACACCTTTACTTCTCCACAACAACGCTAACTTAGGAGGACACGTATCAGGACAGCTGTGACACTTTGGGGCGAGAATGAGCGAACTGGACTATACAGTAGACTGGACGTGTGACGCGTGGTTAGCAGCTCACACATTGAACATTTGCGATCATTACACATAACACTTCCTGAGTTGCTGTTTCCATATACAGTACGTAGCCATAGAACAATTTACTTCAGTAAAAATAGTTTTTACAATTACTTGAAAGTGTCTAGATCGTTTTGGATAGTATTTGTATGTATGTATCTTACATCGCTGTTACTAGATCAGGGTAGAAGTGAGGCTAGTAACGAATAGTTCCTATAGAAGCATCATCATAGTATTAGATTATTTTGGAGAGACTGATGCAAGCTAAAGGTGTGTCATTTTGAGGGATAGTTAGGCTTGGCGTGCTCAACAGCCGCATTGTAGGGAGCTTATGTATGGACAGTTAGCAACAGTACGTCATACTCTAATCGATTTGTTCACTATTGGCGGCGAAGAAGTAGCATTAGCATTTATTGTCACTGTCAGTAGCTGCAGGCCGTATTCTGCCATATATCAGAGGTGTTCAAGCCATGAGGACAGTAGTGGAGGGCACATAGCTAATTACAGTCAATTACCAATTAAAGGGGTCAGTTAATAGCTGAGTAAATAATAAATAAATAAATTTAAGACCGTTTTAGGGTGACTGTTCCCGAAAGACCCTTAAACTTATGAGCATTCTACTGCTGGTATTAGTAATGCATGTTAAGCTGCAAAAATTTATCAACATTTGCAACGCAAATTTTGCATAGAAAATACTCGAAACCGAGATGTTCCAGTTTGACTTTGGTTATTGAAAAATTATTTTTCTTGCAGATAAATTATCACAAATCGATACATACAGCTACCGACAACATGTTATTTGGCTCGAAGAGCAGACGAATTTAATGAGATGAATTTAATGAGTGATTCTAAATTGTCAAACAATTATATCACAAGCAGCTGCACATTTACTTAGCACTCATAATTATTTATTTATTTTTTTTTCTTTTTTTTTTTTTTTGAGGGAAGAAGAAAGCTCTAAAATGTCTGTTTCTTGTTCCACACCACACCTTCACTTTGGGAGGATGACCAAATGGATTGTTGTCCAATTTACGCAGATCACACATATCCGAAACATTCCGTCATCCAAATACCTTAGATAATTGCTGTAAAGTAGACTTATTTGCACAACCTACATTTTTGTAGTAGTGGTAGTAGTAGTAGCTTTATTCATCCGTAGATCTCTTTTTACAAGGATATAGGACATGTCAAACTATTTACAAGTTTAGATCAATTCAAAATAAGCTAATTCGTATACACATATATTTACAGACTTTTAGTTAGAGACAATCATTAGATTTACTCCTGGTATACAATACTTTTTTTACAAAAAACTTATTAAATAATCTAATGCCACACTGTTCACTCATATCTCACTATCAGTCACTGCACACACTATACACACATTGTTTCATAACACTTTAATCACTACACACACACACACACACACACACACACACACACACACACACACATTAATGATCTCTGGGCCACTTTCTGTACGGTGTAGTTTTTCTCTGTGTGTGTAGTTGTCAACCGTCCAACATACGATTGTGAACAGTGAGTTTGGAACACCAGGTTGTAGTATCTGACATTTCTACAAATGGTTCAAATGGCTCTAAGCAATATGGGACTTAACATCTGAGGTCATCAGTCCCCTAGACCTAGAACTACTTAAGCCTAACTAACCTAAGGACATTACACACATTCATGCCCGAGGCAGGATTCGAACCTGCGACCGTAGCAGCAACGTGGTTCCGTGCTCAAGCACCTAGAACCGCTCGGCCACAGCGGCCGGCGACATTTCTACATGTTCGGTAGCTATCGAATCCATGAATTCATACGCTCGATAAGCTGCTGTTCAATGTCGAACGGTTTGCAATTTCTTTTTTTACCAGCGTTTTCGTTATACAAACCATGTGTTCATCATGCTATTTATATTCTAGCTGCTATACCATATGTGTGTACGAACTTACAACGAACAGCACATATACGACTCGACAAACTATGTGACACATTGCATTTATTTATTTTTGCACAAGTTCGGTGATACTTGACGAGACAGGGTCTAGCTACAGTGCTTATGCGTAACTTGCACTGATTATAGCCTTTACTATCAAAATTGACCTTGTATCCTGCAGACAACATAAGACGTAAATAAGGAGCTAGTTCCGGACGCAGACCGCAACAACAGAGAGGGCGCCATTGAGGCATGTATGAAGCCAGCAGATTTCTTTTCTACACGTGGAATTGACTACGGAAGCTGCCGGCGGCAACGTGAAGGGTACCTACAACAAGGCATTAGTTTTCCCCCTAGCGGAGCACAGTCGAGACGGAGCTGTCGATCTTCCCCTGATCTAGAAGCCACGCCGGCGGCGCCATATGACCCAGCCGGTTCTGCTCGTATAGGGCTGTAAGTGAGGACGACCATAATCAGTTACGGGGCTTCCGTGTTTGATTGTCGTCGAGCTCCATGTGCCTCAAATTTCGTATGTCATTGGCGTCGCAATGACAAAATGAAGTGAGCGTATGGCATTGTCGGCCCGGAGGCCCCATCCGAGGAAGTTGGGCCGCCGAGTGCAAGTCTTATTTCATTCGACGTCACATTGGGCGACTTGCGCGCCTGTTATGAGGATTAAATGGTGATGAGGACAATACAACAACCAGTCCACGAGTGGAGAAAAATCTCCAACCCGGCCGGGAATCGAACCTGGACCCGCTGTACGTGAGGCAAGCACGTCACCACCCAGCTAAGCAGGCGGATGTAAAGATCGGGTCTAGGCTTACAGATTATTGTCCTTCTGATGGCTGTAGCGGGCCGCGGTGGCCGAGCGGTTCTAGGCGCTTCAGTCTGGAACCGCGTGACCGCTACGGTCGCAGGTTCGAATCCTGCCTGGGGCATGCATGTATGTGATGTCCTTAGGTTAGTTAGGTTTAAGTAGTTCTAAGTTCTAGGGGACTGATGACCTGAGCTGTTTCGTCCCATAGTGCTCAGAGCCATTTGAACCATTTTTTGATGGCTGTAACTGCTTTACATCGAACTTTGCCCCCTATTGCGTTACAAACTCTGCTCACTGACAAGCTGTCAGCTTAGAGTCAGTTTGCCCCAGTACTCTGCTCTGGATCACCACCCTCGTTTGTCATTGTACTGCATGCTGTGGTAAACGTGCAATAAATACTCACTGAAAGGAAAAGAAATTGGTGACTAGCACAAAAGAACTTGAAGACAGACCTGGTTTTTGCTAAGCTGTTAGAGCAACAGTTTCAAATGTCGCTGCTCCAACAACAAACAGCTACTGAAGAGTTGTGGCACGACCACATACTGCCACTTAACGCTGAAAGACATTAGTTAATGGTCCTGTCTCTGACACCCCCATATTTGCCGTTTCCACCCTACAAGGAATCAAAGGGGAACTGAGAGGCATATCTTCGCCATCTAACAACACTTCACAGCGTCTTAAGGTAGTAAGTAGCTACTTTTGTTTTCTTATCGTGGGCTAAGCCCGAATTGTTCTGGTTGTTGCAAAAGTTTTCCTCATTACCGGATCTGGTAGCCCTGTCGCCCTGCCTTCTGAAGAATTGTGTAACTTACTGGCAACTTACTGCATTCAACAAAGCCATATAACGTTATCGCGGCTCCACTTTAATGAACACCATAAAAGGTTAGACCAATAACAGCACAGGTGGCTAATCTTCACGGCCACAGCCAAATATGTGAGTTTCTCTGTATCAACACAGCTTGTAGGAAGGTGTATGACAACTCACTCATTCTGGACACTGTAATTCGAGTCTCCCCTGACGAAGAGAGGATCAAAGCGAGGCATTAAAACTCTCGAACCTTCCACTGGAAAAAGTCCTACACATCGAAGTTTAACGAGCAGCTATGCTGTTTTTGTTGGGTCCGTTCGAAGTATCCCAGGTGAAACCGCGGCAACAGGCGTTATTTCCGCCTGAGCCGTGGCGCCTCGCTCCTAGTCGATTTCCGCGTAAAGGATAGCAAATCTTTGGTCGGCTGCCGAAGAGGAAGCGACGTAGCGCTCGACCGAAGCGAGGTGAGCTTCGTCGCAGGCAGGAAACGGAGCGGCAGTCGGTGGAGTGACGTCAAGTCCGGACAAGGGAGATCGCGATGGCACGTGCCTGGCCGTGCACTGCGGTCGTTACAAGAATGTCCTGCTGCGTGGCTGACAGTGGATTGGAATTGTTGCTGCCGGGGATTTGTCGCACGTTTCCTTATCCACAAGTGTCTTAGCTTCTTTTCTCTCTACCCAATGTTGGTTTTTGGAGAGACTTGAACGTATTATATACCCTTACTCCATGCCATGTGGTCGCTCCTGCGGGAGTTGTGGGTTGCTGGTTATGTGAGAAAGAAAGTAAACGCTGTGATGGGTTTGTGTCTCGATATATTTGTGAATATATGTTTTGTGTGTTGTTGCCTCTTAAAGACTCGTATGTGAGCATCTGATTGTCTTCTTAAACGACTCTTGCTTTAAGGAATAGCGCCTCGCCATATTCAATGTAAATTCCATACTCTGGTTCGCCTAATGTTGCATTTTAGTGTTGCCTATGGAGCTCCGGTAAGACTGAGTGTGTACTGTGTCACCGTACAGTTGTGCCGGTTGATATGCTGGGCGTGATATCTTACTGAGCTACAATCTCTGGTATACCTCCCCTCGGGGCTCTGGGATGTTTCTAGTTATAAGGTTTTATGAAGTTGCTATTCATTACTAATTGCTAACAAGGGAAATTCCCTATCGTATCCCCCTCAGATTTAGTGGCAAGATGCCCCAATGGATAGCCCGTCAAAAACTGAACACAGACCAACCAGAAAGTAGGTGTACTGAATTGTGAAAGAAGAAATGAAATAGAAACAGTGAACTGTCCAAGCTCAAGATGTGCAATATCGAGCAAATTTGAAGAACCAAGGCGTCGTGGTTGCGTCGACACGGTGTTTGATTGTGAAGGGGGAGATACTTGTTCGAATCTCCCTCGTGTCTCATTTTTTCCCCTCACAAAATTATGAACTGTCCGTACGGTTGTTGACGTGTCTGTTCGCTGTATTCAAATTTGTGTCTGCGTCGTGATGTAACGTCTGTTTACAACAGCGAGGCATAAGCACGGGATCTCAAGACATACGTACGTCCTATTTGTTCTACACAGCTACCACATATTATGACTCTTGCGTTCCGTTTTGAAAGTTTCCAATTAATTTGTTATAACATAGTTTACACCCGTTTATTTATTTATTTTTTTTAATTTCTGTGAGAGGTCTACGCGGCATCTCGCCTGCTCTCACTATTCATCACATTTACTTGCGTCGACACTATATTCCTACCACATGACTCATATTCTATAAAGAATGTGTACTATGACAGTTGTCAAGACTACAGAATGAGAGCATACACGCCAATCACTTTGTGGGAGAAAAGTGACACTAGCGAGATTTGAACACGGATCTCCCGCTGTGTAGTCCAACACTGTGACCGCACACACACGACGCGTGGTTCTTCTACGTTGCTCGAAGTTTTACATCTTGAATTCGGACCGTTCACTGTTTCTATTTTGCTTCTTTTTCCACGGTTCAGTACACTTTCTTCCCGTTTTCATGCTTGATCTGTGTTCAGTTTTAGACGGGCTATCCACGGTGGCGTCCAGGGGGAAAATGTTTAAGAGATGCTGTTGTTTTGTGTTGATTAGTCGATACATACCACTAAAGTACCTAAATTGAAGACGCACTTGTACCTACTTGACATCCTTGTTATCTCAGCAGTAAGCGCTTCACAAGAAATGTTTTAGCGTCACTGTAGATAGAAGTAGCTGTGAATCTATTTTCGCTCCATTTGGGAAATTGATCGTAATCAAAATTTCACGTTGGGTATTGAGTGCCTTAGACGGCCCGTGATATTTGTACTTCAGTTAATACTCTGACTGTACTTCACTTGCGCCTATCATATTTGTTATTCAGGGGACTTGGTAAAGCTGGCCGCGGTGGCCGAGCGGTTATAGGCGCTTCAGTCTGGAACCACGCGGCTGCTGCGGTCGCAGGTTCGAATCCTGCCTCGGTCAGGGATGTGTGTGATGTCCTTAGGTTGGTTAGGTTTAAGTAGTTCTAAGTCTAGGGGACTGATGACCTCAGATGTTAAAGTCCTATAGTGCTTAGAGCCATTTGAACCATTTGGACGGCTGCGTGTCTGACCTGGCCAGGCCTTGCAGCCGATTCAGCAAGCGCGACTGCCTTCCGGAGTGATCGGTGGATTACACTTTCCTCTTGATATCTCTGACAAGCTACACATTGGAAGCATCACCTCGCGTGTGTGACGGTGACAAGCGGTACCCATTTTGAAATCAAATCCTAATGCTTCTAATTTGCGGCATCTACAGAGAATTTAAGTTTCAGTAAATTTGAAATCTTGGCTAACTGTCTGATCTGCGCGTCCATGTTAATTGCATTGTTTTTCTCTTTAAATGAGCCTTTTCAAAGTCTTGGGGAATTAGCAGTGGTAACTAAAATTATTGTCGTGATCTTTTACTCTGTGTATCTGGTAATTTTACACAACAAATGTTGTATTCTGTTGTATCTTACAGAAGAAGAAAGGGTAAATGAGCCTCACGACTTCAGAGCTGTGATTTTCTGTCGTTAAGGACAGGAATTTTTTTTTTCAAATTATTTACCTATTCTCAAGTTATGTGAGCGAGTATTTGCTCAGAGTGTCTAGATGCCTTTAAAATTTTCCTTATTACTAAGTTTGGCCCAGTTAATTCTTATTAGGGCCCTTTAAAATGATTTCACTTATTTAATCGCTCTTATTTGTTTCTGCGATTTCTTGTTGGTGCAATGAAGCTGTATTTGTATTTTTGATAAAACGGTGAATTTTGTTGGGAAAAAAAACCTTGGCATCCAGTCCTTCCATTTGGGTCGTTTCCCGCCGTCCCCTTGGGCATGAATTTCTCGTAGCACCGTCCTTCCTCAGTCTATCTCATCATTAAACGGCCTGACAGTTAGACATCGATTCCGATCTCCCCTATTATGTGGAGACTGTTTCCAAACGCACCAACGATTAATCTGACTCCATCGCTAGGCAATCTGTGCAAAGTGCGGACCTATGTATGCCAGAGTAGTTGCACCCGTTTACGCCCGCCAGGGCACCATCCGGGAAGCATGGTTGTAAACAGCCGCTACATCAAAGCCACAGAGACCCACATGAAAAACATTGGCCGCATAATGGAAGAGACATCAACATCTGACCCGATCGTGTACTAGGTGCACTTAACATCAAGCAACTGACCACAAAACTTCGCACAATGGCCATCATCACATCAGTCATGGGATAGGACACATTTTAACTTAAAACGGCTTTCCTAAAGTCATTGTACCTCACAGGTTTGAGAACACTGTTATACGACATTTATGTGGATAGTTCACCACCACAGAGGCCACCATCCAGACACCAACAAAAATATTAATAACGGAATGCCTACAATGCACCATAGTAACTGACAATGACCTCCAGTTTAATTCCAAAATACTTCCAGAATTCTGTTCCCCGAATCGCATATCGCACATCAAAATGGTTCAAATGGCTCTGAGTACTATGGGAGTTAACATCTGAAGTCATCAGTCCCCTAGAACTTAGAACTACTTAAACCTAGCTAACCTAAGGACATCACACACATCCATGCCCGAGGCAGAATTCGAACCTGCGACCGTAGCAGCAACGCGGTTCCGGACTGAAGCGCCTTGAACCGCTCGGCCACAGCGGCCGGCTATCGCACATCACATCGGCACCTTTCCGCCCGGCGTCTAATAGCGCTGCAGAAAGAATGACTGAATGTTCAAACAACAATCATCAAAAGCCATATGAGAACGTAAATAGAGGCAGGGCTAACCTCATTTCTTTGGTAGTTATAGGACGACGCCAGTCAATAATCGCAGTGTGGGCTACTTCCTAGGAGACAACCACTCACCCTCCCGCTCCTGCTCTCGCAACCCCATTGTCAGCCGCAAGGACGTACTCCACGCCTCCGGGCTAACACACGATGGCCCAAATGTAGTCCGGCAGATGTGAATGCATCGCAGGTGGGCTTTGTCGTCTCCATGAAGGAGGGCGAGATGATGAGGCACCGCGAAGCAACACCAGCCTCCCCAGGGCTTTTACGCCACAAAGAGAGATCTCCTCCCTTTCCACTTGGACGTCACCAGGAACTGACACTACTTACTCTGCCGGCAGCCCCTCAGCCACCACCATAGGTAGCGCAGAGACCACTATTCAAGTTGAAAGTTGGACGTCTATGATTCTGCTGTGTGTATACACAGTCTCTGAGCCTGAGGTATTGTCAGCGCGTGTAGCAGCGAGCGAATAGTTGCCGACGGGAGTGGGAAGCGATCGGACGCAGCGTGCGGTGGAGAGAAGCCGCGCGACATGAAGAGGTCTCAGCCTGCCGAGATCGTGTTAACAGCGCCGGAGGAGACGTCGGAATTAATTGAGGATTTTTGGTAATTTGCCTTTTCGCTGCACGTAGTTGTTGTTTGCTTGCTCACTGGAGGTGTTTTGTCAGATCTGTGTATAGATACATTGAGAATAATATTCGTATCTTTGTTGTGGCCTGAAATGCGTTTACTGAGCATAGACATTGTGGAATAATTAAAAGTCTGTGTAAAGTTTGTCAATGTTTAAATAATATGTTGCAAATATAATAGACTATACACTTTATTGGCTTCTTTAATTTTTGTTTACACCTAAGGCTAGTTGACCAAACACCTCCTGATCATTAAATCTCTATGTATAAAAAAATACGGCAGTAATTGTTGCAACTAGTCCATGCATTGCGCTGTGCAAGGATTGTAGTATTGCTTTTGAAATATTTTAGCATGTTGCTGATCACGCAGCTGCAGCGTCAAGACGAGGTAAGTTGTCTGTTGCGTACAGCAGCATTGCCGAACAGTTGTTAGGAGACGTTAGAGAATTATTTTAAAACTCGCAGTCAGATAGTTGAGAGTTGATTTCTTTATAATTCGTAGACTTTTTGTTCTAAATTTGAATTCCATTGTTGCAAAACATATTCCTGTCCATCTTACAAAGTAAATGCCAAATTAGCTTCAAAGTACCCTCTGCTTAGCAATAAGTACAAGAAATGGATTACCTGAGTGGTAAGCGCAAGAATTTCGTTTCCAGCAGTAACAGTGTTGAGTATCAAAGGACAATATTCAGTACGCTTTAACGCGAAGAATGGAAAAGACCCGCTGTGGTTCGACAGCCATGTTAGAAAATTGCTACGAAACCAAAGAAAGCTTCATTGCAAATTTAAATGTATCCAAAGCCTCAAAGAAACACAAAAATTAAACTAAGTGAAAATCAGCATTCAACGAATTCGAAAGTAAAATTCTACCTACCTACTTGACAGAAAATCCTAACTGATCTCAGATATCTGTCCAGACACTCTATGACTATAAAGGCAGTGAAGCGGAGGACGTCACAGAAACAGTCGGAATACTGAACTCCCTATCCCAAAACTGTTAGACAGAGGAAGATCGCTTTGTAGTGTCTCTTTCAAATCGCCGCACGATTGAGAAAATGGGCGATATTGAAATAAGTGACCATGGAATAGGAAAGCAACTGAAATCGCTGGACAGTGGTAAGGCCACTGGACTTGACGGGATATCAGTTCGATTCTGTACAGAGTATGCGAAAGAGCTTGCCCGTCTTCTAGCAGTAGAGTACCGCAGGTTAAAGGATTGAAGTATTTCTGATGATTGGAAAAAAGCCCAGGTGCTCCCCGTTTTCAAGAGTGCCCGACGAACAGACGCACAGAACTGACGTCGGTCAGTTGCAGAATTTTGGTACTTTTTATACGCTTGCGTATTATGACATTTCTGGAGGCCGAAAATCTGCTATGTTGTTATTAACATGGATTCCGAAAAGAATGACCTTGTAAAACGCAGCTCGCTCTATTCTTCCATCAGACCAAGAAAGCAGTAGATACAGACGCCCAGGTAGATGCGCGAAGGGCATTCGGTACAGTTCCGCACTGCCGCCCAATGAACAAATCACGGGCGTACGGTATGTTAGACCAAATGTGTGATGAGACTGAAGAGTTTGTGGAAAATAGAACGCAGCATGTCTTTCTGAAAGGAGAGGTGTCTTCAGATATGAAAGTAACTTTTGTCATGTCCGAGGGGAGTGTTATAGGATTATTGCTTTTCATAAAATATATGAACAACCTAGTAGATAACGTCGGAATTCCTATGAGACTTTTCGCGGTTGATGCTATTGTTACAGAGGAGTCGTGACGCAAGAAAATTGTAGCTCAATGCAGAAAGACCAGCGCTTGGTACAGGGACCCTCAACATAAACAAATGCAACGTATCGCGCACACATAGAAAGACCCATTATTGTATGATTACACGATATCAGAAAAGTCCCTGGAAGTAGTCACATCCACAAAGTATCTAGAAGTATGCGTACGGTGCGATTTAAAGAGTAAAAAGCACATAAAACTAATCACGGCTAAGTCAGCTGCCAGAATGAGCAGAAATTGTATTCCACACAGATACGAGGTAACTTACAAAATTCTTGTTCGACCAGCTTGCATACTGATCGCCTGTACCAGATAGGATTGATAGAGGAAATGGAGAAAATCCAAAGAAGAGCAGAGCATTTCGTTACAGGTTCACTTATTAAGCAAAGAGAGTCACAGAGATGATGAAGCAACTCCAATGGCAAACTCTGCAAAAAAGGCGCTTCTGCATCACGGTGTGGTTTATTGTTAGTGTTCCGAGAGCGTACATTCCTAGAAGAGGCAACAAAAACAGGATGGTTATAATTAAACTTTTCCTGTTTAACACGTTATAACACGGAAACTAATTACCGCACGGGTACCAAACTTGGTAGCATTAATGTCCAGCGAACGAGGTGCATGATTTCCAGGCGTCACAGTGCCACCGTCCAGTTCGAACTATGGCCACCAGGTGCCGTGATCAGTCATCGTGATTCACAGCCTCAGGCACCTGACCAGTCGCAGTGCACTTGTTGATGTGTCATCAAAAGGAGCAGGGCATTATTGGTGAAGCTCTATTATCAAAACAACGGTAATGTTGCAGCTGCACTTCGAGTATGTCACCGGCTGTAAGGATTACGGAAGGGTCGTCTTTCTCCACCTGCTGTGCAGAGCATGATGAAGAAGTTCAAATCAACTGGAGAACTGGGCGTCGCTCTGGGAAGAGACCGACGACTGGTTGCACCACAGGTGGTTGATGAAATCGCTGTTGCTGTGGCAGACAACGATGTGCGAAATTCCTGATTGTGAGGCAGTGCACATACTGTGTCACAATAGAACAGTTGATCATCCTGTGGTCCACTGAACAGAAGGTGCTTCGAATCATTCTCAAATTATATCCATATAAGAGCCATATCATACAGCAGCTTGCAGCACAGGAAGCACAACGACAAGTTGACTTCTTTCTCCAATTTCTCACAAGGATTGAAGTTGACGATGGCTGGTCCTGGACCATCCTGTGGATGGACAAAGTTCATTCTTCTCTGTTGGGTAAGATGAAAATACAGAACTGTCGAGTGTGAGGATCTTCACCTCCATTCACTGTGCATGAAGTTCCTCTGTATGGTGAACTTGGCTTCACGGCTACGTCCATCACTGGCCCATTCTTTTTTGAACAGGTTGGCGCTCAAGGACCAAAGACGTGCAGTGTGACTGGCCATTTTTGCTGCGATATGCTTCGCCAGGATGTCATACCCGCCCTAGAAGAGAGAGGTTTATTTAAATCAACAGTTTTCATGCCAGATGGGGACTCACCACACATCGCTCGTAAAGTTCACCTGCTTCTCCGAAACACATTTGCAAACGATCGAATTATCAGCCGATCGTTTCCAAATGCTTGGCCGGCACGGTCACCTGATCTCACCCCCTGTGGGGCTATCTGAAGGAAACGTTTTACCAGGGGAACATTCATACATGTGCTGATCTGAAGCGCAGCATATCAAAAGAGAGAGCCAGCATTCCTATGGATATGCTTCGTTCTGCTTTGCAATATGCAATCCTCCGCTTTCATACTCTTCTGGACGTTGACGGGAGCCATATTGAGCCCCTTTTGTAGCAGTAATGGTACCGGTATGTAATGGTATGAAGTACCGTAGCACAGCCTTAAAAGTGTTTCAACTGAATTGATTCTGCATCATTTCTCTTCCCCGTGTTCTTGACATTAAAGCTACCAAGTCTGGTACTCGTACGGCAGTCCGTTTTCATGTTATAACGTGTTAAATAGGGAAAGTTTAACAATAACCACCCGGTATATTCCTTCCTCTTACATATATCTCGCGTGAAGATCGCGAAGATAGAATCACAGAGACTCGAGCACGCACAGTAATCAGGTGCTCTGCATCACGGTGTGGTTTATTGTTAATGTTCCGAGAGCGTAGGTTCCTAGAAGAATCAAGAAATATATTGCTTCTACCTGTGTATAACTCGCGTAAAGACCATGAAGATAAAATCAGAAAGACTCGAGCACGCACGGAGGTTTACCGGCAATCGATCTTCCCGCGATCTAATCGCTACAGGAAAAGGAAAAGGAAGGAGTGGCGGGGGTACACAAAGTACCCTCCTAGAAACACCGCAGAGCGTCTTGCGGATTGCAGATGTAGATGCAGATGTACTGTTGGAAACAACTTAGGTCCAGTTCCCGACAGCACGGACTAGTCATCCAAAATAAGCAACAGCTGTGCCTCCGCAAGATCCGCCTCCTGGAAACCCTCCAACAACCAAGGAGATGCCGATCGGGATACCAGCAACTTTTGCCGCTTCCCAATGGCACAGGTACCACGCCGGACATAACTGGGCATGTGCACCAGTTAAAGGGGTGAAGCAGAGGACGTAATTGTGGAGACAAACCACAATAACAGAGAGGGCACCACCGAGGCAGGCGTTCAGACATCACACGTAAATACCGATCCGGCACTAATTCCCGCACTGAGGGAACGTAGCCGAGACAGCACCGTGATCTCCAGGCCACGTTGGTGGCGCTCTATGACATGGAGGGCTCCCCACATCCAGTGCTGTTTTTTTCTTTTTCTTTTTTGGTCATCAGTCTACTGACTGGTTTGATGCGGCCCGCCACGAATTCCATTCCTGTGCTAACCTCTTCATCTCAGAGTAGCACTTGCAACCTACGTCCTCAATTATTAGCTTGACGTATTCCAATCTCTGTCTTCCTCTACAGTTTTTGCCCTCTACAGCTCCCTCTAGTACCATGGAAGTCATTCCCTCTGTCCTATCATCCTGTCCCTTCTCCTTATCAGTGTTTTCCACATATTCCTTTCCTCTCCGATTCTGCGTAGAACCTCTTCATTTCTTACCTTATCAGTCCACCTAATTTTCAACATTCGTCTATAGCACCACATCTCAAATGCTTCGATTCTCTTCTGTTCCGGTTTTCCCACAGTCCATGTTTCACTACCATACAATTCTGTACTCCAGACGTACATCCTCAGAAATTTCTTCCTCAAATTAAGGCCGGTATTTGATATTAGTAGACTTCTCTTGGCCAGAAATGCCTTTTTTGCCATAGCGAGTCTGCTTTTGATGTCCTCCTTGCTCCGTCCGTCATTGGTTATTTTACTGCTTAGGTAGCAGAATTCCTAAACTTCATTGACTTCGTGACCATCAATCCTGATGTTAAGTTTCTCGCTGTTCTCATTTCTACTAGTTCTGATTACCTTCGTCTTTCTCCGATTTACTCTCAAACCATACTGTGTACTCATTAGACTGTTCATTCCGTTCAGCAGATCATTTAATTCTTCTTCACTTTCACTCAGGATAGCAATGTCATCAGCGAATCGTATCATTGATATCCTTTCACCTTGTATTTTAATTCCACTCCTGAACCTTTCTTTTATTTCCATCATTGCTTCCTCGATGTACAGATTGAAGAGTAGGGGCGAAAGGCTACAGCCTTGTCTTACACCCTTCTTAATACGAGCACTTCGTTCTTGATCGTCCACTCTTATTGTTCCCTCTTGGTTGTTGTACATATTGTATATGTCTTGATTTTTCTTTAGCCTTGCTTCCATTACTAGCCGTAACGTCAGAATTGCCTCTCTCGTCCCTTTACTTTTCCTAAAGCCAAACTGATCGTCACCTAGCGCATTCTCAATTTTCTTTTCAATTCTTCTGTATATTATTCTTGTAAGCAGCTTCGATGCATGAGCTGTTAAGCTGATTGTGCGATAATTCTCGCACTTGTCAGCTCTTGCCGTCTTCGGAATTGTGTGGATGATGCTTTTCCGAAAGTCAGAAGGTAATTCGCCAGACTCATATATTCTACACACCAACGTGAATAGTCGTTTTGTTGCCACTTCCCCCAATGATTTTAGAAATTCTCATGGAATGTTATCTATCCCTTCTGCCTTATTTGACCGTAAGTCCTCCAAAGCTCTTTTAAATTCCGATTCTAATACTGGATCCCCTATCTCTTCTAAATCGACTCCTGTTTCTTCTTCTATCACATCAGACAAATCTTCACCCTCATAGAGGCTTTCAATGTATTCTTTCCACCTATCTGCTCTCTCCTCTGCATTTAACAGTGGAATTCCCGTTGCACTCTTAATGTTACCACCGTTGCTTTTAATGTCACCAAAGGTTGTTTTGACTTTCCTGTATGCTGAGTCTGTCCTTCCGACAATCATATCTTTTTCGATGTTTTCACATTTTTCCTGCAGCCATTTCGTCTTAGCTTCCCTGAACTTCCTATTTATTTCATTCCTCAGCGACTTGTATTTCTGTATTCCTGATTTTCCCGAAACATGTTTGTACTTCCTCCTTTCATCAATCAACTGAAGTATTTCTTCTGTTACCCATGGTTTCTTCGCAGCTACTTCTTTGTACCTATGTTTTCCTTCCCAACTTCTGTGATGGCCCTTTTCAGAGATGTCCATTCCTCTTCAACTGTACTGCCTACTGCGCTATTCCTTATTGTTGTATATATAGCGTTAGAGAACTTCAAACGTATCTCGTCATTCCTTAGTACTTCCGTATCCCACTTCTTTGCGTATTGATTCTTCCTGACTAATGTCTTGAACTTCAGCCTACTCTTCATCACTACTATATTGTGATCTGAGTCTATATCTGCTCCTGGGTACGCCTTACAATCCAGTATCTGATTTCGGAATCTCTGTCTGACCATGATATAATCTAATTGAAATCTTCCCGTATCTCCCGGCCTTTTCCAAGTTGTTATTTTTGAACAGGGTATTCGCTATTACTAACCGAAACTTGTTACAGAACTCAATTAGTATTTCTCCTCTTTCATTCCTTGTCCCAAGCCCATATTCTCCTGTAACCTTTTCTTCTACTCCTTCCCCTACAACTGCATTCCAGTCGCCCATGACTATTAGATTTTCGTCCCCCTTTACACACTGCATTACCCTTTCAATATCCTCATACACTTTCTCTATCTGTTCATCTTTAGCTTGCGACGTCGGCATGTATACTTGAACTATCGTTGTCGATGTTGGTCTGCTGTCGATTCTGATTAGAACAACCCGGTCACTGAACTGTTCACAGTAACACACCCTCTGCCCTACCTTCCTATTCATAACGAATCCTACACCTGTTATACCATTTTCTGCTGCTGTTGATATTACCCGATACTCATCTGACCAGAAATCCTTGTTCCAGTAACGCTGGTAAAACTCAGCGCTGAGACCGTCGGGTCCTGGTGACTTCCCTTTCTTTGCACTGTGGACCGCCAGTCGGATTTCGTCCTCTGTGAAAAGAGATTCCAGATTTGCATTATCCTCTTGTGACAAGCGACAGCTCAAGGTCCTAAGAAAATCGTCGCACGAGTGTTCATCAACGGCTTGCTTCTTGTAAAGTTGACTATAATAGTCGTAGACGTGCGAGATGATGTCACGTTGCTTCGTGTTGGCATTCTCAGCGTCATCAACGACGGCTTCAATCAACATGGCTTTACACCGTTTCGTCGTTCTCAGGATGTGGTACAGAGAGGCCCGTTCTTCGGCGGCAACGTCCTTGGGGTGGGCTCGCACGATGATGCCTTGCATTCGTTGGCGTTGTATCGCCGTGATTTTCGCTTTATATCGTTTGATCTTTATGTCGATATCGCGAGAAGGATTGTTAGCGCGACTGTACAGTTCTCTCAAACAGCGATAATAAAACTCAATAGTCTGTTTCTGCCAAAAGCTTTTTTGTCGGGCGTAACTCATGAGGGTGAGGCGTAATTTAGGCTTAGCACACTGAGTCCACCACTGGAGAGCGCTATCGTAACGACGTCGTTGCCGCTGGAGCTGTTGTCACGTTATGTTCACCTCCTCTTCAAGTTGGGCATCCTGCAGAAGGCTGACATTCAATTTCCAGTAGCCTTTCCCGCGGTATATTTGCTGGCGGTGTAGGTTAAGGTAACACTGATACGCACAATGGTCGGAGATGTTGACAGGAGCTATGTCACAGTTCACAGCGTGTCGCTGGAGGGCATCGGACACATAGATCCTATCCAGCCGACTGGCAGAATGACTGGTTACGAAGGTGTACGCTACCCGTACACCGTGCAGTTGTTGCCATGTATCGTGAAGACGCATGCCATGAATTAAATGTTCAAGTTCGATACATCTGTTCGTGTTAGGAGTTTGGTCTCTGTCGTTAAGCACACAATTGAAGTCACCACTGAGGATGAGATGTGCATGATAAGCGCTAAGAAGAATGGGAACCTCGTTTTCATAAAATGTTGAGCGATCTCTCCTATGAGTGCTACCTGAGGGAGCGTACACGTTAACAATCTGCACGCCATTCACTCGAAGAGAAATGCCACGACCACTAGGCAGCCGCTGCACATCCGTAAATGGTATACCGTCGCGCAGAAGTATGGCAGTGCCTACAGCATCCTGGAGATTGATGTTATCAATGAGAACGTAACCGGGCACTTCTAAGACTGTGACTACCTCCTGTAGGAGGGCAATGTCAACGCTGGTACCATACAAGAAATCAGTTAGCGAACGGAGTTTCACCGCACTTTGAATACTATTGACGTTAAGTGTGGTAACGTTGTAGGTTTAGCTATCGCACATGATGGTTCAGAGGACAATGAGCTCTGTGTTGGATCGTCCTTCTCGACGGCTTTGAATCAAACTCGTTGGGAACGTCTGGAGTACTCAGAGTGGAAATGTCGCAGCGCGATGGTCATGCGCGAGAGCAGCTACTGCTGCATCTCCTCGTCCTGCTGCCACCACGGCTCATTGCTGTCGGGGTGCTTCGCGGTGCGCGCGCCGCCCTGCCCGCCACCGCCGGCTGAGTCTGTCAACGTGGTCGCATCCGCCTGACCACCACGCGGGGTTGCGACTGACGTCAGCGAGTTCCTGCGGGAGCGCTGCTGCAGCTGCTCGCTACTCTGTTCGCTCTTCCTCTTAGCCGTTACGGTGCTCTGTTCCCTCTCAGCGCTCAGTAGTGCCTTCAGGTGTTTGGTTTGTTCACGAATGCGTTCTTGCCTCGCGGTGTCCTCGCAGCGCACGGAGCAAGAAGATTGAGGTTCAGTCCCGCTGCCACTTTCTGACATGTGTACGGGTCTCAAATCATCCGACTTTTCCTCTTTGCTACTATTCCCTTTGCTTCTCTTTCGGCGGCCTTTCTTCGTTTCTGCTGCAGTCTCTACCGATAGGGGCGGTTCAGGCAAACTGATCTGCACCGGTTCCCGTATCTCACAGGGCTTAGTTTCAGAGGTGGCTGGCGCATCGTTGCTATCCAGCGATAACTGCCCCGATGAGGATGACGGTGCCGGATCGACGTCCGTCCTAGCGCACTGCATTCCACCTGAACTGGCATCTCCGCCTCGCTAACAGTAACTTTCGTAGACTGTCGTTGACGTCACAGTGACCTGGGCGCCAATTTGGAGGAACTCTGCTCACACTAAGCAAATTGACGTCGCCGTAAACGAAAGTGTACGTATTGCCACAGGATGCCTCAAACCAACTCCCAAAGACAAAATTTATCCAATCATAGGCATAGCACCACCCACTATCCGCAGACAAGTAGCCGCCGAGATCGAAAGATCAAAACAAAAGAATGATCCTCGACACCCGACGCATATGCACCGAAAACAACGCGTCCGGCTGAAATCCCGCAGGAGTTTCATTGAAACTACTGAAGAGCTCACCACCAAGCCCGTCGCAAGGCGGCTATCTCTTTGGGAAGAAATGGTGCCACACTCCACAATGGAACTACTTGAGGAGGGATCTGCAAGATTTCAACTACCTTTTTGCAACTTGGAGGTCATTAAACCGGCTGCGCACTAGAGTAACTGGGTGCAAATCAAACCTATTTAAATGGGGCTACAGTGATAGCGATAGGTGTGAATGCGGGGCAATACAGGACTTGGACCACCTATTGATTTGCCCAGATACGTTTATAACATGCACTAAAGACGATATTTTGAAAGTCAATGACAAAGCAACCTACTTTGCTAATTACTGGGAAGGGAAGATATACGTAATTGGTGCATCCGGATACGGAAGAAGAAGAATTTCTTTGACAAAGATCTTTGACGTGGCGTTTAAATGGGGTATTACACTGTCATCATATTGTTCGTCAAAGTTCAAGACGGCGAACAACAACAATATGTTGTTATGCGCTGCAGTTGCTTGTACTACATTGCATTGTGTGCATATTTGGAAGAGAAGCGGCGGAAAAAAGGAAACATACCTGATTAAAGCCGTCGAGATAGTGAAAGCATTCAGCAAAATATGTTCCGAGAGCTGCTAGTGGAGGACGTCAAGTCATAAATTACTTACGACGGATAAGAGTGGATTTCAGTATTTGCTCAGTAAAATGGTTCCTCATATTACGAAACAGAATACTCATCTGAGAAATGCTGTAGGTGTAGAAGACAGGCTCACTATAACATTGCGATTTCTTGATACGCGAGAGAACTACTCTTGTTTACAATACAGAACTCGAATACTACAGTGCACACTAACCAAAATAATTCCAGAAACGTGTGAAGCAATTTATAAAGCACTGAAGCAGCAGTGGCTGAAGGTAAATAAATGGTTATTACACTGTATGGGAAATAAGAACTATTTTTATTTTTGAGTAATTTAATTAACAGAACTAGTGTACCAACAACTACAAAATTAATGAAAAGTACGAAAACAGATGAAGCAATTTTTAAATTGTGGCATCCAGAGCTCAAAAATAGACAAAGTAGAAAGCAAACGTAAGAAGTTTTTTTTATTTTAGAGTGTGACCACCTCCTCACCTTAGTCGAAGCAATTTTATTAAAAATAGTCAAAAGACCATGCCAACTAAGCTCTGAAGCTATGTTTACAAACGCACTAGAGAGACGTAAAATAGCTGTAGCGATGTCGGCGCTCCAAGCGGTTACATTTCACATTGCAAGGAACAGAAACGAATGACTGCTATGAACAAATCTACGGCGAGACTCTAGATTTGATCATATTTCTTTGATGAAAGGCGAGATTTGACAAAGTTCTCTATTACACTGCAAATTTCTTTGACATAAGTATTTCACACATCAACTTTGACAAAGAAATATGATAGTGTAATACCGGCCTTAGGGATTAACCTCCGGACTAATGAGTGCTGGCCCAGGAACCTACAGTAGATCATTGCCGTACTCTGTATGTGATTGTGCTGAGTACTGTCGTGAGTGTGCAATAAATACTCATTCAAATAGAAAAATTATACACATGGCAGATTACTTTGGGGTAAGTAGTTCCTCTTCGGTTTCTACTTTCTGGTTAGCGTGCTGTATTTTAGTTCCGGAGGTGAGCAGATGGAAGACTGGACACTGTGGATAGATTGACAGGCGATAAAACGTCCGGTGCTCCGTTAGCATCCTCTTTGCGTCCCCAGGCCGAAGTAATAACTTCGCAGAACTGCCGTTCGGGCCCGAAACACGACCCGCGGTCACTGTAACCACTAAATCCACATGAGAATCCGAAAGAAACTGTCACATCACTTGGAATGTGGCAAATAAAAGGAAAAGTTACGTTTTACCTTCCGTAGAAAATTTAGAATCTGTTAAATGGCCATCAGTTTGGCTTTCGGTAAGGTAAAGACACCACAAGGCAGTTGTGAAGCTGCACTGGATAACGGACATTAGATTTAAGGAAAACCAAGACATGTTCATAAGATTTATCGACCTGGATAAGACATGCGACAATGTAAAATAGTGCTTGATGTTCTAAATTCTGAGAAAAATAGGAGTAAGCTGTAGGGAAAGACGGGTAATATGCGATTTGTACAAAAACCGAGAGGGACGGTATGAACGGAAATCAAGAACGAAGTGTTTTGGTTAAAAAGGGTGTAACACACGGATGGAGTCCTCCAGCATAACTATTCATTCTGTACAACAAATAAGCAATGACGGAAACAAAAGAAAAAGTCAAGGGTGTGATTAATTTCACGGTGAACGGATACCAATGATAAGATTGTCTGATGACATCGCTACCCTCAGTGAAAGTGAGGAACAATTACAGGATATGCTGAATGGAATGAACAGTCCAATGAGTACAGAATATGAATTGGCGGTAAGTCGAAGAAGGACGAAAGTAATGAGGAGTGTCGGAAATGAGACCAGCGATAAGTTTAACATCAAAATTAGAAATTGGAGACCACGAAGTTGACCTGCAACCTTGGAAACTAAATAATACATGAGGGACGAAGCTAGGAGGATATAAAAAGCAAAACAGCACAAGCAAACGGGACAGTCAAAGGCCAAAAGAACTCTTCTAATACCAAACATTAGCCTTAATTTCAGTACGAATTTTTTGATAATGTGCTTTTGCAGAACAGCACTGTATGATGGTGTGGGAAAACGAGAAAAGAAGACAACGGAAGGGTCTCAAATGTAGTCGTATAGAAGGACGTTGAATATTAGGTGGGATAATAAAAAATGAGGTGGTTCTCCGCAAAGTCGATGAAGTAAGGGACATATGGAAAACATTGATAGGGAGAAGGGACAGGATGATAGGACACGCGTTAAAACATCGAGGAATAATTTCCATCGTACTAGAAGCAGTTGCAGAGGATAAAAGCTGAAAGGTCAGAGGCTGGAATACTTCAATAAATAATTCAGAAAGTTGGGTGCATGTGCTACATTGGGGTGAAGGGGTTGACACAGGAGAGGAATTCGTGGCGGGCCAGAGTAAGGCAGTCAGAAGACTGAGGACTCGAAAGGAAGTAAAAGACGTCTAGGTCATCAGCACTGGATCAAAGGAACGAGGACAAAGTAGCTTTCTTGAAGCAACAGTGTAAAGTTGTCTACATTATTCTTTTCTCCATTTTTATAAAGCGGCTTTACTACTGAGTACTTTAATCGTTCAGGAAACTAACCATTCCTAAAGGAAAAATTACAAATATGACTAAATACAGGGCTAAGATGTGCAGCACAGTACTTTAATATTCTGCTAGGCACTCCGTCATATCCATGAGAGTCCTTAGTCTTCAGTGATTTAATTATTGAGCAAATCTCCCCCTTGTAGGTATCACAGAAAAGTATTTCAGACATCAATCTCGGAAAGGCATTTGCCAAGATAGTTATATTGTAAGAGGTCCGAGCAGATGTAATTTTATGTAAGAGGTCCGAGCAGATGTAATGCAGATGTAATGTTATGTAAGAGGTCCGAGCAGATGTAATTTCGATGTATTGCTTATGCGCTGCCTGCAATATGCAAGGTATAAGAGAATCGCTGACCAGAGAGCAGTGTTGACTGAGTACGAAGCATGGAGGTAAGAATAGAGGGAGACGCCGTGACGTCACAGCTGCGAAGCCATGTGAAGCCGAGGGTAGCCATCTCAATCCCACCAAAACATTGCTGCTGTAAGGTTTTGTGCCTAGGCTTGTCGCTCGCTTTTGGAAGGATTTTGCGCTATTATGGTGACTTGTGTGGTGTTCGGATGTACGAATCGTTCTGATTGTGATGCGAAATCGAAGGGAATAACATTTCATGTGTAAGTTGTCTCGTTAAGTGTGATTTTACAACTTCATTGTGAATGAACGTGTGCTACATCGGTACTTGTACTATAGCTTGTTTTTCTCCTGTATGATTTTAGATTTCCTAAAAATGAAAGTCGGAAAGCTCTGTGGGAAAATGCCGTGAGGAGGAAGAAATGGTGTGCGTCTAAATGGAGCACTATATGTTCTCAGCATTTCCGAGAAGAGGACATAGACCGATCTTCCCTTTCAACACTAAGGTTCCGAGAAAATGCAGTACCATCAGTTTTCCCTACATACCCAAAACATTTGCAAAAGGTATGTTAATTCAAAGAATTAAATTCTTAGTTTTCAAGTTCACGTTTCAGTATAATACGTACGTATCGTCGATAATCGAAGTATTGAGTAACTCACTTTCTCTTCATCATGTACCAAATTAAAAGCTAACACTACATTAACTGGCGTAAAGTATAGGCCTAAACAGGACACTGTGTAGATTTGCCATTCTATGTACGGTATTTCAGTAAATATTGGTGGTAATGAACAGTGTTTCCCAGTAGTGTAAGGTAACTGAAATGTTCCAGTACGTATTACATTATTATATTTATGGGACTTTGGAGGGAGGGTATAGCTAACTTAGTTTTCAGTTTCTATTATTTAGTTTGTGATACACGTTTATTACTGAATTAACAAAATTGTATCGTTTACATTGAAGACTAGCTATTCGTAATATTACATTAAAAACTATTTTTAATCAGAAGAAACGCGGAATTTCGCCTTTACGAGATTTTATTTTAAACAAAAACTTTGAAACAACCAATCTGATGACGTTACATGCGTACATGGTGCAATTTGCGACTGTAATACACACAGCGCTATAGGTAACTGGCAATGTTTTGGTCAGAGTGTCATGGCAGCGAGCCACGCCCCCATGGCTTCAAAACGTAGTACGGCTGGGATACGTAGCGCCATCTCCCCTTATCCTTACCTCCATGGTACGAAGTGTGTAGCTGTAGCAGTAAGTCGTGGTTGCTAGTCTGCGCTTGTCTGGTCTGGAGTCTGCTCTGGTGTGGTATAGTGTATCATGTTGGCTGGGCCGGTCGCGGTGCAGCGATGCCGGAGCCTGAGTATTATTGTATAAGGTAAAAAGCAGCCTCGCGCATACCTAGTAATGTTATGTGAACTCCCATGTAAATCTTTTAAAAATTTCCTAGTAATAATCTTCGTGATATAAAGTAATTTCTGACAAACATTCATTTCAATTTAAAGAATTTACTAATTTCTTCAATCCATGATAATTCCTATTGTTGCAAAAGAAAAATCAGTTGCTTCCTTTCATAAATGACAAATCTATCGGCCAGCATTGCACAGAGCTGTGTCGGAAAAATTTTTGGTAATAGCAGATATATTCGCCGTTTTTATTGAGGTAAGAATTTTTCCTTTTTTTATTCAGAATGATCTTACAGGGCCATGACGCAGCACTGCTGTCCAAAATTTACCATGTTACTGAATTTATTTTTTATTACGAGGTTTAGGGATTTTTCTGTTTCGAGCTGACATTAAATAAGAAAAGAATTTTGTGAGTACATTAAATGTGAATGCATTTCTGTACGGAGGTTATAAATGGGAACCAATTTTGTTCTGAGGTTACACTAAAATTAGAATCATATTCATTATTGTTATTCATTTTACTAAATTTTGTGTGGGGAGGTTACACCTGGCGACAACCGGCCAGGATCGTATTTCTTTGTGAATCTCTGAGAAGTAGTCATATATCTGCTCTTATTTACTTAAATGTAGTTTGCAGCTGGTGCAACGCATTTACTAATTTGTCACTTTTTCTTTCACAGATCATCGGCAATTCATTGCTCTTTGCTGTAATTGTGTTTGTTCCTTTTTTTTTTTTGCTTTGTCGTTGTTTCATTTTTGTGCTTATTTTTGATTTGTGAAAAATGCCGCGAAAAACTGTTAACAGTACATCGCTTTGTGCAATGAGTGAAAAAGCCGACTCGAATAATTTGACCGATAATACTTGCGACACTCAGTGTCTTAATGATAGTCCTCCATTTACAGACAATCAGTGCGTACCGATCACTAGTAATGATTTTAATTCTGATGATGGGCAAATAAATTCAATTATGTCCACAGCAAATTTAACAACTGATGACGCGGCACGTTCCGATACAATGAACGCTGCCCAGTTTGACACACCTGGTTTGCAAAATTTGAATTGTGAACAGATAAATTTTTCTCACGAAGATGAACAATGTAGTCAAAATACGTCAGATTTATTTGATTCCGAGGTAGTGACTAACAATGCACATTCAATTGGCGAACCTGTTCAAGAATCAGAGAATGACCAAATGGTTATACAAAACGCGACAAATGCACATACACCATTACACAGCATAGAAAATAGAGTCGCTAATTTTGGCTTGGATCAAATTATGGCAGTATTGCTACAATTCAAGAAAGAACAAGACGACAATTTCAAACGACTTAATGAATCGTACAAACAACTTAATGAAAATCTCAAACAGTGGAATGAAAAACTACACAACAGTTTCAAACAGCGGAATGAATAATTCGACAACCATTTCAAACAACTTAAAGAAAAACTAGACGACAATTCCAAACAGTTGAATGAAAGTTTCAAACAGTCGAATGAAAAACACGACAACCTTAATGAACAGAACAAACAACTTAGTGAACAGATTACAGCCGTTACTGTGCAACGTCATGATACTAAAGAACAATTACGTGAGGATACTAAGACTTGTGCTAGGAACAGTAGTGAAGAAATTAGATCTGTTGCACAAGAATTAAGTAGTACACGTGTAGTCACCACGAAATCACTTAGAGATGAAATTAGTGCTGTCGCTGAACAATGTTCTGAAAACGTAACACAGTCACGCGACGAGTTTAAATTAATGTCAGCAGAACTTTCACACACGCTGGATGCGGAAGTCGATAAGAAATTTGAACAACAGAACAGCCAAATTGACGAACGTTTTAAAGTGACAGAAATGAAAATTGTTTCAGTCTCTAACACGCCACAGCATATGCCAGATTCCGAACATTTGTCACACTCACACAGCCAGTGTAATTTAGGTAATTTACAGAGACCACGCGACTTAGAATCCGAAGAGACACAGACAAACAGATTCTCATGCAATCCTGAACCTGCTACGACATACAGAGACGATAATTTTTATTACAAACACTTTCTATCTGTTAGGAAATTTAAAGGGCTTAATAATGCCAGAACACAGATACACGCTTTGGACTGTATACGACAATTTGCCTTTCTATTTTCATCAGCATTGCCTGTAATGCAGAAAATAGAATTGGACTGGATACAACAATTTGCTTTTGAATTTTCACCGGCATTGCCTGTAACACAGAAACCAAAATTTATTTGCAGCGCATAATTAACCTCAGGGGATTCATTACGCTTCGATGAATATGTGCCGTAGCGTGCACAGGGCCACGAGCCGTAGTAGTGCTACTTCATCTTTAGTTTTCTGCACTACTGCCTTCTGTTCTACTACCCTTTATATCTATCAAAACAGCTCTTCAACTATCGACCTATCTATAACTAGGAATTAGTAAAGAAACCTGATACGACAAGTTTTACCTGAAAGTGACAGTTATCATTATACGCTCCAGAATTGACAACCACCAGAACTTTAATAACAGAAAAAATTTTAATCATCAGTATCGTCAAAATTATCAGCAACAGGAACCACATTTTGGTAACAATAGAGGTTTTTCCCAACAACAGCAACAAAACCAACCGGTTAGCATACCTAACCAACAATGCAGTCTGCAAGGTCAACCAAGCTTTAATGTTTCGCCGCCTACACATATAGCATCGGCCACACCAAATAGTAACGCACAGCAACAAGGAAATCACTACGTACAGAAAACATATCATTTCAATTCCTATCGCAAAGCGCCGTATAGAAATGACTGTCATGACAGACGTAAAAGTAATGAGCACAATTTTCAGCGTACGTTTAATAACAGTCGATCTTACCAGCAACAGATTATCATGAATGAACCAGACAGTAGATATCATCCCGAACGTAATACGTCAGGACGAAATAACAGAACAGTACAAATAGTCGAAATGCCACAGCATTCTCCCGCAAATAATACCACGTCAGATAGAATTTGACTAGATACAGTACAGGTTGCATCTTCCAGCAAGCAAACAATACTTTTGACACAGAGAATCTTGTTCACTAAAATGTTATTAGTTTTGACGACATCCGATACACACTTTTGAATTAAAAGATAGAGTCACAACGTACGTAGACGACATTCTTATTGCAGAAGCTAACTGGTCTGAACACAATCTGATTCTTGAGCAACTGTTGCGAACTTTTCGTGCACAAGGACTCACAGTTAATCTCAGTAAATCGCACTTTGGCAAAACTTCTATAAAATTTCTTAGACATGTAATTTCAGCAGAAGGCATTGCGCCTGACCCGGAAAAACTTCAAGCTTTACGTGACATTACTGTTCCTACGACGAAGAAACAACTACGCAGCTTTTTGGGTTTAATTAACTTTTTTCGTAAATTTATTCATTACTCTACTTTAGACACCCCTAGATTATGTCAATTGACGGGTAAAAACACTATTTGGTCATGGGATAGCCAAGCACATTCTGAATTTGTCAATCTGAAACAAGCTTTGTTGAATGCACCACTTTCATCACATCCAGATCTTACTGGAAATTTTTCCATTGCCACCGACAGTTCTAACACAGCTTAAGGCGTACACATTTTTCAGGAAATTGAAGACGATGGTTCTACAGTAATTAAAAACATCGCCTTTGCGAGTCGCATTCTGTACCCTGCTGAACGCAATTATTCTGTTACAGAACTTGAAACATTATGTGTTGTATGGGCATTTACGAGATTTCGGCATTTTCTAAAGACACACTACCGTTTACACAGATCATAGAGCGATACAGTTTTTACTTTCAGCAAAATTTACACACGACAGATTAAGGAGATGGAAACTTTATTTACAGGAATTTAATTTTACAATTGTTCACATTCCCGGTACACAAAATATTGTAGCAGACGCACTATCCCGTTCTCTCAGCAACAATCAGCAAGACATCGCAACTAACTTCTGCAAAGCAAATTTCAGTGTCATGTATATTCAACAAGTTACATTTGAAAATTTCATTTCGGCGTCATTACGAGACATAGCACAAGAGCAGAGTAAAGACAACGTATGGGAAGAAATTAAACACTTTTGCCAAGATAGGAATAATGTTACCATTAGAAACCATTACACTGTACGCAATAATATTCTGTTTCGCCGCTCTCACCCTGACAGCAACAACTGGTTACTATGCATTCCTGACGAGTTTGTTAACAAATTAATTTGGTATACTCATTTAAGTTACGCACATTACGGAGCCAGAAAATATTTTCTTATACTGAGACTGAACTGTTATTTTGCCAATATGGAGAAACGTATTCGACGAGTTTTAGCGTCATGTAAAATCTGCCAGAAAGCTAAGTCAGATACAACTTCACATATTCCTCCATTACATCCCATTGTACCTATTAAATTGAGACACATGGCCGCTGTAGACATTTTTGGTCCGATTCCCAGAACTAATAGAGGTTTTTGCTACATCTTTGTCGCTGTCGAACTCACTTCGAAATTTGTTACCTTCACTCCGTTACGCAAAGCTACTGCTAAATCTGTTTCTAAAACATTTGTAAAACGTTTTTTATTCCATGTAGGGCATGTATTGAAAGTAACTTCCGACAATGGATCACAGTTTCGATCTGCTATATGGACACGTATGTTACGAGCTAGAAACATTTCTCCGATCTATATATCCAAGTATCACGCTTCTTCGAACCGTTGTGAACGACTAATGAAAGAAATTGGTAAACTATGTAGAATATACTGCTATAAAAAACATATTGATTGGGACACACACATACTCTCATTCCAGGATGTAATTAACTCGATACCAAATGAATCTACTATGCTATCTCCGACTGTTATAATGAAAAATGTTGAACCACCTAACAAAATTAAAGAGTTAGTATCCTTCCTACATCTCGTCGACTGCGACACCATGAAATAATTGACATTGCGTTGAACAACATCAAACGTGCCGCAGAGCGCCGGAGAAGACAGCAAAAACAGGTTTGTACACGCCGTGACTTTCACATTGGACTGAAGATATTAGTACGTACACACTATTTATCCAACAGAGGAAAAAGTAGATGTAGTAAATTTGAGCTTCTATACGCAGGTCCATATAGAATTCGCAGCATTCCTCACCCCAATGTAGTACACGTCGAAACTCTGAGAACCAGAAAAAGTAAAGGCAATCACCATGTCTCCAATATTAACCCTTTATTGAATGAACATACTTTATGATTTATCACACTGTAATGTCATTTTCTGATTTTTATATGACCAATGACGCAATTATATTTATGTGACTACTTACTGATGATTATCATGTTTTTTCTTGGCAAGTGCCCGGCAAGGTAAGATTAGCAGGTCGCTTTTCTTGTCGTTATACATCAGACCGTGCACATTTTCCATTTTTCGTGTATGTATGATTGTTTTCCTGTATGCACTATGAAATGTTTAAGATGTAACAAACACCAGTAGACTTTGACATTTTTTTCTTATGATATATCAATATCTTGACTATTCTACACTTTTGGCTACTGCATTATGAGACTGTGTGTACATTTTTGCACCTGAACACTCTCTATGTTTTTGCAATAATACGTTTTCTGTCACGCTATGCTGTATGCTTAATTATATCGCTAGAAACCAGTTTTTATTTAATGGGTATATGATTTAAATGCAATATATTAATCCTTATTCGTCATTTTCAGAAAGCAATAACGTGTAAAAGAAATAACTTAAAGAAACCACAGTGGATTACTACGAAATGGGAATTTCACCTTCGGAATGAACGAAAGAAGATGCAATACCTCGTCATGAAGAGTAAATGGATCAGAATTAACAAGCATTAACAAGAATATACTATGCACATCGTATGATAGCAGTCTTAATTAATTTTTTCTTTCAGAATACAAGGCGATTGATGCAAGCTGTCAGACAGAACTACACATCTTAGTTTTAGTGATGAAATATGCTAGAAATAAGAAGCTCTATACTATGAATAGTTGTATGAAGTAAATGGTAACATGAATAATGAATAATGATGTGTCTTTTTGCAGATGATAATGAATGGTGATGAATAGTTATATGAAGAATAAGCTAAAATGAATAATGAAGTTTCTCTTTGCAGGTGATGATAGTAATGAAGTTATGGTAATATGAATAATGAAGTTTTTCCTTGCAGATGAGGATAATGATGAAGTTTATATATTTACTATTAGTTAAGAGATGCTATGTAGTTATTTAAATATTTGTTGCAGTTCGTTTTGACAGTATGTCTTATGTCGCATGGTATAATGACTGAATGTTTTGGAAAGGACAGCTAGAGTGCACACATATTGAGTACACGTTTCATTACCTGTTAATTCGAAGTTCACTACTTTTCAGCATAATATGCGTTCTTCTTTCAGCTTAATAATCCATTTTGTATTTTTTTTCCAGGAGAAGCTATTCATGAAATTAATGTGCTATAAGCAGTTAGTCATTAAACCTGTTCTAGTACTTGCATTTTTTTACCCATTTGTGTGTATCATTCATGAATGTGGTCACATATACTCTACTTGTTTCATAACCTTGCTACAGCTGACTCATGACGAATGACGTTAATAATCCTTATTTGCAGCAATAAGTCAAAAGCAAATATTTTCATCCCCCAGCAATTAATTATCGATCCCACCGCAATGCATTGCTAGCACAAAAAAATGTATTACCAGTCTCCCAAATAATGCTACCAGTTTAAGAGAGTTCTGAGTAATACTGAATGATGTTTTCTAACCACAGACCTTGAGTAATAGTTACAGTGTGTTACATTTTTAAATATGTCCTACGTCACTTGAATGATGAGTTCTGAGTAATACTGAATGATGTTTTGCAATAATGTATAAATGATATGCCAATAATTTCTGTAAATAATATTTTTTTGTTATACTCTATAAATGCTATGCCAATAATTAACTCTCATTTTGAATGATGACTTCTGAATAATACTGAATAATGTTTTATAAAACTATATGAATACTTTGTAACTGGCCAATTAGTGCCAATCATTACCGCAATCAGATGAGTTATGAATAGTGTTTTGTAATATTCAATACTTGCTATGTGTTTAGTAACTGGCCAATGAATGCCACTGTTTCTTATATTTTAAATTTGTCTTATGTCACTTACATGCTATTATATATGAATACCAGTAGCTTGATGCTACACTCATTAGCTCCTGTTTTGAATGATGACTTCTGATGCTTTGTAACTGGCGAATGAGTGCCAATGATTACTATAACTAGATGAAGTATGTTAATGCTATGCCATTAATTAACTCTTGTTTTGAATGATGACTTCTGATGGTTTGTAACTGGCCAATGAATGCCAATGATTACTATAACTAGATGAATTATGTAAATGGTATGCAATTAATTAACTCTTGCTTTGGAATGCTGACTTCTGAACAATGCATAAAAATGGTTTGTAACTGGCCAATGAGTGCCAATGTTCACTGTAATCAGATGACCTATGAAAAATATTCTCTAATACTTCATACAAGGTACAGAAATGTTTAGTAACTAGACAATGAGTGCCACCAGTTACTCAAATCGGTTGATAGACTAGTGTAATTCTCAATTATGACTAGCATAAGACTTAATGCCCTTCACCTTCTCACCTAATTACCAGAAATTACTGCAATATCCGTTTGTCCTGTCCATCCTTATGATCATGGAGCTCCATATTTGGTTTTTGCACTAATTCTACGTTTGTGTACTTTACAAGAATGTGGTGTTGACGCGACATGCTGTCCACCACCTTGAACGATGGAGATGTTATTATGGTGCCACTGTTTGGTGTACCTAATGTACTACCAAAATGATAACATTGAATATTAATACGACATTTCAGTGTCTTAGCTACACTGATTAATACTTCAGGGAAGAGAACGTCAGATTGTCTCACTTGGTGTTGTGCTTCTGTAGAAAGATATGGACTTTCAGTGCAGCAACGTGCAACCTACTGTGCTACAACCATGATGCAATCCTTCCCTTTCCTATCCTAGTTCTTGTAAAATGGTAGAAATATATACAGTGCGTGTGCACTTTATGTCATTTATTAATATGTTTTGTACTCATTCTGTATCCTAGTTCTTGTAAAATGGTATAAATGGACTACAATGCGTGTGCGATTTATGTCATTTGTTAATATGTTTTGTACTCATTGCGTATACATTTTGTGATTTCTTGATATGTTCTGTACTCAGTGCATGTGCACTCTATTTCATTTTTTATTCTGTGACTGTAAACTTAATTAATTAAGAAAAATTTGTTGCTCATGGCAAGTCCAATTTACTCACCATCGCTGCCAAATTTTTGCCCCCCCCCCCCCCCCCCCCCCCAGTGGAGGGTTATGTAAGAGGTCCGAGCAGATGTAATTTTATGTAAGAGGTCCGAGCAGATGTAATGTTATGTAAGAGGTCTGAGCAGATGTAATTTCGACGTATTGCTCATGTGCTGCCTGCGATATGCAAGGTATAAGAGAATCGCTGACCAGAGAGCAGTGTTGACTGAGTACGAAGTGTGTAGCTGTAGCAGTAAGTCGTGGTTGCTAGTCTGCGCTTGTCTGGTCTGGAGTCTGCTCTGGTGTGGTATAGTGTATCATGTTGGCTGGGCCGGTCGCGGTGCAGCGATGCCGGAGCCTGAGTATTATTGTATAAGGTAAAAAGCAGCCTCGCGCATATCTAGTAATGGTATGTGAACTCCCATGTAAATCTTTTAAAAATGTCCTAGTAATAATCTTCGTGATATAAAGTAATTTCTAACAAACATTCATTTCAATTTAAAGAATTTACTAATTTCTTCAATCCATGATCATTCCTATTGTTGCAAAAGAAAAATCAGTTGCTTCCTTTCATAAATGACAAATCTATCGGCCAGCATTGCACAGAGCTGTGCCGGAAAAATTTTTGGTAAGAGCAGATATATTCGTCGTTTTTATTAAGGTAAGAATTTTTCCTTTTTTATTCAGAATGATCTTACAGGCCATGACGCAGCACTGCTGTCGTCCAAAATTTACCATGTTACTGAATTTATTTTTTATTACGAGGTTTAGGAATTTTTCTGTTTCCGCTAACTCTTCAGTCCTTTTCGATAAGTGCTCTTTATCATAAGCATTATAAAGTAGGCAATAGAAAATTTGCACTCTCCTACGAAGCATTCATTCACTAGTTGTCTCATTACCGACAGGTAATCGACTGTGAGTGTCTGGTGCTTCCACATTCTGCGATTTCAGAATTAGTCACTCCTCGTAACTCACGCTCGGCGGCTGTTTTGATGTTGTTCGTGGGGTGGTTGGTTGACTCGGGGGAGGGGACCCAACAGCGATGTCATCGGTCCCGTCGTATTAGGAAAGAATGGGGAAGGACGACGGCCGTGCCCTTTCACAGGAACTATCCCGCCATTTACCTGAAGCGATTTAGGGAAATCACTGAAAACCTAAATCAGGATGGCCGGACGCGGGTTTGAACCGTCGCCCTCCCGAATGCGAGTCCAGTGTGTTAACCACTGCGTCACCTCGCTTGGTGATGTTGTTCATAATTCCATCTTGCGCACAGATCACAATTAGATTCGAACAATACTCATTCCTACCCCAAACAATATCATTTGCCAGGTAGACGAAGCACTTAGCAATGATCATTCACAAATATGTTTGCAACCGCAGTATACGAGGTCGCCAATATCACGAGCCACAGACGCAGAAACGTTCAATTCAAAGGATTTGAGGAACCCTGTGAAATGTGTCAACACTGACAGCCGGTCTTTTTTTGAAGTAAATGCAATATTTTTATCAAACAATGATTCTAGCATGGTACAGTGCTGGGGAGAATCTTAGACCACCGATAACGTAAACTTGATTGCCTGGACATAGGTTTGACCGGGAAAAACAGTGGTATTGAAACACTCCGATATGGCCCTGTGAAGGACGAAACTAGGAAGATTATTGTGGGGTCCTGCCCACTCGTCTCTTATAGGTTGCCTAAAGGATGCTGCTTTCTCGGGTAGCTGTACAACAATTCAAGCAAATAACATTAATGGTTTTTATTACAATAAACTAGACTGACAGCACTTAACTTTGGTTTACAATGTCGTGTCGCAGGCTATTGGCGACATGCAAATAATCAGTGTTTTTCGCTATATGGAATGTCCATGCAAGTAATGGATATGGATCACAAGTAACAGCTCTTCTAGTGCTCTCTTCTAGTCCGGCTCTACTATTCGTCTTCTAGTGTCCGGCCTAGGCTTTTTTTGTGGCAGCTTATTAACACACAGCGTCACCGGTTCAGATCTGGTCCAACTGTCTCGGTGGACAAGTGAGAGGAGACTCAAAGCAACTGCTGAATAACAGCCGAACATAGACGTTGAAGGTGTGGCGGTGGAACTTTAAGTGCGGCCCCCTCCGACGGTGGAAGTACAGAGGAGGGGTGAAGTAATGCGCCAACTCTACGGTCAAGGAAAAAGTGTCTGGGCGAGAACAGGTCACTGCTAGTGACTCTACGAAAACAGACAGAAAAACGTGGTCGTATTGGGCCTATCGTCAGTCATAGCCCGAATCCGAGTCCTCCAGGATGGTAAGCGCAACGGAGTGTCGGTGCCAGCGGCGTGGAACTGGGGTGCCGATGGACGGCGTGGAACTGTGGTGCCGATGGTTTGGAGTCCAGCGACCGTCTTTGGAGGGCATCCACTTTACTGTATAGTTGGCGAGCCTTACGGCGAATGGTCGTCTTGAGAAGGGCCGTATTTGCTCCTCATACAGTGTGTCAATCCTGGTGAGAGGAGGGGCGTGAAGACTCCACCTGAGAGCTTTATTCTGTAGGCGCTGGAGCGTCGGCGTCCGGAACTTACTCACTAATCGTGGCCCACGCAGAGGAACCATATGTTGGTGAGGGTAGCACAACGGAATGATATAGCCGGAGCTTGGTATCTAAATTCAGCTCTCAGTTGGAGGGCCGAGGCTCGGAGGGGCGGCGCTTATATTCTCTCTGGATTCAGGCCGCTCCTGACGTGGTGCGGTAATAGTCAGCGGTCTATTGGCTGACGTCGTCTCACAGCCTTCTCTGCTCTTGCGTTCTTCATCTCCGTGCTGGCGCTTGTCGTTACGTCGGAACATGTATTTCATGTTGCTGTGAAATGCTTTAAAAAAAGAAGCACCAGCTATGTTAGAGGAAGATAAATATTAGCAGTGAACAAAGAGAAAAAGTGAGACTACATTCTCATTTACATCATGCTCATTAGAGACACCAGTCTGGATCATTTGCATGGGAGGGAAAACTGTCACACTTCATCTAGCTATTGCCTAAGAAGTTTGGAAAAATCGCGGAAAATATCAAACAGGATGACCTCACACGGTATTGACACTCATTACTCCCTAGTATTGATAAATGGCAGAAGCCAGTAGTCAAACCTAAGGTGATGTGAGATTCGGACGGTCTCAAAGCTAACAGAAATCGAGGATCAGGAGCACAAACACGCTACCGTTTGTGATACTTGGAATCCTCAAGAAGTATTATTACTCTCTTTAATTCAGAATCAGAGGATATGGAGGCCATTGTACCAACAGTAAGTGATTAAGATTACAGAGATACGTCAAAGTCATAAACCAAGGGCCGCTCTATCTTGTGAGAGCGGTAAAGTCAACAAAGTGGAAGTATGAAGGCAACTCTGATCTCGGCTAGGGTGTTCCAACACTGTCTCACAGGATGCGGGCATTGCCTCTCTCGCGGGCAGGTGCACGTTCGGTAGGTGGCCGTATTGCACAAGTTCACGCATGCACTAGCCACTTGGCCACCCGTTCTCGTGTGCTCCTGGCCGTTATACTACGATCGCCTATGCTACAGCGTGGCTCTAATCCACAGGGTGGTCAAAAATAGTCTGAAAATCTTGTGAGCGTGTTGCAGTGTATGCTGTGCTGAGAAATAATTGTTAAGAAAAAAATTGAGTGCGTTGCACAGTTTGAGGGTTATTTAGCATTGAAGTTAGACAATCAGGTCCTCAAGCGTGCAAATTCAAGCAGCCTGCCGGGGACGGTGTTGCCAAACTTCTTCTTCGTTTGGTTTCCTTATACTGAAGAAACGTAGCTTTGGCCACCTAGCTTAAATTTATCATTTCCGAAAAAGGAACATTGTAACTGGTAAGAGCATTTGAACAAGTGCTAACTCACGGAGTTACAGATGTCTGTCCATTACCGCACTTTAACGCATGCAAGTACTTGAAATTGTATGATGGGCTAGATTCAATGCTAAATGGCTCAGAAATGGTGCAACGTATCGAATTCTTTTCTTAAAAATTATTCACAAGCTTTTCAGACTGTTTTTTCCGTTATTGTACTTCAATTCCCCATCTGGGTTGGGCTGGCAGCAGTGTACGTGCTGCTCTTCAGCAGAAAGACATAAATTACACAATAGAAGTCATTTAAAATATAAAGGAGAAAATATAAAAAGGAGGAACATAATGGAAGAGAACAGACAACAAGGGGGTGACTGTAAATTGGAGATAAAAACCTTAAAACTGTATTATGCACAAAAAACCTCACACTGGGACAATTAAAAGAATACAAGGCGAAGTATGGCTGGAGCATAAAAGTAGCGATGGACGGCGTAGCGTTTAACGAACACTGACAGTAACACTATGTACAAGTCCAGCACACTATTAAAATCGCAGCTCTGGACGCACACGAGAACAACACCAAACACAACACTGACGTAGCACACTGACGACGATATGCAAACACATGATCTGCCAGGGGCATGGAGATGAGGGTGAAGGGAAGAAGGGAAGAACGGAGGGAGAGGTGGAGAGGGGGGCTGACAGGCAGAGGCGCGTCGAAGAGCGCTGGGTAGGTAAGGATGTAAGACGGACACAGTTGAGGAGGGATGCAAGGAATCTGGAGGGGGGGAGGGGAAGGAGGAAAATCCGCTCTGGGAGATGGACGGGAGAGGAAAAGAGCGGCTCTGGGGAGGGGAGGGAACAAGGCCAGGTTACAGTTGGAAGGAAGGATAGACGTCATGGTGAACTTCAACATCCTGAAGGGGAAGCTGCTGGAAACTGCCCTGATAAAAGGAGATGGTCTGGAGGTGGAGGGAGGAATACAGAGATATAGGCATGGCAATGGGTGGGGGGTGGAGACGAAGTAGGAAACCAGTGGGTTGGAGGGGGGGGGGGTCAAGCCTGTGAACAGTGTAAAGGATGGGGAGATGTTGGAGGAAAAGGAGGAGGTGGGGGAAATCGTGGAGACGGAAAGAGCAGGTGGTGCGGCCTATGATGATTGCCTGGGTTTTGGAGGGATTGAGGTGAGGGAACCACTGGTTACACCACCAAGTGGTGAACTGATCGAGGTGGATTTGGATGGTGCGTTGCGACCATTGAAGGGTAGGATAGAGAGCCAGGAAGGCGGTGTCATCAGCATATTGGCGAAGGTGGACAGGTAGGGTGGCTTGGGCATATCGATGGTGTACAGGAGATAGAAAATAGGGGAGAGGACGGAGCCCTGGGCGATGCCAGCAGTGGGATAAAAGATACGAGAGTTGGCATTGTGGAGGGTGACATAGGAAGGACAGCGTGACAGGAAAGAAGCGACAAGATGGATAAAATTGATAGGCAGGGCATAGATATGGAGTTTAAAGAGGAGACCAGGATGCCATACGCGGTCATAGGCATTTTGGGGGTCGAGGTGAACAAAAATGGTGGAGCCACAGAAGCTGAAGGGAGAGAAGGTGGACAAAGTTAAGGAGTTGGTCTTTGGCGGAGAAGGAGGGTCGGAAGCCACACTAGGTAAGGAGGAGGAGGTGGTTTAGAGTAACGTGCTGATGGATACAATGAATGAGGAGGGATTTGAAGACCTTACTGAAGATGGAGGTGAGGCAGGTGGGACGATAGGAAGAGGCAACAGAAGGGGGTTTGTTGGATTTGAGGAATAAGAGGATGTGGGAAGTCTTCCACAGGTCAGGGTAGAAGCTGGTAGAGAGGATGACGTTATAGAGATTGGCAAGGACAGTCAGGAAGGAGAAGGGGATTTCTCTAAGATGGCGATAGGTGACACAGTCGTGACCAGGGGCCATGTTGCGTCTGGACCAGGGGATAAGTTTAATGTCGTGTGCTGTGATTGGAGTGTTGATGTCAGAGGGGGGCAACTGTCCCAAATACTGGAGACTAGGAGCAAGTGGAGTGACTGAGGTATCGGCGCGTTTATGATGGTGGGGAAAAGAGAATAATCAAAGTGGGGATCATCAGGGATGGAGAAGGAAAGGTGGGAAGCGAAGTAGTTGGCGTTAGGTTGTCGAAAAGGGGGTGGTCGTTATGGAGAAGGGGGTAATGGGGTGCGGACTGGGAACCAGTAAGGCGATGGAAGGCAGACCAGTACTTGGAGGAGTTGGTAGGTAGGGTGGCATTGAGTCGTGTACAGGTCTGGCGTCAGACCTGGCGCTTCTTTGCTGTAATAAGGTTCCGTACGTGTCGCTATATTTGCCGGTGGCGTAGGAGTATATCCCTGTCATGAGTGTCAGACTGTTTCCGATCACCCTGTATACATTAAAATCTCTCATAGCAGTTACTGTCCATATGTTTGGGCTAGTCGTAGGTACTACTGTATGGATTTTAATACGGTTTTCACTAATAGATACACTGATTCATAAGGAAGTTTTGTGTAGACTACTTAAAAATTTTTCGTGCAATTTGAAAACGATGCCATCGCCATCTAGTGATGAACAGAAGAGCGCCTTGAGATCATTCAAACACATTATAGGTAAAAGGGTGCTTCACTGCAGCAACTCGCTGGTGCGAGAGGTGGCTACGGACAGGCGGGTGCAAGCTACCAATGTCTTCCTAAACAGACTACAGTATAGGAGGGATCAGATGTTAACCTGATAACAGATGTTTTGGCATTGACTTAAATAATGGGTGTGAAAGGAAATGCAAGAAAAGATTCCACAGAAATTCGGCAAGCACTGGGGTCAGGTGCCTGGCAAGAGGCCGTAGCTCGCGCCGAACGCTGTTGTGGTCGGGCAGGCGACGCTCTTCTGGCAGAGCAGTCCTGTACCAGCAAATGCCGCAGCCCACGCCGATCTGAAGCCGCAGTTAGGCGGCGCTGCTGGCGTCGTAGCTCCAAGGAGGTTTGAGTAAGGAGAGATGACATTGCGTATGCCGAGCGCAGCCATCAACTGAATCTAGGAGCGCCATCTCGGTGAGCCCAGGAAGTGATTTTCTCAGTTACATACTGTGTGATGCTTGCCCTCTTTGCTTTCGTATGTCTAATTGGCAGTCATTTTTGAGTGTGTATTTTGATACAGTATGAAGTATCACTCCAATGCACTATGAGTACTTGCGTGACACCAAATGTTATGGGCACACCAATATGACGGCGGTGGCTTCACTGTTGGAATGTAAGGGCATTTCCCTTTAGCATAACTCCACGGATAGCTCACAGCTCCCACAAATGCCATTAAATGCCACTCCAGGTACCAATTAAATATGGAACAAATAACATTCGTAACTCGTGGTAACTGTCCTGATGTGTTCTCATTAAATTGTTTAAATTATACGAAACTGACAATACTCAGTTACCTAACGTTTTTCTCTCAGTTTTAATCATAATTATATACAGTGGCCTGTAAACAAAATTATCGCTACGCCAGATAAATTGCTTGGCCGTAGATACTTACAAGGGAATACTCCCAAGTGTCAACAAACGATCCTGATGAATCTTGGCAGCCGGCCGATGTGGCCAAGCGGTTCTAGGCGCTACAGTCTGGAACCGCGCGACCGCTACGGTTCGAAACCTGCCTCGGGCATGGATGTGTGTGATGTCCTTAGTTAGGTTTAAGTAGTTCTAAGTTCTAGGGGACTGATGACCTCTGAAGTTAAGTCCCATAGTGCTCAGAGCCATTTGAACCATTTCGAATCTTGGTAGGTGTGTAGAGGAAGCAAAATAGTGCAATACGTATTTTTTGTTTGTGGCTAATTTCATTTCTAAGGAGTAAAACAAACCCTGAAAGGTAATTTGGCATTTTAGATCGAGTTGACTGTATTGTTTCTCAAGTGGACATTGACATCATAATTACTCAACAGAAGTAGATCTGTAGCTTGTCACAAAGTTCTTCTAACATCGAAGTTTATACGTCCCAAGGCTGTGCCTGAGCTGTTGACCCCATTGGGATCACCAAATCGACAATTTCCTTGTCCTCAGGTATGAGTCTCTAAACTGCTCTTTCACACTGACCACCGTAAGAATCTAGCTGTAATACAAATATTTCTCCCTCACTGGGAAAGAAAACATCTTTCAAATATCTTCCGATGAGGTCAGACTTTTGTTTACCAGGTTTCGATGCTGTCGCAGCGACATTTGGGGCCTCAAAAAGAGATTCTCGTTCCAAACTAATTATTAGTTTCTTTTAAAACTATGAAAAGGCGGAGGGTCAACGTAAAAAAAAAGTTTTGAGCGACATACCCGAGGACAGGAAACATCTGGCAGTCCCAAAGGGCTCGATGGCACATGTACAGACGTGGAACATACACGGTTTTCGATATTGGATGAACTTTGTGAAAAGATTTTCAGATCCAGTTTTGTTGAATGATTACGATGTCAATCTCCACTTGACAAACATTGCAATAGAGTTGCAGTCATTAGTATATAATCAATTCTCTTTGCCAAGGCTTACTAATGTATTGAAATACGCCTGATACAAATCAGGATATTTAAAGGATCACTGGTGACGATTTGAAATCTTGCTGAATTTTGTTTTGTATTGTCTTCTCCTTCGTGTACATGACGTGAAGAAATTTCGTACATTTTATGTGCATGGCGTAAAACGAGTTATGTTTCAAGCATTTCTTTACGAATTTTCATTATTGCAATGATTTTCTGTCACAGTAATGAGTTACTTATTATTTTCAATTAAGAAAATACACATACATGAAACAGTAAGCTAAAGAACAAAGAAAATGTGAGTGTAAAAAGTAAATAACAATTTAAAACGTAAAAAAATATAATTAGAATAGTAGTGAAACTTTAGATCTTTTAATTAGGTGTGTTCCCTCCGGCAGCATATTTTGTACAGTTTGTTCTCCAAAAATGGTACTTCAGACACCAACTTTATTACACAGGGGTGTATGTGGTTTGAAAGTTTCTTTAATTTATATTGTAATAAAAGTGGGTGGACTATTTTGCAAAATTTCAAATTACAAAACTTGGTTATACGGTTTTCAAGAACATTAATTACATAACAGCATTTACATGAATAACATTTTTATATACGAGGGTAATCCCAAAAGTAAGGTCTCTCATTTTTTTTCAAGTACATAGGCCTGTTTTATTCTACAATGGTTTACATCAGTTTACAGCTCTAACATTTAGCTATTTTTCGACATAATCACCATTTCTGTCGATGCACTTTTGTAGACGCTGTGGATGTTTTTGTATGTCATACCAGCTCGCCGCCATGCTGTTCAGAAAGTTATGAACCTCTTCTTTCACTTCGTCGTCGGAGCTGACTCGCTGATACCACAATTAACGCTGACAGGTACTGTGAGACTCTGAAAAAACTCAAACGGGCAATTCGCCCACACATTGCTCGGCAAACCGTTGCACTCCTGCAACAGTTTCAGTGGAACATAATCACCCACCCACTCTATAGTCCTGACTTGGCGCCCAGTCACTATCACCTGTTCCCTAGGATAAAAGAACATTTGGCCGGAAAGCGATTCAGCTGCGACGACGGGGTCAAAGAAGAGGTTCATAACTTTCTGAACAGCATGGCGGCGAGCGGGTATGACATACAAAAACATCCACAGCGTCTACAAAAGTGCATCGACAGAAATGGTGATTATGTCCAAAAATAGCTAAATGTTCAAGCTGTAAACTGATGTAAACCATTGTAGAAATAAACAGGTCTATGTACTTATAAAAAATAGGAGACCTTAATTTTGGGATGACCCCGTATATCACCGTTTTGAAGATATTCCCTCTAAACTTAATATGCTCAAATTACGTTTCGGGGAGCACTTCATCCCTTAAAAGTAAAATTGGGCAAAAACAAAAAACAAAATACTGTTTGCACTATTTTGCCCCCCTCCTTCCCCCTACAAACCCGCCAAATATCATAAAGATTGTTAATTGACTTGGGAATATTCGCTTGTCAGTGCTATCTCTACGTAGCCGTAGGAAGATCTCTAGTTTTCATACGGACCCTTCTCAGTACTGGCCCTGTCACACTGCCTTTAGTCCAGTAGCATCCCCGCTCATATGTTTCACATGTGGATATTTGTTTTTCTTTCCTTTTCTTTCGTTTCTAGGAGATAACGTGTCGAAGGCTTTCTGGATTAGTTCCACTGCCGACTGCCTTCTGGATTTAATGTACGAACCTATATAACAAAATGACAGAATTACCTGGCCCTCTGTCTACTACCGTTCGATGGAAAGATCTTTTTCGATATCTTGAACCGGTCACGAAATAAAACGGGTTGAATATTTTTATGATTAAGCCAATATACTCGTATATTCAAATTGGTTCAAATGGCTCTGAGCACTATGGGACTTAACATTTGTGGTCATCAGTCCCCTAGAACTTAGAACTACTTAAACCTAACTAACCTAAGGACATCACACACATCCATGCCCGAGGCAGGATTCGAACCTGCGACCGCAGCAGTCGCGCGGTTCCGGACTGAGCGCCTAGAACCGCTCGGCCACCGTGGCCGGCCAAATTCGTTCCAATGGCCTGAGCACTATGGGAACAGCTGAGGTCATTAGTCCCCTAGACTTAGAACTACTTAAACCTAACTAACCTCAGGATATCACACACACATCCATGCCCGAGGCGGGATTCGAACCTGCGACCGTAGCAGTCGCGCGATTCCAGACTGAAGCGCCTAGAACCGCTCGGCCACCGAGGCCGGCATACTCGTATATTGTTTCGAAACCGTGTATATGCGTTTGTTGAAGAGGTGGCCCAAGTTTATAATCTACGTCGCCCAAAACATAGTCACTTCGGTTTGAACAATGTCATAAATGTTCCCTATTTCCTCGTTAACCATCAACAAATAACATGAACCACAACTTTAAAGGCATTGCCCAACTGACCACGAATTCGCCGAGAGACAACGTAGATAGAACCGGTCACAACCTGCATGCGCACGTAAAAATTTTGTGGAGTCGTCACCGTACTAACGATTGGAATTTTGCCCGCATCAGCACCCACAGACATCCACCGTAGCCCTGACAGGTGACCGAGGCCGCGTGCGTCAGATAGGCACGGCACGGGTGAACACCGCTTGCGGCAACGGCTCTCGGCTTTCCGCGCATGCGCAGACTCGGGGTCGCCTCGCTCGCTTCTGGCGCCAGAAGCTCTGTGCGCTGTTGGCTCAGTACGCAGCCAGGCGTCGCCGTGGCAGCGAGCGTTCCCGTTTGCAAAGAGCTCGGGTAAGTCGCTGCGTGCAACTCGAATCGTATACAACTGCTTTTGTGTGTGTGTGAGGAACAATATGCGCAGACGCTGTACTGCTTCGACTGCTTGTGCCAGGAAGACGCTCTGTGGAATATTTATACGCTGGACCTGAGTCAGAAACTGGCGCCGGCTAGTCCAAATCTGCACTATATGCATTCAGCAGGGAGAGTCCTAAATGATGCACGCCATGTTTGGCTAGGGAAGCCCCTTGTCTTCCAGTGTTGTCATACAAAGCCGCCAAGGGCATCTACCGTTACCTCTGCCGTCTGTGTCCAAGCGGTTCGTGCTTGAGATGTGAAGAGGAGCGAAGCGCAACTATTAACACCCATCCCAGGATTCAAAAGCGAGTCGTACGGCTAGTGGCAGGACACCGGATAAACGCCGGCTTCTACTCTATATCAAGGGTAAACAAACACGATAGAGGCATACTGTGTAGAAACAAGAACGGATTGTCTCAAGGTAGCAATAACGGCTATTCTTGACAAAATCGAGAGTGGGAAACGTAACAATGAAGTTCGCCTACTATCTTGTCAATGCTGTAATTTATTCACTAATGTACATTTCACAACGCAGCCTCATCTCAAGGGCTGCACTTGGGTATCGAAGTATTTTCATTACGATGTCAACACCACAGAATTTTGGTGCTGTATCTTGCATATAACATCGCTTATAAGTATCTTCCACGTATTGTTTACATCCATACACGGCATACACAGTTTTCAAACATGACCCTTCATAACTTAATACAATGTGTCAAATTTGTTTAAAGCCTGACGTGGTACAGTGCCTTGGGTAACATCCTGAAAAAAAGTCTAAATTCTAGGAAGTTAAAGCAATATTTATTCGGTATTCTACTTTACAGAAAAAAGATATATTCAATGATTTTTTCTGTGAAGTAGGATTGTTTATAGCATTAAGGACAATGTAAACATAAGTTAGACACGAAGGGGACGCAGTATTAAGCGTCACACGACCGGTTTATACCAGATACGATTCTGTCGCGTGGAAGGTTTTTTTGTGTAAGGTTATACACTGTGTCAATACGGGCCGAGTATTGCAGCTGAATGTAATAATCCAAGAAAGCATTTAGATCCAGAGGAGAGGCGCATTCGTTCGAAATACGTGCCTGAATAAGCCGGCGACACTCTTCAGTGTTTTTTTATTCAGTTATTCTTGCCTTCAGTGCTATCACGCAGAGGTTCGCTGTATGTAGTGTAAACATTTGTCTATTATCACAGTTTCTGTAGTCATATTTTAGTACTTGACAAGCAGCATCTGTTTAGAGGGATTGCTCCAACTAATATTTCAATGGAAATAGCTGCAGATAAGCAGAAGAAAAGATTAAAAAGGGGAAAAGTCTCATCTAGTGCATACAAGCAAACATCAGGGTAGGGGAAATGGAGGGGGGGGGGGGAGAGTTGAGAACAGAGGAACTGGATTACCTGAAACACCGAGAGTACAGCTGTAGAAATTAAAGACACCCAACATTCTAGGACAAATGAAAGTAATTGAATGGTTGGCGCAAACAATACTGCACAATATAGAAATCGCTGACAACTGAAGACTGTAGTATGTATGTCCAAAGCCAGCCTAGTGAAACCAGGATACATCCATCCTAAAACATCTAGTGTCACGACAGTGAGAACCTAACTATAAAGTATGCGCTCCAGTTTTCAGCGCGCCCTTTTACACGTACCGAATAACTGTTTCAGGCAACATAGAATGAGCTTGATGTTTAAACATATTCGTTAGAAATCTTGTAATAAGCTTTTATGTCTTTTACAGTAAGAGTTAACAGAGCAGGAGGCGCTTCTGACAAGTGAATAATAATGATAATGATAATAGTGTGTGCGTCCTGTGTTCGGCTCGAACCGGTGAACTTTCTCCGAAGTGGCTCTTGCCCTTGATCGCTCCGCCGTCGCCGTTTTCTATCATAAGTGGCACATTTACAATACAGGTTGTAATGGCTGTAGTAATTAAAATGCAAACTGATGCGGGACTATGGGAAAAATTACAGTCCATGCTCATTCTCCTCACTTATAACACGAAATCTGTGCACGCACTGGACTCCAATTTTGTAAGACGATCACGGAACAGGTTCTGACGAACGTGTTCCTAGCATTAACAATTACAGCAGTGAAATTTCGTGTGTAGCTTCAGTCTTCATTTTAAGATTTCTTATTCTTTCCGTGTACCACCTCCGACTATATCTTTGTAATCCTCGTGCAAAGCGCTCCCATTCAAGCTCAACGGTAATAGTACAATACATCACTACACACTCGATTTTCACCACCAGACAGAGGTTACACTTCGCAATTCTTTGAATTGTCGCTCTTGCTATTCATACGATTAATTTTCTGCTAAGGCGTGCGTATGGTGCTGCGTAAAGTGCAAACTATATTAAATGTCTATAGAGGGGATTGTTTACAAAACAATCTTGCGACCCAACTTAAAATGTTGCTCAAGTGGGCGAATACAACTAACATGTTGCACGTATACAAAGAAGGATTATTTGACTCACGGGGCAGCGTCACAGAGGTATTGAAAAACCAGAACTAACAGACTCTTGAAAATATGTGCCAGCTATCCCGAGGAAGCATAGTTACAAAGTTGCAGGAACCAGCATTTAATGAGGACTCTAAGAATATACTACAACCGCATACGTACGGCTCCTGTAGGAATCGTGAAGGCAAGACTAGACTAATTATAGCTCGGACGCAGACAGTTAAGCATTCTTCCCGCGGCATGCACCCGATTGGGCCGGGAAGAGACCCTAATATGTGGTAGAATGTGCAGTACACTGCTCCACGCACTTCAGCTATTTGCAGACTATAGCTGTAGATGTTGACGTCATAGAGATTATACAACTGGGTATGGCTGCAATTACTGAACTAGATCCGTATAATCGGAATGTCTTGAACAAGTTTCAGTGGTTTGAGCTGCGTTCTCCAAATTCAATGCAATTCCATAATTTCACATATATTACGACTTCATAGCGCCCCCAAACTCTCTTTCGTAAACCGGTCTCTCAACTCCACTTATTTTTGGTGGCGTAAACACTCCAATATCTAGTCTGAAAATGCGGTTCTGGCTTCTCTATTGTAGCTTGTACTGGTTATTAGATTGTTGCTTGCTTTTTAAAATGTTAGTTAATAAGAACGAAGTGGTGTTGTTTGGAGTGAAGGAAAAGAAGTACAGCACTGACGAAGTTATCAGTTTCCTTTATTTATCTGAAGAGAAGCATATATTTTCTTTAGAAGATGGAAAGCGATGCGTGAATGCCCATATATTTACTGAATGAGTGACATCGAACTGCGGGGCAACAATCCTAAGTCCTTCTTAGCAGGATAATTTGTAAATTATTATACCAATTCTCGCCTTTCGAGGCCAAGTATTCGCTAGTTCTATACTTCCTATTAAGAATGGATATTTACTCATATAGCTTTGTATTCATTACAAGTCTCCAAAACATTGGAGTTTAATAATGTTCGGACAGTAGCGCATGACATTTTTTTCACAACGTGTGTAATCTAGTTGGGTATAATAAAACATTTTCGCACAATTTAATTGGCGTATCGTTTCAAACATCTTTTCTTGGATATTTTTGAAGATCTTTCTTGAAGAATGTGCGCCTCCTCCTCTTCGTAAAGAGTTCACATACATCCATAAGAAGACGGTAGTCTCCCCTTGTAAAAAAATAAAACGTGTGTTGGCCTACTGATAACCTCACTTCGTCGTGATGAAGAAAACGTATGAGTTGGATTGCAGACACCTTTCGTTTAAAACACCAGACGCTCTGAATGCCAATATTTCATCGCACTGGCTAAATCAGCTCTGGTATATGTGTGGATAGGACAGCGGAAACCGTTTCAGAAATTTCCGAAAGTTGTGTTGCGTATAAAGATGTTGATACAGAGTAACACAGACTTGTTGGTCATCAATTTGGGAATACAAACGGCTACTACCTCGTTTTACGATAGCTTCTGAAGGAACATTTTCGATAATACAGACGGAACCAGATGCCATTACATCATGACCAGGGAATACGTCTGGAGATCGAAGTGAGCAGGAGTTTGACGAACGTCTTGGAGGGCACGCTCGATCCGGCGATAATTGTGTGCAAGGTCATTCACATGACGGAACGACTCAGTTTCCCGACGGTGTAGAGGAAACATCTGAATCTGATGATAGTTATCCTGGTTATCTTCTTCTCTCAACAAGTGGCAGAGGTGTAAATTCCTTGCAGGCTTGACTCTCCATCACACGAGAAAAAGGTATCGGCAGGAATGCCGCAGCCGGCAGCGGTGGCCGAGCGGTTCTAGGCGCTACAGTCTGGAACCGCGCTGCTGCTACGGTCGCAGGTTCGAATCCTGCCTCAGACATGGATGCGTGTGATGTCCTTAGGTTAGTTAGGTTTAAGTAGTTCTAGGGAACTGATGATCTAAGATGTTAAGTCCCATAGTGCTCAGAGCCATTTGAACCATTTTAAGGGCTGCCACAGGAAAGTGTGATAGGACCTCCCTCGTTCTCTGTAACATACAAACGATCTGACGAATAGGGTGAGCAGCAATCAGCGACTGTTTGCTGATGAAACCGAAATGTACCGGAATGTATCGTCTTTGAGTGACTGTAGGAGAATACAGGATGACGTGGATCTAATTTCCATCTGGTGTGATGGATGATAGCTTGCTCTGAATGAGGGAAAATGTAAGTTAATGCAGATGAGTGAGAAAAACAAATCTGCAATAATCAAATCAAATAATAATGGTGTACTGCTTGACGCAGTCATGCTAATTAAATATGTCCACGTAACGTTCCATAGCGACACGAAGTGGAACGTGCATGTAAGGCTGATTTTAGGGAAAGCCAGTGACTTCTGTTTATAGGGAGGATTCTAGGAAAGAGTAGTTCATCAATAAAGGAGATCACGTACAGAACACGTGTATGACCCGTTCTTGAATACTGCTCTCGAATGTTTGGAATCCACACTAGGTCGGATTAAAGGAAGTCAATGAAGCGATCCAGAGACAGCCTGCTAAATTTGTTAACGGGAGGTTCGGTCAGTATGCGAATATTACAGAGATGCTTCGTGAACTCAAAAGGGAATTCCTGGAAGGAAGAAGTTCTTCTCACGAAACACAGTTGCGAAAACTTAAAGAACCAGCATTGGTTTTCCATATACAAGCATACACTGAGTTGATAATAATCATAATAGCTCTGCTGAACTGTAGACCTGACCTATATCTCTAACGTCGATCAGTTGTAGAATTTTGGAACACGTATTATCTTAGAGTATAATGACTTTTCTGGAGACTAGAAATCTACTCTGTAGGAATCAGCATGGGTTTCGGAAAAGACGATCGTATGAGACCCAGCTCGCGCTATTCGTCCACGAGACTCAGAGGGCCATAGACTCGGGTTCCCAGGTAGATGCCGTGTTTCTTGACTTCCGCAAGGCGTTCGATAGTGTTTCCCACAGTCGTTTAAGGAACAAAATAAGAGCATATGGACTAGGAGACCAATTGTGTGATTGGATTGAAGAGTTCCTAGATAACAGAACGCAGCATGTCATTCTCAATGGAGAGAAGTCTTCCGAGGTAATAGTGATTTCAGGTGTGCCGCAGGGGAGTGTCGTAGGACCGTTGCTATTCACAATATACGTAAATGATCTTGTGGATAACATCGGAAGTTCACTGAGGCTTTTTGCGTGTGATGCTGTAGTTATCGAGAGGTTGCAACAATGCGACATTGTACTGAAATGCAGGAGGATCTGCAACGAATTGATGCACGGTGCAGGGAATGGCAATTGAATCTCAATGTAAACAAGTTTAATGTGCTGCGAATACATAGAAAGAAAGATCCTTTATCATTTAGCTACAATATAGTAGGTCAGCAACTGGAAGCAGTTAATTCCATAAATTATCTGGGATTAGGCATTAAGAGTGATTTAAAATTGAATGATAATATAAAGTTGATCGTCGGTAAAGCAGATGCCAAGACTGAGATTCATTGGAAGAGTCCTAAGGAAATGCAATCCGAAAACAAAGGAAGTAGATAACAGTACACTTGTTCGCCCACTGCTTGAATATTGCTCACCAGTGTGGGATCCGTACCAGATAGGGTTGATAGAAGAGAGAGAAGATCCAATGGAGAGCAGCGCGCTTCGTTACAGGATCATTTAGTAATCGCGAAAGCGTTACGGAGATGATAGATAAACTCCAGTGGAAGACTCTGCTAGAGAGACGCTCAGTAGCTCGGTACGGGCTTTTGTTGAAGTTTCGAGAACATACCTTCACCGAGGAGTCAAGCAGTATATTGCTCCCTCCTACGTATATCCTGCGAAGAGACAACGAGGATAAAATCAGAGAGATTAGAGCCCACACAGAGGCATACCGACAATCTTTCTTTCCACGAACAATACGAGACTGGAACAGAAGGGGGAACCGATAGAGGTACTCAAAGTATCCTCCGCCACACACCGTCAGGTGGCTTGCGGAGTATGGATGTAGATGTAGATAGCGATATACACATATATAGATGGCAGTAGTATCGCATATACTAAATATAAAAGTACAGCGTACTGGCCGAGCTGTCATTTGTACTCAAGTAGTACATGTGAAGATGTTTTCGACGTTATTATGTATGGGTATTAACAGACTTTATAAGCAGAATGATAAATGGAGCTATGTGCGTAGGACACACAATCGTCAGGGAATTCAATACTCGAAGATTCACAGTGTCAAGAGTATGCCGAGAAAACCTTATTTCAGGCATTGCCTTTCACCACAGACAACCTGGCAACCACAGACAGTGACGGCAACCTCCACTTAACGACCGAGAGCAGTAGCAGCTCTAACAGACTAGCAGCACTGCGTGAAATAACCGCAGAAATCAATGTGGGACGTACGATAAATGTATCAGTTAGGACAGCGCAGCGAAATTTGGAATTAGTTGGCTATGGCGGCAGACTGCCGACGAGGGTGCCTTTGCTAACAGCACGACATTGCTTGCAGCGCCTCACCTGGACTCGTGACCATAATGCTTGGGCACTAGACACTGGTCAGATAAGTCCCGATTTCATTCCGTAAGAGCTGATGGTAGGGTTCGAGAGTGGTGGGTGCTGATGATCTTGGGCTTAACGTGTAGTCGCTTTTAACTCCTTTTTCGTGTCCGTGTTCTACGGTTCTGACATGGGCGCCCAAAAACAAAATAAACAAACATACTGGAAATGGTATGTTTGGCTACTTCGAGACCATTTGCATCCATTCATGCACTTTAGGTTCACAAACAACGCTCGAATTTTTATGGATGGTAGTGCCATGTCACCAGACTACAATTGTTTGCGATTGGTTTGAAAAATATTCTGGACAATTTGAGCGAATGGTTTGGTCACCCAGATTGCCCGACATGAATGCCATCGAACATTTATGGGACGTAATGGAAAGGTCAGTTCATGCACAAAATCCTGTACTGCCAACACGTTCGTAATTATGGACGGCTATAAAGGCAGCATGGCTCAACATTTCTGCAGGAGAATTCCAACGAATTGTTGAGTCCATGAGCCGGCCGCTGCGACCGAGTGGTTCTAGGCGCTTCAGTCCGGAACCGCGCTGCTGCTACGATCGCAGGCTCGAATCCTGCCTCGGGCATGGGTGTGTGTGATGTCCTTACGTTAGTTGGGTTTAAGTAGTTCTAAGTCTAGGGGACTGATGACCTCAGATGTTGAGTCCCATAGTGCTCAGAGCCATTTTTTGAGTCCATGACACGTGGAGTTGCTGCACTATACTGGGCGAAAGGACATCCGATACGATTGTATGAGATATCCCATGACTTTTGCCACCTTAGTGTAATTTGTTAGCATCACACCATGATCATCCCAACACACAGTTGCTCTATGATGGTTGGGTCTTGACCTTTTTCGATGATCGTGAAGCCACATGTTTTCACTGCCTGCGTTACTCCTTTGTCTCGGAGTGAACGTGATGCGTCCAGCAGCTGTCCATGTCGATCAAGCGACTAAAGAAGTCTCCGGGACTGGCCTGACACAGTTGGAATACTTCCATTGCCGCCCCCGTTCGGCTGCCTTTTTTGAACGAATGTTAGCAGTAGCTGAACCCAGCAACCTTTGTCATACTCAGAATGTCGCGGCAGATGCTGAAAACTCATCTGTGACTGATTTCCCACTACCGTTTAGATTCAGGCATGCCGGTCTTCGAGTACCAGGGCGTCCACCTGCCTTGCAGTCCCGGTTCTTCGTAGAGAGATGGTCTGCCACTGCGTTCCTCGTTATTCGTGCTTTTTCAACCACACTGGAAGCGTCTACGCCACCTAACTATTGTGTCATAATTATCATGGTGCGTTGTAGCCGCTCACTTCAGACAGTCCAGCACTGATTGTGGTCGCATTGTTCCCTTTCAAATGCGGAAAACAAATTACCGCATGGAACTTCACTTTATCAGTGGGCTCTGCAATTTCGCTTTACTCCCTCTAGCACGTGCGACGATACTGTAGCGTGGGGATTTCAATGTATTCCAAAACAGCAGATGAGTACCTGTAAACAAACAAAAATAATTTACCTATTTTTATTTTTTGACATTGTCATTCTCTCAGAGCCAGCAAAGGACTTGCAAGAGCAGTTAAGTGGAATGGAGGTTTAAGATGAACATTAACAAAAGAAAAACAGGGGTAATGGAATGCAGTCGAATTAAATCAAACGATACCCAGGGAAATAGTAGATGCATTTTGCTATTTCGGCAGTAGTGATGATTGCCGAAACAGAAAGGATATAAAATACAGACTGGCAATGGCGAGAAAAGCTTTTTTGAAGAAGAGAAATTTGCTATCACCGAATATACATTTAAGCATGAGGAAGTCTTTTCTGAAGGTATTTGTGTTGAGTGTTATCTTATAAGGAAGTCAAACGTGGACCATAAACAGTTCAGTCAAGGAGGGAATAGAAGCTTTTGAAACGTGGCGCTACAGAAGAATGCTGAAGGTCAGAGGGAAGATCGTGTAACTGATGAAGAGATCCTAAATAGAACAGGTGAGAAAAAAAATTTGTGGCATAACTTAACCAAAAGAAGGCGATCGGTTGATAGGTCACATTCTGAAACCTCCAGAGATCACCAATGTATTTACTGTTGGAGATAAATGTGGTGGGAGGAGGAGGAGGGGGGGGGGGCAGGAATGATATAGGGAGAGCAAGATATGAATACTGTAATCGGGTTCAAACGGGCGTACGTTGCAGTAGTTATTCGAAGATGAAGAGGCTTGCACAGGATAGAGTAGCGTGGAGAGCTGCAACAAACGAATCTTCGGACTAAAGACCACAACAACAACAACTGAAATTTCACGATCACTTCTCGTACGTACTTAACACGAAGTCCTTTAACCTCTTCACTATAGTGAAAACACTATCGTCCATATAATCTGCGAGGAATAACAGTTTTGAGATTTCAGTTCCATTGCACAAAGCTTAGAATCGTTTCTGTTGATAACAATGAGTAAAAATATCATCGCTGGTTATTCGTTTGTGATGGACGCATAAGAGAGAAGCCATCGGGTTTCATAACGACTTTAGTGAAAGTCGAGGTGATGCCCCGCTGCTCATTTGGCAACATCTGCGAGAAACGGGCGTCGAATTCGACAGAACGAGAAACATTAGCCTGACACGCTCGTGTTGGAACGGTCGCGTAATGCTAGTAATGACGAAAACAAGCCATTGCTTGCTGTGGCACAGAGAAAAAAGAAATAGTAACTGCCCAATTGACTACATAGTAACCCGCAGAGAATCGTTAATGACGCCAAAATGAAATTACATCGGTCAAATTTACTTCGCTCTTCTCGTGAAGACTGTGATGACATATAACTCGTTTAGAATTCCGTAACGAAAGATGCTAATGTTCTAAACAGATATATTTGTGGTAAAGCTACACCAATCATAAACTGTCATGAACCAAAGCGTATCACGTCATAGTCGTGAATAATTTGCTGAATGAAATATGCACCTTGAAATAAACCATGAAATCAGTGCGCAATTTCCTTGTCTGGAACGAATTTTGAAGATTCTATCGCTGCTAGGGGATTTACTTTACTGACAAGCTTCGCTATACTGCAGTTCAATGTTTTTTTCCATACACTGAAAATCTTCATTGATTTGCAAACTAACAAGTTCTTGGGGTGCAACGTTTCAACGGTGGAGAATTTAAGTAAATCGAAGGTGCGTTGTATACTGACAGAGACTCACAGATACGTGGATTTGTTGTGGCTATTTTCATGAAATATAAGAAACAATTGGTGATGTATTAACTTTGACATACGATGTATATGTAACGTCCCCTTAGAAAAATTTATGAATTATTGTGCTGGAAAACCTCTTACGTTATTTGCTTTTCAAACAGCTGAGCAGAACTGAACGTACTCAGACATTTCTCTCTCTACTTATTCTGATCAACACTAAACTGACACACAATATTTTTAGCACAACACAATCTGACTTTCAAAAATCCCCAAAAAAGACTGGCCCTGACTAACAATAACCTATACCTTTCATGAATAACTTACCTCACAAAAATCTTCGTTACTCAAACTACTGCAATACAGCGTGCGCCAATACTGGCAGCTGAATAAAAAATTCTAACTACTGAAGGCACTAATTACTGATAGGCATAATTAGCAAATGAAAGATTTTGATAGAGAACAAACAATGTATTTACCTTAATAGTGCTTAAAAGTCATTATATATATATATATATATATATATATATATATATATATCAGTTCATGATATCCAGTATTACAAATTTACTCTTCCTGGCGGACACACGACCAGATCGTCCGCTCTTAAAATTCTGCCATCTCTCTCCCCACACCACCACTGCTGGCGGCTCACCTCCAACTGCACAACGCTATGCGCTGTTAACAGCCAACTGCCCAACACTACAATAGCAAATTCCAACCATGCAAACCAGCCACAGACTGCACACAGCACAGCCAGTGATTTTCATACGGGGCGCTACGTGGCGTTACCAACATAAAAACCTAAACAGCCTACTTACAGATGTTTCTTCTGAATGTGTCGCTTCTCTAGTAACGTAGGTAGAGCACACTTTTTCAAACGCTCTCTGGATGTTACACAAGGCAGACAGCGTGAGAGAACGCGTGCGATTTTCCCAAAGGATATTTACTTATTAGCGATAACAGCGAAAATATTGATCTCATAACATTTAAAACAGAATGCCAGAAATCGCTGCCCGATGTGAAGCGAAATGAGCATGGCAACTAAATAGAAATGTTTATTTATGAGTATTACAGAAATAATTTATAAAAAGCTCACTGCAGAACTATGATTTATCGCGGCCAGGATATTCACTATTAAGTTCCTTGATGTTGATTTCTTTTCCAATTACCACGCTTAAAGCGGAGCGTTGGAAACGGTCACTTGTGTTTACATTCTTCTAACATTTAACTTAACACTGAAAGCAACTCCTCATGAAACAGTATGAGATATTATGTGACTCGTGTGAAGTGCGTGTGTGTTCTGTGTGAAGTGCGTGGTCCCTCTGAACCGCAGAAGCTGCGCAGCGTAATTGTCTCAGCACAGTGCCTCAGAAGAGAAGCGAGAACTATTTTGTCGTAGTAACCGTATTCCTGGAACGAGTATTTAAAACACAGAAAATTAAGCATTCAGACTGTTCGACATCTGTAAGCACGCTGTAACTACATAAGAACTGCGAACGTGTTAGTTGGCACGACAGAATGTGACCTCAGTCGAGCCGCTGAATCGAGCCAAGTAGATGATACGTCCTCCCGCATACAAAGAAGGGCGCTGCGGATGTGATGAAAGCAAATGCTTGTAAGTGTAGATGTAACGCGAAAATCGTTACGTTATTTTTTCGGGTGGATCGGGATGTCCAGTCGCACAGTAGCATCCCATCAAGTCAGCTTAAAAATGCAACGACTGTAGTTATGTCAGTATTTCTTCCACAGGCAGTATTGGTATGACAGTAGTTCACTGCGTCTTATGTAACCGATTGCACCCGACTCTGTATGTGGCTCAGTACCAGGATTGTTTTGCAGGTGGATGCGTCTTCTTCTGTGGGTTGACAGTCCTACTAATGTGGACGGGGTCATACATTGCGTTCGCATGAAGTAACTCGAGTATTGTTCAAACTTTCAAAAGTCTTGCCAATGTGCTTCCAAAATGAGCATCGAAAATTTACGGGAATCGACGATCAACTGTGCATCTATTTAATACACGACCTACAAATGCAGTATGGAAACATTTTATTGTAATATCCGCGATAACTCTGAGAACGAACTGTAGGTTTGTCTGGCGAAAAATTCTTTGAAAGCTTTTGCAAAGACGACGTATTTTTCTTGAAAATAGTGATTCCATTGATTGATTACGAAAAGGTTTTTATATTGAAAAGATAGGTTTTTTATGAGACATTGACTGGATGTCGTGATAAGCCTGTACCATGGCACATTAATACTGGAAACAGAAACTCTATTGTCTGAGAAAAAAGTTACATCGCCCAAGGAAGACGTCAGTGCTGTCGTTAATCCCGTAGACTTTGTAGTATTTACACAAATGCTATAATTACAGAATGGAAGCTCAGAAGAAACCCATGAATAAAATTAACGAAAAAACGGTTCAGATGACTGAGCACTATGGGACTTCACATCTGAGGTCATCAGTCCCTTAGAATTTAGTACTACTTAAACCTAACTAACCTAAGGACATCAGACACATCCATTCCCGAGGCGGTTCCAGCCTGAAGCGCTTAGAACCACTCGGCCACACTGGCCGGCAAAATTAACGAAAGAACGCACTTATAAAATGCGGTTTGCTGATGACCAGTTTATTACTCAACAAACTGAGAATGATCTTCAGAGATCTGCGTACGTATTAACAGATTTGTTATAAAGACTGACACTTTTTTACAGGAAAATATCCCGTCCAAATAAAAATATCAACATCTGCATAGATACTCGGCAAGCCACCGTACGATGCGTGGCGGAGGGTGATAACTCTAGATAATAGACCCACTGAAGAAGTGTCACTTCCTTTCCAGTGCTCGGATGTGACATAATTTTTGACGTCGATTACAAACTGAGTAAGCACCAGCCAATACGTGGACGAGTCCGTGCAATATTGTCTAAGAAAAGGAGAAAAATAAAATGAGAATGAATTTTCTTTAGAGTGATGGCTGTGCCAATTTTCGCCTTACAACTCACATACATGGGTGACAGATACTGAATATCTTAGTAGGATACAAGGATCAGAAACGAAATTTCTGATAAGTCACGGCTGCAAGAGACTGGACACATTCAAAAATGCCGATGCACAGAGAAAGCTTAATATTTTTAACATATAAAATAAAGGCCGGCCGGAGTGGCCGTGCGGTTCTAGGCGCTACAGTTTGGAACCGCGTGGCCGCTACGGTCGCAGGTTCGAATCCTGCCTCGGGCATGGATGTGTGTGATGTCCTCAGGTCAGTTAGGTTTAAGTAGTTCTAAGTTCTAGGGGACTGATGACCACAGCAGTTGAGTCCCATAGTGCTCAGAGCCTTTAAAAAAAAATAGAGAAATATGGCTCTCAAACCCGAACAGAACGCTAGAAGGAAGAACAGGAAAGGTAGGTTTATTAGATAGACCGAACGGTAAAAGAGGCACTGGAAGACCAACGGAACGTTGGCAACATTTCACTGCCGGCCGCTGTGGCAGAGCGGTTCTAGGCGCTTCAGTGTGGAACGGCGCTACTACTACGGTCGCAGGTTCGAATCCTGCCACGGGCATGGATGTGTGTGATGTCCTTAAGTTAGATAGGTTTAAGTAACTCTTAGTTTAGGGGACTGATGACCTCAGATGTTAAGTCCCATAGTGCTTAGAGTCATTTCAACCATTTGAACAATTCCCTCTGTGACCAGAAGAAGCGAAATGACTATTCCCTGAAAAAGAAGAGAAGAAAGAAGTTTCCGGTTGTCTTTCTTTCGTGACAAATCTATGTTACTTAACGACTAACCCGGGACACAGTCTCAGTTGCAGGGTGCCTGTCAGCGGCAACAAAAATATTATTTTCAAAATTTCATACATTTATTTCGCCGAATTTAAAATCCGTAATCTGTCATAATGTATTAATTAAGAGCTATGGTCTTTTGTTAAAGGATTACACAATGATTCAAGTATTACAGTTAAAAGTATATGCCCGGAGCAGCGCAACTGTCGTCGCGCAAATTACCCAGACTATATTCATCCAGTATTTGAGGATGAGAGCACTTAGCGACTTCCAACAAACTTTACACATATCAAACACTCACGAAATTTTTTCCCGCTGACACTCCTCACAATATGATGAAAGGAATAAAGTCTATATATATTTTCGCTGTTAGTGCAGTAAAACTGCAGCACCAGGCATGATTTTTTAATCTATTACTTCTATACTATTAACTGTATTCGCAAAAACACTTTGCAGACAGTATCCACCTACACCACTGAATGTAGCTGGAAAATTACATCTTTGTACAACACGTGATTCAAGAGATGTGACGTAATCAATATCGAGATTCGCGAAAAACTAGCTTTTGCTTAAAATGGAGCGCCAATTACTCACGCTGTATCCACCAGTGTTTCATAATGAGAGCAGTTTGCGACTTGCAACGATCTGTAAACATAATGTGAGACCTTTACTGAATTTTTTCTCATAATATGCTTAACGTCAGTTTTTTAACGTGTTAACTCATTTGTAAAGCAATCAGACGTTTGAAGCTGTTTCATTCATGGGAGTTCTGATTCTTTAAAGGTCGAGGGTTTATTGGTTGGTACCTACGCGGTGAAAAAGATACTAGAGGTACTACTATCGACAGTGGTAGGAATAGTAAGTAGTACCCAACGTGGACGATAAATAGTTTAGACAAGAAGAGAATAGAAGCTTTCGAAATATGGTGCTACAGAAGAATGCTGAAGATTAGATGGGTAGATCGCATAACTAATGAGGAGGTATTGAATAGAATTGGGGAGAAGGGGAGCTTGTGGCACAAATTGACTAGAAGAAGGGATCGGTTGGTAGGACATGTTCTGAGGCATCAAGGGATCACCAATTTAGTATTGGAGGGCAGCGTGGAGGGTAAAAATCGTAGAGAGAGACGAAGAGATGAATACACTAAGCAGATTCAGAAGGATGTAGGTCGCAGTATGTACTGGGAGATGAAGAAGCTTGCACAGGATAGAGTAGCATGGAGAGCTGCATCAAACCGGTCTCAGGACTGAAGACCACAACAACAACCCCTTAAGCATCGCAGTTTCTCTGGAACATTTGTCGTTCAGCACTGCCCAAGCTCTACAGTTCGCGTTCCTTAATGCGAAGCGAGGCTAGTCGTAGTTCAGTGTCCGCGAGCAACGATCGTAAGCAGGCAAGTCGCACTAAAAATTATGAATAGTTTGCAGATTAGAAATATGAGTTTGGAAGTTTTCCTATGAGACGTAGAGCAAAGTGAGTGATTAATCTGTTTATTCACGAAAATTAGACATGAAATCAATGGAAAAATCAGTACCGTTATTCTTAAAGGTAGCATCCGTTGGCCGACTGTAATATTACTTGAGCAATTATTAAGGAGACAGCGATTTTTAATGTGACAGTTTAATTTGCAAAAACAATAAAGCAATGACGAACTTCACTGTGGAAACGGAATTGAATTTAACTGTTATTATAAACATTGTTAGGTGTAGCCATTGTTAGGAAGTGGCTTATTTACTAACTCAGTAAACGCTGTAAATGATATGAAGTGTTGTCCTTTCGCAGTAACCTTTTCACTTAAATTGAAGACGGGAGGACTCTAATATTTGTACAAAAAAGGGATACGTCTTCCCTTAGGCAACAAGGTCAGGTTTCGTACGAAGCGTTTTCTCTTTAACTAACCTTAACCAAGTCCCATCGCAGCAAGAAAAGTGCAAAACACTAGAAAGCTCTGTCGGGTGAACAGATGAGCTGCTGTAGGTTGCGTATTACTTGATGCTAACGCTTAGTGAACAAAAATAGTCAAATGAATCAAATAATATGTAACACACAACGATGTATCTGTACGTTTACTACAACAATCGCTGTGTCCTCTGCTGGCGATGCCTGCGTCTGTTAAAAGCATAGCTGATCTGTTTAACTCCGCCAAAACAAGGATCTAGGCCTACTTGGACGCTAGGGCTTCCCCACCGGGGAAAATAACAGTGATGGGGAAAAGCGACGCACCTGCCGAGTTGTAGTAGCTTGTAAGATGGCAGTACCGCAGATAACATAGCCGGAACTTTTCAGATATATTTGATGAACATACCAATGAACTTTGTCTTCTCTGCTACCAGTCATTCACTTGGAACGTCTTTGGTAAAGATAATGACCGAACCAAACTGTTTTATTGTACCATCCTATAAAAACTGTCTCAGGAAGAAAGCACAGTTTAATTTTTGAATAAAACGTATTAGTTACTTGAAAGGTTTAAATTTTAGTATAATTCAGCATAAAACACAGCAGCTACCTGTGGAAAACAATATCGTACAAATTTACGCCAAACCTTTGTTTACAACTCTTACCCGTTAAACAAAATTTTAACGACATTATCGCAAATTTATGGATCGATTTGCGCAATGATGCGCAAGAAATGTTCCTTGTTGTTCACCGAAACATGTGACTTCGCGTAACGATACAGGAAATAGATGCCTAAAGATCTTGGTGGGCAATTCATTTCTCTTTGGCGTGAACGACACAACCCGAAAATTTCTCCGGCAGTAGTACAGTCAATCCGCTCGAGGTATGACAGTTGGCACTGTATTCCTGGACCCATTTGTTTTCGCGCTCTTCACTGTATTACGTTCGGAATTCTCCAGGAAATAAGGTTCCAGTCGTTCCAACAGCCCAAAATCCACACTAAACAGTCACTCATTGAGCGTCTTTGGCTATTGAAGTTTTACGCGAGAATCCTCGTCGCCCGAAATCCTACAGTTCTGCTTGTTGACGTAGCCGTCCAGTTGACATACGACAGTCGCTGAAGATAACATTTCTCACAAAAGTGTAGTCTACTTTTTGTTTTTCCGCTGCTCAATCGGGGAATTCACGACGCCGCAAATAGTCAAAATGGCTCTGAGCACTATGGGACTCAACTGCTGTGGTCATAAGTCCCCTAGAACTTAGAACTACTTAAACCTAACTAACCTAAGGACAGCACACAACACCCAGCCATCACGAGGCAGAGAAAATCCCTGACCCCGCCGGGAATCGAACCCGGGAACCCGGGCGTGGGAAGCGAGAACGCTACCGCACGACCACGAGATGCGGGCCGCAAATAGTCGGTTGGTGGTAGATGTTGGGCCAGGTGAACCTTGTAGAGGTGTCGATGGAGATCTTTCCTCAGGATTCGCTGCATGGTTCACTTCCCCTCTCGATATCTGCAGTTCGGGGCAACACTCTCAATTACTGAGGAAATATTTACAAATTTTCAGCAGACCTGCCGGTACGATGTCTCTTTGATGTCGTAAAATCAACAACTGAACCAATTCCCTCAAAGTGTAGTCGGTGGACCGAAAACTGTAGGCAATTTGCGATATGTGTCTACAGAACTTTCCTCGTATTTGAAATACTTTTTGATGATAATTTGTCCGACGGTAAAACGATTCATTTTCACTAACCACAATGTCTCAAAATAACCGCCGCCAATATCAAGTGTTGATAACCGATCGGAACGAATATGAGGCGAAAAGTAAACGGTGCATTCCTGTTTGGACATCCTGCATACATTATTGCTCAGTTTCGAGCTAAGAAATTACGACGCACGAATGGATTGTTCCAATGAGGAATTTTGCACGTTTGGATACGATTTTTTCGTACGCTCGCTGAAGGCTCCAATGAATTCCTGCGAAAGCAGTGCAAATATTCTACTACGCAGTTTGCCACACGACAGTCTGCGAGTCTATTGATCTTTCTTATCATCAGCGCTCTTAGTGCGCGCTAAGTATATGCTGGACGAGAAGGGCAAACGGGAGTTTCCGCAGGCCTTCTTGCAGCAGACAATGACTGCACGACCACAACGCCTTTGCATATGTTGGGATGTCCTACACGTTTTACGTGCCCTCCAGGAAAGAGGAAGCACACTTTAATTCAGCCGTCTAGTCCGTGATCGTTGAAAATGAAAGGGAAGATTACATGTAAACCTTCACAAGTTTGGAGAATTAGTTTATCCTTTTTAATTATGTTGAGCTCCGGGACTGTGCATCGAATTACATGAAGGAATACAACAATCAGCTACCTGATACATGCCCTTCATACATGCTCTTCATACATGCCTGTAAGCGTTTCAGGATTCCATCTGTCTTCAGTTGGCTACATTAACATCCTCGCTAATACAACGTTGCTATGCCGAAAGTGCTACATTTATTCAAGTAATGTGAAATAATTTTCGTTGCCGATAAACCCTCCTAAACAACTGATTGTAAGATTTCAGAATGTTTCAGTTTATCCATATGAACTAAACATAAAGCGTGACTACTTGTACAAGTCTTAGAAATAAAAATATTCCGTAGATCAGACAGCCACTTCACTTATGTCATTGTGCAATGCGTAGACCTACCAGCGTAACAGGAACAAAATTACGTTTATATCAACGCCATATTTGTTTAGTTCGCGGAATTTTCGCCTTACCATCATATTTTAGCTGTTAACCTCAGAAATATTAGGCCCAGCGCATCACTTCCACTCTAATAGGAAAGTGAACAGGGATCATTTAATGTGTATGCAGGTTTCGATGACAGCAACATTCGCAGGAGGTGAATAACTTTTCCTGCTTGCGGGGATCATCTCAGACAATCACAACACCAATGGCTCCATTACCAATGACAGGGTCGGTACTTCAATCTGGAACGAATCTACCCGGCTGTAAATGCGCAGTGACACGGTCTGAGATGCTTAACGGCAGATTATGGCCGCAGATCCCTGCTTGACGCGCGTCTCCGCAGATTACTCACAAAACTGGTTGTGACACGGATAATAGTTATTAAGCAGTATGTTGACCAACACAACCCGGAAAGCCATTGAACAAAAACTAAAACAAACGCTGTAGCCAGATGACACGGTACTGTGCCGGTCAAATATCTTCCTACTTTGGAACACCGTCTCTACACGTACTCCCGGGGAAAAAAGACGCTAGGAGCCTAAAGCGCCATCATGTACCTACCTATGGGATTGAGAGATTCCCCCTAAAATGAAATTTAGCCTTCACGCAAGTCCTAATACATTGGAACGAAAAGGATAATTTTCGTGCCGGCCGCGGTGGTCTAGCGGTTCTAGGCGCTCAGTCCGGAGCCGCGCGACTGCTACGGTCGCAGGTTCGAATCCTGCCTCGGGCATGGATGTGTGTGACGTCCTTAGGTTAGTTAGGTTTAAGTAGTTCTAAGTTCTAGGAGACTGATGACCATAGATGTTAAGTCCCATAGTGCTCAGAGCCATTTGAACCATTTGAACCAATTTTCGTTATTTTCCTGTCCTGTACTTTTTGAAGAGAAATTCTAAGGAAGATTTCATATCTAGAGTTAAGAGTTTCGTCTGACGAACTGTGTAAGGTTTATACACACTAGTTTCCACAGATCTTTTAGCATGTTCAGCAGCTTTCACGTCGTACACTGGATAACTCCAAACTTTACAGACAATATTTCGGAAGTTGTTGAGGGGTACAAGAGCCCTATGATTTCCGATGGTTGTATAGTACGTTGTCCGAGAAGCGGTCGATGAAACCAATCTAAACTGCAACCGAGATCTTCTGCTTGTGATAATGTACGAGCATTCAACTTGTTAGCGGGATATACTAGTAATACACACATCAAAAAAGTTTTGGATCACCTCGGTTCCGAGAGTTCCGGGACCTGAACAGAAAATTGGAATTGAGATCAACATAAACATCATTTCCAGCTTTTTATTGCTCATGAAAACCGCACATTGCATGTTGTACCACCATACGGCGAGACCTTCAGAGCTGGTGGTCCAGATTGCTGTACCTTGCATGGGGGCTTAATAAAATGCAAATGCAAATACTTTTTTAATTTCCTGTCGCTGTATGTCCGATTACGCAAGTCTCGTAAACGGCTGGCCCTGACAACTAATTGTTACGCTATCTGACTGCATAGAATGACAACAAAGAATGAAATGAAAATTTTCGTTAACACAATTAATTAATTAAGTCCCCAGCAACTATAAAACCTACGAAACCAAAGCACAAGTATAACTGTTCTGTGTGTGGGAGTGTGACTCAACGTACACATCTGGCATGGTTCTTCTTCAACAAGACAAGAAATTTTAAATACCAATTATACTGACGTGATAAAAGAAAATTAGAATTACTATAATTGCGCAAGAAAATCAGAATTACACTCTAATACAAGAACACAAGCCAGATGCTTTGTTGACTGAACCTGTAATGACACATTATTCAGGACACACAAATAATAAGAAAATAAAGAACAGTAGTTAGTTACCTTAATTTATATTGACGAAAAGCACTCAGATCATTACAATATCTCCATTGGAACAACATCTGCTATCTCTCCCATCAAATAACTGCATAAACATGGAACAACACTCTCCACTACCGCATCTCACTCGGACTTCAGCTACAATCAGTGTCCACCACAACTTCTCGGCACGAACTCTCGGCAAGAACTGTCTGCCGCTACCTCTCAACACGCACTGCCAGTGGAGGCGGCGAAACAATACTCTCTCTGGCGCGATTTTTGGCGCTGTGGCTCAGTGTAGCCACCTTTCATATGCCCTTCCTCCACGGGCTAGAATTTGATGGTATTTTTGCCAGCATTGGTGGTGAAAATACCACCAAATTCGTCAAAAAAAATACAGACAAAAATAAAAGATCATATTAATACGTAAATATCATATAACTAGATAAAATTTTGGCTTTGCACTGACCTTTCAATAGCCTAATATATAAAATACACTAAGCAATACAAATTCTTTCATACATGTGACTTTACATAATAGTTTACAGAAATATCATGTGGTTAAACAATTCAATCGATAACGTCAGCAATGACGAATATGAGCACGTAAGAGTCTTATAACTTTCACAAACAGTAATACACAAAGAATCAGTTAATACAAATATTCACAACAAGTAGTTCACAGTTCCAGCAGTAGCACCCAGCACTGTTAAATAGGTGCTGACAGCAATAAGTGACATCATCTCAGTAGAAGCAGTCCATCAGTGGCACCCAGCATTGTGGAACAGGTGCAAACAGCAACAAGTGACATCATCTCAGTAGAAGCAGTTCATCAGTGGCACCCAGCATTGTGGAGTAGGTTCAGACTCCAACAGGTGACCTCATTTCAGTAGATGCAGTCCATCAGTGGCACCCAGCATTGTGGAACAGGTGCAAACAGCAACAGGTGACATCATCTCAGTAGAATCAGTTCATCAGTGGCACCCAGCATTGTGGAACAGGTGCAAACAGCAACAAGTGACATCATCTCAGTAGAAGCAGTTCATCAGTGGCACCCAGCATTGTGGAGTAGGTTCAGACTCCAACAGGTGACCTCATTTCAGTAGAAGCAGTCCATCAATGGCACCCAGCAATGTGGAACAGGTGCAAACAGCAACAGGTGACATCATCTCAGTAGAAGCAGTTCATCAGTGGCACCCAGCAATGTTGAACAGGTGCACACAGCAACAAGTCACATTTCTCAGTAGAAGCAGTTCATCAATGGCACCCAGCATTGTGGAGTAGGTTCAGACTCCAACAAATGACATTAAACAACTAGCACTTATCACACAGTTCATTAGCAGAAATTAAACATGTCATAGTGGCACCAATCATGTAGAAACAGTACAAGTAACAGTCCATAATTTCATCCCTACTCAGACAGTTCAAGCATGAACAATAGTTTGAATACACTTACAAATGCTTTTACAATGCTTTTACACTAAACATACAAATCATAACAAACACACAAATGATATCAGATAATTGTTATATTACTATTACAAATACACAAACATCAGTTAATATTTTTGGGTGTCAGTGCAAGCCACTACAAACAAATAAAATAATATTTAGGAGATAGGTGGCTAGGATTAGGAAAGGAAAACACACAAAACACACTCACTCATCTTTCATCCACATTAAGTACTACTGTGTAATTGTATAGTGTTAACTGTCTGAATCCACTTCTGTCAAATTTCATGTTCATCATGTGTATCAAGTAGTAGTGGCAGCAATGTATAACAGTCAATAATTGTTAAGTCAACGTCATAGTCATCATGTCAAGACCAATGTTTGCCAAGCCAGATCAAAATGTATGGTTGCTGAGCAACTGTCAGTGTGCCAAGATATGCAATGCTTCCTCTCTCCAAAAAAAAAAAGTACATACTGCTTAGTGATTTAACAAAGTGTGTGTAGACAATCTTCCTTCCATTTTAGTATTCTAGTCTGCTATCTTCATCCTCCTTGTTCCATATAGACCAACAACAAAAAAAAATATGCACCTCACTTACTTACTTCTTATCCACCAAAGCTCCAATCAACTTCATATAATCTCAATACCTCAATAATACCTCTTCAATACGTCGACATATAAACCTTATCACCAATATCATTTCACTTCCATAACAACTCTTTCCTCAAGTCAGTCTCCTCGAATAAGTACAGATAAAATCCTAATGCAAACCTCATCATCCCATACAATCCGAAGACACACTGTCAACACACAACCTCTGTGTAATCCATCTGACCAAATTCTTCTACTCATTATGAATTATAAACAAAGAATGCATACATGACCTCTAACAGACTTAGTTCAAATAACCCTCAGTAATTAAGTACGATTACGGAGTGTGAATGATCATAATATTTCACAGTGTGTACACCACTTCAAGAATTATGGCAAACAGAAGCAAACATGTGGAGTACTTCTTGTGACAAGTGTCACTTCCTATTTCAATTGCTCACGAAAAATGCAGTGTAATAACTGTGTTGGTGTGTCATGTCGTTAGCTTCCTTCCTATTGGCATACATTTATACAGCTTTCATAAAACCTCCAGCTCATGTGACTTCTATGAAGTTTCTTGTACTAATGTCGTTCGTCGAATTATAGCAGTTCATTTTCTTATCTTAAAAATATAAGGCACTGAGCGTAAGCAAGGCAAGCAACAGCGAGTAAATATACCAGTAGAGAACAGAATGTCAACAAGTGGATGCAGCACAAATCTTACAACGAGGCTCTGCCAAGCGAACAATCTGTAACTAGTACCATAGTGTAACCTAAACTCTATGTTTGTACACTGTACATCAGCATTGCTATATACCAAATTGAAGTATAGTTATGACAACAAGCAGAAATGTGTAAATGTGCAATCCATACGCATAGCAGTAAACATATATCTTACGTACTAAACAGGTCATTAGCATCGTATCTTAATAAGTAAACATGAAGGCGCAAGCAGATAAATCACAAAGTATAACTTACATACCTAACCACATCAGCACAATTAATCAGGTGACAATTATAATTTAAATAAATAGGCACAGCAGGCACATAATTAAAAAAAATATAACATCAGTGAAAAAGCAGTGCAGCCAAGCGATGCATAGTATACACAAGTTACAATCCAGTACATTAATAAAAATTGTCAAAATCAGTTAACGTACGCAAGCACGTCGCTTCACAAGTAATTTCATAGAACATGTAATTAGCACAAAGTATGAATCACGTAATCGCGAGCAGCAAATTACGTCTAAAGTACGTACCTAAGTGGAAATATGTTACCTGAAAAATAAACTCAATTAATAGTTACCTTTTTTAGTTTATTACTTTCTTCTTCGAAATGACATTTTTCCTGAAATTTTCTCGATAGCAAGTCGTCTCAACGTCGGACACGCACAGAATTTACCTGAAGTTCTTAAATACCTTATAGAACCGTATCCTGAAAAATACTGAATGTTAATAACAGAATTTATCAAGTCACTATAGCTTTATACTGATTTTATTCGGAGAAATTAGACTGTGTGTTTATTTACTGCTGTCAGTGCATTCGCACTGAGCGCTCGATCAGCTGTAGGCGCGTGACGTAGGAAGTGATTGTTTGCGGTCAACGACTGCCCTTTGCGGCGCGCAGACTTGACTGTTGCTTTGAGTATACGCCGCCGCCAAAACACAGCGCGGTGTCCTTGTACTCTCCGCATGTTTACATGTAGCTGTTAGTTTCTCACCACGCATGTTTACATGTAGCTGTTAGTTTCTCAAAAGTATGTCATTCTACAAAAAATTTTTCAAAAGTATATCATTCCAAAAAAATTTTAACGTTAGATATATGATGTATTCCTTTAGAGCGTCGTGATTTAAGAGTTTCTACTTCGACAGTGTTATCATGAATAATTTTGCGAATTCTATATGGACCGTTATAAAGCAGAAAAAATTTGCGACATAAGCCTTTTCCTTTGTGAGACAATCGATGAGACTTAATTAACACCTTCTGACCAACTGACAAGATTTTTAAACGACCAGGACGCTTTGCTGATTTCACTCTTCTAGCAGCCGCAGATGCAATATTTTGTAGAGCCAGATTCACAACTTCAGAATGCCGCAGCTTCCGTGAAGGCGGAAAAGGAACGATTTCAGAAATGCGATTTGTCGGTGCTTTGTTTTTTAATATCAGTATAGGCGGTAAAGAAGTTGAATCATTAGGGAGTTCATTCAGAATGTTTTGAAAAATATTAAGATACTGATCCCAAGTTCTGTGATTCTGATGACAATAAAGACGACACAATTTATTGATTTCCTTCATCCATCTCTCTGAAGCGTTAGATTGGGGGTGAAAAAGTGAAATGAAGATTGGTTTAATTTTACGACGCTGTAGAGTACGAAGCCAAATTTTAGAACGAAACTGTGATCCATTATCTGATATAACCTTATCAACATGACCCACTTCTTTAAGAAAATGTTTGATGAAAGCATTAGATACTGAACGAGCTGTTGCTTTGCGTAACGGTGTAAAACACACATATTTTGATGTCAACTCCACTGCTACGAAAATGTACGCAAAACCATTAGTAGATCGTACCACTGGACCGAACAAATCAACTGCTGCCATGTCCTTTAATTTTGCTGGAATGATAGGAAACAACGGTGCTCTGTGAGATACTGTTGGTGGTTTAGCCTTTTGACATAATTTGCATTTGGCAAGAACAAATCGAATACGTCTTTCCATATTATTGAAGTAGCAATTTTCTCGTAATTTATGAAAGCATTTTCTGGGACCAAAGTGTGCATAACTGAAATGCGTATACCAAATCAGCTTATTAACCCACTCATCAGGAATACAAACTAACCAAACAGAGTTGTCGACCGATTTTCGTTTAAAAAGAATGTCATTGCGAACTAAATAATGCTGTCTAATCGCTACGCTTTCCTTTCTCTTCCACTTCTCCTTAATGTCCTTCCAGATTGGATCCTTATTTTGCTCCTTAGCAATGTCCTGGAGCGAAGACGAAATAAAGTTCTCAAACGCAACACCTTGAATATACATCAAACAATAATTGTTTTCCTTGCAGTCCTCTTCAGCACTTTGTTTCAAACCCATAGGTGCACGTGATAAAGCATCAGCAACAATATTTGAAGAACCCTGTATGTAAACAATACTAAAATCAAATTCCTGTAGGTACAACGCCCATCGTGACAATCTGCCGTGAGTTAATTTTGTTGACATAAGAAATTCCAAAGCTCGATGATCGGTGTAAACCTTAGTATGTCTGCCAAACAAGAATGTCCGAAATTTTGTAAAAGCCCAAACAACAGCCAAAGCTTCAAGTTCCGTAATCGAATAATTCTTTTCAGATTTAGAGAGAACACGACTTCCAAATGCAATAGTTTTCTGGACTACAACGCCGTCTTCTTCTATCTCTTGAAATAAATGTGCACCTAGGCCTTTGTATGATGAGTCCGTCGCCAAACAAAAATCTTTAGATAAATCCGGGTGTGAAAGAAGTGGAGCAGCAACTAAAGCATCACGGAGTTGTTCAAATTCTGACTGAGCTTCCTCATCCCAACACCAATTAGATTTCTTTCCAGATAGTTCACATAAACGAGGTGTGGCCAAATTGTCCAATCTAACAAAGCGTCTAAGAAAATTACAGACACCAAGAAAACTACGAACATCACGTTTTGTGGTAGGAACAGCATAATTACGAATAGCGTCTAATTTTTCTGGATCAGGAAGAATACCTTCTGTAGAAATAATGTGACCGAGAAATTTCACCTGAGAACGGCCAAATTCGGATTTTTCTAAGTTCACTGTGATGCCAACTCTTGCAAAAATACGTAATAATGAATCCAAAATTTTGTTGTGCTCACTCCAAGAATGTTTAGCAATAAGAACGTCGTCAACATATGAAGTAATATTGTCACGAAGATAAACAGGTAAAATTTCATTTAAACTACGAATGAATGCTGCCGAAGATACAGTAAGTCCAAACGGTAATTTCCGAAACTGGTAACAGTTACCAAAGGCTAAAAAGGCAGTATATTTTCTACAATCAGGGTGGAGTTCTATTTGCCAAAAACTTGCGCGCATGTCAATCGTGGATAAAACTTTAATTCCATGGAAATGTTGAAGAAGTTCATCTAAGTTTTGTGGGCGGTCAGTTTCAGGAATGATGATATTATTTATCTGTCTGGAATCCAGAACCAAACGAATCGACCCATCTTTTTTAAGAACAACGTGTAATGGGCTGGTATAAGGACTGACTGCAGGCTCAATAATGCCCTGATCTAACATGTACTGAAGTTCATTCTTAACCTTGTCTCTGTAAGCCAAAGGAATAGCGTACGTTTTCCCGCGAAATGGTGTGTGTTCTTTTACTTTAAATAAATATTGTAAGCCTTGTATAGTTCCCGTGTGATGACTAAACACTGTAGCATGTGAAGTCAAAATTTGGTGCAGCTCTTCTCTTGCAACGTCATCTGGCACTTCAGCTTTCTTAACCTTTTCATTAATTAGTTCTTCGCTATTAATTATGTCATCCATCGCGTCTCTGTATCTATTGTCATTGTCATGAATAAACACATTGTCGTCATAATGCTCAACGAAAACATCAGAAGTAAGAAACCTTAAACATTTTGTATCTGACTCAGATCTTGTTAAACACTCGAAAAATTTCAAACATTTCGGCATTCCGGCAACAGTCAAATTCACACTTCCTTCTTTAAAGTTCAAAATTGCCTTATGTGCGTTAAGAAACTCCATACCTAATATAATTTGTGTACTGAGTAATGGAACAATAATAAAATTAGCAGAAAATTCGTATCCTTGACAATTGAAATTTAGGTTGGTCTGTTGTTTAACTTCTACACCTTTTCCAGAAATCGCTCCTCGAATTGTAGTTTTAGAAATAGGTAACACAGGACAGGCAATAGTCCTTTCACATATACGAAAAACTGATTCACTAATGACATTCAATGGGCTCCCAGAATCTAAAACTGCAGTGAACTTATTCTTACCCACACATACTTCAATAACAGGATGTAAAAATGCGTCTACATTATTTTCCTTTTCATCTAACAAAATGTCTCTCATGTCTTCCAGGCGTACGTAGTGTAAAGCCGTAGTGTCATTACTTTCTGAACCGTCTATATTGCTGCCAGAAGCCGAAGCTACAAGTCATTGTCGATTGTTTGCGTCACGTCTTTGAGTATTCGCGTCATTCCGCGGATCCATTTCTACGATTTGCACTTGTCTCTCTGAAGTTCTCTCACGTGGAGGATGCCAATTAGGTCCCTCCTGTCTGTTAGATACAAATTCTTGGTTGTGTCTGTTATTAAAATTTCTGTTTTCCTGTCTGTCTGCATAGCTACTTCTTGTGTAGTTTCGACTGTCACTTCTGAAATTATTGTTGTATCTACTACCCTGATTATTTCTGTAGTAAGAATTTCTATTACTGTTTGAATAATTTCTGTCTTGATAATGCCGATTACTGTTTCCGTATGATTGATCATTCCGGTACGAATTACCGTTATTATAATTGTCTGTGTAATTTCTGTTAGAACGTCTGTTATTGTCATAGGGCTGGTATCTATTGTCCTGTCTGTTACGTCTGTCATTCTCAAAGTTCCCCATATAACGCCCGTTCCGATCACTATCCCTTTTCTCTGAAAATCTATTGTAATTACTGTTACTGAAAAAGTTACAAGAAGTGCCGTCATCGTTGTCATACTCAAGTTCTTGCAACAAAGTCTTAAAGGTCTCAATGTCGTCTTTACATCTTCCGGCTAAAGCAATTTGTCTTATGGATTGTGGCAGCTTAGTTAAACAAATGCGAATTAATTCAGTCGGGCTGTAAGGGTTGGAAAGGAACTGATTCTTTCGAATCATGTCTTCAAAGTATTCTGCTGGCGTGCGGAACTCAGACTGTTTAAAATTACGCTGCATAATCAGACTATGTTTGACTCTGTCTTGTGTGTTTTCGGACCAATATGCCGATAGAAATGCATGATAAAAGTCATTTAGGCTATTACAATCTCTAATGAGTGCGCGCATTCGCGTCGCCGGTTCGTTTTCTAAATATCCACACATAAATTCCAGTTTGTGACTTAATGGCCAATTTGGTGGGAGTGCGTACATAAATTGATCTAACCAAGCACATGGATGTATGTCATTCTTAGAATTGCGGAAGATCTTAAATTTCCGAACAGTCAAAAAGTGTTTATAGTCAAAGTTTTCGCCTCGTGGCGACAAAGACCTACCGCGTCTGTCCCAGTCCCAAGGTCGATTATTGTCAAGTTCGCGCGCCTGGCGATCTCTTGTTGCATCCCGTAAATGAAACAAATTATTTTCTTCAAACCCCTCTGCTATCTGTGATTCTGAATTTCTTCTACGGTCTTTACCTACAATTTCGCCTTCAATTTGTTTCACTTGCTTTCGTAATGCCTCAACTTCCCTTTTAACGTGTTCATTAAATTTTCCCTGATTTTCAACACGCTTATTTATGTTCTGGTACTCTTCGGTTTCTGAAAATGGCAATGGAGCTGTGTCATCTGAATCTCTGTCCCCATTTAAACTAAGATTTGTCAATTTATCTGAAATCTCCTCCACTCTTTCCGATAAGTCACCAATTTGTTCTTTCTGTTTATTTACGTCTTCCGTAAGTGTCGCGACTCGCGTTTCAGTATTAACGCATTTAGTAGTTAACTGTTCATACTGTTGTGTTAGGTTATTTAATCTGTCATTTGGTACGGATTTCTCGATTCTCTCAAATATTTCCTCCTTATCGTGTGCACGTTGTAAATTTAACTCTGAAAAATTTTGCACTATCACGCGATCTCTTTCTTCCTGTTCTCTATCCTGTTCCCTTTGTCTAATCTCTACTGCAACCAATCTATTATTGTGAGCATTCAAAATCGGTTGTACCTCTTCTCGAATTTCTTTCTTTAATTCATCTTTCATATTTTTGAAACATGTCCCTATTCGTGAGTCTAGCCGTGTTTCCATTGTTCCCATATCAGTTTCTAATCGTGTTGCCAAAGTTCCCATCTCTGTTTTTAATTCGGATCCTAACTGCGATCCAAGTGAGTCTAACCGTGTTTCCATTGTTTCCCTATCTGTTTTAAATTCAGATCGCAAAGTTCCCATCTGTGATTTCATTGTTCCCATTTGTGATCCCAGTGAGTCTAACCGTGCTTCCATTGTCCCCATCTGTGTTTTTAATTCAGATCTAAACTGTGTTTCCATTCGTGCTCCCAAATTTAATATAGCACCCATCAACTGCTCCATATCAGCCGGTTCGAAATTCTTTTCGCCCCTAACATTTCCCACAAAACCAGTTTCCCTCGTCATAGCTGTAAAGCTATCTGTGTTCGATACTGTTCCAGAATCTTCTATCGTTACTCTCGTATTCTGTGAATTTTCTGATTGAGAAAAACCTTGAACTGGTTCCGGACTATTTTCCCGACTTATTACATTGTTTTCCACTTCATTATCCATCATACTGTTGTCCTGTGTTGGCGAGTTCGCCATGTCAACAATTTCGTCATTCTCACTATTCATCATTTTTGCCTTTTTCATTGATCGCGTAATCATTTACAAAATATCCAAAACTCGTCACTATATGAAAATTACACACAATGACACTTTATCACCAACAATATCAATCACAAGAAATGCTTCCTTCAAACACGATTGACGAACAATTGAAATAATTGCACTAAATTGTCAAACCCATAGACAAGACAATAAAATTTAAATTTTGAAAAATACCATTAGAAGAATGCCAATTACCAAATCTACACATGCAAAATAGACTACAGTTACTAAACTACAAATTACTACAACAATACTACTGTCTACTATTTTTGCAATCCGAAGAATTCCAAGGGACGATCCGAAGCAGCGGTCGCCACGTGCATGGGGGCTTAATAAAATGCAAATGCAAATACTTTTTTAATTTCCTGTCGCTGTATGTCCGATTACGCAAGTCTCGTAAACGGCTGGCCCTGACAACTAATTGTTACGCTATCTGACTGCATAGAATGACAACAAAGAATGAAATGAAAATTTTCGTTAACACAATTAATTAATTAAGTCCCCAGCAACTATAAAACCTACGAAACCAAAGCACAAGTATAACTGTTCTGTGTGTGGGAGTGTGACTCAACGTACACATCTGGCATGGTTCTTCTTCAACAAGACAAGAAATTTTAAATACCAATTATACTGACGTGATAAAAGAAAATTAGAATTACTATAATTGCGCAAGAAAATCAGAATTACACTCTAATACAAGAACACAAGCCAGATGCTTTGTTGACTGAACCTGTAATGACACATTATTCAGGACACACAAATAATAAGAAAATAAAGAACAGTAGTTAGTTACCTTAATTTATATTGACGAAAAGCACTCAGATCATTACAATATCTCCATTGGAACAACATCTGCTATCTCTCCCATCAAATAACTGCATAAACATGGAACAACACTCTCCACTACCGCATCTCACTCGGACTTCAGCTACAATCAGTGTCCACCACAACTTCTCGGCACGAACTCTCGGCAAGAACTGTCTGCCGCTACCTCTCAACACGCACTGCCAGTGGAGGCGGCGAAACAATACTCTCTCTGGCGCGATTTTTGGCGCTGTGGCTCAGTGTAGCCACCTTTCAACCTCTAATACCCCATTGGACGTCCTCTTGCATTGATGCATGCCTCTAATCGTCGTGACATACTAGCGACATGTACATCAAGGCACTGTTGGTCCAGATTATTCCCCACCTCAATGGCGATTCGGCGTAGATCCTCAGAGTGGTTGGTGGGCCATGTCGTCCGTTAACAGCCCTTTTCAATTTATCCCAGGTATGTTTGATAGGGTTCATGCCTGGAGAACAAGCTGGACACTAGTCGACTGATGTCGTTATCCTGAAGGAAGTCATTCTCAAGATGTGCACGATGGGGGCGCGAATTGTCGTCCATGAAGACGAATGCCTCGCCAATATGCTGTCAATATGGTTGTACTATCGGTCGGAGGATGGCATTCACGTATCGTACAGCCATTACGGCGCCTTCCATGAGCACCAACGGCGTACGTCGGCCCCACATAATGCCACCCCAAAACAGCAGGGAACCTACCAAGCTGCACTCGCTGGACAGTGTGTCTAAGGCATTCAGCCGGACCGGGTTGCCTCCAAACATGAATCCGACGATTGTCAGGTTGAAGGCATATGCGACACTCGTCGGTGAAGAGAACGTGATGCCAATCCTGAGCGGTCCATTCGGCATGTTGTTGGGCCCATCTGTACCGCGCTGCATGGTGTCGTGGTTGCAAAGATGGACCTCGCCGTGGACGTCGGGAGTAAAGGGTGGAACTTGTGGATAGTATGCCTATCAGACGGAGGGGATCCGACAGCCGATCAGTTCCAGTCATTCCACCAGGTTTAGTGACATCTCTGTACAGTCAGAGGGACTGTGTATGTGATAAAATATCCACATTCAACGTCTATCTTCAGGAGTTCTGGGAATCGGGGTGATGCAAAACTTTTTCTGATGTGTGTATTTGCAAATACTTGATAACACCAGATACAACTGCCACAATCCTCTCTGCTTTCTTAAATGTCACCTTCAGGACCGCCAGTCACGCTGTCCATTCTAAATATTGTCTTAAGTTATTACTTAACTTCTTAGGATCTCAGAGGTTAAAAAACATGAATTCAAATTCAAAACATATTTTTTTGTATTTTGGAATGCTAAGATAAATCGTGATAAACATTAAAAAATTGGTCCTAGTGATTTTTACTGTCATCAAGAGTTATGAACACGAAAGTAAATAAATCGTGTTGTCTTGGCAATACGTGATTCAGGGTGTTCGCTCGATGAACCTTTCGATAGCTTGCCTAATTTCTTTAACAAAAATTTAATATTCGGGAAACATGCGACACCACAAATAGCACAAAGGGAAACAGGAAAAAAAATTCGAGAAATAAGTAGAAGCTGCACGAATATTAAGAGCTCAGGTGACAAGTGAGTACTAGGAAAAGAAGGAAAAGTCGAACTGTGGAAGGAATATGTAGAAGGGTAAATTAAATTAAATTAACTTTACAAAAAAAGTATAGAGAGGGAAGAGGAAGTAGGTGAAAGTGAAATAGCACAGGTCACACTGCGAGAAGAATTTCACAGAGTACTGAATATGTGAGTCGAAAGCCTGGAGTAAATGACATTAGTTCAGAGTTATTGAGATCTTTTGGAGAACATACACTGATAAAACTACTGCACACTGTATACGAAGTTTGAGAGGCGAAATACTCTCGAACTTAAATAAGTAATGTAATAATTGCAATTCCAAAGAAGACAGGTGCTCACAGGTGTGTAATTAAGACTCCTAACGACAAAATCACGTATCGAAAACGGCACGTTTGTGGAGCCATGCGTATTGGAACGTTTTTTTCTTCTCCTGTTATCTTTTCAGTTTCGCTGTTAAGACACACAGTGTATATTGCTGGCAACTTGAGCTGCGTGATGGTCAGGGTCAATACCACATAATGAAACGTGTTGGATTGTTAGCGACAGCAGACCAGTCGATGGAAAAAGCAAAAACTTGTCGGACAACGTCCGACATTGGAGCGAAAGCGGAAAATCTATGTCTGCAAGAGTTGTTCCACGTGTTTGTCAGTTTATGAGCATATCAAAACGCATTTCAGGATCTCGGTAGTAAAAAGAAAGGATAGGAATTACCGCTTAAACTGAAAAGCTACCTTAATCCCGCGTTACACGAGCGACTTTCTTGTCTTGAACTACAACTGGTCGCGAGATAGGCTGCATCAGCGCCCCTAGCGTCTTACTATTCTACTGAGACTCGCCTGTGAGAAGTGCCTATTTTTGTTTGCACGACCGTACCACAGTTACCTGTATTGTTAAGGCTGCCTGCTGTGCAATAGACACCTGAGCGGCGCTTTTGACCAAAACTCATACACAGGCTAATTCAAAAGTTACTTTACACATTTTGTGGGTGTAATGTATGCATAAAATGGGTAAAATGTCAACTAAAGTTTTGTTAGAAAGTACTGTATTTCTGTGTTATGATGCTTAATATTATTTGTAGTTGGCAATACATAATGGGCCAGTGCGGGTTTTTAGCGCGTCCGCCTGCGTATCGACTGATGTTGTTTTGTACACCCTTCTACACTGCTTCGTTGATTCTGGCACGAAATGGCTTGGTTTATTTCGACTTCGGTGTGGCGTCTTATACTCTATGACGCTGTTGTGTAGCGGCACCAGACGAACTACGTACATTCATTCAGTCAGCAGTTCATAGGCTGCAGTCGTTCTGTACGGTACGTTGGCATACACAAGCGGTGAATTCGCAGATATGCACCTCCTCTACGAGTCAGCAGAAGGCAATACACGAGCGGCAAGACGCTATATGCAAATGTTTCCAAAAAGAAGAGTACCAACCAATCAAACTTTCATAGCTGTGGACAGACGTTTAAGGGAATATGGAATTCTTGATGCACCACGTTATTTCGACCTCAATTGGATGGAGTGGTGTTGCGAACATCCTGGAAGTGATAGGTCAAAATCCGACCCTAAGTACCCGCTGAATAAGTGGCACTAACGGGGTTCGGAGACAGCAATTTCACCCATTTAACTCGCAGAAGGTACATGAGCTAATACCTGTAGACTACCATAGACGTCAGAATTTCTGTCAGTTGTTACTTGAGCGCCATGCTGCTGATTTACTGTTCGGTGACGTTTACAGCTAAGGACCTCTGCTGGCCGGGATGGCCGAGCGGTTCTAGGCGCTTCAGTCTGGACCCGCGCGACCGAAACGGTCGCAGGTTCGAATCTTGCCTCGGGCATGGATGTGTGTGATGTCCCTAGGTTAATTAGCTTTAAGTAGTTCTAAGTTCTAGGGGACTGATGACCTCAGAAATTAAGTCCCATAGTGCTCAGAGCCATTTGAACCATTTAAGAACCTCTTTACCCGGGCGGGACAAGTGGACGCTCATAATATGCACATGTGGACGTGGGAGAATCCTCACATTAGTACATTGTATGGTATACTGATGATTTTTACTTTATGGGCCGTCTGACTACAACTGAATGAAACAATTTTCGTGTCATACGCGTTTCGCCTTTATGTTCTGCAAGGCGTCTTCAGTGGCCTGGAATATATACATACTTTTGCTATTTAGTTTGAAAAAAATGGTTCAAATGGCTCTGAGCACTATGGGACTCAACATCTTAGGTCATAAGTCCCCTAGAACTTAGAACTACTTAAACCTAACTAACCTAAGGACATCACACACACCCATGCCCGAGGCCGGATTCGAACCTGCGACCGTAGCAGTCCCGCGGTTCCGGACTGCAGCGCCAGAACCGCTAGACCACCGCGGCCGGCATTTAGTTTGAATTTTGGTCAATGTACCTATAGGTCATAAACAGTTCTGGTGGCTGGTTTTTGCTATTATGTAGTAACATTTTGAACTGTACTTACAGGTTGCGTGGACGATTTTCTACATAATACCATCCTGTTGCATTTTTCTTGCTGTTCTTCCTCTTATAAGTGCCAATTAGTGGTTATTTTCCCATAAAGTCAATGAAGTAAAAATCACCAGTATACTACCGTAATATTACACGGAACTGAGGAAGACAGGACTACAAAAGTTGAAGATGCTCACATTGGTACAGCATCGTTTTGCAGTGAAAATTTGGCGTGATATAATGGACAATAAGTTACTCGGACCGCGTATTATTCCACAGAGTCTGACTGGCAGAATGTACTGATAGTTTTTGGAAGATGCCTCACTCGCCATACGAACCAACCTGTGGTCTATGCACGATAGTTTTCGGAGATGAATTAGATGGTTTTACTTCATGATGTCCCACTCGCCACACGAACCAGCTTATGGTTTATGCACAATGGTGTCCCTCAACATTTCAGTGGGAAGGTAAGATATCTCATCGTTGCTTATCCCGGTAAGTGGAGAGGTCGTGCAAGACCTGTTGCTTGGCTCGCCAGATCTCCGGATCTTAATTCTGCCTTTGGAGCCATCTCAAGGATCTCGTGTACGGTGAATGTAGAACAATTACAGCAGCGAAATGAAAATGGCTGTGCAACTTTGCACAATGAAATGAATGGAGCCTCACAATGTAGCAAAACTACAGCAGCAAAATGAAAATGGCTGTGCATCTGTACGGAATGAGATGAGTGGACCTTGCAACATTCCGAGAGCGAAAGTACTTCTAGCACGTCACTGTCTTCGTCTACATGGACATAATTTTGAACATGATCTGAGGAAAATGTGTTGAATTTCGGGTCCCTTCGTGTAGTTGCTTTCTGAGAAGTATTTACTTTGTGTTGTTTGTGTTGCATTTGTGGTCTCTACTGTACTGCATAACTCTGAAATAAAGCAATTTCTAGAACTGTATTTAACATTTTACTTCCACGAATGGTGTACAGTTACTTTTGAATCACCATGTAGGAACAGGTTCAAAAAATGGCCATGAGCACTATGGGACTTAACATCTGAGGTCATCAGTCCCCTAGAACTTAGAACTACTTAAACCTAACTAACCTAAGGACTTCACACACATCCATGCCCGAGGCAGGATTCGAACCTGCAACCGTAGCGGTCGCGCGGTTCCAAACTGAAGCGCCTAGAACCGCTCGGCCACTTTGGCCGGCTTTAGGAACAGGATTAAGGAACTAGCGAGAATATTAGTGCTTCTTAATGACCAAAGTAGAATTCATAGTAGATGTCCTTGACACAAGTGCTATGGTAAATGCTACAAACTGCTGAGAATTCAAAAAATAGGGAAGTGTCGTCCAAACATTTCAAAACATTGATATTTATTTATTCTAAGATATGTATGTATATTTCAATATATCCAACAATTGGTGGTCTATATACGTGTGATATACAACCAGTCGCTTTTTGACTTTGATAAGATCTATGTACCATTTTCTAGATTTCGAGCCACGGCACGATCATTCAGATGGAGATAACATGATTTTCTAGAACATATGCAGCTATACGCTAGAGTCGTGTTGCTGGCGAAAATTTAGGCATAAGCAATTTCAAAAACTGTGTTTAACATTTTACGTCCACGAATGGTGTACAGTTACTTTTGAGTCACCATGTAGGAACAGGTTCAAAAAATGGCTCTGAGCACTATGGGACTTAGTAAGAAACGAAAAGCTCGTTATGTTTTAGGATACACTGATGTCATGTATTACATTTTGCCACATCGCGGACATTAGATGCATTAAATTACACAACAAAATATTTACAAGCCAAAACAATGGACGAAAAGGAACATTTATACCTGCAGATGTAAATCGGCAATGTATGTCTCTCGCGCCTAGCTGCATGTGATCCAGAAAATGTTGCTGCAATATCTCCATCTGATGATGAGCCTACAGTGGGTACTGAACTAGTTAATGGTGCAACGAATCGTATTAAATTAAAAATGCGACTGGTTTCATATTAGACCAATATACTCGTAAATCGCCAATTTTAATTACAGTTGCAGTTTGTCACGCACGGTGGAGATATATATATATACACATATATATATATATATATATATATATATATATATATATATATATATATATATATATATATATGGTGGTCGACTGATCGTGACCGGGCCAAATATCTCACGCAATAAACGTCAAACGAAAAAACTACAAAGAACGAAACTTGTCTAGCTTGAAGGGGGAAACCAGATGGCGCTATGGCTGGCCCGCTAGATGGCGCTGCCATAGGTCAAACGGATATCAACTGCCTTTTTTTAAAATAGGAACCCCCATTTTTATTACATATTCCTGTAGTACGTAAAGAAATATCATTGTTTTAGTTGGACCACTCATTTCGCTTTGCGATAGATGGCACTGTAATACTCACAAACATATGGCTCACAATTTTGGACGAACAGTTGGTAACAGGTAGGTTTTTTAAATTAAAATACAGAACCTAGGTACGTTTGAACATTTTATTTCGATTGTTCCAATGTGATACATGTACCTTTGTGGACTTACCATTTCTGAGAACGCATGCTGTTACAGCGTGATTACCTGTAAATACCACATTAATGCAATAAATGCTCAAAATGATGTCTGTCAACCTCAATGCATTTGGCAACACGTGTGACGACATTCCTCTCAATAGAGAGTAGTTCGCCTTCCGTAATGTTCGCACATGCATTGACAATGCGCTGACGCATGTTCTCAGGCGTTGTCGGTGGAACACGATAGCAAATATCCTTCAACTTTCCCCACAGAAAGAAATCCGCGGACGTCAGATCCGGTGAACGTGCGGGCCATGGTATGGTGTTTCGACGACCAACCCACCTGTCATGAAATATGCTATTCAATACAGCTTCAACCGTACGCGGGATATGTGCCGGACGTCCGTCATGTTGGAAGTACATCGCCATTCTGTCATGCAGTGAAAAAATCTTGTAACATCGATAGAACATTACGTAGGAAATAAACATGCATTGCACCATTTAGATTGCCATCGATAAAATGGGGACCAATTATCCTTCCTCCCATAATGCCGCACCATACATTAACCCGCCTAGGTAGCTGACGTTCCACTTGTCACAGCCATCGTGGATTTTCCATTGGCCAATAGTGCATATTATGCCGGTTTACGTTACCGCTGTTGGTGAATGACGCTTCGTCGCTAAATAGAACGCGTGCAAAAAGTATGTTATCGTCCCGTAATTTCTCTTGTGCCCAGTGGCAGAACTGTACACGACGTTCAAAGTCGTCGCCATGCAAACCCTGGTGCATAGAAATATGGTACGGATGCAATCGATGTTGATGTAGCATTCTCAACACCGAAGTTTTTGAGATTCCCGATTCTCGCACAATTTGTCTGCTACTCATGTGCGGATTAGCCGCGACAGCAGCTAAAACACCTACTTGGGCATCATCATTTGTTGCAGGTCGTGGTTGACGTTTGACATGTGGCTGAACACTTCCTGTTTTCTTAAAAACGTAACTATCCGGCGAACGGTCCGGACACTTGGATGATGCCGTCCAGAATACCGAGAAGCATACATAGCACACGCCCGTTGGGCATTTTGATCACAATAGCCAGACATCAACACGATATCGACCTTTTCCGCAGTTGGAAAACGGTCCATTTTAACACGGGCAATGTATCACGAAGCAAATAACGTCAGCACTGGCGGAATGTTACGTGATACCACGTACTTATACGTTTGTGACAATTACAGCGCCATCTATCACAAAGCGAAAATGTGGTCCAACTAAAACATTCATATTTCTTTACGTACTACACGAATATGTAATAAAAAATGGGGGTTCCTATTTTAAAAAACGCAGTTGATATCCGTTTGACCTATGGCAACGGCATCTATCGGGCCAACCATAGCGGCATCTGGTTTTCCCCTTCAAGAGAGACCAGTTTCGTTCTTTGTAGTTTTTCCGTTTGATGCTTATTTCGTGAGATATTTGGCCCGGTCACTATCAGTGGACTACCTTTATATATATATATATATATATATATATATATATCGTCAAACAATGTTTAGAGGGCAGCAAACAGCACCTTCTTACTTTATCCCATGTATCTTGTTTTCTTTCTAAGTGCTAAATAACATCAAACATTATATTTTTCGTTCAATAAATCTATCTTTTTCATTGCTGAAACTTCTTTCAATAAAATCCTCTCATCCGTGTACGTCTTATTTATGCACAGTGTAGGCTTTGACTTTGAGAAATTAATGTAAAACTTAATAGATTTTTTTACTTGAAGATATTATGAAAGACCACTTTTAAGAAAATATCAAGTCCTCGTGCGACCTTTGCAATGAGTGACGAAAACATGGCAGACAATAAAATAAAGCACGGAATATGTTACTATATCATGAGTGAGAGCAGGGAGAATATGTTAGACTCCCGTATACGATCAAATGATTTGGCAGGTTGCTGCTTTGTTTTGCGTTTTTTCTCAACTGCAGAGTAAGTTTGAGGTGCGTTAGAGAAATTATTTTGGTGACCGATTTCTCAAACAAGTCGAACGCTGTACGCTTGCATTTCTCAAGTAAAAGCCAGTTGCTTGTCAGAGTTTGAAATGATTGTTCCAATGTTGACCGTGTGAATGTGTTTCGCGGTGCATTTTGAGCGCAAACGACATTTTGTTGCTGTTTATCTCTTTGTATCGTTATTTTTCACTATTTGTGAAACTAAAATCAAAGGATCAAAGGGAAGACGCGAAATACAACAGGTCATAACCAAAATGGCAGAGGTGTTGTGTATTTCCCGCCCAAATATTGCACAGGAAGACGTAAAGAAAATAACCATAAGTTTACACACTGCGTATAAATGGGAGTGGAATAAATTATCTTTTAGTACTTCGTTTACTGCGTCACGGAGGGTTCGAAATCTGCTCCAGTTACAGGGTTCTCAAAGTACAGATAATCGTCGAGAAACTGGACCATATTTTCGCCTAATTGTGCCTTCTTTATTAATGTAATTGCGACGTAATCCTAACCCAGTTTTTAAAAATTCTGCTGTCCATTCGGAGAACGATGAGGTGAGCGTAAGTTATTGAGTGTAAATATTTCTCTCTAAATTTCAGCCATTCCGTGGATCAGCGTCATTTCCCCTTTTCTTCCTTATGCACAGTGATAAAAATGCTTGAAATTCGTTTTCATTGGTAGCCATTCCCACTAGTGCCAAAATACTTCGCGACACGATACTTACACTGCGACAGCTGCTTAAAAAATAAGGTTAAGTTCGGCCAACTTAGTTGGTAAACCTGTACGCTTGTTTGGCAAACGCGTGGATGGTATTCAGTGTATGTGACAAAGAGCTGAAGACATCTTTTCCACGATTTCAGCTCAGTCTTGTAGCCATCTCCGAGACTCACGATTTATTCTAATCTGACAGACTCGACCCTTGTCCTGAGTTAATACAGCTCAAAAATGTAATGATTTTAGAAAAATAGCTTTTTTCAAAAGAAATTCTGACAAAAAACAGCCTTTGTCGTTTGACAAGCGCTATTTTTGTGCGAAAGGGGCAACAACGCAACCGCAATGTTTACTGTCATCTTCGTAGTAGTTGTTCAGTTATTTCAGTATGCTCTTTGGGAAGTGGCGGTTCAGTGTCTGAGGCTCTGTAATGAATTCCGATGGCAGTGTTCGGTGTCGTAAAAAGCAGGAATGTCAAGAAAGAAAGGAGACTGTAATAAAGGGCGAGGAACACATTAATTACGTCGGCAAAAGTATTCCCGCGAAATGACATAAAAAAGTGACGTCTTTATTGCTTCATTACTTGAAAAGTAGGCAATAGGTGGAGAGAGAGTTAGTTTTGATTTTAGAGGGAAGCTCTAGTCAGAATAAAAATTTTGTCATGTTGTTCAAATGGTTCAAATGGCTCTGAGCACTATGCGACTTAACTTCTGAGGTCATCAGTCGCCTAGAACTTAGAACTAATTAAACCTAACTAACCTAAGGACATCACACACATCCTTGCCCGAGGCAGGATTCGAACCTGCGACCGTAGCGGTCGCTCGGTTCCAGACTGTAGCGCCTAGAACCGCACGGCCACTCCGGCCGGCTGTCATGTTGTATTTTCTGTATATGCTAGTGCACAGCCTGAAAGTGTTCAACAGAATAACTTAAATTTTTCCCACGACCTGTGATTCTCTTCCGTCCAATGATCAAGATTTCTCCTTAATTTCATGTAAGAAACAGAATCAGGCCATTGAACTACTTGTTAATAAGGGACACAATCATTACCTCTTCTCGAAAACATCCAACACTTTTCCGCATCTGCAAAGTAAACCAGTCAATGATATTCAACATGAAAGAGGCTGTTGACAATTACTTCAAATCGTCTGCAAAAAGAAAAACAGTTAAATTGAAAAGGCTGAGGTGTAGAGAATTAAAACTTTCGCGAGTTACAGTTTTGTACAGGCAGTTATGCAGGACCCTGGCGTACGGTTGCACTTCGGAGCCGCGCGGGATTAGCCGAGCGGTCTAGGGCGCTGCAGTCATGGACTGTGCGGCTAGTCCCGGAGGAGGTTGGAGCTACGGTCGCAGGTTCGAATCCTGCCTCGGGCATGGGTGTGTGTGCTGTCCTTAGGTTAGTTAGGTTTAAGTAGTTCTAAGTTCTAGGGGACTTGTGACCTAAGATGTTGAGTCCCATAGTGCTGAGAGCCATTTGAGGAGGTTGGAGTCCTCCATCGGGCATGGGTGTGTGTGTGTTTGTCCTTAAGGTAATTTAGGTTAAGTAGTGTGTAAGCTTAGGGACTGATGACCTTAGTAGTTAAGTCCTATAAGATTTCACACACATTTGAACATGTTTTTGCACTTCGGAACAACGTAAGCTTCTACATGTGTTAACTTTGTCAGATTTACAACAATGTACTCAGGATTAAAGAGTTGAAAGCTCAACATCACCAGGTGCTTCTCCCTCATTTGACGAGTAACAATCAAATATTTTTCAAAACACTAATTGCCCACGGAGAGGAACAAGATGTGCGGGACTTGGATCTGATTGAAACTGACGACAGAAGTGGAGAAGACCAGTGAACGTTCATTTGATCAGCTCTGTGTATCTTTAATGTAACTTAACCTTTTGTTCTGTAAAATGTTAGTATATCTACATTGTCTGACTGAAACAGTCTGTGTCAGTGCCGGTCGGAGTGGCCGTGCGGTTTTAGGCGCTACAGTCTGGAACCGCGAGACCGCTACGGTCGCAGGTTCGAATCCTGCCTCGGACATGGATGGGAGTGATGTCCTTAGGTTAGTTAGGTTTAAGTAGTTCTGAGTTCTAGGGGACTGATGACCTCAGAAGTTGAGTCCCATAGTGCTCAGGGCCATTTGAACCATTTCTGTCAGTGAGGGCAGTAATTTGGAAAAAAAAATTAGTACCTACATTGAAAAGTAAACTAGTACGTGTCATAAAAATGATTTACATATTCCCAAGAAGCCATGTAAAAAGTATAACAGATGGCGAGATGTTAGGCAACTACTGAGAACGTTTTTTCGGTCTCCTGTAAAGTGTAAATTATTGACGGGTTGTTTATGTTATGACGTCTTTAACTTTGTTTACAGGGCGTTGACTTCTACTGTTAGCGGACGACGCCACTATCCCCTTTTTCTCCGCGCATGTGCTTGCAGCGTACTCACGGCTTTAAAGCACTAACTCGGCACAGTCAATTGGACGACTGACGTCACTGACCCACTCGCGAAGTGGTTGAAAGCTGGTTTACAAACAGGAAAGCGACGCGCACGCGCCACAACTATACTCGATTTTGCCCCGATAGCCGCTCCGTATAAAACGGGCTTGACAGATGTTTGTGGGCTTCCTTTTCGTCCCAGTTTGGATGCGAGTGCAGAGTGACAGATTTAGTGCGATGCTGCACGCAGTGAAAGGCCACGCGCCGCGTTACGAAAGCGGCCCACTTGCAGCGCAGCAGAGCACGCCCGTCCGCCCACACGGGAGCGCAGCGCATCGAGTGTTTACAGGAAGAGCACCTCGGCTCGCTCGCAAAGGTCGCCGACTCCATACTCGCGCTTTCTCCCCTCAAGCCGCAGCTGTCGCAGCGGCAGAGAAAGCACGGCCTTTTCTTCGGCGCGCGCGTAAACAAAGCGCGCAAAGCCGTCTCCAGCGACGCGAGCAGTGTTTGGAAACACACAAAGGCTCAGGCGACACGGAGCCAAACAGGTGTCCAGTGCTGACGGACAAACTTCGCTATCTGATAAAAAGTGTCCCGACTACCTGAAGTAACGCGGATTGGCTACTATAGTTAGTCACGCACGATGGCGATAGGGTTTAGGTTTCTTCTGCGAAATTACGTCACGCATACTCCGACAACCAAAGAGCTTTCGGTAGTGTTCTCAGCGCTCTGCTCTGAATGCCGTAACTAATACGATCAGTTGTAGAATTTTGCAACACGTATTATGTTCGAGTATAATGACTTTTCTGGAGACTAGAAATCTACTCTGCAGGAATCAGCATGGGTTTCGAAAAAGACGATCGTGTGAAACCCAGCTCGCGCTATTCGTCCACGAGACTCAGAGGGCCATAGACACAGGTTCCCAGGTAGATGCCGTGTTTCTTGAGTTCCGCAAGGCATTCGATACAGTTCCCCACAGTCGTTTAATGAACAAAGAGCAGATGGACTATTAGACCAATTGTGTGATTGGATTAAAGAGTTCCTAGATAACAGAACGCAGCATGTCATTCTCAATGGAGAGAAGTCTTCCGAAGTAAGAGTGATTTCAGGTGTGCCGCAGGGGAGTGTCGTGGGACCGTTGCTATTCACAATATACATAAATGACCTTGTGGATGACATCGGAAGTTCAGAGGCTTTTTGCGGATGATGCTGTGGTATATCGAGAGGTTGCAACAATGGAAAATTGTACTGAAATGCAGGAGGATCTGCAGCGAATTCACGCATGGTGCAGGGAATGGCAATTGAATCTCAATGTAGACAAGTGTAATGTGCTGCGAATACATAGAAAGAAAGATCCCTTATCATTTAGCTACAATATAGCAGGTCAGCAACTGGAAGCAGTTAATTCCATAAATTATCTGGGAGTACGCATTAGGAGTGATTTAAAATGGAATGATCATATAAAGTTGATCGTCGGTAAAGCAGATGCCAGACTGAGATTCACTGGAAGAGTCCTAAGGAAATGCAATCCCAAAACAAAGGAAATATGTTACAGTACGCTTGTTCGCCCACTGCTTGAATACTGCTCAGCAGTGTGGGATCCGTACCAGATAGGGTTGACAGAAGAGATAAAGAAGACCCAACGGAGAGCAGCGCGCTTCGTTACAGGATCATTTAGTAATCGCGAAAGCGTTACGGAGATAGATAAACTCCAGTGGAAGACTCTGCAGGAGAGACGCTCAGTAGCTCGGTACGGGCTTTTGTTGAAGTTTCGAGAACATACCTTCAACGAGGAATCAAGCAGTACATTGCTCCCTCCTACGTATATCTCGCGAAGAGACCACGAGGATAAAGTCAGAGAGATTAGAGCCCACACAGAGGCATATCGACAATCCTTCTTTCCACGACAATACGAGACTGGAATAGAAGGGAGAACCGATAGAGGTACTCAAGGTACCCTCCGCCACACACCGTCAGGTGGCTTGCGGAGTATGGATGTAGATGTACACTCCTGGAAATTGAAATAAGAACACCGTGAATTCATTGTCCCAGGAAGAGGAAACTTTATTGACACATTCCTGGGGTCAGATACATCACATGATCACACTGACAGAACCACAGGCACATAGACACAGGCAACAGAGCATGCACAATGTCGGCACTAGTACAGTGTATATCCACCTTTCGCAGCAATGCAGGCTGCTATTCTCCCATGGAGACGATCGTAGAGATGCTGGATGTAGTGCTGTGGAACGGCTTGCCATGCCATTTCCACCTGGCGCCTCAGTTGGACCAGCGTTCGTGCTGGACGTGCAGACCGCGTGAGGCGACGCTTCATCCAGTCCCAAACATGCTCAATGGGGGACAGATCCGGAGATCTTGCTGGCCAGGGTAGTTGACTTACACCTTCTAGAGCACGTTGGGTGGCACAGGATACATGCGGACGTGCATTGTCCTGTTGGAACAGCAAGTTCCCTTGCCGGTCTAGGAATGGTAGAACGATGGGTTCGATGACGGTTTGGATGTACCGTGCACTATTCAGTGTCCCCTCGACGATCACCAGTGGTGTACGGCCAGTGTAGGAGATCGCTCCCCACACCATGATGCCGGGTGTTGGCCCTGTGTGCCTCGGTCGTATGCAGTCCTGATTGTGGCGCTCACCTGCACGGCGCCAAACACGCATACGACCATCATTGGCACCAAGGCAGAAGCGACTCTCATCGCTGAAGACGACACGTCTCCATTCGTCCCTCCATTCACGCCTGTCGCGACACCACTGGAGGCGGGCTGCACGATGTTGGGGCGTGAGCGGAAGACGGCCTAACGGTGTGCGGGACCGTAGCCCAGCTTCATGGAGACGGTTGCGAATGGTCCTCGCCGATACCCCAGGAGCAACAGTGTCCCTAATTAGCTGGGAAGTGGCGGTGCGGTCCCCTACGGCACTGCGTAGGATCCTACGGTCTTGGCGTGCATTCGTGCGTCGCTGCGGTCCGGTCCCAGGTCGACGGCCACGTGCACCTTCCGCCGACCACTGGCGACAACATCGATGTACTGTGGAGACCTCACGCCCCACGTGTTGAGCAATTCGGCGGTACGTCCACCCGGCCTCCCGCATGCCCACTATACGCCCTCGCTCAAAGTCCGTCAACTGCACATACGGTTCACGTCCACGCTGTCGCGGCATGCTACCAGTGTTACAGATTGCGATGGAGCTCCGTATGCCACGGCAAACTGGCTGACACCGACGGCGGCGGTGCACAAATGCTGCGCAGCTAGCGCCATTCGACGGCCAACACCGCGGTTCCTGGTGTGTCCGCTGTGCCGTGCGTGTGATCATTGCTTGTACAGCCCTCTCGCAGTGTCCGGAGCAAGTATGGTGGGTCTGACACACCGGTGTCAATGTGTTCTTTTTTCCATTTCCAGGAGTGTAGATTAAACGTGATCGTAGAGAGTTGTTTAGTGAATTTCTAATCGATTTTTAGCGTGTTATTATCGCTGATTGTGGTAGTAAGTGATAAATTCTACATAAGCGAACGATAGATGTAACTTGCAGAATATACGCTTCCTCCTAGCGGAAAGCACGCGCATGCGCTTACTGAAACTGTCGCATGGAATCGTCGACAATGCCATTCCCGTTCGCGCCTCGACATGGGCGAACCGCCATAGTTCGTGGATCGGACTTGGATGTCACGAGAAGCGGACCCGCCAGTGTAAAAGGAAGCGGAGAGTAGGCCTATTGTGTTGTCAGTAAAGACGACAGAACAGTAGAATGGTTCGGTCAGGAGAGCTCTGTCTTCGAACTTGGACTGGTCACTGGACGAGGACAACACAGCAAGGGCCGTAACCCGAATTACCAGAAACTTCGCTCGTCGGAAGAGTGGGTCAGTGTCAAAATAAAGCGATCATATGTATCGGCTTATGTGTAGATACACTACCGTTTCTTAGAAAACGACGGTCAGAGTTCTCGAGATAATTCAAGTGCTTTTTAGCGAATGATTATTTCAAACGAAACGGTGGTACAGTGGCTAGCTCCTCGGCATCACACTTTCGTGTCCCGTGTTCGAAACCCGTCTATTACGTGTACTTTCATTTTTCATTTATCTATCCATGTCCTTGGAAGGTTAGTACAATAAGAATGTTTTAGAGTGTGTATTGAAATAACGTTCTCCTTATTGGTCTACTAACTGTACGTCTGGTGAATGAATTTAAAAATTAATAAATGAGGAAATTATTTGATTGTTTTCGGTGAAATTCCTGTAGCCTGAGTTTTCCGCGATGTTATTGCCAACGCTTGATATCTTCAGCAATGTTAACGGCGTCTCTTTCCAGAATGAGGTTCATATGAAGAAATACCGCTGTGGCAAACTTGCCTTCGCGCGATGCTCGTGGTGTTCGGAATTTTCGTGTTTAGAATGTTTCTACAATTGGTGTCATCCAAGGCAACGCACCAAATCTTCCTGAAGAATAAACGTAAGAATAAAGTACAAGAATTGAGAACTGATACTAGAATTAAATATAAGTGACTTTAAAAAGATTGTAATGCCTTATAAATATATCACATAATAAATGTATGATGCTTATTCTGAAACCCAGTTGTAATTTTAAAAGTAACACAATGGCCTTATATCCCTTAGTTGATAGAAAAAGCATTCATGTAGTAACATTCTACGAACATGGATAGATAAATGAAATTAAAATAAAAACAGCAAACGAGTTTCGAAAACGGTATGCAAAAGAGAGAGATGGCGATTGTTGTTGTTGTGGTCTTCAGTCCTGAGACTGGTTTTATGCAGCTCTCCATGCGATACTAACCTCTATACCACCAGTTGGCCTGAACTTATCCTGCGTTAAGTGGCTTCTAAAGTACATCCAAAACTTTGACGGTCGTTTTCTCAGAAACTGTCGAGTTTGTGCCGGTAAGCTGAAGAACGTGTTCGCTCATTTTGTTTCTTCTTCCCCTGAACAAAGTTTCTGGGATATCGGTTTATGGCACTTGTCGTGCTCTCCTCGTGAGTAACAAATTCATCGCTGACATTTCAAACTTCTAAAGCCACTCAAGTCGACTGTTTGGTGTTTATGGAGTGGAAACGCGAAGGAACAGTCGCGTCTAAACCAAAACCAGGTAGGCCTCCTGTACTGACAGACAGGGATCGTTTACACTTAAAAAAAAAAAAAAAAAAAAGATTCGTACTGATACGGCTTAAGCACTCAGTCTTCACAAGGGATCGGGAAAGGTTCTCAAAGACCTAAAAAAGCTCGTCAGGTCAGATCAAATGTCAAAGCCAAGCTGATAGTTTTGTTTGACTTTGAATTCGTGTAACAATGACAAACTGTTAATCGATGATATTGTCGCAACGTGTTGCGACATTTGCGAGAAAATGTGAGAAGGAAACTGCGAGATAATTCATGGCTCTCGCATGAGGATAACGCACACGTACATTCACCCTTGTTGGTGCGTGACTATTGCATAAAAAGCGAAAACGCTGTGCTCCCTCGTCCTGGTGGAAACACTGTTGGAAGGACGAAGATTTGTAGAGATAGACGAGGTAAAAAAAAAATTCGCAGACTGTGCTTCCCGCGATCCAGCAAGAGGTGTATCAAGACTGCTTCCGGAAGTGGAAACGGCGTTGGGAGCGGTGTATCAATTTTGGAGGAGAGTATTTCGCAGGAGTCCACGCACAATAAGTAACAGGTAACCATATAAAAATTTTGTGCACCAATTTTTCGGAATTTTTTGAACAGTCGTCGTACGCGCCGCGGCCCGTCTTTCTCTAGGGCCTCGCTGTTTCCCCAGCTACGTCACAGCAGACAGCCCTGGCCGATCGCGTTTCGCGTGGAAAACCAGAATACACACCATTGACACCCTTTGTCGCCTTATACCTTGCTCCTACCAGACATGACAAAGTTGTGAAAAAATCACCAACCAGTCGCACAAAAGATACTATTTCTTGACCAGTTGCAGGCACCTAGCGCCCTTCTTCAGAAGATTAGAATTATCGCATTATTAGCGGGCATAAAAAACATTCAGGTGCATGCAGCGTATTTTTGACGCTCACTAATAATGCGATACTTCTAATCTTCTGAAGAAGGGCGCTAGGTGCCTGCAACCGGTCAAGAAATAAATTCTATTTTGTGCAACTGGTTGCTGATTTTTTTTTCAACAACTACTCTTACAGTTGCTAAAGATGAATAAAATACTAAACGTGACAGAGTGTCAAGTGGCTTAAGTCTCTATGAGTCTACGAGATGGTAGGACCATCGTTGCAATCCCTTCGTCTCACCAAAGACGCTGTGTAGAGGTTGACAATTTCTATTAGGGCATCAGCGCATCGTCCTAACCCCGTAGTCACGAAATGTGTGTCCGACGCCATCTCGTCTGTTTGTAGGCAAACTGTGCAAGTGAAAACATGTTGACTGGCAGGACTATCTGCCACAAAGAGCACCATCGCGTGATCTTTTGTTGTATTTTATCTGCTTCCGTTTATCCTCTTTCCATATTTTACTAGTTTTCGAATATTAGAGTAAATGTTTTTACATGTGACAAACATTCACTCCAATTAGTAGAGAAAAATATTGTGCTGACGTAAACAAATCAGTTTAAAATAACTGCCTAGCTCTTGTGCTATTACAACCTCGCTAAAACGACCCGTCCTACCACAATCACCATTCTAACCTTCTCACTGCTTCTTGTTACTGTTATAGTTACTGTTCCTAGCTACCAAATTTGTCGCTCTAACTACATGTTTTCCTTGCTTTTAGTAGCTCAGCTATGACCTGAGTAAGGTGCGGGCTTCGATTCACTAGATTATAAAGATCTTACTCGCAGGAATTTTCTGAATATTTATATTAAAATTCACGATAATGGAGACAACTAATAACTGACTAACTAAGATCACTGTTTAAAAGAAATACTCACCGCTATATTAACTGAATAGTACATCGAATTCTCTCCAAAATGGCTGCCTCCTTTGCGGAACTCTTTAAAACAACGTTTAAGCTGTACCAAGGATGGAGTCCTAGAGAGAGAGATAGAAAAAGAGAGAGAGAGAGAGAGAGAGAGAGAGAGAGAGAGAGAGAGAGAGAGAGAGAGAGGGGGGGGGGGGGAGGGAGGGAGGGAGAGGGAGTTACGAATGCTAGAGGCGGCCGAACGGGAACTGCATCGTCAGTTTCTTTGCCCAGACGGAGCCATCTTACCCGCTTTATTGCTTATCTACATAATAAGTACAAAATGACATAACGTCAGAGCGTAAACGTTAATAAAAGAAATTCCGTAGCTAAATGGAAACATTTCTGCCCCTCAGCAAAGAGTTGTACTATACACCACATCTGTTTTACTTATAAAAATCGATCTTGCCATACTGGGTGGAGAATATCCATAGAATGACGAGGAAAAAAACTAGTGTATCGCTACTTGCTTAAAAGGGGAGAAGCGCGGTACTGAAAACTCTTTCGGATGGGATATCAAACTATTCGCAGAGCACTAACAAGGGAACCTCCCCATCGCACCCCCCTCAGATTTAGTTATAAGTTTGCATAGTGGATAGGCCTTGAAAAACGGAACACAGATCAATCGAGAAAACAGGAAGAAGTTGTGTGGAACTATGAAAAAAATAAGCAAAATATACAAACTGAGTAGTCCATGCGCAAGATAGGCAACAGGGTGAGCTAAGGAGCGCCGTGGTCCCGTGGTGAGCGTTAGCGGCTGCGGAACGAGAGGTCCTTGGTTAAAGTCCTCCCTCGAGTGAAAAGTTTACTTTTTTTATCTTCGCAAAATTATCATCTGTCCGTTCGTTCATTGACGTCTCTATCTGTAATAAGTTTAGTGTCTGTGTTTTGCGACCGCACCGCAAAACCGTGCGATTAGTAGACGAAAGGACGTGCCTCTCCAATGGGAACTGAAAACATTTGATCGCAAGGTCATAGGTCAACCGATTCCTGCACAGGAAAACACGTCTGATATATTCTATACGAAACTGGTGACGGCATGTGCGTCACATGACAGGAATATGTTGTTGACCCACCTAACTTGTACACTTGGCGAATGGGTAAAAAGATTCTTCTACCTTGCTCGATTTAGGTTTTCTTCTGGATGTGATAATCACTCCCAAAAAAGTGATGAAAACATAACGGACGGACAGACAATAACTGTTTGAAAATAAAAAATTAAACTTTTCACTCGAGGGAAGACTTGAACCAGGGACCTCTCATTCCACAGCCGTTCACGCTAACCACGGGACCACGGCGCTCCTAGGCTCTCACGCTCCTTGATGTTGCATATCTTGCGCATGGACTACTCAGTTTGTATATTTTGCTTATATTTTATAATAGTTCCACACAACTTCTTCCTGCTTTCTCCATTGATCTGTGTTCCGTTTTTCAAGGCCTATCCATTGTACCAACTTATAACTAAATCAGAGGGGGGTGCTATGGGGAGGTTCCCTTGTAAGTATCATCTGCGCTTCTTTCCCCAGTTCTGTCATCTACACAAGAGCCAAAGAAACTGGTACACCGACCTAATATCGTGAAGGACCCCCGCCACCACGCAGAAGTGCCGCAACACGAAGTGGGACTCGACTAATGTCTGAAGTAGCGGTGAAGGGAATTGACACTATGAATCCTGCGGGACTGTCCACAAAACCGTAAGAGTACGAGGGGGTGATCTCTTCTCAACTGCACGTTGCAAGGCATCCCAGATATGCTCAATAACGCTCATTTCTGGGGAGTTGGGTGGTCAGCGGAAGTGTTTAAACTCAGAAGAGTGTTCCTGAAGCCACTCTGTAGCAATTCTGGACGTGTGGGGTGTCGCATTGTCCTGCTGAAATTTCTCAAGTCGGTCGGAATGCGCACTGGACATGAATGAACGCAGGTGATCAGACAGGATGCTTACGTACGTGTCACCTGTCAGAGTCGTTTCCAGACGTATCAGGGATCCCATATCACTCCAACTGCGCACGCTTCACATCATTACAGGGCCTTCACGAGTTTGGACAGCCCCCATGGCATGGTCCACGGATTCATGACGTTTTCTCCATACTCGTACGCGTCCATTCGCTTGGTACAATTTGAAACGAGACTCGTCCGACTATGCAACATGTTTCCAGTCATCAAGAGAGCAATGTCGGTATTGACGGGCCCAAGCGAGGCGTAAACCTTTGTGTTGTGCAGTCAACAAAGGTACACGAATGGGCCTTAGGCTCTGAAAGCCCATTAACGATGATGTTTCATTGAATGGTTCTCACGCTGACACAGTGATGGCCCAGCATTGAAATCTGCAGCAGTTTGGGGAAGGGTTGCACTTACGTCACTTCGAACGATTCTATTCTGTCGTCGTTGGTCCCGTTCTTGCAGGATCTTTTTCCGGCCGCAGCGATTTCTGAGATTTGGTGTTTTACCGGATTCCTGTATTCACGGTATACTAGTGAAATAGTCGTACGGAAAAATCCCACTTCATCGCTACCTCGTAGCTGCTGTGTCCCATCGCTCGTGTACCGACTATAACACCACGTCCATACTCACTTAAATCTTGATAACCTGCCATTGTATCAGCAGTAACCGATCTAACAACTGCGCCAGACTCTTGTTGTCTTATATAGGCGATGCCGACCGCAGCGCCGTATTCTGCCTGTTACATATCTCTGCATTTGAATACGCATGCCTATACCAGTTTCTTTGGCGCTTCAGTGTACATCATCCAAGTCTTCACGGCACCCTGCGCCCTAGAGGAGAGACCACCGATTGCAACAGTATTCCAATCGAGGAAAACGTTCTCACGCGAAGCCAGAGCACAACTTTGCAGACTGGACCTCTAAAAACCGAAACACGTTAAGGTCTGACCTCGCGATTTATCCCGCATGCGCCTGAGTGACACGTCCCTGGCCCACTTGGTTTGTTTACGTACGCTGCAGTACCGTCTGTGGTCTTTCGAATGTACCAGCCACCGAGCCAAATTGCTTATAAAGGCAAAAAACCATAAACAATGATCGACTATACAGTGTCCGGTTCCACCGCATACTTCATGCACGGCAACTATATCTAAAGTCAGAAAACGTCTAACAGAAAAAAATACTCCAATTTTATACAGTTAAATATTGGAAGGCGCGACTCGATTCTCTACGCTGCATACCTGTTGGGGAAATCGTACTGACGTCTATCAATCAAGTCTGGGCAGTGTCGGTGGTCAGACAGCACAATTACAACAAAGGAACTGTTTTAAACTCCACTGCTGCTGTATCCAGGAGATGTGGTGCGAGTACCAGGTCACGGAGGGGGTTATCGATACAAGCTTGTACTTTACCTGCGCTTGTGTAGAGGACACTATTTAGGTCACAAGAGGCTCCTATCGTGAAGACACTTCCAGCATGATAGTGCTTGATGAAGTGTTAAGTTTTACAGTAGGCTACACATCCCAGTTCGGAAGCAATAACACACCTAAACTTTATGCCAAGGAAGGATAAGAAACTAAGATGCCAGCAACAGAATAAAAGTACGAAGGATGCATCCACAGATCCTTAAACTACTGACAAGAACGGGTCGTTAATGACACTGGCTCCTGGCAGTACCTCGTAATTTTGGTGCCAAAAAGCGCGAAGTGTTGCCGCTAGCTGAATATTGGGAGCAGTTTACCGATTGCCATCTTATAACAAGTTACAATTATTTTCACAATTGTCACTCTAACCTCAATGAGCGTCAAATGTAGAGCTTCAGCTGAACGAAACAAAAAAAAATTGTCAGTAAAGCAGCTTCACTGCCGAATTCAGAGTTCTATGGATTTTTTTTATTTATTGGCTTTCGGAACATGGCCATGCACTCATCCCAAAATTGGAAACATTATACAACAGTTCGTTTTCGACAAAAAAATGGTTCAAATGGCTCTGAGCTCTATGGGACTTAACATCTATGGTCATCAGTCCCCTAGAACTTAGAACTACTTAAACCTAACTAACCTAAGGACATCACACAACACCCAGTCATCACGAGGCAGAGAAAATCCCTGACCCCGCCGGGAATCGAACCCGGGAACCCGGGCGCGGGAAGCGAGAACGCTACCGCACAACAACCAGCTGCGGACCGTTTTCGACAATTCGTACATTAGTTTAAGTCGTACGCTAGTAAGAAGCTACATAGACTTAACAAAAGACACATTCCGACATAAGACAGATTTTCACGTCCACATTATACTTTAAGGAGAAGACAAGTTCGACGTCTAACACTGGATACACAGAGGTAGTGTGCTCTTAATATCCTATTGGTAACACTACAGGAAGTGATAAATCGCCGTTGGTACATGTTCCATGGCTTTCGACTTGGTTTCCGAACTTCCTATCAGTATGACTCACGCATGTGTATGGCTCTGAGCACTATGGGACTTAACATCTATGGTCATCAGTCCCCTATAACGTAGAACTGCTTAAACCTAACTAACCTAAGGACATCACACAACACCCAGTCATTCACGCATGTGTATAGTGCTGAATAGCTATGAGTTTGAAACCATTTAATTCTGTCATACACAATAACTCAATTTTTGTACGGGATAATACTCAACATTGGCGCAGATATAAATTAAAACAGACGTTATCCACTGGGTCGGATGATTAGGTATGAAAAATGTGAAGAGACATTACGTTTAGATTCATCTCGGACTGAGAACACCTTTTAATATTTACAGGAGTAGGAACGAAAAATATGAAAAGGAAGAGATTGCGTTTAGACTGATCTCGAACTGAAGACACGTTTTAATATTAGGTAGAAATTATGTACTCCGATCAAGAAAACAGTGAACAAAAAGGGAAACCTGTTTGTCTTAACCGTGACGGAAAAAATGATTATGAACTACATAGAGACAAAAAAAATTGTATCTCGTTTGCAAAACCTTTAGGATCTCTTCGTGGAAAGAAAAAAGAGTATTTTAATAACAAAAGCATTCTAATGACTTCAGTCTTCGATTGGAGGGACTAAAAATAATAAGTTCATCAGACACTGGATTTATGTACTAAAGAAGAAGGCTTCATTTCCCTTCTGGTAGTTCACTTTAGGATGGCCGTGGTTTTTCCAACTCACATCACGAAGAAGCAAGGTATATTTCTTCAGCAAGGTCAGAGTCTACTTCCTCCTCGTCCTTGTCCAATACTACATATACTCCGTCACTTACGTCCTCCATGGCGACGGGACAGTAAACTCTAACCTTCGTTCGTTACTTCGTTTCTTGCCCTCCGCTTAGCAAATTCAGACTAGTTGCCGCCTGTCTCGAGCCATTTCGAGCGCTGCACGCGATAAAGACGTCGCCCTTGTTTTACTGCTTGTTTACTCATAACGATGGCTCTGTTTCCTTATGGAGGCAGCTGCTTGTGTGGCCTCGCTAGGTCCGGCTGCAGTCTTTCTAATGAGGACAACATGCGTTAACGAGATGTAAAAAGTGAACCGGAAACGACACGAAGGTGAAAGCTGCAACGTTCAACAGTTTCGAAGAAGTGGTTTATCGTATACGCGGAAATAAGAGACTTTACTGTCTGATGAGTGTTTTAATAATACTCATCCTCTAAATTTCTCGATGGTTTTCCCTTTTAATTTCCTTTTTTCGGATTTACGAGTGAGCCACTTTCTGATACTACAAATAGCATTACCACCAAATTATGCGATATAACGTTTCCTAGGTTTCCGTAAGGTGTTAGACATTGGTCCACATCCTGAACTACTAACCACTTTGCCGGCTGGTGTGGGCGAGCGGTTCTAGGCGCTTCAGTCTGGAACCACGCGACCGCTACGGTCGCAGGTTCGAATCCTGCCTCGGGCATGGATGTGTGCGATGCCCTTAAGTTAGTTAGGTTTAAGGGGGGTAGGACGTCAAACGGGCCGTCTTGGAGCAGGAGAGACACCACAGGACATTTTAATTTCCACTGTCTATACTTTTACGAATAAATACATAAAGCTTAGACAGCATGACAAGGAAGGATTCAGGTTTCACAATCATAACAGTGGAAGTTCAAAAACGCAACAAAATAATTTTTTTACGTATCAAAGTTCATTTTTTCACTTCTATTGGCTGCGTTTCTTGCTATAGGTACACATTTCTTCATAAGTAAGAGAGATTCGTTGATGAATTTTGCACAGCGTACAAACCATACTTACAGGTGTATGAAACTCTAGAAATTATTTAATTTATGAAAAATGAATGTGCTGTTATATTTTAAACTTCATGTTTAGAAAAAACTCAAATTTTATAGTTAATTATCTCAATTTTTACCACAGTTTTTAATAGATTTGGAAAATTCTAGAGTTTCATACACCTGTAAGTATGGTTTGTACGCTGTGCAAAATTCATCGAAGAATCTCCCTTACTTATGAATAAAAGTGTACCTATAGCAACAAATGCAGCCAATGGTAAGTGGAAAAAAGTGACATACAAATGTAAAAAAATAGATTATTTTGTTATATTTTTGAACTTCCACCACTATAAGTAAATCCTGAATTCTTTCTGGTCATTCTGACAAAGTTTTATGAATTTATTTTTAAAAGTATAGACAGTGGAAATGTGGAAATTAAAATGTCCTGTGGTGTGTCTCCTGCTCCAAGTCGTACCGTTTGACGTCCTACCCCCCTTAAGTACTTCTAAGTTCTAGGGGACTGATGACCTCAGATATTAATTTCCATAGTGCTCAGAGCCATTTGAACCATACTAACCACTTTAGTCATATGGACTGTCTTCGCAAATAGCTGGTTGGCTGCAGGAACATTTGAATAATGGGGGCCAGTACTTTACACTGGGCGGTGAATGTTCCGTATAAAAGAAAGTAGCGTCATGTGTGCCCCGTGGAAATGTAACAGGAGCTACAGTGTTCAGATATACGCTATCCGACAACCCTATGTAATCCGGAACAGACCACTCGTGAGAGGCGAATGTAGGTGAGATCGCGACTAATAAATTTATTAGTCTCGATCCTACCTATATCAGCGATCTATTGTCTTTCCCGGTGATTGTTTGACACGATAATTAATAAGAGCTTGCACCTACCAGCTCCAGCTTAAGTTTCCCTAGCAAAATTCAAATTAGAGCTGAATTTATAAATCCCAAAAACCATAAGGGAGCCAATTTAGACAATCACTTCGCATTTCCATTGCTTGTAACAGTCAAATATAAGTTCTTCGGCGGTCCTCGTCTCGTTGAACAGCGGCCACGTCGATATGATATCATCTCTGGCTCGGACAGTTGATGTCTGCTGCTGCCGCAACTTGATCATTCTGTCCAACTCGGTCGAAAGCTCGCTTTTCTAAAACAGTTTCATACATATAGACTTTAGTTACAGAACATACATACATTTATAACCATTCATCACGTGTTTAATACTTGGTAACCGCTAAGTTAATACGTTTAAGCGGGTCAAAGTCTGTGACGGCACCCAAAAACTTTTGTCTCGTCACATATTGTTCCAGTGTTCAGAGTTCTTATCTAGTAGACGTGACAACAGACATCTAACAAATTCAGAGACGCGCTGCTAGGATCGTAACAGGACGATATAGTCCATATGATAGCTCAACAGAAGTGTTCAGAGAACATAAATGGGGTTCTTTGGAAGAAAGACGACGGAGTTCTAGCGAAACCCTATTGGGTAAATTTAAGATCTGGTATTTTAAGACGACTGTGAGATCATTTTGCTGTCACTGTCACATAGGGATCATGAGAAAAAGATCAGAGAGAGTTTGGCGCATGGAGAAGAATTTAGACTCTCATATTTTCCTCGCTCAAAACACGAATGGAATAGGAGGGATGATAATGCTGGTAGGATGATAATATTGGTAGGATGTTCCCTCTGCCATGCACTGTATATACTTACATATTTATGTAGATGTAGATGTATATTTAACACATGAGCATTAAATAGCTGGAGATTCTTTGAGATACACACATGATTAAGCTTAAGGAGGGACTCCACACTAAAACTTTAATTTTAGTCCAAAAAATTTTAATGACCGTGTCACATATTTGGAGTTTTGGTCTTAGATCCCAAAACGTTTTGGTTTTATTCGAATTACAAGTACGTCCAAGAAATATTTTAAATATGGAGTGGGCGAGGGGCCGTGACAACCTAACATTTGCCGATGTGGTCAGGATAGTACCTATCAGACACTTCTATCTAATGCACTGATGGCAAGACGCAAAATGCAAATGAAAGGCTGCATAGCCTCATTTCGTAAGGGCGAGGGGTTTGAGACGCCCCACATTAATGTTCAATAATAGGTGTCTGGATCCTTTTGATCACATTGTTAACATAAACGACTTATAAGGTAGCGTCAACTACGCTATAAGCTTGCTCATTTCTACAAGACCCAAAGGTTTCTCAATTCAGTATGCGATGTTTGGATACTGGAGAAAGCAAGAGTCCCAGTATTCCTTTATCACTCCATCGCAACAAGATATGCTTATCTAGAGATCAACGACAGATCGAGTACTCTACAAGATGCTGCGTGGAGAAGAGAAAGTTAAAAGAAAGGCTACCCGTTACTTGAAATTACATCACGAAGAAGCCTTACCAAAGCAGGAAGGGAAAATTTATGGGGCTGGCAAATTTTAATGTGTATGTTTCTTGTCCTAGCGGTCATTTTTTAATAAAATTTTATAATCGATTTTCCTGTAAGTTCGTTTCTCTAAGTTGAATGCCCACTTTTTGTCTTAAATATTAACCAGCGCCAATAACATTTTTGCAGGGAGTAGTCTTGAGGCGTTTGCATACTTCTGTGCGTTAATGTTACCGAAAAAGTAGTCTGTCGATTTTATTATCACATCTATGTACCGATAACTAAAGAACATCTAAGTCTGAAACTTAAAAAAAGTGAAAATAAATTAACAAGATTTCTCATGAAGTGAAAGTGTAGAACTCCTAAGCAGTCTCTTGTGAATGTATCTAAAAAATGTGGACTGTAAAAATTGAGCTCTTACAATTAGAACCAAAAGATGGTTCAGAGAATACCATTACGATCATACCAAAAATTCGGAAACCAGTGAAGGTCTAGAGCTTGGCTATTTCTACATATCTACGTAATAGACATGAATTTAAAGTTCTGTTGAAATCGGAAAAGCAGAAAAAAGTTAAAATATGGTGGAGTCTGCGCTGAAGTCAGATACGGTGCGTGGACATTTCGGTGTATTGGAAATGGAGAGTTGTAAAGCATGTAGGAAGGAGTAGTGGTCTTATTTTAGATACTTGCCCCAGCGTCCCTATGGTTGTAGTCCCGCTTCTGGCTATAACAAACCAGTCTTCGGACTGAAGACCACAACAACGTTGTCGAATATTTCACGTATTAATACGTTCAGACCCCAAAATTTTTGTACGCATGGAACCCTGGTTCCATGTAAGAAAGTGCGTGTAGGTCCTAAACCAATAAATAACAAATAATTCTTAATTGTTAGTTACATCACTTTTACTCTCTAGAAAGGCCAGGCAATTGCTGCAACAAGCGCACGAAGCGTGTACCTGTAAGCTTTGAAATTGTTTCGAGCTTGTTGATCTCGCTGCCCACTGCGCAAAGCACAGCAACTCGTTCTCGTCACCTTGGAAAAGATCCAGTTAATGTTTCTCCGAAGGCGAAAAGTATTTATTATCATAATTACATTATGCTGTTCGAGCTAGTGAATAAATCAGTGCCACGGCCGCGAACATACGTCAGGACCCATCCTTGGAGGCAACAGCCGCCAGCAGCACCTGATCGCAGAAGGCTGGTCGCTCCTTAACCTAATATGGCTTCTTATGGACCGAGATCGGTGGTACCGCAGGCTAGAGGACTGCAGCTCTTAAGGTAAACGCCAAGGAGGGGCAAGGTCAACGCCGGCTGTGGCTGTGGCTGTGGGCGCCTCGCCGGCGCCCCTTACATCCACGGCTGACTGCTCCCGAAGGCTGCACGACCGCGGAGCACGTCCAAACAAGCCGCGGGCTTCAGTCAGACCTTTCTTGCACACTGCTTCAGATCGCTGTTTATTCTGGATTCCTGAGACAACCGCCGGAAAGAAATAATAGTCACCCACATAAAAAGAGCACGATGGGCGCGATGATGTGCTGTGGGTAGTGTAGAATCAGTATGAGGTGGGCAGGTCATTGTACACTGCTGACGTACGTCATGGCGATGAAGTAGTGTGTGTGTGTGTGTGTGTGTGTGTGTGTGTGTGTGTGTCAGTCTGTTGTGAGAGGAATTAGCTGGGAAGATGTGTCGAAGTGCACAAGTGACAAAACAGTTGAAATATAGTTGCAAAACTATTGTAGGCTGACGTAGACTATCATAGGTAAGTGTAGATTGCGGCAGTTTTCCTAGCGGCCTTGGTCGGTTAAGATTGTGACCGCATTACCTATGTGTTAGGTGTGTTGCATAACGATCAGGCGTCACCTCATTTCGATCGGTTTGTTTGCATATGCGACTAGTGTCTCACTAGATTCCCCTAGAAACGGGAAGCTGTGAACCGCCAAGAAACTGAGGGAGGTTATATACACTGATGTGATAAGTCATGGGATACCGATCTGCACATATACAGATGGCGCTTGTACAACGTATACGAGCTATAATAGGGCAGCGCATTGGCGGAGCTGTCATTTGAACTCAGGTGAGTCACGTGAAAAGATTTCCGACGTGATTATAGTTGCACGACGGGAATTAACAGACTCAACGCGGAATGGTAGTTGGAGCCAGACGCGTGGGACATTCCATTTCGAAAACCGTTAGCAAAATCAATATTCAGAGATCCACAGTGTCAAGAATACCAAATGTCACGTATTACCTGTCACCACGGACAACGCAGTTGCGAGGGGAAGTCCATACGATGGACATTTGGAGTGGAATACCTGTCCCTTCTCACAACGGCACGAAATCTCAACGTCTTCACCGTAGTGGGAGGGGGGGGGGGGGGGGAACCCTGAAACATTGCAGCAGCTGAATGCAAGCGTGTAGTGATGTCCGGCGAGTCGTGACTTTGTTTCAAGTGATGCAACGTTTCGATTGCACTGACGGGCGAAGGGGCGTTTTACCCACGGCATGCGGATGGTATAGTTCAGGCTGGTGGTGGTGTTGTGACGTTTTTCATCAAATGATTCAAATGGCTCGAAGTACTATGAGACTTAACATCTGAGGTCATCAGTCCCCTAGACTTAAAACCACTTAAATATTACTAACCTAAGAACTTCACACACATCCATGCCCGAGGCAGGATTCGAACCTGCGACCGTAGCATCAGCGCGGTACCGGACTGAAGCGCCTAGAACCTCTCGGCCACAGCGGCCGGCCATTTTTCATCCCATGGCCTGGGACCACTCAGTCAGGTCACCATGAACGGGATTGTGCAATGCAGGATTGCATAGTGATCTTTCACTCTACAGTGGCTAGAGCTGGACTCTACCAAAATTACGGTTCGGTACCTTTGGTACATTACATAAATGTCGTAGCAAATGAAAGTATCATCGGCAGCAGTGGTAGGAAAAGGAACAGAAATGAATATGTCAGGGAGAAACAGGAAAACGACATCTTTTTCTTGTTTTCTTCCTTTCTTTGTGTGTTTTGCACATAATTAGAACAACAAATCATTTAATCTTAGTCCATTGTGTATTTTACGACCTTACATAATACGAACTGCATTTTATAAATAATTAAATTTAATTGGTGACGTCAGTTTTGCGCTTTTATGTAAGCAAAGCAATTACTTTTGACGCAAATTATAATTTCCGTGCACAAATATATATATAGTTATTTTTCACTCAATAGAACAATCTTCTTCACAATGAAAGGCAAGAGTTTCACGTTGTTATTGATAAATGCAAGAGTCGTTTATGAATAACTGAAACATGTTTTGTATAAGTACTACGAAGTACTGAAGCGATGTTTGATGTATTTTCGTTTGCGATTTTTTTATTTTACCTTATTGATGAGGAACTTTCGCTATCTAGAGTTCGTGATAAAATGGTTTTGTCTACTTTACTTTTACTACAACATCCCCCTGTTCCATGTTACAAATCAAAAATTTTCGAATAATATCAAACTATAAATTGACCATTTCAGTTTTGTTATAAATATTTATTTTTAAGTATCAGGTAGGAGGATAACTTCATATAAAAAAACGTTTTCAGGTTATGTGGCCCTTTTTATATATCCCCACTCAGTTTCTGGATGATTCACCGTTTAGGATTTCTAGGGGAACCTAGTAAGAGACTGATCTCATATCCAAACAAAACGATCAAAATGAGTTACTACCCGATACGTGTGCAACACACCTAACGTACAGCTAAGGCAGGTATGACCAAAGCTGGTAGGAAAGCTACCATAATCTATGCTTATTTAAGGTAATCCACGGCAGCCTATATAGTTTTACAACTCTGTTCCTGGTAGATTAAAATAGTGTGCTGGACTGGGACATGAATCTGTGACGTTTGCCTGTCGCGGGCGAGTGTTCTACCGACTTAGCTATTCAAGTACAACTTAAGACCTGCTCTCACAACTTTTCTTCCGCCAGTACTTTTTCATCTACTTGCAATGTCCTTTCTTCTGACAGTGGTAGTACCGCAAAGAAATCAGGAGAACCTCTGTAAAGTAAGAGAAATCGTATTGGCGGAAGTAAAGGTGTGAGGCTGGGTAGCAAGTCGTGCTTGCAAAGTTGAGGGCATACAACACTTACCTGTAAAAGGCAAATTTCTCAGGTTTGAGCCCTGGTCCAGCATATACAGGGCTATTACAAATGATTGAAGCGATTTCATAAATTCACTGTAGCTCCATTCACTGTGGGGTTATGTGAAAGATTCAGTGTTTAAACCTCCTCTACCAAGAAACGTGCCAGAACTGCGAGCTCGCATCAACGATGCTTTCGAACTCATTGATGGGGACATGCTGCGCCGAGTGTGGGAGGAACTTGATTATCGGCTTGATGTCTGCCGAATCACTAAAGGGGCACATATCGAACATTTGTGAATGCCTAAAAAAACTTTTTGAGTTTTTGTATGTGTGTGCAAAGCATTGTGAAAATATCTCAAATAATAAAGTAATTGTAGAGCTGTGAAATCGCTTCAATCATTTGTAATAACCCTGTAGTTTTAATCCGCCAGGAAGTTTATTTTAACATTTTCAGTGAGCAAGTGTTGATCATTCTTCTACATCTCTATCTATCTCTCAACAGCGATGTGTAAACTGTAATGAAACTTCTTGGCAAATTAAAAGTTTTGCCCGAATCTTCGCCTTTCACAGGCAATACGTTTACCAAATCATCCCTCCGTGTACGCATTAGGGCCGGAACATGGCTATAATCTTGCGGTACCTGTCTCCTGCTCCAAACTCTGCAGAAACTGTGCTGCTCATACTGCTGAACTATATCATCCGAGATGTAGAACTGGCTTAGTCACAGGCTTAAGGTAGTATCCAAATCGAACAACTCTCAGAAACTGAGTATATGTTGTACTAAAATTTGGTTCCAGGATAATTTCTGTTTAATGCGTTGCTGTGATATTCTGTGTCTGTCAGCTGTTTGAGTATGTGTAAAATGCTGAACTGGACCTTCTTTCAATTCCCATATTTCATATCAACCCCCATAGTAATACAGGTGAGACGGAATCAACTCTGAGAGAAAGATGGCGGATCATCTCCTTAACCCTAGGACTCACTCTGCTAAAATTTCCCTAGTACTCCATCTGGGGTCATACAAGACCCCAATCAATATATAATTGACTGTGTGTACTAATCATTCAGAAAACAACGTACTGTCGTTTAATACTGTTTGTTTACATTTTATTTATTCAGACACATTTCACAGCTTTTTTTAACAGGTATGTACATAGTAGAATTAAATTACATATGGCAGAGTAATTACATATCAGAAGTTACAATATTACTCTAAGTCATAATTTGTTTCACTCATAAAGGTTTCACAATGGCTTCAAATTTACAGAAAATGTGATGAACAACTCAACAGGAAACATAATTCTAACCGGAATCCGTACCATAGTCATCTGCACATATTTTGCAAGTAGTAACTATTTCAGAATGTTCTTTGCAAACAAATTTGTTACACTTTTTGCATGTTGAATTGTATTTTGTATCCTTTGATCGGGGGTAAATGGAGCATCTGCCTCGCTTTCTCTTCTGATTGTCGGGTATTACGTCTGGATGTCCATTGTCTTACAGATCATCAAATCCACACCGTTTGACACTGCTAATAATATCCTTGTTTCTTGCTTGTGGTAAACTCAAACGATGTTCCACTTGGGGCTTTGCCATTTCTTTGGCCAACTTCATTAGAAAAAGACGTCTCTCTGATTTTTCAACAGCAACACAGAAGAGTCTGTAGGCATTGAGTGCAGCTAGATCGACAAGATCATAAAATACTGCTAATGGCCAACGTTTTGTACCCTTTTTCACAGAATAGTAAGAGCTCATTTGATCTAGCGTATCAACACCTGATTTTGTTGAGTTGTAATACAACACTACTTCTGGTTTTCGTTTCAAGTTGTTTTCTTTGGGCACTTCAAATGATTGATGTTGTGTTGACAGGAGTAGCACAGCCTTATTTCTTTTTGGAACATACGAAACTAATAGGATTTTACCACTGTATGCAAATCTGGTAGTGCATTCTTCCCTAGTTTTCGAAGGCAAAAACTATTTTGGGACTTCTTTTCTTGTAGAACGTAGAGTACCTACAAGTGTCAACTTCATTTTCAACAATTCTTGGCCCGTGAAAAAATTGTCAGTGGTTATATTCCTACCACTGCCAGCCAGATGACGCACTAAATCTAAGACCACTCTCTTGCCTTGATTCACTTCTGTCACATCACTACTCCTTCCAGTGTACATTTGAAGATTTGTCAGATAACCATGTTCACAGTCTACTGCGCACCATATCTTGATGCCATACTTTCCTGGCTTTGAAGGAATGTAGACCTTGAAACTGCACCGACCTCTGTATACGCAAAGATGTTCATCAACAGTAATGTTGCTGGAAGGTATAAATGATGTTTGACATTGCACGGCAAACAAATCAGATATTTCCTGTACAGCTTCAGCCTTATTTCCAGTCCTCTCTTTCCTTTCAAGTCTTGTGATGCGGTCGTCAAAACGAAGTGAACGCAGAATGTCCTGATATCGCCTCCTCGACATAGTAGCACGGGATAGAGGAATGCCATATTCAGAGTCCCAAAATTCGTCAATAGGTTTCCCCCGGCTCTTCTGTACGCCATACAGAATCAGCAAGCCTAAAAATGAAAGAAGCTCGCATCTGTCTGTATCACGCCAGTCAACTAATTTTCCAGACACTTTCAATTCATTTCCTCGTTGATTTGTGAACTGAACTATTATATCCAGCAATTCATTAGCAATAAACTGCCTGAAACAGTCAACAGCTGAGCTAACACTAACTGTACTAGGAATACCTGCTGAAAATCGTTGTATGTTGCGGATTGGAAATCTACGAATTGATGGTTCTTTTGTACTCCATGCAATATCCCGACCCCTGCTTACTAGTACTGCACTTTCATCTTCTCCACTGTCATCATTTTCAGCAAGAATATCATTTTCTTCTAATTCATGTAAACAAATTTCATCACTTTGGTCTACCTGTGTCTCTGTTCCATCATCTTCGGCGTCACTACCTTTTGATCACTACTGCTACGAAATAAGTCTTCCATAGCTTGTTCTACACTATAGCCAGGAGCAAAACGTATTCCATCCATGCTGAAATTACACTGCAACAACAAACGTACAACAAACGTACAAACGAACTTCCAGTTTGAGGTTAGTTCTGAGTAACACCTGAATAACACTTGAATTCAGTGTTACCAACTCAAAATACCTAAGAAAGAGATTGATAGTTGATAATCTATACATTCTATGAATGTTACATATAATCTATCTGGGGTCATAATTGACCCCAACAGTAGTTTTTGTTAATTATTGATTTAAATGTTGCGTCATGCGCTCTAAAAATTTTTGTTAGAGAACTACAATACTGTGTGGTAAAAGTCATAAAATTCTGGATTTTTACAAGAAATAGAAATATTATTTTATCCATAGTAAAGATGATTGGGGTCACCTATGACCCCAGAGTGAGTCCTAGGGTTAAATGATTATTTCTTGAAAGGCTTCTATAGTCGCAGGTTCGAATCCTGCCTCGGGCATGGATGTGTGTGATGTCCTTAGGTTGGTGAGGTTTAAGTAGTTCTAAGTCTAGAGGACTCATGACCTCAGATTTTAAGTCCTATAGTGCTTAGAGCCATTTGAACCATTTGAACTTCTTGTAAGTACTGTTTTCGTCAGACCATCCCTCGTTGTAACTTACTCAGTTAGCCTAATTTCATTATCTCTGAGTGAACCAAACAGTTAAGTCACGAAACACATGGAACAGAGTCTCCGAAATTAATATACAAATAGCATAAACGAAGTTCCGCCTCCGTTCAAATTATGACGACATTGAGTCGGCATCAACACATTCGTGCATAGAAATAGAAATCCTAAATGTTTGTCACTAAGCAGTGTACAGGTGTATACAACAGACCACACACCAACCCATCGCTCACTATCAGCAGGGCACTATAGTATAAGCATCACACTTGGCGCGACCAGCGATCTGTGCCGAAGCCTGAGAGCGTATCTCCACGGAAAGGGACGTCCTGCCAGAGTGTTAGGTTTCCGGTCTGTGGCCGCCATCTGACCCAGAGAGACTGTAATACTGAGAAGCCTAAGCTACCGCAGTACTGGCGACCATTATCTTTACTCGGAGGCAGAATGTAGGGCTGTCAGCAGCTTTAGTGGGATGAAGACGTGACAATGCGTTGCAGCGTGTCTGTTGCGCGCCTGTTTTCGGCACGGAGAAGCAGTCTGACGTTAGCAGACTTGTTATGTTTCGAATAAAAAATTGAAGCAGGCTTTTGACATCCGCATATACTACATCTTAATATTCATATGGCATTATAACATATAACTCATCAAGATCGCGGTTCTTTTACTTACTATTTTAGACACTCGTATACTCCACAAACCACCTTACGGTGCGTGGCGGAGGGAATTTCTGGTACAACTATCTGTTCCACCTTTGCCGTTATATTCAAGAGTAGCGTGTGGGAAGAATGACTGTCGGTAAACTGCATTTTTCTGACTTTCTCGCTATGCCCGTTTCTCGAGACGTATGTGAGAGGAAGAAATACACACATCAAAAAAAGGTTTTGCATCACCCCGGTTCTCAGAACTCCTGCTGATAGACGTTGACTGTGGACATTGTATCACAGACACAGTACCTTTGACTGTTCAGAGATGTCACAAAAACCACCCAAAGATGTAAACAACCATACATGAGCAGCGCCTATTAGACGGAGGGGGTCCGACAGCCGATCAGTTCCAGTTATTCCACCAGGAGGAGGTACACGGCTCGTGTTGTCTGTAGTTCAACCATCCCTAGACGGTCAATACCGCGGTTCGATCGCGTCCGCATTGTTACTTTGTGCCAGGAAGGGCTCTCAACAAGGGAAGTGTCTACGCGTCTCGGAATGAACCAAAACGATGTTGTTTGGACGTGGAGATACAGAAAGACAGGAACTGTAGATGACATGCCTCGTTCAGGCCGCCCAAGGACTATTACTGCAGTGGATGACCGCAACCTGTAGATTATGGCTCGGAGGAACCCTGACAGGAACGCCACCACGTTGAATAACGCTTTTCCTGCAGCCACGGGAAGTCGTGTTACGACTCAAACTGTGCGCAGTAGACTGTATGATGTGTAACTTCACTCCCGACGTCCATGGCGAGGTCCATGCAGTGCGGTACAGATGGGTCCAACAACATGCCGAATGGACCTCTCAGGATTGGCATCACATTCTCTTCACCGATGAGTGTCGCATATGCTTTCAACCAGACTATCGTCGGAGACGTGTTTGGAGACAGCCCGGTCAGGCTGAACGCCTTAGACTCACTGTCCAACGATTTCAGCAAGGTGGAAATTCCCTGCTGTTTTGGGGTGGCATTATTTGGGGCCGACGTACGCCGATGGTGGTCATGGAAGGCGTCTTAACGATTGTACGATACGTGGATGCCATCCTCCGATCGATAGTACCACCATATCCGGCAGCATATTGACGAGCCATTCGTCTTCGTGGACGACAATTCGCGCCCTCATCGTGCAAATTTTGTGATTGCTCTCCTTCAAGATAACGACATCGCTCGACTAGAGTGGCCAACATGTTCTCCAGACATGAACCCTAGCGAACATGCCTGGGATAGATTGAAAAGGGTTGTTTATGGACGACGTGACCCACCAACCATTGTGAGGGATCTACGCTTAATCGCCGTTTAGGAGGGGGAAAATCTGGATCAACAGTGCCTTGATGAGCTTGTGGATAGTATGCTACGTCGAATACAGGCATGCATCAATGCAAGAGAACGTGCTACTGGGTATTAGAGGTACCGGTCTGTACAGTAATCTGGACCACCACCTCTGAAGGTCTCGCTGTATGGTAGTACAACATACAATGTGTTGTTTTCATGAGCAACAGAAAGGTCAGAAATGACGTTTATGTTGATCTCTATTCCGGAACCTGTACAGAAAATTGGAACTCTCGGAACCGAGGTGATGCAAAACTTTTTTGATGTGTGTATGTCACCCGACTCTTCATAGAACGTAGTCTCTCTCTGAATTTCAGTAGTAACCCCCCCCCCCCCCCCCACCGTGATACACACTGTCTGTCTTGCACCATCTGCCACTGGAGTTCGCTGAACATCTCCAGAACGCTCTCAAGACTTCTAAACTGTCCCTTTTCTTTGAATCTTCTTTCTCTCCTCTATTAATCCAGCTTGGCAAGAATCTCAGACTGATGAGCAATACTCAAGAATCGAACGGTATTCTGTGATTCAGTTCATACGTGGACAAACTAAAGTTTTTTATATCCGCACAAGGCGTGACAACGCCGCTAACTGTCACTGCTGGAGTTAATGCAAACTGTACGAGCCGAAGGTGGCTCGTCAGCAAAGCCAGGAGCTGAACCCCGGAAGAGGAAACTAAATTTGGCTTGTTGGTCAACCTACGGAGGAGCAGAGCGTCCGAATACCGCGTAGGGACGATCACGGAGACACACAAAAAGCGGCTAACACAAACGACTGTCACTAGCACAAGGAGAGAACGCCACGAGGTGAGGGGCAGGTCCGAGGTAATTGAAATCAGCGTAAGAACTGCCGGACAAGCCGAATTGCCGCCGACAGGTAAACACCTGGGTCAGTGAATCTGCCCATTCCATACTTCACGTGCACATTCCGTGACGGCGTTCTATACCATTCTTACTATTGCGCTGCGATATCCACGCCACGTCATCTGCACCCATCCCGATGTCCGTTGGCGGGGATATTAAAATATCCTTAACATTCTCCCAATGAATATCTCAGCCTAGCATCTGCAATCCCCACACTTCTTTTTACGTGATAATTCCATTTCAGGTTGTCGGGAAGATTACTCCTAGGTAGTTACTGTTTCCAGGCTCGTTGCCAATGCTGTATTCGTACAGTAGTGGGTTTCTTCACCTATTTATCCGCAATACGTTACATTTGCTTACGTTGATCCGTCCCAGCCTCTGCTATGCAAATGTGGCATGAACTTCCGTTCTTCCCTCGTTTTATCACGCCCTACAGATCCTCTAACGTTATGCAGTCCGACTAGTCTTTCGAAATCCGCTTACATTCCCCCACACACATTCTCTACCAGTTTATAAACTTCCCCATCCTACTTTTCATCCTGAACACCTGCGAATATCGTACGTTACCTGTGAACTGGACACTACCCACCCCCAATTTTCCCTCCTGCTCACCGCTCCTGGTGCCCTGCAGCACCTCTAACACAGCGTACCCCCAACACTACACCTCCACACTCTCTAGCCCTCTCTCAACGGAACGTTAATCGCCTTCACTTATCCGACCACGAAATCCGCCCTGGCATATATACGCATCCCATTAGACCTAGGAGATTCCTACCATCCTCCCCTCGTCAAGGTACCCTTCCCCTCTACTCCATACACTTCCTAAGTTTTGGTTCGTAACCTCATCCCTCTTCCCAAATCCCTCTTCCAAACATCCAGCCACACCAACACTCTCCTACGCACTACCGTTGAACGCTACGTTTCCCGTGATACCCTTATCCCTGGCAGACAACACCCCACTACTCTTCCCTTACCTATGTATCTTTTTTAGTCAGTCAACACATGGACCTTTTACCTTTTAACTCACGCAACTGTCCATCTGATTTTATACATTCGTGTGCAACACTTATTTTCCATTCATTAATCTATTAAACAAATCAGCCTTATCTATTTCAACTTATACAGCTGACGATCTGTCTTGTCTTTTTATTGTGCGAAACACTCATTTTTGTCAACTACCATCTCCAGTTTTTGTGGTACGATTTTTACACTCATATGGCTGAAGAGCGGGAAATTATACCCGCTGACAGTCTTCCCCCCCCCCTCCGCCCCCGATATGGGAGGAATGAATAACAACAAATCAAAAAAATTATGACGTTCTTCGAAAATGAACAGCTCCTCTATAAAAATCAACATGGATTCCGCAAACAGAGATCCTGCGAAACTCAGCTCTCTCTGTTCCTCCATCAGATCCACAGCGCAGTGGACAACGCCGCTCAGGCTGATGCCGTGTTGCTTGATTTCAGTAAGGCATTTGACACCGTCCCGCAATGCATTTAATGAAAAAAAGTACGAGCTTACGGAGTATCGGAGCTCTTCTGCGATTGGACTCAAGACTTTCTTGCAGATGGAACTCAACACGTCGCTCTTAACGAAACTAAATTGACAGATGTAAAGGTAATATCCGGAGTACCACAGGGCAGTGTGTTTGGACCGCTGCTGTTCACGATGTATATAAATGATATAGTAGAAAGCGTCGGATGCTCTTTAAGGCTATTCGCAAATGATGCAGTTGTTTTGTCAAAGTAGCAACGGGAGAAGATAGTAAGAATTTGCACAGCGTCCTGCAGAGAACTGATGAATGGTGCAGACTCTGGCAGTTGACCCTGAACGTAAATAAATGTAACATATTGCGCATACATAGGAAAAGAAATCCACTACTGTACAGCTACACTATTGATGATAAACAGCTGGAGACAGCGTCTGCCGTAAAATATCTACGCGTAACTACCCAGAGCGTCCTTAAGTGGAAAGACCATATAAAGCAGTTAGTGAGAAAAGCAAACACAAGAGTCAGATTCATCGGAAGAATCTTAAAGAAATGTAACTCATCCACGAAAGAAATGGCTTATAAGGCGCTTGTTCGTCCGATTCTTGAGTTTGTTCATCTATCTGGGATCCTTATCAAGTAGGACTGGTAGAGGAGATAGAGAAGATCCAAAGAAGAGGGGCGCGTTTCGTCACGGAGTCGTTTAGCTGGCGAGAGAGCGTTACGGAGATGCGAAACAAACTCCACTGGCAGACGTTACAAGAGAGACGTTGTGCATCGCGTAGAGACTTACTATTGAAATTTCTGGACAGCACTTTTCAGGAGGAGACAGACAACATATTACGTCCCCCCATATAAATCTCGCGTAGTGACACGAGGAGAAAATTCGAGAAATTAGAGCCAATACAGAGGCTTACCGTCAATCATTCTTCCCACGCACGATTCTCGTGTGGAACAGGGTGGGAGGGATCAGATAGTGGTACTGAAAGTACCCTGCGCCACACACCATTATTTAGCTTGCGGAGTATGATGTAGATGTTCAGGGTCAACTGCCGATTCCTACGCCGATTATCGATACTCTGCAGGTCCCCCTGTAATTCACTTGTGGCATTGCAACCTTGTTACAGACAACCATATCATCTGCGAACAGCCCTATGGAACTTCCGTCGTTACCCACCAGTTTAACAACAGTAACTTGTAGCTTTTTTTTGGCATTTAAATCTAATGCTGGTGTGGCCGACAAATAACTTTGGGCATGGCACTCCCAGACTTGGTTCACATTTAAAATGAACCGATATACACTCCTGGAAATTGAAATAAGAACACCGTGAATTCATTGTCCCAGGAAGGGGAAACTTTATTGACACATTCCTGGGGTCAGATACATCACATGATCACACTGACAGAACCACAGGCACATAGACACAGGCAACAGAGCATGCACAATGTCGGCACTAGTACAGTGTATATCCACCTTTCGCAGCAATGCAGGCTACTATTCTCCCATGGAGACGATCGTAGAGATGCTAGGTGTAGTCCTGTGGAACGGCTTGCCATGCCATTTCCACCTGGCGCCTCAGTTGGACCAACGTTCGTGCTGGACGTGCAGACCGCGTGAGACGACGCTTCATCCAGTCCCAAACATGTTCAATGGAGGACAGATCCGGAGATCTTGCTGGCCAGGGTAGTTGACTTACACCTTCTAGAGCACGTTGGGTGGCACGGGATACATGCGGACGTGCATTGTCCTGTTGGAACAGCAAGTTCCCTTGCCGGTCTAGGAATGGTAGAACGATGGGTTCGATGACGGTTTGGATGTACCGTGCACTATTCAGTGTCCCCTCGACGATCACCAGTGGTGTACGGCCAGTGTAGGAGATCGCTCCCCACACCATGATGCCGGGTGTTGGCCCTGTGTGCCTCGGTCGTATGCAGTCCTGATTGTGGCGCTCACCTGCACGGCGCCAAACACGCATACGACCATCATTGGCACCAAGGCAGAAGCGACTCTCATCGCTGAAGACGACACGTCTCCATTCGTCCCTCCATTCACGCCTGTCGCGACACCACTGGAGGCGGGCTGCACGATGTTGGGGCGTGAGCGGAAGACGGCCAAACGGTGTGCGGGACCGTAGCCCAGCTTCATGGAGACGGTTGCGAATGGTCCTCGCCGATACCCCAGGAGCAACAGTGTCCCTAATTTGCTGGGAAGTGGCGGTGCGGTCCCCTACGGCACTGCGTAGGATCCTACGGTCTTGGCGTGCATCCGTGCGTCGCTGCGGTCCGGTCCCAGGTCGACGGGCACGTGCACCTTCCGCCGACCACTGGCGACAACATCGATGTACTGTGGAGACCTCACGCCCCACGTGTTGAGCAATTCGGCGGTACGTCCACCCGGCCTCCCGCATGCCCACTATACGCCCTCGCTCGAAGTCCGTCAACTGCACATACGGTTCACGTCCACGCTGTCGCGGCATGCTACCAGTGTTAAAGACTGCGATGGAGCTCCGTATGCCACGGCAAAGTGGCTGACACTGACGGCGGCGGTGCACAAATGCTGCGCAGCTAGCACCATTCGACGGCCAACATCGCGGTTCCTGGTGTGTCCGCTGTGCCGTGCGTGTGATCATTGCTTGTACAGCCCTCTCGCAGTGTCCGGAGCAAGTATGGTGGGTCTGACACACCGGTGTCAATGTGTTCTTTTTTCCATTTCCAGGAGTGTAAAAGACAGCCGTCGAGGATAATACAGATGCATTAATCTTTATCCGCCATGTATCTCGCAGTGACACGTTTGCTTCATACCTCACAGGATCAGTTGTACATTCTTGGTTTCCGAAACAGCCTGCTGACACTGTGCAGCTGTGACCGCGGAAAGCAATGGTCACGGTGCTATCTCCGGTCCATTTTTAAACGAATCGGAATAAATTTTATGAAATGCGTAAATGTAGGGTAAACCGATTTATTTTCCCAAAAAATTCGATTTTTAGCCTACATCCTTTACTGTTTATGCATCTTCAGCGAGGAGACCGACCTTCCAGTGCTCCGCCCCCCTCCCCCTGCGAGCACGTGAGAGATGCGTTGGGGAGACGTATCGCAGTACGTCCGTGAGCACTAACAACCATCCATCATCACTTGTCAACTGCCCTGGTGGAGAAATAGACCGCCTTACCACAAGAACTCTATGTCAATCTTGTGACCAACATTGGAGCATGCATTGCCGTCCGTGGTTATCACATACCATGTTAAGAACCATCTCCCGCCTTTCGTAATGTCTAGCGGACCATCGTAAATAGCGGTGACATCAATGTAATTATTGTCTTTGAATAAAAGAGTCATTTCTTCTAGTTAACTTCTGTACTATACTGTAGCAGTTCTTTCTGTGTGTGGTCCAAGTTTAATCGAGTCATGTTATTTGGCAGTGATACATCATGTAAAAGTTACTTTCATCATTAAGTTTTGCACACCGGTGTATTTGAACGTGACAGTTGTTCTCTGCTGCGCGGGGCAGCCGCGCGGTTTTGGGCGCCTTGTCACTGTCCGTGCGGCTTCCCCCGTCGGAGGTTCGAGGCTTTCCTCGGGCATGGGTGTGTGTGTTGTCCATAGCGTAAGTTAGGTTAAACAGTGTGTAGGCTTAGGGACCGATGACCTCTGCAGTTTGGTCCCATAAGACCTTACCACATATTTCCAAACTTGTTCTCTGGAACACGCAAGGCACATGATTTGCTCAGAACACAACTCCTAACATCCTGTTTGTCGGCAATGAACAATACTAGTAATGTCGTAGGAAGGAGGTGATGATGAAGTCCCACAGCGTAGGGGACGATGCGAGAGATCCGCACCGACTAGGCAAGGTCCTAGCGGAGGTGGTTTTCCATTGCCTTCCTTCGACCGTAATGGGGATGAATGATGATGATGAAGACGACACAACACCCAGTCATCTCGAGGCAGGGAAAATCCCTAGCCCCGCCGGGAGTAGAACCCGGGACTCCATGCGCGGGAAGCGAGAACGCTACCGAAAGACCACGAGCTGCGGACCGTAGGAAGGTATTCATCTAAAAGAGCGGCAACAAGCAAGACATCGGAAAATATACGGGAGCCGTAGCGTTTTTTAGGTTTTCGTACACAGCCTGCGGAAGGCCTTCGGTTGCCGCGAAGGTCTCCGATTTATTTACTTATACTTTCTATTTCCAGCGCCGCACCAGCACACGAGAGGGACAGCTTAGCCTTCAGTGCCCGTGTTAAAAAGAGTAGCAAGGTGGGTAGGACACTGAACTCAGGTCCGGGGCTGCCGTGTTGGCACCCGTCCTGATTTAGGGTCTAGGTCTAGAAAATTACAGCTGTTACCTACGTGGTCAGCACGGTAAACTCGAAACCCGATTTGGAGGCAAATATACGTAAACATTTTAAAATTTTGTAATACATGCCTTGTAACACTACCAGAGGCGGATACCCTTAGCAGAGTTCGAAAGATGTCATATAACATATCATTTCCCAACAATAACTAGGGGTCTAAGTTTCTAGCGATCTTGTCACTACGTTTTTCATTACATGCGCTTTTCATATTTACAGAATTCATTGTAATCAACGGATTATTTTCTTTTTGTTTTCCTGATGGTAAGTGTCCCTTTACTACATCATGTTTCACATTCGGGAGATAGGAGTTAATTAGTTTTATGTTCCATAGATCATATGTACACTTAATCGTAATGTTACTCACCATTTGTAGATATGTCTACATCACCATTTGCAAGGATTTTTTTAATTTTTCTATTTTTTATCATACATATTATTTCTCAAGTGAACATCCCTTTTTCTCAACACGTGCTGATCGTAAAGGGATGAATGGGATAACGTTAGAAAGCTTTTTAAACATTTTTGACGTTGCTTACCGCTTTTCCGCTAAATCTCAACATTACTTGAAAATTTTAACATAAAAGACGTTTAAGTATCATAGGCAGATGAGAAACATGGATTCCCAGATTCATGCCTGTATGTACTAGCTCCCTCTTCATATTCTCCTTTTTCATATTATCTTACTACAAATACCATTTTATTTGTTTTAAACTACTTATTAACTGGATCAGCATTGTCATCGATAATAAACGTTGCCACTGTGGTAGTCCATTATCTCTGCCTGTCGTGCAAGCTGACTTTTCCAAAAAAATATACATTGCGAAACGACAAACATATTTGTCATTGCCGCCTTGAATTGTGATTTACCTTTTGCTACTACGACCTGACGTGCTTACTGTAACTGAAAATATTTCTCGAGTAAGTTACAGGTCTTGCGGCACAATTAAAGGAAATAAATTTGTCAAATCTTGGGTTCAGCTTACCCCGTACTAGATGGGATTAACGCTAAATAAAAGAAAAAACAAAGGAATATTACAATTTGTTTGGTAACTTCAAATGATTAAATTCAAAATTTTGTAATATTTTTATACACTGGAACCGCTGGTCAAACTACCACAGTAAAAATAAAAATTGACAAAATTTAATGTAAAAGAAAGAAAATTAACTAATTAAAGATCATAGCAATAGTAAATGTTGAGATTATGTAAGTTCTACGAGTCAGCATCACAGTAAAACAAAAGTTAAGAAAATATTGAGAAGAACGTGAATAAAACATGAGATTCAAGAAACGTTAACAAGTGATGAAAAATTGTATATTCCTGTAACTAAGACAGATTATCGTAATGAACCCGTATTCATAGAAACTGGTGCATATAAGTTTCGTGTCGTGCGTAGTTCCTCTTACCGTGGATAACAAATAGATTGTAAGAAGAACGTTGAAGCTGAAAAAGAAAAACGAACGTTGTCCATCAACATGTCTTACCAAGGCCTCAGAAAACATTTAAAACCTAAGCGATGTCCAGGAAAGCTAATGAGCTGTATGAAGTTTTAGTGAGGCTGGTGCTAACATGCAATGCTGAAACCTAGACACTAACGAAATTCGATGAAAATGCGACTTCGCATAGTTGAAAGAAAGATTCTTAAACAAAATTCTTCGTCTAGCGGAAAAAAATAAGAGGAGGAGGAGGAGATTGAACTATAAATTATATAATGAAACAGACATTACCAGTTGTATTAAGATTAAAAGGCTGGAATGGGCAGGACATGTAATGAAAGCTAATGACAAAATGATTAATAAGGTACTCAAAGCAGTAAAAGAGCCAGGGGTGAAAGACCAAAGCTATGGAGGGACGAAGGTGTCAGAGAAGACATGAGGAAATTGGAATTCGGAACTGGAGGAGTTGGCTTTTACACAGAAAAGAATGAAATAATCTTCTACAGAAGAGCAAGTCTCTTAAGGGGTCTCTAGCGCCAGTGGTGATGTAGTAATGATGAATTTGCTGTACAACGACCAATTACGACAGCAACTACTGGAATGCAGCAAGAATACAGATAAGTTAAAATTATTTGTAATGCTTGTTGTCCAACATTTTGAAGTAGCTGCAAGTAAATTCAATATCATTTGAATAAAATGCACATGGGAATTATAAATTTCGTTGTTAGGTGAAAGCAACTGAGTTTTATGATAAAGATAAATCCTGGAGTTGATATTTTTGAGCGATATGATCTAGTTAATAGCTTTTCCTCCATTTTCAGCACTGAAAATCCGATCGATTAAAGTTTTATAGGACAATGTACGCAATCTACAAGGCGTAATTAAGCTACTGTGACATAGTTTCCTGCTTGGCGTCTGATCAGTCTTCGAAACCTGTTGCGCTTTAGAGGACCATCGGCAACCATCCTGTTAGCGTTCACAGTGTAGCAGACACACGTTGCAAACTGACACAATTATCCCAGAGGTGTGGTTGCTGATGCTCACTGTGTATTTCCACACAGTACTTCCTTCTGTTTCAGCTCCATGCAAACACACAGTGCCGAAACGACAGAACAACGAGAACCTTGTCTTCTGCTTATAGTGGGTGATCACAGCGCGTTTCAGACAGGTTTTTGTATCTGCACGTATCACTTCCCTTGTGCTAACAAGCGCCCTAACTGCTAACAATGTACTGCAGCCTCTCAAATGCCAAACGCTTTGCTGCCTATGACGTGTCCATGCTGCTCCGGTCGGCTAACTTTATCCTATACCGGACAATAGACTGCCTTAGCGATGGAACAAGCACAGCCTCCGACCATTTCAAAATCCTTGTTACATGACGATGAACGAGTGCACGTAGACTGCATTTTTGTAACATACATAGCGTGCAAACTGTCCAGTAGGCGCAGATCTACAGGTGTGTTTCAGTTTACACGGCCAGTATACTACCGAAATGCTCATTAGACGATGGTTCGCCGTATGTATGGTGCTCCGAAGCAGCTCTCCACGCTAATCTATTCTGTGGAAGCCATCTTTGAATAACTACTGCAATCTACATCCATTTGAACGTGTTTATTGTATTCATACCTTGGTCTCCTTCTACAATTTTTACCCCCTTCCTTCCATTACCAAACTGACCATCCCACGATGCCTCAGGATAATCCTATTAAGCAGTCCTTTTTTTTAGTCGGGCTACTCCATAAATGTCTTTTTCCTTCAAATCAATTCAGCATCTGTTCATAGTTAATCCATCTACCCATCTTAGCTTCCGCATTTTTCTGTTGCACGACATTTCAAAAGTTTGTATTCTTTTCTTGTCTGAACTGCATAATGTCCGCCCTTCACTTCTGTACACTGTTACACTGCATTCAAATGCCTTCATGAAAGACCTCATAAAACATAATGTTAACAAATTCCTCTTTTTTTAAATTATTTTTGCGATGTAGCCAGTCTGTACTTTTTACTCCAGCCATTATCAGTTTCTTTTGCTGCCCAAATAGAGAAATTCATCTACTCCTTTTAGAGTCTCATTTCCTAATCTCATTACCTGAGCATGGACTGATTTAATTTGACTATTTCCATAACCCTTGTTTTGCTTTCGATGTTCATCTTATATCCTCCTTTCAAGACACTGGCCATTTTGTTCAACTGCTCTTCCAGGACCTTTGCTGTCTCTGGCAGAATTACAATGTCATTGGCAAACCTCAAAGTATTTATTTCTTCTCCCTGAACTTGAATTCCTACTTCAAATTTTTCTATTGCTTCCTTTACTGCATGCTCAGTGTACAAATTCAATAACATTGGCGATAGGCTACATCCCTGTCTCACTCCCTTTTCAATTCCCCTTCCCTTTCATGGCACTTGACTCTTATAACTCCAGTCCGGTTTCTGTGCAAGTCATAAATAGCCTTTCGCTCCCTGTATTTTACCCCTGCTACCTCCAGAATTTCAAAGATTGTGTTCCAGTCAATATTTTCAAAAGCTTTATCTAAGTCTACAAATGCTATAGATGTAGGTTTACCTTTCCTTGGTCTGTCTTATAAGGTAAGTCATCGGCTCAGTATTGCATCGCGTTTTCCTACATTTCTCCTGAACACAATCAGACCTTCCTATAGCTCGGTCTTCTACCAGTGTTTTGCGACGATGACTTATTAAAGTGCGACGATGACTTATTAAAGTGACAAGTATTCACACCTATCATCACCTCCACATTCCAGTAGAAATTATTACATTCTTCTTGAGTCAGTTTTATTCTGCCTCTCCCATACATCCTGCACCCAAAGGATGATAGCTTCGTCACTGCAGCCCCTCCCAAGAATCTTAATAACTGTATGGGAATGTTCCCCAACCCAGAGGTCTTGTTTCCACCCAGGTCTCTCAACACACGTTGCACGACGAGTGAACGAACAAGTAGACTGCTCTTTCGCAGCACTCATGGTGTGTTCAGTCACCAGTAGATGCGGATATAAAGGTATATTCCAATTTACAAGCCCAGTGTACTACCCAAATAGGGATTAGACCAAATTTCGTCGTATGATGCGGGTTAAATAATGTTAAGGTGGCCAAAATATAGCGTGCTCACAAACTACAATCATTAGAAACCGGACCATTCTTCCAACTGAGCGAGAATTTGGGTACAATGTACCCTTCCTCTTATCAGAGTAACCATCCCCAGAAACCATGCCCAGAAAATAAAAAATTGGTGAATGCGTAACGTAATAGGATTGTAATCGTAAAGTTGCTGGATCATATTCCACTCGTAGTATCTTTTTTTAATTTGATTTAAATTCCATATTTATTAACAAGTAGGAATATCACTTAACAGTACTGATTCATAATTTTTAATAAAAATGAGGTCTTTTAGTAATTAGTATTCGTTTGAATATGCGACTCACCAAATAAAAATTAAAGTACTCCTTTTTTCTAAAGACTGAACAGTATTATTCATCTATATAATCTTTTTTTCATTTAACAAAAATGGTTCAAATGGCTCTGAGCACTATGGAACTTAACTTCGGAGATCATCAGTCCCCTAGAACTTAGAACTACTTAAACCTAACTAACCTAAGGACATCACACACATCCATGCCCGAGGCAGGATTCGATCCTGCGACCGTAGCGGTCGCGCAGCTCCAGACTGTAGCGCCTAGAACCGCTCGGCCACTCCAGCTGGTTTTCATTTAACAAAAGACACTTCTCATGTCTGTATTAAGCTGTAATTTATTTTCATATGACCATTAATTAAAAATAAAAACGATATATTTTATTAAAAATTATGACTCACTATTTGTTAATTAACATTTCCGTTTGTTAATAAGAATGGAAGTTAAATAAAACTAAATAAATATGATGCTAGCGATATCCGAAACCATTACGTACTGATTACAACCCTATTACGGTGTGCATTCACCAGCAGTGAATATACTGATGAACCCATAATGTTTTAACTTAACAGCACTCAGTAGTCTTATAATCCTTAAAGGCGGTTTCTTCGATTTGTTTTGGAAATTACATGGCATTGTTTTAAGAAATTCATATCTAAGCACTTACTTTCATATCATATAAGCATGAAGAATTCCGTGAGATTTCCTTGTAATTTTTGAAGAATTAAGCTATTTATAAAATAATTTTTCAGTTTCGGTCATTTTTATTTAGCAATATTTATTGGCGTGACACGTTTCAGAAGCCAGCTGCGTAATCAGGCTCTTAAGAGTCAAATATGCATTAATTTTTATCTATAGATGTCTTTGAAGTGTGATATTATCCTTTTTCTCGGCGAGCCAGTGGGGTTACGTCTCGAAATTTCCAGAAAGACTCATTTATTTCATGTAAATACATAAAACAGCAACCGGTCACTTTTTTGAATAGTTATTTATTATTCCATGAACCGGTTTTCGAATCTTTTCATGTATATCTTCAGATGGTTTTCTGGAAGTTACATCACTATTTCTAGTGTAATGCCGGGTGCTGGCTTGTAACAGTATGGGCGGCTCTTTTAGTTAGTGTCCATCTGTCTGCTTCCATTCTGATGGCCACTTGGTACATCACTTCACACACCTGGCCATCAAAACGGTAGCAGACAGATGGACACTAACAAAAAGAGCCGCCCATACTGTTACAAACCAGCACCCGGCATTATACTAGAAATTGTGATGTAACTTCCATAAAACCATCTGAAGATAAACATCAAAAGATTCGAAAACCGGTTCATGGAATAATAAATAACTAGTCAAAAAAGTGACCGGTTTCAGACTTATGTATTTACATTCGATTAACAGTCACGGGTTCTAAAATATCCGTAATGGATAAGCTTAATCATTTATTTCAGTTTCCACTATTATCTGTGTTATAAGTTAAGATCCCAGTAATGGCTTTGCTTACAATAATTCCTTATCATGTATAGTTGTCTACATTCCAAAGATTCTTAACTGCTAAGATAAAACTTATTTCAATTGCTAAGACTGTGCATATACTAAGAGCACAGACTCCTTTTGTATAAGCACATTTGCAAGTATATCATGATACGTGTTAAACAGTGTGAGTGTTTAGTATTTGTTGCGATATATATATAAATTGTGTGTGTGTGTGTGTGTGTGTGTGTGTGTGTGTGTGTGTGTGTGTGTGTGTCATGCGGTCTGCGGAGTTATCTACCTTTGATGTTACTAAGTTAACAGAGTCTCTTTAATGTTAATGAAACAACCATTCCGCATTAGAGAAATTGTTCAAGAAATTTGCATTATTACTTCCGGCCTGTCATTTAGCAACCTGTCACCATGTACTGTGCCATTAATGAAAATTTCTAGCTCTTCGTATTAGTCCCTGTAATGGTCCTTGTCTGTTATATGTACTATATGACGGCGATTCGTGATATTGTGGAAGGGGTGCCAGTTTCCTTAATGTGGATGGCTATTGCCGAATTAGCACAATTACAATATTGGTAAATAAAGGTGACTGAAGCAGAAAAAGTAGTTCATTAATTTTTGTCAGTCGCAGACCTCAAGAAATTTCGTAAAACATATATAAATTTAAGTTTGTAGCTATCAGTCAGCCGGGCCACAGAAAGCCTAATGGTTTTCTTACAACTTTGTTAGGCAACGCAGGTATCACCTGCCGGTAACACAACAACCGTTATCACTAATTTTCAGATAAAACAGCCACAGGCCGCGCACAATCTGATCCGATTTCGTTCGTCGGGTGTAAACATCATCAAATAATAATCATGGTCCTGGTTGCAGTACGCTAGGAGGTTTGAGCTGATAATGTATCGGAGAAAGGAATCCGGTAATAGTGAACCAAATTGTGCGGTATCTGAGGCCATTTTGTCAGAATATTAACTGCATTTGCGTCTGAAGCATTACCCATTCTTGGAGAGGGAAAAAATGTTTACATAATTAATCTTTAGTTATGCATCGCAGGCGGGACTTATATAAAACTGCATTCAGCTGTATTCAGCAGGACGATTGAATAATTAAGACATGACTAATGACACAGATTTGAGTGTGAATCGTGTCTGCGTAGTTCAGTTGGTGTCAGATTGGACACAAGGCTGAAATGTCATAAATAAATTTCCATTATTTTTATCAAGAAGAATCGCTAGACAGCCGAGTGTTTTCTGAAGTTACTTTATTTAGATGATCAGTTTTGGTATCTCCTTAGCGCCATCCTCAGGCCCCTATGCACTCCCTGTACAGGCAATCAGATACACTATGTGATCAAAAGTATCCGGGCACCCCTAATAATATACTTTTTCATATTAGGTGCATTGCGCTGCCACGTACTGGCAGGTACTCCATATCAGCGACCTCAGTAGTCATTAGACATCGTGAGAGAGCAGAATGGGACGCTCCGCGGAGCTCACGAACGTGGTAATGTGATTGGGTGTCACTTGTGTCATACGTCTGTATGCGAGATTTCCACACTCCTAAACATGCGTAGGTCCACTGTTTCCGATGTGATAGTGAAGTGGAACGTGAAGCAACACATACAGCACAAAAACGTACAGGCCGACCTCGTCTGTTGACTGACAGAGACCGCTGACGAAGTGGGTCGTTTACAAGGCAGACATCTATCCAGACCGTCACACAGCAATTCCAAACTGCATCAGGATCCACTGCAAGTACTATGACAGTTAGGCGGGGGGTGAGAAAACTTGGATTTCATGATCGAGCGGCTGCTCATAAGCCACACATCACGCAGGTAAATGCCAAATGACGCCTCGCTTGGTGTAAGGAGCGTAAACGTTGGACGACTGAACAGTGGAAAACCATTGTGTTGAGTGACGAACCGCGATACACAATGTGGCGATCCGATCGCATGGTATGGGTATAGCGATTGCCCGGTGAACGTCATCTGCCAGCGTGTGTAGTGCCAACAGTAAAATTCGGAGGCGGTGGTGTGGTGTGGTCGTGTTTTTCATGGAGGGGGCTTGTATCCCTTGTCGTTGATGTTTTAAGCACCTCCTTACTTCCCACTGTTGAAGAGCGATTCGGGGATGGCGATTGCATCTTTCAACACGATCGAGCACCTGTTCATAATGCACAGCCTGTGGCGGAGTGGTTACACGACAATAACATCCCTGTAATGGACTGGCCTGCACACAGTCCTAACCTGAATCCTATAGAAAACCTTTGGGATGTTTTGGAACGCCGACTTCGTGCCAGGCCTCACCGAGCGACATCGATACCTCTCCTCAGTGCAGCACTCTATGAAGAATGGGCTGCCATTCCCCAAGAAACCTTCCAGCACCTGATAGAACGTATGCTTGCGAGAGTGGAAGCTGTCATCAAGGTTAAGGGTGGGCCAAAATCGTACTGAATTCCAGCATTACCGATGGAGGGCGCCAAGAGCTTTTAAGTCATTTTCGGCCAGGTGTCCGGATACTTTTGATCACATAGTGTAGATAGAAGAGCCATCCATATCTGGATTCGGTGAATTTGTTTGTAGAGTGTGCACTTCGAAGACTTGACAAAAACTCCATTACAGCTAAGGAGGTACAATCGCGAGTGAACCTGGTGAGGAAGCTGGCATCTGGAGAAAATACGTCACTTCTCCGCGGAGCACCCCTTGCGTTGGTATACTCTGCAGCAGAATACTGTGCACTAGTTTGGCTCCGCAGCGCTCTTGAGAAGAAATCTGAGGTTTATTTAAATACAGTTGTGTGAACTATTAGTGGTCCAGTGATGTTCAACCTTGATGTGGGTTACCAGTACTATCGAACCTGTCCAGCTTACCTTCGTCAAAAGGCAGCTCTCTACAAGCTTAGCCAGCAAGTTTCTACAAAGTCAGTTCCTCTTCTCGAAGACTGGCTCTCGCTGCTTAGGCAAATTCCCAAATCCAAAATATCGGCATGTGAAGGAAGAGTCCAGATGCTCTCTACTGTGTTCAACCAGGACGTGAATGCAAACATGTGTGGCAAGCCACGAAAACCAGGGAGCACCAACTTATTGGCAACCCAGCTGTTAATGTGCCAGGCCTTTTTCATATCAGGGAAGTATGGGTACAGTTTATCAAATGCCAGACTGGAGAAAATATGTGTAAGTACAAAGTAGACAATTGGGCCTTTTGCACTGACAGTACGTGTCACTGTGCTGATATTCAATAAGTCACACTGAAAATGAAGGCCCTAATAGACATTTCCCTGGAGGTATCAGCGGTCTACATCAAGCATCCAAAGAGGTGCTGTACTATACGGAGTCTTGCAATATTCATGTGTAGTCTGGGCCGTTGAATGTTTCTGTGCCGGCCGGAGTGGCCATGCGGTTCTAGGCGCTATAGTCTGGAACCGAGCGACCGCTACGGTCGCAGGTTCGAATCCTGCCTCTGGCATGGATATGTGTGATGTCCTTAGGTTAGTTAGGTTTAATTAGTTCTAAGTTCTAGGCGACTGATGACCTCAGACGTTAAGTCGCATAGTGCTCAGAGCCATTTTTGAACCATTTGAATGTTTCTGTAGTGTAAGTGGTTTTTATGTATATCTTTTCGTTAAATACACTGAAGAGCCAAAGAAACTGGTACACTTGCCTAATATCGCGTAGGGCCCTCGCGAGCACGCGGAATTGCCGCAACACGACGTGGCATGGACTCTACTAATGTCTGAAGTAGTGCTGGAGGGAAGTGACACCGTGAAATCCGTATGAATACGCGGGGGTGGTGATCTCTTCTGAACAGTACGTTGCAAGGTATCCCGGATGTGCTCTATAATGCTCATGTCTGGGGAGTTTGGTGGACAGCATAAGCATTTAAACTCAAAAGAGTGTTCCTGGAGTCACTCCGCAGCCATTGTGGACGTGTTGGGTATCGCACCGTCCTAATGAAATTGCCAAAGTCCGTCGGAATGCACAATGTACATGAATGGATGCAGGTGATCAGACAGGATGCTTACGTACGTATGACCTGTCATAGTCGTATCTAGACGTATCAGGAGTGCCGTATCACTCCAACTGCACGCGCCCTGCTACGGTCGCAGGTTCGAATCCTGCCTCGGGCATGGGTGTGTGTGATGTCCTTAGGTTAGTTAGGTTTAAGTAGTTCTAAGTTCTAGGGGACTTATGACCTAAGATGTTGAGTCCCATAGTGCTCAGAGCCATTTGAACCATTTGCACGCGCCCCACACCATACAGAGCCTCGACCAGCTTGAGCAGTCTCCTGCTGACATGCAGGGTACATAGATTAATGGGGTTAACTCCATACCCGTACACGTTCATCCTCCTGATAAAGTTTGAAATGTGACTGGTCCGACCAGGCAACATGTTTGTAGTCATCAACAGTCCAATGTCAGTGTTGACATGCCCAGGCGAGGTGTAAAGCTTTGTGTCGCGCGGTCATCAAAGGTACACGAGTGGGCCTTCGGCTCCGAAAGCTCACATCCGATGAACTATTCGCACGCTGACACTTGCTGATGGCCTAGCATTAAGATTTGCAGCAATTTGCGGAAGGGTTGCGCTTCTGGCACGTTGAACGACATTCTTCAGTCGTCGTTGGCCCTGTTCTTGTAGGGCCGTTTTCCGGCCTCTGCGATGTCGGGGATTTGATGTTTTACCGGAACCCTGATATTCAGGCGACACTCGTAAAATGGTCGTACGGGAAAATGCCCACTACATCGCTACTTCGGAGATGCTGTGTCCCATCGTTCGTGCGATCACTATAACACCACGTTCAAAATCACTTAATTATTGATAACGTGCCATAGTAGCAGCAGTAACCGATCTAACATCTGCGCCAGACACTTGTCTTATACAGGCGTTGCCGACAGCAGTGCCGTATTCTGCCTGATTATGTATCTCTGTATTTGAATACGCATTCTTATACCAGTTTCTGTGGCGCTTCAGTGTATGTCTGCATCTACATCCATATGGATACTCTGCAAATCACATTTAAGTGCCTGGCAGAGGGTTCATCGAACCACCTTCATAATTCTCTATTATTCCAATCTCGTATAGCGCGCGGGAAGAATGAACACCTATATCTTTCCGTGCGAGTTGTGATTTACCTTATTTTATCTTTGTGATCGTTCCTCCCTATGTAAGTCGGTGTCAACAAAATATTTTCGCATTCGGAGGAGAAAGTTGGTGATTGGAATTTCGTGAGAAGATTCCGTCGCAACGATAAACGCCTTTCTTTTAATGATGTCCATCCCAAATCCTGTATCATTTCTGTGACACTCTCTCCCATATTTCGCGCTAATACAAAACGTGCTGCCTTTCTTTGAACTTTTTCGATGTACTCAGTCAGTCCTATCTGATAAGGATCCCACACCGCGCAACAGTATTCTAAAAGAGGACGGACAAGCGTAGTTTAGGCAGTCTCCTTAGTAGCTCTGTTACACTTTCTAAGTGTCCTGCCAATGAAACGCAGTCTTTGGTTAGCCTTTCCCACAGCATTTTCTATGTGTTCCTTCCAATTTAAATTGTTCGTAATTGTAATACCTAGGTATTTAGTTGAATTTACGGCTTTTAGATTAGACTGATTTATCGTGTCACCGAAGTTTAACGAGTTCCTTTTAGCACTCATGTGGATGACCTCACACTTCTCGTTATTTCAGGTCAACTGCCACTTTTCGCACCATTCCGATATTTCTTCTAAATCGTTTTGCAGTTTGTTTTGATCTTCTGATGACTTTATTAGTCGATAAACGACAGCGTCATCTGCAAACAACTGAAGACGGCTGCTCAGTTTTTCTCCAAAATCGTTTATATAGATAAGGAACAGCAAAGGGCCTATAACACTACTTTGGGGAACGCCAAAAATCATTTCTGTCTTACTCGATGACTTCCCGTCAGTTACCACGAACTGTGACCTCTCTGACAGGAAATTACAGATCCAGTCACATAACTGAGACGATATTCCATAAGCACGCAATTTCACTACGATCCGCTTGTGTGGTACAGTGTCAAAAGCCTTCCGGAAATCCAGAAATACGGAATCGATCTGAAATCCGTTGTCAATAGCACGCAGCACTTCATGTGAATAAAGAGCTAGTTGTGTTTCACAGGAACGATGTTTCCTAAACCCATGTTGACTATGTGTCAATAGACCATTTTCTTCGAGGTAATTCATTACGTTCGAACATAATACGAGTAAATGTTCTAAAATCCTGCTGCATATTGACGTTAACGATATGGGCCTGTAATTTAGTGGATTACTCCTACTACTTTTCTTGAATATTGGTGTGATCTGTGCAATTTTCCAATCTTTGGGTACGGATCGTTCGTCGAGCGAACGGTTGTATGTGATTGTTAAGTATGGAGCTAACGCATCAGCATACTCCGAAAGGAGTTGTTATTAATGCTTACGATAATAATAACAGCAAGTACAACCGTTAAGTTACAAGGGAGTCCCTGTCTGGTACACAGGTATACTACATCTGGTCGTTTCATAATTGCGATTCAGCTACACGGATCGCGCCGTGCATCTATGACGTCACGTATGAACTCTGTAGCAAGTTTAATGCTCATAATTGTGTGAGAAGAGAAGGAAATGAAGCAGTCTGCGCTATCAGGTGGGCTAGACACTGGTGAAAGCGGTTTGCCTTGCCTTTCTCTAGTCTTGTAATGAGCTTAGCCCGATGCCACGTGCATACCTAGCGTGTCGCGTGAAATGCACGCCGCGGCGCGGCTGGACAACGTTCGCAGCCTTGGCGCCTGCCGGAGGCGACTGTTGCCCCACGGCCAGTTTGGAAACACCGATACTCGCCGAGATCCGAGGAGGGGAAACCCAGACCTCCAGCCAGCCAGAGACCTTAACCGCTTGACCTAACGGCAATGATGTAACTTGAGGCAGGTTAGCGGCTCTTCGATAACTTATTCTGCATACAGGTAATACAGTAGTTTATTATGCGGTGTGTTGCTTTCTCTCGCTCACTGAGCATATTCTTTTTTTTATCCGGGGCCACTAGCATAAGCAATAACTTATTGAGAAGTACCTTTAAATGCAGTGCCTCGCGAAATCATTATGGAGCGGGCAGAGATTTAAACAGCAATATTTCAAATGTTCCAGAATTATAAGTTTTAAGATTGTCAGCGTATATCACGTATACAGTGCGTTGTAGGAGGAATATTAAGTATTTTAGGGGTGGGTAGAATAGATTAATTCGAGTAACCCACCAGGGTAGCCGAGAGCGCTAACGCGATGCTTCCTGGACTCGGGTAGGCGCGTCGGCCCCGGATCGAATCCGCCTAGCGGATTAACGACGAGGGCCGATGTGCCGGCCAGCCTGGATGGGGTTTTTCAGGCGGTTTTCCACATCCCACTAGGTGAATACCGGGCTGGTCCCCATGTTCCGCCTCAGTCACACGGCTCGCAGACATCTGAACATGGATTACACTCGACGCAGACAGTTGGGGTACACTAATTCTGTCCCGGGGGGTACGGGGTGGCGGCAGGAAGGGCATCCGGCCACCCGTTAACCATTAACATGCCAAATCCGATTAACGACGGCTGACCCTGCGTAACTGCGGGACAAGGCCCAAGCGATAGACAGATAGATAGTATAGATTAATTCGAATAAAACATTCCAAATAACACGTGTCCACTTTGTACTGGCTGCAGAGATACAATTGTCAGAACGTAATTCAAACAAATACTGCCGCGCAGGATTAGCCGCATGTATATTAAGCCCGTTACATTATTTGACCTTTCACGTCAACAGCTATTAGAACATAAAGGTAGTTTGTCTGTTCCACGCTATATCCGTTCACAGACCTCACTTGATTAAGTTTCATGGTTCAGTACCTCAAGCTCAGAGATGTTGCTTCAGGACATGGTGCACTAAGAGGCTGATCCAATAATCGTTTCCCAACTACTCTTCTACTGTACGCAGTACACAGTGCTGTCAAATGTATTCATATCCTTCTGCGTTTGGCGCAATAAGGGGACTACGCCATAACCCCACACTCCCACAGCGTAACACCATCTCCCTCTTACTTCACTGCTGGTACCGCAAATCACGGCAAGTAACGTTCTCCAGCCATTCGCCAAGCCTAAGCCGTACTTTCGGTACCACTATCTGATCCCTCCCACCCCGTTCCATCAGATTGTCACAGTGTTTATTGTAATTCATCAACCCAAATAATTCGTTTCCAGTCATCCATTGCCCGGTGGTATCGCTCTTCACATTACGTCAAGCGTTGCTTAGTACTGGTTATAGGAACGTGTGGCTTATGAGGAGGTTCTCTAACCTTTTACGTCATTCTTTTTAACTCCCAATGCACAGTAACTGTGCTAGCTAGACTGAACTCACGAGTAATCCCTTCTGCTTAATTCATACAATTTATTGCAACCACCCCCTGCAGTGCTTGTCGGTTCCTGTCTGTCAGTAAATGATGTCTGCCAGGTGTTGGTTTAGCTACGGTTGGTCCTTCGTGTATCCACTTCACAATCACATCACCACCATCAGAATCACTCATTATAAGGCATTAAATGAAATAAAAAGCATGTTTATTGTATTAGCCTGCCCACGTTTGTAAGGGCAGCCGTCATAACTGAAAGTAAGGGAACCCATAGCGTGACTGAACGAATTGACCATCCGTAACACCAAGCGACCGCATGAATGCATCGGCTATCTTCTATGTCGTATGGTAGAATGTGAGCGATTCTTGTACCTGTTCACAGTATTCTCACTTCTTACAAGCTCCAATAGCTCTAATATGGTCCAAATAGCCATTCCCACTTAGTTATAATTATCCAAGTTGAATATGGTGATGCAAGGATGTTTTTAGTCATATTCATTCAGAGTCCGAGCTCTCGCCTAAAATTAGGAAATAAATCATTAACCTTTTTTAAAAACTTTGAAGTGACATCGTACGTCTCTTCAAGCATATACACATAACTTTGCATACCATTTTGGTAACACCTGATAGCACTAAACACTTTGACCTCTGTCGGTCAATAGATAATAAGAGCGATGAAAGTGACATTTTACGTCCTTTCACGCATGTATATTAAGCCCGTTACATTATTTGACCTTTCATGTCAACAGCTATTAGAACATAAAGGTAGTTTGTCTGTTCCACGCTATATCCGTTCACAGACCTCACTTGATTAAGTTTCATGGTTCAGTACCTCAAGTACCTGATTTCAAGAAACTAGTTTAGCTTTAGGTTCTTTTTACGCTATCTTGGTACATATCCGATAGCACTAGTCAAAATGACCTCTGTCGGTCATTAAGGGCGATGAAGGCGACGTAGTACTTCCTTTCACGCAATTACATTAAGCCATACTAATTTGACCCTTTTCTGGTCAATAGTGCCTAGAATTTAATATACACTCCTGGAAATGGAAAAAAGAACACATTGACACCGGTGTGTCAGACCCACCATACTTGCTCCGGACACTGCGAGAGGGCTGTACAAGCAATGATCACACGCACGGCACAGCGGACACACCAGGAACCGCGGTGTTGGCCATCGAATGGCGCTAGCTGCGCAGCATTTGTGCACCACCGCCGTCAGTGTCAGCCAGTTTGCCGTGGTATACGGAGCTCCATCGCAGTCTTTTAACACTGGTAGCATGCCGCGACAGCGTGGACGTGAACCGTATGTGCAGCTGACGGACTTTGAGCGAGGGCGTATAGTGGGCATGCGGGAGGCCGGGTGGACGTACCGCCGAATTGCTCAACACGTGGGGCGTGAGGTCTCCACAGTACATCGATGTTGTCGCCAGTGGTCGGCGGAAGGTGCACGTGCCCTTCGACCTGGGACCGGACCGCAGCGACGCACGGATGCACGCCAAGACCGTAGGATCCTACGCAGTGCCGTAGGGGACCGCACCGCCACTTCCCAGCAAATTAGGGACACTGTTGCTCCTGGGGTATCGGCGAGGACCATTCGCAACCGTCTCCATGAAGCTGGGCTACGGTCCCACACACCGTTAGGCCGTCTTCCGCTCACGCCCCAACATCGTGCAGCCCGCCTCCAGTGGTGTCGCGACAGGCGTGAATGGAGGGACGAATGGAGATGTGTCGTCTTCAGCGATGAGAGTCGCTTCTGCCTTGGTGCCAATGATGGTCGTATGCGTGTTTGGCGCCGTGCAGGTGAGCGCCACAATCAGGACTGCATACGACCGAGGCACACAGGGCCAACACCCGGCATCATGGTGTGGGGAGCGATCTCCTACACTGGCCGTACACCACTGGTGATCGTCGAGGGGACACTGAATAGTGCACGGTACATCCAAACCGTCATCGAACCCATCGTTCTACCATTCCTAGACCGGCAAGGGAACTTGCTGTTCCAACAGGACAATGCACGTCCGCATGTATCCCGTGCCACCCAACGTGCTCTAGAAGGTGTAAGTCAACTACCCTGGCCAGCAAGATCTCCGGATCTGTCCCCCATTGAGCATGTTTGGGACTGGATGGAGCGTCGTCTCACGCGGTCTGCACGTCCGGCACGAACGCTGGTCCAACTGAGGCGCCAGGTGGAAATGGCATGGCAAGCCGTTCCACAGGACTACATCCAGCATCTCTACGATCGTCTCCATGGGAGAATAGCAGCCTGCATTGCTGCGAAAGGTGGATATACACTGTACTAGTGCCGACATTGTGCATGCTCTGTTGCCTGTGTCTATGTGCCTGTGGTTCTGTCAGTGTGATCATGTGATGTATCTGACCCCAGGAATGTGTCAATAAAGTTTCCCCTTCCTGGGACAATGAATTCACGGTGTTCTTATTTCAATTTCCAGGAGTGTAGTATCTTTCCACGCTTCTCCAAGTGTAATCATTAAATATGATCACAACCCAAAGTAATTGAAAAATGGGTTATTCATCCTCCATATTTTAGCCTGCTTTTGCCGGCCGGTGTAGCCGAGCGGTTCTAGGCGCTTCAGTCTGGAACCAAGTGACCGCTACAGTCGCAGGTTCGAATCCTGCCTCGAGCATGGATGTTTATGACGTCCTTAGGTTAGTTAGGTTTAAGTAGTTCTAAGTTCCAGGGGACTGATGACTTCAGATGTGGAGTCCCATAGTGCTCAGCCATTTGAACCATTTTAGCCTGCTTCTACCTGACGGTATTTTGTCTGTCCTGCGTGCATGCGTTTTGGCCATCCGTGGAATTTGCCACATATATAGTTTTAGCCTATCGACGTTCTATAGTTCTATAAAATTGTCCTCGAGCTCGGACATTATACATACACACGCATTAACTTCCTGCGCCTTTGAACCGGTCATCGGGTCACTTTCGTAACACATTTTATGCCGATCACATGGAAGAAGACGATTTTTCAATTTGCGCATGCGCGTTCATTTCTGACATTCTCACAGCCTAGCTGCCGGCGCCACCTCAGTTTACCTGAGAGCCCGCGGCCCACCGAACGCTGGCTGGGGTGAGGAAGCACGCTTTTGACGTTTGAGCCAAGTACAGATATTGATATGGTACACACGTACCGTTTTTTTTTTTACATTTTATGCGTGTCTTTTGCCCTTTTGGCGGTCGTGTTTTAATGTTGGACCATGCCTCTCTAGGCAGTTTTTAGTTTTAGTGTGTTCCGAAGAAGGCGTGGTTATCCGCGCCGAAACCTAGGTCAACATCGGTTTCTATTTGCAGTCGAGGCGAATTCTTTATAAACATTTATAATCATGACACTACCGGTACATGTATTCCACTGTCAGAGGTATCAGAACGATTTTCACTTATAACTTTCAACTCGGTCGTTTTCTTACCAGGGTCCCTTGCCTAAAATTGAATAATATCAGGGACAGGCTACAACCCTGTCTCACTCTCTTCTCAACCATGGCTACCCTGCCTTTCATAGAATGTACTCCAGTCTACACTGTCAAAAACTTTCCCTCAACCAACATGTCCCAAAAGCGTAGACTTCCCTTTCTTTAGCGTATCTTCAAGATGACTAATATTCTTATGAAACAGCCTTGCAGTGCATGACGCAGTTTTTTAGATGTAAAGGGAGTTTCAAAAAAGTATTCCATCTGTTGAGAGATAGTGGTGTGGATGAAAACGAGATAAAATGTCCAGCAAAAAGGATACTTTAAGAGCTATGACCACTTCTAACATTCTGCGTGGTGTCTGTTAGTTCTAAGTCTAGCGATGATATAATCAAATACTTAATGATTTCAGCGTCAGCTCCACTGCACTCCCTGTAAAAGAATCTTAATACTAACTAAATTTAGTGGAAGGGGTTCAAGGCTTTCCTATTTTTAGTTAGCTGGTAAAATAACGTCGAGAAAGTAGTTAAGTTTACCATTGGAATTTTTATTCTACTCACAAAACATTGTTTATAAATTGCACTATTGATAAAAAGAAATATTTTAATACAGGATGATAAGAACCAACTGTATTCACCAAAAATGTGAACGAATATTCCCTGAATGGGTTTCCAAGTTCTATAATGGATAGAAGGATGACCTATGCCATATCACATCTATAATCTAGGTTTAAATTAAGTTTCATAAAAGAGAAAACTATCAAAAATGGTCTACAGTGACCCTCAATTATCTTTAATTATTTATTTAACTTGTTGTAAATTACAGTGGCTGATGTGGCTTCTCAATACTTATATAACAGAAAAATCATAGTGTTTCAGATTTTAACTTCTAATGGCAAATGTGAATACCACTAAGTTTAATTGATGATCGACACTAGTATTACGTAAAAAGGAGATGTAACAGATGAGACTTCTGCAGTTCTGAGTGAAGCCTTATGCGCTCGCATCGCGTGCGTTCATTACCTTGTCGTTGGGTAGGCAGCGTCAGGGGGCGGTGGGTGGCGCAGCTCCACACACCTCGCCGTCTCGGAAGCAACTCTTTCTAACTTCTCTTTACTACAATTTACCAAAGCCGGTTTAAGAAAAAGGTATCTGGCTGTGTTTTCAACTGACCAATCAGGGTCTCATTGTTAACCTTAATCTTCGCCTACAAAAATTATGTCTGTCCAATGAGAAACGTTATACTTTTCGTGATGGGGCAATGTTTTTAACGTTTGCAACGTTACAGAGATGCGTGTAGTCTCACGCTAAAACTTGTAGCTAGTGTGGCCCTTTTAGTGTTATCGTAAGATCTATACTGTTCTTCTGGAGGGCTCTATCTTTTAACATGGGCTGGGGGTGGTCTTGGCGGTCGGCTGGAAACGTGGGTGTTCGTCCCTTATCGTAGGGCCTCCTAGCCTACACGATTCTGCTCTCGGCTTCTGTTCTCGTTTATCCCCTCGGAACTGCGTCTGTTTCACGGTGGGAAGGTATGACATGCATTTAGGCGTTCTTGTGTTAGTCTGTGGTACTCCATTTGCTCACTCGTTGATCGTATTACTTTGGTTAATTTAATGTAAGGATTTATTCGGAGCTATGTAACATACTGCCGGATTTGCTATCACGTCAGGGTTTTCATGGAAGGTGTTGGATTTGTCTGACACCTTACACACTAGTTCATCTCGGCTACCCCGAAACACGTCTCTTTTACTGAAATCTCCTCTTTATTACGAACGACCTACAGAATGCATTAAACAAATGAGGATGCATGTTTGTCAATGGGTCAAATTACTTGCCTGTCCTGCTAGAGGAGGTACCACTTCTACAACGATTGCTGATGGAGCGCCAGCCCTAATTCCCCCATATGCCCGATAACACCTCACACAGCATTTAGTGGGCGATGCACTGGCCAGGGAGGACCTGTACGTTGAGCATCTCGTTCTCCCGATCTTAATGCGTAAGATTTTTGGACGTGGCAACACTTGAAGTCTTGAGAGTATTCAGGTCCCGTTACTGTGTACAAACACTACAGGAACGCGTCATCAATACCTGACAGAGCGTCTGTGACTTACCTGGAGTTCTTCTGAGAGCGCGCCATTTCCTGAGACGTCGGTCGGAAGCGTGCGTTTCCATGAATGGACACCGCATTGAGGGCGTCCTTTAGCGATGACTCATAAGTGCAGGTCTTATGGAATCGCAAGGAGATTCCATTAGAAGCTCTAGTGTTTGACAGTAACAATGTATCCTCAACTGATTACTCATTTGTTTACTGCACTATGTAGTGGTTCGTAGTAAAAAAAAAAAAAAAAAAAAACGCTTGCAATAGAAGATATGTGTTTCACCGGAGGGGAGAGTTCATACCTCTTAAGGTAATCGTTTACTGGACTTACCTTACTGTTTTGGTCCATACAACCACCTCTCAAAATATGGAATACTTCTTTTAACACTCTATAGATGTAAGAGTGGCTTTCAATAAGCAATGTAACACTTTTTTTCTGCCCCAACTTCGGGTGAAAAAAAATGCGGTATTTGTTGTGGGACATCGTGGAATATTCCCGTTTCAGCCCTAACAGTTTTATGAAGTCCCTGTAGGTGGCGACGTTATACCTAATCCCACAAAAGGGCGTTTGTAATGGAGCTGTTTTCTAAACAGAGAGCTGTCCTTGAGTTTCTTTCGACATAACACCAGAGCATAGCAGATATTCGTAGGCGCTTGCACAATGTGTACGGAGGCGTGGCAGTGAACAAAATCTCGGTGAGTCGTTGGGCGAGGTGTCTGTCATCATCGGAACTTGGTCGCGCCAACCTGTCCGATCTGCCGCGTGCCGGCCGGCCCCACACATTTGTGACTCCTGCAGTTTTGAAACGTGCGCTTACTATCACTCGAATTGCTCGTTGGATCGCAGTGAAACACCTCGCTGCTCAACTGAACCTCTCTGTTGGTAGTGCAGACACATACGTCTACCAGTTGGAGTACTCGAAGGTCTTTGCCACCTGTTTCGCCCTTCATTAAGGGTGCACTCTTCGGGAAGTAGTACGCGGATGAGGAGGAGGTTTTGATGCAGCAAGATATTGAATCCGACGTCGACCAGTAGAGTTGCACCATGCGGTCATACAATTCCTCCCAGTATGGTGACGTAGGGCCGTCACATTGAATGTAAATTATGTTGAAAAATACACTTTTGTAGTCAAAGGAGTAGGGAATAGTATGGTAATTGGAGTCCTCTATAAAACCGACGTGCTGTCAAAAAAATGTGTTGCATTATATATTCAACGCCTCTCGTAGGTACAAGGTGCATTTTCGCTGTAAGATCCGTTGCTAAGAATCTACTCTTCACATAAATGGTAGACATATCAGCAGGCTGCGTAGCTTGGTTATGTCCTCGTTTTCGGCCGCGCCACGCCGCTCTGTTTGTGCGATCCCTTTTGGCCGTCAGCCAAGACCAACTCTGGAGGCAGCGGCAACGGTGACGGCGCAGTAAATCAGCGCGTTGTTTGCAAGCGGCGGCCTCGCCGTTGCCGGGAGACCGGCGCGCAGGTGTCCTTCGTTAAAGCAGTCGCCGACCCTACGGCTGCCGGAGATACGTGACACCTTGGGCCGCAGCTGATCTTTGTCTCGAACGCTCCGTGCAGAAACACCCCACCGCGAATCACTGATGCGAGAAATGAGCCGAGTGGCGAAAGGTCATGCCTTGTTTTTTTTTTCTTTTTTCCTCTCGATGATTGCCTAGAACTGGAGCTCAGCAGCGACTCCATCCACGCCCATGAATGCAAGTGCTCTAAATAGATTTTTTTCCTGTATAAATGTAGAAAACAAGTCCTTATAAGGTTTCGGTACTTTTTCTGTAGGACGTGCAACGTAAACTCGTGCAATCACTCGTTCTACCGAATTTCCACTATTGTGGCATAATTCAGCACGGTACGAGTAGTCAAAATACTAGACTGTTAAAACTGTCCACGGAAGCCTATGTGCGCTACATTTGAAACAGTCGCCCATGTGACCATGTGAGTGCATCATACGTCCTAATAGTATGGTTGCTTACAGACAAAAATGGCTCTGAGCACTATGGGACTCAACTGCTGAGGTCATTAGTCCCCTAGAACTTAGAACTAGTTAAACCTAACTAACCTAAGAACATCACAAACATCCATGCCCGAGGCAGGATTCGAACCTGCGACCGTAGCGGTCTTGCGGTTCCAGACTGCAGCGCCTTTAACCGCACGGCCACTTCGGCCGGCTGCTTACAGACAAGCCACACTACTGCCATACACTATGCCTGCTTTATCGGCTCCTCAGTCCGCGGGAACCCTATTGCCCCACATAAGAGATTAAATACCTGTCATTTCATCATAATCAGACCACAAGGTCTCATTTACCTAGTATCCTAGCTGTCCCTATTCCTAAAACGTTAACGCACTTCTTACCTACACACCTTTGAGCAGGAAGCCTGCACTCTACGCACAATTCAGTGCCTTCTTGCCTTTAAAATGAGGCTGAAGCAGTTCCTTCTGTCACCATAGTCCTTCCCCAAAAATTGAAGCGCACTCTAAGACAAAAGAAAACGACGCAGAATGAAAGAATTATCCGACTGAGACGATAATCATTAGATCTGATGTACATGTACAGACAAACAAATGATTGCAATTTCAGAATAATTGGGTAATTGACACTGAAGAGGCAAAGAAACTGGTACACCTGCCTAACTTCGTGTAAGGCCCCCGAGCGCACACAGAAGTGCCGCACGACCACGTGGCATAGACTCGACTAATGTCTGAAGTAGTGCTGGAGGGGACTGACATAATGAATCCTGCACGGCTGTCCATAAATCAGTAAGAACACGAGGCGGTGGAGATCTCTTCTGAACAGCATGTTGCAAGGCATCCCAGATGTGCTCAATAATGTTCATGTTTGGTGGCCAGCGTAAGTGTTTAAACTCAGAATAGTGTTCCTGGAGCCACTCGGTAGCAATTCTGGATGTGCGGAGTGTCGCACTGTCCTGCTGGAATTGCCCAAGTCCGTCGGAATACACAATGGACATGAATGGATGCAGGTGATCATACAGGAAGCTTACGTACGTGTCACCTGTCAGTCGTCTCTGACGGCCAGTGTGGCCGAGCGGTTCTAGGCCTTTCAGTCTGGAACCACGCGACAGCTACGGTCGAGGTTCGAATCCTGCTTCGGCCATGGATGTGTGTGATGTTCTTAGGTTAGTTAGGTTTAAGTAGTTCTACGTTCTAGGGGACTGATGACCTCAGATGTTAAGTCTCACAGTGCTCAGAGCCATTTGAACCATTTGTCTCTATGAGTCACGTCACTTTCTTTTCCCTCATAGTCATTAGCTGTGTGTTACCAAGTTTTGCTTTCTCTCCCTCTTTCATTCCTTTCTCTTATGTCCATTGCTGCTAGAGCTCATAGTTAGACCTACCGTCCCGTATTTTCTGTTTGTGCTTGCACTTGTCGTGTACGAACATAGATTATGTTTAATCTGTATTACCGTGATTTTTTAATTTCTAAATATAGTGTAACGTGGCTATTGTAATCTCTGTATGGTAAAATATGCAGAAGACGTGGCTAGATGAAAGAGAGGGCCTGATAGCCCTAATCTTGTCATGTTAAATAGTAAATAAATAAATAAATACATGAAACTAAATTTCACTTGAAACTTTTGGGTCGAGAGGCCGTGGTCGATATTTCCTGACGTTTCGTCTCGGGCCTCAGGAGACACCTTACGACGTAAACGGGCAATTAGATCAAGGGCTCGCTCTTTTAGAAGTTGTTCATCGTAGGTCACTGGTGCAACGAAGGTCGCTTAGCGCCTGGAAAAAACAGCAGGCCATACCCATTCTCAAGAAGGCTGGTAGTATAGATACACGTTATTGTAGGCCTCCATCACTGATGTCAGTCTGTTACATAATTATGTAACGTATTTGATGCACACGTATTATGAGTTTTTTTTTCTGAACAAAAATCTCCCCTGTAAACATCAACATGGATTGAGCCAACAGAGATCCTGCGAAACAGCCCGCTCTGTTCGTCCATGAGATTCAGAGCTCCCTTCGGGTGAATTTATAGAGCTTTGTGGAAGGCACCACCATTCGTCACGTAACAGTGAATGCTTAGTTATCCTGTGTGTCATCACAGTTTTCGATTAAAAGTAATCGGTTGTGATTCTGTAGGTGAAAAGTCGGCATCCATATTAAATTTTATTTAACTCCATCTTCTGTGCTATTAAACTTATTATAGTGTTCATAAATCTCTATCGCCTCTGTTTATATACGCCCATAGTAATGCGTTGTCTTTGCTAATACGTAAGTCTCACTGAATTTTATTTCATGGTTTCATCTCCAAATGCATGTTCCGGTGCGGCCGATTTGCCAGTTTGTTCCAGCAGGTGTGCCGATGTTACCAGTTGTTTTGTGATTCTAATGTATACTTGCCCACAACTACACAGAACTTATATACCCCATCTCGTGCCGTTGTTAAGTATTCTTTAATTTTCTTGGTGAGTCTAAGAATCATTCCAACCCTATACGTAACCAACACTTTCCCGACGCGATCGATGATTCTATGACGTAACGAATTAGTTTTATACATACCGAATGAGAGTTTCACTCTGCAAAGGAGTGTGCGCTGATACGAAACGAAATTGCAAGTTAGGAGATGAGGTACTGGCTGATCTAAATCTGTGAGGACAGGTCATGGGTCGTCCTTGGGTATGTCAGCCGGTAGGGCACTTGGCCGCGAAAGGCATAGGTCCCGAGGTCGAGTGTCGGTCACGCACACAGATTTAATCTGTCAAGAAGTTTCAGTTTTATACATGTTTGAATAAATAATATAAATAAAACATTTATAAGACTGACACGAAAATGGTCCTTGTTAACAAACAGGAGAACTGTCCATCATAGCAAATGCTGGAATCAGCGTTGTCGATGCACCAATCGGTTGCTGTGACATGTCTGCGCACGCGCAACTCCCTCATGCTTTGTCCTAAGTGCTTACGTTTAACCCTTTGCGTACATGTCGTTTCAGCGTGAAACCGTATTTTATTAATATTGTTTTGAAGTACCAGTACTTGCAAAACAGACACATCTAGTGGTAAACTGAAGTCCTTGTACGAATGTAGTGCTTTATAGCAGTTACTTAAAAGCGTTCAAAGCAATTGTCGGCACGCATATTGAGCTACGTGACTGTAGGAGATTGTGACATGTAGTTTTTCTTATTTTGATCATACTGAGAAGTTCACTGGCAATGAAAATAAGTATATCTGAAGGTACTATAATGTAAATTTGAGTTTGTCCAACTGCTTTTATGAGTGGTTTCGAAATGAAACCACTGGAGCAATACGTAATTTTGACATTAATCTATCAAATTTTTGGTCCATTTTTGCTTGTTATTGAGGACTATAATTTGTTTTAGGCATTACAAGTTCATAGAAGTTTCGAGATGTGTGATTGTACCTAGGAAAGATGAGAAATTACTTTCAAATATATCTCGTCATACGATGGGTAGTCGAAAATTGCATGTCTCAGTGGTTACAGAGTTAAACCAACTCTTTAAATCAGTTGATTGTTTACTTTTCTCAATTCCTTCTTGTATTCGTTGCTTACTATGATAATAAAGGTTAATTTTGTGAAAATTTTTAAAATTTCTTTTACATTATTAACGAAGGGTAGATTGAGAGGAAAATGGTTCTGAGCACTATGGGACTTAACTTCTGAGGTCATCAGTCCCCTAGAACTTAGAACTACTTAAACCTAACTAACCGAAGGACATCACAAACATCCATGCCCGAGGCAGGATTCGAACCTGCGACCATAGCGATCGCGCGGTTCCAGACTGCAGCGCCTAGATTGAGAGGAGCAGACGTGTTTAGTTACCAGTTGAATACAACACAAAAAGGTGCTCAGGATAAGACAACAGGTGTTTGTCGTCGAGTCTTGTGCCAAGCTCAATTCGTGGAATTGTTTACAGAAGACTTTGTGACTGGAAATATTTTGGGAAAACTTCTTGTAAAGTCTGCAATGCAAAACGTAGTGGTAAATTGGTACTAAAATAACTCTGTGGCGAATAAAAACGTTAACTATCCGCAACAAGGCTGTATCCCACTTCCGTCAACTTATAAATATTTTCCGGGCCAATTTTACGTTGCCCGTACTGGATATCGACAACGGCTTCTCAGCCCAGATATTTTAACTCAAGTAAACACTGGCCGCGTAACACTACATTGTATAATGTGGTATGCATTGTTTCCTTGTGCGGAGTCCCTTAGATACTTTAATCATTAAGAACAACGCATCACATGAAAAGCAGAACAAAGATTAAGATACAACGTCCCCTCGACAGCGAAGTCAGAGACGAAGCAAAAGCTCGGACTGACCAAGTATGGGGCAAGAACTTGGCCGTTTTCAAAGGAGCCGTCCCAGCATTCACAGTAACCGCTTTTGGGCATCCATGGGAAGCCTAAATCTATCTGGTCCTCTCTACTATGAGTTCAGCACCTTAACCACTGTGCCACCTTTCTTGTTCCATCAGATAATGGCATAATGAAAGGAACCATCCCATCTTTCACCTTGCGCGTGTCATACGCCATCTAGTTTAGTCAAGACGTCATGGCCTTTTACTAACATGACTGCGAAAACACTACATTTCAGTGGTTATAACGATACAATATTCCTAATCACGATGGACATAACTTTAAGGCCGGTAATAGTCTAACTGCTGCAATACGATTATCTTTTTCAGGAACCGTTCGATATAATTTCCCAGGCTAGCATCGAACTCCCTGCATTTCAAAGCCATTCTTAAAAGTTGCCTCGATTTGTCTACATATAACTGTGTAGGTGGCGTATGTAATACTGCTGGAATAGGGCGTATCTGCAGCGAACCAACGAGCTTAGAGCTCTGGTTTGTGTCGGAGTAGCGCAAACGTTTCACGTACTAAAATAAAGATTCTGTGAATGTACACCAGATTCTAAGAAGAATTCAATGAGGTGATTCGAAATCATTCGATGACACTAAAATGTGCCTGATCGTTCTAATTAAACGCGGTTTTCAGTCTGAGACTCCACTCATTTGAAAACAATAAAAAGAACCTAATGTCATTAGTATGAACATGTATTCTACCCACTGAATTTTCAGTGAGAACATCAAAAGGGACCTGCATCTTGATTGCACCGCACTGTGTCATACTATATTTTATTTTATTACACCACTGTTGGAAAAGTTAATAATTAGTGATACTACTTTTTCTTGTTTTCTTTTGTTAAGCACCGTTATTTAAACGATTAAAAAACAATGCAAGAGCAGAAGATAGAAAATTGTTTCAAAGTTTGAAAATATAAGTAGACATGATATCCAGAAACTTATACGATGGTTAGTTATTTCTAGTAAATGTTTTTTGCTATACTGACAGTGTAAAAATGTTCGTTTGCTGAAAGAAACCTAAACCAATAAACGTTATATTTCAACTGAAAATTATTTAGGTGAATGTTATCAATGTCAGTCCAGCAATTTACTTTGGGAAGCGAATACCATGTGTTATTTTTCCTACTTCACTTAAACAGATGTTTGTCTTTAGCAGTTTTCCAGTTTTTCTCAGAACCGTGAATTTATACCTTGGCACCTTTTAACTACCAGTGCTAGCAAAGGTATTAATACGAATGATCTCTTAAAGTTAACTGGCGAAGAGGCGGAATAAACTCAATAGGGACGGTGAGTGTGAGCGACGAATAAAAAACTTTCAGGGATACATATAAATGCCACGTGTTCGGCTGCATCGTATTCCTAGGTTTTCATGCAGCATCGTGCCAAATTTAATGATGTTTTTTGTTATTTGTCGTTCGAAGAGAAGTTTACCATGGTTAATGTGGCTTAGTGTATGTGCTAGACAAATTTCGTGGACAATAAGTGTATCAGAATCCTTGAGTCATTCTAAGTCATTATCTTCAGGATCGCCATATGTTCCGCAAAATAATTTGGGATTTATTCGGTAAACGAAAAAAATCCAGCTATCAGACTTAGTATGTATCACCGCTCGAAATGTTCGGCAAAAACAATTACACGTTTATGTTGTTGGACGAAATAATTATTAAAAACATCTGTAACATGCAAAGTGCTGCGTTGTCGAAGCAGGACTAGCCATCTGTGATATTTACGTACATCTGAGAATTGGTTTTTTAACCGAGAGGTTTTATCGATCCTAATCGTCTATTGTTCTTGCCTAGCGCCTAGGTGGACCACAGAATATTAGTACGAGGTCTGTTCAGAAAATAAACGAACTTCATTTTTTTAACTTTACTATTAATTTTACAGATTACTGGTCCTTGTCCCGTTCAAAGCACTCCGCTTCCCCTACTCACACAATTTTTCCGGCGCTGTTTGCATTTCGCGAAGCAGTCCCGGATAGCTTCAAATGAGATGGCGTTTAATGCCTCCAATAAATTTACTTTGATGTCTTCAATACCCTGAAAATGGCGTCCTTCCAGCACTGATTTAAATTTCGGAAATAAGAAGCAACCGCAAGGAGCAAGGCCTGTCGAGTAAGGATTCTGTGGGAGGACAATCATCTGACTGCTGGCAAAAAACTGGCGAATTGATATAGCCAAGTGTGCGAGCAATTATGTCGTGGTGCAAGAACAACGAGTTGTCTCGCCACGATTCTAGTGTCTTTTTGCGGATATTTCGACATAAGCGTTTTGTAAAATAGTCGATCGGGGATTTGCAAGCTCCAGATCGTTAGAGTTTCTGAATATGTGTCCCATCAGTTGAAGTGGAAGGCCTTCCTGCTCGAGATCATCTTCAAATTACTGACGATTAGTTGTAAATCGTGAAAACCATTTGTAACATTGCGTAAGACCCAGAGCATCATCTTCATATGCTTGTTTCCAAAGTTGAAACGTATCTGTAAAACTTTCTCCCAGTTTCAGAGCATATTTTACATTATGACGTCGCTCAAAAATCGCACATTTAAATAATCGCCACTAACGCTTAAACACATTGTATTCAAATGATCTCACAGAAACTAAAACTCCAAAAATAGGTGGCTACAAAGGAGGCAATGCGCAAGACAGTGCTGATAACCGCCTATTAGTAAACATCTCCGTTGACGCATACTTCAAAATGTTCTGTTATATTCTGCCCTGATCTCGTATTTGAATAACTTACATCCGCACGCTTATTGAATCATAAATAGCTGATGCCATCTTCCATGGCACTCTTTTAAAGTGATATCGTGACAAACGATAAAGGTCGCCAGACTCGCTGGTTCTTGAACTGTTGATGGGCGCTAACAGCTTGTCAAGGAGAGCCAAAGTGATATCGATGAAGCTTTTAGCCTATGCCACCTCTGGTTCATGACCACTCGCTCTGACGCAGTTCTAAGCTATTGGCCAAGACACCACTTGCAGGTCGCCTGATACAGTACTGCAAAGGCGACCAACAGCCAGATAGCTTGGTAGGAAGGAGCTTACGGGCGCTCAAAGCCGACCTTATCATCGGAAGCGACTGATATATGGCCGTATTTTTATACGCAAGGCATATATCAATACCGGATGACGTCTACTGATATGTGTAGGTTAGTATTATTATCGAATCACGAATTTATTAAGTGGCATACACTGAAGTGACAAAAGTCATGGGACACCTCCTCGTATCGGACATCCTTTTCCCATGATGTAGTGCAGCAACTCCACGTGGCATGGACTCCACAAGTCGTTGGAAGTCCGCTGCAGAAATATCGAGTCACCCGGCCTCCATAGCCGTCCATCATTACGAAAGTGTTGCCGGTACAGAATTCTGTACACGAATGACCTGTCGTTTACGTACCACAAATGTTCGATAGGATCATGTCGGACGATCTGGACAGCCAAATCATTCACTCGAATTGTCCAGAATGGCCTTTAAACCAATAGCGAACGGTTGATGCCCGGTGAAATGGCGCATTGTCAGCCACAGAAATTGAATCGTTGTTTGGGAACATGAAGTCCCTGAGCGGCTGCAGATGCTCTCCATGTAGCTCAACATAACAATTTCCAGTAGGTTCACCTGAACCAGAGGACGCAGTCCATTGCATGTAAATACAGCTCACAGCGTTATGTACCTACCACCAGCTTACACAGTGCCTTGTTGATAACTTGGGTGGGAAACTTCCTGGCAGAGTAAAACTGTGTGCCGGACCGAGACTCGAACTCGGGACCTTTGCCTTTCGCAGGCAAGTGCTCTACCAACAGAGCTACCCAAGCACGACTCACGCCCCGTCCTCACAGCTTTACTTCACCCAGTACCTCGTCTCCTACCTTCCAAACTTTACAGAAGCTCTCCTGCGAACCTTGCAGAAGTAGCACTCCTGAAAGAAAGGATATTGCGGAGACAGGAAGTTTCGTATCAGCGCACACTCCGCTGCAGAGTGAAAATCTCATTCTGGAACTTGGGTGGGGTCTGCGCCACACTCTAACCCTGCAACCAGCTCTTGCCAACTGAAATCAGGACTCATCTGACCAGGACACTGTTTTCCAGTGGTGTAGTGTCCAGCCGAAACGGTCACGAGCCCGGGAGAGGAGCTGCAGGCGATGAAGTGCTGTTAGCAAAGGCACTATCGGCGGTCGTCTGTTGCCGTAGCCCAATAAGGCCAAATTTCGCTACACTGTACAAACTGATACGCTCGTCATACGACGCGCATTAATTTGTGCGGCTATTTCACGCAGTGTTGCTTGTATGACGACTCTACGCAAATGCCGCTGCTCTCGGTCGTTAAGTGAAGGCTGTCGGCCACTGTGTTGTTCGTTGTGAGTGGTTCAAAATGGTTCAAATGGCTCTGAGCACTATGGGACTTAACATCTATGGTCATCAGTCCCCTAGAACTTAGAACTACTTAAACCTAACTAACCTAAGGACAGCACACAACACCCAGCCATCACGAGGCAGAGAAAATCCCTGACCCCGCCGGGAATCGAACCCGGGAACCCGGGCGTGGGAAGCGAGAACGCTAGCGCACGACCACGAGATGCGGGCTGTGGTGAGTGGTAATGCCTGAAATATTATATTCACGGCACACTCTTGATACTGTGAATTCCCTAACCATTTCCGAAATGAATGAATTTGCCCCCCTTCTTGCAGCGGTGTACCGTAGGTCTCTAGAAGAGTGTAGCGTTCCAAAAGATTGGAGAAGGGCACAGGCCATCCCCGTTTTCAAGAAGGGACGTCGAACAGATGTGCAGAACTATAGACCTATATCTCTAACGTCGATCAGTTGTAGAATTTTGGAACACGTATTACGCTCGAGTTTAATGACTTTTCTGGAGACTAGAAATCTACTCTGTAGGAATCAGCATGGGTTTCGAAAAAGACGATCGTATGAAACCCAGCTCGCGCTATTCGTCCACAAGACTTAGAGGGCCATAGACACGGGTTCTCAGTTAGATGCCGTGTTTCTTGACTTCCGCAAGGCGTTTGATACAGTTCACCACAGTCGTTTAATGAACAAAGTAAGAGCATATGGACTATCAGACCAATTGTGTGATTGAATTGAAGAGTTCCTATACAACAGAATGCAGCATGTCATTCTTCCAAAGTAAGAGTGATTTCAGGTGTGCCGCAGGAGAGTGTCGTAGGACCGTTGCTATTCACAATATATGTATAAATGACCTTGTGGATAACATCGGATTAATGCCGGTCGGAGTGGCCGAGCGGTTCTAGGCGCTACAGTCTGGAACCGAGCGACCGCTCCGGTCGCAGGTTCGAATCCTGCCTCGGGCATGGATGTGTGTGATGTCCTTAGGTTAGTTAGGTTTAATTAGTACTAAGTTTTAGGCGACTGATGACCTCAGAAGTTGAGTCGCATAGTGCTCAGAGCCATTTGAACAATAACATCGGAAGTTCACTGAGGGTTTTTGCGGATGATGCTGTGGTATATCGAGAGGTTGTAACACTGGAAAATTGTACTGAAATGCAGGAGGATCTGCAACGAATTGATGCATGGTACAGGGAATGGCAATTTAATCTCATTGTAGAGAAATGTAATGTGCTGCAAATACACAGAAAGAAAGATCCTTTATCATTTAGCTACAATATAGCAGGTCAGCAACTGGAAGTAGTTAATTTCATAAATTATCTGGGAGTAGGCATTAGGAGTGATTTAAATTGGAATGACCATATAAAATTAATCGTCGGTATATCAGATGCCAGACAGATTCATTGGAAGAATCCTAAGGAAATGCAGTCCGAAAACAAAGGAAGTAGGTTATAGTACACTTGTTCGCCCACTGCTTGAATACTGCTCACCGGTGTGGGATCCGCACCAGATAGGGTTGATAGAAGAGATAGAGAAGATGCAACAGAGAGCAGCGCGCTTCGTTACAGGATCATTTAGTAATCGCAAAAGCGTAACGAAGATGATAGATAAACTCTAATGGAAGACTCTGCAAGAGATACGCTCAGTAGCTCGGTATGGGTTTTTGTTGAAGTTTCGAGAACATACCTTCACCGAGGAGTTAAGCAGTATATTGCTCCCACCTACGTATATCTCGCGAAGAGACCATGAGGATAAAATCAGAGATTAGAGCCCACGCTGAGGCATACCGACAATCTTTCTTTCCACGAACAACACGAGACTGGAATAGAGGGGAGAACCGATAGAGGTACTCAAGGTACCCTCCGCCACACACCGTCGAGTGGCTTGCGGTATATGGATGTAGATGTAGATGCGTCTAGCTCCAACTACCATCCCGCCTTCAGAAGCTATTAATTCCCGTGGTGTGGCCATTATTACGTCGGAAACCTTTACACACGTATCACCTGAGTACAAATTACAGCTCCGCCAATGTACAGCTCTTTCATACCTCGTGTGCGCAATGCTATCGCCGTCTTTATATGTGCATATTGCCATCCCATGAGTTTCGTCACATCAGTGTATACTGTACCAGCGTGCACTGCAACTTCGTACTCAGTAACATATCGGAAAAAATAAGACAATATTAACATGTAATTGTTGATTGGTTACATTTATTTAGCCACATAATCTCCACCATCAAAACTAAGGTTAAACCTTTGACTGTCGAAAATGCCACTAATTTACTTTCTTTATCTTTTGCCTTAATATATTCTCATTTTGTGTCAAATTTATTTCTTCGGTATTTCTGCAAGAAACACACGTATGCAAGACTCTCCACTGAACCATCATTTCCATTTTATATCCTGTTTATCTCTCTATCTCTTCGCATTGTGATTGGACTTTATTCTCTCCCTGACTGCCGCATCAGGACATCATCTGTAGACCTAATGCGTAAGAAACCTCGAGCCTTGTTGTTCCAGTGCCCCCATTTCCTGCCAAAATGGGTAAGTGTGTGCGCAACAGACCCAAACGAATGTTAGGGCAGCAGCGGTTAGTTACTCAGCAGTGAAGTGTAGCATATTATGAACTGAATAAGCTGCTGAAATAAGCAGTAAGAGAGCAGTTGTGTGCCAACAGAACATGACCTCTGCAAGTCGCGACATTAAGTGCCGTCTGTTGGTGTTGCGGACACGTGAGACGGTAAGGGAAATAAAGCGAAGCTGAGACAAATGGGGAATCATTCCAGCGGCGACACGGGTCGAAAATGGGGAAATCCCCTGACATTAATGACTCTGACAAAGGGCAGACTGTTTATGACACGGCGCCTGGGGACGAACATCTAGAAAACGGCGAGTAGGCGGGAAGGTGTCGGACGTTCGCGCCTCATCGCGAAATGTGGAGGTCGAAGGATTTCCCACTCTGTAAAGTACGACAGACGGCTATCTGTTACAGGCCTTTTTTTATCTCCAGTTTAACTTGGCTGTTAAAACCGCTCAAAATAACCGTTTCTGAAATAACCGATGTTCGGTATTTTATTGCTGTTACTTCCATAAATAAACGTAGATTTCGAACAATGATTAAAAAATTCTAAGACTCGCTCGAAATAAAAAAGTAAATACAAGAAAAATCAGTCCGTCCACCGTTCGCCCATTGTCTCGAAAGTACTGAGGGGTTGAATACCACAAAAGGATCTCCAGTGTCCTCTATTTTTTTTTACGTCCCTGCTCAAACAGCGTGTTGTAATCTACGGCGATACCACTGATAGGACTTTATGATTAGTCAGTGCTAAAGAGTGAAAAATTTTTCGTTCGAAGTTTGCCATTTCTAAGGGCTACAGGCAGATAAAGGCATATTACGTCGACACACACAGCATATCATCTACATTCTATTTTTACTGTATACTGTGAATGAATTGTGAAGTTTCTAATTGATTACTGTTACCTTCCCTTCTCTTGTATTATTTCGTAGAAATAACAGACAAACAGTAAGCTTTTGTGTAAAATTTCTAGCGTTCTTTTTCTTTAATTCTTTCGCATGAAGAAATCATTTGTAGCCATATATATATATATATATATATACTTTTTAATGCAAATTTGGATAAGATTGATTTCGTACTGACAAAACGAAATATGCTCTTTCATGAAATTAAAAAGAACAATTTAGAGAGTAAGCAAAATATAGCATTTACCTGGAACAATTACATGACAATAGCTAAAATTTCAATAATGATTCAACACAATGGACAACATTTATTGTCCAATCTATTCATAAATAATCCTATAAACAATGTGTTGATCTCTAGGTTGACTCCTTTCATCAGTATCATTCAGAGACAATGCCTGTCTTTCAGAAACAACAGAACTTCTTACCAAACTCATTTTAAAAACAGTTTTATTTAAAAAGAAAAATTTTAGCACCACTGCTACGGGAAATGGATGTATCGGTTTTGTACCCAGTTAGCTGAAAAAATAAAAATACTTATTATAAATCAGACCAAAGAAATACCAAAAAATACCAGTTGTTCATAACTGTAATACAGGTATCAGTTTTAACCGGCGGGTTTTCCCATCCCTGCTGTCGGCACACGTTTTAAACATGGGACTCCATAGGAGACGTCGCCCACTTGTTCCCATGTTGACACAATGACGTCGTCAATTAAGATTGCAGTTGGCATGGGGTTAACGAGACTGGAACGTGGATCAATGCAAACGTGTCGTCTGGATGAATTAATCACGCTAATTGTTACACCAAGGCTTTGGCCGTGTCCGGTTACGCCGTCATCTATATGAACGCCTGCGCCACGGACGTAGAGCAATGGTGGCAGTATCAAGCTATTCGGTAGATTTACGTGAGCTGTAGTGGGACCTGCGGTGGTACTACGTGAAGCCGGCCGCGGTGGTCTAGCGGTTCTAGGCGCTCAGTCCGGAACCGCGCGACTGCTACGGTCGCAGGTTCGAGTCCTGACTCGGGCATGGATGTGTGTGATGTCCTTAGGTTAGTTAGGTTTAAGTAGTTCTAAGTTCTAGGGGACTGATGACCACAGATGTTAAGTCCCATAGTGCTCAGAGCCATTCGATCCATTTGACTACGTGAACATTATTACGGCCCACCTGCATCGCTTTATGCTTGATAAATTCCCAACCGACGATGGTATTTTTCAGCGGGAACTGTCTGTTGATCTTTGACGTAAATAAATGTAACGCATAGCACGTAAGTAGGCGATGAGATTCGTAAATCACTGGAGCAGTAAACCCGTAAAATACCTAGAAGGTATCGTCCTAAGCGACCCAAAAGTGGAATGTCCACATAAAACGAATTGTAAGAAAAGCAGCTGCCAGAGTGATTCACTGAGAGAATCTTAAGGGAAAATAGAAGGGTTGCCCAGAAAGTAATGCACTTTTTTTTTCTTCAACAATTCTTTATTGAACATAATGAAAATTACACACTCGAAAGAATGTTGTTTTATCTACACACCCTATTTTTCCACGTAACCTCCATCCCGTTCTATGGCCTTCCTCCACCGCTAAACAAGGGTGTGTATGCCCTGTCGGTACCAATTCTGGTGGCGGAGCCAATGCTTCCCTGTGTAAATCACCTCCTCATCGTCCTCAAAATGTCTTCCACGAATGACACCATTTAATGGCCCAAACAAGTGGAAGGCCGTGAATGACAACATCAGTCCGCTGCAACATGTCAGGTGTGACAGTGTGGATAGTCTCCCCGACCTCTGCAAATCGTGGAGCTCCGCCGAACAGCCTTCTGATGACCTCACCCTCCGTACCCAGCGAGTAAATGTACTTCTGTCGGCAGCAGATGCTCCGTAGACTTCGCACAAGCGCTCGTGAATATTCCCCCAGTTTCTTTCTCTCCAGTGAGAAATTCATTGACAGCACATCGCTTGCAATGTACAGCACTTACAGACACCATATTGATACTGTCCTGCAGCTACGCTATCTGTCGGAAGTGACAGGAACTTGCCGCGCTCACTCAGGAGACTTCAAATAACACTTACGCAATGTTTGTAGCATTGTTTTCGGCTGAGAGGGGAAAAAAATCAGTGCATTACTTTCTGGGCAATCCTCGTAATTCATCCAAGAAAGAAATGGCTAACGAAACTCTCGTTCGAGCGATTCATGAGTGTTGTTGAGAGATGAGTTATTAGAAGAGATGAAGGAGATCCAGCAAACAGATTCGCATTATGTTGCGGGATCGTTTAGTCGATGCGAGAGCGTTACTGGCTTCCTCAAGAAACGGCAGTCGCAGACGCTACAAGAGAGGCGTTGTGCTTCACGGAGATACGTACTATTGAAATTTAGAGAGCTTATGTTCTAAGGAGAGTCGGGCAACATATTTCTTCCGCCAACATACGTCCCACGAAATGGCTACGAAGAGAAAATCAGAAATTAGGACTCTTGCCGAGGTTTGTCGACAGCCGTTCTTTCCGCGTACCTTTTGTGGTGTCACCGCCAGACACCACACTTGCTAGGTGGTAGCCTTTAAATCGGCCGCGGTCCGTTAGTATACGTCGGACCCGCGTGTCGCCACTATCAGTGATTGCAGACCGAGCGCCGCCACACGGCAGGTCTAGAGAGACTTCCTAGCACTCGCCCCAGTTGTACAACCGACTTTGCTAGCGATGGTTCACTGACAAATTACGCTCTCATTTGCCGAGACGATAGTTAGCATAGCCTTCAGCTACGTCATTTGCTACGACCTAGCAAGGCGCCATAACCAGTTACTATTGATGCTGTAAACATGTACCGTCAAGAGCGATGTTCACCAATTATGGATTAAAGTTAAGTATTCAAACAGATACGTACTATTTTTGCTAGTCTCAATTCCTTGTCCTGTTCCAGACCTCACGCCAGCCTGCGTGAGCTTAAACGCGTGCCTTTCGGCTTCCTGTCATAGCGGGTTGGCTGTCTTGCCAATCCACAACACCTTTCATGTATGGAACAATGAATGGGGAAGAGGAAAAGGTGCCAGAAGTACGCTCCATCACATGCCTTAGGATAGCTTGCAGAATATAAAAAATGGCTCTGAGCACTATGCGACTTAACATCTGAGGTCATCAGTCCCCTAGAACTTAGAACTACTTAAACCTAACTAACCTAAGGACATCACAGACATCCATCCCCGAGGCAGGATTCGAACCTGCGACCGTAGCGGTCGCGCGGTTCCAGACTGAAGCGCTAGAATGCAGAATATAGATGTAGATGGAGGACTAGCAAAGCGTTTAAGGCAGCGACATAAAAGACGAACCTCTGGTGTTTGACGAGATAACACTGAACAGTGCAGGATATACTCGGTGGGTTATTCAGATCATTCTGTTCCCGTTCAGGGAGATGCCTTCTTTGTGCAGGGCAATACCAGTGTAGCTTCCAAGATTATGTATGTCGACCAGCTACTTCGGCTAGCCCGATCGCCTGACCAATTCCCATTAAACACGAGTGGGGCATGATGTGAAGGCACCTGGTGCCGTCTACATTATCGGTCGACGTCCTGGTAAATTGCGGCGAATCTGTGTGATAATCTCTTCATCTGGCTGCTGGACTGTACTGCATATAGACGATGCAACGTAAGTTACTGAAATTGTTGTCCAAGACGATCTGTCCGTAGGCGTATGATCCTGCCATTATGAGCACAGTGCACAATACTAATAAAAAATGAGACGTGCGCACACTGTTTCAGGATAACCGACGAAATAGAATATACAGAAAATCACTGAAAGATTTGTTGAGGTCTAAGACTAGCTTGCCACGAATCTAAGTTCAGTGACCTTCGAAGCGTTCCTCCTGTTGCTTTTATGTCACTCCTTTTTCATACCTGCGGCGAATATCTTGCTCTATCCAGCTCTGCGCAAACAGGATGTGCGAAAGTGAAGCAATACCGCCACAAGCGCCAAACCTGGTTAGACGGGAAGGTGTAACATATTAAGCAAGACTGACCTTGCGCTGTCCTCCTGCGGTCACCTGCGTATCAAGGACTCGTGCTGCTAATTTTACTTTCAACTTTCTGAACTGTCATGAAACTTTTTACTGCACATACAATAATGGGATTTTGTCGTTGTAACTCGATGGTTAAGAGCCAACCAGAAAACCAAAAATCTCGGATTCGATCACTGGTCAATCCTAAAGTTTTTATCTATCACTTTCCACTTCTTTCACGTCTGGCAATGTCTGTTAATGTGAAAAATGGCGAGTTGAACCGTGGTTCGGAATCCACGTTAATGTGTGCCCCCCCCCCCCCCCCTATAACTGACTGGGTAAGTCAGCTCAAAGGTTGGAGCCGGCCGCGGTGGCCGTGCGGTTCTAGGCGCTTCAGTCCGGAACGGTGTGACTGTTACGGTCGCAGGTTCGAATCCTGCCTCGGGCATGGATGTGTGTGATGTGCTTAGGTTAGTTAAGTTTAAGTAGTTCTAAGTTCTAGGGGACTGATGACCTAAGATGTTAAGTCCCATAGTGCTCAGAGCCATTTGAACCATTCAAAGGTTGGAGGAAGGCAACGGTAAAGTATCTCCACCACCTCCAACAGGACCACGACAAGCAAAGCACTGTTGTGTTCAAAAGAGTATTCGGAGTGATGATTGGTTTACTTGCTATAGAACCGTACCAGATTCCCCTCACCTATATCACTCATATAGACAGGGTGTGTAGGGCACAACTAGGACTTACATACGTAAGCAGGAAGACGCAACTCTCAACCGTCTTCGAGAAAACTGAGTTTGAAAATTTTAGTGGTGCCTATATACTTTTACCTGTCTCAATTATAATTAACATGCAAGGAGGCCGTGGCCAAGCGACTAACCGCTTAGTGTCATTGCGCCAGATCTCTGAATCGAATCTCACTGCCCGAAGAACTTTTTAATTTGGCGAGTTATCTGCACCGATATCAGATGATATGCTTCGGAAATCGCGGTACGCCGCTAAATTGTGAGACGACCGAGAACCGTTTATGAATGTAAACCAAGTTTGTTTTGCAACAGACACATTGAAACAACCATGCAAATGCAAAAATTCGGGATTCATTACATGTGCTGTATGTCGCAATAATTATTGTCTCCCATGTTTCTACGAACATTATCATCCTGATTCATGGAGTGCACCGTAGGTTACACATAATAATTGCCATAAAGGACTTTACTGATCTGATCGAAAGCTCAAGTGCATACTTTGTTTCCAATCTCTCTAAGAATAAACATTTTCCTTTTTCAGCATAAAGACTAGCAAAATAATAATTAATTACTGAATACTGATAATTTGCTACGTCATAATAAATTTGTTGTTGGAATTACTTGAGAATAGAGAAACTGTATCGACAGCGAGATACTATCCAGAGACCTCGCGTTTATAAAAGTAAGAGCTTACACGCTCGGCTGCGGACTCTGAACATAAGCTTCTGTACAAAGTATAGAAGCCTACAACAAACGGCCCAAAGTTGTGTCTTCCGTTTTGCATATGTTAAAGTAGTGGTCGTACACTACACACCCCGTCAGTATGAATCATATCGGTGAGGAGAAGTTCGTACTGTCTCCTTGTTAGTATATTTGGGATATAAATAATTTTCAGGGCTTAATTTCTTTCAAATACTAAGTGTGTAGTATTCATCAAATACACTCCTGGAAATGGAAAAAAAACACATTGACACCGGTGTGTCAGACCCACCATACTTGCTCCGGACACTGCGAGAGGGCTGTACAAGCAATGATCACACGGACGGCACAGCGGACACACCAGGAACCGCGGTGTTGGCCGTCGAATGGCGCTAGCTGCGCAGCATTTGTGCACCGCCGCCGTCAGTGTCAGCCAGTTTGCCGTGGCATACGAAGCTCCATCGCAGTCTTTAACACTGGTAGCATGCCGCGACAGCGTGGACGTGAACCGTATGAGCAGTTGACGGACTTTGAGCGAGGGCGTATAGTGGGCATGCGGGAGGCCGGGTGGACGTACCGCCGAATTGCTCAACACGTGGGGCGTGAGGTCTCCACAGTACATCGATGTTGTCGCCAGTGGTCGGCGGAAGGTGCACGTGCCCGTCGGCCTGGGACCGGACCGCAGCGACGCACGGATGCACGCCAAGACCGTAGGATCATACACAGTGCCGTAGGGGACCGCACCGCCACTTCCCAGCAAATTAGGGACACTGTTGCTCCTGGGGTATCGGCGAGGACCATTCGCAACCGTCTCCATGAAGCTGGGCTACGGTACCGCACACCGTTAGGCCGTCTTCCGCTCACGCCCCAACATCGTGCAGCCCGCCTCCAGTGGTGTCGCGACAGGCGTGAATGGAGGGACGAATGGAGACGTGTCGTCTTCAGCGATGAGAGTCGCTTCTGCCTTGGTGCCAATGATGGTCGTATGCGTGTTTGGCGCCGTGCAGGTGAGCGCCACAATCAGGACTGCATACGACCGAGGCACACAGGGCCAACACCCGGCATCATGGTGTGGGGAGCGATCTCCTACACTGGCCGTACACCACTGGTGATCGTCGATTGGGGACACTGAATAGTGCACGGTACATCCAAACCGTCATCGAACCCATCGTTCTACCATTCCTAGACCGGCAAGGGAACTTGCTGTTCCAACAGGACAATGCACGTCCGCATGTATCCCGTGCCACCCAACGTGCTCTAGAAGGTGTAAGTCAACTACCCTGGCCAGCAAGATCTCCGGATCTGTCCCCCATTGAGCATGTTTGGGACTGGATGAAGCGTCGTCTCACGCGGTCTGCACGTCCAGCACGAACGCTGGTCCAACTGAGGCGCCAGGTGGAAATGGCATGGCAAGCCGTTCCACAGGACTACATCCAGCATCTCTACGATCGTCTCCATGGGAGAATAGCAGCCTGCATTGCTGCGAAAGGTGGATATACACTGTACTAGTGCCGACATTGTGCATGCTCTGTTGCCTGTGTCTATGTGCCTGTGGTTCTGTCAGTGTGATCATGTGATGTATCTGACCCCAGGAATGTGTCAATAAAGTTTCCCCTTCCTGGGACAATGAATTCACGGTGTTCTTATTTCAATTTCCAGGAGTGTACTACGATAAAGTTCTCTGGCTTATGGACCAGCATTGTTAACTGTCCTCTCTTGATTGGTTTTCTATCTCTCCAGCAAAAGAGAATTATATGATGATATGAGGCCGGCTCCACATTGCGGCAGTTGGTGATTGTCCAGCAGTTGTCTGTAGACGCACTACTTGGCGAGTTGCTCGCAGAGCGGGAAGCTTGCTTATACAGCATGTGCCTACGTGCCAAGTCTTAACTATACGTCAGTAGTGGCGTGGGACGGAAGAATCCCAGATTCAGAAAACCAGAAAAGTTACAGAAATTTTACTTGCAGCTTATCTAATTACGATGCTTTAATTCAACCAGAGCAAAAAATAATCGGGAACTCAAAAAAATTCAAAAGACTTCACGCTTTGTTTTCGATTATTCAAGCTGATAAGGCGTCGAATTTCTTTTCAAATAGAGAGAACCACCCTTGCCTCATGTTTATTGAATCTATTTCCACTTCCTGTGCTATTTGTTTTTGTTTCTATGCACATCATCATCATGGTCACTGTCAACCATTTTACATCGACTGCTGATTAAAGACTATCTCTAGACTTTTCCATACCTAACGGTTTCCAGAAATACACATCCAGGCGGCTGCTGCTGCTGCACCGTATTTTCCAACGTCATCTACCCACGTTCAGGTGGTCGCTCTTTTGTTGTTTTCTCGTCGCACAGAAATCAGTAAAGAACTTCTTTCGTCTATGTATCATCCATTCACTTGGTTCGCGTCACGCCAACCTCCATTTCGTTTTCATTACACTCGTAATTACGTCTATCGGTACTGTCTGTTTCCTTATTTATTCGTTTGGTTTTTTTTCCTTCTCCCTGTGGAAACAACACGCGCATTTCTCCATTATGTACTGTACAACTTTGTTGTTTTTCAATAGTTTGGCATTCAAAGTCTATATCTATGTCTCATTGCTCATGGAGTTTCCGAAATTATCCACTACATCATTTAATTTTGTTGTTAGAATTATATTAATACCTTCAGTTGCTGACGGGCCTTGATATATATCGACGGGGATAGGTGAAAATGTGTGCCCCAACCGGGACTCGAACCTGGGATCTCCTGCTTACGTGGCAGACGCTGTATCCATCTGAGCCACAGAGGGCACAGAACACTATCTTGCGCACGCCTCCCGCGAGACCCACATTCTCACCTCATATGTCCACACACTACATTCGTAGTGTCCCTACCCAACACACTCATTACTCGTGGAAGACATTCTTACCAAGTCGAGTAAGAGTTCGGGGAATATGTGTGTATCCGCACAGAAGAAGAAGGTCATGGCCGGTATGGCCAGAACTATATACTTATATGGATATGGTGTCTGTTCTGTCGAACATGTCCGACAGAACAGACACCATATTGATATAAGTATGTAAATTTGTTGTGGTCTTCAGTCTGAAAACTGGTTTGATGCATCTCTCAACGACATTTATCCTGTGGAAGCCTCTTTGTGTCTGGATAAGAACTGCAACCTACACGTACGTAAACCTATTTACTGTCGTTAGACTTTATCCCCCCTCTACGATTTTTACACCACATACTTCCCTAAGTTACCAAATTACTGTTTTAGTCCAGAAGTACAATTATTTTCTTTATTCTCCAGTCTGTTTCGATACCTCCTCATTAGTTATTCAATCTACCCCTCTAATCTTCAGCATTCTTCGGCGGCATGTCACATATAAATGCAACGAGTATAAGTGCAGTCATTTTATGTATGGAGCTTTAATAAGTACTCACGTCGGTGTGTTGATTGTTTCTTCCCCTTCGTCGACCAGTCTTCTCACAAACACACCATAAACTTTACGACCTGGTGTTTTCTGAACAGTTACAACTACGTCATTAAGTGGACTACATCCCTTTGTATAGACCAACTGTGTTACGTCCATGCATTCACACTTCAATGCCAGACGTGCTGCCCAGGGGAGGATAAGTATTAATGGCTTGCTATTGCCACATGTTCTTGGAGGTTGGTTGCTACCAACCTAAAAACATACCTCTCCTAACAGCTGTAATTATAGTATATCACTGAAATACATACCGATTTGTTCAGCAGACCACCCTCAGTCACCAGTAGAAATATCTGCACTTCTATCCCTAACAGCCTGTATATTACGTAATAACCACATGTTTAATAGCGTGTTGATCCACCTTTGGAACTCAATGCAACAATGATTCTGCATGCCGTGGATCTGACCAATTCTTGGAAGGTTTCGGGAAGTATGTGGCACTCAAAATCGTCCCAGATATGTTCTGTTAGGTTCAGATCAGGCGAACCTGAAGGCAAAGATGCTAATGTGAGACCACTTTCATGGTCCTCGAACCAACTTTGCACAATCCTGGAATTGTGATATGGACAGTTATCCTGCTGGAAGATGCCATCGCAGTGGGGGAAGACAAGCTTGAAGGACCGCAATAATGTTCACGTAGTCCACAGGGGTCGTGGTAGCGTCGGTCACTGCCACAGGACCCATGCAAGCTCAGGTAAATGTCCCACAAAACATAACACGGCCCCAGCCGTCCTGCATCTATAGCAAGGTGCATGTTCCGAGAAGTCTTTCACCAGGATGACGACATACCCGAACACAACTGTCGACCTGGTACCGGTATGACAATGTTATTGGATAAACGTGTGAACACGTAGGGGTCGTCCGTTGCGGAGCCCCATGGTCAACAATTTGCACCGAACGGTGTTCTCTGAAACCCTTGAGAGTGCACCGCCATTGTGCTATGTACTGATCTTCGCCTACCTCTTTTACAGAGCGGCAAGCCTCCTACATCCACTTTCCGTGGTGAGACACGGACATTCAACGCTCTGTCGCCTATTCGTAGTTTCACCGTTCGTCACAGACTCCATAGATCCTGAAGAGGGTAGCATGTGAAAGGGTGACCAGTTTCGCTATTTCCTACTTGCTCGTTCCCAGGTGCCGGGCCATAACAATGTTCCCTTCGCAAAGCTGTTTATTTCAGTGGAATTCCCCACCTGCGACACGTATAGTCGCTGGAATGATTCCGTATCCGGTTATTCAGGGCTGCCAGAAACAGTCTTAAAAGCTTATAAGGGTACTGCAGGGGATTGTTGTGCTGAGAAATAACTGTTAAGGAAAAATCGATATATTTCATCGTTTCAGAGTTATTTAGCACTGGATTAGCCAATCAGATCGTCGCGCAAATTCAAGCAACCTGGCAGGGTGTGTGTCACTATTCTTCTATTGGTTTCTACAAACGGAACAAATGTAGCTTTTGCTCACCTAGCTTAGATTTATCACTTCCGAAAAAGGCACATTTTAACAGGTAATGAGCATTTAGGGAAGTGGTAACTCGGTAACCCACAAATGTCTGTGCATTATTGCATGTTAGCGCCTGCAAGTGCCCGAATTTCCGCCCGCAACGACCTGATCGTCTGACTTCAACGCCAAATAGCTCGGAAATGGCGAACGTATCGAATTTTTTTCTTAACGATTATTTCTCAGGGCAACCTACACTGCAACACCCTTACAAGCTTGTCAGCCTGTTTCTGACCGCCTCGTATAGTTTTGCAACAGGCTGCATTGGATCTTGCAGTGCCATTAGTCATCATGTTTTGGCTCACCAATTTGTGTGTGTGTGTGTGTGTGTGTGTGTGTGAGAGAGAGAGAGAGAGAGAGAGAGAGAGAGAGAGAGAGAGAGAGAAAACAGTAACGCCTCTAGACATTCTCTTTGGGTAAGCTGGAATGTGCGCCTTCCTTTCTCACCTCCCAAGCTGTCGAAACGCACGGTGCATCGGCATGCGCAGCTTCTGTCTGCAAGGAACTCCTGAATCCAGTCACAAAACCGGTTCGACAGTCGGCAAGCTCATATTTCGTTCACTAAACGAGAGAGCGACATTATATCGAATGCCTCCCAGCTGTCAAGGAACACAGCACAACCTCAGTGCCGTTGTTTACAGTGCTCTGGATCTCATGGACGAACAAGGCGAACAAAGTTTCGCAAGATGCCTCTTTACGGTATCCATTTTAAATCCTACGGAGTAGCTCCTCGTTCTCCATAAAGGTCATAATGCGTGAAAAATAAATCTCTTCCTTAATTGTACAACGTATTGACATCTGCGATACAAAGCAACTGTCAAGTGACGCTTTTTGAAAAAAAAAATGGCAATGAGCTGCGCTTGTTTTTTCCCACTCGCCTGGCACCCCTTTTTGCTCCAGCGATATCTACTAGACTGGTGTGAGTTAGCCGCGGGCGGCATTCCTCAAGGTGAGGAGCCAGGTGGCAGTCACCTGCGGAGGCCGGAAACCAGTGTGTAAACAGAGCGGGCTCTGTGTAGAAACCGACGGGGTGGGCGTAGAGGATCGAGTCGTCGGTTCGCAGCTCGTCTCGTTTGTTTGCACGCGCGTGCGTAAACACGGAACACAAATAGCGAGCCTGCCTCTTACGATGCATGTGTATGTGGTATGTGGAGAAGGGAGTGGGGGTGGTGAGGAGGGGGGGGGGAGGGTGTTGGCACTAGGCAGCTATGCGCAGCCTGGCGGCAGGCGGTAGACATCGGCTCTCGTGAGCGCCACGTATCACGGAAAGCAAGCGCCTACAACCAAATTTAATTAGGGACTATTCATAAGATTTCCCTTATGTCCTACATGAGATGCATATTTTGGCCTCGCGGGATTAGCCGATTGGTCTAAGGCGCTGCAGTTAGGGACTGTGCGGCTTGTCCCGGCAGAGGTTCGAGTCCTCCCTCGGGCATGGATGTGTGTGTTTGTCCTTAGGATAATTTAGGTTAAGTAGTGTCTAAGCTTAGGAACTGATGACCTTAGCAGTTAAGTCCCATAAGATTTCACCCACATTTTGAACATGCATATTTTGTCACTGCCACAACTGCATCCACATTGACATCTATAACCGCAGGGTGGACAAAATAACTGTCCCAAGTAGAACACTGCCGGGAAAAAAAGTTAGTACACACTTTTAGAGGTTTCCACTTCACTCAAGATTCATTGATGCAACAGTGCATATGAAGTGCATGAAGTGATCACATTTACAGATAAATAGCACAAGCGGTTCTGAGGTACCAGATATCGACCCATAGTGGAACACCCATACTAGTACGTGGTGTAGCCTCAACGGGCGGCAATGCAGGCGCTGACTCTGGCATCCAGTCGATCGTACAGATGGAAAACACTGTCTGGGATACGTTATGCCACGCCTGCCCTATCTGTTCGCGCAGTTCTGTAAGAGTTGTTGGTTGACAAGTCGCACGAGTCACTTCTCGCCCCCATCATGTCCCAAACGTGCTCGGTTGGAGACAAGTGCGGAGATCGTGCTGGCCAGGGAAGTTGCTGTACGTCTTTCAGAGCACGAGTTTCATGGGCACCGTGTAGGTGAGCATTATCCTGTTGGAACAACGCATCCCCTTCCTGTTGCAAGAACGCAAAAGAATAAGCCTAACAACATTCTACACGTACCGAGCGCTAGTCCCCTCCAGAACCACAAAAGGTGAACGAGATTTGTTGCATACCGCATCTCAGGCCATAAGGTCTGGGATGAGGCTAGTGCGACTTGCACGAATGCAGTGTATGAGACAGTAGTCTATGTCGTTCCCACAAACGACCATCAGTTGCATCCAGACAGAATCTGCTTTCATTTCCGAACACCACGGCGCGCCGTTCCATCTTCCAAGTGGTCCTCTGAGGCCACCACTCGAAGCGTGCACGCCGGTGGAAGTGAAAGACGGACTAGAGGTGTGCATGCCCATAATCTCTTTGCTAATAAACGGTTGGTAACATTGCATGTTGACACGTCTGGGCTCATAATCCCTCTTATCTGTGCTGTAGTAGCTGTACGATCTGCCACTGTTGCCCTTACAATACGACGATCCCGGCGTGCATCTGTGCTATCCGCTCGTCCAGAATCTCCTCTACGGGTTTAAAAACGTTCACGTGACCAGTGATATCAGCATCGTTATACAACTGACGCAGCACGTTCCACTTGTGTGGCATTTCTCCGAAAGGACCATCGCCCTACTCGGAAGGCCACATATTGACCGCTTTCAAACGGGCTTAGTTGGCTGAAAAAGCACGAATGCGTCTCCGTGGCGTGTTTGCCTGCGTGATTCTCACTTTTGCACTACTCAGAGCCTTCTGGCTGTGAGCATTCCATATTAAAGGGTAGACACAGATGGAGCTCTGGAAGCTAAGCCGCCACGCCATCTGTTGGCGCACGACATCGAAACCATCAGTACCTCTACTACCCCCACGCGGCGTATGCCGTCTTCTGGTCAAAATCGACGTCGTCTTTCCAGGTGTAATAATTTTTCTTCCGGCAGTGTAGCCGGCCGGAATGGCCGAGCGGTTCTAGGCGCTACAGTCTGAAACCGCGCGACCGCTACGGTCGCAGGTTCGAATCCTGCCTCCGGCATGGATGTGTGTGATGTCCTTAGTTTAGTTAGGTTTAACTAGTTCTAAGTTCTAGGGGACTGATGACCTCAGAAGTTAAGTCCCATAGCGCTCAGAGCCATTTGAACCATTTTTGAACCGGCAGTGTATTTGATGCACCATAAGATACGCAAACCAGTTTACAATATCAGGCCCCGGTGGGAATAATGTGCGAGGCTAATCCCAAAAGTAAGGTCTCCTATTTTTTTTTCTAAGTACATAGACCTGTTTATTTCTACAGTGGCTTCCATCAGTTTACAGCTTGAACATTTAGCTATTTTTCGACATAATCAGCATTTCTCTCGATGCATTTTTGTAGACACTGTGGCAGCTTTTGTATGCCCATGTCATACCAGTTCGCCACCATGCTGTTCAGAAAGTTATGAACCTCTTCTTTGACCTCGTCGTCGAAGCTGAATCGCTTTCTGGCCAAATGTTCGTTTAACCTAGGGATCAGGTGATAGTCATTGGGCGCCAATTCAGGACTATGGGGGTTCAAATGTTCAAATTTGTGTGAAATCTTATGGGACTTAACTGCTAAGGTCATCAGTCCCTAAGCTTACACAGTATCCTAAGGACAAACGCACGCACCCCTGCCCGAGGGAGGACTCGAACCTCCGCCGGGACCAGCCGCACAGTCCATGACTGCAGCGTCTCAGACCGCTCGGCTAATCCCACGCGGCAGGACTATAGGCTGGGTGAGTGATTATGTTCCACTGAAACTGTTGCAGGAGTGCAACGGTTTGCCGAGCGATCTGTGGGCGGGCGTTGTCATGGAGAATGTGTACGCCCTTGCTCAACTTTCCTCTTCTCCGGTTCTGAATTGCCCGTTTGAGTTTTTTCAGAGTCTCACAGTACCTGTCAGCGTTAATTGTGGTCCCAGTGGGCATAAAGTTGACCAACAATACCCCTTTCCGATCCCAAAAAACGGTTGTCATGATTTTACCGGCAGATTGTGTTTCTTTGAATTTCCGCGGCTTTGGCGAAGAAGGATACCGCCACTGGCGTGATTGTTGTTTGGTCTCAGGTGTAAAGTGGTATGCCCAGGTTTCTTCACCCGTGACAATTGAGTCCAGAAAGTTGTCCTGTTCGGCTGCAAGGCAGTGAAGAAATGCGCGGGAAGCATCAACTCGTTGCCGCATGTGGTCCTCAATCAGCATGCGTGGCACCCATCTTGCGCACACCTTCCGGTAGTTCAATGTTTCCGTTAAAATTCTGTGAGCGGTGCTTCGGGAAACCTCAGGAACCAACGTGCCGAGATCATCCAGGGTGATCCAGCGCTCTTCACGCATGCTTTGCTCAACCTTCAATACTGTCTCCTCAGAAATTGACAGTCTCCCGCTCCTCTGTTCGTCGTGAATTTCGGTCCGACCAGCTGCAAACTCTCTACACTGCTTACGAACATTTTTGACATCCATGCACGACTCTCGATACACTTCCGTCAATTGGCGATGGATTTCAATCGGTGCAGTGCCCTTTGCGTTCAAAATCCGAATAAATGCCCGCAATTCGTACTTCGTGGTAACATCCTACGGGAGCACCATTCTCAACGGCTGCCAAGCCAAGACTGAGCGCCTCAGCGCGGCGTGCGCATGTTTACACACAGCGCGTGAAGCACTCTTCATAATAACGTAACCAACTGTCACACAAACAGAGTTCTGTACTTATAAAAAATAGGAGACCTTACTTTTGGGATTACCCTCGTATGTTGGGTTCAATTGAATGATAAATTTTCCGGGCCCCTTGTATTTTGCCCACCCAGTACCGGGTGTCTTTCCCATGGGTCGTCAATCGCTTTTTCTGTGATGTTTACGCCGGCCGCGGTGGTCTAGCGGTTCTAGGCGCTCAGTCCGGAACCGCGGGACTGCTACGGTCGCAGGCTCGAATCCTGCCTCGGGCATGGATGTGTGTGATATCCTTAGGTTAGTTAGGTTTAAGTAGTTCTAAGTTCTAGGGGACTGATGACCACAGATGTTAAGTCCCGTAGTGCTCCGAGCCGTTTTTTTCTGTGATGTTTCAGGAGATATTTGCATTTTCGTTTTTGCGAAGTGTAGCTGGAGTCAGCCCAAACAAATACCGCTCTTTACCTGTCTCGTGCGACGCCCAGCTTCGACAGAAATCACCGGTTTGCTTCTTATTACAAACGAAATTATTTTGAGATCGGAATTTTACATTCGCGTTCAACAGCGCGCCTCAAAATTAGTCTAATACAATATTTAATTTATCTTTATGTATTATCAGGGACAGTAAAACACGAAGAATAACGTTGTACTCCAGTAGCAACTGAGCACCGCTTCTGCATGGCGGTAGCAGTTAGCGCGGGCCAGGGCGGTGCTGTCTCTGGTGGAGAACTGGTTTGAATTTGTCCACCCAGTGATTTACTGTTCCTGATAATACATGTCGATAAAATGAATATCGCCCTAGACTAATTTGGGAGCTCTGTGCCGAAAGGGCACGTAAAATTTCGATTTAAAAATCATTTCGTTTTTAGTGGGTCACAGGCAAGTTTAAACGCAGCCAAAACCTCTCAGACAAACAGAAGTAAACGATGTCAAAGTTAGCGTAAGGAGGGCTATGCGTGAAGCGTTCAGTGAATTCGAAAATAAAATTCTATGTACCGACTTGACAGAAAATCCTAGGAAGTTCTGGTCTTACGTTAAATCAGTAAGTGGCTCGAAACAGCATGTCCAGACACTCCGGGATGATGAAGGCATTGAAACAGAGGATGACAAGCGTAAAGCTGAAATACTAAACACTTTTTTCCAAAGCTGTTCCACAGAGAAAGACCGCACTGCAGTTCCTTCTCTAAATCCTCGCACCAACGTAAAAATGGCTGACATCGAAATAAGTGTCCAAGGAATAGAAAAGCAACTGGAATCACTCAACAGAGGAAAGTCCACTGGACCTGACGGGATACCAATTCGATTCTACACACAGTACGCGAAAGAACTTGACCCCCTTCTAACAGCCGTGTACCGCAAGTCTCTAGACGAACGGAACGTTCCAAATGATTGCAAAAGAGCACAGGTAGTCCCAGTCTTCAAGAAGGAGTCGTCGAGCAGATGCGCAAAACTATAGACCTATATCTCTGACGTCGATCTGTTGTAGAATTTTAGAACATGTTTTTTGCTCGAGTATCATGTCGTTTTTTGAAACCCAGAATCTACTCTGTAGGAATCAACATGGATTCCGGAAACAGCGATCGTGTGAGACCCAACTCGCTTTATTTCTTCATGAGACCCAGAAAATATTAGATACAGGCTCCCAGGTAGATGCTATTTTTCTTGACTTCCGTAAGGCGTTCGATACAGTTCCGCACTGTCGCCTGATAAACAAAGTAAGAGCCTACGCAATATCAGACCAGCTGTGTGGCTGGATTGAAGAGTTTTTAGCAAACAGAACACAACATGTTGTTATCAATGGAGAGACGTCTACAGACGTTAAACTAACCTCTGGCGTGCCACAGGGGAGTGTTATGGGACCATTGCTTTTCACAATATATATAAATGACCTAGTAGATAGTGTCGGAAGTTCCATGCGGCTTTTCGCGGATAATGCTGTAGTATACAGAGAAGTTGCAGCATTGGAAAATTGCAGCGAAATGCAGGAAGATCTGCAGCGGATAGGCACTTGGTGCAGGGAGTGGCAACTGACCCTTAACTTAGACAAATGTAATGTATTGCGAATACATAGAAAGAAGGATCCTTTATTGTATGATTATATGTTAGCAGAACAAACACTGGTAGCAGTTACTTCTGTAAAATATCTGGGAGTATGCGTACAGAACGATTTGAAGTGGAATGATCATATAAAATTAATTGTTGGTAAGGCGGGTGCCAGGTTGACATTCATTGGGAGAGTCCTTAGAAAATGTAGTCCATCAACAAAGGAGGTGGCTTACAAAACACTCGTTCGACCTATACTTGAGTATTGCTCATCAGTGTGGGATCCGTACCAGATAGGGTTGACGGAGGAGATAGAGAAGATCCAAAGAAGAGCGGCACGTTTCGTCACAGGGTTATTTGGTAACCGTGATAGCGTTACGGAGATGTTTAACAAACTCAAGTGGCAGATTGCTGCAAGAGAGGCGCTCTGCATCGCGGTGTAGCTTGCTCGCCAGGTTTCGAGAGGGTGCGTTTCTGGATGAGGTATCGAATATATTGCTTCCCCCTACTTATACCTCCCGAGGAGATCACGAATGTAAAATTAGAGAGATTCGAGCGTGCACGGAGGCTTTCCGGCAGTCGTTCTTCCCGCGAACCATACGCGACTGGAACGGTAATGACAGTTGCACGTAAAGTGCCCTCCGCCACACACCGTTGGGTGGCTTGCGGAGTATAAATGTAGATGTAAATGTAGATGTAGGCTGACTCCGACTACACTTCACCATAAAGGCCCCGCACACTACAGAAAACGCGCCTGAAGACTCTTAGTAGAGACACGCTGTATACGACTACTCTGCAAGTCAAAGCGTTTGGCAGATCTTTCATCAAAACAACTTCCAGACTATTTCTCGATCGCTCCACTCTCGAGTAGGAAGTGGAGTGAATAAACACCTAAATATTTCCGTGTGAGCTCTGATTTCTCTTGTTTTATTACCATGGCCATCTCGCTGTGAGTGGGAGTCAACAAAATGTTTTAGCATTTGGAGGAGAAATTTGTTGTATGAAAAGATCTTGCCAGAACGAAAAATGTTTTTGTTTTAATGAGTGACACCCCAACTCGTTCATCATATACGTGACACTCTCTCCCGGTTTCGAGATAATACAAAGTGAGCTGCCCTTCCTTAAACTTTTTAGTGTCCTTGGTCAATCCTATTTCGTAAGGATCCCACAGCATGCAGCAATATTCCAGAAGAGGATGGACAAGGACCGTGTAGGCAGACACTTTGGTAGGTTTGCTGCATATTCTAACTGTTCTGCGAGTAAGTAGCCGTCTTTGGTACGCCCTCACCACATTTTATATGTGATGGTTCCGATTGAAATTGTTCGTAACTGCAATATTGCTTTCCTTACAATCGGGAATGGTTTTGTTTTTGCAACACCGTCCCATTCTGCTTAGTATACAACGTGGAATCCGTTTTGTCTTTTATTATTTTATTTTGTATAAAATTTACTTTTGATGCCTTACATAGCATGAAAAGGATGTCTCTCTTGGAAAGGCTGCAATCTAATTTTTAATCTGCTTTTTTACATACGTAGATATATTTTCTTTTATTTTTGATGAGTTTGGACATTACTGTACACAGAATCGCTACAAGGACCTTATGAACATTAGTACCTGGATCCGTCGTAACGCTCTTTGCACAGGGCCTTTTCTCACTGAGAGGTCTAGCATGTTATCGCAACCATTTACACTTCATATGCTTTTCTGAAGTTACTGCTCAAAATCATTTTCGGAGAAAGTATTTAGTACCATTTTGGTCGATGTTTTACATCTACCACCGACTTAAACCATGTAATTTCGCCAACATATGAAGGGTAGATTGAAGTCACCACCAGTTATAACTGTGTGAGTCGAGCACCTATTCCAAATGAAACGAGTTTTCCAAAAATGTTTCAGCAGCTATATCATTTGAATCGTGAGACCTGTGAAAGGAACCAATTATTAACTTATTCCGCTTTTCGGGTATAACTTCTTCCCTTTTACTAATTCGCTGCTACTATCTACTTCAATTTCAGTACAAACACGCCACCACCAGCTGAATTTAATCTATCTTTCAGAACGGCTTTAGACCCTTCCTAAAAACTGAACTTTTCTTCGGCTTTTAGTACCTATAACTATTTTTGATTCAGTGCTTCCTATGAGCACTTGGAGTCTGGTTCTTTCCCCACACAATACGACAATTTACAGCTGTCATACTGATATTTCCTACACCTACTCTTGTCCTGTTGTTTGGCACGTCAGTTGAAAATAGGAATTGCAGTATCTGGAATATTTATCATATTATACGCCCTTTAGAGTATTATATTTCCATCGGGTGGATTTAGGTCACTTAATTAAGGAAAGATGTATTGCACCAGGGTTGTGTGTTAAATCTGGTAAATTTTCATGAAAGAACGCAGAATTTTTGTTGCGCCTTCATGGTTGGTAACCATGATTATTCCAAGAATCGAATAAAAAATTTCAACAATGTTCAGCTTCCAGTTTATTGTTCACAGCCGTGTGAATTGGTCAGTGCGTCGACTGCGACTGAAAATGCAGAAAACAGAGTTTCTTGTTATTACTTAATATTTTCATTTGAAGGGATGGACTGGCGCACACATCAAAACTGAATTGGATGGAGTTGACACGGACTCTACACCATCATTGAAGACAATTTACTGCTGGGTTAATGAATTAAAACGCGGTCGCACAAGCACCGTAAACGAAGCGCGCTCCGGCCGATCTATTGAGGTCACCACAAAGGAATCCATTGACAAAATCTGTAATGTGGCAATGCAAGAACTCAAAATAAAGACTCGTGACACTGCTGAGACTTTAGGCATCTCAACTGAGCGAGCGCATAATATCGGCGCGATTGCTCACAGTCGACCAAACCGCATCCAACATTTCAACACAATATCTAGCCATGATTAATCGCAATCTGCAAGACTTTTTGCACCGATTTGTGACAGTTGATGAATCGTCGATCCGTTATTATACACCAGCGTCAAAACGGCAGTCTACACATGGGCAAAGGCAGGTGAAAGTGTACCGAAGAAGACAAGGACCATTTTGTCAGGTAGTAAGGTGATGGCCACTGATTTCTGGGATTCCCGAGGAGTAATCCTCATAGATTAATTGAAAACAGGCAGAGTCACAACTGGACTCTATTGTGCTTCATTGTCGGACCATTTGAAACTAAGTGCTCTTCCAGCAGGATAATGCACCATCCCACACATGAACGATAACAATGGCGCAGTTGCATGAATTCTGCTTTGAATTGCTTCCTCATCCACTCTGTTCAGCAGAGTTAGCCCCAGGTTACTTCCTACTGTTCCCTAACTTGAAACTTTGGCTTGCTGGGAAGTAATTTTCATCAAATGAGGAAGTGATTGTACCAGTCGATGAGAATTTTGCAGAGTTTGAAAGAACCTATTTTTCCGAAAGCTGGGGAATCACCAGACCAAGTGCTTCTCCCTCAAAGGAGACTCTGTCAAGAAGTAAAGTGAGTTGTTTACGAAACAAACGTTTTTTCTTGCTTTTTTATCAGACTTATGAAACCACCCTTCTTTGTGCTACACTACTGGCCATTAAAATTGCTACACCACAAAGATGACGTGCTCCAGACGTGAAATTTAACCGACAGGAAGAAGATGCTGTGATATGCAAATGATTAGCTTTTCAGAGCATTCACACGAGGTTGGCGCCGGTGGCGACACCTACAACGTGCTGGCATGAGGAACGTTTCCAACCGATTTCTCATACACAAACAGTAGTAGACCGGCGTTGCCTGGTGAAACGTTGTTGTCATGCCTCGTGGCCGGCCGGTGCGGCCGTGCGGTTCTGGGCGCTTCAGTCTGGAACCGCGTGACCACTACGGTCGCAGGTTCGAATCCTGCCTCGGGCATGGATGTGTGTGATGTCCTTAGGTTAGTTAGGTTTGAGTAGTTCTAAGTTCTAGGAGACTGATGACCACAGATGTTAAGTCCCATAGTGCTCAGAGCCATTTGAACCATTTTGATGCCTCGTGTAAGGAGGAGAAATGCGTACCATCACGTTTCCGACTTTGATAAAGATCGGATTGTAGCCTATCGCGATTGCAGTTTATCGTATCGCAACATTGCTGCTCGCATTGGTCGAGATCCAATGACTGTTAGCAGAATATGGAATCGGTCGGTTCAGGAGGGTAATACGGAACGCCGTGCTGGATCCCAACGGCCTCGTATCGCTAGCAGTCGAGATGACAGGCATCTTATCCGCATGGCTGTAACGGATCGTGCAGCCACGTCTCGATCCCTAAGTCAACAGATGGGGACTAGACAACAACCATCTGCACGAACAGTTCGACGACGTTTGCAGCAGCATGGACTATCAGCTCGGAGACCATGGCTGTAGTTACCCTTGACGCTGCATCACAGACAAGAGCGCCTGCGATGGTGAACTCAATGACGAACCTGGCTGCACTAATGGCAAAACGTCATCTTTTCGGATGAATCCAGGTTCTGTTTACAGCTTCATGATGGTCGCATCCGTGTTTGGCGACATCGCGGTGAACGCACATTGGGAGCGTGTATTCGTCATCGCCATACTGGCGTATCACCCGGCGTGATGGTATGGGCTGCCATTGGTTACACGTCTCGGTCACCTCTTGTTCGCATTGACGGCACTTTGAACAGTGGACGTTACATTTCAGATGTGTTACTATCCGTGGCTCTACCCTTCATTCCACCCCTGCGAAACCCTACATTTCAGCGGGATAATGCACGACCGCATGTTGCAGGTCCTGCACGGGCCTTTCTGGATACAGAAAATGTTCGACTGCTGCCCTGGCCAGTACATTCTCCAGATCTCTCACCAATTGAAAACGTCTGGTCAATGGTGGCCGAGCAACTGGCTCGTCACAATACGCCAGTCACTACTCTTGATGAACTGTGGTATCGTGTTGAAGGTGCATGGGCAGCTGTACCTGTACACGCCATCCAAGCTCTGTTTGACTCAATGCCCAGGCGTATCAAGGCCGTTATTACGGCCAGAGGTGGTTGTTCTGGGTACTGATTTCTCAGGATCTATGCACCCAAATTGCGTGAAAATGTAGTCCCATGTCGGTTCTAGTATAACATATTTGTCCAATGAATACCCGTTTATCATCTGCATTTCTTCTTGGTGCAGCAATTTTATTGGCCAGTAGTGTACTTTTGGGTAATCCGTGGCACTCTCTGGCAGGGGAATCATAAAAGCTCTTTTTGTACAGAGCTGAGAATGATATGTTACAACCTTGCCTGCTACTCCTTCAGCGCGAGATAAAGAAAAACCGCACCTGTGCTGACAGGTCACATTGTTTGCAGTGAGTCACCGTTCGCTCAGAACTGAGTATTCAGCGGGAGTAAATGATGTCAGCTCACTGCAAACTGGCCACGACACTGACTCGTCAGCGCTAAATGCTTGCCAGCAGCCGCTTGTCAGCGTGAGATGCCCCAGCCGCCTTCCCGTCTGGCGCCGGTACCACCGCAGAGAAGGATGCCTGGCTCCCCGCCAGCTGCGGCTGCCCTCGCACTGTGCGTAGTGTTTGTGCGGCCGCACGCAGCACGCCACACGCGCGTCGCATGCTCACAGCTTGCTCAGCAGGCCTGCCAACGTCTCACAATGCGGCTGGTTTCCATTTTAGACGTGCTTCCAATATCTGGGTCGCCACTGATGGAGCAAGTCCGATGCTCAGTTAGCCAGCCGAGGCGAGGAGCCAATGTCTAGGCTAAAGGCTCAGACCTACGGTATCGGACGTCAGCTTTCAATCCTGATGTAGAGATATGTACGATATTGCACTGCCTGTGTTGTTCCGAATTACGATGCAATGTCGCTCTCGACATGCATGTATGGCCAAAGGATCACGTACTGCAGCGACTAAGCCGTTACGAAATACGTGAAATGTTTATTATTTTCAGCCATAATGGCTATGTTTGTGAACCGAGACTGTGTGGGATGATTATTTATTTCAAGTTTCTGCTACCAGTCACTTTTTGTTATGCTTAATCTAACATAATGCAACTCGTTTCGAACGTGTTCTGTTCATCTTCAGGCGTTTATACATACATACATACATAGAGAAATGTTACTTAAAAATCTAGAACAGTTTGTCCATCGTTTTTTACTGTAACTGCTGGTGTGGCATTTGGGGAGAAGGAGGGGGACAGTGTATGGCTAGAAATCGAAATCGGTGATGTCTTCTGCTGGTTTTCTTCTTTGTGGTTGACTAAGTATATCACAGCACAACATCGAATCAATTTGTGCAGTGAATTGCGTTGGCAATCAGTGACAAAATATAATGTGCAATAGTGTAATGTCAATCAACAGCTCCACCATTACACCAGTGATGCAAGTGAAGCAGCAAGATGATGAAATTGCTGTGATATACATAGTCAACCACAAAGAAGAAAACCAGCAGAAGACATCACTGATTTCGATTTCTAGCCATACACTGCCCCCCTCCTTTTCCCCAAATGCCACACCAGCAGCTACAGTAAAAAACAATGGACAAAGTGTTCTAGATTAATCTAGTTTAAGACTGTTTATTTTTAAGTAACATTTCTCTATGTGTGTGTGTGTGTGTGTGTATGTATGTATGTATTTATGTATAAACTCCTGAAGATGAACAGAACATGTTCGAAACGCGTTGTATTATGTTACATTAAGTAAATAGTAACTGGTAGCAGAAACTTCAAATAAATAACGTGAAATGTTTTCGCTGTAGGAATATGGACAACCACCATCTGTATAATGGAATGACGAAAATGACAATGTGTGCTGATCCGGGTCTCGAACCCGGATTTCCCGCTTATCGCGAACGGCGCCTTTCCATTGGGCTATCCGAGCACTTTTCGAGGCCATACCCACGATTCCACATGTTGTCAACCATGTGTCGACAACCGGCACTCGTACATCCGTTGTTTATATTCCCGTACAGGGGAGACATTTTAATTGAACAGGATGCGATAAGATATTTACAATATTGCAGTGCCTGTGTTAACACGATATACGTTGCAAGGTTCCTTCGGACTGTAATATCATATTTATCCGCCGACACCGGACAAGCAACTTTCAAGTAAAATGTCTTCCCTGTATGAGAATTTTCCTAATGGTTATACGAGTACAGGTTGTAGACACATGCTTGACGACATATGGAAATTTGGGTCTGACCGTGAGTGGTGCTCGCATAGCCAAATAGTAAGGCGACCGTTCGCGATGAGCGGGAAATCCAGGTTCAAATCCCAGTTCGGCACACGTTTTCATTGTCGTCTTTCCATTACACAGCTGATGGTTGTCCATATTTGTAACTTTGAATACAGTTCAGATAAAAACAACGCTACCAATTTTTGTGTTTCTATATTTTTTAAATGTAGGTGGTGGTGCTACAATACTCTGTAATGTAGCCTGAATTTTAAGTTAAGTTGGAAGGTGTCTGGTAAAATAGGAACTGATGTAATACAACTGCTCTGTAAGTGATTGTGGTCACAGGATATAAGATCAGAAGATCTGGATGTCCAAGTCATCATTGCGTGCCGGCCAGTGTGACCGAGCGGTTCTAGGCGCTTCAGTCTGGAACCCCGCGACCGCTACGGTCGCAGGTTCGAATCCTGCCTCGGGCATGGTTGTGTGTGATGTCCTTCAGTTAGTTAGTTTTAAGTAGTTCTAAGTTCTAGGGGACTGATGACCTCAGATGTTAAGTCCCATAGTGCTCAGAGCCTCATCATTGCGAGAAACAACACGCTTAGGGAATCTCTCTCGTTACAGTTCTATTGCTGAAATCAGTGTGTGGAAGGTTTGTTATCTTGTTAAAACCAAACGTCTTCAGCATTCACACGATACAGTTCAGACCAAAAAAACTCTCTTAACATACTCTTATTGGAGCAGCGTTGTCCGTGCACCGTTAATGCGTTTCCAATGCCAAATACGCCCACAGGCCAAATGCCACAGCACATGGTAGCTCGTTGTCGATATCAAGGGTTCTCATTATTACTAGAGGGTTTTATGTGCCGCAAATCCTGCAATTTTGCTTCTTGAGGAAGCCATTTAATTAGTGAACACTCTTTAGTAATGAAATCTTTGTCGGCTCTTTGTGTCGAGAGCACCATTGTAGAAATGCTCGGCGCTTCTGGTGATCGTTTGGCTTCAGTTCTTGTGTCAGTTGGATTTTAGAGGCAGATCTTTTTTGACAATTCACTGTATGCCGAGCCTGGGAATATCAAATAGTTGTGAACACCGGCAAACAGATTTCGCTGGACTTAGCAGAAACATTATCACTCACAGTGTCGATGTTTGCCTCGAGAATTTAATGTTGACAACTGAACCGGTTTTCTCAAATTTAGCGACCAGTGTCATCACAGTCGACTTTTAGGTGCATTACGTTGACAAAACATTCCACGGATTTCGCGAACAGTCTCTGCGCATCATTCAACACACTTGTAACATTGTTTCGCTCCGACAACACGCTGTGAAGCGCTCAATTACAAACCAGAAGGAAAACAGATGGAAATCTGGCAACGTTCAATGCTGCCAACTTACTTGAACGAAAATGGAGGGCATCTCAGAAGTTTCATTCTTTGTGTGTCCCCTTGAGAATACGAAAGAGATTAGAACATATGAAACAAATTAGTGATGAAGTTGAGTAAAAGTGCTCGTATGAGACGAATATAATGAATCTAGAGAGAAAACAATGGCGGCCTGTGACAGACCAGCCAGAAGACTGGTGACCTTATATATGACCTTTTCATATAGATTGATATACAGCACATTAGCACACAAGACACGGAGGCGCGCCAGACCCGGATCAAATTCACGTGACTAATTAATATCTTTTGGTTTGGTACAATGGCCACCTTGAATGTCATTTTTTTATCGGTTTTCGGTGTTCGTTTAGGGAAATGGGAATTGTCCTCAACCTGCTGCTTAGAAAATACGATGTACAAAGATTTAAATGCGTTAACATACAGGTCATAGTTTAAACGATTACAGACAAATGGCACACACGACTTCCCTCCATTAGATTAACTGACGACTTCATTCATAGGTGAGTTATCCCATCACTCAAGCGATATGGAAACAAACCTAGGGAGTGCCATAAATAGTATTTGCGTAAAGGTAAATCAGAATGCGGCGGTGGCAACTCCAAGGGTCGTTGTAAACATTTTTGCCTTCAAGTTCGCATTCAGTGCTGCTCGGTTCTGTCTAGGGTTTTGTTTTCCGGCTATGTTAGTTATGCGTTAACAGGGGTACACAGCAGTACTATGAATATGTTTGCTGATGAAGAGATGGCCAGTGTACATCTTACGTACGGGTTCACTGAATGCAATGAACGCGCAGCACAACGATCGTGTGCATAGCTGCTCTCGCATCGACAGCAATCACATCACAGCACTTCTGTATCTGTTTGAGGATTGTTGCATTTCTTTGCGTTTTGTGTTCTACACGTACGTAGGAATCCTGTCTGATCACGTGCATCCATTCACGTCCATTGTGCATTTAGACGGACTTGGGCAATTTCAGCAGGACAATGCGACACCCCATACGTCCAGAATTGCTACAGAGTGGCTCCAGGAACACTTTTCTAAGTTTAAACACTTCCGCTGGCCATCACACTCCCCATACATGAACATTATCGAACAGACCTTGGATGCCTTGCAACTTGCTGTTCAGAAGAGATCTCCACCCCCTCGTACACTTACGGATTTATGGACAGCCCTGCAGGATTCATGGTGACAATTCCCCCCAGCACTACTTCAGACATTAGTCGAGTCCATGCCACGTCGTGTTGCGGCACTTCTGAGTGCTCGCGGGGGCCCAAAACGATATTAGGCAGGTGTACCAGTTTCTTTGGCTCTTCAGTGTAGTTAGTTACTCAGAAACAATAGTGATTGCGCTAACAAACCGAATAAATCATAATTACATTGTTACTTTGTAATGATCAGCCGGAGACCGTGGGTGCCTTATAGCAAAATAGTCACAAGATATCCCTGTACAACTTCTGAAAGTTTGTCGGTGGGGTTCTGGTTCGCCCTGTGTTATTTACCTCTTAACCCTTTGAGCACCAATTTTATTTCAAAGACATCAAGGTATGGTTATTTTAATTAATGTCTTATTCAGAATTAACAATAGGAAAATAATATTTTCCGCCATTTCGTTTTCCAAGGGCCTGGTAGGGTGGGGGGTGGGGTGGGGTGAGGGGGTGTAGGATATACAGGATTGTTTACATGCACCTCCACGATTTCGCAAGACGACTGCGGAAAAACTAAAAGACACAGTGACAACAGACACACGTCAGTAGACGGAGCAGCTCCAAGTTTGCAACACACACTAAAGGTGCTCAAAATGGGTTTGGTTTGTAAAGTGGCAAGCATTAGTTGGTGGGTGCAAGTCGTTGACACGTGTCCTGGAAGGCGCGAAGGCAGCCCGCTTTGCGAGTGTGGTAACCAGGTTGCCTATCTGCAAGCGCGAACTGATTCGATGTGACACTACGGTGACGAGGGTTAACAATGTGTCTTGAAGACAGCTCAACCTAGAGATATAATCTTTAATTACAAGAATTCTGCTAACCATTATCAGGCTTCCATTCACTAGTGGGACACTGATACATAGCAATAACATCCAACAAATTAAAATTGCTTCTCTGATAACTTTTCGTGGGACACGTACACTCCTGGAAATGGAAAAAGGAACACATTGACACCGGTGTGTCAGACCCACCATACTTGCTCCGGACACTGCGAGAGGGCTGTACAAGCAATGATCACACGCACGGCACAGCGGACACACCAGGAACCGCGGTGTTGGCCGTCGAATGGCGCTAGCTGCGCAGCATTTGTCCACCGCCGCCGTCAGTGTCAGCCAGTTTGCCGTGGCATACGGAGCTCCATCGCAGTCTTTAGCACTGGTAGCATGCCGCGACAGCGTGGACGTGAACCGTATGTGCAGTTGACGGACTTTGAGCGAGGGCGTATAGTGGGCATGCGGGAAGCCGGGTGGACGTACCGCCGAATTGCTCAACACGTGGGGCGTGAGGTCTCCACAGTACATCGATGTTGTCGCCAGTGGTCGGCGGAAGGTGCACGTGCCCGTCGACCTGGGACCGGACCGCAGCGACGCACGGATGCACGCCAAGACCGTAGGATCCTACGCAGTGCCGTAGGGGACCGCACCACCACTTCCCAGCAAATTAGGGACACTGTTGCTCCTGGGGTATCGGCGAGGACCATTCGCAACCGTCTCCATGAAGCTGGGCTACGGTCCCGCACACCGTTAGGCCGTCTTCCGCTCACGCCCCAACATCGTGCAGCCCGCCTCCAGTGGTGTCGCGACAGGCGTGAATGGAGGGACGAATGGAGACGTGTCGTCTTCAGCGATGAGAGTCGCTTCTGCCTTGGTGCCAATGATGGTCGTATGCGTGTTTGGCGCCGTGCAGGTGAGCGCCACAATCAGGACTGCATACGACCGAGGCACACAGGGCCAACACCCGGCATCATGGTGTGGGGAGCGATCTCCTACACTGGCCGTACACCACTGGTGATCGTCGAGGGGACACTGAATAGTGCACGGTACATCCAAACCGTCATCGAACCCATCTTTCTACCATTCCTAGACCGGCAAGGGAACTTGCTGTTCCAACAGGACAATGCACGTCCGCATGTATCCCGTGCCACCCAACGTGCTCTAGAAGGTGTAAGTCAACTACCCTGGCCAGCAAGATCTCCGGATCTGTCCCCCATTGAGCATGTTTGGGACTGGATGAAGCGTCGTCTCACGCGGTCTGCACGTCCAGCACGAACGCTGGTCCAACTGAGGCGCCAGGTGGAAATGGCATGGCAAGCCGTTCCACAGGACTACATCCAGCATCTCTACGATCGTCTCCATGCGAGAATAGCAGCCTGCATTGCTGCGAAAGGTGGATATACACTGTACTAGTGCCGACATTGTGCATGCTCTGTTGCCTGTGTCTATGTGCCTGTGGTTCTGTCAGTGTGATCATGTGATGTATCTGACCCCAGGAATGTGTCAATAAAGTTTCCCCTTCCTGGGACAATGAATTCACGGTGTTCTTATTTCAATTTCCAGGAGTGTATTTCCCGACGCGAACTATTACCAGGCTTTCCTTTACCAGTGGAACATTTATACATAGCAATAACATGCTGCAAATTCCAGCTGGTTCTCTCATAATCTGTCGTGTGACACATACGTCCCGATGACAGTCAAGGGCTTAAAAGAGCACAATGGTCGCTTTGGAGCATTGTTGATCCTGTAGAACTAGTACCAGGTTGGCATGTGACTCCTCTCCAGTGACGTGTCTTGGCACTGAAGAGAGGCTTATGTGTTACTCGGTTGTCTGTAATCAGTGCACTAAGCTGGGTCGACTTGGAGACATGACAGATTGACAGAAAGGAGCGCTATCGTGATTGGATGTGCCCGCGACCACACCATGAATTAAGTTGCCTCAGTTTTCGTGTATCAACACGGGCTTTCTGGTGTGTCTACGAGGAATGGTGTACCGCACACAGCCAGTAGTCACAAAGAGATGATAACCGACAGGAAATCGGTGATCGTCACAGCTACAGAGACATATGCTGAATGCCTTTCTTCTTCTTTAACTTCATGGATTAGTCATTGAGCTGTCTTCACATATTGTCTGTCCATCTCTGCCTACGTCTTCCAGCGTCTCTTCCTTGTCGGTTTGTAAGCTGCGGCTAGTTTGGCCATTTGTTTACTGTACATTCTTCGTATCTGTTCGTGGCAGGTGTTGCGGCATTTGCTTATTCTGCTTTCAATTGGCTCTACTTTTAGTAGTCCTTGTCGCTCTGTTTCGTTTACTGAGTAACCTTTCCTTCCTCTTAGAAATTTCATTTCTCCACTGTATTTTCCCTTATGTTCTTTTAATAGGTACCCAGCATTCACTCCCCTGATGAAGTATTGTAAGAGCCACAGTTTTATAAACTTTTACTCTGGTTTCTTATTTGTAAATACATTATGAAAGGTGCCTCATATGCTTACAAATATAGCCATTTTTACATCTAGCTCTTTATTGCTGTCTAGATCAGTTTGACATCCGAAATAAGTGAAGGATGACACTTGTTCTAAAATCATATTATCTGCAATGATTTTGAGTCGAACCAGCTCTTTGCCCCAGAAAGCCATAATTTTAGTATTCGTTTTAGAAATATCAACATTTCATTGATCACAAAGGTAATTCAGGTGGTACAGAGCATATTGTAAGTCGCTTTTTTCGCGCATTATCAAGACATCAACTGCATAAAGTGAAAGATTTAACATGGAATCTTTTGATATTTTAATACGTTTTTTGTATTGTTGCCTCCAACCGATAATGTGCATGATGGGGTAATTAATAAAAAATTCTTAAATCGGTCGATTACTCCAGTTTCCCGGCGGCATCGTGAAGGTAGCACGATGGAAAGTCACAAGGCACATGAAAAATCCTCCGTAGTGTCTTATTTTGGAGAGTTTGCATCCAGTGAAGGTGGGATTTCGCTGCATTACTCCAGACAACACTAGCATAATCCATCATGAGTCGCAGGAAGAGCATGTAGATCGTGAGGCCATAACGGACAACGAGCACAGACCTTTCGTTGAGTAGGGGGTATAGTGCCCCTCGTCACTCTGACATCTTACTACGAATATCTTGGAAGCGTCTCTCCCAGGTGAGTCAAGACTAGGTATTTGACCGACGTGGTCCACTGGATTGGTTCGCCGAAAAGTTCCTCTTCTGAGAAGTATGGTCGATGTTTCTTAGATAATATCAACTCCCGGCTTTTGGTAGCATTAAACCCATCGAGCCATTTCGTCGCCCAGGTATCAAGGGTAACTCAGGCTTCTGGGATCACCGACTTCTCGTTAGCAGCACCGTATCGCCTGCATAGATGGCTCTAGTGACGTGACCTAGAGTTCGTCGGCAGGTCGGACGTATACAGAGAATAAAGTACTGGTCCCAGCATTGATCCCTGCGCACCGCAAGCACGCACATCAAGCATGGCGGATATTGCTCCGTCGACGCGAACAACGAACGTGCGTCCCTGAGGATATGTAGACTGTAGCACGACGTAGCAGGCGAGAAGCCCGGCTGAAAGAGCTTAAACAACAGTCCCTTATGCTAGATACTGTACAACGCACGAGCGACGTCTAAAATTACTGCACTGCAGAACTCCTTGTCGTTGAACACTGTGGTCGCCTCTTCCACGACACGAAGTAGTTGTGTCATAGACTGCCCCTGACGGAAGCCAAACTTCTCTAGCGGCAACAAATTATCTTCAGAGATTTTCAGATTGAAGTTAATCAACAGCAGAAGGCGCACGAATACTTTGCTCAGAACTGGCAGAAGGTTGACCGGCATATAATTCTTCGGTTCAGCTTGATTCTTACCGGGTTTGAGCACAGCTGTGACGACGACATGCTTCCACGGTCATGGAAATTGCTTCGTGTGGAGAATCTGGTTGAAGACTGAGGCTGTGAGTTCGTCGGCCTACCGCGGAAGTTACTGACTGAGTGAACGTGTGCGCCCACTTTTATCTGTGATCGGCGGATGAATCGTCATGTGCGCCCAGTTTGGCGGATTCAGGAAGTAGTCCCTGGTGTCAATTTTCTCCGTGGTGTAAGGCATAACTGTCGATAGATAGACAGGACTATTTCAGTATATATTGTGGCAGAAGCATAATAAGGTAATTGTTATGTGCACACTATATGTGGCGACTTATCGTAACTTGTGGCACCACGGCTGGACGCTACCCAGCTGGTGAAGGCCTATCTGCTTATAGCTGTGTACTGCGTCTGACAGTGGACACCACACTTCTATAATACCCGTATTTACAGTCTTTCAGGTCACCTTCCTTGAAGATAGATTTACTTCTGCTATTTCGCAAGACTGTGGTAGTTGACTTGTCTGCCAGCATTGGTCGCATGTTGGTAACAGCCTCCGCAGTAGCTGTCAGTCTCTAAGTACCAGGGACGTTCAATAAGAATGCTACACATTTTTGTATCGGCCAGTTTTGATAGAAAAACGCGGAATTTGTTGTGGGACATCGGGAAATATTCACGCTTCAGCGCCTTAGGTTCATGAAGTTCCAGTGGGTGACAGCCCTTTACGTAGCCTTCAGAGTGTCGTCTGTATCAGAGCTGCGTTCCAAGCTGACGGCTGCCATTGAATTTCTTTTGGCGGAAAACCAGAGCATCGCAGATATTCATAGTCTATAGAGACCTGGTAGTGAACAAAAGCACGGTGGGTCGTTGGGCAAAGCATCTGCCATCATCGCAACAAAACCTCTATTGGACTGTTGTTCCTCATCCACCCTACAGCTCGGATCTCGCTCCTTTCGACTTCCACCAGTTGGCCTAATGAAGGATGCAGTACATGGATAATTGGGAATTTATTGATGTAGCAGGTCATTGGCACCGACGTCGACTAGTAGAGTACCATGTGGGCATACAGGCCCTCCCAGTACGGTGGCGTAAGGCCGTCGCATTTAACGTAGATTATGTTGAAAATGGGACTTTATAACTAAAAGAGCGCGAAATAACACTAAAGAGCCAAAGAAACAGGTGCAGCTGCCTAATATCGTGTAAGGCCTCCGCAAGCATGCAGATGTGGCATGGACTCGACTAATGTCTGAAGTAGTGCTGGAGGGAACTGACACCATGAATCCTACAGTGTTGTCCATAAATCCGTAAGCGTACGAAGGGGTGGAGATCTCTTTGGAACAGCACGTTGCAAGGCATCCAAGATATGCTCGATAATGTTCATGTATGGGGAGTGTGGTGGCCAGCGGAAGAGTTGAAACTTAGAAGAGTGTTCCTGGAGCCACTCTGTAGCATATCTGGACGTGTCGGGTGCCCATTTTCCTACTTAAATTGTCCAAGTGCAGGTGATCAGACAGAAAGCTTACGTACATGTCTGTGATAGTCTTATCTAGACGGATCAGGAGTCCCATATCACTCCAACTGCACACGCCCCACGCCATTACAGAGCGTCCACCAGCTTGAACAATTCCCTGCTGACATGCAGGGTTTTAATGGCTCTGAGCACTATGGGACTTAACATCTGAGGTCATCAGTCCCCTAGAACTTAGAACTACTTAAACCTAACTAACCTAAGGACATCACACACATCCATACCCGAGGCAGGATTCGAACCTGCGACCGTAGCGGTCACGCAGTTCCAGGCTGAAGCACCTAGAACCGCTCGTGACATGCAGGGTCCATGAATTCATGAGGTTGTAGGTTGTCTCTATAACAGTATACATCTATCCGCTTGATACAATTTGAAATGAGGCTAGGTGCCAAGCTTTTCGTCGTGCAGTCATCAAGGGTACACAAATGGGCCTTTGGCTCCAAAAGCCCATATCGATGATGTTTCGTTGATTGGTTCACACACTCAAACTTGTTGATGGCCCAGCATTCAAATCTGCAGCAATTTGTAGAAGGGTTGCACTTCTGTCATGGTGAACGATTCTCTTCAGTCGTCGTTGGTCCCGTTCGTACAGGGTCTTTTTCTGGCCTCAGCGACATTGGAGATTTGATGTTTTACTGGATTTCTGATATTCACAGTGCAATCTTGAAATACACTACTGGCCATGAAAATTGCTACACCAAGAAGAAATGCAGATGATAAACGGGTATTCATTGGACAAATACATTATACTACAACTGACACTTGGTTACATTTTCACGCAATTTGGGTGCATAGATTCTGAGAAATCAGTAGCCAGAACAACCACCTCTGGCCGTAATAACGGCCTTGATACCCCTGGGCATTGAGTCAAACAGAGCTTGGATGACGTGTACAGGTACAGCTACCCATACAGCTTCAACACGATACCACAGTTCATCAAGAGTAGTGACTGGCGTATTGTGACGAGCCGGTTGCTCGGCCACCATTGACCAGACGTTTTCAGTTGGTGAGAGATCTGGAGAATGTGCTGGCCAGGGCAGCATTCGGACATTTTCTGTATCCAGAAAGGCCCGTACAGGACCTACAACATGCAGTCGTGCATTATTCTGCTGAAATGTACAGTTTCGCAGGGATTGAATGAAGGGTAGAGCCACGGGTCGTAACACGTCTGAAAGGTAACGTCCACTGTTCAAAGTGACATCAATGCGAACAAGAGGTGACAGAGACGTGTAACCAATGACACCCCATACCATCACGCCAGGTGATACGCCAGGATGGTGATGATGAATAAACGCTTCCAATGTGCGTTCACCGCGATGTCGCCAAACATGGATGTGACCATCATGATGCTGTAAACAGAACCTGGATTCATCCGAAAAAATGACGTTTTGCCATTCGTGCACCCAGGTTCGTCGTTGAGTACACCATCGCAGGTGCTCCTGTGTGTGATGCAGCGTCAAGGGTAACCGCAGCCACGGTCTCCGAGCTGATGATAGTCCGTGCTGCTGCGAACGTCGTCGAACTGTTCGTGCAGATGGTTGTGGTCTTGTAAACGTGCCCATCTGTTGACTCAGGGATCGAGATGTGACTGCACGATCCGTTACAGCCATCCGGATAAGATGCCTGTCATCTCGACTGCTAGCGATACGAGGCCGTTGGGATCCAGCACGGCGTTCCGTATTACCCTCCTGAACCCACCGATTCCATATTCTGGTGTCATTGGATCTCGACAAACGCGAGCAGCAATGTCGCGATACGATAGGTACGCTACAATCCGACCTTTATCAGAGTCGGAAACGTGGTGGTACCGATTTCTCCTTCTTACACGAGGCATCACAGCAACGTTTCACGAGACAACGCCGGTCAACTGCTGTTTGTGTATGAGCAATCGTTCGGAAACTTTCCTCATGTCAGCACGTTGTAGGTGTCGCCACCGGCGGCAACCTTGTGTGAATGCTCTGAAAAGCTAATCATTTGCATATCACAGCACCTTTTTCCTGTCGGTTAAATTTCGCGTCTGTAGCACGTCATCTTCGTGGTGTATCAATTTTAATGGCCAGTAGTGTAGTTCTATGGGAAAATCCCCACTTCATCGCTAGCTCGGAGGTGCTGTCACCCATCGGTCGTACGCCGTCTATGACACCATGTTCAAACTCGCTTTAATCTTGAGAACCTGCCATTGTAGCAGCAGCAACCTATCTACACTCCTGGAAATTGAAATAAGAACACCGTGAATTCATTGACCCAGGAAGGGGAAACTTTATTGACACATTCCTGGGGTCAGATACATCACATGATCACACTGACAGAACCACAGGCACATAGACACAGGCAACAGAGCATGCACAATGTCGGCACTAGTACAGTGTATATCCACCTTTCGCAGCAATGCAGGCTGCTATTCTCCCATGGAGACGATCGTAGAGATGCTGGATGTAGTCCTGTGGAACGGCTTGCCATGCCATTTCCACCTGGCGCCTCAGTTGGACCAGCGTTCGTGCTGGACGTGCAGACCGCGTGAGACGACGCTTCATCCAGTCCCAAACATGCTCAATGGGGGACAGATCCGGAGATCTTGCTGGCCAGGGTAGTTGACTTACACCTTCTAGAGCACGTTGGGTGGCACGGGATACATGCGGACGTGCATTGTCCTGTTGGAACAGCAAGTTCCCTTGCCGGTCTAGGAATGGTAGAACGATGGGTTCGATGACGGTTTGGATGTACCGTGCACCATTCAGTGTCCCCTCGACGATCACCAGTGGTGTACGGCCAGTGTAGGAGATCGCTCCCCACACCATGATGCCGGGTGTTGGCCCTGTGTGCCTCGGTCGTATGCAGTCCTGATTGTGGCGCTCACCTGCACGGCGCCAAACACGCATACGACCATCATTGGCACCAAGGCAGAAGCGACTCTCATCGCTGAAGACGACACGTCTCCATTCGTCCCTCCATTCACGCCTGTCGCGACACCACTGGAGGCGGGCTGCACGATGTTGGGGCGTGAGCGGAAGACGGCCTAACGGTGTGCGGGACCGTAGCCCAGCTTCATGGAGACGGTTGCGAATGGTCCTCGCCGATACCCCAGGAGCAACAGTGTCCCTAATTTGCTGGGAAGTGGCGGTGCGGACCCCTACGGCACTGCGTAGGATCCTACGGTCTTGGCGTGCATCCGTGCGTCGCTGTGGTCCGGTCCCAGGTCGACGGGCACGTGCACCTTCCGCCGACCACTGGCGACAACATCGATGTACTGTGGAGACCTCACGCGCCACGTGTTGAGCAATTCGGCGGTACGTCCACCCGGCCTCCCGCATGCCCACTATACGCCCTCGCTCAAAGTCCGTCAACTGCACATACGGTTCACGTCCACGCTGTCGCGGCATGCTACCAGTGTTAAAGACTGTGATGGAGCTCCGTATGCGACGGCAAACTGGCTGACACTGACGGCGGCGGTGCACAAATGCTGCGCAGCTAGCGCCATTCGACGGCCAACACCGCGGTTCCTGGTGTGTCCGCTGTGCCGTGCGTGTGATCATTGCTTGTACAGCCCTCTCGCAGTGTCCGGAGCAAGTATGGTGGGTCTGACACACCGGTGTCAATGTGCTTCTTTTTTCCATTTCCAGGAGTGTAGCAAATGCGCTAGACAAGTGGTGTGTTATACGGGCGTTGTCGACTGCAGCGCCGTATGGTGCCAGTTTACGTATCTTTGTATTTGAATACGTATGCCTATACCAGTTACTTTGGCGCTTCAGTGCATATGGTGTTTTGCAATCCTGAATAATATCAACCTGCTTTCAGGAAAAAGTGTTGGATTACCTATTGAATAACACTTTGATTTTGAACAGCATATAGTCAGTTTCTGGCCACGAAAACCCACTGTTGATTGCGGTGTGGTGTTGCAGCGCAATGGCGAGGCAGCGCGAGCCGGCGTCGCTGCAGGCCCTGTGCGTGCGGCAGGTGTCGGGCGCGCTGGCGGCGGTGTGCCGGCGGCTGCAGGACTCGCAGGCGCTGCCCGCGGCGCTGGCCGAGGCGCGCCGGCTGCGCGGCTGGCTGTGCGCGCAGCTGGCCGGCCCGGTGCGCACGCTGCTGCTCGAGGACACGGTGCGCCAGCTGGCCGAGCCGCTGCTCGCCGTCGCGCTGCTGCTCGGGCCCGACGTGCCGCGGCTGCGCGCCCACCTCTGCTGCTACTACGGCTGCCGCGGCCAGAGCGAGCTGCTGCGGCTGCTCGCCGAGCGCGGCGCCGGACTCCGCGAGCTCGAGGTACCGCTCCACTCGCTGTAGCTTGCCGCTACGGATTACAAGCTGTTTCTGATGCTCTCGGACCAGGAGACACAACTGTTCTTACAAAACACTAAATTCAGTAACTTTCGAAACCACGTGTCCTCAGAATCTTCCGCGGTGGCACCTCTGAATAAAATCTTCTCAGTTTTCAAGCTGCGTACATTCGAATAAGAGTCTTGAGTATTCGATGGCTATCAGCGAAGGCACGTAACGGTCTCCGTCTCCTCATACTCCTCTCTGGTCGAACATGGGGATTAGACACTTCCACTATCCTACATACCTATAAGTCCCCCATCCGCCCCGTCATAACATAACTATGTTATCCCCACCCCGCTTGGATCTCCCCACCTACTACAAATTCCTCCAAATCCTTTGAGCGCCTTGCACTCCGCCTCACTTATCGCATCTGTCTCCCATCCCCCATGAGGATCCTTCATGATCTCTTCCTCTTCCTAGAACGAATACAGATCCTATATGTATCCCGAAAACTGGATCCTCGCCCATCCTTTGGTTTCCCCCATCCTCTCCCACCCTAGCCCACTGCCGTGGCTGTACCACAGTGTCCCACCTGGTCTCCATCTCCACACGCTCCATACCTTCGCCCAAGGTGGCTTCGGCCAACTCCCCCTCCCAGATGATGTCCTTGTCCCTTCCATATACCCCTCCTACCAGATCTAATCCTTCCTTCTTCCCCCCCTCCACAGGGCTATCTCCCTCTCCCCCTTCCCTTCTTCCTCCTTTTCCCCTGCCGAACACTTTCTTTTTCCTTCCCCACCCCCTGGACTTCCAGATCCTTTCCTTCTCCCTTCCACTGCCCCCCCCTCCTACCCCCTCCTGGTTTCTCCCTACCGTCTCTCCCCCCCCCCTTTTCTTCCCCCCTACTCCTTTCACTTGGTGGTACGTCCCCTTCTGTGCACTGATTTTTAACGTTTTCGTTGTGGTGTCAGTGTTACTCCAGTGCCGTGTGCAGTGCTACGTTCCGCGAGCACTAGCAGTGTCGCCAGCATCATTCATTTGTGTTCCCACTGTGGTGTTTCTTTGTTTTCGTGTCGCCTCACAATGTTCATTCTTTGCATGTGTGTGTGGCTCTCGTCTATGTTGTTTTTAAATCTACCGTTTATACTCATCTACTTTTGTTCTTGTTTATTCATCACTTTATACCATTCTATGTTATGTGTTATTTTCTCATTTGACTTTTTTTTTTTCGTGTAACTCTCGTGGCTGAAGAGCGGCGTATTGTGCTGCTGCCAGCCCGCCCCATTTTGGGGAGTGAAATAACAATAAAGAAAAAAAATGACTATCTCTGGCATTGTCGTGAGGAGTAAAACCACTGACTGCCAGGACTTACACGGCTTTCCGCCTATATAGCCATGAGTGCGGCCTCTGGCACCAATGAAATAGGGTTGAAACGATCTGTGCACGAAAGGTGTGTTGGGTAGTCAAAGCAGCTACAGCCCACTGCAGAACTGAGTGGCGTCATGTGGCGGGAGGGGCCAGCGTCACGTGTGAAACTGCCTCACTCGCTTCCCTGCCAGTGTCAAGCATCTGTCCTTGCTTCCTTTTTATATCCAAATTACTCCCTCACACCCTACTAAATGTGTACCCTATGTCTCTGTTAAAATGCTTGCTGTTGATCCTAACCTCTACTGTCTCTTGTACTGGGTGGTTATAATTAAACTTTCGGTATTTAACACGTTATAACACGGAAACTAATCACCATACAAGTACCAAACTTGGTAGCATTAATGTCCAGCTAACGAGGTGCACGATTTCCAGGCGTCACATGCCACCATCCAGTTCCAACTATGGCCACCAGGTGCCGTGATCAGTCATCGTGATCCACAGCTTCACACACCTGACCAGTCGCAGTGCACTTGTTGATGTGTCAACATGAGCTTGGACGAAAGGAGCAGGGCATTATTAGTGAAGCTCTATTATCAAAACAACAATAATGTTGCAGCTGCACGTCGAGAATATCGCCGGCTGAAAGGATTACGGAAGGGTCCTCTTTCTCCACCTGCTGTGCAGAGCATGATGAAGTTCAAATCAACTGGAGAACTGGGCGTCGCTCTGGGAAGAGACCGATGACTGGTTGCACCACAGGTGGTTGATGAAATCGCTGTTGCTGATTGTCAGGCAGTGCAAATGCTGTGTCACAACATAACAGTTGAACATCCCGTGGTCCACAGTACACAAGGTGCTTACAACCATTCTCAGATTATATCCATACAAGAGCCACATCATACAGCATCCTGCACCGCAGGACGCACAACGACAGGTTGACTTCTTTCTCCACTTTCTCACAAGGATTGAAGTTGACGATAGCTGGTCCTGGACCGTCCTATGGATGGACAAAGTTCCTTTTTCTCTGATGGGTGAGGTGAACATCCAGAATTGCTGAGTGTGAGGATCTTCACCTCCATTCACTGTGCATGAAGTTCCTCTGTATGGTGAACTTGTCACCGTATGGTGTAGCTTCACACCTACGTTAATCATTGGCCCATTCCTTTTTTGACAGGTTGGCGCTCAAGGACCAAAGACGTCCAGTGTGACTGGCCAGTGTTACTATGATATGCTTTGCCAGCATGTCGTACCCACTCTACAAGAGAGAGGTGCATTGAACTCAACGGTTTTCATGCAAGATGGGGCCCCACTGCAAATCGCTTATGAAGTTCACACGCTTCTCCAAAAAACATTTGGAAATGATCGAATCATCAGACGATCATTTCCAAATGCTTGGCTGGCATGATCAACTGGTTTCACTCCCGCAATTTCTGGTTGTGGGGTTACCTGAGAGACAGGGTTTACCATGTGAACATTCACACATGTGCTGATCTGAAGCTCAGTAAATCAAGGGAGGTAGCCAGCATATCTATGGACATAATTCGTTCTGCTGTGCAGAATGCAATCCTGCGCTTTCATCTCTTCTGGGCACTGATGGGAGCCATATTGAGCCCCTTTTTGTAGCAGTATCGGTACTGGTATGCAGTGGTATGATGTACTGTAGCAACACATTGAAAGAGTATCAATTGAATTGATTCTGCATTATTTCTCTTCCCCATATACTTATCATTAATGGTACCAAATTTGATCCTCGTACAGTCATCAGTTTCTGTGTTATAACAATGTGTTAAACAGGATAGATTTAATCATAATGACCCAGTATAATGGAATCGCAGTATATTGACGCGTGAGCAAACATTCTCGTTCTTTCAAATTATATTTTGTGTCCATTTTCCAGGCAGTGCTCACCTATGGCCGACTTGTCATGCTCCCTTTGTTTAATATATCGCTTGTGCTCAGTACAACGCTCACCTTCTGCAAATGTCGTTTTGGTCCTCTTTGATTGGTGCCAGAGGCGGGAATCGTGGCTGTATAGGCGGAAAACCGTGTTAGTTTCTCCTGACGACAATGGCGGAGATAGCCATCGAAAGCTCAAGAATTTTATTCGAATTGACGCATATCAATAAATGAGAAGATTTTATTCACCCAGTACCATATTGCTCAGAGAGCTGTGCTGTTACAGGGTGTCCAGTGAAGGAGTCCAAGGTTTTAAAATTAAATATCTCGAAAACTAATATCGATAGACAAGTGTACCAAGGGATATGTTTAATGTGAAAGTTATAATAATGTTTTACAGAACTTTCGAAGTACAGAGTCCACCAGAAAAATGTATACAGACTTTAAGGAACGAAAAGTATTACGGTTTTATTCTACATGTAATAATTGCTCACTCACGTTGTACAACATTCAGTTTAGCACTTAGATGTTGATGAAGATGAGATGGAATGATTAGAACAACACAACACTCAGTCCCTGAGTAAAGAAAATCTCCAGTCAACCTGGAAATTGAGCTAAGGATTCCATGATCTAGATGCAGCGACCCTAAAACTTGAGTGCAGGCTGAAGACTGTTGCCTTGTAGTGGGACAATGTTGTGCACTATAGACTGTGCAGTGTAAGGCAGTTGCTGTGTGGTAGAGCTGTACTACAGTCATGCCACGAGATGTTTTCTAACAGGGGGGAGAGTGTCCGAGTAAGGGGAAAGTGCAGTGTGTGCATGCACAGCGCGGATTATGAAATCCTTGCAGCAAACATCTTCCTGTTGTTGGAGCTTGCACTAACGTGACACTGGCAGAGACATGCATTCTTATCGTGAGCTGTTACCTGCCGATGTGTACACTTTGAGTGTTCTCGTTCTACTTCCATACCACATATCATGGGACCGTAATCTTCATGCACCATAGCTTCAGGGAATGCTCTTTATAATCAGGCATATGTGATTACATGCAGTGTCATTATATTGGTGTTGGAAGACGCAAACGAGAAATCAAAAATAGTATTAAAAGTTTGCTTGAGAAGGTTGCAGGAATTGCTAGCTATAGAAATAGTGCATGTTACAAATACTTCCCAAGACTTCTCTGTTTCAGAAAAGATGGTGAAAGAAGAGAACAAAATGTTATATTTAGGTAATATTGATGAACAGGCTGTCAAGAGACACACAAATTCCATGTGAGGCTTGCTATTTATTTCGAATTTTCAGTACTGCAGAAAGTGACATGCTACATTTTTTACACCTTTCCTTCTGACAGTGCACTGTCAGGCTTGTTTAGCTTTGGTTGATCGTTTGTTTATTTGGCTATATGTTTACTGGTACTCTAGTGAGAACCTACTGACTTTGTGAATGTTTGCATTTGTCGAATTATCATCGATCATATTGACGTAACTTGTTAATATAACTGTTCACAGACTCACTAGCTGTAGCTTACAACTTACATGTTTGTGCATGGGCTTCAGATGTCGAACTGCACCTCCCATACAGTGATCGTACACAGTGCAGCCCCCACTACTACTGTTATCGCCTCCCCTATCGCACCATCTGTGCACATGTGGGCCAAGCTACACTGAAGAGCCAAAAAAACTGGTACACCTGCCTAATATTGTGTAGGGCCCCTGCGAGCATGCAAAAGTGCTACAACATGACGTGGCATGGACTCCACTAATGTCTGAAGTAGTGCTGAAGGGAACTGACACTATGAATCCTGCAGGGCTGTCCACAAATCCGTAAGAGTACGAGGGGATGATCTCTTCTGAACTGCATGTTGCAAGGCATCCCAGATATGCTCAATAACGCTTATTTCTGGGGAGTTTGGTGGTCAGCGGAAGTGTTTAAACTCAGAAGAGTGTTCCTGAAGCCACTCTGTAGCAATTCTGAACGTTTGGGGTGTCGCATTGTCCTGCTGGAATTGCCCAAGTCGGTCGGAATGCGCACTGGACATGAATGAACGCAAGTGATCAGACAGGATGCTTACATACATGTCACCTGTCAGAGTAGTATCTAGACGTATCAGCAGTCCCATATCACTCCAACTGCCCACACGTGCCCCACATCATTACAGAGCCTCCACCAGCTTGAACAGTCCACTGCTACATGCAGGGTCCTTGGATTCATGAGGTTGTCTCCATACCCGTACTCGTCCATCTGCTCGATACAACTTGAAACGAGACTCATCTGACCAGGCAGCATGTTTCTCATTATCAACAGTCCAAAGCCGATGTTCACAGGACTAGGTGTGGTGAGAAGCTTTGTGTCATGAAGTCGTCAAGGATACATGAGTGGGCCTTCTGCTCTGAAAGCCCATATCGATGTTGTTTTGTTGAATGGTATGCACCCTGACACTTGTTGATGGCACAGCATTGAAACCTGCAGCAAATAGCGGCAGGGTTGCTCTATTCTCATGTTGAACTACTCTTCAATCATCATTGGTCACGTTCTAGCAGGATCTTATTCCGACATGGAGTGATGTCGGTGATTTAATGTTTCTCCAGATTGCTGGTATTCAAGGTACACTCATGACATGATCATACAGGAAAATTCCCACTTCTTTGCTATTTCAGAGATATTGTGTGCCATCGCTCGTGCACAGACTATAACACCACGTTGAAACCCACTTAAATCTTCATAAAGTGCCATTGTAGCAGCAGTAACTGATCTAACAACTGTGCCAGACATTTGTTGTCTTGTACAGTGTGGTCCATTGATCGTGACCTGGCCAAATATCTCACAAAATAAGCGTCAAACGAAAAAACTACAAAGAACGAAACTTGTCTAGTTTGAAAGGGGAAACCAGATGGCGCTATGGTTGGCCCGGTAGATGGCGCTGCCATAGATCAAACGGGTATCAACTGCGTTTTTTAAATAGGAACCCCCCATTTTTATTACATATTCGTGTAGTAGGTAAAGAAATATGAATGTTTTAGTTGGACCATTTTTTTCGCTTTGTGGTAGATGGCGCTGTAATAGTCACAAACATACAGCTCGCAATTTTAGATGAACAGTTGGTAACAGGTAGGTTCTTTAATTTAAAATACAGAACATAGGTACGATTGGACATTTTATTTCGGTTGTTCTAATGTGATACATGTACCTATGTGACCTTTTCATTTCTGAGAACGCATGTTGTTACAGCATGATTACCTGTAAATACCACATTAATGCAATAAATGCTCAAAATGATGTCCCTCAACCTCAGTGCATATGGCAATACGTATCACGACATTCCTCTCAACAGCGAGTAGTTCGCCTTCCGTAATGTTTGCACATGCCCAGACAATGTGCTGACGCATGTTGTCAGGTGTTGTTGGTGGATCATGATAGCAGATACCCTACAACTTTCTCCACAGAAAGAAATCTGGGGACGTCAGATCCGGTGAACGTGCTGGCCATGGTATGGTGCTTCGAAGACCAATCCACTTGTCATGAAATATGCTATTCAATACCACTTCAATCGCACACGAGCTATGTTCCGGACATCCATCATGTTGGAAGTACATCACCATTCTCTCATGCAGTGAAGCATCTTGTAGTAACATCGGTAGAACATTACGTATGAAATCAGCATACATTGCACCATATAGATTGCCATCGATAAAGTGGGGGTCAATTATCCTTCCTTCCATAATGTCGCACCATACATTAACCTGCCTGATGTTCCACTTGTCACAGCCATCGTGGATTTTCCGTTGCCCAGTAGTGCATATGACGCCGCGTTACGTTACCATTGATGCTTCGTCGCTAAATAGAAAACGTGCAAAAGATCTGCCATCGTCCCATAATTTCTCTTGTGCCCAGTGGCAGAACTGTACACGACATTCAAAGTCATCGCCATGCAATTCCTGGTACATAGAAATATGGTACGAGCACAATCGATGTTGATGTAGCATTCTCAACACAGACGTTTTTGAGATTCCCGATTCTCGCGCAATTTGTCTGCTACTGATGTGTGGATTAGCCGCGACAGCAGCTAAAACACCTACTTGGGCATCATCATTTGTTGCAGGTCGTGGTTGACATTTCACATTTGGCTGAACACTTCCTGTTTCCTTAAATAACGTAACTATCCAGCGAACGGTCTGAACACTTGGATGATGTCGTCCACGATACCGAGCAGCATAAACAGCACCCTCCTGTTGGGCATTTTGATCACAATATCCATACCTCAACACGATATCGACCTTTCCCGCAATTGAAAAACAGTCCATTTTAACACGGGTAATGTATCACGAAGCAAATACCTGCGGAATGTTACGTGATACCATGTACTTATACGCTTATGACTATTACAGTGCCATCTATCACAAAGCGAAAAAAGAGGTCCAACTAGAACATTCATATTTCTTTACGTACTACACGAATATGTAATAAAAATGGGGGGTTCCTATTTAAAAAAACGCAGTTGATATCCGTTTGACCTATGGCCGCGCCATCTAGCGGGCCAACCATAGCACCATCTGGTTTCCCACTTAAAGCTTGACGAGTTTCGTTGTATGTAGTTTTTTCGTTTAATGCTTATTTCGTGAGATATTTGGCCCGATCACTATCAATGGACCACCCTGTGTAGGCGTTGCCAACTTCAGCGCCGTATTCTGCCTGTTTACATATCTGTGTATTTGAATATGGATTCCTATACCAGTTTCTTTGGCACTTCAGTGTATTTTATGCGCACTGTACATCGCTGGTAGCTGATACTGCAGTGTTGGCGCCAAATGACACACTGTAGTCTGCGGTGACTTGTGCTGGCGCTTGCGGACTCACTAAAGTGTGCATCATTTACCACGGTGGCCGAGTTTAGGTTCGTTCTGCGCATCTGACGTCACAAAATACAGTCAGCCAATGAACAGAGAACGACGTTGCCAGAGCTCGACTGCAGTGCAGAGCACGGACGAGTGTCTTCAGTTTTAGAAACGTTCGGTCATAAATAAAGTAATTGAACAAAAGCAATGTCTTGATAGCAGACTTTCTTTTATAGAAAGTTTGGAAAAAGCATTCTTTATACCAATTGCTTCATATTCTATTAACTAATTAAACCAAACAAGCATAAGCCTCCTAATTCAGGCGATAACAAGGAAAGGAGTTTGTATCGTTCTCACTAACCGCTTTTTCGCAATAAAGAACAGCAGTAATTGCTTATTTCCAATTGTACTTCGACGAAACGTGAGTAATTCATAATCATACCAACAGTGTTTGTCGGTGTTTTGCATTATTTTAAAGTCCTCCGCGAGGTCTATTGAATGACGAGCTGCGTTAGCGTAATGGTTAAAATATTTGATTAACAGACAAAAGGTTTTGGGTTCAAACCTTGTTCGGTGCTTAGTATTTTCTTTATTTAAAAACGATATCAAAGTGTCCTACTTCGTGAATTTTATTCGTTTGAATGTAATTTTTTTAAATTTCTAGTGACAACTAAAATCGACCGTACAGAAGGTGTACGCAATGGACTTTTACCTCTGCAAACACTTCAAAATTTCGTGCAATGTTTTACTACATCTAATGCTGCACAATAACTCCGTTGAACATCGAAACAAAATTAAGTCATTTTAGGGGGGGGGGGGGGGGGGGGGAAGGTATCAGTCAAGAAGATGTGTAAAAATCAAAGTTTTGGGCCAAACAGGTTTTTGTGAAATCGAATGATAAAGTGTGTCAAAGAAGTCGAAACACCGTGCGTCTGCACAGGCGAGCAGTGCAGTGATGACAAAATCGCGTACAGCGCGGAATGCGGGGAGCACGTCTCTGTAGCAGCGAAAGGGTTAGTTAATGCGGCCGTGGTGGCTTTACTTCATAAACTGCGCGCTCCCCCCTAGTTTGGCGCTGCTTCTCTTGGCGCGTGCAACTGGAAACGCAGCAATCTCCCGCGTCTGGGCTGGCATGCGCGAACTGGCAAGATAAAAGAATTGAACTACAGTGTGTTTGTTGCCCTCGACCAGCTGACGCGGCCGTCGCTGCTGCGGCTCGACCTGGCGCGGCTGACGGCGGCGCTGGGCCAGATGTCGCGGCTGCGCGAGCTGCGGCTGGCCAAGGTGGCGTGCGACGGCGTGCTGGAGGCGGTGGGCGGCTCGTGCCCGCTGCTCGCGCTGCTCGACGTGCGCGGCTCGCGCCTCGTCACCGACGCGGGCGTGCGCTCGCTGCTCGTGCAGCGCGCCCACATCACCGACAAGCTCATCTGCGACGACTTCCCGCCCAAGGCCAAAGGTACTGCGCGCGCCCGGCACGCGGGACTCTGACGAGCGGCGAGTTACCACTCTACCGTAGGAACTGCAAAACGAGATTACAATGATTACCATGCGTGCAGAGGCAGTCCAGCATTCTTCTTCCTGCACTCCGCAGACAAATAGTTTAGGAAGAATCCCTAGTGTGTGGCAGTGTGCGAGTTGTGCTTTTACCAGTGGGGGAGGGGGGGGGGGGGGGATGTCTTAGGGGGTGGTATAATTATGTATGTTACTAGCTTGGACCGTGGTGTTACCCATGGATAAACAGTTATTTATAAATAGATGTTAATGCCGAAACTCACTATTCACGCGTATGCACTATCAGAAAAGCCACTTTGTGAGATGTTTTAGTAAACCTTCAAATTTAGATCTCTCCTGAGTTGATCAGGTACCATCATGTCTCAGTTTTTCAAAGAGATGGACAAGAGAACTGTGACTTTCAAGAAAAGCTCGAAAAGCATTACATGAGGAAGCAACCCAACGTACGCGATAAATATGGCCTAGTTTTAATAGCTGCAAGGATAATTCTTGTGAAACACTTTGTAGTAGTCTGATTTTTGGGACTTCGAGAAAACACAGAATGTAAGGAATCTAAAAAAAACCTTTATATGGTATACATCTGCTACATCATTCATAACATCGTGGACAGCTAATTTCATTTTGTGGTTCATACAATGAACAACAGTTAAATACTTAAGCAAATGACTACGCGGTAGAGCGGCTACGCCTTTGTAAGGTGCAAGCATTGTTGAGCCACCATCTGTTGCGACACCTACAAAGTGGTTTTTTAGTTCATCATTTGTAATGCCATACTTTTCAAGATCTGCTAACAGTGTGCTGAAAATGCATTCTCCTGTCCCACTTTCTCATTCAACAATGTCAAAAAAATAATCGCAAGCAACTCCCTCAAAGGACAAACGTATATATATTATTAACCAAGTTTTATTGGAAACCGTCGTACTTTCGTCCATCATGATACAAGCTCGCAAGTAAACGGATGACGCACCTTAGACGAAAGCAACAATGACAACATGTTAATGATGATTTAGTTCTAAACGTTTTGAAATGCTTAACTACTACATGCATGGAGAGCTGCATCAAATCAGTCTCTGGACTGAAGACAACAACAATAACTACTAGATAACACTTTTTCAAAATTAATAAGCAAACATATTAATAGTATTAATAGTATTAATAGTGAGACTCTATTAAAAACTTTCAGTGTTCGGCTCCACAAATTTAAATTATATGTAAAGTTTTACTCCAGTGCGTGGGAAACAAACATGCCAGGTTGGGATGCATCAACTAAAACCAGAGGAGGCGATGGTCTGATGCAGAGAGGGGGAAATCCCCCCCCCCCATCCCCCCCTGCAAATCGCACACTGGTGTGTGGTAGAATCGGAAGTAGCCTCTCCTGTACACTTCATAGCTTCATAGTTAAGCACAGTACACAAGTACAGGGCGGCCATAAAAAAAAATGTAAATTAGTTACAAACTACGGCGTGCACACATTTTATTCAACATCTAAACGTCACTACGGATATTCGGATTTAAGTTATGACAACGGAAAATGCTATATATACTTTCAGTAATGAAATATTAAATGCTCTGAGCAACCGGAAGTCACCCGTTGGGATTTTTTGTTATCTATCAAAGGCTTTTGATTGTGTAAATCGTGGAATACTTCTAGATAAGCTCAAGTACTGTGGTATGAAAGGGCCAGTGCTCAAATGGTTTAAATCATACCTAACTGGAAGAGTGCAGAAAGCTGAAATAAACAGTTCACATAATATGCAAAAAACTGGTGATTTCTCAAACTGGGGAACAACCAAGGACGGGGTGCCGCAAGGTTCGGTCTTGGGTCCTCTGCTGTTCTTAATATATATTAATGACTTGCCATTCCGTATTCACGAAGATGCAAAGCTGGTACTTTTTGCTGATGATACAAGTATAGCGATCACACCCGACAGACAAGAATTAACTGGTGAAATTGTAAACGATGTTTTTCAGAAAATCATTAAGTGGTTCTCTGCAAATGGGCTCTCATTAAACTTTGACAAAACATAGTATATACAGTTCCACACAGTAAATGGAATGACCCTATTAATAAATATAGACTTCGATCAGAAATCGGTAGCTAAGGTAGAATATTCAAAATTTCTAGGTGTGTGTATTAATGAGAGGTTGAACTGGAAAAAAACACACTGAGGATCTGCTGAAACGTTTGAGTTCAGCTACTTATGCTATTAGGGTCATTGCAAATTTTGGCGATATACATCTCAGTAAATTAGCTTACCATGCCTAGTTTCATTCTCTGCTATCGTATGGCATCATTTTCTGGGGTAACTCATCATTGAGTAAAAGAGTGTTCATTGCACAAAAGCATGTAATCAGAATAATTGGTGGAGCTCATCCAAGATCATCCTGCAGACACTTATTTAAAGAGCTAGAAATCTTCACTGTAGCCTCACAATATATACATTCACTTATGAAATTTGTTATTGACAATCTGAATGAATTCAAAAGTAATAGTAGTGTACATGGCTACAACACTAGGAGAAAGGATGTTCTTCACTACTCAAGGTTAAATCTAACTTTGGCTCAGAAGGGGGTAAATTATGCTGCCACAAAAGTCTTTGGTCACTTACCTAATAGCATCAAAAGTCTGACCGATAGCCATATAGCATTTAAAAGGAAATTAAAAGAATTTCTTAATGGCAACTCCTTCTACTAGATGAATTTTTGATATAGTAAGTGGGTAATTTCCCAACCCCCACTAAAAAAAAATAAAAAAAAAATTAAAAGTACTGAGTGTCATGTAATATTTTGTCTAATGTAATATCTTGTATAGACACTTTTTATTAACCTGACACATTTCACATCATTACGAAGTGTCGTATTCATGATCTATGGAACAAGTACTAATCTAATCTGACATGTCCGATATGCTTGCCATCATTGGTGATGACATGGCACACATTAATAGCAAAATTCTGCATGACCCGCAGAAGTGTCGCAACAATGATGCTGTCGAAAATGTCCTGAATGGCTGTTTTCAGTTCTGCAATTGTTTTGGGGTTCTTGCTGCTCACTTCATCTGTAATACAGCCCTACAAAATGGGGTCACATGTGTTCAGACCTGGAGAATATGGTGGCCAATCGAAGCCGTGCCAGCGGCCGCTGGGTAACCCAGAGCCAGTATACTGTCCCCAAAGTGCTCCTCCAGGACATCAAACACTCTCCTACTTTGACGGGGTCACACTCCACCTTGTGTGAACCATGTCTTATTGAAATCAGGGTCACTTTGGATAATGTGGATGAAATCATCTGGCAAAAGCTTCACATACCATTTGGTAGTCACTGTGACACTGAAGAATATCGCCCCGATTTTTCTATGACTGGACATTGCACACGACACAGTCACCCATTGAGGTTCAAGAGATTTCTCAATCATGAAATGCGGATTCTGTGTCCCCCAAATGCACCAATTTTGCTTACTCATGAACCCATCAAAATGAAAGTGGGCTTCATCACCAAACCAAACCATGATGCGCATGCTAATCCCCATCATGCCCCACAGTCAACTGTGCAGTTCTAATGTTCTAACGCAAATCGTTCAGAAGTTAGGACAATTTTATTTTATATATAGTTCAATAATTGTCACCCTATAGGTGTAGACATTGGAAGGATATGCTACTCAGAGATGAAGAGACTGTCACAGCAGAGTAAACTGTGTCAAACTGGAATGAACCACGTGGAAGGCTTGTAACCCAAGTCAAATATAGTGTGTTAAAAATAAAGTATTCCATATCTTGATGGTATGAGTGGAAATCCTGTATGAACTGGAATTGTTTTGTGTAAAGTTCATTATACCGACTAAAACAAAAATTACATCCACTTCATATTTCTACATAGGATCTTGACTTTGCTGCACAATTTTTTTTCTGTCGAATTGCCAACTTTTTGATGCCATCTTGAAGAAATAAGAGGGACATGCATGCAGCCACTTGCACACAAACTCATCTCCTGCTGATTTTTGAACAAACTGATGTCCTTTAAATTCTTCTTTCAGTATTCTCAGAGCAATAAATCTGGGCTATAAGAAGGATGTTCCAGGGTAGTCCAATGAACATCCTCCAGTTTCTCCCTCATTAAAGCAGCAGAGTGCCGCCTCGCATTGTTGTGCAGAAGAATCATCATCAATGACTGTGGCTTGTGCACTTCCACAGCTTATTCCTACAGCTGAAGGTTTACATGCCGATCTTTGGCAATAAGGTCCTGTATGGCACTAACATTATTCGGTGTGATGCTAGTCCATGATCATCTTTGGTGGTGTATGTTTTCCACAGCTACCCGTCCTGCCACAAACGTTTTATGCCATTCATAAACTTGGGGCTTTAAAAGGATTCTTATCTCAAACCATCATGGAGCCTACTCATTACCTCAAATTTGGTGCCAACTTTTGTGCAAAACTTGATGATTATACACTGAGCAACAGACTTTACATCTTACTCGCACATGGTGGCCGGACTGCAGTAGTCGCTTCACGCTAACTGCTGCATCACAGTGCTATTCCAGACATCCCCACTAACATCTTGTCAAGGTCTCTCCAGTTTCCATCCACTAACACAGCTGCCAGATTTAAATTCTAGTTCATATTTCACAGCCCTTCGTAGGATGGAACAAAGCAAGGAAAAAAGACTAGTAAACATGAGCTTTAAAAGATATGTCTTAAAAGCTATTAACACGTGTTCATTTGTTCTACTATCAAACACATCTGTTCTACTGAAAGCTCTTTGGGTTAGAAACGACCTACAGAATGCTGTAAATAAATGAGTATACAAAGCAGAACACAACATTCTGTTGAGCTTATAATGTAATCTGCTTGCTATTACATACAGCCTGCACTTGTGAGTCATCACTAAAGGAAGTGCTCAATAAGGTGTCCTTCCATAGTAAGGCATGCTTTTGTCCAACATCTTAGGGAATCGTGCACTCTCTAAAAACTTCATGTTGGTCGCGGATGTGCTGGCAGGCATTGATAACGTGTTCCTGCAGTGTTTGTACATCATTAATGGGTCTTGCATACACCAAAGAGTTCAAGTATCACCACAAACAAAAATTCAAGGGATTAAGATTGGAGGGATGAGTGTGTTGAACCTTCCTGACCAATCTATTTCCCTTTAAATGTGTGTGTGTGTGTGTGTGTGTGTGTGTGTGTGTGTGTGTGTGTGTGTGAGGCATTCTCGGGCATTTTGGAGGAAATTGGCTGGTGCTCCATCATTCCTGCTGTTGTTGGAGTGGGACCTCCTCTTGTGGGATAGGCAAGTTGTTTGTTACGAATGGGCAATACCTTGTACCAGTGAACCTCTTTGGTAGTATGCAAGGTCCTGTTAATCTTTCACCAATAATTTCTGCTGAAGTATTAAATGACAATCAGTGCTGATCTCTCACTTTTTAAGCTGCTTAAGGATTTGCATCAGTATGCACATATTACTTACAAAAATTGAGAGTACCGCCTGGCATGAAATTAGCCTCATCCATAAACAATCTCTGAGTGAAAAGTGGACCTAACCACGTCTTTGCAATAGCCACTCTCTGAACTGCTTTCTGGCGGGCTGATCTTGTGGCTGAAGGGCTTTGACATGGTGTAAATGGTATGTGTAGAGCCACTGTTCATGTAGGATCAACCAGATTAGACGAGGACTGACCCCAATAGGTGCTGAAATTCTATGAACACTAGTTTCAGGGTCTTCTTCCACTTGTTGTAAAACTGTTCCTCCACAATACTGGTACAAATGGTGTGAGCTCAGCCACGATGTGCCCTATAGTCTGCTAGTCACTGGGAAAGACACCTGAATAATTATGCAGATAGTATCCTGCATTGTGGATATTTTTCAGCATACAGGACACAGGCTCGACAGTCGCTTGAATTTGCCAGGTCATCACAGAAAATCATGTCTGCCATTTCCCATGAGGAATAAGAAGTTTCCATTATGCAAAGATAAAACTACAATGTAAAAACATTTCACAAACTTAACACACCCTGGTTCCATTAGACAATGCCTCACACAGAACTTCAAATATGGTTTACAGTAACAAAACACAGATGTTTACTGTGTGCTATATCCATAGAGAATAACAAAGTGTGTCCTTTTTTTACTGCATTATGTAGATTATTCTTAATAGCAAAGACCTTGCAGTCAAATGCCATCTTTGAAAACAGTAGAATATTGCATTTAAGTTCAATATTTGGGAAATGTGGGCTACAAAATCGTCCAAAAATTTCTAGAAAAGTAGCATTTTCATAAATAAAAAATTACAATACCTAGTTACAGGGCCATACTTAGGTTCTATAGACCTGTAAGCTGAATATGTAGTGTGTGCTTTATGTTTGTATGAGACGAGTAAAGTCTCCGAAATTGTGTCATTTCATTTGTATAAGTACCTACACCTGGGCATAAGGCTGGATTCCCCATTTATGTCTGATGCTGAGGTGCTATTCCCTGACATGGAGAGCCTTGGAAATTCTGCTCATGTGTTAGGGGGAATTTAAAGTAGACTGGGGTGGCAGTGAGAATTGGATTGAGGAGGGAGGCGTGCCAGGGTAATCCATGCAGTTGTGTGAACTGCTGTGCCAAGATGGTTTAGTGGCTATCGCACCAGCCGAGTAAGCTCAGAACCTAGGTTCGATTCCTGACCTTGGTAGAAATTTTCACTTGTCACTTCAGTCTACACACATAAAAAAATATTTTGCTATACAGTCATATTTTTTCAAATGCTTTCAATTTGGAGCATTCGTTAATCAGAGCCGTGGGTCACAGTACAGCCCTTTGTCGATTGAGGATAAGTGCTAAAGCTTAACCTGAAAACTGAAAATTGTACCATCAAGATGAGTGCTTCAAATACAGAAATCTTAGATCATCAGTGCTTTATCAAAAGTAATTTCTCCCTCACGGCTAAAATGAAATTTTCTTAGCGTTAAAATTACTTCAGTTCAGTTATGGCTGTCATGAAGCTAAATTATTTTTGAAAAGATTATCTCTTTGTCACTATTCATTGCAGTGTAAAATTTATTAGATATGTAACCAATAATTTCATTTTTTTCCCAAACACGAGCAAAGAAACTTATGACCCGTCCCCACAGCATTACTTCATTTAACACCTCTTCCCCTACCTTCCAAACATCTCAGAAGTTCTGCTGCATACCTTATGGGACTATCACTCAAGGAAGAAAGGATACTGAAGTGAAGTGGCTTAGTCACAGCCTAGGAGATTGTTTCAAAAATAAATTTTTGCTCTGCAGCAAAGTGTGCACCAATCTGAAACAGCCTGGTAGGGGAAACCGTGTGCTGGACAGCATCTCATACCAGGTACCTTTGCTCATTCACAGATAAAAAGTTAGACATTGTCATTAGAAATAACTTTTATTTGTAATTTTTGTCTGATATGGGAAATCTAAAAGTAAATACCTGTGTTTAAAAACTAGCTTCACTATTTTCAGATAGTGATATTCGACCCATTTAAAACTTTTTATACTCTGTCAGGACAACACAGTGAACTCAGTTTTTGATAAAAACAGATGTAATCTGTTCTCTGAAGAGACCAAAAGTGAGACTGCAATGAGGTATGCTGAGGTTTATAATTTTGTAAAATGTATGCTCTCACATGAAATAAACCTGCAACATCATACCACTTCCTCTACAACAATAATGCCAGACACTGAGTGAGGTGGAGCAGTGAACTCTTGTATGAGAGGAGTGAATTTGAAACTCTGGTCAGTTCTGCCTGATTTAGGTTTATCGTGGATTCTTTAAATTACTTCAGGTTGGTGTTGAGATTATTTTTTGACTAGACCACAAGTGCTTCTTACCCTCCAGCATCGAACCCACCTCACTCTCATATCTTAACTACTGTTTCACCTTACTCAGCAATATCCCATTGCGACTAACCAGTTGAACCTTAAGCTCAATTCCAGAACAACCCACATATTAATTACACAGCACACCTTCTATCACTCCCAGATGTCTATCTCGCTACATTCAGCCATAAGTCTTACTTACACAGTAAAGTGCCTGGATTAATCGTCAACCCCTAAATATTCATTGAACTGCACCCACTAATCATCCTACATGAACGTGAAATATGGCTACTGAAATGCTATTAAAATAACTGAACATGTGGATGACACCTTCCCATTATCTGATACTTGCAAAAGACCCTTGTGTGTCTCATATTCACCTGCGCACTCACCACCTAAATATGTTTCCCCTATCAAATTCTACAATTTTGTCAAAATTCTTGATAACCATGCACTTCTCTCTCTGTTTACTGTTTACCATTCCTGACACACGTCCTATAGTTTAAATTTTCTCTTGCAATTTGCTTAAAATACATGAAATGGCAAATGCTCATACAATTATATGATACTAGTGAACCCAGCAATGCTTCACAATTGCTAAAAATGTGTGATGATGATGATGATGATGATGATGATGATGATGATGATGATGATGATGATGCCCCATACTCCTTGACAGAGCATAGGGGAATGATGTGGGAAACCATCACCGCCGTACTAGGCAAGGTCCTAGTGGAAGTGGTTTGCCATTGCCTTCCTTCGACCATAATGGGGATGAATGATGATGATGATGAAGAAGATATACACCCTAATCTCCATCTCCCCCTTTCTCTGTCCATCACATCCTCCACCCTCTCTGTTAACCTCCCCCCTCTCTTTTCAGTGTCTCTCCCTCCATCCCTCCCTCACCCTCTCCCTCCTTCCCCCTCTCTCCCTCCTTCCCCCTCTCTCCCTCCTCCCTCTCCCTACCCCCTCTCTCTCCCTACCCCCTCTCTCTGCCCACTTCCTTCCCTCCCCCTCTCTGTCCACCTCCTGTTCCTTCCCTCTCTGACCTTGAGCCTTGTTTGTTGTTATCGCAAACAAAACCTTGATTGGGAACTGAAGTCACTTCAAATGAATGAGTAACTTGGCTTTGATCATTGGTATCTGGCTGTAAGAGCAGGTGCTCCATCTACTGGATTTGTGAGGATAGTAATCGCAATGTTTTGTGAATTGATTTTCCCATGGTATCTGTAACAGCCGCAAATGGGACAAGGGCATTCTCAGAGAGGTACAATGGAGGGCACCATCCCCTCTTCTCCCCCCTCCCAAATCCCTGTTATAGAAAAAATGTTCCCATGCCAGACAGACAGACATATCAATTCAGTATTAAACTGAAGAAAACCAGAATATGTAGTGGGTATTTTCACATGGCATGTACCCAGAGCCATTTGTCATGAAATCTGAATGAAATCTTTTTCATCATTCACAGTGGAACTAATATGAGTTGCTCCTTCACCCCCACTCCTTTTCCCCCACAACTCTGATCCTAAGTACAGTATCGAACTAACACACTGTTAGTTACATACCAGTTAGCTCCCAGTTCTTTAAAGAATCGAACTCCCATGTATATAAACAGCTTAAAAGTTCTGAATACTTTACAAATGAGTTAAAGCATTCCATATCTGACCTTAAAGATAGAATCGAGAAACAGCTTAGAAAAGATTTTAAATTATGTGTAATGTTTGTTGGCAGTCGCTAAGTGCTCACATGATCAAACACTGAATGAGAGTAGTCTGGTTGATTTGTGCTTCATTTTAAGCAAAAGATAGTTTTCCACACATCTCAATGTTTATAGTGTTATATCTCCTGAACTGTCTGTCATATATTGATATAATTTTGCAGATCCATTCAGTGTTGTATGTTGATACTCTCTGCAAAATCTATTGTTAATAGAGCTGGTAGAAAAGAAGCATTAAATTAAATTAAATTGTTATGCCTGATGTTGAACTTTTACTGCTTAAACTGCAAAAAAATGTTGGTAAGCGATAAACAATCTTCCTTTCATTTTGTGGGATGTGTCAGCGGGAAAAAATTTTGTATGTGTTTATTGTGTCTATGTATCCTAAGGAAACATGGAGTTGACTGGAGGGATAGATGGCTAATTAGAAATTCATATTTGAACCAGAGAGGAAGAGTAAGAACAGGAGGTGGGATGAGTGAAGAAATTGAACTGGGAAGAGGTGTAAGACAAGGTTGTTCAATATCTATCTGCAGGAAATTATTAATGAAAGTTTTGATGGAAGGAGAAGAGTTTGTATAGCTGGTCAGAGGGTGGAGTGTATAATATTTGCAGACGACATGGTTGTGATAGCAGAGAGTGCAAGAGAGATGGAACAAATGTTAGATGATCTAAACACAAAATTAGAAGAATATGGAATGAAGATTAACAAGAAGAAAATGAAAAGCATGGTAATTGGAGGAAATGGGACAAAAAAGGCCTTATGAAAATAGGTGGAGAGGAAATAGAGCACGTGAATAACTTTAATTACTTGGGAAGTGTAATAATGGATGATATGTATTGCTCAACAGAAATTAGGAAAAGAATTGCAATGGCAAAAGAAGGATTCAAACAGGAAACAGAAATTACCTTGTGGACCACTGAACAAAGATCTGAGGAAAAGACATGCCAAATGTTACATCTGGAATGTTGCACTGTATGGTGCGGAGACCTGGACATTGAGGAAGGAAGATGAAAGAAGATTGGAGGCACTAGAGATGTGGATATGGAGAAGAATGGAAAAAGTGAAATGGGAAGACCAAGTAAGGAATGAAGAAGTATTAAGAAGAGTTAGAGAAGAAAGGAAAATGCCGAAAGTCATCAGAAAGAGAAAACAGAACTGGATTAGACATTGTTTGAGGAGGGAGTGTTTATTGAAGGAAGGAATAGAAGGAATGTTGGAGGGAAAAAGGGGAAGAGGAAAAAGAAGATATCAAATGCTGGACAATATCAAAGAAGACAAATATTGAGAAATGAAAAGATTGGCTATGGACAGACAAAAGTGTAAGAGGCTTAACCCATGACAAGATCTGCCGTAAGGCGGAACATCATATTACTACTATTATGTGTAAAGAGTTTTTGGAAGTTGCTAAATGCTCTCATTCTCAAACACAACACAGTTATAGTGTGGGTATTCGTGCAATGTGAGTTCTACTGCCTTAAGATATATGTACACAGTTTCTATCTGTAAACTTGCCTTACTGTGTTTAACCCTTGAGATAAGACTTTAGATTCTTAATGAGTAGCTTGTGACAGCATTTAAAATTTTTAAATTCAGTCAATAATTATGCAAAACATTGAAAAATTAAAATTTTGTTGCATGTGGAGGCCATTAGATCAGCAACTTGAAACTGAGACTGAGTGCCATGAATCACATTAGCCATTTAGTAATATACAAGATGCCCTTACCGAAGGGCATTATACAACCCACAACACCTTCAGAAATTGTGTATGAGATTTTCATATTCTATTGCTTGCTACACTGGACAAATAGTAATACAGAAAAAAAATAAACAGAATCTTTTTGTAGAAAATGTAATGTGATTAAATTTTGTACTGGGATACATTTTCAGTCTAGGCCACAGTTTTAGAGTTATTCAATAGAAACACATTTGAAGACCCCTTTTGTATGTTTTTCTTGAATAGACTTTGACTATGGCCTCTAACAAAAACGTATCCCAGTATAAAATTTAACCACATTAAATTTCCTACAAAAGGGTCCTGTTCATTTTTTTCTGTAGAACTAACAGTTTGCACATAGTGAGGGAGAGAATGTGAAAATCTTGTGTGTGGTTTTTGAAGGTATTGTGGGTTGTGTAAAACTCATAAGTAAGGGCAGCTGAATCGCCCTGTAGGTCTGGCATATTTGAAATGAACCGTAATGGGTATCCAGGAAATTTGAGTCACATAGTGCTTCATCGGTATAGTATTATTCCCATTTTCTCTTCATGTGTTTTTATGACACCATTTTGACTATTTTTTGAGTTGGTGGTTATTTACACATGGATTTGTTCTGGACTGCAGGACGCAGTCGAGGCCTCCTGGGCTGGCTGCGCAGAAAGCGCAAGTCAGTGGGTAAAGGTGCAGGCAAGCAGCCCCCGCTGCTGCTGCTGAGGGAGGAGGAGTCGCCGCTTTGTGCCTCGCTGCGCCAGCTGCTACTGGACAACACGGCGGTGACAGCCGCTGGTGCTGTCATGGCACTGCGCCATGCACCCCGCCTGCGCTCACTGGGTGCACTGCCACTGCCACTGACGCATGCAGGGCTGCCAGCCATGCCGCAGCTACCACTGGCGGTGAGGGACACACTCACATGAAATAACTAAATCAGATAAAAAAAATTAGTCACCTCCAATAGACATTACTCTGACAACATGTAACACTCTCTGTATCTTTGATACATGCCATTTGGCAAGGAAATGAGTCAGGTATACTAAGCACCCGTGACAAATATCAGGCACCCCCCAAGATACATCAGTCTGCCTTGTAGCTGAATGGTCAGTGACTTGACTGCCACACTGAAGACCCGGGTTCGGTTCCTGGTAGTGCCAGGGATTTTTCCTTGCTGAAAGGAATTGGAAGGGTTGCACTAACCGTCATCATACCAAATGAGGAAGTACTTGACGGAGCAGTTGTGGCTAACTGGACAACATCTGAGAAAGTGCCATGCTGACCCTGTGACCTTTTGTACTGCTTCTCGGTGGCGCCATTGGCTAAGGATGACACAGCACTCAGTTGGGTCCAATTGGTTCATTAGTGAGCAGAACAGCAGTGCTGCACGCATTATGCTAATACCTGCCTCTGGCCTTGATAATGGTGTCAGTCCAGCATGGAAGAGAGTCCACAAGTTTCCAGCTGAAGCCACTCATTGATAACAAGATCACTTACCAGACTTCTGGTACACTGTTATCTAAGTTTCCTGCACTGTTCCAATTAGTGCCAGAAATCTTACATGGGGTTAGGTTTGGGTGATTCAGAGGGCCAATTGAGGTGTGACAGGATGCCTGAGGCTTCATCAAACCAGGAATGTATATGTTCTGTCTAGTGAACACAATTGTTGTCATCTTAGAATATGGGAATATCCATGTTGGAATGTGATTGCCATTCCCATTATTTTGAAGAGTGTAGATGCACTTTGTGGTGTGAGTGGTGGTGGTGGTGGTGGTGGTGGTGGTGGTGGTGGTGGTGGTGGTGGTGGTGGTGGTGACAGGCTGGATGACTCAGTGGAAACACTGCTGACAGTAAAGAATGCTTTGTTCAACTTCAGTTCGAGATTTGTCACAGCTCAGAAAGGCAGAACATGCCTCACTCTGTTGACCCTGGCTCACACTGAACATATGGGCGGCAGCTTCAATCCTGGTGAGAAGATGCTGCGTAGGTGCGCTGCTGTCCTGGTGACCAGCTGTGGTTAGCCAGTGGCCTCTGTAGGCCACAGCCATGACATCACCAGCACATTACTCCTGTGCTGTGTGGCTTAAACCTCATGCTTAAGGGATTTATGTCTGCCAAACATTTTGGCCGTTCGTTGTTAGCTGTGACAGAGCTTGCACACGATTGAATTCCTAGATACTGAAGATGTTCCTTTTCTAAAAACAAAATTAAAAAATGGGAAAAGAAAAAGCCAGAGCACCAAATATGAAATTTTTTTCTTCACTCATTGAATTCTAAGGTTAACTACAGCACCAGAATTTTTTTCTCACTGGAGATATAGAGGCACCATCTAGTCCTAACATTTCATGTTTTATTTTTAATTATAAAATTCCAGCCATTGAGCCTTAGCTTCATGATTGTTTAAATGTTGAATCAGCCCAGTTGGTCAAATTTGTAATGTTCCTGTCAAAAGTAATGGAAAATTGTATTTAACTTACTTCTGCCTGTTGGTGTTTTCCCAAGCTGTGCCCTTTGTTAAAATATATAGTCTGTAGTTTAAATGATCATAACATTTGGTCATGTTTTGATATTAAAGATTTCCAGTTTATGAACTTGTCTATAAAAAGTTATAATTTGATAAAAGACACCATCTTTAAACTGTTGTTTGTATCCAAACTGTTGCTCCCTTTTTAATTGCTGTTTGAAAAGAATGTTGCTGATATTAGAAATTGTTTCTCTTGTTCTGACATTTCATATCAATTTTCTTTTAATTCTAAAATTCAGTCTGTTATGCCTTAGCCTTAGTTATTTAAATGTTGAATCAGCTCAATGGTGCACTGAAATCTAGACACTGCCTCTATATCTCCAGTGAGAAAAGCATTCCAACACTGTAGCTAACCTTAGAAATCAATGAGTGAAGACCGAGCGAGGTGGCGCAGTGGTTAGCACACTGGACTCGCATTCGGTAGGACGACGGTTCAATCCCGTCTCCGGCCATCCTGATTTAGGTTTTCCGTGATTTCCCTAAATCGCTTCAGGCAAATGCCGGGATGGTTCCATTGAAAGGGCACGGCCGATTTCCTTCCCCATCCTTCCCTCACCCGAGCTTGCGCTCCGTCTCTAATGACCTCGTTGTCGACGGGACGTTAAACACTAATCTCCTCCTCCTCCTCCTCAATGAGTGAAGAAACAAATTTCATATTTGGCACTGTGGCCCTTTCTTTTCCCCTGCTTTTTTGTAAAAAAAAGGAAAATGTTTAGTGTCAAGGAATTCTAACTGTGCTAGATTGGTCAAAGATAGCAATGAATCACCAAAATGTTTGGCAGAGAGAAATCCCCTGAGCACAAGGTTTAAACCACGAAATGCAGATAGTACACTTTTTCTCTTACTAGATTGACTGGTAACATCAAAAACAATAAACAGAACCCATCAGATGGATGACCTAGCAATGTAAGGAATATCTAAAAACAATCTGTATGCATCTGGGCACTGTGCCTATGAAATACAGTCAACTGTGACCAAATCAAATACAATGTCCATAAGGCATGTGCTGTTACAGCCCCAAACATTAAAAAGAAAAAAAAGGGACCAGGAACTGCCACATTAAATAAACTACAAACCAAAAGAATGAGCAGTTTATAACAGTGGTATATTCCCACAGTAATTAAAAAAACTTGGTCAAGTTTAAAAACGTATTACACTGTTAAAACAAGGAGTACCAAACTGGCATAGAATAACTGGCTACTTAGGCCCCTTAGAATGAAGAGAACAGCAGTTATATAAAAGAGCTACTAGATTACAATTACAAAAAAGTTTTGGGTGGTGACTTCCACTGATGACTTAGGCCTCTAGAATGAGGAAAACTGCAGTTACATAAAACAGTTAACAGATTACAATTACATAACTTGGCAAGCGGCAGCCTCCTCGGTTAAGATTGTGCAGGCTGGCATGGCATGTAGAAGTACAGCTGTGAAGGCACTCCAGCCCAAGTGTCCCTTAAGGCAGCATACTACACTGTCTGTCACACTGAAACAGACTAAAGGTGCGTGTAAGACCGGGACATCACTACACACTCAATACTGCTGCAGTTACAGTGCTCAGCACAGTGAATATCATGAAAGATGCTAGGAAGATAAAAGAATAAATCCAGAAGTACTGCTGAACATGGACTAAAAGATCTAAACAGACAGAAATTTCCAACTTTGCGTGGCTCCTCTCTGATTTACAAAGGCACCAGGAACAAGACAGGCAGGGCAGTGAGACACTTACATGCCTGGAACTTGTAAAGGTTCGACCTACTCTTTCAGAAACTAAGTGGGATTTTTGGAGTGGGAATTCACACTAGGCAAACAAGCAACAAGGGTGGTTAATTCTGTGGCCATGAATCAGCTTCCAAGCACAACTAGATCACCACATGGCAAATTAATCAGTTCTGGAAGACTTGAGTGTCCACTATACTATGAAAGCTGTTGTACACACACAAACTTCTCAATGCCAAGAATCAGTATGCCTCACCACAAATTTGAGCCATGTGTCCCCCTTGCCACTGAGAGAGGAGGACGTCACTACCCAAGCATCACCAGTCCCAGCTCACTACTCCTCATGACAGTGCCTCACTTCCCTGATCATGACATCACCACCACCATGCCCACTAGATAAACAGCACACTCTGTACTGTGGCTCTAAACTCATGCAGGCAATGTGGGCAAAGGGAGCTGACACAGCTCAGAAAGAAATTGCCTCTGCCTCAAATTTTGACATATTCATCTTGCTCTGAGGCACATGATTTTCACTAAAACATTGCGCCTAGTCACATCATCCATAACAAGAGACTTGCCCTGGTACGGTGACATCGACTCGCCTGTTACGGTTGTTACCACTGCCTGGTGCAATTTTCTGCTGAACGCAGCTAACCTCATCTCACAATCTTAGCACATGTTACTGTAACTCACATATTACCAAACTGCAGACAGTAGCCTGTGGTTGCTAATGCAATACTTTTTTTTTCTAAACTGGCTTTTGGGACATGACCATAGATCCATCTCAACAGTGGAAGATATGGCAATGTATTTTGACAATTCAGAACATTCATTAGGGCAAAGTTGTACACTGGTATGAAGTTACATTGGCTGAGACTTTTCATGTGATGCCATACAGGTGACTTTCATGTCAGTTATGATGGTACAAAGATGGACAACACAAAACCCAGTCCCTGAGTGGAGAAAATCTCCAACTCGACCAGAATTGGACCCGTGCCCTTTCAGTTAGCTATCTGGCATGGTGACCCCACAGATATCAAGGCAGATAATGCAACACCTCACAGCAGCTTTCTCACCACCTGTTATTACTTTTGTTGAAAGATCATGTAGTGACACTCAGTACAAGTTATGGGTTTGTTGCACAGTGGCAGGCACTAGGTGGCAGTGACTACACAAAGGGTGGACTATGCAAAATATTGAAGGTCCTTGCATAAAGGATATAATGCTATGAGAAATCCACCCAGAGAAAATGGCAAACACAGTCCAAGTTCAAAGCATCGGAAATAAACAGAAACATAGCTGGTGCATGTCTGGTAATTACGCAGGGATGAATACAACACTGAGTTGTACAAGCAGCTTTGTACCATTCCAGAGACCATGGAAACATGCCACGTGACATGATATGGCAAGAAGGAGTCATCTACAGCCCACTGTTGTAGTGGTCCAAGTATGTGGAGCAGCAAATACATAGTCTCACTCTCTGAGTTGCTATCTACAGCAGTCCACAGCATCATGAAGATGTAGAAGAAAGGACAACATTTTGTTACTGAGATTGCCAAAATAAATATCCAGATTCATGTATACAGTAACCTGAATGATTGAGCCCTAGTTCATCCTGAACTACGCCCTCCACATAGTGCTGTTAAATGCCGCATTGTGCCATCGGCACACTCAGCACTTTTCATATTTGAAAAGGGCAAACTAGTGCCTGTGCTGACCATATTACTCTCCTCCTGTCCAGTTCATATGTTTGAAATGTGCAGCTTTATATTCTGCTGTTAGCAATGGCCTTTTGTGAGGCACCTGACTACATATGTCCATTGCATGCAATTCCTCTGTAATCTGTTACTGTTTGCTGATAATGCTATGGTGTATGGGAAGTTGTGTTGTTGAGTGACTGTAGGAGAATACAAGATTACTTAGACAAAATTTATAGTTGGTGTGATGAGTGGCAGGTAGCTCTAAACATAGAAAAATGTTAATGCAGAGGAGTAGGAAAAACAAATCCATAATTTTTGAAAACTGCATTAGTAATATGCTGCTTAAAACAGTCACATCATTTAAATATCTGGATGTAATGCTGCAAAGCAATATGAAATGCAACAACCATGTAAGTATTGAAGTAGGGAAGGTGAGTGGTCAACTTTAGTTTATTGAGAGAATTTTAAGAAAGTTGGTTTGTCCGTAGGACACTAGTGTGACCTGTTCTTGAGTACTGATTGAGTGTTTGGGATCTACACCATGCCAGATTAAAGGAAGACATCGAAGCAATTCAGAGGTGGGCTGCTAGATTTGTTACCATCAAGTTTGAATAACATGCAGATATTAGAGAGATGCTTTGGGAACTCAAATGGGAATCTCTGGAATGTTCTTTTTGAGGAAAACTATTGAGAAAATTTAGAGAACTGACATTTTAAGCTGACTGAAAAACAATTCAGCTGTTGCCAATGTATATTTAATGTGAGGATCACAAAGATAAGAGAAATTAGGCCTCATATGGAGTCATATAGCCAGTCATTATCCCCTGATTATTTTTGTGAGTGGAACAGAAAAGGAAATGACTAGGAGTGTACCCTCCGCCATGCACCATATGGTGGCTTGCAGAGTATGTGTGTAGAAGTTGATGTAGAATGTTTGCTTGGATACTGGTGAGGACTGACCTGCCTTCACTGAGAGCTGTAATTGCTGTCGGAGCTGAAACCAAATGTGATTGAAACGATGTGACAGTCATATCTGGTCATTGTCAGTTAAACCATGTTACATGGTTGTGAGAGATATACAATTGCTTGAAGATACGTCAGATAGTCCATGTTGATACACCAATGAATCAAGCAACAACTATTATAGCATGTCCAACCATGATAACTTCTTTCTTCCATTCTGTCACGTATCCCTGCCAGTCCATTTTTCTGTGCTACTTCTATTGATTCTATATAACCAACTGGCACATACACACCAGTTTACAGCCAGCAGTTACATCAATGGTAGAGGATCACAATTCATCAGTTCTACACCACCTACAATGCTCTAAAGCGACCAATTTGCTATTTCAAAGTGGTGACTAATATTTTGTACCATGAACTTACATTGTCATGTGAGAGGGAGAGATGCACTAGAGTTTGATTACAAGGTCTTGAAAAACCATAATGATTTCCCTTGGTGCAGACAGACAGTGCTAGCTGGCTGTAAATTTTTTTTTGTATTTTTATTCATCAATACATATTTTGGAGTGAAAGCTTTGTGTTCAGGGTGTACAAGTTTCAATCAAGTGTTTTAATCATGGCCTGGCAAAACTGCTGCACCTGAATTTTACCAGAATTGGATTCTGGATTTGTCTATGATGAAATTCCTCTGTGTTGTTTTATCTTCATTTTATACAACATGGTGGTGTGTATATAATGGACCAACAGTTAAGCAAATTCTTGGAAAATTCAGATGTGACTACTTTACCTGGTCATGACGGAAAGCCTCAATTGAAACTTATAAATCCTGAAGATGAAGTTTTCATTCCAATATCTGTGTAGGTAAAGGAAAACTGAAATGTTGACAAATGATTAAGTATCATTCATAAAATACACTCCTGGAAATTGAAATAAGAACACCGTGAATTCATCGTCCCAGGAAGGGGAAACTTTATTGACACATTCCTGGGGTCAGATACATCACATGATCACACTGACAGAACCACAGCCACATAGACACAGGCAACAGAGCATGCACAATGTCGGCACTAGTACAGTGTATATCCACCTTTCGCAGCAATGCAGGCTGCTATTCTCCCATGGAGACGATCGTAGAGATGCTGGATGTAGTCCTGTGGAACGGCTTGCCATGCCATTTCCACCTGGCGCCTCAGTTGGACCAGCGTTCGTGCTGGACGTGCAGACCGCGTGAGACGACGCTTCATCCAGTCCCAAACATGCTCAATGGGGGACAGATCCGGAGATCTTGCTGGCCAGGGTAGTTGACTTACACCTTCTAGAGCACGTTGGGTGGCACTGGATACATGCGGACGTGCATTGTCCTGTTGGAACAGCAAGTTCCCTTGCCGGTCTAGGAATGGTAGAACGACGGGTTCGATGACGGTTTGGATGTACCGTGCACTATTCAGTGTCCCCTCGACGATCACCAGTGGTGTACGGCCAGTGTAGGAGATCGCTCCCCACACGATGATGCCGGGTGTTGGCCCTGTGTGCCTCGGTCGTATGCAGTCCTGATTGTGGCGCTCACCTGCACGGCGCCAAACACGCATACGACCATCATTGGCACCAAGGCAGAAGCGACTCTCATCGCTGAAGACGACACGTCTCCATTCGTCCCTCCATTCACGCCTGTTGCGACACCACTGGAGGCGGGCTGCACGATGTTGGGGCGTGAGCGGAAGACGGCCTAACGGTGTGCGGGACCGTAGCCCAGCTTCATGGAGACGGTTGCGAATGGTCCTCGCTGATATCCCAGGAGCAACAGCGTCCCTAATTTGCTGGGAAGTGGCGGTGTGGTCCCCTACGGCACTGCGTAGGATCCTACGGTCTTGGCGTGCATCCGTGCGTCGCTGCGGTCCGGTCCCAGGTCGACGGGCACATGCATCTTCTGCCGACCACTGGCGACAACATCGATGTACTGTGGAGACCTCACGCCCCACGTGTCGAGCAATTCGGCGGTACGTCCACCCGGCCTCCCGCATGCCCACTATACGCCCTCGCTCAAAGTCCGTCAACTGCACATACGGTTCACGTCCACGCTGTCGCGGCATGCTACCAGTGTTAAAGACTGTGATGGAGCTCCGTATGCCATGGCAAACTGGCTGACACTGACGGCGGCGGTGCACAAATGCTGCGCAGCTAGCGCCATTCGACGGCCAACACCGCGGTTCCTGGTGTGTCCGCTGTGCCGTGCGTGTGATCATTGCTTGTACAGCCCTCTCGCAGTGTCCGGAGCAAGTATGGTGGGTCTGACACACCGGTGTCAATGTGTTCTTTTTTCCATTTCCAGGAGTGTATTTAACTTATATATTTATTGTTTTTGCAGAAGTACTACAAAATCCTGTACTAATAATAAAAACTGAAACAGTCTCCAGTTTACAAGGCACTATGGAGACTGTGAACCATTATTGTTTGGTACTACAACAAGCTGTAAATGTAACATTTGGCATACCATGGTTAAGTACTTTACTCTTGTGATTAATGTTGCTTTATTTATTTATTTATTGCCACAAAGATCTTAAGTAGCTGCATGTTACTTAAATTATTTGCCTTTATAGATTTTTGATCAAAAGTAGTCATGCTTGAATGAAATGTTTCTGTTCTTTAGCTGACAGAAGCAACATTGGTGAGGCCTTCAATCTCACAGATTGCTGCAGTCACCGATGCTTGCCCACATATACAGAGGTTGCGGTTGGTGCAGCCTCGCATCATGAACACAGCGTCTGCAGATCTCACTCACGTTCTGTCAAAGCTGCCACTCCATGAGCTGCAGTTACGTTTTTGCCACAGCAATGCTGCCATGTCTGATTTTTATACCTACAGGGATCCAACAATTGATGGTAGACGCTGTAAGTAAAACTATTATCTGTCTTTTCCCCCTTTTCCTGTTTCAAAAAAGAAAATTAATAGCAAATGTAATCTATAATAAACATTATGTAAAACAGTTCTTAGAAAATGGAAAATAAAATAGAACAGACTCAAAGACAAACAGTATGAGACTTATTACAGAGAATTCTGTAACCATATGATGCAAGAAGTCATGGCCTTTTTTCCTTTTTTTGTGATTATTTCTGTCCTTTCCATCAGGAGTAAAGTTGGCTACTGCTGTTACTGTATTGTCTCCTCAAATACTCACTATCCCTGTTACTATTGACTATAGCATGTTGACATAGAATGGTGCAATCTGTCCCTGACACAACGTTCATTCTCCTCTGGACCACAACAGCTGTGAATTGAGGGAATGAAGACTTTTTCAAAAGCTACCACTTTCACTACATTCATATCTGTAAAACCCAGATACTTTGTATCTGGCAAAGTCAACATGCCTGAGATGGCCATTTGATTAGCTTACCCAAGATTAATAATATACTATTCATTTCCAGTCATGAAGTATCATTGTGTTGTAACACACACTTCTGTTGTGACCCATAAACCGCTGCAGTGCTTCCATGCCATAACTCTAGATGCATGGAGACTCATTAATGCGCTGATGGAAGCAGGTTGGCCAGAGTGAAACCAAGTTAAATGTTTTCACTAATGTGAGGGACATAGATGAAACATCCATTATCTCATGCCATCTCATGCTGGTGCTGTGATGTACTCTGAATGTTTTCCATAAAAAGACAATGTGCTGTATATACTGTAGTAAAAGAATGTTTCTCTGTGTAATGTTCATGAGCCGTATATGTTACATTACAGATATAGTAGGCTGAGACCACGTATTTTTATGACGTTTGTTTTATTAACCTTGTGACTTGTGGAAATGTGAATGCTAAATGTTGTACTTGGTTTCGACTTATTAGTGCCTAATCCCTCTATGTGCACTGAGTGGGCCACTACTTGGTACTGAACTATCCTGTAGCTGGTACCACCCTGATCTGAGTACTTATGTGTTACTGGAGATATGATTCTCTCTGTTGCTCAGAGTCTTTTTCAAACAAACAAAGATAAAATAAATGTTGTACTGCAAAAGCTATTTGAATACTTACAAATTTTCTGTAGATGCATTATTGTGCTGGTAAATACATATGGTTTTTAAGTTTACTTTTTCTTCTTTCTTTTTGTTTCTACATTTTTTTTCCTTCAGCAGTTATCCACACAAGTCTAGTAGCCTATGTCACAAGTGACTTATGCCTCCCATGTTCCTCAGTAAGTCAGTTTGACTTGAACTACAAAAAAGCAAGCCCAAGTTCACATTCAGAGGATGCTGTGTAAATGTCTCTTGCCAGCTTTTTTTGTGGCATATCAATAGGCATTAAAACACATGTTTTATGCACTGGAAATGACTTTCTATACCTGATCCCTCTTCCAAACAGTGATTTTTCCTATCATTTCTGTCCAATGACTTATGTCTTTCCTGTTAATCTATATTAGCACAATAATTTTTAGCAAAAATGAAATAAAACACCTCAGATCTGAACAATTTATGTACCGGAACACTGTTTGGAAATAATCATACACACTTCAAGCACATAATTAATTTATATTCTTGTTTATAACTATTGGTAAATTGAGAAAGTTTGTATGTATTTATATCTTCCCAAATACATATTGTACTTGGCTTATTGCCCGTTGGCTTCTGTCTGGGAATCTTCACCTAATATTTAACAATTTTCCTGGTGCTTTGCTGGTCTGAGTGGCTGGCTTTGTTAAAGTTTCACCCTCCATTTCTGGTGGCAGAAATTCTCTGGGGTGGAAAAGGAAGAATAAAAAACTAATATTAATTTTATTTTTCAAAATTACCATGAAGAACATTGTATTTATTTTGTATATATTTTAAATAAGTTAAAAAGGGGCATCATGTGAAAGTCTTTTGCTTTTGGACAATTTGGTACTCTCGGATAGTACTCACAAAACTGTTTACACAAGGGGTGAATTTTTGCTGCCAGTTACTGTCTGATTGTTCCTTGCAAGTACTTTCTGTAAATGTTTGAAAGTCTTGCAAGAGCAAATGTCAGAAGCATTTACACACAGCAGGGTGCGTGTTTCTGTTAGAGCTGAGAGACCAGTATTGGTGATATTTTTCTGTCGTAGTTTTGATAACTGGGCCCAAAATTGCCAGTCTAAATACTACTGTGAGTATAATCCATTAGTGTTAAAGACAGACTGCTTCTGACACTGATATTTCTAGCATTAGTTATGTTTATTCTCTTCAATACCGAGCAGGGTGGCGCAGTGGTTAGACACTGGACTCGCATTCGGGAGGACGACGGTTCAATCCCGCATCCGGCCATCCTGATTTAGGTTTTCCGTGATTTCCCTAAATCACTCCAGGCAAATGCCGGGATGGTTCCTCTGAAAGAGCACGGCCGACTTCCTTCCTAATCCGATGAGACCGATGACCATGCTGTCTGGTCTCCTTCCCCAAAACCAACCAACCATTCTCTTCAATATTTGGTAAAGTAACAAGTACGATGATATAATGTTACACCAATTTCATCTTCATTCAAAAGCCAACTAGGGCAGATGGCTTGTAAATGAAGTATTTTTGGACATACATTCATTTGAACATTGTAATTATATTGACTTGAGGAACTGCTTGTAAATTTCTGAAGGTCTGTTCTTCAACACCCAATATAACAATGTAATCAATAAATATCATGTCACCCAGAAACAGTACATCCATAATGCTGGCCTTTCATCTTAAAAACTAATTAAATGCACAACTTAATCCAGAATCTACTTCCTGGCAGCATTCCTCATTACTTGTTTTTGCTGATGCATTGCTGACCTTCACTTGTAGTATGTATCCATCATGGCAGTAGCCTCAATTGTCCCAACAATGCTGCTACATGTTGATAGACTGACTTGTAGCAGTGTTGATGTGGTGCAGTGAATGGTGCATAAGTCTATCATTCACATTTTCCTGTTAAAATAGGATTGATTTTCCTCAGTGTTGTTAATTCTGTGTTGAGGGTTGCTCATCAAAACTCTCTTGGAAAGAAAACTATGCCAGTATAGTCAGGAAAGAGTACTCCATGAATATGTAATATGATGTTGTTATATGTTATTTACTGTTTAGCATTGTTAAATCAGGAACTTTCAAAATACAAGAGTGGTTTAAAAACTTCTCGGAATGGAATAGAAAAAAAGTACTTACATCACTGAAACTTTAGTCTCCTTGTAGATTAATGAATTTGGTCCAACAATGTTCCATTGCCTTGATCCCATCTTGAAAATGAGTTTCCTCCAGACCTGCGAAATAGTTGTCAACTCCAGTTATCAATTCTTCGATTGAAATGAATCTTCATCCACCAAGAAAAATTTTCAGTTTTAGGAAGCAGTTAGCACTTTAGTATTATATTTAGTTTTTCTCTTAATTTATCATTCTCTTTGGAAGTTTTTTCGTATGGGTTGTTTCCTTTCTATTTATAGAGAGTTTTTTTTCATTTACATAGTCATTTACACTTACTATATCTATGATTGCTCTTATTTTGAAGTTGTGTATTGAGACACTACTTAAAATGAGTGCCATATGATCTGCACAGATGACTACATTTTCTTCTGTGGTACTGTCGCTGCCATACGATTCACATGCAGTATAAAATATATCAATTTTACATTGTGTTCTCTGTTTTATACAAGTGAATTTCTAAGACTGGCCATGTGCCCTGATACCATATCTATGTACACTACTGGCCATTAAAATTGCTACAGCAAGAAGAAATGCAGATGATAAATGGGTATTCATTGGACAAATATATTATACTAGAACTGACATGTGATTACATTTTCACCCAATTTGGGTGCATACATCCTGAGAAATCAGTACCCAGAACAACCACCTCTGGCCGTAATAAGGCCAGCTGCCCACGCAGCTTCAACACGATACCACAGTTCATCAAGAGCAGTGACTGCTGTATTGTGATGAGCCAGTTGCTCGGCCACCATTGACCAGACGTTTTCAATTGGTGAGAGATCTGGAGAATGTGCTGGCCAGGCCAGCAGTCAAACATTTTCTTTATCCAGAAAGGCCCGTACAGGACCTGCAACATGCAGTCATGCATTATCCTGCTGAAATGTAGGGTTTCGCAAGGATCGAATGAAGGGTAGAGCCACGGGTCTTAACACATCTGAAATGTAATGTCCATGGTTCAAAGTGCCATCAGTGTGAACAAGAGGTGACAGAGACGTGTAACCAATGGCACCCCATACCATCACGCCGGGTGATATGCCAGTATGGCGATGGCGATGACGAATACGCGCTTCCAATGTGCGTTCATCATGATGTCACCAAACATGGATGCGACCATCATGATGCTGTAAGCAGAACCTGGATTCATCCAAAAAAATGATGTTTTGCCATTCATGCACCCAGGTTCGTCGTTGAGTACACCATCGCAGGTGCTCCTGTCTGTGATGCAGTGTCAAGAGTAGCCGATAGTAGCTGATAGTCCATGCTGCTGCAAACGCCATCCAACTGTTCATGCAGATGGTTGTTGTCTTGCAAACATCCCCATCTGTTGACTCGGGGATCGAGACGTGGCTGCACGATCCGTTACAGCCATGCAGATAAGATGCCTGTCATCTCGACTGCTAGTGACATGAGGCCATTGGGATCCAGCACGGCGTTCCGTATTACCCTCCTAAACCCACCAATTCCATATTCTGATAACAGTCATTGGATCTCAACCAACGTGAGCAGCAATGTCGTGGTACGATAAATCGTAATCGTGATAGGCTACAATCCGACCTTTATCAAAGTCGGAAACGTGATGCTACGCATTTTTCCTCCTTACACGAGGCATCACAACAACGTTTCACCAGGCAATGCCAGTCAACTGCTGTTTGTGTATGAGAAATTGGTTGGAAAATTTCCTCATGTCAGCACATTGTAGGTGTCGCCACCGGCGCCAACCTTGTGTGAATGCTCTGAAAAGCTAATCATTTGCATATCACAGCATCTTCTTCCTGTCGGTTACATTTTGCATCTGTAGCATGTCATCTTCATGGTGTAGCAATTTTAATGGCCAGTAGTGTATATCTATGTAGTTTATCGAAGAGAGTAGTGTGACATACACAGTCAATGGCTTTTGAGAAAGCCAGAAATACGATCAAAGGCAGAGCCACGTGTGAAAGCACCCACGTGATTTACCAACTGATCTGCCTACACTGTGAAGCATTCTATGTGGGAATGACCAGCAACAAACTGTCCATTCGCATGAATGGACACAGGCAGACAGTGTTTGTTGGTAATGAGGATCACCCTGTGGCTAAACATGCCTTGGTGCACGGCCAGCACATCTTGGCACAGTGTTACACCGTCCGGGTTATCTGGATACTTCCCACTAACACCAATCTGTCAGAACTCCGGAGATGGGAACTTGCCCTTCAGCATATCCTCTCTTCTTGCTATCCGCCAGGCCTCAATCTCCGCTAATTTCTAATTTCAATTTGCCGCCACTCATACCTCACCTGTCTTTCAACATCATCTTTGCCTCTGTACTTCCGCCTCGACTGACATCTCTGCCCAAACTCTCTGCCTTTACAAATGTCTGCTTGTGTCTGTGTATATGCAGATGGATGTGTGTGTGTGTGTGCGAGTGTATACCTGTCATTTTTTCCCCCTAAGGTAAGTCTTTCCGCTCCCGGGATTGGAATGACTCCTTACCCTCTCCCTTAAAACCCATATCCTTTCGTCTTTCCCTCTCCTTCCCTCTTTCCTGATGAGGCAACCATTGGTTGCAAAAGCTTGAATTTTGTGTGTTTGTTTGTGTGTCTATCGACCTGCCAGCGCTTTTGTTTGGTAAGTCTCATCATCTTTCTTTTTAGATATATTTTTCCCACGTGGAATGTTTCCCTCTAATATATATATATATATATATATATATATATATATATATATATATATATATATATATATATATACGGGTATACACTCGCGCGCACACACACACATATCCATCCACACATGTATATGGTTATAATAGAAGGAAACATTCCATGAAGGAAAAATATACCTAAAAACAAAGATGATGTGACTTACCAAATGAAAGTGCTGGCAGGTCGACAGACACACAAACAAACACAAGTGTATATATATACACTTTTTCAGACATCCTGAAAATAAACTTCTCAGTTACCAAGTTTACTAGGAATGTCAGAGGCTTTGCTAGATGCCATGAGCAATATTTGATTGCTGTTATAGATATTCCATCTCTGCACTCTGTTTCTTTGTTTTCACTGATATAATTATACTTTTAACTTCTGTTTCATCTCTTGGAGAAAGAAACAGGCTTTTTTTTATTTCTGGTGAAACTGTACCTTTTTTTTTAAGGCCAAAGCTTCATTCTGTTTCATTAGCTTATGAACTATATTTACATAATACTGCTGTAAAGTGTAACACTCTTCATATTGTTCCATCAGTTCTTTCCCTTGAGCAGTAAGTACTGTTCCCACTGTCTGTCTGCTTTGATTTATTCCTGTTCTTATTTGTGTGTGACTATCTTGAAATGTCTGACAAGTTTCCAATTTGATGTTAGAGTATTATTCACTGTAATATCCTGCTGTATTGTTTCTTCTTGTGTCTGTAAGTTCACAGACTGCTTGACTGTTACATTTCTGATATCTTTCATACAAATCTTGTAAGTCTACTCTAACATGAAAGATCTCTGTGGTGATACATTTTTTACTATCTCTTGCATTTATCCTTCTATGGACTTTTCAACAAGCTATGTTTATGTGATGACTTATGGTTGATATGACACTTTTCCAGCTTTCTTCCAGATTATCGTTATATGCAAATTTCCAGTCTTCTTATCTGAGTAACATTTCTAATATTTGAGATTTCCGGCATTTGTCAGTGTTTGCTCTACAATTACAGTCCCAGTTTCTGTTTTCTTATTCTGTAGCTCAATTAATTGACTATACTGATCTGAAATGACTTTAATTATGTCTACTTCCAGTTAAAAAATGTTTGTATTTTTTAAAAAGAAATCACAGCAAGCAATGCTGAAGGAATTGGATTAGGAAATGAGAGTAGATGATTTTTGCTATTTGGGCAGCAAAATAACTGGTGATGGCTGAAGTAGAGAGGATGTAAAATGCAGATTGGCAATAGCAAGAAAATCAGTACTTGGGTAAAGATGTAGCAGAATATGTAGAGAGTTCCACCGGAGTCAAATGGTTAATTGTCTTGTAAATAATGTGAAATGAATATTGTAATTTAAAGATATCATTTATGCTATATTTTTAAGAGAATGGTGTACTCTCCCACTGTTTTTATTGCATGACATTTATTTTAGGTAAGTTCCATTTCTTTCTTAATTATTTTATTAAGATAAAATATGATAGGTAGGCAGTATGAATGAAAAGTGATGCATGCACATCCACTGAATGATAGAAAAATTGCTCATGCTTCAAAAAAAGCTTCCTTTTTTCCTCTCTCTCTCTCTCTCTCTCTCTCTCTCTCTCTCTCTCTCTCTCTTTCTCTGTTCTAATCTGTAGATTCTCCCACACCTTCAACTGTTCTCCAATTGCTCAGTTGTTTGTCTCTTGGCAGCTAGAAACCGCATACTCTTCTCCAATCATAAAAATGTTTATTGTTCATTTTTTTTTTCTTTGCTTTTTAATGAAAAATTTTGTGTGTTTCTTATTGCAGCTCCATGCCATATTGAAGATCTAGCTGGTGACACTACTGTTCTTGCAGCATCATTAAATGGTGCTCCTGAACTGTATAAGCTGAGTGTACACTTCTCATGGAATGCAGAGCCTCCAGTTGTAGACTTGGCATACATATTTATAACATGTCCCCTCTTACGAACACTGTGCATTGAAGGTGCATCAGTGCGGTGGACAGATAGTAATAAAAAAGTGCCCCTTTCACTGGACATCCTAACAGCACAGCTTGGTTCTGATGTATCAGAAAATGCAGTGTCCCAGCTATTGTTGCACGCATCTCAACTGCAGTGTCTTCATGCTCATCGCTGCCCTGACCTCAAGCTCACTTCATTGCCACCTGCACCAGCCTTGCGGTGCTTGTTCTTAAATGAAGCACCAAACATTAAAGTTGAAACACTTCAAACAATTTTGTCATCCTGGAGAAACTTGGAGAGGCTTGGAAATATGTCTGGCTTTAAGCTTGACAGGAAGCTGGAAAACAGTTTGAGTATGAAGGCAAAGGATGCTCAAGTTGAAATCCTTTCAGCACACCACTCCACCAGTGAAGACTGCATTTTCAAGGACTCTACCAATAATTAATTGTTTTACTGTTCCCAAAATTACTTTAATTTATATCAAAATTAATTAAACAAAACAAACTTCGTACATTAGAAGAGGTGATTCAGTCACAGATGTCAGTCCTGCTTTTCCTGTTTGAATGTAACTGTAAATGGCATTTGCTTAGAATGAAATCATCCAGAATTCCAATAAACCACAACTTATTTTCAGGGGAGTTACCTCTATAAACACAGAAGGCATCTGTATTGTGCTCCATGTAAACCAAAACAGAAATAATAAGGCTGTGAATAATGTTGTCTAGTACTGTAACATGTGCCAATGATACTGCATTTTCGATGTTATTCTCTAATAATTAGAATATTACTATCCTAAGTTATTACACAAAACTGTTGCAAGCATCTGTGATACTTTACATTATTGATAAATGATGCATGTGAATATTTCTGTGTACTTAATCAAGTTGGAGAAAATATTTTACTGCAGCAAATATTATGTAGTCATATGGAAGTGAAAGGTGGAAGGATAACAGTATGTTTACTTACTGTTGTTTTGTTCATCATACAGATGTATGCAGCTATGCTGTTTCATATCTGTTATTATAGTACAAATTATTCATGAATATAAAATGCCAATAAAAGGTTTCATTTCTGTGTTGCATTCATTATTTTATAATTAAATTTTCCATATGTTTTTTCTCTGAACTAATTTGTTCATTATTATGCATTTTAAATTTGTGCGTGTAAAATAAAGTAAATACTAGAAGGCCATGCTGAAAGGTAATACCTTCGGATTTTGTGTATGAAAATTCTTAAAGCTTTTTAAGTAAAGCAAATGTTATTAACATTCTACATTGTTACTCTTCATATCTACATATCTATTTCTCAATGTAGTCACCCTGATGAACACATTCCTCCCAACAACAGAGCAGTTTGTTGATACCATCACTGCAGAATTTCTGACTTTGTTGATGCAGCCACAACCTGACCCCTATTCTCACTATAAAAGTGAAGTCCTCAAAAGTGTTCTTTAAGTTTCAAAAACAGAAGAAAATCAGGTGCGACCAATTCTAGACTATATGGAGGATTATTGTTGACAGAGAACCCAAGGCATCAGGCTGTTGCAGATGTCGCAGCACTCGTGTGTGGTTTGGCATTGTCATACTGCATAAGAGGGTGCTCCATATGTGGACAAACTCCTTGAATTCAAAACTCAGTTCTCATGTACCAACATAGTTCCGTTATTCAGCACCACATTACACACTACAATCTGGAACCCTCTTGGGACAGAGGGTTGCAAATAAGCAGACATAAAGAATAAAGATGTAGAATGTTAATAATGTTCATTTTATTTAAAAAGCTTTAAGAGTTTTTACATAAACAATTCGGAGGTATTACTTTTCTGCATGTCCTCATATTATTCTGCATGCTTAAGAAACTGACTTCTATCAGTTATGAAATTAGCTACTGTATTGCCAGTCAAGGACTTCTCTTTAACATCTTCTTTGCACATTTACTGGAACCAGCAACAGATGTATTTTTAAAATAGTCACTCTCAAAACCATGAAATCTGGCCTTTGGCAAGTGTTGGTCACCCATTAACCTTTATTTTAACTCTACAAATCAGTAATCAATGTCGTCTTCCGAAGACAGATTGCTTTACCTTCTGTTTGATCACTTTTTTATATGGAGCCAGTTCATTTATGAAAATGAGCATTAGTTTTGAACATGCCAAATTTAAACTAACGCAAAATCTCCAAGATTGGTGATCTTTTTACAGAAGCTCATAACTTAGCAGGGAAATGTGAGATACTTACAATAATTTCCACAATGAAACTTTATCTTGAAACCTGGCAGAGAATCCAAAAAGAGTCTGATCATATATAAAATATGCTTGCAGCAAGACACAGAGAATGCCTTCTTTGTGAGATAGCATTGGGAATACTATCAATGATAGGAGAAAGGATGATCTTCACTACTCAAGGTTAAATCTAACTTTGGCTCAGAAGGGAGTAAATTATGCTGCCACAAAAGTCTTTGGTCACTTACCTAATAGCATCAAAAGTCTGACAGATAGCCATATAGCATTTAAATGGAAATTAAAAGAATTTCTTAACGGCAACTCCTACTCATTAGATGAATTTTTGGATATAGTAAGTGGGTAAGCCTTGCATAGACACCTTTTATTAACCGGGCACGTTCCACACCATTATGAAGTGTCGTATTCATGATCGATGGAACAAGTACTAATATAATCTAATAGTGCTGTGAAAGCAGAGTCACTAAATTTAGCATTTCGAAATTCCTTCACCAAAAAAGACAAAGTAAATATTCCTGAATTTGAATCAAGAACAGCTGCCAACATGAATAACTTACAAGTAGATATCCTTGGAGTACTGAAGCAACTTAAATCACTTATTGAACGATTTATTGCAGCAGAATAGCCATTATAGTTTTACATTAGATTACAATCATTTGAGAGTGAATTACAAGGATGTATTGAGTGTCTGCATAATTCTTAGTAGATTACATTCAGTGCAGGTATTATAACAGATTATCATTGGAACCATTTATTGCATAGTCTCTAATTGATCTGGTCCTCTTGTTGCATGTTACTATATGGTATCTCTCACAAGACTGCCCACATAGTGTACACTTGCAAAGGTTTGACGGTTCGTGGTATGCTGTATTTGCACAAATTTCATGGTGGAATCTATGTACTGCGAGTCTTGTAAGTACATGTCTCATCTCAAAATTTGCTGCTGTCCAAGTGCGGTCGATCATGGCCCCGGATCCATAGAATTCCGTTGGTACTTCCTCTCTTTTCTTGAGTAGTGATCTTAGTAGGTTCTCCGATGGTGATGTGTTGGGAAGTAAGAACATTGTCCTTTGATCCTTGATGAGGAAAGATTCTCGGGTGAGAAGGCAGACTAATCTTGATCTTGTGGTTTTTGCTACCCCTAATGCTCTTTTGATATAGGTTGCTTTTACTCTTTACAATGTTTCTAAGTTCTTTTCATTTAGGTGTATCCATATGATTTATATCCCATAAGCCAGTATCGGTATTATTTTTGATTTGAAGAGTGCCATAGCTGTGTCTAGATTTAGTGTTCTGATGAAACTTATTTCGTTTATCGCTCTGATGGCCTGCGTCGCTTTCTCTGTTGTGTGTTTAGTGAAGCACTTTGCGGATGGCTGGAGTGTTATCCCTAGATATTTGTAATCTTTTGTGATAGATATTTCCATTCCTTGTAGTGCAATTCTTGTCGTTTTTGGGATTTGCCCACCTGATCTGAATACCATCATTTCCGTTTTGTCGGTGTTGATTACAAACTTGTGTTTTCTACACCATTTTTCCACGTCTAATATAGTCTCCTGTAGTTTCTTTAAGTTTTTTGAGCCTATCATGATGTCATCCGTGTAGGCATATGCTTCGACATCTTCGTCATGAGCGATTTCCATAATGTCCTTTGCTGCCAGAATGAACAGGAGCGGGCTTAGTGGGTCTCCTTGGAGTACTCCGTTTGTTTGCCTTATTGGTTCAGACAAGTCGAGGTTGTCCGAGATCCTTATCTCATTCCATTCATTTATGGAGTTTATAATCCTCGTCCAGACGCTGTCTCTTCCCAGAGTTTCGTTGAGCATCCTTTTTACTAGTGATCGGTCGAGGAGATCAAAGGCCTTTGTGAAGTCTATGAATACAGCATAATATTTTTGCTTCTTATCGATGGTTTCCGATTTGTTTTTTAAAAGCAGCTCCACTGCTGTGATAGTGGATCTTTTTTCCCTGAACCCGAATTGAGATTCTGGGAGGTGGTCTTCCAAAGTATGTCTTATTCTTCCTGTGATTAGTTTTGTGAATACCTTAAAAGGGTTGTTTTCCAAGGCTATTCCTCTGTATTTGTTTGTGTCCTTTGGGTCGCCCTTCCCTTTGTACATTACCCTTACTATTGATTTTCTCCACTGGCCTGGGATTTTTGCTGTTTCAATGCATTTGTTATAAAGTTTTGTCCAGGTTGGTGCTAGCAGATGGGCTGTGTCTTTAAGGTATTCATTGTAAAGCATGTCCGGTCCTGCTGCTTTCTTCCTTTTTGTTGATTCAATGATGTTTCAGACCTCATTCAGAGTGAGTGGAGACCAGGCTGCCATCTCTTGCGGTGTGAGCTCTTGACTTGCTACCAGTGCTCCTTCTCTACAATCTTTGTTGAGAATGTCTTTGAAATGTCTCGTCCATTCTTCCATGCTTATATAGTGTGACTGTGCCTGCTTTTGGGGGCGGATTGCAATGAATGGGTCTCTCCTGGCTTCTTCAGCTAGTCTTCTTCCCTCTTCTTCCCTGTGTGCCGTTCTCTTCTCCCTTGTTAGTGTTTTGTAGGATCTTCTTTTCTCAGCATATGTTTGTAGTAGTGAGTGATTATCTGTGTCCATTTTTAGTCGGTGTAAGGCTTGGAGTACTTCTTTTCTTTGCTGATAACACTCTTGATCGAACCATGGTTTAGCTCTTCTCACTTTCCTGGGGGTAGTTGCTTGCTTTAAGAGTTTCTCCAGTTCAAGTGCTGCCTCCTCTACTTTTGAGTTGTCGATTAGGGACTCAATTTGTTCTATCTGGTCGTGGTATTCTTCCACTTTCCTTGGATCCAGTCTCCTTGAGAGCAGTCTCTTCTCTTGGTTCTCTCTTGCCTTCCAATCACTTTGTATGACTATGTTCATTGGGATGTGTTTTCTTATAGGTGTGTGGTTTGCATTCCAAAGTGGGCTTATGTCCCCTTTTATGTTTCCTCTTATGAGGGCGATATCAATAGCACTTTTGCCATTATGGCAGAAGTACGTACGGACGTTTGTGTCGTTTAGCAGGATGAGGCCTTCTTCTTGTAGTGATTCGATTACTAATTTTGTTTTGTGATTCTGTACATCCAACCAACAGTTTAAATCCCCTGCGATAAGTAAAGGGATTTCTTTCTTGCTCCGTCTTATTTGTTGGCCCAGTCCATCGATTATGTCTATGGCTGATTCGCTTGGCTGGAAGTAGGTTGCTAATATTGTGATGTGCTTTACTTCTATTAGAATGGAGTGATTTAGTTCTGTTGTCGCTATAATTGGTGTTATCCATGGTTTCAGTAGGACTGTTATTCCCCCCTTGGGGTCGCCCCCTTTCTCCTTGCTTTGCCAGCATATTTATGCTATTGAATTTAGGGTGTTGCCAATGATCTGTGAGAAAAGTTTCTGTGAATACTGCTACATCGTAACCTTCGAGAAAGTCTGTTGGAGCTATGCATGCTGCGTTTTTCAGTCCTTCTACATTCCATAACATTATCTTCATGTTTTTTCTCCCTTCATTTTCTCCTGGTTTTGTCGTCTCCGGGTACATCTGGTTTTGACACTCTAGTACTGGTGTGCTTCTCATATTGTCTGCTATGTTGTGGCATTGCTCGTCTTGTGCCAGTGAAAATCCTGAGTTTCCTTCGATGACAGCCTCTTGTAGGTTGGCCGGTTTCGGGCTTCATTATATAGGAAGTCCTGATCCCTGATAGGTTTCTTTTTTCTTTCTCCCCTCCCATATCTTATCTGTCGGGTCCTCTTCTGTTGGTGATGATGTTGCTTCTTTTTCCTCTATCGGGCATGGTGAGGTTTGTGGGTCTGCTTCTGTTGGTGATGGGGTTGTTTCTTTTTCTTTTATGTGGCACAGTGGAGACTTTCCTGCCTCTTCCTTCATTGGTAGTATTATGGGTATGTGTGTCTGCCCTTGTAGTTTGTCAAATTTTTCCAAAATTTCTTTGCACAGAATAGTTTTTCCATGGTTGTTTCTGTGTAAACCATGCCTTGAGAAATGCTCCCTTTGTGAGCTTGTTGCATTTATGAAAGTCACATTTGGGAAGCTGCTACATATCTTCCTAAATATCCTATATGTTCTGGTTTAAAAGCAAGTCTTCTTGTCCAGACTGTATACCAATCAGGTTCCTTTCAGAGAATGCTGATGCACTAGCTCCATACTTAACAATCATATAAAACTGCTCACTCAACGAAAGATCTGTACCCAAACACTGGAAAGTTGCACAGGTCACACTAGTATTCAAGGTAGTAGAAGTAGTAGTAGAAGTAATCCACTAAATTACAGGTCCATATCATTAACATCAATATGCAGCAAGATTTTGGAACATATACTGTGTTCAAACATTATGAATTATGTCGAAGAGAATGGTCTACCAACACCGAGTCAATACGAATTTAGAACACATTGTTCTTCTGAAACACAACTAGCTCTTTACATACACTAATGTTGAGTGAGGTTTCAAATTGATTCCATATTTCTAGATTTCCAAAAAACTTTTGACACTGTACCACACAAGCGGCTTGTGGTGAAATTGCACGCTCATGGAACATTACCTCAGGTATGTGACTGGTTTCAAGATTTCCTGTCAGAGAAGTTGCAGATTGTGGTATTGGTGGAAAGTCATCAAGTAAAACAAAAGTGATTTCTGGCATTCCCCAAGGTAGTGTTATATACCGGTAGGTCCTCTGCTGTTCCTCATCTATATAGATGATTTAGGAGACAATCTGAGCAGCCTTCTTAGGTTGTTTGCAGATGATGCTGTCATTTATTGTCTAGTAAAGTCATCAGAAAAATTGCAAAATTATATCTGAATGTCACAAAAATTGGCAATTGATCCTAAATAACGAAAAGTGTGAGGTTGTCCACATGAGTGCTAAAAGGAATCCATTAAACTTTGGTTACACAATAGATCAGTATAATCTAAAGGCCATAAATTGAACTAAATACCTAGGAATTACAATTATGAACAATTTAAATCAGATGTAACATGTAGAAAATGTTGTGGGGAAGACAAAGCATAGACTATATTTTATCGGTAGAACACTTAGAAAATGTAACAGATCTACTAAAAAGATTGCATACACTATGCTTGCCCGTCCACTTTTGGAGTACTCCTGTCTGGTCTGGGGTCCTTACCAGATAGGATTAATGAAGTAAATTGAGAAATTTCAATGAAGAACAGTACATTTTGTATTTTTGTGAAATAGAAGAGGGTGTGTCATGGACATAATACACAATTTGGGATGGACTTAATTAAAACAAAGGTGTTTCTCATTGCAGCATAACCTTCTCATGAAATTACAGTCACCAACTTTCTCCTTTGAATGCAAAAATATTTTGTTGACACCAACCTACATGAGGAGAAATGATCATCATAATAAAATAAGGGAAATCAGAGCTAGCACAGAAGGATATAGGTGTTCATTTTTTCAGCGCGCTGTTTGAGAGTGGAATAATAGAGAATTATTGTGAAGTTGGTTCAATGAACCCTCTGCTAGACACTTAAGTGTGATTTGCAGAGTATCATGTAGATGTAGATGTAGATGTAGATAGATGTCCACCCTCACTTACATGCTGGCTTTTGGTACAAGAGTGGTGCATGAGAGTGAAAGATGCCCTACCAGCAATTGATATGCCTATAGTGTTCCACCGCTTCAACGGATTCATCCAGGAGAAGCAATTTAATCTTTACCCTAGATGGACACTAACATTGCAGCACCTTTGCTCCAACAACACAAGTAAATAAAAAATTAAAAAAAATACAGCCTTCTGTTTTCTTTAAATGATTTCCCTAATGTGTACTTACAAGTTGTGGAAAAAGCTTTTTTGTAATTTAAGAACGTTATAATTATTTTTCACATACTAGCTTCCAAAGTCTCCTATCTCTCCAATTTTCCACCAGCAGACTCCTGTCTGACAAAGCTCTTCTCACTCTCCTTTCCCATGCTATTTTCGAGCATCCTCTTCTTCTATTAGTTGGAGCCCATTCCATCATCTTCTTAAGCTATCTGACCTCACCCAGATGACATATATACCCACACTATCTTAACTGTTTTGCTTTGATTATACACAAGCCCATTTCATCATCTTCTTAAGCTATCTGACCTCACCCAGATGACATATATACCCACACTATCTTAACTGTTTTGCTTTGATTATACACAATACAATGATGCCCAGATTCATTCTCTTACATACATCTTCATTTTTAATTTTCTCTTGTGGTATCAATTTATTTGCCTCCAAATCTCAGCGAGGTATGAGAGACTACAAGTACTGTAAAGAGTTTTGAGAAGAGTGACATAGCTTACCAGCTATCCTTATATTTTGACGATATCATTAAAAACTTTGCTACAGTAAAAACAAGCAAAGTACCACTGGATTGTTACAAAAAATACAACCTTGAAATCAGTGTGCTTCACTTAATTGTGTTCCCAGTTAGCAAGATGAGTGTTAGTGTTTCAAAAATAAAGTCAATAATATGAAGTACATAATAGAATCTGTTTATTGTTTATCATTCCTAAGGATTTACTACAGTTAATTTCAGAAATTCTTTTCAGTTTATGTGCCATTATTTACTAGTGCCTGTAAACTTAATTTGTAATTATATTATTGGCATTATCATTATTATTGCTGCCAGTGCTGGTGGATGTGTGGTTAGCATTTTGGTTCTTGTTCCCAAGTTCACAGGATCAGATTCAGTGTAGATGTAGATGATTAATACAGATTAAAAAATCCACTGTACACCATGTCACATAATGATACTATCACTTTTAGTCTTAACTCCATAAAGTATAAACATCATATCTTTCACTCCATTGTTACTATAGGCATATACAAGAAATAAAGTCGACTTCATGTCATGTAAATGTAAATCCACTCACCATTTAAAACTGTGTCAAAATTTCACATAAACTGCTGATGACTGACATATTTTTGTGTCAACCAAAACTGCCACAAACTGATGACTCCAAACAACAAATAACAGTCAGCAAATTCACATGTATTATTAGTACTGTCATAATTATAAAATTGCAATGAACAGTTCAATATTCCCAAAATTTTAAGTAAGGTGTTTTCTGGACAAGTAAATGCAACTCTGAGGTAAATATTTTTGTTAAGCAGAAAACATTCCAGCAAATTTTGAAGAGATTATTTTTTAACAATCATTTTTGACATATGTAAATTTCAGATATACAAAATTACTAATTTGGTTACATACTTTTTCTGACATTTGAGAGCTGAAGTTTTATTATTTCACACAAATAAATGTCTTTATAATCATGTTGAAGATTGTTAGTGTGCAACATGTGTACATTTTTAACAATTGGCTACATGATTTTATAATGTTTTCTGGAAACTTCTATTTGAACATTCTACATATTTCATAAGAAAGTTGCATTACAAGAACAAATTTCTGTGTCTCGGGATTTGAAACTATTGAAATGACTGATGAGAGAACCACACACACAGTGTTCCAGTTTGCACAGAATCATAACTTTGCATAAGAAATGAGGTGATGAACTTTGTCTTCTGCAGATCATTCAGTTATTTCAAATGATGTTAACCCTCGAGTTGATCCATCTGTGCATAAAGTGTGCCAGTCACAAATAACATTATTTTGTATTGTTACATTGTTGTTTTACAATTGTGAGCCCATACCTATTCCTTCATTATTGCTCCAGCTAACACAATAACAAACTGTGATGACATATGTCCAAATGAGCAGCAGCAATATAAAATAAACAGCAAGCTTGATGAGAAAAAAAATTCATGATCCATGCAAGAAAATGATCCAGATTCCAAGCCAGCAGCAGACTGCCACAATGAGGCAGTTATCTATGACATAATTAGTAATCAAGTAAGTGGTTGGTAGGGATCTGATGCAACTGCACTGGCTACTGCATTGAGTGAATCACTACTGTGGGGTAACACTTGTATGCGGCAACAGAGTGATATAATGAAAGATTTATTCTATTATTGTTTAAGTAAACAGTGATTTAGTTCATATAATGTTAGGTTGTTTTGTCATTGTTTAATGAAACTAAGTTTAAACTGCGATTTTGTTTATACATGTATACCTTGGTAACATAAAGACAAGCTATTCTTTACACTGTAGAAAGTATGCCGCACACCCACTCACGTTATGATAAACAGTGCACCAGCTTGAGGGTTAAGTTATGATTAATATTTGTGACAGAAAGAAAAATAATTGTAAATATACATGAATATATTGAAAAATACAGTATGGTATATTTCACTAGTATCATGTATCTGCTTCTACTGCATAAATTTGGTATCAGGTATTTCATTTACCAGCTGTCTCAACAGATTAGTTACATCTACGGTGCAACCAGATGGATTATACCACATACACAAGAAACCTTTCAATGTTGCTCTGCAACTGTGTGAATTTATTTATCAGTGGGGTGGCAATCTAAAGGCAGACAATTGGTTTTTCAGTATTGGTTTGATGGAGGATTTGAGAAGGAAACAACCTGTCTTTTAATTGAATGATGAAGAAAAAAATGTGTGCCATCCCTGTGGAGATCACTACCAGTAAAGGATGGATTGTCGACAGTTTGCTTTCTTCAGCTTCAAGAGAGGCTGTGCTCTAGTTTCCTATGTTCCTAATTAAAAAAGGGGGGAGGCAAGGGAGTACAGGCATCAGGCATGCACAAGACTAATTAAATAGCTATGATGCAGAAGTTAAACAGAAGCCATTTTATGATGACACCGAAAGTGGAGTTCACACAGAAAGTAAACTGACTGCATGGTACAGTCTTATAACAGATGTGCTCCATTAGTCCATAGTTATACTTTTTGCAATAGTCAAATGACTGGAATCAGTGCTCAAGTAATTTATTTTGACAACAGTCAAAATTGTATCAGAAGAAGAAGACTCCTGAAACAATTTTTTCATTTGTCAATTTTGCCACATTTTGTTGCAAGAAGTTTGGATACCTCGGGTATTCATATGGATATTTAACAGGGACTGAAAAGTTATAGGTCAACACATGAAGAAGAAGCAGAAGAGGTGTGCAGAAAAGAATAAATGGATCTGGGGTTGAGATTACCTATACAGTAAAGAAAAATCTGTGAAAAATGTGAGAAACCAATCTGTTTTATGTATACTGCAACTTTTTGCTCTGACCTCAGAAAAATTCCTCATTTGTTACCACAGTCAAACAGCTATGATGAAAAATTGGAATGATTAATATTTCTATTGTTGTGCTCAGTGATCCCTATACTATCTGGATGTTGAAATCCAGCCATCTGAATGTGCCAGCTAAAGATACTGGCACATTTTCATTTCTTGTCTGATAACAAAATAGCTGCTATGAAATGTCATGAGAAAGAAAAATGAAAATACTTTTTCGTTCTGCTCTCACATCAGCCTATTCCTCATACATTGATGTAAAGTTCAAAGTCAGAAATAAGTAAAGAACTTGCTATCACACACAGAACAGAGAATTTTTTTTCTAATTACAACATGATAGACTATGCAGATGACAAAAATCTGCAATCACATTGAAGTTCTGTGTCCTAAGATCAGAGACCTACACCCAGGAAATATAGAGAACACTGCTTGTTGTGTTCGTATGTCATCTTTGTCTTTCAGTAAATATATTTGCTATTTGAAACTGTGGATAGCGGAAGAAATACTTCAGTTGATCAATGAAAGAAGAAAGTACAAAAATGTTAAGGGAAATTCAAGAACACAGAAATACAAGTCACTAAAGAATTAAATAAATAGGAAGTACAGGGAAACTAAGATGAAATGGCTGCATGAAAAATGTGAATAAATTGGAAAAGAAATTATTGTTGAAAGGACTGACTCAGCATACAGGAAAGTCAAAACAGCCTTTACTGAAATTAAAAGCAAGGGTGGTAACATAAAGAGTGCAATGGGATTTCTATTGTTAAATGCAGAGGAGAGAGCAGATAGGTGGAAAGGGTACACTGAAGGCCAATATGAGGGGGGAGGTTTGTCTGATGTGATAGAAGTAACAGGAGTTAATTTAGAAGAGACAGGGGATGCAGTATTAGAATCAGAATTTAAGAGAGCTTTGGAGGACTTAAGACCAAATACGGTAGAAGGGATAGATAACATTCCATCAGAATTTCTAAAATCATTGGGAGAAGTGGCAACAAATTGACTATTCATGTTGGTGTGTAGAATGTATGAGTTTCACGACGTACCATCTGACTTTAGGAAAAATCTCATTCACATAACTCTGAAGACTGCAAAGGCTGGCAAGCGTGAGAGCTATCACACAATCAGCTTAACAGCTCTTGCATCCAAGTTGCTGAAAAGAACAATATATAGAAGAATGGAAAAAAAATTGGGGATGTGTTGGGTGATGATCAGTTTGGCTTTAGGAACACTAAAGGCACCAAAGAGTCAATTCTGATGTTGCAGTTGATAGTAGAAGCAAGACTAAAGAAAAATGAAGACACAATCACAGGATTTTTCGACCAGGAAGAAGCATTTGACAATGTAAAATGATACAAATGTTCGAAATTTTGAGAAAAATAGGCGTAAGCTACAGGGAGAGACAGGTAATATACAATACGTACAAGAGCCAAGAGGGAATAGTAAGAGTGGATGACCAAGAATGAAGTGCTCGGATTAAAAAGGTATAAGACAGGGATGTAGTCTTTCACCCATACTGCTCAATCTGTACATTGAAGAAGCAATGATGGAAATAAAAGAAAGGTTGATGAATGGAATTAAAATTCAAGGTGAAAGGATATCAATCATATGATTCACTGATGATATTGCTATCCTCAGTGCTAGTGAAGAAGAATTACGTGAGCTCCTGAAAGGATGAACACTCTAATCAGTATAGGATATGGATTAAGAGTAAATAGAAGAAAGATGAAAGTAATGTGAACTAGTAAAAACAAAAACAGTGAGAAACTTAACATTAGGATTGACAGTCACAAAGCAGATGAAATTAAGGAATTCTGATACCTAGGCAACAAAATAACCAATGACAGATGGAGAAAGGAGGACATCAAAAGCAGACTAACATTGACAAAAAGGGCATCTCCGGCCAAGAGAAGTCTACTAGTATCAAAAATAGGCCTTAATTTGAGTAAGATATTTCTGAGAATGTGCATTTGGAGCACAACATTGTATGGTAGTGAAACATGGACTGTGGGAAAACTGGAACAAAAGAGAATTGAAGCATTTGAGATGTGGTACTACAGAAAAATGTTGAAAATTAGGTGGACTGATAAAGTAAAGAATGTGGAGGTTCTGTGCAGAATCAGAGAGGAAAAGAATTTGTGGAAAACACTGACAAGGAGAAGGGAGAGGATAATAGGACATCTGTTAATACATCAGGGAATGGCTTCCATGGTACTAGAGGGATCTATAGAGGACAAAAACTGTAGAGGAAGACAGAGATTGGAATGCACACAGCAAATAATTGAGGATGTAGGTTGCAAGTGCTACTCTGAGATGAAGGAATTGACACAGGAGAAGAATTCATGGCAGGCCACATCAAACCAGTCAGAAGACAGATGACACAAAAAAAAAGTAAAATTTCATAAAAAAAAGCAAGTGAATAACTGATGTGACTAATTTGATACATTGCCCTCAATGTTGTTATGCAGCACATGGCAGCCAATAGAAAGTGAAGTATCTGCTGCTGCATGAGCCCTGGGAAACTGTTTAGTCACAAGGTATGTGGAAAAGGTTTTGAGAAGCAATGGATACAAAGAATTGATCAGCAAGGACATAATCACGCAATATTATACAGCAAGGAAAACACAGTTACCCAAATTTCCAAAGATGCTTTAAAAGTCTTTAAAAATCCCTAGCAAAGTCATTGCAAAATCATAGCAGATCTAAAACCACTATTATATTGTAAACTCAGATAATATAAGTAAGACTCTTTGGGAAGATGTCAATGGGACTCATATGAATTTGTACAGCTGACTGAAACAAAAATTTAATATGAAAAACGGATAAGTTAACTTTGAACCTGCATTTTTCTACAACCGCTATTAATCTATTGTCATGAATTATGGTAAAAGCATATTAGCACAGAATTGCATTAGTCAGGTGCAGTTGATGGCATCCCAGATTATTTATTGCAAAATATTTCAGTGGAAATTGTCACACACCTATGTAATGTGAGAAACACCTCAACAAGCAGAGGATATTTCTCAGAAGTACTAAAGACCTCAAAAGTAATTTCAGTCTTCAAGATACAACACAGCCATGATATAAACTATTACAAACATATTTCAATACTCTCAGTTATTCCTCAGATAGCTGAAAAAGTCATGCAAAATCAAATAATGGCCTAAATAAACAGCAATAAAGAGGAATCTTTGACCAAATGCCAGTTTGGATTTAGGAAAAAACATGGTTGTTAATGATACACTTTTCAGTTTGACTGACCAAATCCTATAGCTTTCAATGAAAAGAAACTTTCCCCGGACATTTCATTTACCTAAGTGAGGCTTTGGAGCTCTTTAACTACTCACTGTTGCTGGAGAAGCTAGAGTGATAGGGCATCAGAGGTGCAACTAATTACTGGTTTAAATCTCATCAACTGGAAGCAAATTGTTGAAATGACGAGCCCAGAATCACAAAACAAAATGTACTCTGATAAAGCCGTGGCATCCTACAAGGTTAACTAATAGCCCCTCTCCTCCACTTACTTTTTATCAGTAATCTTCTATTAGACTTCCCAAACACTACCGTCATTTTATTTGCATGTTATACAAATTGTTTCTTCTAATCTGACTCAGCTGTGCAATTGTAATACAATACTGACATAACTGAAAGGCTCCTCTCCTGAAAACGTAAGGATGAATTGTTTCCAAACACAAGAAAGACAGATTACTCACTTTTATATCTATCTAGAAACCATCATGGCTACTTGCCACCATTAAAAATTTATTAAAAAGAAACTGAACAGGTAGAACAGACCAATTTTTTGGGAGTGTGGATTGACAGTACATTTCAGTGGGATCACCACAGAAAGAAACTGGTAAGAAAGATGGGCAGCCTCTGCTACATGTTCAGAATCTTTGGGAAATAAGTACTCTAAAAACTGCTTATGGACTTGCTCATTCAATAATTGCATATGGAATCCCTTTCTGGAATGCTGCTTACAGAAAATTTTTCCTTGTGCAAAAAAGGCTAATAAAAACAATGAAGAGCATAATACTGTAATCAACCATCAATTTTTTTTATTAAAAATCTAAATATATTGTCTGTGCCTTTATGTACATTCTGGGAACGGTGTCTTTTGTCCAAAAACTCTAGAACTGTTCACAACATATGGAAAAATGTACTACTGTGACAGACAAACAAAGGTAAACATTCATCTGATGAGCCAAAGACTGGGCAAATGAGAAATATGGGCAGCCTAAACTTCAGCAAACTATGCTTTCTCATTAGGGACAAAACAACTACTTTTTTAGAATGTGTAAAGCAGCTACTAATGAAACACACTCTTTATTGCTATGAGTGCCTGAAGGCAACATGGCAGTGACATCATCCTTTCTGCAACAAGATTTAAATGTAAAGAAAATATGTTCTACAAATAGGGGTACACAACAGTCAACAGTCAACTATAGGTATAATTTTTTTTATTCTGATATCTTTTTTAAGCATAATATTCTAGTTGTCCTATATCTTGCACTTTACAAGACACATGGACAAAATAAGCAAATAAAATAAAAATACTATTTAAGTTCCCCTAGTTGAGTTTTATCTGTCCAATCAAAAGCATTGGGGAGATTGTATAAAGTGCTAACAGGGTCATTTTTCCTATTTAGTTATATCAGATGTGGTATCATAAATTGCTTTTTCTGTAGTGATGTCATTGTAGAATTGAAATTGACAATGAGCTGTTGGAAACAATTATTTCCAGAAAGATGGTTCAATACTCTGCTGTAACATAATCTATAAACTTTCTTTGAGAATATAGGAAAGACAGAAATGGGCCAATAATTGGAATATACTCACTAATATTCAGTTTTATAAATGGGTAGTACTACTGCATACCTCAGCCCTTCAGGAAAAACATTTTTATTTGTGGTATGATTACAAAGCATACTCAAGTGGGTTGTTACCACATCAGCGCAAGACTGTGGTATTTCAACCATGATACCTAGTAGACTGATTGCTGTTCAGTAACCTAATGGGTAGCGGGAACTCTTTAGTGGTTGCTTTCTAAAAACTGATGTCTTGTGCGAGAGTACACAATGCCTGTCTAACTAAGTCTGATGAATCTGATGTGGATGGTACATTTTTGTCCCCTTGTTCTGTGCAGATTTTGTTTTCATCGGCACAATGGCATCGACCGGCAGGACACTGCAACATGTCACAGTGTATGTGCATGGTTTGAAGAGCACCAGGATGGCTTTATGTACACCCCTGGCTACCAAAACCCCTGGATTAAAACCAAATCAACAATCTACAGGACCACCTTGATTGGGTTGTTTGGGACATGGATCATCAACTGAGAAACCTAGCACAGCTGGCCACAGCACTGGAGTCGGCAAGGCTTCACATTCCTGTCTGTACATTCCGGAACCTCAGTGACTCTCTTTCTATGTGTTTCACAGCAGTTTATGCTCCAAAAGGTGGTTGTTCAGTGTAATGGGCTACCCTCTTCTAACATGAACTTTTTTTTATGGAAATAACCGATATCACGTATACTATCGATTCTTGTATAGGAGAACATTATATCAGCTGTCTAACCGAATGAACTTCATGTGATTTTGTATACAATATGTTATGTTTCAGGATAAAATATGTAAAAAAAAATTAATTTGTTAGAATTCTGCACGTACAGTTAACATTACTCTTCTTTTAAAAATATTTGAAATTATGAAATTTCTGGCACATTTAAAATTCACATTATTAATTGTACCATTTGACCCAAATTATTAAATTTGTTTCTGGATTCATTTACAAAATAGTGTTATGTCTTGGTGATGATTTTTCTTTTGTTGAGAAAGTTGTAAACTCTTTTGTTTTGTAAGCTCTTTGGAATATGGTGAGTAACACAGAATGTAGGTAGTGGTAGGCATGCCTCTGCTGGAAGTAGATGAATTTCTAATCTTATCAACAACAATGCGATTTCATGTTCTGAAATGGAATTTTAAAGTCGGTGTGATATAAAAGGATGGGATAAAATAAAAAGACATTCATAGCAACAGGCAAATCTCCATCAGTTATTCAGTTCAACAGAAACCCACAATGTTATAAGCCCAAGAATGTACCCTAGACACAAGGCAACAAGATAATGAAGATAAGTAAAAAGTTTTTCTTTTGTGTATCTTACACCTCTTGAAGCTTTTGGAAATATTGAAGAGACTAAGATAATTTTAATAGTGATGTGTGGGAGGGTAAAATTATATCAGGCTTTTGGCAGGTTGTTCATTAATGTGAACAGACAGTGTCTATATGCTGCAAGTCAACAGCTGTGCTAAGACCCTACAATTAAGGCTAACAGCCCTTATCACTTCTGTCAGTCTTTGGAAACAAGAGAAAATAGTTCCAGACCTCAAGCTACAATGTGACAATCTGCAGCAGGCTGCAACCCTCTTTAGCGATGAAATTGTTTCACTTGTGGCACTATTTCCCAAAGTAGAGCCTCTACATACTTGATATTCAAATTACCAATAACTAGCTATCTCTTCTTTCCCATTTGTGGCTGGCCATAAGTCTATGAAGCTGAGGCCTCTGTTCAAGTTGAGGAGACATGTCCCACAGGCTTGTGTTATCAGGAGTGAGAGGAAATGCCTGAAATGTATTTATCAGATCTAATCACCTTATGATTAATGGGATGTTAAACCCCTATCTCCCTTCCTGTTTTTTAAAAGTAGAGGAACTGCCAGTTGGCCAGGCATGCTTTTAATTTTTTCTGATGTAAGGAACTAAAATCTACAGAGTAATAATTTTTATCTTGTATTATAGTCATGTTAATCTGAAACTGCATTTTATTACTGACCAAAAATGCCATTTAATAGTAAATGTAGTGGGCTGTGAGTCCATAAGTTTCAAATGTCTCTGAGAAAGTCTAATTATCCACTTCAGAAATTTTTATTACTGCTCACTTTCATAGAGGAGTATTTTGTTGAATTTAGCCATATTATTGACAAAGATAATATCTTAATTACGGGGAGAAAAGTATCCAAAATGAGCTATCAGTTTTGTTGCAATGCAGTACAATGGCAGATAATTATAACACTTAATACGCTGTGTCAAAAGGAAAATTCAATTAAGGAAACTATAAAATTATGAGTCAGAAATGATGGTCAGTAATCTCCTTCAGGTTATGAAATATTTGGCACTCCCAATAGACATAAGTAAAAGCACACTGTACTATCCTAGATTTCAAGACTATTATAATAATTCCTTCCTCGTGGATGGCTGAGGGAGGTCAGAAAGGAAGAGCAGACCTCATGATGAGAGGGACTCACCTGTTCTGAGGTTGAGGCGAGACAAAAATCTCTCATCCTCAGATCTGATTTACCTCCCTTTCCTTTTAAGCTTCCCTAACATTTCTCTATCCCAATCCAAAGAAGGAACTAGTACCAAAAGCTAGAACAGTGTCATGTACTTTTATACATTTCTGTTGACAGTACTAAACATTTCACCTAATGAGGGTGAGTACTAGCCAATATTTATATCTCATAAATTTACTCTTACAATAAATTGAGTGTTTTTGTCCAGCTTATTAATGTATTTATTCCTCTGTAATATGTTGTGTCTGAAAACCAACAAATATTGGACTTGGGGTTTCATTTAGTATGTGACTGTTTATGGAGTTTCTTGGCCCTGTATGCCATTCACTATCAACAAAACTAGCATATAGTGAGCTTTTGCAAGGTTTAAACATAAATGTTTTGTTGTTAGTGGTAGAAAAGGTAAGGCTGCACAGCATGTTTGGCTCGGAGACTCCGAGGAGCAAGTTCAGCCTCCTAATTGGAAAGGTTTTTCCTATCCTCCGTGCACATTAGCACTTTCTTTAATGATGTGTGAAGACAGGTGGACCACCATAAAGAGTGTCACATGCCCTCACTCAATGAGTTGCTATGGAGAGGTCTGGAATTTAATCCAGGACATTGGTGCAAAGTCTGATGATCATGAACTCTATACTACCAACTAACCTCTCCTTTGCTGGAAAAACAAAGGGAAAGCTACTGACAGCATGTGGCATACCTAGGCAATTACCCATCCAAGTACTGACCATTCCTAGTAGTAATTACATCACCCAGTTGAGTTATAGCTCTCCTAGAAGCAGCAGCAGTGCATCAGAGTAATGTGAGTTGGCACAGCTTCTCATAAAGAGTGACTTACTCTACATTTCGTCAGTATTCTTTAGCTTCAACTCCTACATTTCAGGCCATTTATGACATGTTTAGTATGGGTTGGGGCTGTGATTACCATGTTCAGATGTGAACTGAGTTGATGACTCTTTGCTCACAGCTCCAGGTGATGTGGACTTCGGTCATGCAGCTTGAGGCTATTGCTAATGGGCATCACTGTGGGAGCCAGACGGAGCAGCCGAAGAGAAGTCCTGCATGTCCCCACACATCCCCAATCAGTCCACTACTGTGGTCACCATGGTATTGCCTGTACTGAGGTTGATCCCTTACCTATGGTCAAGTGGGATGTTGTTCCAAGGTGAGGCTGGTGGTGAAAGACTTTCCAGGGAACCAATTGGAGGGCCTCTCCAGTTCATGTGGTAAATGGTTGCGAAAGCATACTTGACCTCTTAGCAACAAATAATTCTGGACAAATAGGGAGTATCATGGCGAATATGGGGATTAGCGACCACAAGGCAGTTGCTGCTAGGCTGAATACCGTAACACCTACAACCATCAAAAAGAAACATAAAGTAAATCTATTTATAAAAGCTGATAAAAATGCTCTTAATACCTTTTTAAGAGACAGTCTCCACTCGTTCTGATCTGATTACATAAGCGTAGAAAAGATGTGGAATGATTTCAAAGATATAGTATTGACAGCAATTGAGAGATATATACAACATAAATTAATAAGTGATGGTATTGATCCCCCATGGTATACAAAATGGGTCAGATCCCTGTTGCAGAAGCAATGAAAAAAGCATGCTAAATTTGAAAGAATGCAAAATCCCCAAGATTGGCAAAGTTTTACAGAAGTTTGAAATATAGCGTGTACTTCAATGCGAGATGCTTTTAATAATTTCCACAATGAAACTCTGTCGTGGAATCTGGCAGAAAACCCAGAGAGATTCTGGTCATACATAAAGCACACCAGTGGCAAGATGCAATCAATACGTTCACTGTGCAGTAACAATGGTGAAGTCACTGATGACAGTGTCTCTAAAGCAGATTTTTTTTAAATTTTTTTTATCTTACAGCTCAAAACATGTATTTAACATGCATGGGCAATGTTACAGTAATTACATTTAGATTATTGATACAAAATATGTATAGATTACATGCTATTAAGTAAAAGATCATTTAAGTATATTTAGCACAGCACTCCTGAGGTCAAATCATGTCGGCATCATACTGTATGGGCACTTCAATATAAGCCATTTTTTTAACTCATTTTTAAAAATTCTACCAGAAAGCTGTTTCAGGTTGTTTGGCAGAGAATTATACAATATTGCTCCCTTAATGAATGGGGTATTTGTTGTTAGATTCAATCTTCTGCTCACCATATGAAAGTCTGATTTGTGTCTTGTATAGTAATCATGGATTTCCACATTCCTGTTTCTCACTTTTTTGTCTTTTTTCACCAATAATATTGATTGAAACATATATACTGCATAGATAGTCATAATATTAAAATTAAACATGGTTTTCTGAAAATCATTCACCAAAGAAGATGAGGTAAATATTCCTGAGTTCAAATCAAGAACAACTGCAAAGATGAGAAACATAGCAGTAGATAACCTTGGTGTAGCAAAGCAGCTTAAATCACTTAATAAGGGCAAGGCTTCCAGTCCAGATTGTGTACCAGCCAGATTCCTTTCAGAGTATGCTGATACAATTGCTACATATTTAGCAATTATATGTAACTGCTCACTCACAGAAAGTTGCATACCTAAAGACTGGAAAATTGCTCAAGTCACACCACTACCCAAAAAGACAAATAGGAGTAATCCACTAAATTACAGGCCCATATCATTAACCTCAATTTGCAGTAGGGTTTTGAAACATATACTGTGTTCAAACATCATGAATTATCTAAAAGAAAACGATTTATTGACACATAGTCATAATGAATTCCGAAAACATTGTTCTTGTGAAACACAGCTAGCTCTTTATAGTCGTAAAGTAATGTGTGCTATCAACAGGGATATCAAAATCTTCCATATTTTTAGATTTCCAGAAGGCTTTCAACACCGTACCTCACAAGTGTCTTCTAACCAAGCTGCGTGCCTATGGAATATCAACTCAGTTTTGGAACTGGATTTGTGATTTCCTGTCAGAATGGTCACAGTTTGTAGTAATAGATGGAAAGTCATTGAGTAAATAGAAGTAATATCCGGCATTCCCCAAGGAAGCATTAAAGGCCCTCCATTGTTCCTGATCTACATTAATGACATAGGAGACTATCTGACTAGCCCATTAGATTGTTTGCAGATGATTCTGTCATTTACTGTCTTGTAAAGTCGTCAGATGACCAAAACAAATTGCAAAATGATTTAGATAAGATATTTGTATGGTGTGAAAAGTGGCAATTGACCCTGAATAAAGAAAAGTGTGAAGTTATTAACATGAGTACTAAAACAAATCCACTAAATTTCGATTATGCGATAAGTCACACAAATCTTAAGGCTGTAAATTCAACTAAATACTTAGGGATTACAATTACAAATAACCTAAATTGGAATGATCACATAGATAATGTTGTGGGTTAAGCAAACCAAAGACTGCAATACACTGGCAGAACACTTAGAAGGTGCAACAGGTCTCCTAGAGAGACTGCTTACATGATGCTTGTCTGCCCTATCCTGGAGTATTGCTGTGTGGTGTGGGATCCACATCAGGTGGGACTTACGGATGACATCAAAAAAGTTCAAAGAAGGGTGGCTCATTTTGCACTATCGCAAAATAGGGCAGATAGTGCCACAGACATGATACGTGAATTGGAGTGGCAATCATTAAAACAAAGGCAGTTTTCTTGTGACAGGATGATCTCATGAAATTACAATCACCAGTTTTCTCCTCCAATTATGAAAACATTCTGTTGGCATTCACCTACATAGGGAGAAATGATCATCACGATATAATAAGAGAAATCAGGGCTTGCACAGAAAAATTTTAGTACTCGTTTTTCCTGCACACCATTCGAGAGTGGAATGGTATAGAGACAGCTCGAAGGTGGTTCAATGAACCCTCTGCTGGGCACTTTATTGTGAATAGCAGAGTAATCATGTAGATGTAGATCTGACAAACAGATTTCGGACACTATCTGTGACTGATGAAATCCTTGAGCCAGATGAAGTCATTTGACCTGTTCCAGGGAAATTCTCTCAGCCTGGTATTCTCAGATGGTGGGAATTCTGGTAGTTAATAATAAGTCTCCTTAGTGATGTGGCTGCAAAGGAGGGAAATGAATCAAATGTGCACTCTATATGCATCCCAGGAGTCATCCCAGATGTGGAGTAGGTGCTTCTGGATGCCATGAAGAGCACAGGGTGCAGCCAGCTGCATGTGGTGACTCATGTTGGTAGCGACAATGTATGTCACTTTGGATTGGAAGAGATAATCGGTGGTTGGAAAAGAACCAGAGCTCCAAGTGCTAATAGAAAGCACTGAAACTCAAATTGTAATAAAATATGGAAAGCTGGCTAAAACTGGAAATAAGTTCAACTGAAATTTTTGCAAATGACCTAACCATGTTCAGAAAGGATAGATTAAATACAGTTGGTGGTGAAGTGTTTATTGCTGCCAGAATTAGTTTACCTTGTAGTGAAATGGAAGTAGATAGTTCCTGTGAGTTAGTATGCATAAGGAATAAATTAATAATTGGTTCCTTTTACCAACCCCTCACTCACATGATACAGTTGCTGAACATTTCAAAGGAAACTTGAGTGTCATTCAAATAGGTACCCCATGTATAGTTATAGTTGGTGGTGATTTCATTCTACCCTCAATATGTTGGTGAAAATAAATGTTTAAATTTGGTGGTGGGCATAAAAAAATCACCCAAAATTGTACTGGATGCCTTTTCAGATTTTTTTTTTTTTTTGGACAGCTAGCTCAGGAGCCTGCTTGAAGTGTGACCTCTTACTTATTTACTTACTTCTTGGCTCTACAGCCCTTGAAGAGCTTTGGCCTGCATCACAATATCCTGCCATTCTACCCAGTCCATGGCTTTCCATCTCCATCCTCTGACACCCAGCTTTTTCATGTCTTCTTCAATTCTGTCCATCCATCTCTTTCTGGGACATCCCTTCTGTTGTTTGCCTCCAGCCTTGCTATCAAAAATCCTCTTACATGTTCTGTCTTCCTCCATTCTGACCAAGTGTCCTGTCCACTACTGTTTTCTTATTTTAATGGTGGTCACAATGTCAGATTCTTCAAAAATTTGTTCTAGTTCTGCATTCTGATCATAGATCTCATGCAGAATCTTTCTCTCCCAAATGTTAAGGATCCTTTCCTCAGTTGCAGTTGTGGTCCATGTCTTGACACCAACACAACTGATCTTATAATTGTTTTGTAAATGAGCATTTTAGATTTTCATGACAGAATTGAGCTCCTAAGCATGGGTAGTGTGGCAAAGTAGTTTATGTTGCCTGCTGCAATTCTAGCTTTCACCTCACTGCTGATGTCATTTGTCTCTGAGACAGTTGATTCAAGGTACTTGAAGTCTCTCACCCTTTTAAACTCCTGGTCAGCTATCCTGAGATTTTGTAGGTCTCATTGGTAGGTCACTGCCACAAATTTGATCTTTCTGACATTGACTGCCGTGCACCTTGCGACTAATGCCACATTGCCTGTTTAGGCTAAGTACTGCAGTGAGCAATTAAAAATGGTTCCACCTCTATCTGACTAATGACTGTTACTAGGCAGAGATTGAATAGCAGTGAGGAGATATTATCGCCCTGTCTCAGTCCCTTCTTGATTTCCACTCCTGTAGAGATTTCGCCCCGTATTTTTATTTTATCATTGCTTTCACTGAATGTCATCATAGTAAGTTTAATGAGCTTCTTAGGTATTCCAGCCTCTTCCATTACATTTTGCAATGCCGCTCTTGAGATGCCTTCATATGCTTGTTCAAAATCGATGTAAAGCTGGTTTATGTTTATATAATGTTCATAAAATTTTTCCAAGTAGTATGCACTATGCGAATATCTGGTTGGTTATTGACCTATTTCTTCTAAAGCCGCTTTGCTAGTCTCCAATTCTCTCTTACAGATAGGGAGTAAGCCTCCCAGTTAGGGTCTAGGAGAACACTTTGTACGTAGTATTTAGCAGGGTGATTCTACAATAGTTCCAGCAGTTTAATTTACCTCCTTTCTCACATGTGGGGGATGTTACAGCCGTTTTCCACTCCATGGCATACTCTCCTCCTGCCAAATGCTCAGTATTACTTTATGTATTGGTTTCCACGGTGTTTCTGAACCATATTTGAGAAGTTCCATCTGGATCTAATCTTCTCCATGTGCCTTATTGTTTTTTAAGGTCTTAATAGGTCTTCCTCCAGTGTGGGTTCTCATGTTAAGACCTCTCATTGATAATAAGTTATTTCTGCCAGTTTTTCTCATTCTAGCCCTTCTACTTCTGGGTTCAGGAACTCTTGGAAGTATTCTGTCCATCTGTCAAGTATTTTATTACTCTCCCCTATCAAACCCCCTTTTTTACTCCTACACATATTTATTCTGGTTTGTAACTTAACCTTTCCTTCATCAGCCTTTCATTTCACATATTTGCTTCTCTTCTCCTAACTGTTCAATTTCTTCTTTTCTAGTGTCTTTTCTTCTGTCTGCAAATCCTATTAGCAACACAGCACTTCTCATTACATTCGTTCAGGTTTCTCTAGTTGTTATCTGAAATAATTTCATTTGTGCTATGTTTTGCTCATTACTTCTTCTCATACACTCTCCATCAAACCAATTTGCTTTTTTTTGAGCACATACGTGTCCCAAAATCTCTTCAGCTGCCTGTAGGACTGCAGTCTTACATCATTTCCACATTATTTCTATATGTTCATTTAACGTGTCTTTACTGTTCTTAACCCCTCTTCTATTTTCATCTGATATGCTCTCCATACTTCTTCTAACTTCAATTTCTTAATGACAAAACACTTTTGTTTGCGGGCTTTTTGTTTACTCATTAGTGATATCCTTCGCCTCTACTTAATTCTCACTAGGTGATGGTCTGAATTGCAGTCAGCTCCATGTTGGCTCCTAGCATCCATCATGTCCAGTCTGTGTCTTGGATCAATCAATATACGGTCTATCTGATTTCTAGTTTGTCCATCTGGTGTCATCCATGTTCCTTTGTCTATCTTTTCATGTGAGAACATGTACTGCTGACATTTACAAGATGGCGTCGAGTATGCAAGCAGTAGTAAATCGCGCCGTAGAAAATCGTATTACATTTAGTATAAAGTGCATAGTCTGCCAAAACAGTGTTCGTAGCGGTATCCGTTTGTGCTCTTTCTCACATATATGGATCCATCTATCGTGTATGAACAACAGAAAAGTGATAAATCCGAATTGTGTATGTGGCTTTGTTCAGTGCAGTGGACGAAAACGTGCAGTCAAGATGTATAATGCTGGTACTGAAGAACTCATCTCTGATGTGCTGAAAGAAGAACTCGCAATAGCTAAAAAATATATGAATGACATCGAATCGTTAATTAATTCTTTGAATGTCGATTTTAATCCTTTTGTGAAAAATGTACAAAGTGAAAACTACAACACTCTCAAAGAAACCGTTACTGAAATTCAAAGTGCTCCAATATCTGCTATAGTTACGAAAAACTCGTTTGTGCCCATTGCACAAGAGAAACACCGACAAATGAAATTATTGAGAGAAGACGAGACAAAACCAAAAGTTTATATCTTTGCAGACAGCCATGGACGAGATTTAGCCACTATTCTTACGAATATGCAATCTAAATTTTCCGTTACTGCCACAGTAAAACCCGGGGCTCCTTTCCAGCATATAATTAAAGATTTAAGCCCTCAGCCAAACGATGTTTGTGTAATTATTGCTGGAGCTAACGATGTTTATAAAAATGAGTCGAAAAATGCAATCACAGCATTGCGAAATGCACTGGAAAGAATCTCGCCAAGAAAAACAATCATCGTTAGCATCCCACATAGACATGACCTAATAAACAGTTCATGTGTAAATAATGAAATCAAATTCACAAACAGAATGTTTCAAAAGGTATGCAAAGCATTCAAGAACGTGAAGTTTTTGGACAGTAATTCCGAAGAGAGAAACCATTTTACTCGACATGGAATGCACAGGAACTGGCTAGGAAAACGTATACTCGCTAAAGCATTATTAGTAGAAACATTCAAACTATTTGAAAACACCACTCCTCCAATCATTCTAAAAGCACCTGTGCCCATTGAAACTGTACCATTGGAAGAAATACATACAGTGTCGTCAAAGTACTCCTTCAAACCTAATGGAACAGCTGAAGGGAAGACTTCATATGCAGCAGCACCTGTATGTGAATCAACACAAACAGGTCTTTTATACAAAAGCAAGACAGCACTAGCAGTTACAACTCAAGTGGGAAACGTTAGTCCACCGCCAACTTGTGAAGCAGCAGCATTTAAGGAAGAAGAACAGTCATCAATAGCAGAAACAGCAACACCAACCCCCACAGGATCAAGTGTACAAGCTGACAGTGTAGAAACCTCACCAACAGGAGATCCACCCTCTATGGCAAAAAGGAGCACAGTAGTGACTGCAGCTGCTCCACATAGGATGTGCCTGAGATCAAGAAAGTCCTCAGCTGCAAATGGGGATTTTTTATGGTACTGGGGCAGAAGGGGGAAGGTTCCAATCAGAATGTAAGTAATGTAGTTAATAACAACAAATGTGGGTGTTACCAGCACAACAGCTCCCTCTTCCCTGCAGAAAACTGTTCCTGTAATATTGGTATGCCAAAAGAAATAAAACTCAGTCCCAGCAATGGCAGCACCACAACTAACCATGTAATTAAAAATGAGCTCAAAATTTTTCACCAAAATATTCAAAGCCTGCTCTGTAAGTTAGACCAATTTATTGTAAATATTGATGAACCAACAGGCGCAAATTGTGCTCATATTCTCTGTCTGACAGAACACCATATCACTTTTGGCATTGAAATGCTCAATATACCAAACTATGTTTTAGCTACCTCATTTTGTAGAAAGCATATGTGCAAAGGTGGGGCAGTTATTTATGTGAAAAACAGCCTGTCCTTTAATACAATAGATGTAGAGAAATATTGTGTAGAGAAAGACTTTGAGGCATGTGCCACAGAAATAGTAGAAGCTAACAAGAAACTGGTAATCGTAGCAGTATACAGGGCTCCATCTGGTAATTTTAAAGTATTCATGAAACAATTAGATTCTGTGCTATTGTATCTCACAAGAAAAAATAGGGACATTATAGTGACTGGAGATTTTAATATAGATTTCCTAGGAAGCTCATCTTCTAAGACAGAGTTTGCAAATTTAATGCATACCTACAACCTTGTCTCCACTGTCAGTTTTCCCACAAGAACTACTGCCACTTCCAGCACTCTAATAGACAATATCTTTGTAGATATGAGTAAAACTAATCACATCAAAGTTGAAAAAGTCATAAATGGACTCTCTGATCATGAGGGGCAAATACTCACAATTGACAACTTTAATACAAATCAGAACAAAGCTAGTGCACAGTGGAAAACCATTAGAAACATGAATGAGGAAAATATCCAAAAATTCAAATTATGCATTCGGGAGACTGACTGGAGGTATGTTTATCTTGCAAATGATGTTAATACAAAATATAATTTATTTACTGATGAATTATCAGGTATATTTGAAAATGTCTTTCCAAAAAAGGTATGTAGACTACAGAACAGGCAATCAAGCAAAAAACCATGGCTCACCAAGGGCATAAAAATATCATGCCAGAGAAAAAGGGAACTGTATATAATATCTAGACAATCCAATAATTCCTTGCAGATGAAATATTATAGGACATACTGCAAAATCTTAACTAAAGTCATTAAAAAAATCTAAAAATATGTGCATGCAATCTGAAATTAACTGTTCAAACAATAAAATCAGAACGATTTGGAATGTAATAAAGAGGGAAACAGGTACTGCACCATCTGACAATGAAAAATCTGCTGTCCTAAAAATTAACAATTTGGAAATAACTGATAGTAAACAGATAGCAGACACATTTAACAACCACTTTCTAAGTGTCACCTCTCAAATAGGTTGCAGTGGTGACCTAAGAGAAGCTTTAGATATTCTGAAACTTAACCTCCCACAATGTTTTAATGATATAAATGTAACACCCATAACTGTTAATGAAATAAAAAAAATAATTCACTCATTGAAAAGTAAAGGATCTTCAGGTATAGATAACATCTCTAATAAACTGTTGAAAGCCTGCAGTAATGATGTAAGTGTAGTACTTGCTCACATTTGCAACACGTCTCTTTATGAAGGAGTTGTTCCAGAGAGAATGAAATATGCCATTGTGAGACCTCTTTTCAAGTCTGGCGATGCTACCGATGTAAAAAATTATCGTCCTGTCTCTCTCTTAACAACATTTTCAAAGGTTCTTGAAAAGGCAGTGTATAACAGGATTGTGGCACATCTTGATAAACTTAATATTATTAACCACAGGCAGTTTGGTTTTCAAAATGGGGTTTCCACAGAGCGTGCCATATATTCACTCACAAATGATGTCTTGGAGTCTATTAATAGTAAGAAGTCACCAGTTGGTGTCTTCTGTGATATTTCCAAGGCCTTTGACTGTGTAAACCACAAGATACTCTTGGAGAAGGCCTATCATTACGGAATCAAAGGGCCTATAGGTAACTGGCTAAAATCATATCTTCAAGACAGGAAACAAAAGGTGGTTCTACATGGCTGTAACAAAAGATCTCCTAATCTAGTGGATTCTGAATGGGGCAAAATTCAGCATGGAGTTCCCCAGGGATCTGTCCTTGGACCCTTGCTGTTTTTAATATATGTTAATGATTTACCCCTGTCCATTAGTAAAAATTGTGAATTCACAATGTTTGCTGATGATACAAGCATTGTCGTAGATGGTCAGTCTACTGCAGATCTGGAGACTGATGTTAATGATATACTCGGAGAAGTTACAGCTTGGTTTTCAATTAATTCTCTTTCAGTTAATATTAAAAAAACTAATTTTATACAGTTCCACACAAAAAATAAAACTCTAGAAAGTATAGTAATTACTCATGGCAACCAGGAACTAGAACAGGTGCAATCCACTAAATTCCTGGGGGTTCACATTGACAGTAGGCTCAACTGGGAACAGCATGTGTCCCTTACTCTAAAAAGGCTTTCATCAGCAACTTTTGCTCTAAGAATAATTACTCATTTTGGGGACATCAACATTTTAAAATTGTCTTACTTTGGGTACTTTCACTCATTAATGAGTTACGGAATAATATTCTGGGGTAATTCACCAGCCTCAAAAAAAATCTTAACTGCTCAGAAGAGAGCAGTCAGAATCATGTGTGGGGTTCCTCCACGAACCTCATGTAGAAAACTTTTTATACAGTTAGGTATTCTGACCACAACATGTCAGTACATATACTCTCTGATGAATGTAGTTAATAAAGACTATGCTCAGTATGAAACAAATTGTTCATATCATAACTACAATACAAGAGGTAAAGATGATCTACATGTTGAACTAAAAAATTTAACACTTGTACAGAAGGGAGTAAAGTATGCTGCTATAAAGACTTTTAATGCATTGCCTAATTATATTAAATGTACAATAGAAAATGAAACGCTGTTCAAAGGTATGTTAAAAAAATACCTGCTCGACCATCCACTGTACTCGTTAGATGAATTCTTTTCCAAAAGTAATGCCCTCCCTTAATAATAGATGTATTTAGTGTCTTAGTTATTAGATGGATGATACAATATTATGTTAATGCTATAGTGTTAATGTTATAGTTATAATGTTATATTGAGAATTGCTGTACTAGTTTAATGACAGCTTGGAAATGAGAAAGTGATACTTATAATATCTATATCATTGAATTATATTACTATTCTGCAGCATTAATTGTATTTGTACAATTGTATTGACACGTTCCACATCCAGGCGAATCACTCGCATGTACGGATCTATGGAACACGCATACCAAATAAAAATAAAAAATAAAAAAAATAAAAAGTCATATTTTTGCTTATTGCAAAATGAACAACTGTACGTCCTTTGTCATTTGATATTTCATGGAGGCTAGGTCTTTCTACAGTTGGGTGATATGCAAGTCTCCTACTAATATGTTTGGGATCCTGAGCATACAACTGTTTTATCTTGCTATAAATCTTAGCCTTCTGTTGTTCATCTACCTTCTGTGTGGATGCATGTATGTTTATCATTGTTATGTTGAAAAATTTTCCCCTTAACCTTAACATGGACATCTGTTCATTGATTGTTTCGAAGCACATCAACACAAGTTTCAGTTCTTTAGCAATCACAAAACCTGTTCCACATGTATTCGTGCTCCCACCACTATGGGGCTGTTGGTCTCCATTGGGTCCTCCCCAGATGGCAAACATGAGAATGGTCTACAGATATGGAGGGTTCCAGGGAAATAAAATACCCGGGATGGACCAAAAACAGCAGGTATGAGGGCCAATGGCTTGGAACAAAGGCAGAGGAGCCCCCAACCATCAACTTGATCTCTTAGCAACAAATTATTCCAACCAAATAAGGAGTATGATGAAAGATACAGGGATTAGTGACCACATGGTTGTTGTAGCTAGACTGAATACCATAACATCCAAACACACCAAAAATAAATGCAAAATACATCTATTTAAAAAAGCAGGTAAAAATTTGCTTGACACCTTCCTAAGAGACAGTCTCCGCTCCTAATCTGATCATGTAATCATAGACCAGATGTGGTTTAAAGTCAAAGAAATGTTATCGATGGAAATCGAGAGATATATACGACATAAATTAATAAGAGATGGTACTGATCCCCCACGACACACAAAACAAGTCAGAACACTATTGCACGAGCAAAAAGAAAAAAGCATGCCAAATTTAAAAGAACACAAAATCCCCAAGATTGGTGAAGTTTTGCACAAGCTCAGAATTTAGTGCAAACTTCAATGCAATATGTTTTTAATAGTTTCCACAACAAAACTCTGTCTTGAAACCTGGCAGAAAACTTTAAGAGATTTAGGTCGTATGTAAAGTACACCAGTCACAAGACAATCAATAACTTGACTGTGTGATAATAAAGATGACGTTATTGATGAAAGCACCACCAATTTAAAGTTACTAATCACTGTTTTCCGAAATTCCTTCACAAAAGAAAATTAAGTAAATACTCCAGAATCTGAATCACGAACAACTGCCAACTTGGAAGCAGATATCCTTGGTGTAGAGAAACGGCTTAAAACACTTAAGAAAGGCAAGGCTTCTGGACCAGATTATGTACCAATCATGTTCCTTTCACAGTATGCTGATACAGTAGCTCCACATGTTGCACAACCACTTGTTTGTAGAAAGGTCCATACTCAAAGACTGGAAACTTGCATAAGTCATACCAATACCCAAGAAAGGAAATAGGAGTAATCTGCTGAATTACAAACCCATATCACTAACGTCAGTTTGCAATAGGATTGAGGAATGTACACTATGCTCGAACATTATGAATCACCTCAAAGAAAATGATTTATTGACAGTAGCGAACACAGATTCAGAAAATATCTTTCTTGTGAACCACAATTAGCTCTTAATTCTCATGAAGTAATGAGTGCTATTGACAGCAAATGTCAAACTGACTCCATATTTTTAGATTTCCAGAAGATTTTTGACATTGTTTCTAACAACTGATTTCTAATTAAATTGCATACCCATGGAATATCATCTCAGTTATGTGACTGAATTCATGACTTCCAGTCAGAAAGGTCACAGTTCATAATAATTTATGGAGAGTCATTGAGTAAAACAAAAGGGATATCTGGCTTTCCCCAAGGAAGTGTTATAGACCCTCTGTTGTTCCTGATATACATAAATGATCTGTTTGCAGATGAAGCTCTTATAAATGATCTGTTTGCAGGTGAAGCTGTTGTTTACTATCATGTAAAGTCATCAGACAATGAAAACAAATAGCAAAATGATTTAGAGAAGGTATGTCTATGGTGCAAAAAGTGGCAATTGACTCTAAATCACAAAAAGTGTGAAGTCATCCATGTCAGCACTAAAAATAATCTGTTAAATTTCAGTTCCACGATAAATCACATACCGTATTTACTCGAATCTAAGACGCACTCGAATCTAAGCCGCACCTGAAAAATGAGACTCGAAATAAAGGAAAAAAAAAATTCCCAAATCTATAAGCCGCACCTGAAATTTGAGACTCGAAATTCAAGGGGAGAGAAAAGTTTTAGGCCGCACCTATAAATCGAAACAAAGTTGGTCCATTGTAATATGAGACACAATTTAGGTCGAATGAATGACGATACAGCTACAGTAGTTTGGTTCGAGTCGAAAGCTTGGCAGTTAAGCTTTACCAGGTAGCCATTGCTATGCGTCAGGCGCTCCGTCCGTATTTATATGGATACCCTTTCTTTTTCACGTGCTTCGTCTGGTTTGAATCGATTGCTTATTTTGCTTTGATCTGATAAGTGCCGTTTTCTATGTTATAGGTGTTTACGTCAGTCACTCCAAGCTGAAAATGCATTACTATACTGTGTCATGCATTGTTTGTCGCATTCTGATAGTGCGTGTTTACGGCCTGTCGCTGCTCGCGGCATGGCTTGCTTTTGTGCGCGCTACCGCCGCCTACAATTAAAAAAAGAGGAATCGTCTCATTAGCGAAACAATGGCAAGAGACTGCTATTTGTTACTTACACTGCTGCTTTCTTTGATAATGATCAACAAGAACCAAATAATAGACTGCGTATGATAGAACATGTTCTGAACGAGAGTTAGGCGAAAATTTTTCTCCGTTTGAAAATCTTTGCGGCCGCTTCTTTAGTACATCAAATTCTGCACAGAAATTAGTCATCTTAGATTTAAAAATCTAGTCAGTTGCCGTGCTTTATTTCTGACTGTATCACTATTAGGCATAAGAGTAATACGAGTATAAACATGACACGATACGTATATTCTTCCGCGTTTGCTGTTGTCTCACTCTAGTTTCGTAGTTTATTAGGCAGATAGGATTTAAATGAAATAGCAGCAAACACAAAAGAATACGTGGCATAATGTTTACATTCATATTATTCTTATGGTGAAGAGAATACTGCATGTGATTCACATTTCGTCAGGTTCCTATTAGCAACCACCTCTTCTCACAGGTAGTAAAAAATTCAACACGTAGAGTTGGCCATATTGACAAACATCCCGAACAGTCTGGCCAGTCGGATTTTCGTAGTACATTGAAATTCTGCTACATTCGAAGATGAACAATACGGAATTTGTATTTACTTCGTTGGATAAGGCGGAGAAAAAAGCTCGTCTTCCACCTTTTTTTTTAATTTATTTACTGACGCAGAGATTTTGGCGCTAGTATTTATCTCTGTGCCTACAAAGCATCCCCTTGTAGCGCTACATATATTCGACGGCAGAAGTTAGTTGTGGCGGCACCTACCAACATTTTTCAGAACTTCCGCTTGCTTTGCACTCGATTCTAAGCCGCAGGCGGTTTTTTGGATTACAAAAGCCGGAAAAAAAGTGCGGCTTAGATTCGAGTAAATACGGTAAACCTAAGGCTGTAAACTCAACCAAATACTTAGGGATTACAGTAGCAAATAAATTGGAACAATCACATAGATACAGTTGTGGGGAAAGCAAACCAAAGACTGTGATTATTGGCACAACACTTAGAATATGTAACAGGTCTACTAAAGAGACTGCTCACACTACACTTGTCTGCCCTCTTCTGGAGTATCACTGTGCAGTGTGAGATCCGCATCAGATGGGACTGACAGATGACATTGAAAAAGTTCAGAGAAGGGAATCTTGTTGGTATTATCGTGAACTAGGGGAAAGGGTGCCACGGGTATGATACACGAATTGGAGCGGCAGTCATTAAAAAAAAAATACTTTTTCACCTCGGCAGGTCCTTCTCATGAAATTTCAATCACCAACTTTCTCCTCAGAGTGTGAAAACAATTTGTTTATGCCCACCTACACTGGGAGAAATGACCATCATAAGAAAATAAGATAAGTCAGAGTTTGCACAGAAAGATTTAAGTGTTGGTTTTTCCTGTATGCTGTTCAAGAGTGGTATGGTAGAGAAGTAACGTAAGTCAGTTCGATGAACCCTCTGCCTGGCACTTAATTGTGAATTGCAGAGTATTCATGTAGCTGTAGATGTATATGGCCAACATTGCTTAACTTCTGTAATCTGACAGGAACTGGAGCACTCAACAAAGCGAGGTCACTGGCTTGTTTAATAATAACAGATATAATAGTACCCACAGCTAATACTTCACTGTTACATGTGTGGTTCAGTTTGGGCCATTTGCCTAATGAACTGAGCCATCAACATACACAATTATACTGGCCTTACAACACAACATTTCAACATTGTATGCTAGAGAAGCCAAGTGAGCAGCAGTCATTCCCTATCGCTCACTTTCAACACTGGTCCCATTCTCTTTCATGCAGGCAAGCACTCACAAGTTGTGACTCAACAGGTGTAGGCCCCCTTCTTAGATACATCACAACACAAGGTGTAGAGGAAATGCTGTGTGCACTGCAACTTCACAGCCTAAATGCATTTGCATGTGTTCTGCATGGCTATGCAAACCACAAAGACTGCTATATCATTAGACAAGATAGTGTCAGTCATTATAGTAACTTCTGCCAAGCTGAGCAAAGTTTATTCACTGTCTTTCTTCAAAATCACAAACTGAGTGAACACTGTGGATCAGGCACATACCCACACTCCTTCATTATAGAATTTGTGGTACTTGATGACAACTGAATTGCTTGGCTGCTTCAGTCAGATAAGTCATTAATACTTGTGGTCTCATATTCTGCCCTAAACATTACATGCCACATTAGCACGTAATGCTGTATACAAACCAGAGCTTATACATTTTAAGGAACATTGTTAGAAGTCCAGAAAACAAACACACATCAACAGATGGATTTGATACCAGGTAATGAACAGAAGAACAAACAAGAGTGAATTGTCAATACCCCATGGCCTGGTTGGATCTAAACATTGGACAGATCCAAGACCATAAACAAAAGCAATTGAAAGAGACACTATGTAACTCAATGAAGGTAAGTGCATAAAAGTGGACTCGTCAATATAATTGATTATCCGAAAATATATCTTCTGCAAGTCATAGCAGCAAAACAGCAGCAATCACATTAATTATGGCTATTATAAACGGTGATGTTTTCCTCCTTCCCTGTTATCTCTTTCTTCACTCTTGTGGCAACTATGTTATGAACTCAGTCATGTTAGTTCAGCTGAATAATTAGAAGCATAGAAAACTTTTGCCCTCCACTGTTCTATGAATGTATAGCCTCTGTTTCGTGAGTTCAATATTTTTATTCAGTTACATAATATTATTATTTGAGGGATCAGGCAAGAACCAGTCTACTGAAATCCTAAATGGATATGAAATATCTGCTTCAGTATAATGCCCATGTTGATTCATACCCAGTTATTGGTTGTCATCCTAACCTTGCTTCAGCACTTAGCATCTGAATCTGTTACTTAACTAACTGTGACTATCATACAAGTACTTGCGCTGAAAGATTTCACAGCACTAGTATTTGATAAAATTATTTATATGATATTATAAGCTTTCATATAATTATAATAATGCTTGTAGGAAATGCTATGTAAAGAGTAGCCCTCTTGAACAACTTTTTATTCCAAACGGTACTGATACTCAAAATATACAGACCACTGGTTACATCGATATTTAAAAGTGCAGAATGATCTTCAAATTGCTTGCAGCACATTACATTTTAATATATTATCACAAAGGTGTAAATTTGAACATTAAGAGATAGACAGTTACCTAGTAACTGGATATCAAGAACTATATTTACAATGATCTTGAATTTTTCATGTATGAAAGACTTAAGGAACTGTTGATAGTTTTACTAAATAGGCTACCAAATAAAACAGACTTTTTTTCAATTGCAAGTCCTACTCACATGTGCATAAGAATTCAAATCAAAATCTACCTTTTTGCCAAAAGAGGAATGACTCAGGGAGGTTTTTTACTGTTGCATAGGAAATATTTGTTTCTAAAAAGAGTTTAAAAGAAAAGTAAAAAAGTGCCTTTATCTATATTTCCTTCATGGGACCCCAGTTACATACTTGGGAAGGCCTGACTCAGCAACATGGAGCAATGTTTAAGGTACTGAACACACATTCAAAAGGAACTGGGTTCAAATCCCCTTCCATTCATTCAGATTTAGACACTGTTAAATTAATGAAGGTGAATGGTTGAGTGTCTTATGAAACAATGCGGCTCATTTCTGTGTCTTTGTTAACCCTAGGTCTGTGCTCCATCTCTGATGAATTTACAATCAACATGATTATCTATAAATATGGGAATGCATCAATCACATGTGACACTATTTAACACACTTAGGTTATTGAAATGTGACATTGGCATGGTGAAATCTGTGGAAAACAACAATTTCTGAAATGCCAATAAGAGTTTTTACTTCTTACACTGCAATTGATTCCCAATTCATCTCTATAACAGACATTAATCTGTTCTGTTGAACAAGGGGTCATAGGTCTTTGGAAAAAGCAATTGATCATAACTGTGAGAGAAGCTCCATGTAAATTTTGGTTGCCGTTGTAGTAAAAATTCTCTTTGCTCCATTAGACTTCTCAAGGATGGCTATCAGAGTGGGTTCACGGAGAAATTAAGAGATAATTTCAGTTCCTCATTTATAACAGACAGTAGCCAGAGTTTTATATCTAATGAAACTAATGTTAATGCAATACTACAGCCTAATAAAACAAATATCTTCATTTGTAATGGAATATTTTGTCTACAGATAATACAACAAGCAATGAGTACATTACTTCAAAGCTCGTTTCTTATTATGTACATAATGACCCATCCTTCTCCTACATGATATAATATATAACAATTTGATTACCTTAATCTGTAGCTCAAATTAATTTGGAGTATTTCACAATGAAGGTATAAGAACAAAATAAGCTACAACAATAAGAGAGGTATTACCAAATGTCTTGATTAGAAAGTAGAAAAAATTACTGGGGAAAAAAGTGTTGCTCACAGTATTAGTGCCTGCAGAAACAGCATATATATAAAGATAGCAAAACACTCCCTGTACAAAAGATAACACATCTGTCTGTGAATCATGGCAATCACTGTGCACTACAAAAAAACATATGTCTCAGATTCATGCCGTCTCAACATCTTGCAGTTAGCTATGGCATAGATGCAAATGTGAGTAGGAAAACACCTGCAAAATATGGTAAAGAGGAACTCACTGTATGTACATGAATTCCAGGACAAAAAACACATAGTCAGCTGTATAACATTCTTCCTGATAATACCGCACTGCAAATAAGCTTATGTTATATGATTATAAAATAATCTTATGTTACATATTATGAAAATATTTTGTAGTGTTAAAACATTGGTATCTGAAGTTTAAGTGTGCGTACATATTAAATTACATATGTTCAGGTACATAAATTTTACCTTATTAAGAATACTCCTTTGATTTTTACAAGAGAAATTTAGCTGACATAAAGCTACAAGAAGTTATAATCTATGTACAGATGAAGAGACACTGTCTAAGACGTTAACCCTGGAGAAATCTTAACAGGATGAAAAACAAATATTTATTCTACTGGTCATATTGAGAATATCTGTAAGAACTTCATTGAATAAATACAGTTCGATCACAACAAGAAAAAGTTCAGTAAGACATTTTCAAAATTTATTATAAGAAATTCAACAGAAGTAAGTGGTTTCCAAATTGAAAAATCTCTGTCACCATCCAAGTAATTTAATTAACACCTGATACCTATCATTGTAGATTGTTTGCATGCACAGTAAGTACTAAATGGTGTATTAAACAAATTTATTTTAAAAGAATGCAATATTATATTTTCATAAAACTGTGATTGTAGCACAAAACAAAAGTATATAATTTCTTGTCATAAAATAAACAGTCATTGATAACCATCTCTTCAGTGTAGGAAGCTTGATTAGAACTATCAAACTGCTTATCGTCATCAACATTTGATAAATTATTGCATGGAGTATGGAATTATTCCATCTGTATTTTACCAGAAATATGTAACACAGTAGCATATGGCAGTAAATATGGAGAACAAAATGACAAAAACACATCAACCATATAAAAGTTAATTTGAAGGAACAGGTTCCACATGATCCATTCTGAAAGACACTTCAATTACATAAGTTACACACACACACACACACACACACACACACACCACACACACACACACACACACAGTACTATCCTCTCAGGTTGGAGGAGCTGAAGGGAAGAGGGGGTGGGTGAGGGAGTGGGAGGATGGATGGATGGATGGATGGATGGATAGATAGATAGATAGAGTGTGGGGAGGGAGGGGGAGGGGGGAGTGGGAGGGAGGGATGGAGGGAGAGAGAGAGAGAGGAGGGGGTGGGATGCTAGTTTTTTCTTTACAAGAAAAATGGATCTTTTTCATACTCTAAAACACACAAATCCTAATTATATTCTCTTCTGCCTTCCCTAACATTCAAAACATTTTGTTTCAAAGCACAGTTTTCACCACTTAATGTGACTGATAACAGCCAAAACCTTTTTCCTTTACAATGTCTGCAAAACAACATGCTCCTCCTCCTAGTCTATCTTATGTGAATCAATAACTCATAAAAAGTTACACATAATAAAATTTCCTAACACTTACCACGGCAGTTCATTGCAAAAAGTTGACAACAACTCTTGGAATAAATCACACAAGGAAATTATTGCAGCAAATAAAGATGCTTTTTTTCAAAAGTACAGTCATATCTATCACATTTGTCCAGTTTCAGGGCATACTCTACCATGAATTGTTTCTGCAGGTTCTACACAATATAATTTAACACTACCCCTAAACAAACAAGCATCATAGTTCCTATTTGAAATGCAAAGAAAGGTATTCAACAATCACAGACTCATTTCCGTTAACTCTTGGTTTTCATCAAGCATTAAGAAATGCTTTACTAAAAAGGAAAATTAAGGGGAAGAGGAGAGAGCAAAACCCCCTGAAAGCCTCTGACATAAGTAAAATAGAAACATAAGGAGAGAAAGAAGACCATTTAATGATAGTGAAAATGTACAGGAAGACATCTGGAAGAAGATGGGAAAGCATGCTCCAATACAATACAGTAAATATAAAGAAATCACTATCGCTTATTCCACCTGAAAGTGGTTGTACTGTCCAAAACTGAATGCCAGAACATAATGGACCTAAATAATCATATAAATGGTGACTTCTCAAGTATTTCACAAGAAAAACGAAGGAAGAATGCCATATCGAAATGTCACAGATACAAGTATTGAGTGATTTAGAACAATGGATCAATACAGAATTTAAAGGAAAGAGAAGAGGAAGTACTAGAAGTGATGACTGGTTTTACAACAGTTTAGGTATCAAAGGTACAATTACTGAAATAGTTTGGATCTCTTAACACTCAGCGAAGTTGTGTGTAGAATTTCGTTAGCAACAAGTTAGTAAGTCTTTTAGTACTATCCAGTGCTATTCGCACAATGGATAGTCAACAAGTCTGGCAAGAGAGATCTGTGGGGTCATCACTGATCACAATTCTCAGTTAGTTCTGAGCATATAATAGAGAAAAGGTTACAAATGAGGTTAAGAATTATTTCCTTTCAGTGAATTAGGTTATCATATAGCTGCACCTACATTTCTTTGTTTAATCAGTTGTTAATATTTCTGACTAGCTTTAATTTTTTATTAAAAACACTTAGTTTCACTAATTAAAACAAAATGTTATAATAGATTGTTGGTACATAAACAGCGAACATCTTTCAACAGTTTGTTGAAACAAACATGTTTAAATATAATTTGTGCTTGCATGACTACTTTTTCATTTATAAGTTACTGTACAACAGTATGAAATATAGTTCCCTCTGTGGTAAATTACACCATAATGTGTTCCTTGATTAGAATAGCACCCATAAATCTTCAATTACATGCATCAAAATATAATAATAATAATAATAATAATAATAATAATACAATAATCTCAGGAATGTAAAAAAAATCAATCACAAAAATAAATAACCTTGAGAGAACACACTTTGGAATGGAATGGGTGCATGGAATGGAAAAAATGAAAGAAAAATGAAGGTACAAATATTGTAGGACATTTCTTGTACAATTTAAATACTTTAGGATAAAAGGAGACCACTCACCAAAAAAGGATAACTCTGAAAGCTAACAAGTTTTCCACCTTTTGTGTGTGTGCCTATAGACAACTCAACAGTTCCGTTTCTTGGCGAGTGTCTCCTTTAACACTGAAGTATTTACAAAAATTAGGATACTATTGTTACAGTTGTGAGAATAAACCAGGAAAAAACACCACTCCATCAAAAGGAAAATACAGGATAATGAGAGAAAACTAAAGGTATGGCAGTTAATGTTAATCAAATACAAGCTAATCACAAAATCTATCACTACCTCTTCATTACGTTATTAGTATTTTGTGGCACTTTACAGATCCTTCTAAGAAAATCCAAATTTTCAAATGGACATCTTAATATTCAGATGGATTTAAAAATGGCCTCCGCTTAAAAAGAAAAATAGGTTCCACACGTATGTGACAAGAGGTGAAATTATCCTGGTTTAACAATATCTGTTTTCGCTGTCATTCTATTATGCATACTGGTACCTTAACATTTGGAGTCAGTTTTTTATAATTTTACAATATGACTGATTCACAATAAATGAACACCGGCAAAAAATTGAACAAAGATACCATTACATCAAAAATGGCTGTAACATCAAACTATTATTTCATCTGACAGTTGTATACGTAATTACAGTGGAAACGTGATGTAATTCGGTTCTGTCATAATAATTGTAGCTCAGGGTTTTTAGGTACTATACATGATTAATTTCTCCCAGAAACATAACTCCAGTCTCCCGGGTGGGGGAAATGTACTTCTCTTTTAATTGCATGTCTGAGTTGAATATGCACTCAGATGAAATATCCAGACATACCGTAGATGATCAACAAATGGTAAACCATCAAAGCCATTGTAATAAGAACGGTGCTTTAAATTGTCTAAACCATGAAGTGTTCTAAATTTCCAACAAAAATGTGTTGAGCAAATGGTTTAGTTTTGACATTACAATGACATTTTATCAAAACAAAATTATATGAGTGTGTGTGAGGTAGCAATAAGAAACTTCTTTGTATCAACAGTAGTAGAACTTTTATGTATCGTGTAGGTGTAATGTAGAGATTTTGTTGTTGAAAAAACAATGTTTTTTTTTCAATAAGAATGTTAAAAACAGCATGAAAGTTAACATTACACCTGTACAAATCACTCTAGTTTAAATGGACAAACTTTTAGATCTAAATTTAATCTTTTGATGTCTTCATTCAGTTCTTTCAGTTCTGCAGATCCATCAGTGCCATATTTTGAAAACGCTAATTCTCTTATGCTTAAGCAGTTCTTAGCAAGATACACAACTGTACACATTTTTATATCACAGCCTAACAGTAAATAAAATTTTTTCAGGTGATGAAGAGGATTATATTTTAGAACATGGAAAAGAATAGGCTCTATTGGATCAAAATGGTTTCTCTTAAAGATGGACAGCTTTTCTATGTGTTTGGCATTAATCAGAAGTAGAGGAATGATGTCTTTCGGTATCCAGTCAGTACCTTCAATTTTAAGACATTCTAAATTACTGAAAAGCACTTGACTGCATGGTGTAAAACTGCTTGGCATCTCACACTCTCTGCCTAAATATTTCCATGTATCTTTCTCTCTAAGTGAAAGGCTTTTTAAATTTGGGCAAGTCTCTCCAATTATGCGTACATGCTTAGGGTGTAAAATATTTCCTGATCGCAACCTTAGGCTTTGTAGAGCTTTTCCTTTTTCTATCAAGAATTGAACCATCTCATCACAAAATGGGAACTGGTCTAATTCAAGCACAACTAATTGAAGACTACTGTTTGTTAAAGTATTTAGAATCTCAGGAGCAATAATGTCACTTTGCACCCCCAAGCACAAATGATGCAAGTTAAGACACAACCTTGCAATAGCTTGAGTGTGTTTAACATCAGCAATGTAGTCACTGATACAGGTAAGAGGTAGATAGTCAATGTCATCCATTTCTTCACCAAGAACTATACCCATGTAATTGTATGAAATGGATTGCAACTGAGGAAGAGACTTCACGAGGCCTCTTATACCAGCAGGTGTCATCATTTTGCCACCAACATGACTACGAATTATCTTGTTCATAGTGATGTATTTCAAAAGTTTACAGTTTTTCAAATGATGTAAACCATCATCTGACACAAAGAATTTTAGTTTCAATGCATTAAATGGATAAGAATTTATTTTTCCTTTGTCTGGTTCCAACTTTGACACAATATTGATTTGTTCCAATTTCAAGCAAGTTCTGCCCACAACTTCTAATATCTCATCTGTACACGCTAAATGCATGTCCAGGACCACAATGTTCTGTAATTTGCTTAACTGTGTTACCCAGAATGAGTCACCCGATCCAATTTTTTTCTCATCAGACGTCTCACTTATGAAGAATTTCCTCATATTTTTGTGTATGTATATGGAGAGACTTATTCGTGGATCATAATTCTGTCTGCTGTGTGCTGAAAACCTTCTGCGGTCGCATATGTCATCCAGTAAAATGCCTGGAATGTTTAGCAGTAAGTAACTCTGCAGCTCCTGGGCAGCAATTCTGCAAAATTCGTCATCATAATTTCCATATCTGTCATGAATATTCTGACAAGAATTTGCTATTAACAATTCTGCTTCCTCCAAGCACAGTTTATACAACGTTTGAGGTATTTTACGACGTGGCATTGTTGACATACAACTCCTGCAAAAAAAAAAAAAAAAAAAATGATTTTGAGTTACAGCTTCCTGTGTACAAAATACAAATTTATCTAGTTTTATGAATAATAATTATAACTGCATATTCTAATTTTGTAAACAACAGCACATAATAATTACGTTGTTAGGACAAATGTCTGGAAAAAATGTCTCACCTGACTGATCGTCAATCTAATGGCTGGTACTCAATAAAAAAAAACAACAAATGAGGAATGTGTGCATAACTATTTAGCACATCACATCTTGGAAATTTTAAACTATTTATATAGATTTTAATGTGTTATCTGCCTTTCCAGGAGACAACTTACGTATCTCTACACCCTTCATAGTTGCATGAGGCCAGGTTCCTGCAACAAAACAGTATACTGGGGAAAATCACAGCAAAACGGGTAGGCATGAGAATCCGATGATGATTAGTTTAGCATATTTACTGTTACATGGCTTTGTTATATACCTACGAAGGTTGCAGCGCTTGCCGCTCAACTGCAACGCTAACTTTTATTCCTTTGAAGACTGGAGCATTACTGTCATTGAGTTGTTTGATAGAATATACTCTTAACACTAGATAATTTCATAATATGGAAGTCACAGAGTTGTTGCCACATACTTGCTCGCATTCACTAGAATACTGAAGCCAGTATTTCGTGACGGAAGATACATTACTTCACAATATTGAAGAATAAAGGAAAGCCATATTTCATTCATCATTTCAACGCTCTATTTATTTTTTGTCACAAATCAAAATAAGTCATCTGCAATATGGGAAACTGATTTATTAGGGGTCTCTAAAGAAGGGGCACTTCTTCAGTAATATGTTTTATTTGGGCGTATCCGAACACTGCAGACACAATTCGGACTTTTCATTTAATATTTTGCCAGTCCGCGAATAGTAATCCAAAGCGGCTTAGAATAAAGCCACACATATCAACATCCACCCTCCAACAACTTTCAGCAGAATCACGATACACAATTTGTTTTTGTTTTGATGTGAGACATAAATATATCTGAACAAAGATACTGTAAATTATCTGTATATGCATAACATCTGTGAACCACACACTCATCCACATGTAGTACTACCAACACTATCCTCATACTTAAACAAAACACCGAGACTACATCTCTCTGTTTATAAACCGTTAAATAGTAATATTTTATCCATAACAGTATGAGAATATTACGGCTGTTTCCCTAAATATGATTTCAGAATAAAATAAATCACTTATTCAGAAAGTACTGTTGCTTGCAGCTTGTTTGTCTTCGGTGATCCATCAGTAGTGTAATGGACGAATGATACTAATTATTGATTATACTGCAAAATCACTTGTTGGAAATAATAGAACAAGGGAATAAATTTTCAACTGTTTTCCCGTGACGCACTGAAAATGGGGTAGTGAATTTCGACCATAGAAGGTCGAAGATACTCGCAATATATATGTAATCTGTGATTATAGCGGGAGATTGTGAGGTTGAAATGAACAAATGGTAAAATGAGGGATTGAAGAAGCTTAAAAAATATAGTTGGAACTGGAAGGAAGAATGTTGTGGAAAAGCCAATGAAACCCAAAGACATTGATACATTACTGTTGCTTGGGTCGCTTGATGTCAATCATTCCATTTTTCTTTATCAGGTTCGGTTTACAAATTTTATATCAGGTCATTTAAGTCTCAAATTACATATAGAAGGAAACTTCCACTACATTCTCTTCTCTTTTCACGTAAAATAAGATGCTGTGTGTCAGTTGACCTGTTTGTGTGCGAAAACGGACAGCGTTTATTTTGTAGTGCAATGTAGTAATTTTATTAACTTTTCAGTGCTACACTGTTTTTCGGCTTACTGCAAGAAAAATGCCCACTATGTATATTGACATAAATAAATACGCAAGCGATTAACGAAGAGAGGATAGGTACTTGGTCGTGCCCGTGGCGAAGGAACGATCGCGACATTGGAAAACCAAAATTAGGACGACTGGACACGAGTATGATCTTACAGTATCGGAGGCCAGTGCCTTACCAAATGACATTGGTAAATGTAGATCCAAATGAGCTCTTTTTCTCTGATCATCTGTCGTAACTATTTGTGGCTTATTCATTGGTATTCATCATACTGCGTATAACTGACTGCGAGATGAACGCACTTGACACAGCAAGGATACCCAGTTGTGTTTTTAAAGATTTCCTGAACTTTACCACTAGTTTTGAATTACTTTTCTTATGGCCTTTCCTGGAATATGAAAATTATTTTGTGTTGTGCAGTTGGTCGCCAGAAAGCATTGTCATATCGAAGAGTAGTAGAATGTATGCAGGAATAGTATGTAACGACAAGGCACTGCCTCACTATTGGACCCTAAAGGAGAACATGCTGATGAATTTTTCATTGCAAGCATCTTTATGTGTTTATTCCATATCAGTTGCCAATCAATACTAAACCTGAAAAGTTTTTATTTGCGACACAGTTTATAAATTTTTCATTTGTTTAACATGTAGTAATGTACTGTAATTGAGACTAGTGTATACAGGTATAGGCAGAAGTTTTCTTTGAAGAAAATTAATCCATTAAATAATTTACATTGTGTGGATTTTGTCATCCAAAATATTGAAAATTTAACAGCTTGAAATTAATTTCTTACACAGTAATTGATAATGAATTTCCTTTTACCTGAATTATATTTGTTTTTTAGCCTTAGCTAATTATTATTTCTGTATATGTTACTTGTATAGTACAGAACTTCCTAAAATTAAGTAACCTGTTTTAATTACTGTATAAAAACGTTTATTTTGTAAATAGTCTTCTAGTTTTGTTTTGAAACATCAAGGAAATATTAACCTGCTAGCAGCAGATAAACAGCAGTTACCTAATGTAACTGGGAAAGCAACAGCATTTTTTCAAAGTAGCAGCTTTCATTCAAATTTACATGATGACATTTATCTGGCAAATATCACTAGACAGTATACTTACATTTTATTTTTGATGAAATATTCCAGTTAAGTTTCTGCAATTTCCTTGCCCTTTTTAAATGTATGCCTTGACTTGTTGCACATCCCTGTAGGTTCTGCTCTTTGATGGGGTCTACAGAACATGACGAATGGTTGATGAGTTGTGACATAGTCACAACGAAAATCCACCATTATCCAGAAAATGTTTTATTATGTATTTATTCCAATTACAGATGATAATATTTTACACCACAGAGTTAGGCCTAATTTCATTCTGTGAGTCTACCTTCAGATTAAATACAAGCAATTTTCTGGTAACGAGGAGTCAGCATATGTAAATATGGTAAAGTAAATGTTATTAACCTTACCACTTCAAAGATATATTGACTCAACATATTTGTTAGTATAGCGTGCACTGGACGTATGTGTATTTGTGTATAAAAACAACCAAGTTTGTTTAGCATATTATTTACACATGTTGGCTCGATGTGGTTGAAAAACTGATCATACTCAGTCTGAAGCTGGTCCTCATAGAAGTAAATTAATTACCTGGTGTCAAATATTGTGGTCCATAGCTGGAATAAATATAAATAAAAAAAGAATCATTAAATAAGTGAATGAATGAGACAACTGTTTCCCCTATTTAAGCTGAAGTTTGTGTTATTTTTTCTTCATGTACAATGTTAATTTATTACATGCTGACCTGTTGTAAACACAAACCAGTGTTCTATTTGTCTTTTCAAGCGAAAGTTCTGGTTTTTCATCAGTGGGTGTAATGTTGCTGTTAACAGCAAAGAGATTTCTTCTTCCTTGACATATGTTACCTAGGAAATTACTTGTATATACTAAGAACTGCATTGGTCTGATAATTGATTCACTACAAGATCCGATAATTGATTCACTACAAGTTCAACTATGTAGGAAGAGATAGATTGATATGCTAGTTACTGTAAAGAAGACACATCAGGTTGCAGACAGGCACAGTTAAGACTCTTGCGTAAAACTTTCGGCCACAGCCTTCGTAAGTAAAGATACACACACACACACACACACACACACACACACACACACACAAACGAATGAATGACAACTCCAGAATCTCGGATGGGAATGCAACTATCATGTAGGATGCAAGGGGCAGTCGTGGGCGGAGGGGGGGGGTCAGGGAAGGGGAAGGGATAATAGTGTGTGGATGGAGGGAGAGACAAACACCCTCTGGTGGAATGTGCAGGGACTAGTATGCAAATAGGTGCAGCATCAGGAGTGTGTAGGGAAGGGAGGGGTGTGTGTGTGTGTGTGTGTGTGTGTGTGTGTGTGTGGGGGGGGGGGGGCAGAAGTGGGAGACAAAAAAAGGGGAGGAGATGATAGGACAGAGGGGGTTGAATCTGTTGGGTGGAGGATGTAGGTACAGTGTGTTTCCAGAGGTTGAGGCCAGTATAATTACAGGAGTGGAGAGTGTGCAGTTCAGAAAAGCTGGTGGTGGAGGGAAGGTTCCATCTGTCTCAGGTAGTGAAGCAGCCATTGAAATCAAGTATGTTATGTTGAGCTGGATGTTGTGCCCCAGGGTGGTCTACTTTGCTCATGGCCACATCCTGCTGGACAGCTGGTTGGTAGTCATACTAACATAAAAGGCTGTGCAAATATTGCTGCAGAGCTGGCAAATGACATGGCTGCTTTCACAGGTGGCTCACCCCCTGATGGGGTTGAGATTGGAAGTGGCATGGGGATGGACTATGCTGTTGGTCGACAAAACACTACTTTAGGAGGGGTGGGAAGTATCGTGGGTAGGATGCCCCTCATTTCAGGGCATGGTGATAAGCAATCAGAGCACTGTCAAATGATGTGGTTCAGTTGTTCTATTCTGGGGTGGTACTGGGTGAAAAGGGGACACTCCTTTGTGGCTGGTTCTTTAGAGTGGTGGAAGAGTTGGAAGTGTGAAGGGAAATGGCACAGGAGATCTCTTTGTGAACTAGGTCTGGGGATAGTGCCTGTCAGTGAAGGCCATGGTGAGACCTTTAGTGTACTGAGCAACTGAGTTCTTGTCAATACAGATGGCCATCCCCAGGTGGCCAGGCTATAAGAGAGGGTTTTTTTGGTGTGAAAGGGATGACAACTGTCGAAGTGTAGGTACTATTGGTGGTTGGAGGGTTTAGTGTGAACAGAGTTGTGGATGAAGCCATCAGAGAGGGCATAGGTCAACATCTAGGAAGGTGGGATGTTGGTGTATAGGGAGGTGGCGTCAACAGTGACAAGTAGGTATCCGGGAGGTAAAGGAGAGGGGATGGTGGAGTGTTGGTGAAGGAAGATTGGTATTTTTGACATGAGAGTCTGGGTGACGTGCAATTGGTTGGATGTGTTGTTCAGTGAGAGCCGAAATTCTTTCAATGGAGTTACAATAATCAGCCACAGTGGGGCATCCACAGTTGTCGTGTTTGTGGATTTTGGGGAGCATGGAGAATGTGGATGTGCAGGGTGTCATAGGGCTAAGGAGTGAAAAGGATTCAGGGGACAGGTTCTGGGAAGGGCAAAAGGCCTTAGGCAGGGATTGAAGTTTAGTGGATTTCTGGGATGAGATCACTCTTGCAGAGCTTGTAGATGGAGGAGTCAAATACTTGGGGGCAGCCTTCTGCCAGGTAGCCACTGTGATTCATAACAACAGTGCTTGTCTACAACTTAATGTGTCTCTTTTTAGTAAGTAGCTATCTATCTTTTCCTACATTGTTGATATTCCTACCTGGAGTTTCCATTGTTTCACATAAATTTCAGCACTATCTGAAGTTTGATCTGTATCTATCTTTTCGCCATATTTTCTCTCTCTCTCTCTCTCTCTCTCTCTCTCTCTCTCTCTCACACACACACACACACACACACACACACACACACACAGCCACTGTCATCTCCAAGTGCTAAGACTTGATTGCAACTGCATCTGCATTGTGGAGTGATCTTTGTGTTAGGATGGGTGAAGCAGAGGCATGGTGTGGGGAGGGGAGTAACAGCAGGCAGATGAGGAGGGGGGGGGGGGGGGGAGATGTTAGTGCTGCCTGTGGGAGCATGCACACATGCACAGAGACTATGCAGGTGCACTTGTGGGATATAAGGTGTGTGATTATGGGAATGAAGGCTGTGTTGCAGGGAGAACTCCCATCTGCTCTATTCAGAAGACCCAGTGTATTTGATATAAGCAAATATATAATTTACAAAGGGACATTACACGTTGAGGCAGCTCCCCAACTGTGGATATTTCCCATAATTGCTTACTCAACAGTATTTGTATGACTTGACTTCTTTGCATATTTTTCAGTCTTGCTAGTAAAACTTTTGTGGTTGAATAGTTTTAAATTAATGACCTCCGCTTTAAAGATACATGCCACCATGGAAGTATAGGAAACTGAAAACTGTTAACACTGTAAGCAAATTTTCTGACGATGCGTAGCCTTATTGTTTCACCAACCATATGTCAGTGTTTTGTATCGCTTATAAAGTCAGAACATGATTGAGAAGCAGTACACTACCTATAAAACATGAACTTCACATAGTTTTAACCTTCATCCATTATTCACTTCCATAGTTTGCTGACACTATTTTGGCCAAATTAGGGTTGTGATAAATATTTATTTCTCACATCTTGTCAGACTTGTGAAATACTTGAATAATTGGCTGTTACTATGTTAAATTGGGTGTGTTCCCCCCCCCCCTTCAAATCCTTGACAGAAACTTTTCATAAACAGACTTTCAGTTTGTTGTTCGTAACTACTTTTAGTTTTTTGTGGAGCTGAAATTGGATTACAAAAGTAGTTTGCATCTCTTTAAAATATGAGAGTAGTAACTACATATATTTTTGTTTCAGTTTGCAGTTCATTGGGCTCAGCAAGGGAAGAAAGTTCTTCATATCTCGGTGAGACGGTATTCTCAAATTCCACCACAGATTCATGGCCTGTGCAGTCCAGGAACTGAAGTTTTTAGCTTAATTAGATTTGTGTAAGTTAAAGAGCAAATATTGTTTCTGTAGTTGTTGTGGTTGCCAGTTTGAAGCCTGGTTTGATGCAGCTTTCCATGTTACTCTATCATGTGCAAGCCTCTCCATCTCCGAGTAACTACTGCAACCTGCATCCTTCTCACTCTACTTCCTGTATTCATCTGTTGGTCTCCCTCTATGATTTTTACCCCCCATGCTTCCCTCCAGTACTAAATTGATAATCTTGTGATGTCTCAGAAAATGTCCTACCAAGTGATTCCTTCCTCTAGTCAGGTTGCGCCATAAATTTCTTTTCCCTCAGTTCTATTCAGTACCACCTCATTAGTTACATGATCTACCAATCTAATCTTCAGTATTATTCTGTAGCTGGCCGCGGTGGTCTAGCGGTTCTGGCGCTGCAGTCCGGAACCGCGAGACTGCTACGGTCGCAGGTTCGCATCCTGCCTCGGGCATGGGTGTGTGTGATGTCCTTAGGTTAGTTAGGTTTAAGTAGTTCTAAGTTCTAGGGGACTTATGACCTAAGATGTTGAGTCCCATAGTGCTCAGAGCCATTTGAACCATTATTCTGTAGCACCAAATTTCAAAAGCTTCTATTCTCTTCTTGTCCAAACTGTTTTATCATCCATGTTTCACTTCCATATGTGGCTACACTCTGTACAAATTCTTTTAAAAAGGACTTCGTGACACTTTAAACTATACCTGATTTTAACAAATTTCTCTCCTTAAACAGCTTTCTTACCATTGCCAGTTCACATTTTACATCCCCTCTACTTCAGCCACCATCAGTTATTTCGCTGCCCAAACAGCAAAACTCATCTACTACTTTAAGTGTCTCATTTCCTAATGTAATTCCCTCAGCATCACCTGATTTGATTCGACTGCATTCCATTATCCTTGTTTTGCTTTTGTTGATGTTCATCTTATCTCATCCTTCCACAACACTGTCAATTCTGCTCAACTGGTCTTCAAGGCCTTTGCTGTCTCTGAGAGAATTACAATGTCATCGGCAAACCTCGTAGTTTTTATTTCTTCTTCCTGGATTTTAGTTCCTACTTCAATTTTTTTGTGTTTCCTTTCCTGCTTGCTCAAGACACAGATTGAATAACATCAGGGGCAGGCTATAACCCTGTGTCATTCTCTTCTCGAACACTGCTTTCCTTTCATGTCCCTCGACTCTTATAACAGCCATCTGGTTTCTGTACAAATTGTAAATTGCCTTTTGCTCCCTGTATTTTACACCTGCCACCTTTAGAATTTGAAAGAGAATATTCCAGTCAACACAGTCAAAAGCTTTCTCTACAAATGCTGTAAACATAGTACCAGTTTTTGTGTCCTTCTGGTTAGAATTCATGTTAGTGTTTTGAAACCAATAGTTCGGTCATTTTTCACATATGCCTGCACCTGCTTTCTTTGGAACGGGAATTATTATATTCTTATTGAAATCTGAGGGTATATCGCCCGTCTTATATATCTTGAAGAGTTTTGTCATGGCTGACTCTCCAAAGGCTCTCAATAGCCCAAATGGAATTTTGTCTACTCCCAGGGCCACGTTTCAACTTAGCTTTTCCATTGCCCTGTCAGATTCTTCGCACAGTATCGTATCTCACATCTGATCTCCATCTACATCCTCTTCCATTTCCATATTATTGCCCTTTAGTACATCTCCCTTTTATATACCCTCTGTATACTCCTTCCGCCTTCCTGTTTTTACCTTCTTTGCTTAGGGCTGGTTTTCCCACTGAGCTCTAGAAATACATACAGGTAGCTCTCATTTCTCCAAAGGCCTCTTTAATTTCCCCTTGTGATTTATGCTTCGAAATCTTCACATTAGTACTCTAGCTGTTTTTATGTACCCCTTTTACACTTCCTGTCAATCTCATTTTGTAGGTGTTTGTTTTCCCTTGCTCCCACTTTATTTACTGCATTTTTTATCATCTCCTTCCATCAGTTAAATTCTGTATCTTTCGTGTTGTCCAATGATTTCTACTAATCCTCACCTTTTTTTACATACTTGATCCTCTGTGCTGCCTTCAGTATTTCATCTCTCAAAGTTACCGATTCTTATTCCACTGTATTCCTATACCCTGTTCTCATCAGTCATTCCCTAATGTTCCATCTGAAGCTCTCTACAATGTCCGAAAATACAGATTGCTGCTTATTGTAAAGAAGACAGGTCAAGCTGCAGACAGGCACAATTAAAAAGACACTTTCTTAAAGTTTTTGGCCACAGCCTTCATCAGTAATGGGAGAGACACACCATTCACACACACACAAGCAGGCACACCTGACACACATACGACTGCCAACTCTAGCATCTCGGGCCAGAGTGCAACTATCACATGTGATGAAAGCAGCAATCTGGTGGGGGTGACAAAGGTGAAGGGATAGTAGTGTTTTGGTGGGGAGAGAGACGAACACTGTCTGATGGAGTGTGCAGTGACTATACTGCCAAAATGTGCAATGTTAGGAGTTTGTGGGGGCAGGGAGATGGAGAAAAAAGGTGTGTGTGTGTGGGGGGGGGGGGGGGGGGTGGCAGAGGGTGGGAAACAATGAGGATGGGAGACAAGAATGGGGAGGAGATGATAGGACAGACAGGGTGGATACTGTTGGGTGGAGGATGTAGGTACAGTGTGTTACCATAGGTTGAGGCCGGGATAAAATAACTCACATCTGTGCAGTTCAGAAAAACTGGTGGCGGAGGGTAGGATCCAGATGGCTCGGGTAGTGAAGCAGCCATTGAAATCAAATGTGTTATGTTGAGCTGCATGTTGTGCCACATGATGGTCTACTTTGCTCTTGGCCACAGTTTGGTGGTAGCCGTTCATGCTGGTGGACAGCTGATTGGTAGTCATACTAATATAAATAGCTGTGCAATGACTGCAGCAGAGCTGGTAAAGGACATGGCTGCTTTCACAGGTGGCTCGGCCCCTGATGGGGTAGGATAAACGTATGACACGATTGGTGTAGCAAGTGTGGGTTGGTGAATTGTGCAGGTCTTGCACCTGGGCCTTCTACAGGGATATGACCCAAGTGGCAAGGGCTTGGGATTGGGAATGACATAGGAATGGACTAGGATGTTGGGTGACAGAACACTAATTTAGGAGGGGGTGGGAAGTACTCAGGTAGGATGTCTCTCATTTCATGGCATGATGATAGGCAGTCAGAGCCCTGGTGAAGGATGTTGTTTAGCCCTTCCATTCTGGGGTGGTACTTGGTGAAAAGCGGAGACTCCTTTGAGGCTGATTCTTGAGAGTGGTGGAAGAGTTGGAAGGGTGAAGGGAAATGGCACAGGAGATCTGGGGATAGTGCCTGTCTGTGAAGACCATGGTGAGACCCTTAGTGTACTGAGCATTACAAATACCGTATTTACTCGAATCTAAGCCGCACTTTTTTTCCGGTTTTTGTAATCCAAAAAACCGCCTGCGGCTTAGAATCGAGTGCAAAGCAAGCTGAAGTTCTGAAAAATGTTGATAGAAGCCGCCTTAACTAACTTCTGCCGTCGAATATATGTAGCGCTACACAGGCATCCTTTGTAGGCACAAAGATAAATACTGGCGCCAAAACCTCTGCGTCAGTAAATAAAATTAAAAAAAAAAAAAAAATTGGAAGACGAGCTTTTTTTCTCAGCCCGAGTTTCGACCACTGCATTTTCATACATTATCCAATGAAGTAAATACAAATTCCATGTTGTTCATCTTCGAATTTCAATGTACTACGAAAATCCGACTGGTAATACTGGGATTTTTGTCAATATGGCCAACTCTACGTTCTGAATTTTTTCCTACCTGTGAGAAGAGATGGTTGCTAATAGGAACCTGATGAAATGTGAATCACATGCAGTATTCTCTTCACCATAAGAATAATACGAATATAAACATTTTGCCATGTATTCTTTCGTGTTTGCTTCTATCTCATTTAAATCCTGTCTGCCAAATAAACTACGAAACTAGAGTGAGACAACAGCAAACGCGGAAGAATATACGTATCGTGTCATGTTTATACTCGTATTACTCTTATGCCTAATAGTGATACAGTCAGAAATAAAGCACGGCAACTGACTAGATTTTTAAATCTAAGATGACTAATTTCTGTGCAGAATTTGATGTACTAAAGAAGCGGCCGCAAAGATTTTCAAACGGAGAAAAATTTTCGCCTAACTCTCGTTCAGAACATGTTCTATCATACGCAGTCTATTATTTGGTTCTTGTTGATCATTATCAAAGAAAGCAGCAGTGTAAGTAACAAATAGCAGTCTCTTGCCATTGTTTCGCTAATGAGACGATTCCTCTTTTTTTAATTGTAGGCGGCGGTAGCGCGCACAAAAGCAAGCCATGCCGCGAGCAGCGACAGGCCGTAAACACGCACTATCAGAATGCGACAAACAATGCATGACACAGTATAGTAATGCATTTTCAGCTTGGAGTGACTGACGTAAACACCTATAACATAGAAAACGGCACTTATCAGATCAAAGCAAAATAAGCAATCGATTCAAACCAGACGAAGCACGTGAAAAAGAAAGGGTATCCATATAAATACGGACGGAGCGCCTGACGCATAGCAATGGCTACCTGGTAAAGCTTAACTGCCAAGCTTTCGACTCGAACCAAACTACTGTAGCTGTATCGTCATTCATTCGACCTAAATTGTGTCTCATATTACAATGGACCAACTTTGTTTCGATTTATAGGTGCGGCCTAAAACTTTTCTCTCCCCTTGAATTTCGAGTCTCAAATTTCAGGTGCGGCTTATAGATTTGGGAATTTTTTTTTTCCTTTATTTCGAGTCTCATTTTTCAGGTGCGGCTTAGATTCGAGTGCGGCTTACATTCGAGTAAATACGGTAGCCATCCCCAGGTGGCCAGGCTATAAGAGAGGGTTTTTTTGGTGTGAAAGGAATGACAACTGTCGAAGTGTAGGTACTGTTAGTGGTTGGAGGGTTTATTGTGAATAGAGGTGCAGATGAAGCCATCAGAGAGGAGGTGGTAAACATCTAGGAAGGTGGCTTGCTGGATTGAGGAGGACCACATGAAGCAGATGGGAGAGGAGCTGTTGAGGTTGTGAAGAAATGAAGCCAGGGTGTTGTGGCCCTGAGTCCAGATCATGAAGATATTATCAATGAACATTAACAGGATTTGGGAGGCTAGAAAGGTCTCCTCTAGATGTCCCAATATTGGTTTGGCATGGGAGGGTGCTGTGCTGTGGATTTGTTTGTGTATTTTCCCTTCAAAGGAAAAGTGTTTGTGGGTTAGTATAAAGTTAGTAAGGTGTATGAAGAAAGAGGTAGTGGCTTTGGTGTCTGAAGGGCATTGGGAAAGGTAGTTTCAATAGTGGTTAAGACCGTGGGTGTTCCCCCTGCGGGTTCGGGGGTTAGAATAGGCCCGCGGTATTCCTGCCTGTCGTAAGAGGCGACTAAAAGGAGTCTCACATGTTTCGGCATTATGTGATGGTCCCCTCTCGGGTTTGACCTCCATCTTTCTAAATTATTCCGAAGAGCGAGCCAATTGGGGAAGGGCGCCTTACATGGTGCACTGTATCCGTCGTGCAATTAGACCTTTAGCCGTCTTTCTCGTCGTTGCAATGGTGTCCCGCTCGTTTTCGATCTCTTGGGCGATTACCACACTGCACTCTGCAGTGTTTCTTTTAACTGCGATGACGACCTTGGCCATTTTTGCACCTAAGATCCAGCACGGTAGCCAGTCCGTTGTGGTGGGGCCGCCATGTACCCTCTTGGTTGTAGCCCCCTGACAACACAGGGATCGCTCTACTGATGCCTGCGCCGTTAACTCCCCACGTATGCCAAGGAGTAGATGCCCATCGCCCTGGGGCATCGGGACTCCCGGCAATGGCCATCCTGCCAGGTGGCCTTTGCTGTGGCTTGGTGGCGCCCGTGGGGAGGGCCCTTGGTCGGAGTAGGTGGCATCAGGGCGGATGACCCGCAATGAAGCGTGGTACATCATCTATCGCTGGTGGGCCTCCACCAACAGTCTCTAAGCGATCGAGGTCTAACCTCAACGGGAAGAAATTGGATCAGAGATCATTTCCCTCCCTAGCTACTCCATGGGAGGAACGTCTTGCTAAAGAAGGCAGTGGAGAATATTCACCCCGGTACCTCGTGTGCACTCGGGTTGATGGAGAATCATTCATGTCGACCAAGCCCCAGTTTTTTGTGGAGCATTTAGAGGACAAGTTCGGGGAGGTGGAGGGCTTGTCCAAGATGCGCTCTGGTTCTGTGCTCATCAAAACGGCATCCTCTGCCCAGTCACGGAGGTTGCTCAATTGTGACAAGTTGGGGGATATTTCCGTTAGCATCACGCCGCATAAGAGTCTGAACATGGTCCAGGGTATTATATTCCACCGGGATCTTCTTCTGCAGTCCGACGATGAATTACGCGCCAACCTCGAACGACGAGGTGTTCACTTCGTCCGGCGCGTCCATCGGGGTCCGAGGGATAATCAGGTCGCCACCGGTGCCTTCATCTTGGCCTTTGAGGGTGATGTCTTACCCGAAAAGGTTAAGGTGATGGTTTACCGTTGTGATGTGAAACCATATATCCCTCCTCCGATGCGGTGTTTTAAATGCTGGAAGTTCGGGCACATGTCATCTCGCTGTACTTCCAGCATCACGTGTCGGGATTGCGGACGTCCTTCGCATCCTGATACTCCATGTGCTCCGCCTCCCATCTGTGTTAACTGTGGAGAACACCATTCCCCCTGCTCACCGGACTGTCGGATCTTCCAGAAGGAAAGGAAGATAATGGAATATAAGACCCTGGACCGCCTAACCTACACCGAGGCCAGGCGCAAATATGAGCGGCTCCATCCCGTGCCCATGACGTCTACCTATGCCACTGCTGCAACACGAGTTCGCTCTCAGCTCTGCCAGAATTCACCGGCCCCCTTGGTTGCGGGGGGCACTTCACTCCCTGTTGCTCCTGCTCCATCTCTTTCAGGAGCAACACCACCCCAACCACCGGGGACATCTGTTCCCCCTTCACAGCCAGAGAAGCGTGAGCCTTCTTCGGCTCCTCTTGCCCGGAAGGGGTCCCTTGGGGCCCTCCCATCCCAGGCTTTGCCCAGTGCCAAAGCGGACGCCCGCAAGTTTGTCAAACAACCACCAGTCGCTGGTCGTAGGGCGTCACGGTCGTCTTCAGTCTCTGAGACTGACCCAGTGAGGCCCTCCCAGCCAGACCCACCTAAGGCACAGCGCAAAGCAGTCGAAGAAAAAGGCTCCCAAGCATCCTGAAATTGCGGTGGCACCTGTCCCTCCGCAACCTTCTCCCTCTGCATCCGAAGATGAGGTGGAGATTCTGGCGTCCGCTGAGGACATGGATCTCGCCAGTCCCTCGGATGCAATGGATGGCTGTTGTCCAGGTGGTGACTCAGTAGCAGCAGGGGCCCCGGAGGCGTAATCTGCCTCCCCAGTCCCTTCACGCCTTTCCCATCCATGGCTAATACCATCCTCCAGTGGAACTGCAGCGGTTTCTTCCACCATCTAGCTGAGCTCCGCCAACTTATCAGCCGTCATCCTTTCCTTTGCATTGCTCTGCAGGAAACTTGGTTTCCAGCAATGCGAACCCCCACCCTCCGTGGCTATTGGGGTTATTTTAAGAACCGGGCAGCTTATGAAAGGGTGTCTGGTGGCGTCTGCATATATGTCCTTAACTCTCTTCACAGCGAGTTTGTACCTCTACAAACAGCTTTAGAGGCTGTCGCTGTTCGGGTGTGGACGCCACAGGCTATCACCGTCTGCAGTATTTACCTTCCACCTGATGGTGCTGTCGCACAGCATGTCCTGGCTGCTCTGATAGCCGAACTGCCGCCACCTTTTTTGCTGCTGGGCGATTTCAATGCCCACAACCCTCTATGGGGTGGGACTGTCTCCGATGTTCGCGGTCGGGCCGTGGAGCATGTGTTGGCTCAGCTCGACCTTAGCCTCTTGAACACCGGTGCTCCCACGCATTTCAGTGTGGCCCATGGCTCGTTCTCGGCCATCGATCTCTCTATTTGCAGCCCTGGCCTTGTCCCATCCCTCCACTGGCGAGTGCACCCTGACCTGTGTGGTAGTGACCATTTTCCCATCTATTTGTCACTGCCCCAGTGTCATTCTTCTGGGCGCTTGCCCCGCTGGGCTCTCCACAGGGCTGACTGGCCAGCTTTTACTTCCGCTGCAACCATTGAGTCTCCCCCACAGGGTGACATTGACGAGGTGGTTCGTGTTTTAACCACGTCCATCATTTCAGCGGCCGAGGCTTCCATCCCCCGTTCTTCTGGCCTCCCTCGGAGGAAGGCTGTCCCCTGGTGGTCGCCGGAGATTGCTGAGGCTATTCGCGACCGTAGGCGGGCTCTCCAGCGTCATAGGCGGCACCCGTCTCTGGAGACCCTCATCGCCTTTAAGAGGCTCTGTGCCTTCACCCGCCGTCTTATTCCACGGCGTAAGCAGGAGTGCTGGGAGCAGTATGTTTCCTCCTTGGGCTCCCGTGTTTCCCCCTTGCTCGTGTGGTCCCGGATACAGCGGATTTATGGACACCAGACCCCCACGGGTGTCCCTGGGATCTCTTTGGACGGCGCTGTGTGCACGGACGCTGCCGCCATTGCTGAACACCTTGCTGCGCACTTCGCTACGAGCTCTGCGACTGCAACTTATCCCCCCGCCTTTCGCTCTCTCAAGGAGCGGGCCGAGCAGACGCCATTATCGTTCCACATGCGTCATTCTGAAACTTACAATGCTCCTTTCAGCGAGAGGGAATTCCTCGCTGCCCTCGCTGATTGCCCTGATACAGCACCAGGACCGGACTGCATCCACGCACAGATGCTGAAGCATCTCTCCAGGGACTGCCAGAGACACATTCTCGCGATATTTAATCGCATTTGGAGCGAAGGCGTGTTCCCGTCGCAATGGCGAGAGGGTGTTATTGTCCCCATCTTGAAGCCCGGTTCGGACCCACTGGCGGTGGACAGCTATCGTCCCATTACCCTCACCAACGTTTTGTGCAAATTGCTCGAACGTATGGTGGGGCGGTGTTTGTGTTGGGTCCTTGAGTCGCGTGGTCTCCTCGCTCCATCCCAGGGTGGCTTCCGTCGGGGCTGGTCTGCAGTGGACAATTTGGTGCGGCTGGAATCTGCTGTCCGTACGGCCTTTGCCCGACGTCAGCATCTCGTTGCTGTGTTTTTCGATCTGCGGAAGGCGTATGACACCACATGGAGGCATCACATCCTCGCCACATTGCATGAGTGGGGTCTTCGTGGTCGGCTCCCGGCTTTTCTTCAAAGCTTTCTATTGCGCCGCTCTTTCCGGGTGCAAGTCGGTGCCACCTCTAGTTCCTCTTACATACAGGAAAATGGGGTCCCGCAGGGCTCGGTGTTGAGCGTCTCCTTATTTTTAGTGGCCATTAATGGTCTGGCTGCAGCAGTGGGGTCGTCGGTGTCTCCTTCTTTGTATGCCGACGACTTCTGCATCTCATTTAGCTCCACGACTACGGGAGTCGCCGAACGCAGGCTGCAAGTCGCCGTTCGCAAGGCAGCATCATGGGCTCTGACTCACGGTTTTCAGTTCTCTGCACCCAAGACTCGAGTTACGCACTTCTGCAGGCGTCGGACGGTCCACCCTCATCCTGCACTTTACCTCGACGGCCACCTACTTGAAGTGGCGGACACTTGCCGCTTCTTGGGACTCGTGTTTGATGCCCGACTCACATGGGTTCCTCATGTTACTCAGCTGAAGCAAAAATGCTGGCGGCACCTCAACGCCCTCCGCTGCCTTAGCCACACGTCTTGGGGTGCAGATCGCTGCACGCTGCTGCGGTTGTACAGGGCCCTTGTGCAGTCCCGGCTTGATTATGGGAGCCTGGCCTATGGGTCTGCGTCCCCCTCAGTATTGAAGTTGTTAGACCCCATACACCACTGTGGGGTTCGGCTTGCAACTGGCGCTTTTCGCACCAGCCCCGTGGATAGTCTACTGGTGGAGGCCGGGGTTCCCCCGCTGCAGATTCGCCGCCATCGTCTGCTCGCCGACTATGCTGTCCACGTACATTGCTCGCCAGGCCATCCCAATCGTCGCCTGCTTTTCCCTGCCATGGTCCTCCATCTGCCCGAACGGCGACCTAGGTCTGGGCTTTCCGTCGCTGTCCGTGTCCAGTCCCTGCTGTCCGAACTGGGGTCATTCCCTCTTCTGCCTCCCTTCCGGGTCTGTACACCTACGCCTCCCTGGTGTTTGTCCCGGCCGTCCGTCCGTCTGGATTTGGCACAGGGACCTAAGGACTCGGTTCTGCCTGTGGCCCTCCGTCGCCGTTTTCTTGCGCTCCTCGAATCATTTCCGGGCTGTGAGCCTGTCTACACTGATGGTTCCCTGGTTGATGGTCGCACTGCCTACGCTTTCGCTCACGCTGCCCATGTTGAGCAACGCTCCTTGCCGGTTGGCTGCAGTATTTTTACTGCAGAGCTGGTGGCCATCTTGCGCGCTCTTGAGCATATGCGTTCCTGCTCAGGTGCGTCCGTCGTCATCTGCAGTGACTCCCTGAGCAGCCTCCAGGCCATCGACCGCTGCTATCCCTCTTCTCCTCTGGTGTCCTCTATTCGGGAGTCTGTTTCCACCATTACCCACTCTGGTCGTTCGGTGGTTTTTGTTTGGACGCCAGGTCACGTTGGCATCCTGGGGAACGAACGTGTTGACAGGCTGGCCAAAGGGGCGATAGACGCCCCAGCTTTGGAGATCGGCCTTACGGCTCGCGACCAGCAGCTGGTGTTGCGCCGTAAGGTGCTTGGGATGTGGGCTGCTGAGTGGCTTGGCATGACGGCCCCGAATAAACTGCGGGCTGTCAAGGAGACGACCGCTGTGTGGCGTTCCTCCCTGCGGGCTTCTCGCAGGGACTCGGTGGTCCTGTGTCGGCTGCGCATCGACCATACGTACCTGACGCATGGCCATCTCTTGCGTCAGGGGGATCCCCCCCTGTGTCAGTGTGGGTCCCGGCTGACGGTCGGCCACATTTTGCTGGAGTGTCCTCGACTGCGCACACTCCGGCAATCTTTTAATCTCCCGGGCACTTTGGCTTCGGTTTTATCCGACGATGCCTCCATGGCTGATGACGTTTTAAATTTTATCCGTGGTAGTCCGTTTTATGGTTCGATTTAGGGAGGTCCTGCACCTTTCCCTTTCTGTGTCTTTTGTCCTTGTGTCTGTTGCTGTTCTTGTCTGTAATGTTTGTTGCTCCATTTGTGTTCTTTTAGCGCCTGGGGGGACGTCTCCTCCCCCTTTGGTTTTTACCTGCTCCGTAGATTTTCGGCTCGCCTGATTTTGGAATGGGGGACTGATGACCTTCGCTGTTTAGTCCCCCTTAAACATCCCAACAACTACTACTACTACCGTGGGTGTGAGGGATGTTGGTGTATAGGAAGGTGGCGTCAACAGTGACAAGTAGGTATCCAGGAGGTAAATTGGTTGGAGGTGTTGTTCAGTGAGAGCCGAAATTCTTTCAGTACAATAATCATCCACAGCGGGGCATCCACAGTTGTCGTGTTTGTGGATTTTGGGGAGCATGGAGAATGTGGATGTGCAGGGTGTCATAGGGCTGAGGAGTGAAAAGGATTCAGGGGACAGGTTCTGGGAAGGGCAAAAGGCCTTAAGCAGGGATTGAAGTTTAGTGGATTTCTGGGATGAGATCACTCTGGCAGAGCTTGTAGATTGAGGAGTCAGATATTTGGGGGAGGCCTTCTTCCAGGTAGCCACTGTGATTCATAACAACAGTGCTTGTCTACAACTTAATGTGTCTTCTTTATAGTAAGTAGCTATCTATCTTTTCCTACATTGTTGATATACCTACCTGGAGTTTCCATTGTTTCACTACAAGTTCAGCACTATCTGAAGTTTGATCTGTATCTATCTTTTCACCCTATTTTCCAGGTGTGACTGGAACAACTCATTAGCTGTTCCTTTATCTATTGCTTCTGTCAGTGGAAGACTAGAATGTAATAACAACGATATGGAAAGAATAGATTGCTGCTCACCACATAGAGCGACAGACAAGGCACAATGAAAATTACAATTATATATTATTCATCTATCCTACATCAGACATATGCAACAAAACTTGCACACATTTACTGTGTGTCGAAGTGCAGGTACTGTTGGCGCTTGGTTGGATTAGTGTGAACAAAGGTGTGGATGGAGCCATCAGAGAGGAGGTGGTCAACATCTAGGAAGGTGGCTTGCTGGATTGAGGAAGGCCACGTGAAGCAGATGGGGGAGGATCTGTTCAGGTTATGAAGAAATGAAGCCAGTGTGTTGTGACTCCGAGTCCAGATCATGAAGATATCATCAATGAACCTGTACCAGTTTAGGAGTTTAGTGTTATGGGAAACTAGGAATGTCTCTTCTAGATGGCCCATAAAAAGGTTGGCATTGGATGGTGCCATACTGTTGCCTGCAGCTGTGCCATGAATTTGTTTATATACCTTCGCTTCAAATGAGAAATAGTTGTGGGTTAGGATAATGTTAGTAATATGAGGAATGAGATAGTGGGTTTGGAGTCTGAAGGACATGGGGAACCGTAGTGTTCAGTAGCTGTGAGGCCATGGGCATGAGGGATGCTGGTGTATAGGGATGTGGTGTCAACACCGATGAGTAGGAATCAAGGAGGTAATGGGGTGGGGATGGTGAGGAATTGGTGAAGGAAATTGTTGGTGTTTTTGACATGGAAGGCAAGATTACGGGTAACTGGTTGGAGGTGTTGGTCAGTGAGGGCTGAAATTTTTTCAGTGGAACACAATAACCAGCCACTGTGGTGTGTCCAGTATTGTTGAGTTTGTAGGTTTTTGGGGAGCTTGTAGAAGGTGGGTGTGTGGGGTTTCATAGGGGTGAGGAGGGAAATTGATTCAGGTGAGAGATTCTGGGAAGGGCCTAAGACCTTAAGCAGGTATTGGAGTTTGTGTTGGACATGTGGGATATGATCACTCTGGCAGAGTTTATAGGTGTAATAGTCAGATAATGGCAGAATTCTTCTGCCAGGTAGTCACTGAAATTCATAACAACAGTGGTGGAACCCTTGTTTGCGGGTAGGATGACTAGGTTAAGATTTGTTGAAATTCATAACAACAGTGGTGGAACCCTTGTTTGCGGGTAGGATCACTAGGTTAAGATTTGTTTTGAGATTGTGTATGGCTATTCTTTCCTCTCTGAAAGGGTGGTGTTCTGAGGAAATGACGTGGGGAAGGATGTTGAGGCTAAGTTGGAGGTAAGAAATTCCTAGAAGGTTATCAGTGGGTGGTTAGGTGGGGGGAGGGGGGTGGATCACAGTTGAGTGGTGGTATGAACTGGAGTGGTGGTATGAACTGGAAGAGGCAGGTTCCAAGTTGAAATTAGGGTGGTTTTTGTTGGTGGGATTGGCAGCAAAGAACTGCTTACATCACAGGAATTGGGAGAAGGAGAGTAGGTCTTTGACTATTTCAGCATAATTAGATTTGGGTGTAGGACTAAAGGCGAGGACTTTGGACAGGACTGAAACTACTGTGGAGCTGAGGATTTTGGTGGAAAGGTTTACAACAGTGTTATGGGAATGTTTTGGCTCTGGATCTGGTGGAGAGTTGGTAGGGGGTTTTGGGGGGTGTGGCAAGAAGAAAAGGTCAGCTAGGCAGGGTTTAGCTACCATGAGAGGTGGGCGAGGAGGAACACCTTGGGTACAAAAGGGGTTGGATAGTGGTGCCCCAAGGTGACAGTAGGATGTCAGCAGGTTGGGTAACTTATGGAGATGGTGTCTGGAATGCTCCTCCATGTGCTGGAGAGCAAGGGATTTAATTTCAGAGTTATTATTGGAGTATGGATTACGGAGCAGTAGTATCTTGCGGAGGGAGCCGAGGTGGTTCTGAGATGCCTTTGCTATGGAGGTTTGTTTTAGCAGTACCAGGTTTGTGAGGGCCAGGGACTGATGATATCAGAAAAGGTGTATGTCATTGTGAAAGGAGGGGTGGGATCCAGAGAAAGGAATCTTTATAGTTAGGCCGTTTAGGTGGTTTCCATGGTTTAGGCAGCATGGCAAAATTGGTGTTGGTGGTTGTAAGAGGAGCTGGATAAGCAAAAAGATGCCTAAAGATGCCCAAAAAATACTTAGAAGACACACAGAAACATGCACAGAGACCCAAAAATATGCACAAATATGCAAAAATAGGTGAAACCATGTAAAAATACAAATGTGGTTTTGCACTGCTGCCTTGGGGCACCGCTAACTAACCCCTGACATACCCACAATTTTCCTCCTTGTCCACATCTCTTAGCAGTCAAACCCAGCCCAGTTGCTGTTTTCAACTTGCCACATCCCCCAACACTCCCTACCAATTCTCCACCAAAACCAGAGCAAAACATTCCCATAACACTACTATTACCTTTCCACCAAAACTCCCAGCTCAACAGAAGTTTCAATGCTATTGAAGGGTCCCACCATTTGTCCTACAGCCAAATTTAACCATTCTCAACTTGTCAAAGACCTTTCTCTTTCCCCAGATCCGTGCAGTGGAAGCTGTTCTTTGTCACCAATCGCTAATTCCAAGACTGAACTCTGCCTCTTCCAGTTCATACCACCAACCAACAGTGATCTTCCCCCCTCTCACCTAACCACGCACTGGTCACCTTCCAGGAATTCGTTGCCTCCAACTTAGGCTCATGGTTCTTCCACAGGTCCCATCCTCAGAACACAAACCTCTCAATAGAGGAAAGAACAGCCATACACAACCTGAACACAAATCGTCCTGTCTGCAGACAAAGGTTCCACCACTGTTGTTATGAATCACAGTGACTACCTGGCAGAAGGTGTCTGCCAACTATCCGACTCCTACACCTATAAACTCTGCGAGGATGATCCAATCCCACAAGTCCCACACAAACTCCAGTCCCTGCTTAAAGCCTTACACCCTTCCCAGAACATCTCCCCTGAATTCATTTCCCTCCTCACTCCAATGACACCCCACACACCCATGTTCTCCAGAATCCATCAACCCAACAACCATGGTTGCCCCATTGTGGCTAGTTATTGTGCCTCCACTGAAAGAATTTTGGCCCTTATGGACCTACACCTCCAACCAATTACCCCTTCACAGGCTCTCCACCGTCCTCACCCCTTTACCTAATGGATCCCTTCTTGTCACTGTTGACACCACGTCCCTACATACCAGCTTCCCTCATACACATGATCTTACTGCTATTGAACACCACATTTACCAATGTCCTTCAAACTCCAGATCCACTACCTCATTCATCACACATCTTACTAACTTTATGCTAACCCACAACTACTTCTCATTTGAAAGGAAGGTATACAAACAAATCTGTAACACAACTACAGGCACTCGCATGGCACCCTCCTATGCTAACATTTTTATGGGTCATCCAGAGGAGACCTTCCTAGCTTCCCAAGACACAAAACCCCTAGTCTGGTACAGGTTCATTGATGATATCTACCTGATCTGGACCCAGGGCCAAGACATCCTATCTTCATTCCTTCACAACCTCAACATCTTGTCTCCCATCCGCTTTCCATGGTCCTCCTCCACCCAATGTGCCACCTTCCTAGATGTTGACCTCTTCCTCTGTGATGGCTCCATCCACACCACTGTTCATATTAAACTCACCAACCACAAACAGTATCTACATTTCGACGCAAAAAAATCCCTCCCATAAAGACTGACCACATGAGGATGGCATATCTGCAGTGACAAAAACTCCCTTTCTCAGTATGCTTAGGGTCTTACCAAGGCCTTCACAGAAAGGCATTACGCCCAGACCTAGTTGGCAAACAGATCTCCTGTGCCATTTCCCCTCACACACCCAATCCTCCTACCACCCCCAAGAAACAACCACAAAGGATTGTCCCCTTCATCACCAAGTACCACACTGGACTGGAACAACTGAACCACATCCTTTGCCAGGGCTGTGATTGTCTATAGTCTGCCCTGAAATAAGGGACATCCTACCTGAGGTCTCTCCTACACTGCCTAAAGTGGTGTTCTGTCACTCCCCCCCCCCCCCCCCCTCTCACATCCACCCAACTTCCATAACATCCTAGACCATCCTTCTCCCACTCCCAATCCAACCACTTTCTACAAGGATCATATGCTTGTGTAAGACCTGGGTGCAAGACCCAACACTTCCTATTCCAGTCCTGTCACAGGTTTATCCTACCACATCATGGGCTGAGCCACCTGTGGAAGCAGCCATGTCATTTAACAGCTAGGCTGCAATCGTTGCACGGCTTTTGTATTGGTATAACTACCAACCAGCTCCCCACCAGGATGTATGGCTACCGCCAAACTGTGGCAAAGAGTAAAGTAGACCACCCTATGGCACGACATACAACTGAACATAACACTTGATTTCAATGGCTGCTTCACTACCCAAGCCATCTGGGTCCTTCCGTCCACCACCAACATTCCTGAACTGTACAGATGGGAGTTATCCTTATAACACATTCTGTGCTGCTGTAATTATTCCGCCCTCAACCTATGGTAACACTATGTCCCTACATCTTCCACCCAACAGTGTCCACTGCCTCTGTCTTATCATCTCCTCCCTGTTTTTGTCTCTCACCCTCATGGTTTCCCGCCCACTGCCACACACCCGCCCATCTTTCCCTGCTCCTCTCCATTTTTGTTCCTTTTTTCCTTCATCTCCCTGCCCCACAAACTCCTGAAGTTGCGCCAGTTGGCAGTGTAGTCACTGTACACTCCATCAGACATCTCTCTCCTCACCCACTCCAGATTGCTTCTTTCATCGCATGTGATTGTTGCATTCCGGCCCGAGATGCTGGAGTTGTCAGTCGTGTGTGCGTGAGTTGTGCCTGCTTGTGTATGTATGTGAATTGTGTGTCTCTCTCTTTACTGATGAAGGCTGAGGCCGAAAGCTTTACACAAGTGTCTTTTGATTGTGCCAATCTGCAACTTGACGTGTCTTCTTTATGACAAGTAGCAATCTGTCTTTTCCTACATTGATGATATTCCTGCCTGGAGTCTCCATTGTGTGATCTTTAGAACCTCTGGTTTTTCCAGTTTATCCAGGTACCATCTCCTTAAATTCCTACCTTGGGGTTTTTTCAGTTTTAATCTTCAGTTCATAACCAGTAAATTGTAGTTTGAGTCCACATCTGCCCCTGGAAATGTCTTAAAATTTAAAATTTGCTTACAACATTTCTTGCAATACTGTTATATGATCAATCTGAAACCTGTGATGTTTAACGCTTTCCCGGCGTACTGATTGTTCCATAAAAACACGGGAGAACTGCCGGATATCAGTAATGTCCTGCCACGATATTTCGGCGCAGAGTCTTCTGGCCATCTTCAGGTGAGTGCCACTGTAGTAGTACTACTCTGCACTGAAATATGACGACAGGATGTTACTGATATCCGGCAGTTCTCCCGTGTTTTTATGGAACAATCTGAAACCTTCCGGTGTCTCCAGTTCTCTTCCTTGTATACAACCTTTCATGAGACTTAAACCATGTATTAGCTATGATTAAATTATACTCTGGGCAAAATTCTACCAGGTGGCTTTCTCTTTCATTTTTTCCCCCAAGTCCTTATTCACCTAGTATTTTTCCTTCTCTTCCTTTTCCTACTATCGAATTCCAGTCCACCTTGACTATTAAATTTTTGTCTCCCTTAACTATCTGAACAGTTTCTTTTATCTCATTGTAAATTTCTTCAATACTTTATCATCTGCAGAGCTAGCGGACACACAAACTTGTATTACTATGGTGAGTGTGAGCATCATGTCGATCTTGGATCCAATAATGGGCTCACTATGCTGTTCATAGTAGCTTATCCACGTTCCAATTTTTTTTTATTCATTATTAAACCTACTCCTGTTCCTCCTGCCAATGAACTTCACTAATTCGCACAATATCCAACTTTTACCTATCCATTTCCATTTTTAAATACCCTAACTTACCTGCCAGATTAAGGGATCTGACATTCCATGCTCCGATCCACAGAATGCCACTTTTGTTTCTCCTGATGATAACATCCCCCTGAGTAGTCCCTGCTTGGAGATCAGAATGGGGGACTATTTTATTTCTGGAACAGTACAGTAGAACTGCAGGCCCTCGGAAAAATTACAGCTGCAGTTTCCCCTCGATTTCAGCTGTCCACAGTACCAGTACAGAAAGGCAATTTTGGGTGATGTTACACGGCCAGATCAGTCAATCATCCAGACTGTTGACTCTGCAGCTACCAAAAAAGCTGCTGTGCCTCTTCAGGAACCACACATTTGTCTGGACTGTCAACAGATACCCCTCCATTGTGGTTGCAACTATGGTACGGCTATCAGTATCACTGAGGCACACAAGTCTCCCGCCAATGCCAAGGTCCATGTTTCGTGGAGGGGTCTTAATTGTATATTGTATTAACGGTGTGCATTTGGGTGTTGAGTCTAGTTTTTTTGTTCCATTTTTTTGCACAATATTTTGACAACCAAACCAGTCATCTTGATCAGGAGCTGCTAGCTGTTTTGTTGTGTGTCCTCTCTGCATGGACTCCAACCAGACTGTGAAGAATTTTTGGTTTTATGCCTCTATTTGTATCAGAAATAGTTTCTGGCATCCAGTATGACCTCTGATTATCATTTTTTACTATTTTTATTTTATTTTTTGAAGACATGCTGTTTTCTGTGAAACATCCATTCTCTCAGTATTTTCCAGCTCTGATACATAGGATGGTTGGTGAGATCATAATAAATTGAGTGATGGGTCCCAACTGTTGCTCAAATTGAAACTTCTGTCCTGATTTATTAGTTTTTCTGACAGCTTTATTTTGATAGACTCTTTAATTGTGCTTTCCCAGAAAGTTGGCATTAGGACCATGAGATTAGTTTCATCATGTATCAGGAAAATAGTTAATGTGAGAATGTGGCAGAAGATTCCAGTTTTTGCAAATAGTTCCAAGGACACAGAAAGTAGTACTCTTTTCAAGAGGAAGACCTCATCAAAACTGACCATAATATCCATATTCCATGACTTAGTTGACTGAGGTGGTGTACAAAGTGAATGGAGGTGCTAATGTTGGTACTCACTCTACCCCATTTATTTTCTGAGAATGCGTTTCAGTTATTTTGTCAGTTCATGTATTTGTGTGCCAATATTAGTAACTGTGGGACTAAAGGGTACCTTCCTTGGTACCTCAGGAAGCCCATATAGTCCTGATAACACTGCTGCTTGTGTTCTGCATTCCCCAGATTTTTCGAGGCAGGGGCCTATGTGTTAAATTGAAGTTTTCAGAACATTAAAGCTGCCAGGAGGTAAAGGTAGTACCAGGGATGGAAACATCAAAGAAAGGAGGGACAGGGAGACATTTTGAAATGCATCAATGGATGAACCAATTGATTCTCTGCCCCAAGGCATTTAGACATTGTCCATCATGAAGGCATTAGGCTGTCAGTAGATGCCTATCTGACCCTCAAGTTCTTAGTAATAGCACTGCCAAAATCTCTGGCATTTAGTGTGGTCAACTGCCAAAAATTTGATCATATATTCAGAAATTGACACATGCAACCAAGACTTTCTGGGGTAGCTTTGTTATCAGACTTCTTGCTACTGCAGCACAGCAAACTTTACAAAAGAGGATGTATTTTGAAGAGATCTTTAATGCCCTCTGTCACTGAAACTGCATATTTTCAGTATACAGTAGAATAAATACAAAATCCACCAAATACAGCACTGTAGTGTCAAGAACTGTGAAATTGAGATTGCGGTGGACAATGTGCTTCTCTTAGGCAGTCAGAACGCAGGACACTTGATCTTGTTAGCCAGTCACAGCACAGAATAAGAGCACTCGACACATGATGTGATCAGCCAATCACATTTTTAATTGCATGGCCACACAAATGATGATAAAACCTAAAGCACGAAACAGGAATAAAGTATATGTCCCAAAGCAATATACAGAAGTGTGCAGTAAGACACAAAATGATGCTATGACATGCCTGTAATGGTGAGGAGTCCAGTTTCTGTGGAAGGCATGGAATTGTAGATTATGTTTCTGCCTGGCAGGTGAAGTTTACCCACCTCAACAAAATAGTGATTTAATATTTATTTTGTGTGATATGTTCTATAGAACGTGTTCTCAGCTAGGCAACCCACTAAATGTTCAATCTTTCTAGCATATTGTGAGATGACACCTCTGACATTCTGCCACATTCTCTCCACATTTTGTATGTGAACAGAACTATCTTTCAGAAGGAGGAAGCAAAAGGAAGATTGGGTTCAACATCCCATTGACATCAAGGTTATTAGAGGCAGATGATCTTTCAGATCTACGAAGTTCGCACTTTGGTTCACTCCAAGATGCTGAAAAACCTTCAGTACCTAGAGTATCACACGAACTGAAAGAGTCGCTAATGATTGTTGTCTCAGGAAGGATGTTGTCTTTTATTATTCTTACAAGACTTTGTTGGTCTGTGATTCAAAGGACTCACAGAAGCATTTTTCAACATCTTTTTACAGCTTGTGTGTTTTCATTTCTCAGATTTTGTGTCGCCTGTTTCAATGCTGATTTCTGGGGCCTTTAACTGTTGTGAATTGATGTTGTCCACTTAATACAGTCTCCGTGACAGAAGAAAGACCATACAGTCACTATACATGTAGACATATGGAAATTTGTGACAAGTCTCACAGTATTCAGATAACAAGTGGAGACTCACGTGCTGCAGAACTTTGAGATTTTTCAGCCATTGTTTGTGAATCACCAAATCAAGTACCAATCTGGGGAGTTGACTTGAATGTGCATTGTACGTTGACCATGCGACTACCCTTCCCAACGGAATGAATTCTCATTTCACAAAAAATTAGCTTGAACATGGCACTTGTGTTAATCTGCACTGTCTGGTAAGAAATTGTGAACCACCATTCATGGCCATAACTCATTCTATAGCAATCCCCAGCAAACATTAGTAACACAACATTTTCAAGACTAAACTACAATTAAAGGAAACAATACTCAACTTTGAATGGGCCCATATATCACAATATGTCACAGTGCTCAATATACACTCCTGGAAATTGAAATAAGAACACCGTGAATTCATTGTCCCAGGAAGGGGAAACTTTATTGACACATTCCTGGGGTCAGATACATCACATGATCACACTGACAGAACCACAGGCACATAGACACAGGCAACAGAGCATGCACAATGTCGGCACTAGTACAGTGTATATCCACCTTTCGCAGCAATGCAGGCTGCTATTCTCCCATGGAGACGATCGTAGAGATGCTGTATGTAGTCCTGTGGAACGGCTTGCCATGCCATTTCCACCTGGCGCCTCAGTTGGACCAGCGTTCGTGCTGGACGTGCAGACCGCATGAGACGACGCTTCATACAGTCCCAAACATGCTCAATGGGGGACAGATCCGGAGACCTTGCTGGCCAGGGTAGTTGACTTACCTTCTAGAGCACGTTGGGTGGCACGGGATACATGCGGACGTGCATTGTCCTGTTGGAACAGCAAGTTCCCTTGCCGGTCTAGGAATGGTAGAACGATGGGTTCGATGACGGTTTGGATGTACCGTGCACTATTCAGTGTCCCCTCGACGATCACCAGTGGTGTACGGCCAGTGTAGGAGATCGCTCCCCACACCATGACATCGGGTGTTGGCCTTGTGTGCCTCGGTCGTATGCAGTCCTGATTGTGGCGCTCACCTGCACGGCGCCAAACATGCATACGACCATCATTGGCACCAAGGCAGAAGCAACTCTCATCGCTGAAGACGACACGTCTCCATTCGTCCCTCCATTCACGCCTGTCGCGACACCACTGGAGGCGGGCTGCACGATGTTGGGGTGTGAGCGGAAGACGGCCTAACGGTGTACGGGACCATAGCCCAGCTTCATGGAGACGGTTGTGAATGGTCCTCGCCGATACCCCAGGAGCAACAGTGTCCCTAATTTGCTGGGAAGTGGCGGTGCGGTCCCCTACGGCAATGAGTAGGATCCTACAGTCTTGGCGTGCATCCGTGCGTCGCTGCGGTCCGGTCCCAGGTCGACGGGCACGTGCACCTTCCGCCGACCACTGGCGACAACATCAATGTACTGTGGAGACCTCACGCCCCACGTGTTGAGCAATTCGGCGGTACGTCCACCCGGCCTTCCGCATGCCCACTATACGCCCTCGCTCAAAGTCCGTCAACTGCACATACGGTTCACGTCCACGCTGTCGCGGCATGCTACCAGTGTTAAAGACTGCGATGGAGCTCCGTATGCCACGGCAAACTGGCTGACACTGACAGCGGCGGTGCACAAATGCTGCGCAGCTAGCGCCATTCGACGGCCAACACCGCGGTTCCTGGTGTGTCCGCTGTGCCGTGCGTGTGATCATTGCTTGTACAGCCCTCTCGCAGTGTCCGGAGCAAGTATGGTGGGTCTGACACACCGGTGTCAATGTGTTCTTTTTTCCATTTCCAGGAGTGTAGTATCAATATTGGTTGTGCAATAATGTCACACCTGACTCATAGTTTGATCAGTAGGGATAGGCTGAGAACTAGCCACAAAAAGCTATAACTGTGTTTAAAAATTGACAGTTTAGTGAAACAGGAAATTTATAATCTAGGTTTTAACAAATAATTGACTCCATCTGTTGAAACTGTGCTCTTAGTTTCCTGCCCATCCACAACCTCAGAAATTGCAACATATTGAGAAAATAGTCAAATATTTGTGAGAAGCAAGATAATACATTTCACAGCTATACCAATGTTTTTTGCTTTCACGTTCATTGGTTTTGTGAAGACAAAAAAACTGTTTGTTACCTTCCAACCTAACATAGACCTGAGGCTATGCTACAGATCAGTGAGTTACAACAACAAGATATTTTGCTTTCACATTCATTGGTTGCACAAGCACTTAGCCAAACTTTTGCCTTCCAACCTAACCTAGTCCTCAAGCTACACTACAGATCAATCCGTACTATAACCAGATTTTTTGTGTGACATATTCAGAAAAACAGCTGAAGACAGCCTATCCACACGTCTGGAAATCATGATCTGTTCGGAAAACAACATTGAAATATTTGTGACAGTGAAGAATATAAATATCACTGTTTCATTTTTAGCAGTTTCAGTTGTGCTGTTACATCCAAGCCTAAGCATATCCTTGGAAATCACAATGTGGAAATTGCAACATATTTGAACAATAACAACCAAATATTTCTCATAGCCAGGAATGTGCTTTTACATCACAGCATACCCACAAACCTGGAAGAAAGCCAGTATTTGTAACAACCCAAATTATATGTGAAGAATTGTTTCCTTCTTCCTGAATGTGTATATTAACTCGTGTGTGCATGACAAAAAAGTCGTATTGTAATTGGCTGACTAGATCACATGACCCTGCTCACTGTGATTGGCTGACAGCAGCAAATTAAGCAGCCACTATCTTAATTTCAGATACCATATTTATACTTACATATATTCAAAAAATACGTGGTTTCAATGATACAGTACATTAAAGATCTCATGAGGACATGTCATTTGCAGTACAGTTGTGTGACGGTACCGAGGAGTTGGATAATAGTATATAAAAATTTTACACTTATTTGGGATCTGTGGTACGGAGCTGGCTGTATCAGACCACAAAGTAGTAATCAGAGATTCAATAAATTTTCTACTTTTGTACTGCAGAGGTCCAAAGAGATTTTAAGCTTGACTAATTACTCCAGGAGGTTTAGGATAGTTTCATGAATTTGTTGTTATGTGTACTATTGGATCTAAACAGGGGTACTTCTGATGAGGATGATGTTTGGGTTGTGGGGTGCTGAACTGCGCGGTCCTCAACGCTTGTATGAAGTTCCAATTTTTCCTCAGTCCAAGATATTATTACACAGTTCAATCTAGCTACTGTCATGAATGATGAAGATGATGAAGTGATGAGAACAACACAAACACCTAGTCCCTGTGCAGAGAAAATCACCAACCCAGCTTGGAATTGAACCCGGGACCCTGTGATCTAGAGGCAGCAACACTAGCCACTAGACCCTGAGCTGCGGACTGGGTACTTTTGAATTACTCTATGGTTTTCTCAATAGTGTTTTCAGATTTTGCTGTCCAGAACAATCGGCAAACTTTATCTCAGCATTTTCTCTTGTCATAACAAACTTTTTGTTGGATGTCAGTAACTGATATTACATAACAGATCTAGAAATTAAAAGAGAATCAGGAAGCTTAATATTAAATTTTTTTTTGTCATCAGTTGTGTGACTGGTTTGATGCAGCCTACCATGAATTCCTTTCCTGTGCCAAGCTCTTCATTTCAAACAGCACTTGCAACCTATGTCCTCGGTTATTGACTGGCTGTTTTCCATTCTCTGTTTTCCTCTGCAGTTTTGACCTCAACAACTCCCTCTAGCCCCATGGAATAATTTCCTTATGCTATCACAAGGAATGATAATTGATTCTTTAAAATTTCTTTTTTAATTGTAATTAAGTTACTTGGCAGGAAACTAATGTGACTTGAATGCAAGTTGAGTATCTCTATATCTAATTAAAAAATCCAATAAATTCTCTTTCATACAAAAAGTGAATGATGACTTAAAATTAATAATCCTTAAGATTGCATTGTATCATGTCAATGTATAAGAAGTGTGAATAATAGTACTAACAATAGCACAGCTACAGTTTCAGAACACCTGTGAAATTCGTTTTGTCAATTTTCTGCATGCTGAAGAAGAGCTTGTTGGAGGTCTCTCCAGTGATGCTGCAGACCTGAAACTGTAAATCATCTGTACTCTTCTTGCATTGGATCCACCAAGAGTCTGTACTTGCACAATGACATCAGCTTAATGAGACATGATTCATCATCCCATAGATTTCATAATTTCAAATAAGAGTGCAAAATTCCTCACGCTATAGTCGTGGCTGCATGCAGGCTCTTTTACCAGATCAGTTCTCATTCATTCCAATGGATGTGGGCAACACCTCATATAAAATTCAGGGAATCACTGAAAATGATAAATGAAAGTATCTTAGTATTCATAAACTTCTGGTATATTCTCAGATCAATACTTTTCTAATACATACTTTTAGATATAATTATTTGGCCAGAATTCTAACTTAAGCTTCCTCAGATTAAGATTTTGTCTAGTGGATGCCTTCTGTTATGTAATGAATTAAAGACTTCCTCCTTTAAGGTTAAATTACAAGACAATGCTGCTTATCTACATTTACATCTACATAGATACTCTGCAAGCCACCATATGGTGCGTGGTGGAGGGTACCATAGCTTACTGCTAGTCATTGTGCCCCCCTCTTCCCCCCCAATCCCCCACCCCATCCTCACCCCTTGTTCCACTTGCAAATAGAGAAAGGGAAAAATAGGTGAAAATAGCTGTCTATATGCTTCCACATGAACCCTAATTTCTCATATCTTAACTTCCCAGTCCGTATGTGCAATGTATGTTGGCAGCAGTAGGATCGTTCAGCAGTCAGCTTCAAATGCCAGTTCTCTATATGTTCTCAAAAGCATTCATTGAAAAGAATGTTGCCTTCCCTCCAGGTATTCCCATTTGAGTTCCCGAAGCGTCTCCGTAACACTTATGTGTTGTTTGAATCTACCGGTAACAAATTTAGCAGCTCGCCTCTGAACTGCCTCGATGTCCTCCCACAATCTGACCTGGTACAGATCCCCAGCAGCCAAAAAATACTCAAGAATAGGTCACACTAGTATCGTATATGCGGTCTCCTTTACATGGGAACCATACTTTGCTAAAATTCTCCCAATAAACTGAAGTTGATCATCTGCCTACCGTACCACAGTTCTCACATGTATGTTCCATGTCATATTGCTTTGAAATGTTACGCCCTGACATTTAAACGGCTTCACTGTGTCAAGCAGAACACTGCTAATATTATACCCAAATATTACAGGTTTGTTATTCCTACCCATCTGCATTAACTTATATTTTTCCACATTTAGAGCTAGCTGCCATTCATCACACCAACTAGAAATTTTGTCTAGTCATCTTGTATCTTCTGACAGTCACTCAGCTTCGACACCTTACCATACACCCAGCATGCTCAGCAAACAATTGCAGATTGCTATACACCGAGCCCACCAAATCATATCTACATCTACATCCATACTCCGCAAGCCACCTGACGGTGTGTGGTGGAGGGAAGATTTATGTAGAGAACAACGTTGGTCCTATCATACTCTCCTGGGGCTCTGCTGACGATACCTTTGTCTCTGATGAACACTCGCCCTTGAGGACAACATACTGGGTTCCAGTAGTTAAGAAATCTTCAAGCCACTCACATATAGATGAACTTACTCCATATGCTTCGTTAACAGCCTTTAGTGGGACACTGTGTCAAATGCTTTCTGGAAGTCTAGAAATATGGAATCAGCCTGTTGCCCTTCATCCATAGTCTACAGTATATCATGCGAAAAAAGGGCAAGCTGAGTTCGCATGAGCGGTGCTTTCTAAAACCAAGCTGATTCACGGACATAAGCTAGTCAGTCTCAATAAAGTTTATTTTATTTGAACTGAGAATAAATTCAAGACTTCTGCAGTGAACTGAAGTTAGGGATATTGGTCTGTAATTTTGTGGGTCGGTTATTTATCCTTCTTCTATGCAGAACCACTTGTATGAATATCAAGAGCTCATATGGAAACACAGTTCTAAGCAAAGAAGGGAAAGCAGAAAGGTGGAAGGAGTATATAGAGGGTCTATACAGGAGTGATGTTCATGAGGACAATATTATGGAAATGGAAGAGAATGAAGATGAGATGGGAATATGATACTGCGGAAGAGTTTGACAGAGCACTGAAAGAGCTAAGTGAAAACAAGGACCCAGGCTTAGACTACATTCCATTAGAACAACTAGTAGCCTTGGGAGAGCCAGCCCTGACAAAACTTTACCATCTGGTGAGCAAGATGTATGAGACAGGTGAAATACCCTCAGACTTCAAGAAGAATATAATAATTCCAACCCTAAAGAAAGCAGGTGTTGACAGATGTGAAAATTACCAAACTATCAGTTTAATAAGTCACAGCTGCAAAATACTAACATGAATTCTTTACAGACGAATGGAAAAACTGGTAGAAGCCGACCTCAGGGAAGATCAGTTTGGATTCCGTAGAAATGTTGGAACATGTGAGGCAATACTGACCCTACGACTTATCTTAGAAGATAGAATAAGGAAAGTCAAACCTACGTTTCTAGCATTTGTAGACTTAGAGAAAGCTTTTGACAATGTTGACTGGAATACTCTCTTTCAAATTCTGAAGGTGGCAGGGGTAAAATACAAGGAGTGAAAGGCTATTTACAATTTGTACAGAAATCAGATGGCAGTTATAAGAGTTGAGGGGCATGAAAGGGAAGCAGTGGTTGGGAAGGGAGTGAGACAGAGTTGTAGCCTATCCCTGATGTAATTAAATCTGTATATTGAGGACGTAGTAAAGGAAACAAAAGAAAAATTTGGAGTAGGAATTAAAATCCACGGAGAAGAAATAAAAACTTTGAGGTTTGCCAATTACATTGCAATTCTGCAAAGGACCTGGAAGAGCAGTTGAACTGAATGATCAGTGTCTTGAAAGGAGGATATAAGATGAACATCAACAAGAGCAAAACGAGGATAATGGAATGTAGTCGAATTAAATCGGGTGATGCTGAGGGAATTAGATTAGGAAATGGGACACTTAAAGTAGTAAAGGAGTTTTGCTATGTGGGGAGCAAAATAACTGATGATGGTGAAAATAGAGAGGATATAAAATGCAGACTGGCAATGGCAAGGAAAGTGTTTCTGAAGAAGGGAAATTTGTAACATCGAGTTTAGATTTAAATATCAGGAAGTCGTTTCTGAAAGTATTTGCATGGAGTGTAGCCATGTATAGAAGTGAAACATGGATGATAAATAGTTAAGAAAAGAAGAGAATAGAAGCTTTCAAAATGTGGTGCTACAGAAGAATGCTGAAGGTTAGATGGGTAGACCACATAACTAATGAGGAGGTATTGAATAGAATTGGGGAGAAGAGAAATTTGTGGCACAACTTAACTAGAAGAAGGGATCGGTTGGTAGGACATGTTCTGAGGCATCAAGGGATCACCAGTTTAGTATTGGAAGGCAGCATGGAGGGTAAAATTCGTAGAGGGAGACCAAGAGATGAATGCACTAAGCAGATTCAGAGGGATGTAGGTTGCAATAGGTACTGGGAGATGAAGAAGCTTCCACAGGATAGAGTAGCATGGAGAGCTGCATCAAACCAGTCTTTGGACTAAAGGCAACAACAACAACAACAACAACATGCAGCACTAACCTGCACTTTTTTCCAGTCACTTGGAACTTTGTCCTGGGCGAAATATTCACAATAAATGCAAGCTAGGTAAGGAGCCAATGCTGTAGAGTACTCTGTGTAAAACAGAATTGGGATTCCACCCAGACCTGTTGATTTATTTGCTTTCAAATCCTTCAGCTGTTTCTCTATGCCAGGGATGATTGGGTTGGTAGGCCTGCACAAGGCCGCACGTACGGAGACAGAGCACTCTTGAAAGATAAGTTTTTTAGGTTGTAATTAATTGTAGTTGAACACTTTTAACTAATTAAATACGTTCTTTAGTGTACTCTTCAAGGTCAACATTAAAAGTTTTTCTCTTATTTGCGTAGTGTTCTAGTAATCGAGAAATGTTCGTTTGTTTACTTGCTGCTGCTTAGCCCTAATTTTTCGAGTGTGCATATTTAGCGTTATATCGCAATTGGTAGTGCATTTGCTGTAGTTTAACTGATTAAATACGTTCATTAGGGTGCCTTTCAAACTCACCATTAAAGGTTTTTCTTTTATTTGCAAATTGTTCCATTAATCGCGAAAAGTTCGTTTTGTTTATATTTCGCGGCTGTGCTTTACTTTCCGAGTGTGCATACTTAGCGTTATACCACAATCTTAAGTGCATTTGGTATAGATTAACTAATTAAATACATTCATTAAGCTTCCCATTAAAGATTTTTCTTTTATTTACGTATTCTTCCACCTATCGCAAAAAGTTCATTTTGGTTACATTCGGCTGTTTAGGCCTAATTTTTGATCGTGCATATTTAGAGTTATACTACAAATTTAAGTGCATTTGGTAATATCTTACTTACATATTAGTTTCCAAAAAATATTTTGTGTCCTTTTGCATCTGTATTTAATATATTATCGTTATCACTTAGTAAATCTCTTTAACTAATTTCCAAATTACCATGGATACTAAGTGTGTGAGCTGCAGTAGGAAAGTTAGTTCAGGGGTTTTGTGCAGCTGTTGTGACAGGTGGTTTCATTGGGGAAATTGTAGCGGTGTGGGAATTGGGGAAGCAAACGAGACTCTTCCATTCTATTGCAGGGTTTGCTCCAGAGATAGGATTATAGCTGAACAGGTGGAGAAAATTAGAGCCCTTCAGGCGAGGGAGGAACTGAAGAGGTTAAGAGGGGAGCCTCCTCTTAACAGCGGTGGGAAGTGGTAGCTGGGAACAGGGGCCACAGAAAGAGGACAGTGTCTGACAGTTTCCCAATTGGCACAACCAATAGATTTGCCTTGCTACCACGCGGTTAAATAAGGAAGAGGCTCCAGTAGAAGTAGATGTTGTTAAGATGCAACAGTATTTCACTAGGAAACCAACTGTTTCAAAAAAAGTAGAAAGTAAGAGGAAAGTTCTGTTGCTAGGTAGCAGCCATGGAAGAGGTATGAGCCAGGTTTTGCAGGAAAAATTAGGTGACAGGTACCAGGTCACAAACTTTTTCAAGCCAAGTGCAAGTCTTAGTCAGGTGATAGAGGATATAGGTTCCTTGTGCAAGGGATTCACAAAGCAGGATCATGTGATGGTAGTCGGTGGAGTGGAAACAGTACTGATAGGGATCAGGGCTACAGCATTGAGTGTGACCTGGTGAAAATAGCCTCAGCAATGACCCATACCAATGTTGGGCTGGTGCCTGTTTTCGTGCAGCATGATCAGCCCCAGTTGAACCGCTCTGTCAGGAGGGTAAATATGGAGTTGGATCAGTTTCGTAGGGCGGCCACTCTGTCAGACATTGGATTGGTTCCTGTCGAGGCTATTGATAGGGGGGATTTCACAAGGAATGGCCTACATCTCAATAGGAAAGGGAAGGGTAAACTGGTAGGGTTGTTAGCGAAATCCATAAGGGGGGACATTAGTACTCATGGATGTACCTCTTTTTTAGGCTAATATCAGTGTCTAATGAGAAGTTCAGGCAGGCAGGTGCTAAAGAGGTCCAAAACTCACGAAATTCTCACAACAGGAAAGTAAATAATAATGTTACCATATTTAACCAAAATATTGGTGGATTAAAGAAAAAGTAGATTCTCTGAAAAGTAAAGTAAAAAATAATGTTACCATTTTTCACCAAAATATTCCGGGATTGAAGAATAAAGTAAATGAGCTCCTGGTTTGTTTAGATGACATTGAATCTAATAATGTAATAGATATACTATGCCTGTCTGAGCATCACATTGTGTCTGATATGGAAAAGGTAAATATCAGTGGCTATAAACTAGTTGCACATATGAGTAGAGAGAATAAGGTGGGAGGAGGAGTTGCCACATATGTCAAAAGTTATCACTGTGTAGAAAGCTTAGATACAAAAAAGTTTTGTCTAGAGCAACATATAGAAGCATGTGCCTGTCAAACTGAAGGAGGGCTCTTTTATAATTGTAACAGTATATAGGCCCCCTTCAGGAAACTTTCATTTATTCCTGGAAAACTTGGATGCCTTGTTGTGCTATCTGTCAGATAAGGAAAAGCAAATTATTATTTGTGGGGACTTCAATGTTGATTCATTGAAAGAGTGTAATAGGAAGAATGACCTGGAAGTCTTGCTCGGTTCTTTCTATTTGACATCTGTCATTAATTTTCCTACTCGGGTAGTAAATGACAGCAGCACATTGATAGATAACACTTTTATAGACCAAGATAGGTTTAAAAACATTCTTGTCCTGTTGAGAATGGGCTTTCTGATCATGATGCTCAGCTAGTTACAGTATATGACATAGCTCCATTCAGTAATCCAAAACTATCCTGCAAAGTTGTGCGTTCAATTAATGACTCAACAATTAGAAATTTCAGAGAAAATCTTCAGCAGTTATACTGGGATGAGGTGTACAAGGAACCCGATGCTAATTCAAAATATAACTTATTTCATGATACACTTGTAAGAGAATTTGGAAACTGTTTCCCCAAGAAAGTAGTTAAATCTATGTGTCCTATTAGTTAAAGCTAATTATAATAAACTATGCAAAAAACCTTAGCTTACTAAAGGAATAAAAATATCTTGTAACCACAAAAGGGAACTGTATCTAACAACAAGAAAGAGCAATGACCCAGAAACAGCCAAATGTTATAAAAACTACTGTGCTACATTAAGAAAGGTTATTAAAAAGTCCAGAAGCATGTGCATCATGTCTGAGATTTACCTCTGATAACAAAATCAAAACAATTTGGAATATTATTACAAGGGAGACAGGACAACCAAGAGTACAGGATGACGGCATCACTATCAAAGCGAATGGAAACTTGATAAACAACAAGCCGGAAGTCGAGAACATTTTGGATAATCATTTTTTAAATGTTGTAGAGAAAATAGGATCTAAATGTTCATTAGAAGAAGCAAGGCAGTTAATGGAAGAGGCCTTACCCACACCATTTGATACAATTGAAATTCCACCCACCTCTCCATCTGAAATTAGGAAGATGATAAACTCTCTCAAGAATAAAAGCTCACATGGGATTGATGGCATTTCCAGCAGGAAAATAAAAGGTTGTTCCCAAGAAATAAGTGGGATTCTTAGCCACATATGTAATAGCTCTCTGAAGCAGGGTATTTTCCCAGATAGACTGAAGTATGCCATTGTTATACCACTGCATAAAAAAGGGGATACGTCTGCTGTCAACAACTACTGCCCAATCTCTCTTCTGACTGCCTCATCCAAAATTCTTGAAAAAGTAATGTATTGCAGAGTAGCTTCACACCTTTGTAAAAATAAAGTTTTAACAAAATGTCAGTTTGGTTTCCAGAAGGGTTTTTCAACGGAAAATGCTATATATACTTTCACTAATGAAATATTAAATGCTCTGAGTAACCGGAAGTCACCCGTTGGAATTTTTTGTGATCTATCAAAGGATTTTGATTGTGTAAATCATGGAATACTTCTAGATAAGCTCAAGTACTGTGGTATGAATGGGACAGTGCTCAAATGGTTTAAATCATACCTAACTGGAAGAGTGCAGAAAGTTGAAATAAACAGTTCACGTAATATGCAAAAAACTGGTGATTTCTCAAACTGGGGAACAATCAAGAATGGGGTGCCGCAAGGTTCGGTCTTGGGTCCTCTGCTGTTCTTAATATATATTAATGACTTGCCATTCTATATTCACGAAGATGCAAAGCTGGTACTTTTTGCCGATGATACAAATATAGCTATCACACCCGACAGACAAGAATTAACTGGTGAAATTGTAAACAATGTTTTTCAGAAAATCATTAAGTGGTTCTCTGCAAATGGGCTCTCATTAAACTTTGACAAAACACAGTATATACAGTTCCACACAGTAAATGGAATGACCCCATTAATAAATATAGACTTCGATCAGATATTGGTAGCTAAGGTAGAATATTCCAAATTTCTAGGTGTATGCATTGATGAGGGGTTGAACTGGAAAAAACACTCTGAGGATCTACTGAAACGTTTGAGTTCAGCTACTTATGCTATTAGGGTCATTGCAAATTATGGCGATATACATCTGAGTAAATTAGCTTACCACGCCTATTTTCATTCTCTGCTTTCGTATGGCATCATATTCAGGGGTAGCTCATCATTGAGTAAAAGAGTGTTCGTTGCACAAAAGCGTGTAATCAGAATAATTGGTGGAGCTCATCCAAGATCATCCTGCAGACACTTATTTAAAGAGCTAGAAATCTTCACTGTAGCCTCACAATATATATATTCACTTATGAAATTTGTTATTAACAATCCGAACGAATTCAGAAGTAATAGCAGTGTACATGGCTACAACACTAGGAGAAAGGATGATCTTCACTACTCAAGGTTAAATCTAATTTTGGCACAGAAGGGGGTAAATTATGCGGCCACAGAAGTCTTTGGTCACTTACCTAATAGCATCAAAAGTCTGACCGATAGCCATATAGCATTTAAAAGGAAATTAAAAGACTTTCTTAATGGCAACTCCTTCTACTCATTAGATGAATTTTTGGATGTAGTAAGTGGGTAATTTCCCAACCTTTAAAAAAAAAAATTAGTGTCATGTAATAGTTTTCCTAATGTAATATCTTGTATAGACACCTTTTATTAACCAGACATGTTCCACATCATTACAAAGTGTCGTATTCATTATCTATGGAACAAGTACTAATCTAATCTAATCTAGTATGTCGTCCACACGGAAGCCTGTCCAGTGGTCAAATGATGGAATGTTTGTGCAATTCTCCTATGTGAATGATTTCTTGAATGTGAAATTTAAAGCTTCAGCTTTCGTTTTACTACCTTCAAATGCCACAGCAGACTGGTTAACAAAGGACTGAATGGAAGCCTTAGACTTACTTAGTGATTTTATATATGAACAGAATTTTATTGAGTTCTTTACCAGATCTTTTGCCACTTAGCACTGTATTCTACCTGTTTACATATCTCTGCATTTGAATATGCGTGCCTATACCAGTTTCTTTGTCACTTCAATGTAGAAAGCATATTAGGTATGACAGTGGTAGTTGTATGCTTTATGCATAGGTCTTCCCACAGACACATGAAGCTTTACTAACCTTTGCTTGTCATTATTTGTGCATTCTCTTTCGACCTGTGAGTGCAACAGCTTCTCCTTCCTCAGCATCTTATAGATTTTTGTTATTAAACCAAGGTAGGTCTTTTCCATCCCTTGTCCACATATTAGGCACATAACGCTCCAGACCATGATTTACAGACTGCTTAAACTTTGACCATAATTCCTCTATGACCATGTTACTGGAACAAAGTGATGTCAGTTCACTGTCATATCTGCTGTATCTAGCACAAACACTCCCATAACCTTCTTGACTGATTCATTAACTTTTGTAACTATAGTTGCTGTAATGGCATCATGATCACTAATTCCTGTTGCTATACTGTCACTGTTGATAAGGTACAAACCATTCATAGCTACAAGATCTAAGATATTTTCATTGCATGTGGACTGCTGAGCTAGCTACTCAAAAGAGTTTTCAGAAAAGTGTTCAAAAGTACTTTGTCTGGCTGTATGTCTGTACCCCCTTCAATGAATCCATAGCCATCCCAGTCTGTACTTGGTAGGTAAAAGTCACCTCCAACTAGTATTGCATGATCTGGGTATTTATGCACTACTGAACAGACTATCTTTGAATGACTGTCTGCATAAGACTAACATGGTATATTCCACGATTATTTATGAGCATATCAGAGCACTGAAAGCCCTCACAGGGAAATATTGCTGTTTGGCGTTCGTCAATAATTAACAGTTATTTTCAATAAAGTCGATATTTTCTTTCACAAAGAGGCAATCAAATCATCTTACATCATTGCTACAGTGAAACTTTGTATCCTGATGTCTTGACATTTGTCCTATTGTCCTGTCCCTTCTTCTTCTTAGTGTTTTCCATGTATTCCTTTCCTGACATTCTGTGGAGAAGTCCTCATTCCTTACCATATCAATCCACCTAGTTTTCAATGTCCTTCTGCAGCACTATATCTCAAATGTTTCAATTCTCTTCTGTTCTGGTTTCCCACAGTCCATGATTCCCTACCATACAATGCTGTGCTCCAAATGTACATTCTCTGAAATGTCTTCCTCATGTTTGATACTATTAGACTTCTCTTGGCTAGAAATGCTCTTTATTCCAGTGCTAGTCTGGTTGTTATGTCATCCTTGCTCGTTCCATCGTGGGTTATTTTGTTGCCTAAGTTGCAGATTCCTTAACTTCATATACTCCATGATCCTCAGTTCTGATGTTACAGTTTCTTGCTGTTCTCATTTCTGCTACTTCTCATTACTTTTGTCTTTCTTTGTTTCACTCATAGTTCATATTCTGTACTCATTAGGCTGTTTATTACATTCACTGGTTCTTGTAATTCTTCTTCATTTTCACCGAGGATAGCAATGTCATTAGCGAGTCTTAACATTGATATATTTTAACCTTGAATTTGAATCCACTCTTGAACCTTTCTTTTGTTTCTGCCAATGCTTCTTAACAGCTATTCCAGTCTTACTGTTCCCTCTCTGTTCTTGTAAATATTGTTAATTACCTGTCTTTTCCTATAGCTTACCCCTATTGTTCTCACAGTTTTGAACTTTCTGCATGGTATGGCATGCATTATGCTGTGGTGAATCCCCTAATCCATTACTCTTCGTGACCAATCATCAACAGAATGTACAGGGTGTTTCAAAAATGACCGGTATATTTGAAACGGCAATAAAAACTAAACGAGCAGCGATAGAAATACACCGTTTGTTGCAATATGCTTGGGACAACAGTACATTTTCAGGCGGACAAACTTTCGAAATTACAGTAGTTACAATTTTCAACAACAGATGGCGCTGCAAGTGATGTGAAAGATATAGAAGACAACGCAGTCTGTGGGTGCGCCATTCTGTACGTCGTCTTTCTGCTGTAAGCGTGTGCTGTTCACAACGTGCAAGTGTGCTGTGGACAACATGGTTTATTCCTTAGAACAGAGGATTTTTCTGGTGTTGGAATTCCACCGCCTAGAACACAGTGTTGTTGCAACAAGACGAAGTTTTCAACGGAGGTTTAATGTAACCAAAGGACCGAAAAGCGATACAATAAAGGATCTGTTTGAAAAATTTCAACGGACTGGGAACGTGACGGATGAACGTGCTGGAAAGGTAGGGCGACCGCGTACGGCAACCATAGAGGGCAACGCGCAGCTAGTGCAGCAGGTGATCCAACAGCGGCCTCGGGTTTCCGTTCGCCATGTTGCAGCTGCGGTCCAAATGACGCCAACGTCCACGTATCGTCTCATGCGCCAGAGTTTACACCTCTATCCATACAAAATTCAAACGCGGCAACCCCTCAGTGCCTCTACCATTGCTGCACGAGAGACATTCGCTAACGATATAGTGCACAGGATTGATGACGGCGATATGCATGTGGGCAGCATTTGGTTTACTGACGAAGCTTATTTTTACCTGGACGGCTTCGTCAATAAACAGAACTGGCGCATATGGGGAACCGAAAAGCCCCATGTTGCAGTCCCATCGTCCCTGCATCCTCAAAAAGTACTGGTCTGGGCCGCCATTTCTTCCAAAGGAATCATTGGCCCATTTTTCAGATTCGAAACGATTACTGCATCACGCTATCTGGACATTCTTCGTGAATTTGTGGCGGTACAAACTGCCTTAGACGACACTGCGAACACCTCGTGGTTTATGCAAGATGGTGCCCGGCCACATCGCATGGCCAACGTCTTTAATTTCCTGAATGAATATTTCGATGATCGTGTGATTGCTTTGGGCTATCCGAAACATACAGGAGGCGGCGTGGATTGGCCTCCCTATTCGCCAGACATGAACCCCTATGACTTCTTTCTGTGGGGACACTTGAAAGACCAGGTGTACCGCCAGAATCCAGAAACAATTGAACAGCTGAAGCAGTACATCTCATCTGCATGTGAAGCCATTCCGCCAGACACGTTGTGAAAGGTTTCGGGTAATTTCATTCAGAGACTACGCCATATTATTGCTACGCATGGTGGATATGTGGAAAATATCGTACTATAGAGTTTCCCAGACCGCAGCGCCATCTGTTGTTGAAAATTGTAACTACTGTAATTTCGAAAGTTTGTCTGCCTGAAAATGTACTGTTGTCCCAAGCATATTGCAACAAACGGTGTATTTCTATTGCTGCTCGTTTAGTTTTTATTGCCGTTTCAAATATACCGGTCATTTTTGCAACACCCTGTATGTATTTAAAAGGCAGAAGAGCAGAAAGACCATTTGGGTGTAGAAAAACTTCCAGAGCTTGTTATGGTGGACCTGAATGGTTTCTGCTTTCTGTTTAAAGGTAAGACTTGACCCATGCATGAAGATTTCAGTTTACCGAGTAGAATTTTGTGTCACACTGGATAATTTTTCTCGTTTAGCTCTGCTTCATTATGAGGCCTTGTATCACTCTCCCCTCAGAGAATGCAGCACAAAAGCCAAACTGAGGGTAGTTAACAAGTTCTGTTCAATTAAATTGGTGAGTATTCTATCATAGGCTACTTTCTCAAATACTTTTGAAAAGGCAGGAAGGAGCAAATCAGGTCTGTAATGAGATGTGCTTTTCTGTCTCCAGTTTTGTGAATGGATGTTACTACAGCATATTTAAATCTGTCACAAAATTTGCCCTGAGTCATAATTTATTAAAATGTAGCTTAAAAGTAACCCTATCAAATCATAAGATTTTTATATTCTGATTGAAATTCCATCATTGGTAGCGGAATTACTACTTTCTAATTATCTGATGATTTTTTAAATCTGCTAAGGGGTTGTATTTTGAAACTAATGTCTGGTTGTGGTTCATGTAGTGTCTGCACAAACAGATCAAATGTATCTGTATTTGGTTATTTGCAAGTGGGTGCAATGTTTGCTGCCTCGGTGGAAAGTAGTCATTGAAGTTGATGGGCATTGATTTGCAAGTGTCACAATATCTGCTAAAGCTGTTCTCTGGGAATCAATTTTATTCAGGTTACTGTATTTGTGTGTTTCCTCTTTAATGTTCTAAATAGTTTTTGCCTTATTCTTGAAGTAATTTTTACTTTTGTTTTTAAGTGAAGTACACAATTTTTTCTAATGGCAGACTGGAGGATTTTACAATTTTGATGATGATATAATTTCAGCTCTTGACTGCTGCTTGTCTATTAAATTAGATAGAGCTCTTTCTTCTTAGCACAAGTTCTTTAATCTGAAGAGTTAGCGAACCGTTTCTTCATTTTTGTTTGATTTTGCCCATATTTGTGTTAGGGGGAAATGAGACTCAAAATGCTGTAGCAATATGTTTAAGAAAGGATAAAATTTTCTGTCAACACTGTCTGCTTTATAAATTTTTCCTGGACATTCTTCACATAATTTCTCTCTAAACACTGTGATCATATCATGTTTTGTGATTCTGTGATACAATTCTTCTCTTGTGTGATATGTAACAAGCTGGCCAGTATATTTTATTAACATTTGACTATCATGGTCAAGCAAACTAGTGACTATTGTTTTACAGCTAAGTCACAACATGTTGTTGGATCTAAAAACAAATTGTTGGTAGCTGTTATACTATGCCCTTCAGTCCTCATAGGAAATTGTGCTATACAAATTAATCAAACACCTAAAATTCTGTGCAGGAATTCCAGCAAACCTGGTAAATGATTGACTGCTTTCACATGTCCCTGGCTTGTATAGGGTAGGATAAACCTTTACAGGACTAAAGTAGGATGTGCTGGGTGGTTGCATCAGACAGATTTTGCATGTGGTTCTTCTACAGGGGTGTAACCCATGTGGCAAAGAGATGGGAGCTGGTGTGGCAAAAGTATGGACTAGGATGTTGTGAATATATGGGTGGGTTGTGGAATACCACCTGGGAGGATTGGGACCAATTGTGGGTAGCATCATTGTCAAATCTGGGTACAATGATACCATTTTTTTACAGATTATAAGATGCACATTTTTCTTCAAAACATTTCCTCCAAAATTCAGGTGTTTCTTATACTCGATGGTGAGCAATTGTGACACTCATCTTGCATACAGCTTCTTCAGAACAAATTCTTTGTTCAGGATGTTATGCACTTGTTCAGTTGAGATGCCTACAGTCTCCGCAGTTTCACGAATTTTTATTCTACAGTCTTGCATTACCATATTGTGGATTTTGTCAGTGGTTTTCTTTGTGGTGACCTCAGATGCTTGTCAGACTAGATTTAAATTCATTAATCCAAAAATCAATTGTTTTCAATGCTGGGGTTTAGTCTGCATGAACTTCATACTGTGTATTGATTTGTACAGCACTCAAATGTTTAATAATAGCATGGAACTTGGTTTTCTCCATTTTCAATTGCAGTTGACACACTGACCAATTCATTGCTACCTTGCGTATTTGCAAAGATGGAAGGAAGAGAATACGATATTGCAATGCCTGTGTTATTCTGATGACAATGCACTGTGGTGACCACAGCCATTATGAAATACATTAGATGAATTCACAATTGCAAATAATGACTACCATCTGCTATAGAATGGAAAGACGACAATGAAAATTTGTGCCAGACAGGGACTTGAACCCAGATTTCCAACTTATCGTTAGTGGTCGCCTTACCATTTGGCTATCTGTGCACGACTCATGGCCAGACCTTCACTTCCAATGTCTACGACCTGTACTTGCATATTCATCATATGGATGCCTGTACAGATCAGATGCTGTACTTGAAAGACGCGTGCCCAGTATCGGCAGATAAATACAATATTGAAGTACCTGTGTTATTCTGGTGATGATGCACTGTGGCAACCACAGTCACTACGAAACCCATTAGATGAATTTGCGGTTGCAAATAATGACGACAATGAAGATTTGTGCTGGGCCAGGACTCGAACCCAGATTTTCCGCTTACCGCGAGCAATTGCCTGGCCATGAGTCTTGCACAGATAGCCAAATGGTAATGCGACCGCACGCAAAAGTGGGAAATCTGGGTTCAAGTCCGGTATAAATTCTCATTGTCATCATTCCATTCTAGAGCTGATGGTGGTCATTATTTGCAATTGTGAATTCATCTACTGGGAAGAGAATACACCTACCACATTCTAGTAGGAAATCAATTCAGTAATGGTAATTGAAATTAGCTGAGCAGTGCTTGTTGATTCCTGCTGTGATTTCCCATTACTCCAGAGTGATATTGGAGAGAAGTGCAAAGTTACAGATGTGGTCCAACATAATTTTGAAAAGGCAAGTGCATAACATGATCGGTCAGTTGTGTTATGTTTTATGGTTAATTCAGTGTTGAACTTCATTTCTGAGATACTGCCAGTTCATTGGTGCATAATAAAGGATCTGATAATTTTACTATTCAGTATTTGGATCATGGCAATCTCGAACTGGCTGCATGTCTGCACTTTTGCATTTCTTTCATGAACAGCTGCAAACAAAGCTGATAACTGCAAGAGGTTCCAGAATGAAATTTTAACTCTGTAGTGCAGTGTGTGTGTGTGTGTGTGTGTGTGTGTGTGTGTGTGTGTGTGTGTGTAGACATGAAACCTCCATGCAGATTGAAGCTGCTAGCCGGACGAGACTCAAACTTGGGATCTGTGACTTTCGTGGGCAAGTGCTCTACCGACCGAACTACCAAAGCACGACTCACAACCTGTACTGGCAGAAGTAAAATTGTGAGGGTGAGTCTTGAGTCATGCTTGGATAGTTCAGCCAGCAGAGCTCTTGCCTGTGAGAGGCAAAGGTCCTGAGTTTGACTGTCGGGTCTGCCACACACTTTTAATCTGTCAGGAAGTTACTAGAGAGTAATGCAAAGGATAAATCAATCTAAAAGGTATTAACTTATATATCCGTAAATATATTCATGGGTCTTGAGAGCTAACCTGATAGATGCTAACATAGCAAAAGAGCAAGGCATCTCCCTGCTGGCCACAGAAAAATGTGAAGGCTGCATCTTCCTTTATTATCATAGAAAGCATTACAAGTACATATTAACATTTATGGACTCTCTGATCCATACATTTTATACTTCACAAACATTAAGAAAGAAACATTTTCTTTGGGTCTTACTCAGACTTATCAAGCAACCTTTGTATTATTGTAATGCCACATCTGTATCATTATATTTTGTCCTATGTCATCTGCTGAATAAATGTTTCTTTTGAAAAGAATTGTTAATCGAACGTGAATGTTACGCAACAGCTTCCTTTTACCGTAAGTGATAGAATTTTGGAATTGGCTAAGTGAGTGGGTCCCCCATCAAACTTGTTATCCTACAGTGGTCTGTAGTTGCGATTGATCCTCAGTTCATGGTGAAAAAATATGGGGTAATGTATTAAAGTGGTTTCAACAGTCAGAATATTGATTTCTTACATGACTCCTATAATACAGGTTTTCAGTGATAATGTACAGATATTATAAATAAGTCTTATGTATAAAACAAATCGAATTCCCGGGATATAAAAATTTTGGTTAGGTTCAAAAAGTCTGTTGTTTTAGGTGTCCTGATCGACTTTGGTTTGTCGATTATGAAATTGTATTACAACCGGTGGCGGATACATATAGGGGGTACCCCATCCCCCTTGCGGGGCCGCCCGCAATCCCTATTGTCCTATTGATGACGTAATTAACCAATTTGCCAAGAAGAATAGTCGCATATAATTTATCATTTAAGAAAGAGAACCACAATTGTAACTTTTTTATATCATAAGATGGCATTGTCTTGTATATGTGTATAATCAGTTTAAATAAATCTTTCTGAGACTTTGCATGTGACTTGATTATTTTTTATTGTGGTAAAAGTAAAGGTAGCTCAAGATATCTTTAGCCCCCTGTCCTTGAGGTTTTTCTGTAGCCACCACTGAATACAACATATAATGAATATATTTTGCTTCCTTGGTTATTTGAAGATGAAGTTCTGTTTCATTGAATTACAGCATCTTTATAAACACTGTAAATGTTTTATTAAAAGTAGTGAGAAAAGCTGACTTTTTCATAGTTTAAATTAAACTTTGACATAAGTTTGCAATCTCATATTTCAGGTACCTACCAACATGGCAGGATCTTCTGAAGTTCCTTTACACTATCCACACACATGCATCCATTCCATATGTTATATTGTTGGAAGGATTGGAAGATTATTGTATTATGAATGATCATTCTCATCCATCGACTGAAAAACATGAAAATGAGATGCTGAATGCCCTGATCTGTGGATCTTTGCTGGATGCTGCTTCTGTTTGTGCAAAGTACTCTAAAGATAAAGCTGTACTGGTTGTTTCAGTTAAACATGATAGCCCACAGGCATCTGTAGTTCAGACTCTTGTAGACACATTCTTCTTCAATTCCGTTTGGTTACAAAATGTTGAGGGTGAAAATGGAGAAATCATTCGTATAAAAAGTTTGATGTCATATCCTAGTCAAGAACAAAGAACAGTTCTTGAATTTGAATGTAAGTCTGAGGGTGATGTGTTTTTGAAGAAGATACTAAAATTTTTCAAGCAGTGAGTAGCAGCTGGTGTTGTGTTTGCTGCTGCTGCTGCTGCTGCTGCTGCTGTTATTGTTGTTATTATTGAGAATATGAGTTATTTTAAAGAGACAGAAATTTAAAATGTCAAATGATTTCCTCAGTATTTGCAATATTGAAATATTAGCACAATTATTTCCTTCTGAACACGAAAACAACAAATGCACATAAAGGAAATGAATTGTATTTATATTTATTTATAAATAAAACCCAGTTGATTTGTTCACTTATTCATTCATCACATTTTGTAGATCCCATCAAGAAGGAGAACCTTCACAAATGTGGAACTGATCCACGTATACATTATCAGAAGGCTAGCAACTCACAGAAACTTAATGTGCATGCTGTATCCTATTAATAATAAACTATCAGTATCCTGCTTAATATGATTTGTGCTTATCATAGCTAAATTTAACCTAGTAAATTAAAAGGAAAGCTATTACTTGGGGGGGGGGGGGGTGTTCAAAAAAATCTGTTACCTACAACTGTAACAGCAGTGACCTGCTCACAATTCACTATACTTCTGTAGCTGTACATGGTGTGATCAGAAAGTAATGGGAATTTTTTAATTTCGCAGTATTTATACATCCAATGGTCAAATCTATTTATCTTGTTGGTACACATATTCCTGATGTATGTTTGCACTTTCACATATGTTGGATATTTAGTGTATTGCGGATGGCCGAAAATTTGATACACATTTTTGCGTGCTCGGAGAATTTTTTCTTTTGAAAAAGATGGCTCAGAGAATTTGTTTGAAAAATGGAGTAAAGTGCAGCACCACATTCAAATGTTGACTATGGCTTTTGGCGAATCTATTGTGAGCAAGACAGGACTTTACAAGTAGTATAAACTTTTCAAAAAGGGTCAAGAAGATGTTAAAGATGATGACTGCCCCGGATGTCCTAGCACATCAGTTACTGATGGCAATGTGGAAGAAGTGAAGAAAATGGTTTAGAAAATCACCATCAGATAGATTGCTGATGATGTTGGCACATCCTGTGGCTCATGCCAAGCAATTTTTGGGAAAGTTTCAGCATGAAACGTCTAGCAACAAAGTTTGTTCCAAAATTATTGAATTTCAACCAAAAACAGTATCACATAGACATCGCTCAGAAGTTGTCATATGAAGTCTATGATGAACCAAAATTTCTTTAGAAGGTTATAACAGGAGACCAAAACATGGATATACAGGTATGACATCGAAACCAGGGCTCAATAATTCCAGTGGAAAGTTCCTGGAGAAATAAGGGAAAAAAAAAAAAAATGACTAGTTTGATTAATGGGAAGTTGTTCTCACTCTTTTCAACTACAAAGGGATAGTGCATCATGATTTTCTGCCTTATGGTCTTACTGTCAATAGGAAATACTACATGGAAGCTATGTGCATGAAGCAATCAGAAGGAAAAAAAACAGAATTGTGGCAAAACTGCTCATGGAAATTGCCTCACAATAATGCTCATGCTCACACCTCAGCGCTTGTTCATGATCTTTCGGGAAAAAACAAAACTGTTATGTTGTCTCAGCCACCGTATTTGTCATACATGGCCCCTTGTGACTTCCTTCTATAGTCTCTGAAGGGACCCATGAAAGGAGATCATTTTGCCACCATTGATAATACAAAACCACAATCACTGAAGGAGCTGAACACCATAACGAAAAGTGAGTTCCAGAAGTGCTTCCAAGATTGGAAAAAGTGCTAGCACAAGTGTATTACGTCCAAAGGGGATTACTTTGAAGGGGACAAAGTTGATATTGCCAAATAAATAAATATTCTTTATGAAAAACAAAAATTCCTGTTACTTTTTGATCACAACTCGCATAATCAGCTCTGCTACATGGTACATTGCTAACAAGCATTGTCAATCATTGACTCTAGACAATTGACTAATATGCAAAAAAGTGTCTAATGAGGTATGTCTTTAATTTTTTTCATGTGGTAGGGGGTTCCCAATCTCCTTCTTTTTATGTTAAATGGGAGCTTGTTGAACAACTTCGCACCTCGGTACATAACTCCACTTTGACATACAGACAAGGAGGCAAAATCTGCATGAATATTATTTTTCATTCATGTGTTGTGATTATGCAAATCACAGTTCAGCTGAAACTAATTTTTATTGTTAGCAACAAAAATTATTAAGGGGGGTTTACTGTATTACATACTCATCTCATTGCTCCCTTCTTCTGAACAAATACTTAGTTTATTTGAAGCCCAGGGGAGTGAAAATATGTAAAATAAACCCTTGCTTCTATGGCAACAAAAAGGTTACTATAAACAGACAGCGCAAAAAAAAAAAACAGAACATTTGCTTGTAGTCGTCAGAATCTAAATGTAAGAAATGAGTCAGGTTGAATGTATGCTAATGGTAAGAAGTTAATTTTCTAGTAGTTGTGAAGTTTCTTAAGGGTGGAATGCAGAGTTAGTTTTCAGTTCATGTTATACAAGCGAGAAAAGTGCAATTTTTCCCCCATCAGTTATACCACAGCACTAGATATCTTTTCAATTTGTTGTACTAATACCCTGAAATGACCTCTTGTAATTAAATTTTTTGATACAGTTTGGATCTGCTGCTGTGACGTGTGTCATTGATCTTGTTTCAGCAGTTTTGTGAATAATTTTCAGAAATTATAAATTGTTTGTGTCGTGTAAAGGTGACACTGCTACTGCTCTGTGGCTTTATTTTGGATGCAGTTGGCACATGCTGTATTTGCAGATTCTGTTTAGTGAAGTTCACATTTTATTAGAGATGTTCTGTCACTATAGTGTTCACCAAATAGTTAATGAATACATTAATAAATGGCAGTGAGTGAGCTTGTTGGAGGCTGGTTTTCATTGAAATTGTGGTATTTGTGAGATTAAGTGATATCAGTTGATATGAAAAATAGTATGAGGTGAGTTATAAAATTCAGAAACAGGTATGACAGTATCATTTATTGAAGAAGTAGTTTAAAAGTATCAGATGATTTAATTTATCTTTTCATATACTAGTATTGATGTATGTAGATTTGTTATTAACAGGTAACCTTCTATGATATAAATGTTAATTTAACAAAAGCATAAAAATTTACTGGTGTTAAATTTGTCTGTAGCTAATAGTTGGATAACATTATAAGAATTCTGCCCATAAAATATAAAAGTCTTACTGTTTGTGTTGTTTAGGTTATAGCCAGAAATGATATTTGTTCAGTGATTCTGTGAGTTTATGAGCATGTTGTGCACATAGTTACAGAGTTAAGATCTATGGGATTGAGGGACTGAAATGGTATTACAAATATAAATGGGAAAATATTGATACGGGTGATTTTGAAATTGTGAAAATACTTGTATTATCAAACAGGCACTAACAGTCTTTAAACAGATTGCTCTGCAAGTAGTGCATCAGCAAGGTTCTGTGTTGAATATGAATTTGATGTATAGATGTGTATACTGAAAAGTAATATAACTGAAGGCTGTGATGGGTAATGTGCACGATAGGCTAATCGTGGGCACTCTTTTGGGTTATCAGTCTGCATTCCTTTCCCAGATAGGAGACATAGGGAACAGATCTATAATGGTCCATCTCTGCCGAGTTTTTCAGTGTCTGAGTGCAGGGGAAGGAAAAAAAAAATATTTGTTCACTAAATGTGAGGACTGTGTTGTGCAGTCTGGTTAATACTTATATGAATTCTCTGGCAGTTGACAAAAGAAAATACTTATGTATTTTTCATGGAAATCTCTTTACAATGACCATAGAACATATTTAAATTCTAATTCCTGAATGGAAGCTGTTTATAATTGTATTTTGGTGCTAACGCGATTCGCAGCTACTTGTCTTACATATCTAGGCACGCTGCTATAATACTTTGCAACAGAATACAGAAACTTATTCTAAATCATGATATAAAAACAAAGTTTATTGCTAGCACCATACTATTTGACATTAAATGTACTGGGAAGTATCCAAGTTTTAAGATACTTTGGCAAAATTTGTGATTGTGTACTTTTATGCAAAATCATTATGCTTATTTTTGCAAGACAAACCATCTTTAGTTGCATTACCACATTAAATAATTCCAGATACGTAAAATAAGTTATAGTTTTTTTTTTTTTTTTCAATTTATGAGTGTACTGATTCTAAGATAAATTATGGTCTTTCTGAAGACACAGATATTACACAGTCTTTTGTGGTTTTACAGCAATTACTATTCTAGATATAAAAAAATTCAAAAGTTATGGTAGACAACACTTACCTATAAATGAATGGGTAGTAGCACAAAGGCAGACTCAAAAATCATATGAGATCACTTGCTTTCAATCTTGTAAGACGATAAAGTGTGGGTCTAAAATACTGGGTTTCAGGAAAATGGGAGGCAGATGGCTATTAGCAACAGTCACTAAATGTAAATTAGTTACGTGAATTTTGCTACTCAAAATGGACTAAAAGTAGTGATAAAATTTTGGGGTATGAAAAATGTGGCAATCTGGGAATTTAGAAAAGTTGTGGAATCACTTTATGCATCCACTTAGGGAATATCTTTTTTATGAGTAAAAACACCATATTGAAATTTATTGTAAGTTATGCAAAAATCTTAATTAATGACTAAATCTATTAATAAAGTATGTCATCTGATGCATAAAAATCCGGCTAACAAAACTACAGTGGCAAATGTCAGAATCTAATGTGCACTGAGGCAAAATCTGCAATGGAAAATGTAGCTAATTCTGAAATTCAATATTAATTGTCTCATAAATTAATTAGTACAGAATTTGGAATATGTTATTTAACTATCATTATTTATAACTAGAGGTGTCACTATGCACAGAAATACATTTTAACTCACATTGTTTTTCTTATTATGTCGTGTACTAGAATATTCAGTTAGATATATTTTCTAGTTTACTTGTTTCCCAGTAAAACTAAGTGCAGCACATCAAAGACATTACCTTGAATAATGAATCTTAAGTAGGATACAGTTTAGTTGAGGTTTCAAAATATTTGAACACCTCGCACATGTATTCTTCTCAGAAAATGTATGAGATTTGAGAAATAAGAAAAGGGGGGAAATTATTTGTTAACAGGAATTACAGTCATAACATGTGGAACAGCTTCAACCTGGTTGGTTACAAGCTGTAACACAGCTGCTAGATGGCATGGCTACTTTTGCATGTGGCATTGCCTTTGACTGATTAGGAAATACTTTGACATGACTGCAAACAGGGTAGTGTGTGGTTGAATGGCACAGGTCTGACATCTGTACTGCACGCAAGGGAAGTACAGAACAGTAATCATTTGTAGGAAGAATGCTGTTATAGGACATTACCTGACATCAAGGTTATCAGTTTATCTCAAGGCAGAATGAGCAATTAACAACAATTCTGAGTTGAAGGAAAAGTGGAGAGAGATTGTCAAAGATATTACTAAATTTTGAACACCCAGTGCTTGAATTAACAGTTTCCTTGTGACAAGTAAATTAGTATCCAGTTTGATCGTTTTCTAACAGGCCATGCACTGGAGAGGCTGACAGTGTATCTGAGAAGCCTAGATCAAGAGGCACTGTGTAACTGTGCTGAATAGATCACCACCCACATAAAATTAGTGGCCCAACCGCTAGGATAATGGGTGAAATGCACACTGCACCATGCAAGGGAACTACACGAGTGTGGGTAGATTGACGTTACTGTTTGATGATGCTCAATAATATCTTTTGTTGTGGATTTATAGTAAATATCAGGGCATGGGATCACAGACAACACAGATATAATCCAGATGAAGTTCCTACCATGCAGTTTGTATGTGAGCCCACAATACATCAGCAGCAGTCTTTGGGGGATGGTAATGAACAAGATGTTGCCCAGCTGTTTCTAAGAATTGTTAGATGGGCTGCATGTCAGATGAATATGCATGGAAGCATTGGTACTTGTCATTCTCTGAAGATGATTTGTACCTCATGTTCATTGTGTTCTGCTGAAATATGGCATATGAAGTTGCCAGAAAGCAGAGAACTGCTTCAGGCCTGTATTCACGGAACTCGAAACTGCATATTGTATCTAATGCTGCAGGAAATGATCAAACTTAATGTTTGTTTGCTATGCCATTTAACAGTTTGGCTGCCAAATGGTGTCATCATAGTAGTGTCTAACATGCAGACTGCCATCAGTGTAGGTAAGGTTGAAGCAGGACTCGTACAGAAATGCTGCATAGTACCACTCAGCATTCAAACGATGGCATTCATAAGCCAGCTGCGGACCAACATATTTGTAGTGTCTATTGCAATGGGAACAAATGCAATGGCATACAGGGCAACATTCCAGCATGCAGACCATGGGTAGATCCACTCAGCTGGTATGATCCAGCACTGAGCTAACAATGTGGGAAAAGTTTTTCACACTATTACATCTGTACTGTTTTGTGGTCACACTGTGTTGTCCAGTAGGGTACTTGCTTTCACTGTGTACAGCCCTCTCCTGTCTGCCAGCACATCACACACATCACTGTGATAGAAATATGCCATGTACACTTGATGGCACAAAAAATGTCTGTGGCTGAAATTTTAGTTGCCCACCATGTTATGCAGGACCCAATCACATTATGGGGTGCACAGATCTGCTCATGAAAGCAAAGAACACTTGTAGCTAAGAGTGTACTAAAAGGATTAACTCCTCTTTGACACTTAGCATAAAGACAGACCTTCTCAAAACACCCAAGAAAACTGCACCACGTCATTTATAGCAATGCGGAACTAGTAAAGGTACTTCATTGTGTGATGTGATGTCAAGAGTGGTAAGTATCTAAATTATGGCACATGTAGCATAATGCATCGTAGCTCAGTACCATCAGTGTAGTAGGTAACAGCCTGATGACAAGGTTTGGATCATGTCTGGCTAAATACATGTTTTTCCATTAAGGCAAAATCAAACAATGGAAAACCCAGGATGGATTCTGTTACTATGTTAATTTGTTTAACATTTAGAAATCATGAAATTAACAGAATTAATAGTTCATGGTTTAAGATATTTTCTTCACTCAAAAGGGCTCAGCATGTAGCTTCTTTAGCACTTGAATCCCATCCGAAGGTTTTCAGCTTCAATAAGTGTCTGCAATCTGTTAGGAAGGGAGTCTGTGAGATGGGTAATAAAGTTCTTATTTTGTGCCGCCTCCCAGGCAGCAAGGGTAACATTCCAAAGGCCATCATGTGTTCTTGGCACAGAGTTAGGCCAGTTTTCCTGCATGTTTGATTTTGTCTCTGTCCATATATTTTTATAAGATGTAGGTTTGGTGCGGAAGGCGGCAAATTGAGAAGAGAAATCTCATTCTCTTCTGCAAAACACTTCTGCACCATCACGTGTCCTGCTGGAAATGGATTACTTCTACAGGATATAGTTGCTGCATTGGTGGGATCATAATATTACTCATGCTATGGGTTTACTGAGCAGCATCAAGACAACTATTTATCCTGTGCAGCATTCCAAGACCTTGAGTACACATCCAGCGACAAACTGTCACAGGCACTGCAAGATGACTCGTGGATGTATTTGATGTCGAAACAAGTAACCTGTGGCCTGTATACCTGTAATGAACCATCATTTGCTGAGGACAGTACCAGTTCATTGGAAAATATCATGTTCCACCAGTCATGATTGACATTGTCCTTGGCAAATGCTAATCAGCAGATTTGATAACCAAATTGTAGCCACTGCATGACCACAGTAGTATGTTTCAACTGCACTGCTTTTTAAAAAACAGTTTTGCTGTAATATGTTTACTAGCTTATTATCCTGGGCAGGTGTTGTTAACATGCCAAATTCCAGTTCCGACTTGCCTACTGGACTCTCCAGAATCTTGATAAAGTTTATCCTTTATTGTGCAGAGAACTCAGGAATGCCATATTTTATCCCATCAACTGACCTCATCAAATTCCCTTCATCCACAAGACCAATGACACTGTCACAAATAGCCTGTTGATCATGAGACATGGTGCATGAATGATGTGACTGTAGAAATCACAGTGATAGAAATTGGAAGAGATCGTATAAATTTTATGAAGATGGCAACACTAACAAAACAGCAAAACTTGTTTGGAAAAACAAACCAACAGAAAGTGACATTGTGTGATTAGTTATGTGTATTGGAAACTATTAGTAAATATTGTTAAGCAACTTTTTTTTAGTTCAAGTGAATATACCACTTTACAGCAGCTATAACTGATGACACTTATGACGACAAGTAGAAGCATCCAAGGGACTGCCTTGAAGCAAATAAGGCTAGCATCAAAATTCCATGTTTTTGGAGTGAGAAACCCAAAATTTGGTTGTGTGAAGTAGTAGATGATGATGATGGAGAGGGTTGTATGGGCACACGATGGCAAGGTCTTCAGCGCCCGCTCAGTAACAGATTGAGACGGATGTCAAGAAAAGACTCAGAACAGTAAGATAAAAAAAGAACGCAAAACACAGGTAACAAGCTTGGAAAAATATGGGCCTACCCACACCGAAGCCAGCAGTAAAACATGGACAACACAGGAAGAAAGTGGTAGAGGCAGCTAAAACAATATAGCAGATGGAAGTGGCTGGCTGACCGCAAGAAAAAAGGGAGGAGCCAGCCACTTCGCAATACACTAAAATCTCCAGCCTAAAAGTTTAGGCCAGAGTCCAGACACATCACAAAACTTTAAAACCCTGGACACACATATCTCATCATTAGCTAAAACATAGGGCAGATCCCCATCAACTTGTGCTTCTTCAAACCTTGTTACAGAAGAGACTAAATTTAACTATCTGTTGTCACAATTAGAATCAAAATATGTTGAGGATATTAGGGGCATTATTCGCAACATGGAAGTAAATAAATATTCATTGTCTAAGGAGCATCTACTGAATGTATTCAAAGAAAACAAAGATAAACATATTAAGAGACCAGCCATTGGGATTAATTTGAGAGACCAAAAGCCTAGCCAGTTATTACTTAAGATGCAAGCCTTGGCTGTAGCAGATGCCTCGGGAAAGGTCCTTACGGTATGCTGGCTAGGAAAACTGGATCTATAAGGAACATTTTAATTGCCACTGGAGAGGAACGTGAAAAGGTGGCTATAATGGATGATAGAATAACAGAAGTGAATCCCTGTAATGAATTGTTCATCCTGAAAAGTGATGCTTGTAACCTACAGGATGTTCCAGTAACAATGAGTGACATAATGACAAGAATTTTGAGGCTAGAGCAACAAATAGCTGCAGTGTTTACAAGTTATCGAGGAAGGTCTTGCCATAGAAGCCTCAACTGCCAATGTAATAATAGCCGCAGTAATAAATACGACACCAAAAGTAAGCACCATTTTCATGTAAATGGTGTGAACAATGAGCAGCTGAGTTACTGGCAAATTCTACTGCCCAAGGCAATTGCCGCAAAACTCACCTTTCTGCAACCGACAAAAAAGGTGATTGCAATTTTTAGTTCACAATGTGGCTGATGTTTCTGTAATTCCAACTAACTCAAAGCTCGATGTTGAATCACCATATAAACTGTCTGCTGCTAATGGTACTGAAATTGCTACATTCAGGATTAAACTTTGTACCATCATTTGGAACTGCGACATCAGTTTCAATGGCCATTTATCATTACGAAAGTCAATATAGCTATATTGGGAGCTGATGTTTTGAATAAATTCAATCCATAATAAGAGATTAATAGACGTAGTCAAGCTCAGTTCTGTCAATCTAAGAGAGAAATGTCATAAGTTCTAAGAGTCTAAATACAAAATTTACGGACCTATTGTTGCAGTGTCCAGATATACTTAAACCCAATTCAGTGCCCAGTGAAATTAAACATGATGGTCATCACAACATTACCACTGAAGGCTGTCCTGTTTTTCCTAGAGCAAGGCAGTTAGACACAAAGCACAGAGGAGTGGCAAAACAAGAATTTAAATTCATGTTGGACAGTGACATCACAAGGCCATTTAAATTTGCGTGGGTTAGCCCTCCCCACATGGTATCCAAGAAAGATGGATCGATATGTCCATGTGGAAATTACAGATGCTTAAATGAAAGAACAGTTCCTAGCCGTTATCCTGTTCCTCGAATAGAAGGTTTCCTTTGTATTCTGCAAGGCAGAAACATATTTTCTAAAACTGATATGATTAAGGTTTATTATAAGATATTCATTGCTGAAGAAGATAAGCTCAAGACAGCTATAATCACACAATTTGGATTGTATGAATTTACTGTAATGAGTTTCAACCCACTGGATACACCTTCAACATTCCAGCGATTCATTAATGAGGTTAGGTTGGACTGGATTTTGTGTTTCCTTAACACAACAACATTTTAATCACCTCTTATAGTGTTGGATTGTAGAGTTATGGAACTTGAATCAACATCACAAAATCAGTCTTGGGAGTAAATGAAATAGAATTCCTGAGTATCACCAGTGGGATCCCATCTGATATCTGAGAAGATGCAAGAAGTTTAGGCGTTCAAGTAAGGTGCCAAACTCCACAAGCTCTGTAAGTTTTTTCGTATTGTCAACTACTATCGTTGCTATCTCAAAGATGCAGTGCAGACTTAGGCTGTATCACATGACTATCTTAAGGGAGTGGAAGGAAGGATAAAAGACAAATTCAGTGCACAGAGAAAGGGAAAACTGTAAACATGATATTGCAAATGCTGCATTACTGGCTTTTCCTAACTCAGAGTTAGAGTTTCCTACCACTAAGCACAGATGCATCAGATGTTACTGTTAGTTCTGTACTCCAAAGGAAACTGGCAACCAGTTCCACTCTTTTCAGAGAAACTGAATCAATCGCAAAAGGTATCTATGATAGAGATTTGTTGGGTATTTATCTTTCTGAAAAAAAGTTTAAGCATTTACTGGAAGGAAGAGACTTCATAATCTTCACTGACCATAAGCTACTCACATTTGCTTTTAATCAAAGCAACGAAAAGATATCTCCTCAACAGATGAGACGGCTGTGGTGCATTTCACAATTTTTGAATGATATTCATCAAGTCAGTGACCAGACAATATTGTTACAGATCTGGAAGATGATCTTGGGTGCACTTCACCTAATACTCTGAATACTTTTTTTGCTTGGTAATGAATTGCCCCAAAATTTCATGCCATACGGAAGCAGTGAATGAAAACAGGCATAATAAACTAATTTGCTGATATCTTTGCCCTTAAAATTTGCAGTAACCCTAACAGCATAAGTAGGTGAACTCAAACATTTCAGCACATCATCAATGTGTTTCTTCTGATTCAATCTCTCAATACACACCCAATTTTTTTAATATTATTCCTCAACTGCAGGCTTCTGTTCATAGCCTGTATTTGTTAATGGTTTTATACCATTTACTGCGGTGACCTGTATATACTGTGTTTTGTCAAAGTTTAATGAGAGTCCATTTGCAGAGAACCACTTAATAATTTTCTGAAAGACATCATTTACAATTTCCTCAGCTAATTTTTGTTTGTTGGGTGTGATTACTTGTATCATCAGCAAAAAGAACAAGCTTCACATCTTCATGATATAGAATGGCAAGTCAGAAATGTATGTTAAAAACAATAAGGAATGCAAGACAACCCTGTGGGACCCATTCTTGATATCTCCCCAGTTTGAGAAATATGCTGATTTCTGCACATTATCTGAACTATGTCAGGATTTGTCAGTAACTGGGTAAAGCTTGCTGGCTCTGCCACCATCAGAGTCATAGGGCAGTGAGGAAATAAAACACTCACCATGAGAAAGTAACTGGACTGGTCCTCCAGGTTGAGGTTGGCCACTGGGCTAAAAAATCGTCTCATGAAAAACAACCTGTTAAGAAGCATCAAGATCATGCCTCAGATGAAAAAGGAAACAAGGAATATCAAAAATATGTTATGAACAAGGACTTACGATTTGGAACATGGGGTATTAGAACTTTAACGGAACTTGGAGCTCTTACTGTTCTGTCAGAACAACTTGACCGATATGAAATGGATCTAGTTGCACAACTAGAAACCCAGCCACAGGAAAGCTGGAAACAGACCAACACATTATATATTACAGAGGGTCAGAAGATGGAAAATTCCAAAATGGGATAGATTTTGTGCTCAGTGAAAGAACAGCAGTGGCGGTAATTGATTTTCAATCAACCCGTGACAGAGTAGCTGTTTTAAGACTATGAGGTAGACTCACAAATATGATCATAATTGCCCTACATGTCCTAACTGAGGTAGGACAGGATGAAATGAAAGACAGTTTCTACGAAGTATTTGGAGAGGCAATCAGTAAGGCACCAGGATGTGACATGAAGCTCATTGTTGGAGACGCCAGTGCTAAAGTTGGTAGGGAGACCACTTGAAACGGAATAGCAGAGACAGAAAGTTTACATGTGGAAAGTAATGATAATGGAGTGTGACTTACCTGTGCAAGCACAGCCAGTCTAAGGACCATGAGCACATACTTCCCTTGGATGGACATTCACAAGGAAGTGTGGGTTTCATCAGATGGTAGAACGAAAAACCAGGTAGACCGTGTCCTGGTAGAAAAGGGAACAAAAGGAGTGTAATGAATGTTAGAACCATAATAGGAGCTGAGGCAGGCACAGACCAGTACTTAGTCATGACAGAGGTACAACAACAAATAGGTGTAGAAAAACCAGATGGAGGAAATAGCATAAAAGAACAGAATACTAACGTAAACACATTGAAAGGTAATGAAATGTCATGGAAATTTTTCGCTGAGCTTCAAAACAGATTTGACTTTCAAACAATGAAAGACAGCCTCTATATGAAAGGCCAGTGGGAAACAATAAAAACAAGTGTGGAAGCAGCAGCAGTAGAAGTGTGTGGAAAAAGGAAACAAAAAAGAGAAAAATCTGGGACAACAACAAAGCAATGGCAATATTGTTTGTTTGTGAAATTAGTACACAAAGTACTAGTACACAAACTTGTGACTAACATTTGGAATGAAGAAAGAAGTGGTTACAGTGCTAATCCATAAAAAGGGTGATAAACAAGAATGCAGAAATTGTAGTGGCCTCTCATTAATGAGCACAGCCTACAAAATGTTCTCCAACGTTCTCCAGAAAAGACTGGAACCATATTTAAAAGAGATTAGAGATGAGAAGCAAGTGGGATTTGGTCTATCATTGATCAGATATTTGCACTGAAAGAAGCCATATCAAAATACTGGGACTACAACAAAACAATGGCAATATTGTTTGTTGATTGGGGTAGTGAAACTGAACGGAGAATATTTGCTGGATTTTGACTTAAAAACAGGAGTCAAGCAAGGGGATGAAGTATCACTACTCTTGTTCAGTGTAATAATACAGGAAGCAATGGATGCACCAAGTGAAGCAAGGAGGGAATTTGCATAGGAATGGAAATGAATGTACTGGCCTTTACAGGTGATGTAGCATTAACTACTAAAAATCTAGATGACCTGAAAATACTGGCAGGAAAGCTGTTTCAAAAAGCTAAGGAAGTTGGATTAGAGGTAAATCATGAGAAAACAAAATTCATGAGGACAGAAAGACATTACAATACAAAAAGGTGGGAACCCATACACACTGATGACCATGTGTTTGAAGAAGCAGAAGAATTAGGAATCCGGGGGTCGGGGTAAATAACGGAAATTATGAGAAACAAGAAACAGAAACAAGGAGGGAGGCTTGTAATAAACCAGATATTGTTGCAGATGCCAACATGAGGAGGCTGAGATGGGGGAGGACTCTCTGTAGAAGCGACAACGGATCAAGACAGAGAGAAGTGATGGGGAAGAAACCCAAAGGACGAATACCTTTAAATGGATTAAAAATAAGATAGAGAGACTGGGTGGCCAAGGCTCTTCACATACTTGGAGCAAGGGAAGAAGATGCCAAGGACAGAACATTGTGGAGGAGGCTGCCTGGTGAGGCCAAAAACTGATGAGGTTGTGGAGCCAGGAGAGTAAGAGTGAGTGAGGTTATTTCAACTTTCTGCACTCTTCCAAACAAATATGAATTAAACCATTTGCATACTGTCCACCTCATGCCACATACTTCAACTTATCTAGAATTATTCCTTGATTTACACAGTCAAATGCCTTTGAGGGATCATAAAAAAATTGGGGACTTCGGTAATTCAGAGTATTTAATATTTAATCATTGAAAGCACGTATAGCATTTTCTGTTGAAAAGCCAGTTTGAAAACCAAGCTGACATTTTCTGAGCACTTCATTTTTACAAATAAGTGAAGCTACTCTTGAATGCATTTCTTTGCCAAGAATTTTGGGTAAAGCTGTCAGAAGTGAGATCAGGCAGTAGTTGTTGGAGCCTATTCTCTCCACAACATTTACAAAAGATTATTAAAAATATTTCTAACTTCTGGCTTTCTTGTTAATAAACATTTCATTCAGTTTGATAGTAATACAGTCTTTGTATGCTCTTGATTCCCCTACTTTCCTTTCAATAATATTCTGAATTATTTTAATTTTATTAGCTGAGATGCTAATCTCAGATATGGTACACGTGCATCTGGACCTTCTAATAACTTTGATAAAATAGGAGAGTAGTTTTTATAATATTTGACTGTTTCTGGATCATTACTCTTTCTTGGTGTTAGATACATTTCCATTTTCTGATTAAAAGATATTTTTATCCCTTTAGTAAGCCATAGTTTTCACATGGTTTCGTACAATTATACTTCACTGTTATCTTAGGGAAACTGTTTTCAAATATACTCACAAACATATCATAACATAAGTTATATTTTAAATTAGCACCAAGTTCCTGGTAAACCTCACCCCAACCTAACTGCTGCAAGTTTTCAATAAAATATGCAATTGTTAATTGAACACACCATTTTGGTGAACTGTTTTGGATTACTATGCAGATCTATGTCATATACTACACTCATGCTCATAAATTAAGGATAATGTTGATACATGGTGAAACAACGCTCTGCTGGGCAGTTTGCGGGTTTAAATTACCTCAAGGTATGACCAAGCGGTGCATTTGACCTGCGGTCATCTCACAATGTTGCTGGCAGCAGTCCAGATACGCAGAGGTGTTTTGGTGCATGTCAGAGTACAGTGCAGCAGGTAAGTGTGCAGACAAAAAGATGAGCCAATGGTGACTGAGTGTTGAAAATGGCTCAAAGAACACATATTGATGACGTTATGAGGGGTAGAATAGTAGGCTGGTCAAACACAGCAGGTTGTAGCGCGGACCCTCCGTGTGCCACAAAGTGTGATCTCAAGATTATGACAACGATTCCAGCAGACAGGAAACGTGTCCAGGTGCTACAGTATGGGACGTCCACAGTGTACAACACCACAAGAAGACCGATATCTCATCATCAGTGCCCGCAGACAGCCACGGAGTACTGCAGGTAGCCTTGCTCGGGACCTTACCGCAGCCATTGGATCAGTTGTCTCCAGACACACAGTCTACAGACGACTGAACAGACATGGTTTATTCACCAGGAGACCTACAAGGTGCATTCCACTGACCCCTGGTCACAGAAGAGCCCGTAAAGCCTGGTGTCAAGAACACAGTACATGGTCATTGGAACTGTGGTCCCAGGTTATGTTCACGGACAAGTCCAGGTATATTATGAACAGTGATTCTTGCTCGGTTTTCATCTGTGGTGAACCAGGAACCAGATACCAACCCCTTAATGTCCTTGAAAGGGACCTGTATGGAGGTCGTGATTTGATGGTGTGGGGTGGGATTATGATTGGTGCATGTTCACCCCTGCATGTCTTTGACAGAGGAATTAACAGGTCAGGTGTATTGGGACGTCATCTTGCACCAGTATGTCCACCATTTCAGGGATGCAGTGGGTCCAACCTTCCTCTTGATGGATGATAACACATGGCTCCACCGGGCTGCCATTGTGGAGGAGTACTTTGAAACAGAAGATATCAGGTGAATGGAGTGGCCTGCCTGCTCTCCAGACCTAAACCCCATCGAGCACGTCTGGAATGCTCTTGGTCGACATATCGCTGCATGTCTTCAAACCCCTAGGCCACGTCAGGCGCTCCGACAGGCAGTGGTGCAAGAATGGGAGACTATACCCCAGCAGTAGCTAGGCCACCTGATCCAGAGTATGCCAACCCATTGTGCAGCCTGTGTACGTGTGCATGGTGATCATATCCCATATTGATGTCGAGGTACATGTGCAGGAAACAGTGGCGTTTTGTAACATGTGCTTCAGGACGGTTTTCTCAACTTATCACCAATACTGTAGACTTACAGATGTGTGTCGTGTGTTCCCTATGTGCCTATGCTATTAGTACCATTTTTGTGTAGTGCCACATTGTGTGGCACCACATTGTGCAGTTATCCTTAATTTATGAGCATGAGTGTACAACCAGCTGTGCATTATAATCACAAAGACCATTCTCAAGAGGATAAATGTGTATTTGATTAAATATATTGTGGTGTATGAAAATATATTATCCATCAGGGTGCTGTTTTGCTGTACAACCTAAATAGTAAAATCAATGGCTTATGCCAAATTGAAAGAACTGAATATTACTTCAAGTTTTGTATCCCGCCTGGAGGGCGGCATGTGGGTCTGCTCCTGTTATCTGCAAAATAGGCCGAATGAAGGAAGTGAGGAGGAGCAGGAGAGGTAAAGCACTTCAGTACTGCATGTAAAGTAAAAGCACATTTAATAGAGAATATTAGTAAATGACATCTACTTAACTTAGGCTTGATGAACACGTAGGTGCAAAGCTGTTCATGTATCAAATCTAACAGTTACTATTAGTTGGACAAACCATCATTGAAGTAACAAAGGCAAAGTTTGTAATGGCTAGCCCCATATGAAGTAGAAGCTAAGTTGCTTGGTCGTCTGCTCTTGATCAGCTGGGCAGAAAGCAGAGCTGCGCTCATTGAGCTCCACAGCGTCGGCAAGAGGGCACTGTGGTTAGCGTAGTTCATCCGCTTTCATAGTGCCAACCTAAGAGCATGCACCTACGCTGTGGCATCGGAACTACTGATACCACATGAAGGTCATTCTTTCTATCAGACTTTCTGAATATCAATATTGAAATACTCACGGATAATTTACTACCCTCTATCTGACAATAGCAAAATAAAGAATTCAGGTTTCTCAGAAATAGCTTAAAATTTCCCTATGGTGACGTATACACAGTTACAGTTATAAAAGTACCATTATTTATTTTAAGCTCACAGAGACATTTTTCTACATGTTGCTCTACACAACCTTTTTTAGTCTCCAGATTTTTCACACTGTGATAGCTTTTAACAAATATGGCAACTCCTCCTCCTCCAAATTGTGCTGAAAGCTTATATCCAGTTACATTCCTTTTTCCATATCTGTGCTTTGTGACATTCAGACACAGTACATCTGTTACATCCTCAGTTTCTAAATCTTCCAAACAAACAAGTAGCTCGTCTACCTTGTTTTCTAATCCCCTGATGTTCTGATGCAATGTACTAATATTTTTCACTTTTTGAGAATTTTGTGAAATTTTAGCATCTGCCAGTGACAGCTTCTCGTTAAGCTTACTTCCTTTCATTGTTGAATCACAGTATCAAAGTCAGGAAGGACTATAAGGTTTCCACCTCAATTTTTGGAGCAAGTCATCTGTGTGGAGAATTAATGAACTAACACATCAGACATTGCAAATAGTTTCTTGTAACTGTTGTATCTTTATCTCATTCATAGCATTTGAACTTGGTGTCTTTGTATATTTTGTTGTTCTAATATGCTTTATACATTGAAGCGTCAAAGAAACTGGTATAGGCATGTGTATTCAAATACAGAGGTATGTAAACAGGCAGAATTTGGCACTGTGGTCAGCAACACCTACATAAGACAACAACGATCTGCTGCAGTTGTTAGAATGGTTACTGCTGCTACAATGGCAGGCTATTAAAATTTAAGTGAGTTTGAAAATGGTGTTAGAGTTGGTGCTCGAGTGATGGGACATAGCATCTCTGAGCTAGCGATGAAGGTGGGCATTTTCCCGTACGACCATTTCATGAGTATACTGTGAATATCAGGAATCTGGTAAAACATAAGATCTCTGACATCATTGTGGCTGGAAAAAGATCTTGCAAGAACGGGACCAACAACAACAGAAGAGAATCATTCAGTGTGACAGAAGTGCAACCTTTCCACAAATTGTGCAGATTTTAATGCTGGGCCATCAACAAGTGTCAACGTGCGAACCATTCAATAAAACATCATTGATATGGGTTTTCGGATCCAAAACCGCACTTGTGTACCCTTAACAACTGCATGACACAAAGCTCTATGCTTCCCCTTGGCCTGTAAACACTGACATTGGTGTATTGATGACTGGAGACATGTTGCCTGGTCAGACGGGTCTCGTTTAAAATTGTATGAGCAGATGGATGTGTACAGGTATGGAGACACCCTCAATAATCCATGGATCCTGCATGTCAGCAGGGGACTGTTCAAGCTGGTGGCGGCTCTGTAATGGTGTGGGGGCTGTGCAGTTGGAATAATATGGGACCCCTAATGCGTTTCGATATGACTCTGACAGGTGACATGTACATAAGCATCTTGTCTGATCACCTGCATCCATTCATGTCCAGTGTGCATTCCAATGGACTTGGGCAATTCTTGCAGGACAATGGGACACCCCACAAGCCCAGAATTGCTACAAAGTGACTCCAGGAACATTCTTCTGAGTTTAAATACTTCTGCTGGCCACCAAACTCGCAGACATGAACATTATTGAGCATGTCTGCGATACCTTGCAGCATGCTGCTCAGAAGAGATCTCCACCCCTTCATTCTCTTGTGGATTGAAGAACAGCCCTTCAGGATTCATGGTGTCAGTTCCTCTAGCATTACTTCAGACATTAGTCAAGTCCATGCCAAGTTTTGTTGCAGTACTTCTGCATGCTGATGGGGGCCCCACATGATATTAGACAGGTGCACCAGTTCCTTTGCTGTTCAGTGTATTTGTTTTGATTTAGTGTTGTGTTGACCTTCACCACCATGTACTGTATTAATTCAGAACTATATTGTCCGCCTGCTTCGCTGCATGGTAACATGTTTTCCTCACATGCAATGGGCCTGGGTTCAATTCCCGGCCAGGTTGGAGATTTTTGTGTTGTTCTCATCATCATTTTATCCTCATCACCAGCATGCAAGTCGCCCAATGTGGCATCGACTGAACTAAGACTTGCACTAGGTGGCCAAACTTCCTCGGATGAGGCCTTCCAGCCAACAATACCATACGCTCATTTCATTTCGTAACTTTATTACTTGCAAGGGCATAGTGTGGAGCTCACAGTGATAGAAATCGGAACAGAAGATTTAAGTTTTGATAAGTTGGAAAGAACTACAAAACAACAAAAGATTTTAAAGAAGCAGGTGATATTGTGTGGTTAGCTATTTATATTGGAACCTGTTAATAAATATTGTTAACAACATATAACTTGACTGAAAGGAATTTGGTGCAGGTATTTTACCTTGCTCACGGACCGTCATTCGCTGTTATAGAATAAATGGTTCCTTTAGAGGCCTAACTTGCCCTGACAGACTATCAGTCTGTTCCCATGTAATATCCATGAAACTGTGTGAATTATTTCTACATATTATGTCAAACAGAGGTAGTAAATTTAGATTTTTGACTCCAGGGAGGTCACTCCCCACCGGAAATTATGCTCATTGATTCATAGCAAAAATTCCATCACATCTTCAGCGGGAAATCGAAATGCATTTCATACACTATGATGTAGGGCTTCATAGAGAACAAACTGTTGAAGTATAAGAATGTTTCTCATATGACGGGAGGAAAAAAATTATCTCATGGATTTGAACATGAAACACTTTATGTATAAAGCCTCCACATTGTTTACTCAGCTACAGTGATCATTTGTGAACACATATCTAATATATATATATAATAGAGGGAAACATTCCACGTGGGAAAAATATATTTAAAAAGAAAGATGTTGAGACTTACCAAACAAAAGCGCTGGCAGGTCGATAGACACACAAACAAACACAAACATACACACAAAAATCTAGCTTTCGCAACCAACGGTTGCCTCGTTAGGAAAGAGGGAAGGAGAAGGAAAGACAAAAGGATATGGGTTTTAAGGGAGAGGGTAAGGAGTCATTCCAATCCCGGGAGCGGAAAGACTTACCTTAGGGGGAAAAAAGGACAGGTATACACTCGCACACACACACATATCCATCCGCATATACACAGACACAAGCAGACATTTGTAAAGGCAAAGAGTTTGGGCATATATATATATATATATATATATATATATATATATATATATATATATATATATATATGTGTGTGTGTGTGTGTGTGTGTGTGTGTGTGTGTGTGTGTGTGTGTGATATGGTTATAATAGAAGGAAACATTCCACGTAGGAAAAATATACCTAAAAACAAAGATGATGTGACTTACCAAATGAAAGTGCTGGCAGGTCGACAGACACACAAACGAACACAAACACACACACACACACAAAATTCAAGCTTTCGCAACAAACTGTTGCCTCATCAGGAAAGAGGGAAGGAGAGGGAAAGACGAAAGGATGTGGGTTTTAAGGGAGAGGGTAAGGAGTCATTCCAGTCCCGGGAGCGGAAAGACTTACCTTGGGGGGAAAAAGGGACGGGTATACACTCGCACACACACACATATCCATCCACACATATACAGACACAAGCAGACATATTTAAAGACAAAGAGTTTGGGCAGAGATGTCAGTCGAGGCAGAAGTGCAGAGGCAAAGATGTTGTTGAATGACAGGTGAGGTATGAGTGGCGGCAACTTGAAATTAGCGGAGATTGAGGCCTGGTGGATAATGGGAAGAGAGGATATATTGAAGAGCAAGTTCCCATCTCCGGAGTTCGGATAGGTTGGTGTTGGTGGGAAGTATCCAGATAACCCGGACGGTGTAACACTGCGCCAAGATGTGCTGGCCGTGCACCAAGGCATGTTTAGCCACAGGGTGATCCTCATTACCAACAAACACTGTCTGCCTGTGTCCATTCATGCGAATGGACAGTTTGTTGCTGGTCATTCCCACATAGAATGCATCACAGTGTAGGCAGGTCAGTTGGTAGATCACGTGGGTGCTTTCACATTTTGCTCTGCCTTTGATTGTGTACACCTTCCGGGTTACAGGACTGGAGTAGGTGGTGGTGGGAGGGTGCATGGGACAGGTTTTACACCAACAATTAAAGGGAACAGCCATGGGTACCAGGATGGCCCCTTCGTACGCAAACCTATTCATGGGTCACTTAGAGGAAGCCTTCTTGGTTACCCAGGCCTGCCAACCCAAAGTTTGGTTCAGATTTATTGATGACATCTTCATGATCTGGACTCACAGTGAAGAAGAACTCCAGAATTTCCTCTCCAACCTCAACTCCTTTGGTTCCATCAGATTCACCTGGTCCTACTCCAAATCCCATGCCACTTTACTTGATGTTGACCTTCACCTGTCCAATGGCAAGCTTCACACGTCCGTCCACATCAAACCCACCAACAAGCAACAGTACCTCCATTACGACAGCTGCCACCCATTCCACATCAAACGGTCCCTTCCCTACAGCCTAGGTCTTCGTGGCAAACGAATCCGCTCCAGTTCGGAATCCCTGAAGCATTACACCAACAACCTGACAACAGCTTTCGCATCCCGCAACTACCCTCCCGACCTGGTACAGAAGCAAATAACCAGAGCCACTTCCTCATCCTCTCAAACCCAGAACCTCCCACAGAAGAACCACAAAAGTGCTCCACATGTGACAGGATACTTTCCGGGACTGGATCAGATTCTGAATGTGGCTCTCCAGCAGGGATACGACTTCCTCAAATCCTGCCCTGAAATGAGATACATCCTTCATGAAATCCTCCCCACTCCACCAAGAGTGTCTTTCCGCCATCCACCTGACCTCCGTAACCTCTTAGTTCATCCCTATGAAATCCCCAAACCACCTTCCCTACCCTCTGACTCCTACCCTTGTAACCGCCCCCGGTGTAAAACCTGTCCCATGCACCCTCCCACCACCACCTACTCCAGTCCTGTAACCCGGAAGGTGTACACAATCAAAGGCAGAGCAAAATGTGAAAGCACCCACGTGATCTACCAACTGACCTGCCTACACTGTGATGCATTCTATGTGGGAATGACCAGCAACAAACTGTCCATTCACATGAATGGACACAGGCAGACAGTGTTTGTTGGTAATGAGGATCACCCTGTGGCTAAACATGCCTTGGTGCACGGCCAGCACATCTTGGCGCAGTGTTACACCGTCCGGGTTATCTGGATACTTCCCACCAACACCAACCTATCCGAACTCCGGAGATGGGAACTTGCTCTTCAATATATCCTCTCTTCCCGTTATCCACCAGGCCTCAATCTCCGCTAATTTCAAGTTGCCGCCACTCATACCTCATCTGTCATTCAACAACATCTTTGCCTCTGCACTTCTGCCTCGACTGACATCTCTGCCCAAACTCTTTGTCTTTAAATATGTCTGCTTGTGTCTGTATATGTGTGGATGGATATGTGTGTGTGTGCGAGTGTATACCCGTCCCTTTTTCCCCCCCAAGGTAAGTCTTTCCGCTACCGGGACTGGAATGACTCCTTACCCTCTCCCTTAAAACCCACATCCTTTCGTCTTTCCCTCTCCTTCCCTCTTTCCTGATGAGGCAACAGTTTGTTGCGAAAGCTTGAATTTTGTGTGTGTGTTTGTGTTTGTTTGTGTGTCTATCGACCTGCCAGCGCTTTTGTTTGGTAAGTCTCATCATCTCTCTCTCTCTCTCTCTCTCTCTCTCTCTCTCTCTCTCTCTCTCTCTCATATATATATATATATATATATATATATATATATATATATATATATATATATATATATATGCTATGTGCAGAAAGTATGTTGTGCCTGTTTGGAACAGCTCTAGACAAGATCAGTTTTCTGTAATGTCGAAAGTAATCTTTCTACCTCTCCATGTTCCCAAAGTAAATAGAATAAAATGAAATGTTGCAATTAATTCTTGTTAGTGTTGTTTAGACTTTAGCTCTGGCTGTGTTTCCTGCTGGCCAATATTTGTGTTGTCAAGTGTACGTCCCACAGTGTCACAATATAAGAAATCCAACTTTAGAAAGCAATCAGTCTGCTCCATTTGAACTCTCATGCTGATACTGCTCCCTACAACATTTCTGGTTTCCATTCCATTTGACAGCTCTGCAGTAACTGATATTGGTGTAAGACAGACCTTTCTAATCACCAAAAAGATGGCACTGCCTTGCCTATGTGTATATCATCTCTTTGCAATATTAATGACTTATTGCTAGAACACTGTTCCACAGATCATTGGAGTTTTGATTCATTTTGGCTATTCATTGTGAATGTTGGGATTCTGATAAACATCAGTGTGTTCATTCCTCTTGTGGTACAAATAATAATTCTCATATTTTTTAATGGTATGTTGAGTAAGTAGATAAATAATTCTGGTCCTTGACTACCTCATCTTGCTTGAGACATGCTCCACACTTTAATTTATGTTAAAGTCTTATGGTAAACAAAGTGTTTGGATGATGTTTTATGGTAAATAGATCTGTTTGGATTCTGATTTGTTTCACAAATATGCAACCAGCCTCCCCCTACCTTTTTTCCTTCATCAGTATGATTCACAACCAAGTGTGTGCCATGTTTGTCAGTTGCGGAACTGTTAACTCGTCTCATTGACAAGTGAGCATCTTATCTCATCAACAACAAGAATGTGTCATTACACACTGTTATTCTCACTTGGAATATCTCAACCCACTTCTCCATTAATTTTGCGGCTTCCTCAAATCATACCCTGCGTTAGTGGGCAGCCTTCCTTTTCCATGAGCCCCTCACAGCTGCTCACAACTTGCGGAGATTGGTTAAGACAGGGTCCAAAGTGTGCACAATTCACTCAATGACATCCCAGATGTCCTTAAAAGGACCATGAGACTGTGTGGACACCTTCATATCTGTGGAGTGTTTCTCAAATCATCCTGATACAATCTGGGAACAATAGGAAAATGAATTGCCTCAATTGAAGTACAAGTGTCCTGTACCATGCTGTAGGCAATGAATGGATGTCCATGATTGCACAGTATGTTCCTGTATTATTTGCCAGTGAGAGATGATGACAGGCATACCAGGAGCCTCATTACATCCCATATAAATACCCTCCACACAAGATTGTTTCCACAATCTACCTGAAAAGTGCCCTGTTGGCAAGTGAGATGGATTGGTTCATGTGGCTTTTGATATACAGGATGATTATAATTAAAGTTAAACTTTCAAAATGTCGTGGAAATAACACCACTGATCATAATGATGTCAAATTGCAACAGAATATTATCGGAGAATGGGGAAAGTGTATGGCAGAAGAAAAAAAAATAGTGTGAAAATTGATCAATAGATGGCGCTGTATGTTTCAGAATACATAAATGAAAACACCTGTCATGTGCACTACCCTATGAAGTTGGTATTAACACACCGGGTACACGGTTTTTCCTCCTTTTGCATCTGCAATGTTTGCCATGACTGTCTCAATGCAGGATCACGCTTTGCTTGTAAAGTTGTATTACAAGAATGATGACTGTGCACACATCATTCTGCAGAAGTTACAGACACTGAAGGGTTTGAAAAAAGGTGTTGGTCTGATGACTGGCGTTGGTGTGGAGAAAATGATTTGGAAAATTGAGGGGATGGGTTCTTTTGGTATGCAACCTGGAAGAGGGAGGAAACGAATTGATTCAATGTCAGTGGAAGTGGGGTCCACAGCAATGGAGGAGGAGATGATTGGTGATGTGCAAAATGCAGTGTACGGAGAATTGCCGTAACATTGGACATACACCCATGAGCACAGTGTGTAAAATCCTACAAAACATCCTTCTTTGCTATTCATTCAAATTAACCCATGTGCATGAGTTGCTTCCTGTTGACCTGCCAGCAAGAGAGACCTTTGCTTCAGAATTTCTTGCTCATATGGAAGTGGACAATGATTGGCTGTGGAAGATTTTGTGGACAGACAGGATATGTCAGTACACAGAATTGTTGAATATGGGCAACAGAAAATCTACATGTGAATCAACCAGTACCACTTCATCCTGAGAAGGTCATTGTGTGGTGCGGGTTTATGGCATGAATTATCATATGGCCATATTTTTTAAAGAGAGAGATGCTTTGGATCCCGTTACCTGTACCATCAATGGTAAGCACTCTGAGTGTCTTTTGTGCAAACAATTCATTCCAGCTCTCCAACAGTGTGAATGCATGGATGGGAGCACTTTTATGCAAGATGGCACACCTCCACACATTGCAAATCCAGGTAAGCAGCTGCTGAAGTGCCATTTCGGAAATGCTAGAACTATCAGCTGCCATTTGCCTACCGCTTGGCTGTCCCGATCACTTGATCTTAATCCATGTGACTTCAGGCTGGGGGGCTACCTGAATGATGATGTGTTCAGTGTCCCAATTGTAAACTTAACTGCAATGAAGGCATGTATTGTGCAACACATTGTGAATGTGACCCCAGAAACACATCAATCTGTTGTGGAACATGTTGTTTCTCTATTTCAACTTGTTGCAGAAAATGGTGGACAGCATATTGAACATGTTTTGTGTCCAGAATGAGATTTTAACTCTGCAGCAGAGTGTGCACTGAAATGAAACTTCCTGGCAGATTAAAACTGTGTGCCGGACCGAGACTCGAACTCAGGACCTTTGCCTTTAGCGGGCAAGTGCTCTACCAACTGAGCTACCCAAGCACGATTCATGCCCCGTCCTCACAGCTTTACTTCTGCCAGTACCTCGTCTCCTACCTTCCAAACTTTACAGAAGCTCATTCTGTAAACATCCCCTAGGCTGTGGCTAAGCCATGTCTCCGCAATATCCTTTCTCTCAGGAGTGCTAGTCTTCCATGGTTCGCAGGAGAGCTTCTGTAAAGTTTGGAAGGTAGGAGACAAGGTACTGGCAGAAGTGAAACTGTGAGGACGGGGCGTGAGTCGTGCTTGGGTAGCTCAGTTGGTAGATCATTTGCCCGCAAAAGGCAAAGGTCCCGAGTTCGAGTCTCGGTCCGGAACACAGTTTTAATCTGCCAGAAAGTTTCATGTATTGTGTCAGTCACACAGAAATTAATATTCCGATTTTATTTTGATTGATGCTTCTTATGCAGTTATTGGCCTCAGGACAATTAAAAACTGATGTGATTCACTTTTTATGTGGTTTTTGGTCTCAGGACAATTAAAAACTTATTTTTCTGTTCCAATGTGATATAATGTTGCCATGGTGGATGGGCTTAGATAACTAACAGTATCACACCTGTACATGCTTGCACAATGAGTAGTACAGTTTTTTTTAACATCAGATGTGCACCTTAGGCATTGTTGTATGATTCATTTGTCATTTGTAGTTGACCACTATTAAATTATGGTGCTTCCAGCGCCATCTGTTGCTACATTTTGTAACTATTTACTTTTCTTCTGCCATATATTTTCCCCGTTCTCTGATAATATTGCATTGCAATTTGATGTCACTGTGACCAGTGGTGTTATTTCTACAGAGGTTCGAAAGTTTAACTTAAATCATCATCAACACAAATGTTTATTGTGACTAATCAAGCTAGATAACTATTTACCTTACTTTTTAACGGCAAATGGCACTGTTCTTATGCTCATGCTTATTTCTCTACCCTCTGATTTGTAGTAAGTACAGCTACACATGTAGGGTTGCTTTTGGATAGCACAGTTGCACACCAGTTGCTGCTGTTGTTGTTGTTGTTGTTGTTGTTTAGTATGAAGTGACTTGATTCACTGTTGCCCATGTGTTGCTGTTATAATCTATTATTTTCAATGGTAAACTCATTCATTCACAGTACACTCTTGATATGGTGGCATGTGAAATGTGCAGTGGCAAGACAGTCGTGGAAATGGTGTGCCATGTGTCAGGCACCCACAGCCTGTGTGATACTGTGTGTTTTGCTCATCATTTTATGCTATGCATGCAACTGGAGCCTTATGCCAAAGTTCTGTATTGCACTTGGTAACATACGTGTCTTCTGAAAGCTCCAAATTCTTAGTGAATAGCTATTTTCTTGCAGAAGAGGAAAAAATTTGCATAGGTTGGATATGTTTCACTTTTTTCTGTGTATTAATTTACAATGATGTCATTTTTATAAAGATTTATAAATTTTCAGGTGTAAGAAAAACTGCAGGATGGACACCTGACGTAGTTATATAAGAAAAGGATTTTTGTGACTGTCTTTTATATCCCTGCTTTGTTTAGCTTCTACTTGGATTCAATTGGAATAGAAAAATCTTTGCTTCTCTGTTTTTGAATCATTCCATTATATGCATAATCATGTGTGTCCAGGCTAATAGATGAGCTTATTGTTAGTAAATTCACATTTGCTGTATTTGTTAGTGATTTCTGAGTACTGATATTTAGTTTACTATCAATTTTTTTGAAGCTCAGTGTAATCTGCAATGAAGTTTGAAGTTCTGCAGCTAGTTACAGATATCGTGAACTAGGTAGGGGGCACAATGATTTTAAACTGATGAAATCAGAGTTCGTTGTTGTAAAACTTAAGCCTTGAACTTCTAGATCCCAAAAATTGTTTAATATTTCAAAGTAGCACCCAAAAGTCATTTTTACTACAGCTTTCTCTTATTTAAATAATTAAGGTGAAAACATTGGAAACTGTGCTTCAAACTGGAAACAAAGTACTAGGCAAGACCTGTCATCTAATTCTGGTATGTTTCTGTTTACCAAAACTGACCCATTTATGTATTCACCTTACCATTCTCTTGGAAGTGTCCCATTCCTCATCATTAATGTAAAAAAAAAAAAAAAAAAAAAAAGGAAGAAAAAGAAAGCCTTCCTTCAGAAAATTGCAAGGGCCGACCAAAATTGCCTTCAGAGTAGTTTCTGGACAAACATTATAGTGATATTGTGAAATTTCAACTTGTCAACCAGCATAGCAAATGACATGGCATGCTAGAAGCTGAAGCCAGTGCATCAAGAATCACCTTTCTCTTTTCTGTTGATTTTCATGTATAGTTGTCCTAGTAATTTGGAGAGAGACGTTTAATTTTGTCTTCATTATCATGATTCCCCTGCCAGGCAACTGTGTTTTGAAACAGGATGATCCTGTTATGGTGAACACTGAATTTTTCACAGAAAATGCATATTATTATTTAGCGTATGGCTAATACAGACATATCATAAAATAAAATTACATATACATATGTACTTGCTCACGTCCGTAAGTTTAACCTTAAAATACCCTGTATAAACCTCCTGGGTGGTGCTAATTGAGCAACAGTGATTACAGGCAGCCAGACTATCCACAGGATCTCCTGGCAATGACATATCAACTAAATAGCAGAAACAGTTCTTTTCAGAAACAGTTCTTTTCAGAAGATGCATACATAGTTATGCAGAAAGAATTCTGCAATGGTAATAACATTCTGTAATTTAGTACTATAGTTTAACACCTGAATATTTTAAGTACCGGTAATGGAATTTATTTACCCAACGAAAGATAACAAAAATTGTTTACAAAAAATTAGATTAATATGGTTAGTAAGGTTGACGGAAAAAAAAAATCCTAGACTAGTCAGAAGAAAACACACCATCAAACATATGAACAATAATTGCCACTATATGTCGTGTTCTGTAAACAAACCTTTGTCTTTACATCCATAACTCATTCCATATCCCTGAAGATTCCACTCATGACGAGATTTACTGAACACAGTGTTTGAATAAATGAAAAATATATGAATCTTCCCAGCACTTCAAAGTAATTTCTCATAGGTCTACCGCTTTGTCTTTTTTCTAGCACTTTTAATAAACATGGAAAATGTGATGTATCAGGGCGCATGGTCGATTATTTCCAGTTTTTCTGCTCCATTTCTTTAAAGTGACTTTTTTTCAGATACTTGTTTCAAAGCTTCTACATGGGATTTCTTTTGTGCACAATTCGTTTTGCTTGCTTTCCTCAATATCCTATGTTGCTTCCAGATGGTCTTTGCCTTTCTTCATATCAATCAGCATTCAGTTAGACACAGGAGTACTCTCTGTTCACAAAAATTGGCGAAAGCGTTTCTTATTTTAGTGTTCGTGTTCTTCCCTGTAAACTACCGGTCCTGTAATTTATTTTGTCCTGAAAGGTGCACTAGGCAAAGGCACTCTTGTTTCATATTCAGAACTGCATCGTTATTTTCAGGAATGATGCTTCCTGAGGCAACAAAAACTGTTTCCTTTGATTAATTTTTGAGTTAACCAGTTTAACATTTGTAGTATAGTAGTTTTGTGCCTCATGCTTACTATTACGAGTTTTGACTTCTCATTTATGTTTGACAGAAGTATTCTGTTCATGTCTTACTCGACAACTGTTGACAAAACACGCTAAAGTTCGTTGCAACAGTGGACCAAATATTTCTTCTTCTTTTTCTGCTCCTCCTCCTCCTCCTCTTCCCCCTGAATCTCTGCTTCCCGGCCAGTTGTAAGTGGAAATTAGATTTTTGGCGCCTGTATGCATAAATTAGTTTACACAAAAAATCAGATATAAAAAAATAATTTTTGGTTTGCGTGGCTTTGCTCATCGACTCTGAAACTGAAAGACTCGTCAGAATTCTTTTCGGCCACATTTTTAATTTCTTCGTGCTATTACCCACGGAACCCGTTATATTTAAATTACAGAAAATCTGATGCCTCGTGTAATGCCTACAAATCATAGACAATCGAAGACTAGAGTAGCTGATACTGTGAAATCATTCGGAACTAATATAGAAATAAGCGGCTCAGATTGACTCCTAAGACTACTGAATGCTATTTCTGTGGATATAAGGCAGGGGCGCCATAGTAGAATGTAGAGATAAGCTGTTCATGAAAGAATAAGAATGGAGTTGTTACATAGGTCATTGAAACGTCTTCAGAAATACTGCTAAAACCCCCTTTTATCTCTTTCGCCTTTCTAAGAGGGCAATAGCATATCATTTATTACTCCGCACCGTGCCATTTAGAATATCTTGTACTTCGTGGTGATGGCCTTCCATGTATATTACGTTGTGAGGGGGACCGATTATGTAAATATCTTCGAGGAACTTTTTCCGGGACCACTGTGTTCTTGGAAGAGTCGAAAACGCAATAAATCGCCCAACTGAATTAAAACACGGTAGCTAAGTAGTCTGCAATTGGCTTCTTCAAGGCAGTTTCGGTAAAGTGTCGTGAATACTTGATTTGTTGGCGGTCGGTGGGAAAGGGAGCGTTTCAACGTCACGAGCTCGTCAAGTATTCATTGTCCGCCATCAATAAGTGATGGCAGCCGTAATTACAGGCAAGGAGGGACAGAAAAGGGGAGGGGGGAGAGGGAGAGGGGGGCAAGAGCCAGCATGCGCCCGTCCGTGCTGCCGCAGCCACCGCTCTACTGGAGGGTTGCTGTCGACACCTGTTACTTTCTGCTCCTTTACCCTGTCGCAAATGTGGAAAACGTGGATCCTTCTCATTTGACAAAATCCATACTATCTCACTTCAAGCTTATTGGTGTGGTCACTATGTAAAGAAGACTTTGGATAACTGGTTTCTGTTGGTGAATAACTATCTACGTGGAGAGAATCAGACAAATCCAAGCCCGTGCGGAGTGGCCGCGTGGTTTGAGGCTCCATGTCACAGACTGCGTGGCCGCTCCCGCCGGAGGTTCGAGTCCTCCCTCGGGCATGGGTGTGTGTGCTGTTCTTAGTTAAGTTAATGTAAGTAGTGTAGAAGTCTAGGGACCGATGACCTCAGCAGTTTGGTTCCTTAGGAATTAAAACATACTTGAACAAATCCAAATGTCTAAAGGCTTCATTTTTAAAATCTTAATAAAAACAACTTATTAGAAAACTGCATGAGATTTCACTTTTATAATAACGTTTATTACATACCGTACTAAATTTGTTAGAAATTATGTATGAAATTACACAGAAGCGACAGAAGTCATGGGACAGTGAAGAGCACATACACAGATGGCGGTAGCATCCTGTACGCGAGGTATAAAAGGGCAGCGCACTGGGGGAGCTGTCATTTGTACTCAGCTAATACACGTGAAAAGGTTTCCGACGTGATTATGGCCGCACGACGGGAATTAACAGACTTCGAACACGGAATGCCGGCCGTTCTAGGGGACTGATGACCTCTGAAGTTAAGTCTCATAGTGCTCAGAGCCATTTGAACCATTTCGAACGCGGAATAGTGATTGGAGCTTGACGCATTTCAGAAATTGATAGGGAATTCAGTATTCCGAGAACCACAGTGTCAAGAGTGTGCTGAGAATTCCAAATTCCAGGCACTACCTCTTACCACAGACAACGCAGTGGCCGACGGCCTTCACTTAACGACTGAAAACAGCGACATTTGCGTAGAGTTGTCACTGCCAAAAGACGAGCAACGCTGCGTGAAATAACCGCAGATATCCATGTGAGGCGTACGACGAACGTATCCGTCAAGACGGTGCAGCGAAATCTGGCGTTAATCGGCTATGGCAACAGACGCCCGACGCGAGTGCCTTTGCTAATAGCATGAAATCGCCTGCAGCACCTCTCCTGGGCTCATGACCGTATCGGTTGGACCCTAGACGGCTGGAAAACTGTGACCTGGTCAGATGAGTCTCAGTTTCAGTTGGTAAGAAATGATGGTAGGGTCAGCGTGTGGCGCAAGCCCCAGAAAGCTACGGTACCCAAGTTGTCAACAAGGCACAATGCAAGCTAGATGTGTTCGGTCACTTGGAGACGATTTGCAGTCATTCATGGATTTCATGTTCCCAAAAAACGATGGAATTTTTATGGATAACAATACACCATGTCACCGGGCCACAATTGTTCGTGATTAGTTTGAAGAACATTTTGGGCCGTTCAAGCGAATGATTTAGCTGCCCAGATCCCCCACTATGAATTCCAACGAACATTTATGGGACATGATAGAGAGGTCAATTGGTGCACAAAATCCTGCACCGACAACACTTTCGTAGTTGTGGATGGTTAGAGAGGCAACACGGCAGAATTTTTCTGTATGGGACTTCCAGTAACTTGTTGAGTCCATACACGTCGAGTTGCTGCACTACGCTGGGCAAACAGAGGTATGACGCGGTATCAGGAGGTATCCCACGACATTTGTCACCTCAGTGTATTGCTAACACTTAGTTTAGGAATCATGAATTAAGATTGTGCACATCGAAGAGACCAGAAAGAAGGTTTCGAATAGATTGTATAATGTTAAGACAGAGATTCCGAAACCATATTTTAATTTGAAATTCTTTTTACAGAGGCAGATGGAACTCTTGCCGTGATGTATTGGTTATGAAACACAGATTACAACTGAAGAAATTGCCTGAAGATAGGAAATTAAGGAGATGAGACCTGGATAAATTGAAAGAACCAGAGGCTGTTAAGTGTTTAAAAGTAAGCATAAGGCAACGATTGTCTGAAGCAGGCCAAAAGAATAGAACAGAAGACAAATGGGTTGCTTTGAGAGATGAAATAATGAAGACAGGAAAAGGACCAAATAGGCAGAAAGACAAGGCACATAACACAAAAAAAGTATTGAATGTAACTGACAATAGAAGAGAATATAAAAATGTAGCATACTAAAAAAAAATACGGTGTCTAAAAATGAGATTGACAGAAGCGCAAAATGGCTAAGCAGGAAAGGCTGTGAGACAAATGCAAGGCTTTAGAAGCACGCATGGTTAGGGAAAATGTAGACGCGACGTATAGGAAAATTAAGAGAGACCTTTGGAGAAAAGAAGAGCGGCTGTATTAATATCAAGAGTTCAGATACCAGGCCAGTACTAACCAGAGAAGGGAAAGCTGATAGCTGGAAGGAATATGTAGAAGGGCTGTACGAGGGAAACGAATTTGAAGACAATGTTACAGAAAAGGCAAAGGAAATAAATAAAGATTAAATATGCGGTACTGCAAGAAAAATTTGACAGAACACCGAAAGAACTACGTCGAAACAAAGCCCTTGGAGTAGAAGAGATTTCCATAGAATGACTAACAGCTTTGGGAGGTCCAGCCACAATAAAAACTATTCCACCTCGTGCGCAAGGCATATTAGGCAGGAGAAATACTCTCAGACTTTAGGAAGAATGTAATAATTCCAGTTCCAAAAAAAATCAGGCGCTAACAGGTGTGGACATAACTGAATCATCAGTGTAATAAGTCATGGTTGCAAATTACGGCCACGAATCACTCACATGTTAATGGAAGGATTGATAGAAGTGGACTCGGGTAAGATCTGATTTCAGTCCTGGAGAAATGTTGGAACATGCAAGGCAATACTAATCATATGACTTATACTTAGAAGATAGTTTGAAGAAAAGAAAATCTACATTTGTAGCACTTGTAGTTTGGGGAGAATTTTTGACACTGTTGACTGGACTTCACCTTCTGAAAAAATTCACAGTTCCAAAAAAGTCAGGTGGTAACAGGTTTGGAAATGACCGAATCTTCAATATAATAATTCATCGTTGAAAATCATAGACACGAATTATTCACACAGTAATGGGAAAACTGGTAGAAGCGGACATGGGTAAGATCAAATATGCAAGAAGTTCTGAAGAAAAGTCGGAACATGCAAGGCAATACTAACCATGTGAGTTATACTTAGAAGATAGGTTAAAAAAAGGAAAAATGTACGTTTACAGCGCTCGTAGGTTGGGGAAAAGTTTTGACAGTGTTGACTGGACTATTCTCTGTGAAATTCTGAAGGCAGCAGGAATAAAATACGGGGAGGGAATGATTATTCATAACTTGTAGAGAAACCAGGATGCTGTTATAAGAGTCGAAGGACATGAGGAGCTACTAAAAGCACATTGATACAACGCTTATGAAAACGCAAAAGTTGTATAGTACTGTGTGTATAAAGTGTCAAAAAAGGGTTGTAAAGGAATTTGTGTGTGAAAATCAACTACTGGCTACATGAAAAGTGTTTAAAATTCATATCGTCAAACTACTATTATATTCAAATACCGAGATATGTAAATAACAGGCAGAATACGCCTATATAGGACAAGTGTCTGGCGCAGTTGTTAGATCGGTTGCTGGTGCTACAATGGCAGCTTATCAAGATTTAAGTGAGTTTGAACGCAGTGTTATAGTCGGCTCACGAGCCATGGAATGCAATATCTCCGAAGTAGCGATGGGATTTTTACCATACCACCACTCCACGAGTGTACCGTGAATATCAGGAATCCAGTAAAACATTATATCTCCGCCCTCGCTGCGGCCGGAAAAAGATCCTGCAAGAATGGGTCCAACGACGACTGAAGAGAACCGTTCAACGTGACAGAAGCGCAGTCCTTCCGCAAATTGCTGCAGATTTCAATGCTGGGCTGTGAAAAAGTGTCAGCGTGCGAACCATTCAACGATATGCGCTTTCAGAGCCGAATGCCCACTCTTGTACTCTTGATAACTGCACTGCAAGAAGCTTTAGGCCTCGCGTGGACCCTTCAACACTGACATTGGACTGTTGATGACTGGAAACATATTGCCTGGTCGGACGAGTCTCGTTTCAAGTTGTGTCGGGTATGGAGACAGCCTCATGAATCCATGGACCCTGCGTGTCAGCAGGGGGCTTTCAAGCTAGTGGAGGCTCTGTAACTATATAGGGTCTGTGCAATTGGGGTTGTATGAGATGTTGGTACGTCTAGATACGACTCTGACCGACGACATGTATGTAAACATCCTGTCTGCTCATCTGTATCCATTCATGTCCATTGTGCATTCCGACGGACTTGGGCAATTCCAGAAGGACAATGCGACACGCCAAACGTCTATAATTGCTAGAAAGTGGATCCAGGAACATTCTTCTGAGTTTAAACACTTCCGCTGGCCACAAAACTCCCAATACACGAACATTACTTAGCATATCTGGGATACCTTGCAATGTGCTGTTCAGAAGAGATCTCCAGCGCCTCGTACTCTTACGGATTAATGGACAGCCCTGCAGGATTCATGGAGTCAGTTCCCTCCAGCACTACTTCAGACATTAGTCGAGTGCATGCTACGTCGTGTTGCGGCACTTCTGCGTGCTGTCATGAGCCCTACACGATATTAGGCAGGTGTACCAGTTTCTTTGGCTCTTCAGTGTATAATACTTCATATATAATTCAGCCTGGTATATCGTATCGGAGTTCTGAGTAGCTGAATTGATAACGCTTACCGACAGTTTCCCAGAGGAACATTTATTATTATTATAAGATTGTTCCCCTTTAGTAGAGCGATTGAACTTGAATTCATAATTTCATCTCCGGACGTTTTTCTTCTTTGCTTCCCAAAATCTCTTCATCCTCTCAGAATGCTCCTTCTTCCGTTCTTCTGTCCATTTTTTACCAAGCTGGCGCGATGTTCTTACCTCAAACTTCACATTTGCGATTTTATTCCGGCACTCAATGCGGTCTTCGAGATTTTTTATTTTGAACTCCTGCAGATCCCTCTGGACTTCTCTCAGCCATTCTGTGCCACATTTACTCTTTGTTATAATATTAAAAAGTTTCCTTGCTGTTCTGCAGCCTTCCATCCTGTAGATATGTGTATAAAATTTGGCTCGGCGTTTTCTGATTTCGCCTGTTGCTGTGCTGGTCTTTATACAGAGCTCGTTTTGTGGTCTCTTCATCCAAATGCCGTTTTTGTTGATAGCCTCGTAAATCTTTCTTGCCTGCTTTTCTATTTCCCTAATTTCTGAATGACCATCCATCACCATTGTTTCAGCTGCGTAGATTGCTTCTGGGAGAATCACTGTTCTATAGTGCCGTAATTTTGCGTCTATCGAAACGCACATGTTGTAATGCGTGCACGTTGGCTTGTAGGCCTTCTGGAACTTGTCGATTCTTTGTTCATTGGCGATTCGATTTAATCCTGAGGACTGTATAGTTTCTCCGAGGTATTTAAAATGGCAGACTTGTGCAATTTTACCATATTTTGTGATTAAAGGGGATTTATCTTCTGGCTGGCTTTCCATACACTTGGTTTTTTCATACGATATCTGTAGTCCGTTTTTTTGTGAAATTTCATGTAGTTTTTCCACTGCATGAATCGCTTCTGTTTTGTTATTGGTGATAATTGCAATGTCGCCAGCGAAAGCAAGACACTTGACTTTAATTCCGTTCTCTTTTTTGATACCAATTTGGACGTCCTTTACATGAGATTCCCATTCCCTGGTGATCTTTTCTGGAACAATGTTGAAAAGCATTGGGGATAGTCCGTCCCCCTGTCGGACTCCAGTTTTAATTTCGAAGGGTTCTGATATTTCGCCCATGAATTTCACTTTGGATGTTGTTCCTGTAAGTGTCTGTTCTGTGATTTTTCGTGTCTTTCGGTCGATCCCAAATTCTGCCATGGTTTTAAACAGGGTTTCACAGTCCACTGAATCGTATGCTTTCCTGAAGTCGATTAATGTAATTACTGTGTTTCTGCATTTCCTCATTTGTAATATCGTTTTTAAGCACCAGATCTGTTCCGCACTTGATCGTCCCTTTCTGAATCCGGCCTGGTATTCACCAATTACCACTGCTTGGTATTCTACCCTGTTTAAAAGTGTTTTGGAAAGGATTCTGTAAGCGACTGGGAGCAGGCAAATTCCTCTCTAGCTGTTTATGTCTGTCTTGTCGCCCTTTTTGTATAGCGGGTGAATTAGAGCGCATTTCCAGTCCTCTGATATTTGCTCTGTCATCCATATGTCTGATATTATATGATGTACTTTTCTGCATGAGTATAGCATCGTTTAGTTTCCAGAATTCAGCAATGATCCCATCTTCTTCTGGTGCTTTGTTATTTTTCAACTGTTTGACTATCTCCATAATTTCTTCGAGATCCGGGGCATGTGAGTCTGGGAGTGTGAATACTGGTGAAGAGAAGACAAGTTTGTCTTGGAGTGGTTCGCAGTTGAGGAGGGAACTGAAATATTGGGCTAAGATTTTGCAGTTATTTTTCGTGTTAGTTTCCAAAGACCCATCGGGTTTTTTGAAGCACAAGCTGAAAGTCTTGTAGAAATTTCTTGCATTATTTTTTATTAAATCTTGCTGGATTTCGCAGAGTCTGTTGTTGTCATATCCCCGTTTTTCTTTTCTAATTATTTTTGAGGTCAGTTCTTGAGTTTTAAGAACGTTCTCCCAGTTTTCTTCAGTTTTGTGACTGCTGAATTTTTACCACGCAGTTATTCGGTTGTCGACTGCCTGATCGCAGGTTGCGTTCCGCCAGCGATGTTCCCTGGTGCGAGGGGGTTGTCCTAATTTGATGGCTTCCTGAATTTTCTCTGTTAGTTTCTTCCATTCCGTTGACTTTTCCTGATTGATTTGCCTGATGATTTTTTCTTTGTTGAGATTTAGATATTCCGGATCTCGTTTGGAACTTTTGGGTGGCTGTTTTATCATTCTGTTGGGTTGCAATTTTGTTTTTATTTGGAGAAGATGATTATCTGATTGAAAGACACCTTTGCGGGTTCTGACGTTCAGAATTTCTTTTGTATTTTCCTTGGAAATAGCGACATGGTCAATTTGGTATTCACCTTGGGTGATCTCCATGTGGTTAATTTATGTGCAGGTTTTTGAAATTGGGTACTCATGATTTTAAGTTCGAAGTTTCTGCAGAAGTCGATTAGTATTTCACCATTCTTGTTGGTACGTTTGCGTTTGGTATGGGGAAATCGCGTAATAAGATTTTCACATGGTGTCTTGGTATTTCATTTGTTGTTTCTTCTAGTGTTTCCCAGAAATTGTCCACTGTTTCAGGGTCGATTTTATTGTAATGATTTATGGGGGCGTGCACATTGATAAAAGTGTAGGCTTTATTAGCTGATTTTACTGAAAGCAGGGAGACTCTTTCATTGGGAGACGCAAATTCAATAACTGAGTCGAGTATGGAAGTGTGTACGGCGAACCCGGTTCCGAAAAGTGGTAGTCTGTCTCTTACTTTTATGGAAGGTTTGCCCTTGTAGATCCTGTAATTCTCTGTGTTAAAGTGTCCTTCATCTATGAACCTTGTCTCTTGCAGAGCAGTGATTTTCAGGTCGAATTTTTCCATTGCGTTGGTCAGTTGCTTTAATTTGACTGTTTTAGTGAGGGTGTTCACATTAATGGTGCCAATAAAGTTTTTACGTTTCGTTTTGAGAGTGTGAATAGTTTCTGAGAAGCTCCGATTCTTCTCCGGATGGTGTCCCTGATCCCCCAAAATCCGATGATCAGGTGAAACCACTCTATCGACTAGTGCCTGGGGTAGTGACTCTGTGGTCGTCTTTTTCATCATGCGTTCAAGTTGAGTTTTGGTTTTTATGGTGATCTCTTTTGAGACCAAAGGTATGCGACTCGATTTTTGAGTTTGAGAAGATTTTAGTGCAGCCGCCTCAACTAGAGGAACAGACGCTGACCACTGGCCGCCAGATGCTGAACAGACACCATTGGGTTTGTGTTTTTTTGTTGGTTTTTGGTTCTCCCTGGGTATTTCATTTCCCCAGTACCACCTGTATCTTGGAAGTTTTCCCCTATCCGCCACCCGAGGAGGCGCCCGAAGGGGGCACATTGATTGTGATAATTAAAGTTATTAATTTTGCAATTTCTAATGGACTTTCTGTTTTCCATTGTGAGTATGTTTCAGTATAAGTGTCATATCGAGAAGCTGTTATCACTATAAGCTGGTGTACTTGCTGATTATGTGTGTTATCGGTAACCCGAGTGTTATACATATTATTTCGCAATGCTGCCCATGTTCAGGTCGGAAGCAATTATCCACCTCCAACGTCAAGTGCCTGTTGGATTTTCCATTACATCACTGCTGTTTTCCGCTACATCACTGCTGTTGTGTTATTTGGTACCTGCTGTCGACAGTCTGGCCGCTTTGCGATCTGAGTACTCCCTTCCAGCACGCAAAAATATTCATCAGCTTTAGCGCGTGCTTGGACGAGACGAGAGTCCCGCCAAAACACACTACCATCTGCCGAACTCGACTCTCATTTTCGCAGCAAGTCCTACACGGTTCATGCAGGTGGAAGTAAAATGTGCTTTATAGGCGAAGGATGAATCACACATAACCACAGACTGTGTCACTGAGGCGACAAAGTCATAGGATAGTGATACGCAAATATACAGATGGCGGTAGTATCGGGAACATAAGCTATATACGCGCAGTGCTTTGCTGGAGCTGGCAGTTGTACTCAGATGATTCACGTGAGAAGGAGTCCGATGTGATTATGGCCGCACGACTTGAATTAACAGGCTTCGGACGCGCAATGGTAGCTGGAGCTAGCCGAATAGAACATTTCATTTCGGAAATCGATAGGGAATTCAATATTTCGAGGTCCACAGTGTCAAGAGGTGTACGAGAATACCAAATTTCTGGGATTACTTCTTGCCAGGTGACCCTAGATCTCAATATGTGACATAAATTTGAGCTTGATACGTCTACCGTTCCTGAGAAAAAGGGTTCTCAACAGTTGGACAGACAAACAGGCAGAGAGACGAACAACAAAGCTATCCTATAAGGGTTCCATTTTTACAGACTGAGGCACAGAACCCTGAAAACAATCTGAGCTTGAACTCTGTCTTTAATGACCTCAACGTCGACGGAAGGTTAAACCCTAATCCTTCCTTCCTTCAGTTATTGTTTCTTTATATTACAACCAGCACAAATAAATGTATAGCGATATTCTTACCTTACTTTACAGAATAAATCTTGACAGTGTTTTTAGTGGAGATGTACAGGAAGATTCTTTTCTGCTTGCAACGTGTGTACCACTACGAGATGATATGCAACATTTTCTATATCGAATTACAGGTACCCGCTTCGGCTTACGCATGTCGGATTCACAGTCCTCACATTATTCCTCGATTTTAGCGTTACTCATAATACTTAACCATTTTATAGGAGACCTGCCTCAGAATGTCTAGCACAGTTTGCATTAGGGGAGACCGGGGGTAAACCGACGTACCAGGCGTTGCCGAACTAACGTTTTCTCAGCAGTAGTCAATTGGAGAGAGCGCTTGAGCACAGCGGACGGTGCCAGAAGTATGGTGCACAGGGGACGAGTTCATGTAACCAACGGTCTTATCATGACGCAAAAAATTATTTTTAGTTTATTTTGATCTTATTATTGGTTTATATTTAAACTGACGTAAGCATTTCAATACTTTTTGAAAGGTAATAACTATAATGTAGGTGGATAGTATGTTTTCTAGTGTTAGCTTTAGCATGCGTACAGTGACTTATCGAGGATTAGCAAAGCTAGTAAAGTCTTGTCTTAACCATGACGTCTTAGTGGGGTAATATCGACAGATGAATATGAGGCATTGTCTTCGCCATGTTCTAAACTTAAGAAAGAAAAAAGTTGTCTACACAAGCAAGCCCTATGCAATACCTAAGTTTTTTAGTAACTGCTCTGAGCTTATCGCCTGTAAAAGCAGTAAGTGGCACAATTTCTCTTAAGACAATTTCATTAGTATCGTTCTCATTACTACCATAAATATTTTTGAGAAATAATAGGCAGTCTCGGTAGCAAAATGTTTTTTTTTATGGTTTTAATATAAATAATAGACCATTTTGCAACCGAGACTGCCTATTCTTTCTTGAACGTCTCAAGAGGTTGCTGTACCATCAGCCGAAAGATGGAGTGGTGTGATTTTGAGAAGTAAAAGCCATGAACCATGGACCTTGCCGTTGGTGGGGAGGCTTGCATGCCTCAGCGATACAGATAGCCGTACCGTAGGTGCAACCACAACGGAGGGGTATCTGTTGAGAGGCCAGATAAAAACGCGTGGTTCGTGAAGAGGGGCAGCAGCCTTTTCAGTAGTTGCAGGGGCAACAGTCTGGATGATTGACTGATCTGCCCTTGTAACACTAACCAAAACGGCCTTGCTGTGCTGGTACTGCGAACGGCTGAAAGCAAGGGAAAACTACAGCCGTCATTCTTCCCGAGGGCATGCAGCTTTACTGTATGGTTAATGATGATGGCGTCCTCTTGGGTAAAATATTCCGGAGGTAAAATACTCCCCCATTCGGATCTCCGGACGGGGACTACTCAAGAGGATGTCGTTATCAGGACAAAGAAAACTGGCGTTCTACGGATCGGAGCGTGGAATGTCAGATCACTTAATCGGGCAGGTAGGTTAGAAAATTTAAAAAGAGAAATGGATAGGTTAAAGTTAGATATAGTGGGAATTAGTGAAGTTCGGTGGCAGGAGGAACAAGACTTTTGGTCAGGCGAATACAGGGTTGTACATACAAAGTCAAATAGGGGTAATGCAGGAGTAGGTTTAATAATGAATAAAAAATAGGAATGCGGGTAAGCTACTACAAACAGCATAGTGAACGCATTATTGTGGCCAAGATAGACACGAAGCCCACGCCTACTACAGTAGTACAAGTTTATATGCCAACTAGCTCTGCAGATGACGAAGAAATTGAAGAAATGTATGATGAAATAAAAGAAATTACTCAGATAGTGAAGGGAGACGAAAATTTAATAGTCATGGGTGACTGGAATTCGGTAGTAGGAAAAGGGAGAGAAGGAAACGTAGTAGGTGAATATGGATTGGGGGTAAGAAATGAAAGAGGAAGCCGCCTGGTAGAATTTTGCACAGAGCACAACTTAATCATAGCTAACACTTGGTTCAAGAATCATAAAATAAGGTTGTATACATGGAAGAAGCCTGGAGATACTGACAGATTTCAGATAGATTATATAATGGTAAGACATAGATTTAGGAACCAGGCTTTAAATTGTAAGACATTTCCAGGGGCAGATGTGGACTCTGACCACAATCTATTGGTTATGAATTGTAGATTAAAACTGAAGAAACTGCAAAAAGTTGGGAATTTAAGGAGATGGGACCTGGATAAACTGACTAAACCAGAGGTTGTACAGAGTTTCAGGGAGAGCGTAAGGGAAAAAAGGAATGGGGGAGAGAAATACAGTAGAAAAGAACAGGTAGCTTTGAGGGAAGAAGTAGTGAAGGCAGCAGAGGATCAAGTAGGTAAAAAGACGAGAGCTAGTAGAAATCCTTCGGTAACAGAAGAAATATTGAATTTAATTGATGAAAGGAGAAAATATAAAAATGCAGTAAATGAAGCAGGCAAAAAGGAATACAAACGTCTCAAAAATGAGATCGACAGGAAGTGCAAAATGGCTAAGCAGGGATGGCTAGAGGATAAATGTAAGGATGTAGAGGCTTATCTCACTAGGGGTAAGATAGACACTGCCTACAGGAAAATTAAAGAGACCTTTGGAGAAAAGAGAACCACTTGTATGAATATCAAGAGCTCAGATGGAAACCCAGTTCTAAGCAAAGAAGGGAAAGCAGAAAGGTGGAAGGAGTATATAGAGGGTCTATACAAGGGCGATGTAGTTGAGGACAATATTGTGGAAATGGAAGAGGATGTAGATGAAGATGAAATGGGAGATATGATACTGCGTGAAGAGTTTGACAGAGCACTGAAAGACCTGAGTCGAAACAAGGCCCCGGGAGGTGACAACATTCCATTAGAACTACTGACGGCCTTGGGAGAGCCAGTCCTGTCAAAACTCTACCATCTGGTGAGCAAGATGTATGAGACAGGCGAAATACCCTCAGACTTCAAGAAGATTATAATAATTCCAATCCCAAAGAAAGCAGGTGTTGACAGATGTGAAAATTACCGAACTATCAGTTTAACAAGTCACGGCTGCAAAATTCTAACGCGAATTCTTTACAGACGTATGGAAAAACTAGTAGAAGCCGACCTTGGGGAAGATCAGTTTGGATTCCGTAGAAATATTGGAACGCGGGAGGCAATACTGACCCTACGGCTTATCTTAGAAGCTAGATTAAGGAAAGGCAAACCTACGTTTCTAGCATTTGTAGACTTAGAGAAAGCTTTTGACAATGTTAAGTGGAATACTCTCTTTCAAATTCTGAAGGTGGCAGGGGTAAAATATAGGGAGCGAAAGGCTATTTACAATTAGTATAGAAACCAAATGGCAGTTATAAGAGTTGAGGGGCATGAAAGGGAAGCAGTGGTTGGGAAGGTAGTGAGACAGGGTTGTAGCCTCTCCCCGATGTTATTCAATCTGTATATTGAGCAAGCAGTGAAGGAAACAAAAGAAAAATTCGGAGTAGGTATTAAAATCCATGGAGAAGAAATAAAAACTTTGAGGTTCGCCGATGACATTGTAATTCTGTCAGAGACAGCAAAGGACTTGGAAGAGCAGTTGACGGAATGGATAGTGTCTTGAAGAGAGGATATGAGATGAACTTCAACAAAAGCAAAACGAGGATGATGGAATGTAGTCGAATTAAGTCGGGTGATGTTAAGGGTATTAGATTAAGAAATGAGACACTTAAAGTAGTAAAGGAGTTTTGCTGTTTGGGGAGCAAAATAACTGATGATGGTCGAAGTAGAGAGGATATAAAATGTAGACTGGCAATGGGAAGGAAAGCGTTTCTGAAGAAGAGAAATTTGTTAACATCGAGTATTGATTTAAGTGTTAGGAAGTCGTTTTTGAAAGTATTTGTAAGGAGTGTTGCCATGTATGGAAGTGAAACATGGACGATAAATAGTTTAGACAAGAAGAGAATAGAAGCTTTCAAAAGTTGGTGCTACAGAAGAATGCTGAAGTTTAGATGGGTAGATCACATAACTAATGAGGAGGTGTTGAATAGAATTGGGGAGAAGAGAAGTTTGTGGCACAACTTGACTAGAAGAAGGGATCGTTTGGTAGGACATGTTCTGAGGCATCAAGGGATCACCAATTTAGTATTGGAGGGCAGCGTGGAGGGTAAAAATCGTAGAGGGAGACCAAGAGATGAATACACCAAGCAGATTCAGAAGGATGTAGGTTGCAGTAGGTACTGGGAGATGAAGAAGCTTGCACAGGATAGAGTAGCATGGAGAACTGCATCAAACCAGTCTCAGGACTGAAGACCACAACAACACAACAACAACAACAACAACAACATTTAGCAAAAGTGCTACTTGGTAAGCCCGAGGCAGAAGAGTCAAGGTCTGCAGTAGAACACTGCTTTTCTAAATCCATCTCTCCATCCTGCAGCAAAATATCGCAAGCGATTTTAAGGCAGAAAATACAGTGGTAGCTACCATTTAAGGGTGAATGAAGTTTAAATGGATACTTGCGTTGACAATATTGTTAACATTGGAACGTAAAACTCAGACTATTGATACAAACGTATTAATACTAGCAAACATTCCCTTTAGTTATAATTTTCTTAAGATGGTGGAAAAAGCGCAGTTTATTTTTTCGAAATATTGTATAGATAGTGACTTTTCCCAGTTTTTTAGGCCAAGTGTTCAAAATTTTATCAAGTTACGAATAATATTAGATTCTTTTATAACAAACAAACAAACACACAAATTCTTCTTTATACGCTGTTTTATCAAAAATATCAGCGTCACTGCTTTGTATGAATGTGCCTGAGAGGTCGCAAGTTAGAATCCTGCCTCGGGCATAGATGTGCGTGATGTCCTTAGGTTAGTTACGTTTAAGTAGTTCTAAGTTCTAGGGGACTGATGACCTCAGAAGTTAAGTCCCATAGTGCTCTGAGCCATTTGAACCAATGTGCCTCAGAGTAGCTAGGTGCTACATTGTTAATTTTCATTAATTGTACATCATGATCAGATAGTCCATTAGCGATCTGGTACACGTTGTTTCAGCCTGTACAATGTTTATAAAGTGTTATAAGTGTCCTGTTGTCTTACTGCGTACGAGTTGGAAAATTAACTACTGACATCAGGTTGAGAGGCCCAGAAATAACGATACCGGTTTATCATTCTTGTTAGGATCTTGTAACGAATGTTTCTTCTTGTCTGACAGGTAGCTCAATAATGTATCTATATAAAAAAAATTAAAAACAAAACAAACGAGCTACTCGCCAGGCCGCGAAAGTCCAGGGGTGTTTGTGTTTCTCATAAATAGCTGAAAGTTTGCTAAAGGGGCCCTGTAGACTTTTGTAATTACAAAGGAAGTATTCAGCAGTAACAGCTCACAAGCACATGCTCGCAGGTTCTGATCTGCAGAAAAACTGCTTTTCTCAATATTTTTGACTTTATGTGCAACTCATTTTTCCATGTTAACTTTACACGAAAATGATGCTATCATATAATTAGTCCCTCATCAACAATAAGGGACTGTGGGTCCGCCTTTATGCAGAACACTTTTGTTATTTTAGTTTCAGCGACAAATATTGCCATCATCAGTGGGTTCTTTGATTCTAAAATATGCAAAAATAGCATACTTATAAAACATTATTATACAGCTCACAAGCACATGCTCATAGGTTTTGATCTACACAAAAACTGTTTGTCTCAATATTTTGACTTAATGACCAACTTTAACGTATGCTGTACACGAAAATGATACTTGTACTGTTTTGTTCCAAGTATTGTTTTTGCGAAAAATTTCGTAATACGTTACGTACTATACGTCACAACATGTTTTTGCAATAGTTGCCGCTGTTTGCGGCATCCTGCGTATTTTCTGCGTTCTTTTCTTTTTTTTGCCTTTTCCTCGGCACACGTCATGTCATCTGCAATTGTATGAATGACGTATGTAAATAAGGTATTATGAAATTATTCACAGAAACAATGTTTGGAACAAAAGAGTACACATATAGCAGTGTTTTACAACGTTTTATAAGTATGCTATTTTGCATGTTTCAGAATCAAAGAATCCACTGATGATGGCGATATTTGTCGCTGAAACTAGTTTGGTGGCAATAAGTAAGTAAATAAATAACAAAAGTGTTTTCCATCAAGGCAGACCCAAAATCCCACATTGTTATTTGTCTGTGGACACGGGCCAATGGAAGAGTTTCAAGAGTGATTATTGTTAATCCATGATATTCAGCATCTCTATCCCTTTGGTTATGTGGTAATGAGAGGCGCACAGAGTATCTACGGTGTCAGAGTTTTACTCATCTTCTGGACATACAAGAAACTAATCTATCTTGTTGTTCTGATGAAACAAACTAATTTTACTCTTCTGGAACTAATCTATCTTGTTGTTCTGATGAAACAAACTAATTTTACTCTTCTGGAAACTGTCACATCTATAGTGGTCCTGTTTTGTTCTAGCTTCTTTCAAAATTGTCTATGTATAACCTAATGTAACCTAAAACATGACATCGAAAAGGTACAAAGAAGGGCAGCCAGCTTCTTTCGCATTATCGCGAAACAGGGGAGAGATTGTCACGGATATGACAAACGAGTCAGGGCGCCAGTAATTAAAATAAAGCCGTTTTTCGTTGCGGCGAAGTCTTTTTACGAAATTTCAATCACCAAATCTTTCTGCGAATGCCAAAATATTTTTTTTACTCCTAGCTACATAGGGAGAAATGACCAACGTAACAAAATACGAGAAATCAGAGTTCGCGGGTAAAGAGTTAGGTGTTTGCTGTGTTCTCCAGAAGGTACACATTAATGTGACCACCGTCTATGTTTGACGTCAACGTGTAGTAAGCAGTCAGAGACGGCAGGTGGCAGCCCTAGCAATGGAGAGTGTGTAAAGCGTGTCGGTCGAGGGGGAGCGGGGGGGGGGGGGGAGGCGCAAAATAGTGCAGTCTACAGGGTGTTACAAAAAGGTACGGCCAAACTTTCAGGAAACATTCCTCACACACAAAGAAAGAAAATATGTTATGTGGACATGTGTCCGGAAACGCTTACTTTCCATGTTAGAGCTCATTTTATTACTTCTCTTCAAATCACATTAATCATGGAATGGAAACACACAGCAACAGAACGTACCAGCGTGACTTCAAACACTTTGTTACAGGAAATGTTCAAAATGTCTTCCGTTAGCGAGGATACATGCATCCACCCTCCGTCGCATGGAATCCCTGATGCGCTGATGCAGCCCTGGAGAATGGCGTATTGTATCACAGCCGTCCACAATACGAGCACGAAGAGTCTCTACATTTGGTACCGGGGTTGCGTAGACAAGAGCTTTCAAATGCCCCCATAAATGGAAGTCAAGAGGGTTGAGGTCAGGAGAGCGTGGAGGCCATGGAATTGGTCCGCCTCTACCAATCCATCGGTCACCGAATCTGTTGTTGAGAAGCATACGAACACTTCGACTGAAATGTGCAGGAGCTCCATCGTGCATGAACCACATGTTGTGTCGTACTTGTAAAGGCACATGTTCTAGCAGCACAGGTAGAGTATCCCGTATGAAATCATGATAACGTGCTCCATTGAGCGTAGGTGGAAGACGTTCACAGAAAATCTGTGTTGATGACGTGATTGCACAATTGCGTGCGGATTCTCGTCAGCCCACACATGTTGATTGTGAAAATTTACAATTTGATCACGTTGGAGTGAAGCCTCATCCGTAAAGAGAACATTTCCACTGAAATGAGGATTGACACATTGTTGGATGAACCATTCGCAGAAGTGTACCCGTGGAGGCCAATCAGCTGCTGATAGTGCATGCACACGCTGTACATGGTACGGAAACAACTGGTTCTCCCGTAGCACTCTCCATACAGTGACGTGGTCAACGTTACCTTGTACAGCAGCAATTTCTCTGACGCTGACATTAGGGTTATCGTCAACTGCACGAAGAATTGCCTCGTCCATTGCCTCGTCGTTCTAGGTCTTCCCCAGTCGCGAGTCGTAGGCTGGAATGTTCCGTGCTCCCTAAGACGCCGATCAATTGCTTCGAACGTCTTCCTGTCGGGACACCTTCGTTCTGGAAATCTGTCGCGATACAAACGTACCGCGCCACGGCTATTGCCCCGTGCTAATCCATACATCAAATGGGCATCTGCCAACTCCGCATTTGTAAACATTGCACTGACCGTAAAACCACGTTCGTGATAAACACTAACCTATTGATGCTACGTACTGATGTGCTTGATGCTAGTACTGTAGAGAAATGAGTCGCATGTCAACACAGGCACCGAAATCAACATTACCTTCCTTCAATTGGGCCAACTGGCGGTGAATCGAGGAAGTACAGTACATACCGACGAAACTACAATGAGCTCTAACATGGAAATTAAGTGTTTCCGGACACATGTCCACACAACATCTTTTCTTTATTTGTGTGTGAGGAATGTTTCCTAAAAGTTTGGCCGTACCTTTTTGTAACACCCTGTATGTCGTGATGCGGAAACCAAGTGATTTATCTGACGCCAAAAGGCCCTGATCAGAGGCTTTCTGGCGAAGAGTGGGAACATTTCAGAAACTACTAAGGCTTTAGTGTTCGCTTGCCGCCGTGGTTAAAGTATACTGTGTGTGGAAAAATGGTGCTATCCAAAACTGTCTCGGAGACAACAGCGGTACACGACGGGGTATAAATGACAGGATTGAATTCGAAGGCTGTGGAGATGTGTACGGGTAAATAAACGTGCAACCGCTGAGCAACTGACCGCCCAGATAAAATAAGGGGCTACCAACAGAGTCTCCTCAACGACCATTCAGCGAACGTTGGTGCGTATGGAGCTCCGCAGCAGGTGCCTGGTCCATGCACCCGTGCTACCTACCGTTCATTGGCGACGAAGCCTGGAATTTGCACGACAATACTGCAGCCGGAGGTCCACTGAGTGTCGACAGGTGGCCTTTTCAGATGACAGACGGCCGTTGGTGTGTAGGACATGAAACGTCTGAATGCAAACACTCTGCAATAATCTTTGGAAGGGATCAGGCCGGAGGAGGAAGCCTTGCGTTCGGGGAATGTTCTTCCCTGGGCGATTTCATCACACTGGACGGTCCCATGGATGAACAAAGTATGCATCTATCCTTCGGGATCATGTCCACCCCTACATGCAGTTTACTTTTCCTCGGCACGATGGCATCTACCGGCAGGACAATGCAACGTGTCACACGGCTCACAGTGTACCTACGTGGTTCGGAGAGCACAGAGATGAGTTTATCGTACTCCCCTGGCCACCAAACTACCCGGATTTAAACCGAATCGAGAATGTGTGGGACCAACTCGATCGGACTGTTCGCACCGTGGACTCTCAACAGAGAAACCTAGCACGGCTGGCCACAGCGCTGGAATCTGCACGGCTCCACATGCCTGTCAGTACCTTTCAGAACTTCACTGACTCTCTTTCTGAACGTCCGTGCTGCAAAAGGTGGCTAGTCAGGTTTTTGACAGATGGTCACATTAAAAATGTAAATGTCGTGTGACCGTTCGCCAAGTGCAAGTCTTTCGATTTGACACCACTTCGGTGACTTGCGCGTTGATGGGGATGAAATGATGATGATTAAGACAACACAGCACTCATTCCCTGCACGGAGAAAATCTCCGACCCAGCCGGGAATCGAACCTGGGCCCTTAGGATTGACATTCTGTCACGCTGACCACTTTTCTTTTTTTCTTTTTTCTTAAAAAATCTCATTTCGTTCGCTTTATGTGCTTGGGGCGGACGTCGTAAGACATCCGTTTGAGTTCATTGTTGATCGATTAACTAAGTTTTTTTTTTATTTTTATTTTTTTTTAATTACAGAGCTACTGTGCCGGCAGTCCACTCAGCTACCGGTGGCATACATGGTCACATTAATGTGCCTGTACAATGTGGCAGAGCAGCGAGCTCCCTGGCACCCAGCTAATCTCCAAGAGCGGCCGCTAAAGGCAAGGACTATTTTATGCTTCCGCCGTAGGTCATTCAAGTAATTTTCAAGAGGACATCCCTCCGGCAAACACGGATATAAGCGAACACACAGCTGTTCTCAGTCAGTATCAGCGACAATATCCGGAGAACATACAAATTATCAACAGCGTCGCGATCGAATCTACAGTCCTCACAAAGGAAGGCCAAAGTGGACATTCTGCAAGAGATTGTAGTTATCGTTCTCCACATTCAAGCATTTGTAACATACGTTTTATTAAATTATTGCAAAATGTTGCTAATCTGTGTTGCCATCATTTTACACCTGACCCTATTTTTCCCTGTGACGAGGCTGTGTAGCTGGTGCATGCAAGAACGCCACCTGATAACAGGAATGACTTTCGGTGTGTGGGGTTCTCTTCCTGCTACATTCTTATATTTGACAACACGTATACTTGGTGAATACAACCGTGTTCATTTCACCTGCGTGTTATTCGAGAGTGGAACGGTCGAGGAATAGCTTGAAGGTGGTTATATGAACCCTACGCCAAAAACTCAAGTGTCGATTGCAGAGTAATCATCTGGATGTTGATAAAAAGACCGATACATTGACTACACCATGAACTTTTCTTTTTCCTAAATGCGACACACTTCCGTTGAAGCCGGCCGCTGTGGCCGAGCGGTTCTATGTGGTTCACTCTGCTACAGTCGCAGGTTCGAATCCTGCCTCGGGCATCGATGTGTGTGATGTCCTTAGGTTAGTTAGGTTTAAGTAGATCTAAGTCTAGGGGACTGATGACCTCAGATGTTATGTCCCATAGTGCTTACAGCCATTTGAACCTCTGTTGAGCACATGGTTGAAGTAAGGAAAGTGTTGTTCCATGTAGGCGTCCATTTTGTGCCTTCAAAGAGAAGGCAGTAGGTGGCAAACACTGAGGTATGTTTCCACTTGATAATTCGTTCGCTCGCTCGTGTATAGGCGTGAAAGCACGGACGTACGTTTTACCTTGGCCAGGCAACTGTAACACTCCCCACTTGGTGCGTATTTATCTTTCTCCCTGTCCGCACGGCTCTCCCTCCTGCATGGCGCTCTTAATTTTGGAGCCGGCCATTACGGAACATGATTTGCGAGTCGGGCGCACCCGACCTTGTCACCGTGGCGCCAGATGGCAGCACCTGCAGAAGCACTGCACTTCCGGTGGCCGCGCAATATTTCAGCGCTTCGCTCGGCGCACCTGATTGACGGGCGGCTGCGTGTCGCGTCGGCTGATGACGCGCAGGGGAGCACGGCAACGTGCACTCAGCTCCACTCCACTCCACTCCACTCCACACTACTCGACAAGTCGACTCGTGTCAGGCAGCGACCCCGCGCGTGCGTGCGCCAGACCGCCGGCCGTGATTCACGGCTGTCTGCTGCCACACTGACCGTGCGTGGACGCCGGCTGCGGCACTCTGCCTACCACATGTAGAGTGGAAGCGTCAGCTGTTCCAAGTACCATGAGTTCTTACTAGTGATACGCTAAAATAACACGAAAACAAAAGATAGGCAGTAAATTTGGCATTAAATTTGCAGGTGGAAAAATGGCACTCAAAAGGGTAATGAGGGTGCTCAACAAAGAGAACTTGCTGGGTATTCAAATCGGCAATGAAAATATTACCCATCTAGAGGGGGGGGGGGGGGTGACAGTCTCCTAATAGCATGCACACAAGAATTATTCAGACCCTGATATTAGTGACATCGAGCTTTGGGCTACAAATTAGCACTGAAAAAACTGGTACATGACCGTTGGAAGAAAGCTCCACAATTCCCTAGATCTGACACTGAACTGTACTAGGTATAAACATGTGAAAGAATTCTAATATCTTGCATCAGTTTTTACTGTAGTAACATCAACTGAAGCACAGATTAACGCAAGATTGTTGTGTGATAAAAGTGTCTCACACACACTCGTCTCAAATAGCTGTCAAAAATTCTTACACTAAAATAGAAGAGTGGTAAATGTCAATATATTCAAAAGAGGCAAGACCATGGCTGATGTATACTATGCCACACTTTATCTAAAAAGACCAGCTATGTTTATAAATTGCAAAACAGAAGTACCATTTCACGGTGTTTCCAACAACTGATGTCAAGAATGGAGTTACGTAAGAAACAGAACTCAGTGCTGTGAGACTTTTCCTGAATCCCATTTTTTTAATCTCATGTAAAATTTTTAAAACATATGAGAAATGGTTTTGTTGACTAAAGTCCTATAGTTTACGTATTGCTACTGTATTTCTGTACTTGGGTTATCGCAAATGAAAAAAAATGGCTGAAATGGCTCTGAGCACTATGGGACTTAACATCTACGGTCATCAGTCTCCTAGAACTTACAACTACTTAAACCTAACTAACCTAAGGACAGCACACAACACCCAGTCATCACGAGGCAGAGAAAATCCCTGACCCCGCCGGGAATCGAACCCGGGCGCGGGAAGCGAGAACGCTACCGCACGACCACGAGCTGCGGACTCGCAAGTGAAACATAGTGCCTCTGCATAATGGTACTTCAAACATGAGCTTCCTTACTGGCACTTAAAGCAGTCAATTCCCTGGTGTGGTAAGTAGAATATTTTTAATAAATTGTTTATTTTCTATTTTTTCACCTCATTTTTTGTGGTGATGAGATGAGCAGCGTAATTTTGTGCTATCAGAGTACCTTCCTAATTCTCTGGATGCAGATGAGTTCTACACAACAAGTGCTATATTGTTTCTTGATTATCCTGAGAAATGTGAGATTTGGCACTTAGAACGTTTGAAATTTCCACTCTTCATAAGAGCTCAGTCACACGACTCGTCTAAGGAATTGCTAAATGTAGTCAGTTCTCGATAATTTAAATTCAAGAAACGTAACAAAAAGTGCAAATGACTTGTGCAAAGGGAAACAGATAACAACAGTTAGAACTGAAATTAAAATATAGTTGATTTTTTACCTATTTAAATAATTTTCTTGATTTTAACATTTCAGACGATAATCACATAATAATTTTCCGAGAATACGTAAACAACTTGTTTCCTTCATTTCTCTATGCTGAACAGTCATCAACGCTCGCATTTTCTCCACAAATCTTCTTAAAAACCAAATTATGTCCTTTTCCACAATTAGTGGGCCAGCCCTTAATAACGACGTTCCCTTCAATGCCCGGACTAACCAGCGAGTGACAGCCTTTTTCTAAGCACCTAATTTCCGACAGGTAAGTTTTGTCCTCCAAGATGCTGAAACTCACTTCAGTGGATTCTCTTCCTCTCTTCTTATCGTATCATTTCAGAAATCTTATATTCTTCTTCAGGAATTTCAACAGTGCGTGTGACGGAATCCTGAAAGCTTTTGCTGTAGCCTTTTTTTCCACTTCACATTCCACTGCCTCAGTAATCAGCTTCTTTTCCATCACAGTGAAACATTTTTTTCTTAATCAGTGTAAACAGCTGAAAGCAACCAGTTTTATTAACCAAACGTCCCACTATCAGAAGTAGGAAAGATAGCATAATCTGCTGAGTGTGCAAAGATTAATCAAAATGATTTTGTTCTTGTTAGCTGGATCAAACGATGTAAATAAAAATGAAATTAAGGAGGCCACATAGAATCTGAAAAGATACCTGATTCACCTTACCCATACAAACGTAATAGTTTGCAATTTACCACACAGGCACGACCTACCTCAATGGTCCTGTGTTAATAGTGAAATCACAGTGGCAAATAAACAATATACTAGCATTTGCAAACGTTTCAGAAATGCGCAAATTATTGACATAAACAATATTGGTCGTAGATTTTATAGAGAACATGGGCTACATCTAAACAAGTTGGGAAAGCAGGTAGTAGCCAATCAAATAGCTAATACTGTTTCAGAAAAACAGAATAAAACATCCATCTGATAAGAAACTGGCACTTAATTGGTACAACCCAGCTAATCAGTATAGTGCTACACCAACTGCTGAAACATAATCATATCAAAATTTAGTAGCAGCAGAAGCACCATCTTCAACAACGATGGCAGCAACACCACCTTCAAAAACGATAGCAGCAAGGCCAGCTGCAGCACCTCTAACAACAGCAATAGCAGAAGTTCAACCACCAGATGAAACAGAAACGCCAACAGCAACAACTGTAGTACCAATATCAGTGACAATAGCAGCTACAACAGTATCAACAGTAGCTCCAGCAACAGCAATATTAGAATATACATCAGCAGAATCAACATCAGTGACAGTGTCTACAATATGAAGCAGTGAAAAAGAAAATGTGACCACCTTACCAACCAGATGGAAAACAGTGCCTTCCATTCATCTGAGTGATTTTTTAGTTGAAAGCAGAAGAAAAACAAAAAGAAGAAGTTGCCTAAGGTAAGTGATGCGTCAGAAATGAGGAAGACTTGTCGAACTCACAGACAGTCAGTGCCAACCGTCAATGAATATTGGCTACTCTTTTTGTATATTAATATCCAATCAATGAAAAATAAGCTCTTGGAACTGCAATATTGGCTGGAAAAACTTAATTGCACTGTGCTTTTGGTAAATGAACATTGGCTATCTCATACAGAAATGGAGTTGAGAGCACCTAATGGTTACAAACTAGCTACAGGGTACTGTAGAACTAACATGAAGCATGGTGGTGTCGCCTATATATTTGTAAGAGACTGAATTTATTATATGAAGCTATAGATATAAGTAGTTTCTGCACTGAAACATATTTTGAAGCAGCAGCTGTATTGTTCCCAAATATTGGTATATTAGTGGTAACTGTGTATTGCACCCCTAATCAAAATGAGGGTCTGTTTGTACAGAGTCTTGAAAAACTCATAGTATTCCACCTTTAGAAGAAAAAGGGCAGAGTTTTGATATTTGGTGGTACAAATATAGACATTAGAATTAAAATTAAAACTGTAAACTATCTACTTAACACATTAAGAGCACTTAACTTTTACTGCATAACTATACACCCACGAGACAGAATGCATGTCTCGACATCTTAATCAGTAATTTTCAAATAAATGAAAGTCATAGCAACATAATTAAATTAGACATTTCAGATCATAATGGGCTTTCGCTTAAACTTCCACTACATAGTAAAATAGGAAGCTATTCAGATAAGCCAGGTAGAGCAATAAGAAGAGTAAATGAAAAAAGCTCTTCTATTTAAAATCCAGGTTAAAACAGATAGACTTGGATGAAGTAATCACAGAAGCTATGAAAGTTAATGGGTTGGCCATTAATTTTCTAGATGTACTAGTTAAAATATTCGAAGAAACCTGCCCTAAACAGTACCAAAGAACCCACAAGAATAACACCCATCACAAAAACCAAAAGAATGAAAGAATGGTATACACTACAATTAATCAATTTAAGAACAATTATGCTCATGTATCATGACAGGTCTCACCATAATGAAGCAGATAAAAATATGTACAAACTAGACAGAAAACACTATAGGTCTGAAATCAAGACAGCAATATGCAAAGCCAATGACACATTCATACTCAATTTCACAAATAAATGCAAATCAGCATTGAAAGTCCTTAAAACAGAAATAAACTGCCAAAAGAAAGAAAACAGTTTACAAATTCCTCCACATATTAAATACACATTTTGCCAATCCTGTCTTTGACATTAAGATAGGGGAAGATGTGAGAAAGGCAGAAGCACCACTACCTACAACACACAGAATGCTGAGTGATAAATTTGAATGGGCATTTGTAACTCATACACATGTCAGTGAATCAATAGCCAAGCTCATTAACTCCAGAGCTGAAGACTACTATGGTTTATCTAATTATGTTGTAAAAATATGAGAGAAGAAATAATAATCCCCTTAACAAGGGTAATAAATAAGATATTAAATGAAGGTGTTTACTCAAATTGTTTAAAAATATCTGTTATCATACATGTGTATAAGGAAGGTGACATGACAGTTACTGACCCCTCTCGCTAGTTCCTATAATTTCAAAAATAATAGAGTACTGTATCCACAAGCAAATGATCCAGTATAAACAGCTATGTTCCACACAGTATGGGTTCAGAACTGGTCTCTCGACTGTGAAGGCAGCAGAGATCATTGTCACTACAGTATACAGCTCCTTTGAGAATAAATCCATAATTAATGTGTGACTGTTGAACCTTAAGAAAGTATTCAATACTGTATCCCACAATATTATTATAAGAAAGCTACAGTATTATGGAATACGGGAGAGTGCTCTCCAACTATTCCAATCTTACTTATGCTTAGAAAGCAAACAGTGGCTATAAATGAAAAAAGATCCAGATTCTCGCCAGTTACCAAAGGAGTAGCACAGGGTTTCGTAATTGGACCTTTTCTTTTTGTAGTCTACATAAATGATTTGTCTTCTTCATTACCTTGTGACACAACACTGTATGCAGACGATACAATACTAATTACTCAGTGAAACAACTTGGATGAATTACAGAATAATGTAACAATAGCAATGGACAGATGCACCAGCTGGTTTCCGGCAAATTCATTACAGTTACATAATTATAAGAGAAAAAATATTGTATTTAATTTGAATGCCCCCAAATATGAAAACAAATCTGTAAAACTACTAGGATTCCATATCGACAAAAAACTTAACTGGGAAACTCACACAGGCATGCTACGCAAAAAACTTTAACATGTAATCTTCTTGTTACATAAACTGAGAGGCTCTGTTAGTAGAACACTCCTACTATATGCATACTTTGCTTTCTTCCACTCTCATCTCGCTTATGGGATTATACTATGGGAAAACTGCCCAATTTCAAAGACAGTGTTTAAAAGGCAAAAAAAGCAATCAGATGCCTTGTAGGACTATCACCCAGGGACTCATGCAGGCAGCATTTTAAAGAATTAAATATAATGAGAGTCCCTGGCTTGTATATTTATAGTTGCCTGATATATGCCAAAGAAAATTTAAATAACTTTGACCTTAGGATGGCAATGCATTCACATAATGGACGTACAATTTACATCCCATTTGACAGACTATCAAAGACAAGCCTGTCTTCACTAATTGTACCTCTAGGTTTCATTTCGGGAGGGAAAACATGTAAATAAACGTATCTTTATGTTGAAAGTCATATTTGTTAATTTTTATGGATATTTTCACAGTTTGGTCATTTCAGAAATATATGAGGCGCCGAGTTAGGTTGGACACCCTGTGTAAAGCGGTTAACGTATTATTACTATGTTTCATTGTCAGTATGAGTAGGGTGGGGGGGGGGCGGGTGCGTGTCAAATTCTATGATGGAGGCTGCTGATAAAAACAGAGATGATTCTGTTGTAAATGTTGTAATTTAGGATGGACTCAAGTTGTTTTATTTGGTGTTTGTATATTTGTAGTGTTTCAAGCATGTCTAATTTTTGTCTTTAGATTAAATGTGCGGAATGATGATACCTTGTGTTATTACCATGGTGTTCAGTTTCATGCAGTGGTTGCTGCTGATGTGTGGTATGTGTATACTTTGTTTCTTAGTGCTGTCATGTATTCCTTGAGTCTTATCTCAGATGATCTTCCTGTTTGACACATGTAACAAAAATGAAAGCCCAAATATTCAATTTTGAGTACACTCACACTTCCTTACTGTCAGTAGTAAAAGACATGATCGTGCGTTTCCATTACCTTTTAACATTATCACACATTATTAAATTTACACACTCACACACAATTGACAATTGATCACAGAAACCAACAGGTCCATGCAGAGTCCAACAGTTCGTACACTCCGGCTGCTTGAGAGTGTACAAACCTGTTTATATTATTAAGAGTATATCTACCTACATATGTCATTTAAATTACGATGCATTGTAAGTAGGCTGTTTAGATTTTTATATTGGTAATGCCACGTAGCGCTCTCTGTATGAAAATCACTGGCTGTGCTGTGTGCAGTCTGTGCCTAGTTTGCATTGTTGTCTGCCATTGTAGTGTTGGGCAGCGGCAGCTGGATGTGAACAGCGCGTAGCGTTGCACAGTTGGAGGTGAGCCGCCAGCAGTGGTGGATGTGAGGAGAGAGATGGCGGAGTTTTGTAATTTGTCATGAACTGCTGTATATATTATGACTATTAAGGTAAATACATTGTTTGTTCTCTATTAATATCTTTCATTTGCTAACTATCCCTATCAGTAGTTAGTGCCTTCTGTAGTTTGAATCTTTTATTTAGCTGGCAATAGTGGCGCTCGCCGTATTGCAGTAGTTCGAGTAACGAAGATTTTTGTGAGGTAAGTGATTTGTGAAAGGTATAGGTTAAAGTTACTCAGGGACATTCTTTTTCAGGGATCTTTGATAGATTGCGTTGCGCTAAAAAATATTGTGTGTCAGTTTAAGCATAGTCTTGTACAATTTTTCTAAGGGGACGTTTCATATGTCGACCCTTAGCCGAGGATACCTCACTGGAATCTTCTGATTTTTTCTTGTAGTTTGTGTAATTAGTGTAGATTTTGTTTATTGCTAGCGCGTAATTGTAGAGAGAATCTCCTTTGTAGTTGCAGCCTTTCATTGTTGTACAGTAAAACAGTTGTGGCTTGCATGTAGATTTGCACCAAGTATTTCGCAGCTGCAATGAACTAGATATTATTTTCAGTACTATGTTAATGTGTTCTCTTATTTTTGCTCTTCAAATTGTGCTTTTCTGTGTTATCGTGTGAAATATTGTGACAATAATGACGTGTGAAAAACGTAACACTAGGCTTCAAAGTAAACTGAGAAATAATAGTGATGACGAGCGTAGCTTATCAGCACCACTGGGTAGTGAATTAACAGACATTCGAAGTAGTAATTTGGTAGTTGTGCATAGGGAGATGGAGCGGGCGGCAAATAATGGTGTAGACAGTCAAACAGGTAGTGAACAGGGAAGCATTATCGATCGATCGGTCGGCAACAGCTCGCCTCAGGAATCCGAAATGACAGAACACAATATTGCAAATACTGTAGACTTAGGTTTTGGGTCCTCACCGTTTTCTCAAATGAGTCAAGACACATTTTCTGCTTGTCAAAATGTGAATGTTGCTGGTGCAAATGCACTGCCAAAAAGCGTAGAGGAACAGATTCCAGACACTAATGCATTGTTATTACAATTAATGCAACAAATGGGACAAAATCTTAAAAAGTTAGACACAGTGGAACAAAATCTTAAAAAGTTAGACACAATTGAACAAAATCTTCAAAAGTTAGACACCACACTTGAACAAACACGTGAAGATTTATCCACTGAGTTACATAACATCGAATCGAAATGTCAAAAGGTCTGTAATGACGTAAAAACACAAATTTGTGAGCATTTCCAACCTATTTTTTCGCGTCATGAAAATGCATTACAGAATCATGAAGCAGCCATAAAAGAACTGCAAACTATTGTTCATGAAAATCACAGCACCTTGCAAGCTAAAATTGACTCAGTTGCATCTACCGATTCGGTTACGCAACTTGCAAAAACTCAAGAAAACTTAAAGGACACAGTAGATACGATTTCAACACAAATGGACACTCTGAAACTTGGTTCAGAAAAACACACTGAGGAAATAAGTACACTATTGGAGAAAGTAGCCGAACTTTCGGATCAGGTCACTAACTTATCTACAAAGGTAGATGATGATCTGAATGACACAAGACCCGTAGCCTTCACTGACACAGAAGAGTATGAACAAATAAGAAAATTCAAACAAAATCAAAATCAAATCAATACACAGTACAAAAGAGAAATCCGGGAAGTACAAGATCAGTTGACACAGGTAATACAAGAATTACGTATTTCAGAGGACACTCGTGCTCCAATACGGGAAGAGGAACTTAGAAATACGGAAAAGCCACAAAATAATAACACAGGGCATTTCGGTAATTATGAAAGGAATTGGCAAGGTGCACCGAATTTTGAGATGGAACCTCCGACACGACGTAACAATGACCGATATGTGACTCGCCGACATGATGATTTTGACTATAAGCTGTTCATTACTACACGTAAATTCAAAACATTTAAGAATTCTGGCAACGACATTCATCCACAAGCATGGCTCCATCAATTCTCTCATTGTTTTCCTCCCAACTGGTCATTGGAGCACAGGTTAGAATTTATGTGTGGCTACTTAGAGAATGAACCAGCTGTAAGAACGCGATCGGTCATTCACGATTGCCACAGTGAAGGAGAATTTTACCATGCCTTCCTCTCAGCATATTGGTCTCAAGCTACACAAGACCGAGTAAAACATAGCATCATGATGATGAAACACTTTGAACAATCTGAATTTTCCAGTCTTGTCAAATATTTTGAAGACATGTTGCACAAGAATCAGTACCTGTCAAACCCATACAGCCCCTCAGAACTCATCCGCATTTGCTTAATCAAATTACCTGAACATTTACGGCATATTATTTTGGCAGGACATTGCAAAGATGACACTGAAGCTTTTCAGGGACTCTTACAAGAATTAGAAATTGACACAGACAGTCGCAGGATGCGAAAACAGGAAAACAATCACTACAGGTCACATCCGTCACAATTCCGTGACAACAGAAACAATAACAGGACACGACAATTCTATTCTTACAACGCAAATCGTGATCAAAACAGACACCGCCCATATGACAACCACTGGCAGAGTAATAATAGTTACAGAGAAAGATCGCATTTTCGTAGTAATGAATATGACAGAGACAATCATAGAAACAGACAATTTGGCAACCAGAACTATTATTATCATGGGAGACAGAATAACTTCAGATGCAACGGTCCAGCGCGCAGTTACGATTCAGGGAGAAATTCTCCACCACATGACCGACAAACAAGAAACTATGTAAACTACCGACAAAACGACAGACGTGAATTTCATCAGAACTGGCGGGTTTCTAACAGAGCTGGGCCCTCTCGGCAAGGCGAATTTGTAGAAGTTACGTCTCCTAATCCCAATAACGACGCGCGCCAACAAAGGAACAGACAATGACTCGCACCGCAGGCTGCCGCGTGCGCCCACTGGCTCAGGGAAAAATAACATAGACGCTAACCTTGAGAAAAATTCCAGTATTCTTTACCGACGTATACCACATGATAATTGCATTCAAGTTGAAACTCTGCGTACTGAGAAGAGCAAAGGATTACACCACATCTCACATGTAAAACCGTTTATTGAGAGATAAACTGTTTTTTTTTTTAATTTAGTCTTTGCTATAAAATTTTTCACTTCACGTTACTAGTACTCTTTGTCCACTTACAAACTGTTAACATGCAACTATGTTTTAAAGCTAACTAACTATCCAGTCGAGAAAATAGGTAACTTAGACGAGTAATTACGAGTGCATTGTTATTGTGAACAGACGACACAGTGTTATTGTGTGTGTACATTCTTGCTTGTTAGTTGCATGATTACGTAACGACTATAAGGCTCACATACGTAGAACATATACCGGCACTGCTAATGAGATTTTCATGCAACATTTTGGTTTGCTTGAGAGTGGATTCTGGATTTGAGGTGCTTTCTGTGAAATGCCAGATGACACAGTGGTTAGTTTATGTGACAGCTACACGATTATATCACGACGTTACTAATGTGTGACACAATTTACATTGTTGCTTTTGCGGAGTATCTGTTTTATATCTGCACGGTTTTTCTGAATTCTTCTGGAAAGCAAAACATGTTTTAGTGGTAACTTTTGTGGTATAGCTACAAGGAGACAGCCTTTTCTGTAGCACAACAATACGTTACAGCACAGTACTTTCTTCATCACGGCAATAAGCGTAATAAGTAAGATATCTATACGCATAGCATTTCACTTTTGTTTATTACGAGGTAAGTACATTGACTTCTACAGAACTTTGCTTATGGACGACGATAATTTCGACACTTGGAGTATTTTTACCGTTAAGTAATGACAGAGATTATCTTACAACAAGATGCACAGTGTAGCGCTGCAGTACACGTATTTGAATGATTAATTTTTGTACTTAAAACGTTTACTTTTAAAGATTTTTGAATCAGAAAGATACAAAGAAAGTTTTCGGTGAAACATTTCATTCGATTGCTGTAATCTGTAACACCTGAGGGTATAATTACATTAATCCTCAGGGGGGTACATGCCTACTTTGTGTACCATGTGTGTGGAAAGCACAAGGAGCCCTAGCTAATATGGTATTTGCTTATACAACTTTACACATCGGTACCATATTTCTTTAACACATAATTACACAGCTATCTGATCATTTAACTGAGAGATAAATTTTTTTTTTACTACATCAGTGACACATGTTTACGTAATTACACTGTTGGATAACTTCACACTTACAAAATTGTATTTTGTCTGTACTTTGTGAATTGTTCATATTTTTTCAGAACCATTGTGATACTATGAGAGCTTTGAATGATGTATTTGGTAAGGGATCACGATTTTTAAAGTACGTTTGAGGCAGATGACACTTTTGACATGAGCAGAGAATTTTTTTAGGTTTTGAAATTATTGGAGGAAGCTACGACGATTTTGAGAATTGACTGAGATGTTATGATTTTTTACGACGACGATGTGTATTATGCTGTAAGATTTTGCTTCTACACATTTGCAATGCAAATTCTTGACCTGTGAAATATTTTTATATGAGACTGTCACTGTAGTGGAAACTGCTGTCGTAAATATTTCCGTAAGAAAGTTAAGTGACCACCTGCACGTGCGTCGTGGGCACACAGCTGTGTCAGACACCTGGAGAACAAGCCTTTTCAGACGCTCAGGTAGAAAAGAAAAAAAAAAGGGGAGGCCATTATCCTCGCTTTTGACATACCTTTGTAGAAAGCACCGCAAACACGACACGCTTACATCTGCACACCTGATTATGACAAGCATCTTTCTCTAGAATTGAGGGAATTTTACTGCGTTATGAAATGCCATATGGCTAATGAATGATGTTTCATGCCGTCCTTTGTACATATTTGCTCATTTTCTTTAATATCTAGTTTCTAGCTGCACTGCAGCATTGGTTAAAATAAAATTTAATATATGTACTAATATAGTTATTTTATACCTACAGATCCAGTCAATAAGAAATTTATGATCTACTTCCAAGAAAACGAGGGCACATAAATAGACATTTCCCTTCACAGGAATTGCATAAATCATTTCTTTACGATTTGGTAACTTATCTGCTAGTGTAAGTTCTCGTGATGCATCACTTTAGTGTTAAGATGTGACATAGGTATTAAACATGGCCATTTTTACTGTAATATTTTTTCTGCTTGAGCTTTGTCATGTATAGATATAAGTTAATACTTCTGCTGCTGCTGTTTGCCAGGCATAGTGCTACTGAATTTTAAATTGTGTTACTCTGTTAAGCTAGTTTTACTATTGATTTATTTTTATTGTTGCTGCACTTTGGCTCATATTAGTTGTAATGTTGCATTGCTTGGTAATTTAGATTTGCTGTAGCTTGCTTTGCAATTTTCCTTTTTTTTAAATTGCTGTTTGTGTTAATTTGTTATGTGCTGCTGCATTGCCTCGTCCCTTGGCATATATATATCTGAGCTCAGTAGATTTAAGTTAGCTTAAGAGGGGGTAGACTATAAGAAACTAACTATGATGAATTGGAAGAAATGCATTGAGAAGATATAAGAAAATGGTTTGGCCAAAAAAAAAAAAGAAAAAAATAGGTAGTGTACAGTGGAGAAAAACTATTTTGACAGAGGATGTGAACAGAATACAGAAAGCAGGCTTAGATAGGACTTTTTGGGAATAATGATGAACGAAGGGAGATCTCCATGCAAAATACTGCAGTAAAACAAACCCTGTCCTTTCCTTTTGTGTCATCCCTCTATATGTTTGTGTACCCTTGTGTATTTGTGTTTTTCCTGTCTTTATGTGTTTAGCTGATGAGAGTTATGTTGTAGAATGTTTCTGATAATATGTTATTTTCTTTGTAAAGATGCTTAGACATTATTTATTCTGTTTTGTTTTAATGCTCATGTGTGAAGTTGATGTTTCGCAAGTTATTCTGATCTTTTTTGTATGTACTCATATCATAATTCCTGTAACACTGATGTATATGTTATTTCAATTCTTTTGTAAAGCCTGTATTTCTACAAATGTTATCTGTATTGTTATGTTTTAATGATGTATTTTGTACCTTTGTAATTGTATTCTCATGTTATAAAATAACAATCTGGACTGTCTTTATGGACTGTGAGAAAATTTTAGCTTTTGACCAACATTGTATAAATAAGTGTGTGCATTTGATATCTTTCTTACTGTAATTATGAAAAATTTTTTCAAATCTGTATTGGCCACTGCCCAAAAAAATTTGTAAAATTTTTTGTGGGGAGCATGGGGGCTATGTAAGTACGCTGTTTAGATTTTTATATTGGTAATGCCACGTAGCGCTCTCTGTATGAAAATCACTGGCTGTGCTGTGTGCAGTCTGTGCCTAGTTTGCATTGTTGTCTGCCATTGTAGTGTTGGGCAGCGGCAGCTGGATGTGAACAGCGCGTAGCGTTGCACAGTTGGAGGTGAGCCGCCAGCAGTGGTGGATGTGAGGAGAGAGATCGCGGAGTTTTGTAATTTGTCATGAACTGCTATATATATTATGACTATTAAGGTAAATACATTGTTTGTTCTCTATTAATATCTTTCATTTGCTAACTATCCCTATCAGTAGTTAGTGCCTTCTGTAGTTTGAATCTTTTATTTAGCTGGCAATAGTGGCACTCGCCGTATTGCAGTAGTTCGAGTAACGAAGATTTTTGTGAGGTAAGTGATTTGTGAAAGGTATAGGTTAAAGTTACTCAGGGACATTCTTTTGCAGGGATCTTTGATAGTCAGATTGCGTTGCGCTAAAAATATTGTGTGTAGTTTAAGCACAGTCGTGTATAAATTGTTCTAAGGGGACGTTTCATAAGTTGGAGGTGAGCCGCCAGCAGTGGTGGATGTGGGGAGAGAGATGGCGGAGTCTTGTAATTTGTCATGAACTGCTATATATATGATGATATTAAGGTAAATACAGTGTTTGTTCTCTATTAAAATCTTTCATTTGCTAACTATCCCTATCAGTAGTTAGTGCCTTCAGTAGTTTGAATCTTTTATTTAGCTGGCAGTAGTGGCGCTCTTCATTCTAGACCTCACAATTCTCCCCCCCCCCACTCCTCTCATCCCTCTGTCTGTCTGTCTGTCTGTCTGTCTGTCTCTCTCTCTCTCTCTCTCTCACACACACACACACACTCATACAGTTTGCACTTTGTTCCTTTTTTAAAAATGAGAAGGGATTCACACAAAGTGGGATAATAATTACCACATTGACTATGAGTGGATAGATGCAAATCTGTGAGCAGTAACTGAAGCAAGGCAGTAGAATCACTTTCGTACAATTTATCGGCTGTAATTGTGGGTGACTGTCTCATAGATCCATACACGTTGCCGTTTATCACAAATTTCTTTATAACAAATAACCCAAAGCGCTGCACTTGCTGAAAATCAACGGATGTTCCTTATGCACGGTATGGTAGTAGACGTTTTTTACACTTCGAACGACGCTAACTAACTCAAGTGGTTAATAAGCGATGAATTGGTGTAGAAGGTCAGCCCTTAATCCTTCAGATTTCTGGCCGTGTGGGCATTTAAAGGCATTGCTGAATTACACACCTATTTAAAATGTGCAGACTTTACAGGAGCATATGACTGTGCATGTCACCAAATCCGAAGGCAGCTCGGTGTGTTCGCACGATTTCCTGAGAAGAACGGGTGAAGGTTGTGTGATAATGATCAGTAACTACATTGAGCACCTGCTGTAGTGTCAGTAAACAGATTGCTGTCCTACGTCTCAATGACTCATTTTTCAATAGATGTTTGTTTCTGGACATATGACTGGAAGACTTTTATAGTTTTGACTAGGACTGTTGATATTTTTAAAAATATCGGGAATCCAATATATCAATATTTAAAAAATATCACTATCTGCGCCCAATATAGCGTGAAAAGTTTCATTATATCGATATGTCGAAGGAAAAAATATCGTCGTACCGGCCTATGAAAATATCGGCTGCACATTGAAAATACATTGCCGGTTTTAGGGCTGTATATTCAAGTTTTGGTTTATTATTAGATATTCTGTACATCAGTAAGCTAGCAGCCTGCTTATCCAACTTAGAGCAAGAATTGAAAGGAAAACGATGCACGTTCACGTTTAGCGATAACCACTTTGCTAACAATGATAACTGCAGGTAAGTGGCGTAGTAAAAGGTGTTCCATGGGTCCCTCGTTCGATTACGTCCCTCGTTCGCTTTCGTCACATATCGTATTTGACAGGAACGCTTCATGTCATTCCCTGTCTTTTCATTTCTGCAAAACGCCACGATCTAGCAGTTTTAGTGTCAATATTGTGTTGCAAAGTTAAATGTTGCAGTTTCTGTTGGTGCGCCGAGCACCGATTACGTCAGCATTTCTCCTCGCATGTCTCCGTCTACCACAAAGACCAGTCATGTCATTTACATTTTTGTTCATCATTTTCAGCAAGAAACATTTTGAAGAATGCCGATGTGAAGAAGTAGCACACTAGTGCGTTAAAAATTCTGCTATTTCTTCAAATCGGAAATCTTGATATTCTATTCACACTGCCATTCCCCAGTGCCAAGTAAACATGCTTCACACAGTCAAAGAAAAAGACTGACCCTGATGAAAGCTCAAAAAGTAGTAAGACTCCTTCACACAGTGAAAGGTAATATTATGTTCTACTACAACTTCAAAAGAATAATTGCAAATGTTTACTGTAAACTGTGAAAAAAATATAATGTAAGAAAAATATCAGCACCCTACATTGCTATTTCGATATTGATATATCGATGTACCTGGAATGGGAATTTCGCCGACGTTAATCTATATTTTTTTAGGTATATCGAATATCGATATTTCATCAAAAGCCCTACTTTTGACCAGTACTATCTTCTGTAAGAATACGGGGTTATTCATAAGCAACTATAGGGTTTCAGTATATGACTTTATGCAAACTTAAAGGCATACGAAAAAGTGACAGATGTGAGTGGATAGAGCATTTCTCCAAGTACCAATCTGTTATACGCGCCATAGTGTAGTAGCACTCCAAGATGCTACTCCAGGTGGGTGTAAAAATGAATGTGCGCAACGGAAAATACTGAAGTTTTCTTTACACAAATTAATTTATTTTTATTTTTTTACAGTTACTACTTCATGTCTAAAAATTTTTCTGTTTAGCAGAAGGAGTTGTCATTTAGAAATTCTTTTAATTAGATTAGATTAGATGAGATTATATTAATACTAGTTCCATGGATCATGAATATGATATTTCATAATGATGTGGAACGAGTAAAATTTTCCAGTACATGACATAATTAAGTTAATTTAACAACATAATTAAGTTAATATAACAACATTTTTATTTTTTTGTTTTTTTTTTTAATTTTTTTTTCTTAATTTATATCTAAAAATTCCTCTATGGAGTAGAAGGAGTTGTCATTCAGAAATTCATTTAATTTTTTCTTAAATACTTGTTGGTTATCTGTCAGACTTTTGATATTATTTGGTAAGTGACCAAAGACTTTAGTGGCACTATAATTCACTCCTTTTTGTGCCAATGTTAGATTTTATCTTGAATAGTGAAGATCATCCTTTCTCCTAGTATTGTAGTTATGCACACTGCTATTACTTTTGAATTGGGTTTGGTTGTTAATAACAAATTTCATAAGAGAGTATATATACTGAGAAGCTACTGTGAATATCCCTAGACCCTTATATAAATGTCTGCAGGATTATCTTGGGTGGACTCCAGCTATTACTCTGATGACACGCTTTTATGCAATAAATACTTTATTCCTCAGTGATGAATTACCCCAAAATATGATGCCATATGCAAGCAATGAGTGAAAATAGGCGTAGTAAGCTAATTTACTAGATGTTTATCACCAAAATTTGCAATGATTCTTATTGCGTAAGTAGCTGAACTCAAACGTTTCAGCAGATCGTCAATGTGTTTCTTCCAATTTAATCTCTCATCAATGGACACACCTAAAAATTTTGAATATTCTACCTTAGCTATATGCTTCTGATTAAGGTCTATATTTATTAATGGCGTCATACCATTTACTGTACAGAACTGTATGTACTGTGTCTTATCAAAATTCAGTGAGAGTCTGTTTACAAGGAACCACTTAGTAATTTTCTGAAAGACATTATTGACAATTTCATCAGTTAATTCTTGTTTGTCAGGTGTGCTTACTATACTTGTATCATCAGCAAAGAGAACTAACTTTTCCTCTTCATGAATATAGAATGGCAAGTCATTTATATATATTAAGAATAACAAGGGACCCAAGACCGACCCTTGTGGAACCCCATTCTTGATAGTTCCCCAGTTTGAGGAATGTGCTGATCTTTGCATATTATGAGAACTGCTTATTTCAACTTTCTGCACTCTTCCAGTTAGTTATGAATTAAACCATTTGTGCACTGTCCCACTCATGCCACAATACTTGAGCTTGTCTAGCAGAATTTCATAATTTACACAATCAAAAGCCTTTGAGAGATCACAAAAAATCCCAATGGGTAGTGTTCGGTTATTCAGATCATTCAAAATTTGATTGGTGAAAGCATATATGGCATTTTCTGTAAAAAAACCTTTCTGGAAACCAAACTGACATTTTGTTAGTACTTCATTTTTACAGATATGTGAAACTACTCTTGAATATATTACTTTCTCAAAAATTTTGGATAAAGCTGTTAGAAGGGAGATTGGACAGTAATTGTTGACATCAGATCTATCCCCTTTTTTATGCAAAGATATAACAATAGCATATTTCAGTCTATCAGGGAAAATGGCCTGTTCCATAGAGCTATTACACAGGTGGCTGAGAATCTTACTTATCTGTTGAGAACAAGCTTTTAATGTTTTGCTGGAAATGCCATCAATTCCATGTGAGTTTTGCTTTTAAGCAAGTTTATTATTTTCCTAATTTCAGAGGGAGAAGTGGGTGAGATTTCAATTGTATCAAATTGCATAGGTATGGCGTCTTCCATTAACAGCCTAGCATCTTCTAATGAACACCTGGATCCTATACATCCACAACATTTAGAAAATGATTATTAAAAATATTTTCAACTTCTGACTTTTTGTTCATAAAGTTTTCATTCAATTGATGGTAATACTGTCTTCCTGTGCTCTTGGTTGACCTGTTTCTCTTTTAATAATATTCCAAATTGTTTTAATTTTATTATCAGAGTTGCTGATTTCAGACATGATACAAATACTTCTGGATTTTTCAATAACTTTTTTAATATAGCAAAGTAGTTTTTATAATGTTTGATAGTTTCTGGGTCACTACTCTTTCTTGCTGTCAGATACATTTCCCTTTTCTGGTTACAAGATATTTTTATACCCTTAGTAAGCCATGGTTTGTTACATAGTTTCTTATGAGTATATTTAACTATTTTCTTGGGGAAGAAGTTTTGAATTGCGTTTACAAAAGTGTCATGAAATAAATTAAAATTTAAATTGGCATCAGGTTCACGGTACACCTCATCCCAGTCTAACTGCTGTAGGCCTTCCCTGAAATTTACAATTGTTAAATCGTTGACTTAATGTACTACTTTGGAGGACTGTTTAGTACTGCTGAATGGAGCTATGTCATATATTGTAACTAGCTGTGCACCATGATCAGAAAGACCATTCTCAACAGGCTGAGCATTTGTCTGGTTAAACTTATCTTGGTCTATAAAGAAATTATCTATCAGTGAGCTGCTATCCTTTACCACCTGAGTAGGAAAATCAATAACGGGTGTCAAATTGAAAGAGCTGAGTAATACTTCAAGGTCATTTTTCCTATTACCCTCTTTCCGAGAATCTACATTGAAATCCCCGCAAATAATAATTTGCTTCCCCCTGTCCGACAGATAGCACAACAAGGAGTCCAAATTTTTCAGAAATAGATGAAAATTTCCTGATGGGGACCTGTATAGAATTACAATTATAAATGTGCCTTTATTTAATTTAAGCTCACAGGCACATGCTTCTATATGTTTCTCTACACAAAACGTTTTTGTTTCTATACTTTTTGCACAATGATAAGTTTTGACATATATGGCAACTCCTCCTTTCTCCATATTTTCTCTAATTACATGTGCTGGTTGGCTATCTATCAGACTTTTAATGCTATTTGGCAAATGACCAAAGATTTTTGTGGCAGCATAATTCACCCTTTTCTGTGACAAAGTGAGATTTAATCCAGAATAGTGAAGGTCATCCTTTCTTCTAGTGTTGTAGCTATGCACTTTGCGATTGTTTTTGAATTGGGATGGGTTATTAGTAACAAATTACATAAGTGATATATGTATTGTGAAGGTACTGCTAATATCTCGAGTTCCTTAAATAAATTTTTGCAAGGTAATCTTCGGTAGGCTCCAGCAATTATTCTGATTACACGCTTTGTGCAATGAATACTTTCTCTCTTAAGGACGAATTTCCCCAAAATATGATGCCATATGAAACCAGTGAATGAAAGTAGGAATAGTAGGCTAATTTACTGATATGTTTATCAACCAAATTTGCAATAACCCTAACAGTTTCAGCATATCACCAATGTGTTTCTTCCAATTCAATTTCTCATCAATGCACCTACCCAGAAATTTTGAATACTCTGCCTTACGAACAGACTTCTGTTCATAAACTATGTTTATCAATGATGTTATGCCGTTTACTGTACAGAATTGTATAAACTGTGTTTTCTCATAATTTGTGAGAGTCCATTTACAGAGAACTGCCGCACGGGATTAGCTGAGCGGTCTGAGGCGCTGCAGTCATGGACTGTGCAGCTGGTCCTGGCGGAGGCTCGAATCCTCCCTCGGGCATGGGTGTGTGTGTTTGTCCTTAGGGTAGTTTAGGTTAAGTAGTATGTACACTTAGGGACTGATGACCTTAGCAGTTAAGTCCATTAAGATTTCACACACATTTGAATTTTGTTTTTAACATTTTGAACAGAGAACAACTTAATAATTTTCTGAAAGACATTATTTACGATTTACTCAGCTGATCCTTGTTTGTTGGGTGTGATTACTATACTAGTATCACCAGCAAAAAGAACTAGCTTTACATCTTTATGAATGTAGAATGCCTAAGAACAATAAGGGACCCAAGACTGTACCTCATGGGACACCATTCTTGATACCTCCCCAGTCAGAAAACTCTGATGATTTTTGCAGACTATCTGTACTGTTAATTTCAACTGTCTGCATTCTTGCAGTTAAATATGAATTAAACCATTTCTGCACTGTCCCACTCATACCGCAATACTTAAGCTTATCTAGAAGAATTTCATGATTCACACAATCAAAAGCCTTTGAGAGATATCACAAAATATCCCAATGGGTGATATCCAGTTATTCAATGCATTTAATATTTGATCAGTAAAAGCTACATTTTATGTTGAAGACTTTCTGAAAACCAAATTAACATTTTTAATACTTCATTTTTACAAATATGTGATGCTACTCTAATACATTACATTTTCAAGAATTTAGGATAAAGCTGGCAGAAGTGAGATTGGGCAGTAGTTGTTAGCATCAGACCTATCCCCCTTTTTATGCAATGTTTTAACGATAGCATATTTCAGTCTATCTGGAAAAATGCCCTGTTTCAGTTAGCTACTACATATGTGGTTGAGAATCTTCCTTATTTGTTGGGAACAAGCTTTTAGTACTCTGTTGGAAATGCCATCAATTCTATATGAGCTTTTACTTTTGAGTGAATCTATTATTTTCCTAAATTCAGTTGGAGAGGTGGGATGAATTTCAGTTTTATCAAATTGCATAGGTATTGCCTCTTCCATATACTGCCTTGCATCTTCTGATGAATAGCTGGATAGTATTTTCTCTACAACATTTAAGAAATGTAAATAAAAATTTTTTCTACTTCTGACTTCTTGGAAACAAACTTTCATTGAGTTTTATAGAAATATGGTCTCCTTGTGCTCTCAGTTGCCCTGTTTCCCTTTTAACAATATTCCAAATTGTTTCAATTTTATTATTAGATGTGCTAATCTCAGACATAATGCACATACTTCTGGACTTTTTAATAACTTTTATTAATACTGTCCAGTAGCTTTATAATGTTTTACTATTTCGTTATTATTACTCCTCCTGCCTATAATATACATCTCTCTTTTCTGTTTATTAGATATTTTTATCCCTTTAGTAAGCCATGGATTTTTACATAGTTTCTTATATTTCCCTGTTTTCTTAGGGAAACTGTTTTCAAATATAGTCACAAAAGTATCGTGAAATAGGTAAAATTTAAATTAGCATCAGGTTCCCTGTACATCTCAACCCAATATAACTGTTGCAAGCTTTCCCTAAAGTTTTCAGTTGTTAAATCGTTAACTGAACAGACTATTTTGGAGCACTGTTTTGCATTACTGTATGGAGCTATGTCATATACTGTAACTAGCTGTGCATCCTGATCAGACAGGCCATCCTTAACAGGCAAAGTTACCAAACATGTGCAACAGAAGAACGCATTTCTTACTTCACATCCACACAGCCAGTCGGCACGTTTAAATAAAGAAGGAGTAAAATTTCTGATAAAACTACTTTTGCATTTACACGCATTTTGAGTCTATGCAACGTTTGACTCAGCTCTTGGCAGTTCCAGCTTTCTCTCAAAAGTAAGAGATGGACTACCAATAGTTAAAATACCGTTTACGCTATTTATACCATTCATTTTAAACAGGAAATCTGCACATCAGTTAGTCGCTAGATCACACTTCCAGTGTGATTCACAACGAAACAACAAAACTACTACCACAGGCGCGGCACTACTCGTTTACTTCACCCGTTTCGCACGGACGCTGTCCCAAGCAGTCCTAACAACGTTCTGCTCATACCCAACTCCCAATATCCTTACTTTTCCACAGGCGTCCATATCCTGCCTTTGAACCGATGTCCGACAGTAAACCCATTCCAAAAAAGTTGGTTATTCGCTTACAGGGGCTAGTACCCTACTCATTCCAAAATAAATTGATGACCACCATACACGGGCAGGTGGCATACGAAAACAAAAGACGCGACTTTTGATTCACGATTCGTACTTTTCACGTGATAGATATTATTGGGAGGACACCACCCTGGAGTCCACAAGGAATAACCGCCACTGCCTTCCAGCAGGATAATTGTCAGTATCACAAAGCCAGAATCGTGCTGCAGCGGGTTGAGGAGTATTATAGTGAACTTACGTTGATGTCTTTGCTACAAACTTCGCCAAATTTGAACCTATTGGGTGTCATCTCCGAGCCACAAACCACCTGTCCGTAATTTACGGGCATTTCGTGACCTGTGTGTAGACATTTGTTCAGAAATTTAGCAAGGACTTGTCGAATCAGCTGCATTGCCTTCCTACAGTGGACCATCACGCTACTGAGCGGGTGGTCATAAGGTTTTGGTTCATCAGCGTGTCGTACAAGGTGTCAATGGCTCAGAAAGGTCATCAACAAGCAGAAAAATTTTGATAATTTGTTTCATAACATGAAATGTCTGACAGGTACTTAGCAAGTTTTAAATCTAACCAAATAGAATTCCTTTTGGATACGATCTCCTATGCCACAGACCAATTTTTATCTAATGCAGGTGCCCTGTAAATAAATTCTGGTGTTAAGAAGGCCGATGTGCTATTTAGGAAATTGTAAATAGCCATCATGTTGCCATCCAGCAAAATTAATCAACCACACATATCCTGTAAAATAACTAATTCTGCATCGTTTCGATAAACAAATCGTTCAAATGATCTGTGGGACATGTAACTGTCTGACTAACCGAGCGAGGTGGCGCAGTGGTTAGCACACTGGACTCGCAGTCGGGAGGACGACGGTTCAATCCCGCCTTCGGCCATCCTGATTTAGTTTTTCCGTGATTTCCCTAAATCGCTCCAGGCAAATGCCGGGATGGTTCCTTTGAAAGGGCATGGCCGAATTCCTTCCCCGTCCTTCCCTAATCCGATGAGACCGATGACCTCGTAGTTTGGTCTCTTCCCCCAAAAACAACCCCAACAACTAATTAACCTACTAAATAAGGTACCTCGAGAACATACACCGACGAGCCATAACGTTATGAGCAGAGTCCTGTCCGAGACAGTGCTATCCTGGGACGTTGCGGGCACATGATGCAGTAAGGCAAGTATACAGGCTGTTTCACGAGGAATGGTAAATGCTTTAGGAGGTGGTAGTATAGACGAACTGCAGTAACAAATGCCATATAACATGCGTCCAATTTTTATTTAATAGAGAGATACAGCTGAGTTCAGTGCATTTTCGTACAGTGTGTTGGTGCAGCGATTGCCGTGTGTGTATTTATCGAACGTCAGCCGTAGAGTGTCAGTGTTTATGTCGTGAAGTTGTGATTTACTTTACATTGAAATTTTCATTGTGATTTGTTGGCCAAGTATACTGTACTGTAGCGTGTAAACATACCGCACGTATTAACACATGCTGAGTATGCCGGTATGGCATTTGTGTATGCGATTTGTGAAGGAAACGCTGCTGTTATTTGTTGTGAATACGGCATACGATTTTCTAACCGCAGACTACCAGATACAAGAGCGTTTACTCGTGTGTCCAATACACTGTGTGACACTGGTGCAGTGCCCAGCAGTCGTATTCCATTTGAACGTGTAAATGAACGGACTGTGGATGACGTAGAAAACATTATTCAGTCAATAGAACGCAGTCCTTCAACAAGCACATGTAGAACTTCTACACATATCGGTGTTATACAGACTAGAGTATGGCGGACATTAGGTATGCACGGGTTCCACCCGATATTATTTACAGGTCATTCAACAATTTCGAGCAGGAGATGAGGATAGACGATTAGAATTTTGTCATTGGATACTTGAAAATCGCCATGTAATCCCATATTTGCTCTTCACTGACGAAACCACTTTCACTCGTGACAGCATCAATAACACTCGTAATTCACATCAGTCGTCTGAAGAAAACCCACATGCCACTGTGGAGACACATTTTCAAGAACACTTCTCTGTAAATGTTTGTGTGGTTTGATAGACTATCAGTTTTTGGGTCTGTTACGTTACAGCATCGTCTTACAGGACCCCGTTTTCTACATTTTCTTGAAAATGAGCTTCCAGCTTTATTGGGAAAGATTCCTTTGGCTATAAGAACGTGTATTTTCATCCAGAGTAACGGAGCTCCTGTATGTTGTAGTCGTCAGGTGACACATCATCTAAACCTGAGTTTCCCTAGAAGATGGATCGGTAGATATGGGGACTTTTCTTGGCCACCAAGATCCCTGGACCTCACACTTCTGGATTTTTTCCTTTGGGGTTGGGTACAATGTGAAGTCTACAAAGAAAAAGTAACCGCAAGAGCCAATTTGACCGTTCGAATTGCGAGTATTGCAGCCCTCATAAAAGAACGCAAAGCCTGAGACGTAAAAAGTGCATTAAAGTTGGCGGTGGAATTTTTGAAACTCAACTATGAACGTCCTCATTTGCCTTTGTTTTAAGTTTGTTTGGGATACATTCGAAGAGCTGTATCTCTGTATTCAATAAAAATTGGACACATGTTATACAGAATTTTTTATTACAATTCGTCTATACTACTACCACCTAAAATATTTAGCATTCCTCCTGAAACACCCTTTATAAGCGCAGCAGAGAAAGCAGTGTAATCATTCTGGTATTGATAAGGGCCTCAAATGGGGAAATCCACTGACATAAGCGACTGTGACAAAGAGCAGATTGTTAAATCCTTGTGTCTGGAAACGAGCATCTAAGGAGATGGTGAAACTGGTCAGCTGTCCGCGTGCTGCTGTTTGAAGGGGGAAAGAGGGGGGCGGGTTAAATCGAGAGTAGGCGACAAGGCGTTGGACGTTCAGGAATCGTGACAGAATGTGGAGTCCAGAGTCCTGCTCACTCTCTAATACAGGATAGGTGGCGATTTGTGGTAGGTATGATAACACAGTACAGCGCTAGAGCAGCCACAGGGATTGGTGCACATTGTAGAACATGGGAATCTGCAGCGGATGAGCCTGACGTGTTCCCACGTTGGCACAACTTCATCAGCTGTGACTGCAGTGGGCATAGACTCAACGAGACTGGACCTTGGGCCAATGAAAACCCGTCACATTGTCGGATGAAGCACGTTTCTTGTTGCATCAGATCCCTCCGAAAACATTTTGTTGACACCCACCTACACAGGGAGAATTGATCATCACAATAAAATGAGAGAAATAAGAGCTTGCACGGAAAGATTTAACTGTTCATTTTTCCCGTGAGCTGTTCGAGGGTGGTTCGACTAACCCTCCGCCAGTCATTTAAGTGTGAATTTCGGAGTAGTCACGTAGATGCAGATGTTCGTGACTGGACAGCCATCACCTAGGCGAGCGGCTGCTCGAAATTTTCACTGTACCAGGGTTGGTTGGTTGGTTGTTTCGGGGAAGGAGACCAGACAGCGAGGTCATCGGTTTCACCGGATTAGGGAAGGACGGGGAAGGAAGTCGGCCGTGCCCTTACAAAGGAACCATCCCGGCATTTGCCTGGAGCGATTTAGGGAAATCACGGAAATCCTAAATCAGGATGGCCGGACGCGGAATTGAACCGTCGGCCTCCCGAATGCGAGTCCAGTGTCTAACCACTGCGCCACCTCGCTCGGTGTACCAGGGAAGCAGGCCACTATGGAAGACAAATACTTCAGGTTCCATTGCGACCTTTCGTAGTAGTAAAAGGCGCCATGACAACTGCGGACTACGTCAACATTATCATGGACTATCTGCATCCCTTCGTGCTTGGTGTCTTCCCTAGCAGGATAATTATCCATGTCACAAGACCAGAGCCTGATGGAACTCATTTGGGATGCTATCGAGCGGTAGCTCGTCACCTGGAACCAATGCCCCTAATTTACTGGGACTGTATAAATTGTGTGTAGACACCTCGTGCCACATACTGTGTGTCTGTAATTAAAGTCTCAGCTGATCATGGAGGCACGGTGAGGACTATTATTATCGTATGGCAACGAAACTCGCCAGATATGCTAATGCGTTAATGCGGAACCGATTTTCACTGAAAAAAAAAATAGTTCAAATTTTAGCCACCAGCTGCAAATCAGGCTCTGTACACTGTCTGTACGATGGGATGACATCTACATTGTCATTTGCCAAGCAATAACGTGAGTGAGCAGTATGGCTAACGAGAAGGCAGACCATGCACTGTTAATGAAACTGTTTTATGTGAATGGCAGCAATGACCTGTATTGAGAGAGAATCTCCGGCTGCAGGGTTTAAGAAAAGGCCCGATGTCATTAAATGGTTTAAAGAAGACTTTAATGAAATTCTGAAACACAGGTGAGCTTGGAGTGGCACCTGGAAGAGAAGGCATCCTATCCCAGTTGAAGTTATTGACGAGGTTGTTGCTGCTGACCATGCAGCACGTGCCCCGGGTACTGCTAGTGCTTCTGCAACGTCAGAAGAATCATCTATCCCATGGTCTACACTACAGGAAGTTTTGCGGTCTCTTTTACACTGGCACCCGTACTACGTGGTGCATTCAAGTTCTAAGGCCTCCGATTTTTTTTCTAATTAACTACTCACCCGAAATCGATGAAACTGGCGTTACTTCTCGACGTAATCGCCCTGCAGACGTACACATTTTTCACAACGCTGACGCCATGATTCCATGGCAGCGGCGAAGGCTTCTTTAGGAGTCTGTTTTGACCACTAGAAAATCACTGAGGCAATAGCAGCACATCTGGTGAATGTGCGGCCACGGAGAGTGTCTTTCATTGTTGGAAAAAGCCAAAAGTCACTAGGAGCCAGGTCAGGTGACTAGGGAGCATGAGGAATCACTTCAAAGTTGTTATCACGAAGAAACTGTTGCGTAACATTAGCTCGATGTGCGGGTGCGTTGTCTTGGTGAAACAGCACACGCGCAGCCCTTCCCGGACGTTTTTGTTGCAGTGCAGGAAGGAATTTGTTCTTCAAATCATTTTCGTAGGATGCACCTGTTACCGTAGTGCCCTTTGGAACGCAATGGGTAAGGATTACGCCCTCGCTGTCCCAGAACATGGACACCATCATTTTTTCAGCACTGGCAGTTACCCGAAATTTTTTTGGTGGCGGTGAATCTGTGTGCTTCCATTGAGCTGACTGACGCTTTGTTTCTGGATTGAAAAATGGCATCCACGTCTCATCCATTGTCACAACCGACGAAAAGAAAGTCCCATTCATGCTGTCGTTGCGCGTCAACATTGCTTGGCAACATGCAACATGGGCAGCCGTGTGGTCGTCCGTCAGCATTCGTGGCACCCACCTGGATGACACTTTTCGCATTTTCAGGTCGTCATGCAGGATTGTGTGCACAGATCCCACAGAAATGCCAACTCTGGAGGCGATCTGTTCAACAGTCATTCGGCGATCCCCCAAAACAGTTCTCTCCACTTTCTCGATCATGTCGTCAGACCGGCTTGTGCGAGCCCGAGGTTGTTTCGGTTTGTTGTCACACGATGTTCTGCCTTCATTAAACTGTCGCACCCACGAACGCACTTTCGACACATCCATAACTCCATCACCACATATCTCCTTCAACTGTTGATATATTTCAATTGGTTTCACACCACGCAAATTCAGAAAACGAATGATTGCACGCTGTTCAAGTAAGGAAAACGTCGCCATTTTAAGTATTTAAAACAGTTCTCATTCTCGCTGCTGGCGGTAAAATACCATCTGCCGTACGGTGCTGCCATCTCTGGGATGTATTGACAATGAACGCGGCCTCATTTTAAAACAATGCACATGTTTCTATTTCTTTCCAGTCCGGAGAAAAAAAAATCGGAGGCCTTAGAACTTGAATGCACCTCGTAGTTTCAGATGGTGCAGCAACTGAAACCTCACAATCCACAGCAACATTCTGAATCTGCTCTTCGGGTCTGGCATGGATCGAAGTTGGACATGTGGCCAGCTAATGTTCTATCTATTGACGAGGCACGTTCTACACTGCAAGCTCCTGAGAATACACAGACTTGCCGAATTCGGGGTACTATTAAACTATGTGTTGTGCACGAAACGCCTTAACACTCACCATATGAGACTGTGTGATGTGGATTCACAAGTCTGGCAGGAGTACCATGACGCCCGCACGTTATCGAGGCTTCCTTGTACAGCATATGATTCCGGAATTGGAAGAGCGCAACTGAGTGTAAACTACTGATCTCATGCAAGATGGGGGAATACCTTATGTACTCGACTCAGAAGATATGGTTGCTGAACACTTCAAAGAAAACTTGAGTCTCTTTTCAAATAGGTACCCCACTCATACAATTATAACCGGTGGCGACTTCAATCTACCCTCGACATGCTGGAAAAATTACACTTTTAAAGCCGGTGGCAGGCATAAAACGACATCCGAAATTGTACTGAATGCTTTCTCAGAAAATTATTTTGAACAATTAGTTCATGAGCCTACTCGAAGCGTAAATAGTTATGAAAGCATACTTGACCTCTTAGCAACAAATAATCCTGTAGAAATAGGGAGTATCATGACGAATACAGGGATTAGTGGCCACAAGACAGTTGCTGCTAGGCTGAATAACGTAACACCCACAACCATAAAAAAGAAACGCAAAGTACATCTATTTAAAAAAGCTGATAAAAATGCGCATAACGCCTTTTCTTTAAGAGACGGTCTCCACTCCTTCCGATCTGACCACGTAAGCGTACTGATCCCCCATGGTACACAAAACGGGTCAGATCGCTGTTGCAGAAGCAATAACGTGAGTGAGCATGTCAAATTTAAAAGAACGCAAAATCTCAAAGATTGGTAAAGTTTTGCAGATGTTTGAAATATAGCGCGTGCTTCAATGCGAGATGCTTTACGTAATTTCCACAACGAAACTCTGTCTCGGAATCTGGCAGAAAACCCAAAGAGATTCTGCTTATATATAAAGCACACCAGTGGCAAGACGCAATCAATACCTTCACTGCGTGATAACAACGGTGAAGTCACTGATGACAGTGCCACCAAAGTAGGGTTATTAAACACTGTTTTCCGATTCTCCTTCACCAAAGAAGACGAAGTAAATATTCCCGAATTTCAATCAAGAACAACTGCGAAGATGAGAAACGTAGAAGTAGATATCCTCGGTGTAGCAAAGCAGTTTAAATCACTTAATAAAGGCAAGGCTTCCGGTCCAGATGGTATACCAGTCAGGTTCCTTTCATAGTATGCAGATGCAATAGCCCCATATTTAGTAACAACCACTCGCTCACAGAAAGTTCCGAACCTAAAGACTGGATAGTTGCTCAAGTCACACCAATACTCAAAAAGGGAAAGAGCAGTAGGGTTTTGGAACATATACTGTATTCCAACATTATGAAGTACATCGAAGAAAACGATTTAGTGACACATAGTCATCACGGATTCAGAAAATATTGTTCTTGCGCAACGCAACTAGCTCTTTATACTCATGAAGTAATGAGTGCTATTGACAGGGGATGTCAAATTGACTCCATATTTTCAGGTTTTCGGAAGGCTTTCGACACCGTTCCTCACAAGCGTCTTCTAACCAAACTTGCATGCCTATGGAATATCGCCTCAGTTGTGCGACTGGATTCGTGATTTCCGTCGGAAAGGTCACAGTTCGAAGTAATAGACGGAAAGTCATCGAGTAAAACAGAAATAATAATAATAATATCCGGCGTTTCCCAAGGAAGTGTTACAGGCCCTCTATTGTTCCTGATCTATATTAACGACGTAGGAGACAATCTGAGTAACCCATTAGATTGTTTGTCATCAGATGACAAAAACGAATTGCAAAGTGATTTAGACAAGATATCTGTGTGGTGCGAAAAGTGAATAAAGGAAGTTATTCACATGAGTACTAAAAGAAATCCGCTAAATTTCGATTACCCGATAAGTCACACACATCGAAGGCTGTAAATTCAACTAAATACTAAGGCATTACAATTACAAACACCCTAAATTGGAACGATCACATAGATAATGTTGTGGGTAGAGCCAACCAAAGACTGCGATTTATTAGCAGAACACTTAGAAGGTGCAACAGGTCTACTAAAGAGACTGCATACACTACACTTGCCCGCCCTATTTTAGAGTATTGCTGTGCGGTGTGGGATCCGCATCAAATGGGACTGACGGATGACATCGAAAAAGTACAAAGAAGGGCAGCTCGTTTTGTATTATCGTGAAATAGGGGAGATAACGCCACAGACATGATACGTGATTTGTAGTGGCAATCATTAAAACAAAGGCGTTCTTCGTTGCGACAAGAACTTCTCATAAAATTTCAATCACCAGTTTTCTCCTCCGATTGCGAAAACATTCTGTTGGCACCCAACTACACAGGGAGAAATAATCATCACGATGAAATAAGAGAAATCAGGGCTCGCACAGAAAAATTTAAGTGCTCTTTTTCCCGCGCGCCGTTCGAGAGTGTAACGGCAGAGAGACAGTTTGAAGGTTATTCATTGTACCCTCTGGCAGGTACTTAACTGTGAATAGCAGAGTAATCACGTAGATATAGATGTCATTCGCATTTGTTATCTCTAGAGGTTTTCCAGATGCATGGCCTACAAGAGTCCATGTGACTTTTGACTCTGTGGATATCAAAAAGAGCGAGTTTACCAGAGCCACGTTTTCTCTCTACTTGCTCTGGAGGCCAGTATACACGAACATATTGCTCAGATTCCATCAGAACTACTGCGAACAACTGTCCATCACGTCGTTTTATGGATGCAGTTTCTCCTCGACGTCTCCGTTGCTCGTACTGAATGATACCTCACAACTGGTGTCGAGATAGTTTTAAGGAAAACACATGGAAGGTGGTCCCACATCTTTTGTCATCTGTTTTTTCATGGAATACACGTCATTATTTAACAACTATATTATCATTACAATGTAAAACAACTTTTTCAAAGAATCACAACTTTCACAGTCTTAGAAACTTGAACAGGCTTAATTCATTAAAAATAAATTTTAACAATTTGTGTCACTAAGAGCAGGACTTGAAACCTGAAGTATACAGTTCCCAAAAACTGGAAAAGTCACACCAACTGGGTGTGGCTGCAAGCAGGTTCAACAAAAATTTTATCAACAAAACCCATTACAATGACAGCTGTTAAATATACTAACGATTTCCAAACTTAGGTAACTGTTACACAGTAGGATAACACCCATCCAAAACAGAAAGAATCACAAGTCGTGCCACTGACTGCGGCTGTTGGAAGGCTGCTTGACAGTGTATAAGCCTTAATAAAGCGTTAAGCAGATACACAATCCCCCAAAACAGACAAACTGTGAAGGTATAAAATTTAAGTATAAATTCCAACCGGTAAACTCCAACAAAACATTGTAAACGACCCTTAAATAAAAATACAATGTCCCAAAATACAAGGTAAGTAGGGAGTACATGCAATTTAAATGTAGCTCCCAACTGGTATTGATCAGGAGAAACGTTGACAATGACCTTAAGTAAATACACAATTGCCAGAAATTTAAGATAAGTTGTGAGAACATGCAATTTACACTTACTTCCTAACTGGTATAGACCAGCAGAAACGTTGACAACAACCTTTAATAAACATACAATTGCCCATAATTCAAGGTAAGCTAGAGCTACAGCAGACAGTTATCACAGCCAACAAGGAATGAGCAGCCCACTTTCACAATGAGTGGAGTTTGCTAATGACAGTGGATCAAGGCAAGATGTGACAGTTTATATTGACAAGTAACAAGCCGTAATCTTAACACGCTGAGAAGTAGTAATAAGGGTGCAAGGTGTAAACGAGTAGTTTAGGTGCTACAGTGAGGAGGAACTTTGGGCTTGCCAAACATACCTTAAACCTCTTGAGCTTATTAAATCCACTAAATAGAGCAGACTACCGGTTCCCGCTTAATCTGCGACACTTCGCTGTGGCACACATCAAACGATCAACTTTAGTTAACTTGAGCCGCCACGACGCGGCTGGCGGAGAGAGCTGATAGCCGGCCAACTCAAGACACCGTGCGACGATGGAAGTGCCGCCGCGGCAAAAGGCAAAAACGCCTCTGCTCCGGGCCGAGGGAACAGTAAACGTCGTCTGCCAGCAAAGCTACCATACCAACATACGTCAAAAGCATACAGTAATCTGCGTAAACAATGCTACACATAATAATGCCTAGGGAGTAGAAAATCTGAACTAATGGCACAAGCGACTACCAATACCAGCTACAAGTTTAACACTCCTTAAAGTTACATTACTCAGTAGCGGAAATATCAGCGCCTGCTGATGCAATAACCTAGGCACACTCATCTACAAAGGCTGCCTTGCTTCCCACACACATTATGTTACAACTTAATTACGTCCACGGCACTTACGACAGGGAATACTCTTACACTTGCATGGCATATGACCCAGAACACAAATTACGATCAGTGACACTGGCTGATGATTGTGCACTCAATCACTCATAGGCCCGACAATGTAACAGGACCAATTACACATAACACAGACGTAGCCCTGCAATATGAAGTACTCAAAAATAAGAAAACAACATTTAACTCCACTCAGGTAAAGAAAGAATGGTATTCGGAGGTCGGAAATACGTTGTACTGACATATGTCGTTTTTAATATATTTGGCAATTCCGTACTGGGCATGGTGACGTGTTGCCAATATTTTATATCCAGGAATTCTACCTCGAACTAACAGCTGTTCGTCGCTTTCAGTGTGTGTTTCTTGCAGTAATAGAACGTCCACTTTGTTTTCCTCTAAGATCCTAGAAAGGTAATCACTGTTGCCTCTACTGATGCCTTCGATGTTTAATTGGCATATAGTTAGCTGTGGGCCTATTGTTCGTGTTTGGAACTGTACGTCCTTAGAAGGACTATTTAGTGATTTCGTCTCGTCGTTGCCGTGAGGCCCAAAGGGGCAGTACGGTAGTATCTTAATCATTGTTGCTTACTTAGCACCACCAGGCGCCACGTGTCGGGTACTTTAAGGTTAAACCTACGGACGTGAAGCAACATTGCAATGACGAAGTCCTTTCACTGACCACTTTTGTGGAAGCTGGTTTTGAGAAGAAGCTGAAGAGCGTCTCTTTTTCCTTGATCTCACGGCAGCTTACAACACCATTTGGAAGGAAGGTCTTTTATTAAAACTGATCAAGGTGGTCCCCTGTGTGAAGATATCAACTTTAATCGAAAATATGCTAAGTAACAGACTAATCCAAGTTTACTCAGGAAACAGCAGAAGTCCATTCCGCAAATTGAGTAATGGTCTACCACAAGGTTCGGTCCTCCCTCCAGCACTTTTCAATTTATACACTCATGATCTGCCTAACACACTCTCCCGCAAATTCATATATGCGGATGATTTCAACCTCACTTTCAGCGCACTAATTTTGCAGAAGCAGAGAATGCCCTCAACCAAGACCTTGTACTCCTGGATGAATACTTTAAGAAATTGCGTTTGAAACCGAACCCTCACAAAAGTGAGGTATCTACTTTTCCCCTGGACTATTGGCTCTCAAATTATCAACCAAGAATCAATTTTAGAGGGGAAGCATTACGGTTCAATGGCACGTCTACATATCTGAGTTTGACTTTGGAAAGGCCCCTAACATATGAAGCCCAATTACGTAAATCTGCTGCAAAACTGAAGAGCCGTAATAACCTTCTTCAGCGTCTGGCTGCTACATCATGAGGAGCTGACGCCAACACACTGAGAACATCTGCTCTAGAACTCGTCTATTCCACAGCAGAGTACTGCTCTGCAGTATGGCTTAATAGCTGCCATACTCACCTTGTAGACATTCAACGTCGTCACACTATGCGTATCATATCTGGAGCATTACTTGCTACTCCATTCCAATGGCTTCCGGCGTTGTGTAACAAACCAGCTCCTCACATCAGAAGATAAAAACATCTTGGTCATCTGTGGTCAAGAATACTGAATAACTCGTCACTCCCAATTAACGAAGATGTGGGACAGCTAGAATCATCCAGGTTGAAATCTCGTAAACCGGCATGTAAAACGGCCATTGAATTGTTAAGCAACCATTTCGACCCCAAAGGCAGCTGACGGAATGAATGGACATCTTATACTCCACACGGCATCTTGAAAGTTGAAGATCCTACAGCAAGGCTCAACGTTTTCAGCTTGCCAAGATACACTTGGAGCAGGCTTAACCGTTTCAGATGTGGTGCTGGAAGAAGTGCTTCGATTTTTCATAACTGGGGTTGGGTGGACATCCCATACTGTGTCTGTGCTGACGTTCTACAAATAATGAAGCATATAGCAGTGGACTGCCCCCTCTGTGCCTTCCCTGGAAATCTAGTGGATTCGAATCTGGTTACTTCCAAAGTGGTGGATTGGATCAATGGCTTGGATATAAAGATCTAAACTGTATTTTAATGTGTCTGTGGTACTGTATTTTATGTGTTATTGTGATTGTTATGTATCATACGCTAAATAATAATAAAAAAACTCCACTCAGGTGAGAAGGTGTTGCGACTTGAAGAATTCCAGCCGGGGTGTTATTGCCTCGAATCCTTACAGCCAGTGGCCGAGGTGTCGTAGAATTTAGCCAGCCGGTGTGGCCATGCGGTTCTAGGCGCTTCAGTCCGGAACCGCGCGACCGCTACGGTCGCACGTTCGAATGCGGCGGGCATGGGTGTGTGTGATGTCCTTAGGTTAGTTAGGTTCAAGTAGTTGTAAGTTCTAGGGGACTGATGACCTGAGATGTTAAGTCCTATAGTGCTCAGAGCCATTTGAACCATTTTTGTCGTAGAATTTAAGCTTGCAGAGTAGGCTGGGAACTTGCCGACCAGGTTGCTTGCGACGTCCGTAGGTCTTCCCGCAGCTCGCCGCTACCAATCCTTATGTGAGCTGGTGGGGCTTGCCCCTGACCTATTTAACCATCCACAGCTTCTCGAGACCCGCACCGAATAGCCGGAGTCCTCCAAGAGCAACAACTTCCCATCCACGTGCTCTCCAGCCAACTGACTACCCAGTCCCCGCCAAAACAACAACACACACAACTCGACCAAAAACTTCAGCTCGCGACATACGATGAAATCGATATCGGTAACCCGAGTAGTTAGTAAGGCCTGTGGAATGCCATGCCGCCAAGATTAAAAGCCACCACGCTCACTGAACAAATTGTATAAGTGGCTTTATTATGTGTTTCTCACTTGTTTGACATATTCTGCCCACGTCCTTTTTCTAACCCATCACTTATCGAAACGTTTCTATTCTTCTTCCTAGCATTCACAGCGCCAGATTTGCACCTGGTGGTCAAAATTCGAACAAATTTTTTTCGCAATGTAAATCGGTTCCGCATTAACGCATTAGCGTATTTACCAAGTTTCGTTGCAATACGATAATTATAGCCCCTTCCGGACCTTCGTGAGTAGCTGCACTTTATAGGCACCCGGTACCTACAGAGTCCTACCAAGGGCATGTCGAATTTAGCCGCACGGAATCTCTGCTGTATTGCTTTCCAAAGGTATACCAACACAGTATGTATAAAACAGGTGGCTATAACGTTTCGGCTCTTGAGGGGAAGTTGCTCTTTCCTCGCACGTGGCGAGCGGCGTGCCCGCGGACAGCACGAGTGGCCAGGAAGACGGGACGGGAGCGAGCTGCGGCGGCAGCTGTCCGCTTGTGGCCGAGGACAGGCAAACACGTCGCGGTGCGGCGGCTAGTGAGTAAGTCTCGCGATCGATGCCGTGTCAGCGGCCGACGGCTTGCCGGCCGGCTCTGGCCGTGTGTCTGCCGGCATATGGCGCCGCACATGTCGCTCACACGGGCCGCCGTGACACGTCACCCTAGTCTCTGGACGCAGGTGCCGCTCCAACGGTGCCGCAGACCGCGGCGCCACTGCGCACTGGCGAGACCTTCCAACCTCAACACTTTCTTTTTTATCTTGTTGCTGGCGGTCTGAATACTCGCAATTGACAGTCTTTCGTAACATGTTTCACGTCCGTAATCTGGTCACAATCAGAGAGTTCTTTACGCCTTTTATCTCCCTTTTAACATTTTATTTAGGCTATCAATTTGTCTAGTTCCCTACAACAGGACATGTAAATATATCTGACATTACACCGCGTTAGCAATATAATTGCAAATTAACGTATTTTCCATTTGACGCAATAATAAGAAGAATGCTGCTACGAAAAACCTAGCGGAACAAAATAAATTATAAATGTCATTAAAAATGAGACTAAATGCAATAAGATTAATTAAAACAATTATTCCCCAAAAACACTCTAAGGAAAAAAAAAAAGAAAAAAAGACGCATCGCGAAGGAAGTATCCGATTGGTACGGAAATCGCTAGATGTTATGTACAGTGAGTCCAAAAAGTACTCGTGTAGCTGCATATCTTTTTGAGAACAAAGTCTGTGTGACATGAAAAGAAATGTATACAAAATCTCAACAGCCAGTCATGTAAGAAGTAGCTCGGTAAGTCGTTTTTGTTGAAAAGCAAGGAAAGAAATACATCGAAATCAACAGCAAGGTTAACAAAACAGAAAATGGAATACAAGAGCTAGTTTATAAAGTATTCGTCTACATCTGAACATGCCGAAATTCTGCGCGCAATGATTAAATTATAACGCTGACCCACGGCACACACTTGAGTCAACTGTGCGAGACCCCACTGTATCGCCTGTTGTGGTTCTGAACGGCGCCGATAAAGTGAAATTAGTGCCATGAGACGACGCTGATCGAAAGGAAACTTATTCTGCGCTTACATAATGAGTGAAAATCTTCTTACGAGATTGCTAAAGTAGTCGGTAGACCTAGATCGACGGTTCAGTCGATAATAGATCGATTTTGCGCAACAAAATCATTAAGAAGACAACCACGTATCGGATGCCCTCACACTCTGACTGATACATACGTGTGATTTATCATGAGGGAAATGAAGAAACCTAAAATTAGTGCTCCTAAGTTGGCTGGGGAGTTAGAATCTAGGGGAAAGAAGGTATGTGCCAACACATTCAGAAATACCTTCAAAACGTATGGGTATCACGGCCAGGTAGCGCGCAAGAAATTTTGGGTCAGTGAACAGAATCGAAAGAAATGTGTTCATTTTGCTATGGAACATAGATTCAAAAAGGAAGATTTCTGGAATAGAGTAATATTTTCTGATGAGAGTAAATATAATGTATTCGCGTCGGATGGTAGGCGAATGATGTGGCGTAAGAAGATTGCGGACATGTTGCCACGGAATGTTGTGCCAACGGTTAAACACAGTGGTGGCTCCCTGATGGTGTGGGGCTGCATGAGTGCTGCAGGTGTTGGAAAATTACGTTTCATAGAAGGTAAAATGGATCACCATATGTATATCAACATTTTAATGTACAATCTGAATCCCAGCGCCGAAAAATTAGGTCTGCAAGGAAATTACATTTTCAACAAGATAACGACCCAAGGCATACGGCTCTAAATCCAAGGTTGTGGTTTAACACCCCTCATAAATTCTACGCACCAACGTGAATAGTCGTTTTGTTGCCACTTCCCCTAATGATTTTAGAAATTCTGACAAGAATAGGAGTAAGCTATAGGCAGAGATGGGTAATACATAATATGTACAAGAACCAAGAGGGAATAATGAGAGTCGACGACCAAGAACGAAATACTCCGATTAAAAAGCGTGTAAGAGTGGGATGTAGTCTTCCGCCCCTACTGTTCAATCTGTGCATCGACGAAGCAGTGATGGAAATAAAAGAAGTGTTCAGGAGTGGAATTAAAATTCAAGATGAAAGGGTATCCATGATACCTCCTGCCTTATTTGATCTTAAGTCCTCCAAAGCTTCCGATTCTCATACTGGATCACCTATCCTTCTAAATCGACTCCTGTTTCTTCTTCAATCACATCAGCAAGTCTTCCCTCTCATAGAGGTCTTGAATGAACCCTTTCCACCTATCCGCTCTCTCTAATACATTTAACAACGGAATTCCGGTTGCAATCTCAATGTTACCACCGTTGCTTTAAATTTCGCCGAAGGTTGTTTTGAGTTTCCTTTATGCTCTGTCAGTCCTTCTGATTATCCCTTCTTTTCAGATTCCTTCACATTTATCATGAAGCCACTTCGTTTTAGCTCTCCTGCTCTTCCCATTTATTTCATTCCTGAGCGACTTGTATTTCTGAATTTCCTGGTCATTTTTGTCATTTCTTGTTTCATCGATCAACTGAAGTATTTCTTCTGTTACCCATGGTTTCTTTGGAGTTACCTTCTTTGCGCCTGCGATTTTCTCTCCAGCTTCTGTGTTTGCGCTTTTTAAAGATGTCCATTCCTCTTCAACTGTACTGCCTACTGGACTATTCTTTATTGCTGTGTCTACGGCCTTAGAGAACTTCAAACGTATCTCGTCCTTCCTTAGTACTTCCGTATCCTACTTCTTTGCGTATTAATTATTTCTCACTAATGTGTCAAACTTCAGCCCACTCTTCATCACTGCTACATTGTGATCTGAGTCTATATCTGCTCCTGGGTCCACCTTACAACCCAGAATCTCATTTAAGAACTCTGTCTGACCATGATGTAATCTAACTGAAATCTTCCTGAATTACCCAGCCTTTTCCGAGTATACCTCCTCTTCATATTCGCTGTTACTATCTGAAATTTATTACAGAACTCAATTAGTCTTTCTCCTCTCTCATTTCCTGTCCCGAGCCCATGTTCTCCTGTAATCTTTACGTCTACTACTTCCCCTGCAACTGCATTCCAGTCCCCTATGACTATTAGATTTTCATCTCCTGTTGCTTATTGTATTACCCTTTCTATATCCTCACATACTTGCTCTATCTCTTCATCTTCAGCTTGCGACGTCAGGATGTCTAGCTGAACTATCGTTGTCGGTTTTTGTTTGTCTGTCGATTCTGATAACAACAACCCTATCACTGAACTGTTCACAGCCACACACTCTCTGCCCTGCCTTCCTATTCATAACGAGTCTACTCCCGTTATAACATTTTCTGCTGCTGCTGATACTACCCTATACTCAGCTGACCAAAAATCCTTGTCTTCTTTCCATTTCATCTCACTGACCCCTACTATATCTAAATTGAGTCTTTGCATTTACGTTTTCAGATTTTCTAGCTTCCCTACCACATTCAGGCTTCTGACATTCCACGCCCCTTTCGTTAATTATTCAATCTTTCTCTCACGGTCACCTCCCCCTTGGCAGTTTCCTCACAGAGATCCGAATGGAGGACTATTCCGGAATCTTTTGTCAATGGAGATATCATCATGACACTTTTTCGATTACAGGGCACACACGTTATTTATCTTTAATTCGGTGGTTTTCATTGTCTTCTGCATCCTCATGCCGTTGATCATTGCTGATTCGTCCGCCTTTAGGGGCAGTTTCCCATCCCAAGGGCAGGAGAATGCCCTGAACCTCCTCCCTCTTTGAAAAGACCGTTGGCAGAATGAGCGTGATTTCTTATGCCGGAAGTCTTCGGCCGCCAGCGCTGATTATTAATCAAAACTTAAGCGGTAGTGGGGTTCGAACCCGGTACTGGATACGTATTTGATTATGAATCAAAGACGCAGCCCACCACCCCCCTTTTTTTAGCCGTCGCCTTACCAATTTTTTTTATTATTAATCTAATTTGATTCTCCGTTGTTCGTTGAATTTGTTCGGGACGGACGTCCAACGAAACCCATGCAGGTTCTTAGTTGATCCACTCAGGTTTTTTTTTTTTTTTATTACAGAGGGTAGCTTAACTCTCTGACCGAACACGCTGAGCTACTGTGCCGGCTCCCCAAAGACTACAGAGTCCTACCGCGTGCCGTCTGGCCATACACAGCTGTAACTCCAGTAATGGTGGAACGAGCGGACATTCTCATTCGAAGTGACAGACGGATCACAATCAAACACCTCTCTGCTCAACTGAACATCTCTGTTGGGGGTGATGACACTCGTCGACTCGTTGGGGCTCCCAAAGGTGTATGTCCGCAAGTTTGTTCGCTGCCTAACAGAAGACCACAAGGAGCAACGAAGGACCATCTGTGTGGAGTTGCTTCTCCATGGCAACGCAAGGTTTCACACAACTATGTGCTGTGCCAAACTCTACCTTGGCTACCTGTCGGAACTTCATGAAACTATAAGGACTAAAGCAGGACTGTTCTGCTAAGTCTCACAACCAATTCCGCAGGCCGAGAAAAAAAAAATTGTGTGGCACTGCTTGTTGAACGCCCCGTATTACAACAAATTTCTCTCTCGTAGAAATGCTGTCCTTGCTCTATAGCCTGTCCGTGTCTATATCGCCTCTAGTTTGGGCATTGCTGTCTGAATCGTAAAACTCATTTACTGCTTTAGTGTCTCATTTCCTAACCTAATTATCATATCGTATGTATGTGTTTTCGCTGCTTTAGCAGTGCGATTCGGTAGAACAGGGTCCGCCATGGTTTTCGACATTGTACATGGACACGAAGGACGTCTGAGGATTGAGGCTTGGTCCTTTTGGCTTTGCTCGGTGCTTCTCGTAAGTACTCGGTACAGCACTAAATTTATTTAGCATTGCGGTGCGACATTTTTAGGTCGGCACGACATTCCTCAGTTCAGCATAATGGTGGCGTCAGCGCTGTCTTCGCTTCGCCATTTGTTCATGGAATAAAGGAAGTTGATAGGTCCAGTGGCTGTTTCCACAAAAGAGGCAGTCTAGTGCTCTGTCGTTACAAGCCTTTAAAAATGAAAATGACAGGAGAGAAGGATGAGAATTATCAGTATCTATTATGCGATGTACTTGAGGACAATATTAAGGAAATAGAAGAGAATGTAGATGAAGATGAAATGGGAGATACGATACTGCGTGAAGAGTTTGTCAGAGCGCTGAAAGACCTGAGTCGAAACAAGGCCCCCGGAGTAGACAACATTCCATTGGAACTACTGACGGCCTTGGGAGAGCCAGTCCTGACGAAACCCTACTATCTGGTGAGCAAGATGTATGAAACAGGCGAAATACCCTCTGACTTCAAGAAGAATATAATAATTCCAATCCCAAAGTAAGCAGGTGTTGACAGATGTGAAAATTACCGAACAATCAGTTTAATAAGCCATAGCTGCAAAATACTAACACGAATTCTTTACAGAGGAATGGAAAAACTAGTAGAAGCCGACCTCGGGGAAGATCAGTTTGGACTCCGTAGAAATACTGGAACACGTGAGGCAATACTGACCTTACGACTTATCTTAGAAGAAAGATTAAGGAAAGGCAAACCTACGTTTCTAGCATTTGTAGACTTAGAGAAAGCTTTTGATAATGTTGACTGGAATACTCTCTTTCAAATTCTAAAGGTGGCAGGGGTAAAATAGAGGGAGCGAAAGGCTATTTACAATTTGTACAGAAACCAGATGGCAGTTATAAGAGTCGAGGGACATCAAAGGGAAGCAGTGGTTGAGAAGGGAGTGAGACAGGGTTGTAGCCTAAATTCGGAGTAGGTATTAAAGTCCATGGAGAAGAAATAAAAACTTTGAGGTTCGCCGATGACATTGTAATTCTGTCAGAGACAGCAAAGGACTTGGAAGAGCAGTTGAACGGAATGGATGGTGTCTTGAAGGAAGGATATAAGATGAACATCAACAAAAGCAAAACGAGGATAATGGAATGTAGTCGAATTAAGTCGGGTGATGTTGAGGGTATTAGATTAGGAAATGAGACACTTAAAGTAGTAAAGGAGTTTTGCTATTTGGGGAGCAAAATAACTGATAATGGTCGAAGTAGAGAGGATATAAAATGTAGACTGGCAATGGCAAGGAAAGCGTTTCTGAAGAAGAGAAATTTGTTAACGTCGAGTATAGATTTAAGTGTCAGGAAGTCATTTCTGAAAGTATTTGTATGGAGTGTAGCCATGTATGGAAGTGAAACATGGACGGTAAATAGTTTGGACAAGAAGAGAATAGAAGCTTTCGAAATCTGGTGCTACAGAAGAATGCTGAAGATTAGATGGGTAGACCACATAACTAATGAGGAAGTATTGAATAGGATTGGGGAGAAGAGAAGTTTGTGGCACAACGTGACCAGAAGAAGGGATCGGTTGGTAGGACATGTTCTGAGGCATCAAGGGATCAATTTAGTATTGGAGGGCAGCGTGGAGGGTAAAAATCGTAGGGGGAGACCAAGAGATGAATACACTAAGCAGATTCAGAAGGATGTAGGTTGCAGTAGGTACTGGGAGATGAAGAAGCTTGCACAGGATAGAGTAGCATGGAGAGCTGCATCAAACCAGTCTCAGGACTGAAGACCACAACAATAACAACATTATGCAGTCGCATAAACGACTGGTACCGCAAATTTGCTATGGAATGACATTACAGTACCATGCAGGAAGAGTTTAAAGATTTGTTTAACGATGAAAGAGCAAAAAATTACAACGATCGCTAGGCGGGAAAAGGCAACGGCCTCGCTGCAGTGGATACACCGGTTCCCGTGAGATCACCGAAGCTATGCGCTGTCGGGCGTGGCCAGCAGCTGGATGGGTGACCATCCAGGCCACCATGCGCTGTTGCATTTTTCGGGGTGCACTCAGCCTCGTGATGCCAATTGAGGAGCTACTCGACCGAATAGTAGCGGCTCCGGTCAAAGAAAACCATCACAACGACCGGGAGAACGTTGTGCTGACCCCACGCCCCTCCTATCCGCATGGTCACTGAGGATGACACGACGGTCGGGCCACTGGTGGCCTGAAGACGGAGTGCTTTGTGCTAGGCGGAGCTCATTGTTCTGTACATCAGGAAGTACTCAGTGCTAAATTTACAGGGATGGAGAACGAGATGAAATTGGTGATATGAATAGTAAATCTTCTGAAGTCGTATACATTACACTGTCAGTTGGAAGAGTTTTCGATGGATCTGAAAGAAGAGTATGGAGAATCTATATATTACTACAAAGTGGTTACGTCTAGGGCGAACCTGCAACTATTTGTCGACTTAAAATCCGCTATTGTCGATTTATGAAGGAAAAAGGAAAACAGGAACGAAGATTGGAACATACGGAATGGATTCCAGTCGTCGCATTTTAAAGTGAACTTGACTGCACACTGTCCACTCTTAGAGATTGCAACGCGAGAAACAAATGATTTCTGATTGGATGGAGATGCATTTAAAAACAAAATCGCATTGTGAGCGGGACAAATTCTAACCAAAAAAAGTACCACCCATTTTGCTAAGCTCAGTGGCGTTAAAGAAAACGCAAATTTTGTAGAAATTCCTTGTAGCTTTGAAAGAATTACAAGAACAGTTTTCTAAACGTTTTGAGGACACTGCCAGTCTTACATCTGTTTCCGAGCTGTTTTCGAGACATTTTGCCATTTCAGTTAAAAGTGCTACTGCGCATGTATAGATGGAGCTGATTGATCTGCTATGTAATTCCCACTTAAGCCCAAATTATTTCACCTTCAAATTGCCCAAGCGGTCTACTTCCCACACCTCCATAATGAAGGAGCAAACGTGGTAAAGTATTTCTACCAATGTATGTGAGTGAAAGGCTTTTTTTCGACTGTGAAGCTAAATAAGCCGTGATTATGTGGTAAGCTGACGGCGAAAACCTGTGAAATTGTCTGCATCTGTTCATATACAGACAGTTTTTGTACCAGACAAAAATTAAATTTATGTCATCAGCCTGTCAAATATAATTAAATAATACTGAAAACTTGTTTACTGATGTATGTTCTTGAGAAATATTATATATGAACCCACTTCGTATGAAATATTAAATATGAACCCACTTCGTATGCAGTGACCCTGCATTGACATCTGGATGTGGCGTGTTTGCAATTTCCCCCTCTTCTGCCTCCTTACGCTTAGACAATGGGGCGGGGGTGGGGGTGGCAGTGGGGGAAGTGTGCAGCCAGGCGAAAAGGCTATGCATGCGTGCAAAAGCACTGCTCATGCTCCGAATTCTTGACTGTCCCTGTGGTAGAGAGACAGACTATCCAGCCCACAAGTGACAGAGGGGCCTGGTTTGTGGGAAACTTCAGATAATTAGCTACGTTGTTCTTGAGTGACATCAGATGGAAGGAATTCTCTTACCAGAATTGGCAACAAGCTGTGCAGCGTCCAGTGATGGTATTCAATGTTTCACTTATTAATAACCCAGTGTAATAATGCTGTAACCTTTACCCACACTTATGTCTCTATAACTACAGTTTTATTTATTACATAAATTAACAAAAGAATTAGATCACTTTTACGAGTATTGGCAGATATGACCAAACTATCATGAAAGTGCCCCCTATGTGAGCAGGTGGGCAAAATTTAAAGACAGCGGCCAACTTCTATGATGTGAACAAATATAACTTACGTCTAGCTTCTTTCATTTAAGAGAAAGTAATTTAAATTTTAATCGCGTCTCGGAAAGTGTTAGTTTGATCTGAACAGAGCTGTGTGCAAATACAGTGAATTAATGTTTAATATTTGTGGTTAGACTTTGCAATAGTTACCGTGAGTTGAGTTTCGACTGGTTGTCACGTAGGACTGAGTGTGTTACTGTCAAAGTGTTTCCTTATTTCGCATGGAGCAGTAAATAAGCTGGCATTCCTCTTTTCGTAAGGTATTGAATTGAAAAATTGTTGTGGTGGCATAGTAGCAAACCCAAGAGCCACAATGAATTTCAATGATTAAAATAGCCCGTTAGAAGTCGCGACCAACAGAGAAGAACTCGAGTCGCGACACCGATACAGCTTTAGAAGATACAAGACGAAGCAGGCTTCTAACGGAACAGTCTTTGAAACACCGAATGCAGTCTGACACGATTTACTCTGCCAATTTATCAAACCTAATTCTTATATGCAATAATCAGTAAGCGACGACTTAACAGCGTTGGCATATTTAGATGCGGTAATTTATTGCGGCAGGAATATTACCTATATCGATACTTTCGATCAGAAGAGACCAGTGGTGTCATGTTTTACGAGGAGGACCGAAGCACCTGTTTTCAGACCGGTGACCGTTACTTCGAACTGCTGCTACGAACTTAAATTGTAGCTGTAATGTGTAAGTTGTTCTACGTCATTAAAGAACCAGACATTGATTCCGACTATTGGTTATTTAACTGTAAGTACTCAGAACAGAATCACGAACCATGTTCACAATTTCGACCCTGAATGTTTGGGACGCCCTTGATAGATGTCGTCGTTGTGAATGTTTTCCTATCTTCTCTTTTTCATGTTACTCGTTCTCGGATAGTCCTTCATCTTCATTCTCCGTGGAAGGCTGCAACCCAGTGTTCGACATTTTCAGTCCGATTTACGTGAGACAAGTCTCTGAACATAACTGAGTATAATAGCACTCAGTTCTGCTTTCCTTTTCCTCGTTAGTTTCTACTTTTTGTATTGTGCATCGCGCACTCTGTCTTTGAGAATGTTTCGTTGTATAGGCAAAGAAAACCAGGAACAGTGTGCATTTAGCATTCAAATCAAACGAAAGCCATAATTGGAAACTGTGATTACACTACTCTGTGCGACAACCTGTCGTGACTGTATGTGTTACAGAAAACGTTAACACAATATGAAAGGTCTCTGTTGGATTCCTTTCATGTTTAATTTCTTAAATCTGTTGCCATTTATGGAATAAATTCCTCTTCTAAATGTACTGTCGCGTTTCTGACTATCTGGGAGGAGACTGAGCAGTGGAACGTGTTACTTTTACACATAAACAAGAACGATCTGTAACACTACTACACTTTAAAGCACAGTTTATATGTAATTCTTATATGTAATTCTTATATGTAATTCATGTCACACAGTCTCATACGGAACCTACATCCGCTTTCTTTTATATACTGTATATGATAAGATACTGTCATCCCCCTTCCCTTTTGTGTGAGAGGATGAATGAGCATATGTATTTCTAGTTGCATGCTTGAGGGTAGCAGACAAGGCTGTCTGCTAGAGAACAGTAGGACCAACGTCGGAACAGGTAGCTACGCTTCCTAAAAGCAAAGAGGTTTCTATCCTTAGTATGGTCCTGTCCGTCCGTTGTCATGTTGGTATAGGAAGCTGCCCCTCTGGCCACTTCCGTTGGTCTTTGTGAGCCACCCTCAGGAAGCACGCTCGGCAGTAGGGCAGTTGCAGTGTGGCCGTGGCGAGCGTCTGAAATGGTAAGATCTCCGGCTAAGCGCGTGTCTGTTAAGTCCGTAGGACAATGGATTTCTTAAGTTCAGCCTAACTGAAAATTTAATCACCTTTATTTCGGGTTTAGGTCTAAAATATCCGATGTTATCTTAAATTGCAGCGCAATATAGTTCTCGTGTGAAGTTCAGATTATTTTTCGGTAGTTGCTTTGTTACTACTTTGTCAGTAAAGTGGAACTACGTGTTGATCAGTAACTCTAACTAAGATCAATCTTAAATGCGAATGCTTGTGTGATTATAACGTCTCGTCCTGAGAATATTTTTTTAATATAGCAACTTTTCTTTATGCTTTTCTTTATGTTCAACCCACGTGGGGTGTACTTTGCGAGACCACTACCACGTGCTTATATAACTGTTTGACCCATCAGGTTAATAGTAAGACGTTAGTAAACAGTTCAAGGTTTTTCTTTTGTCAATTGCCTTTCGATCTAATGTATTTTAATTATCAAAATTATTGTGGAGTTGTACGCTTTGTGTAAACCAAGTTGACCACGTGAAGCATGTGGTGTAATCATCAAAGTAGCCCTCAGCTATTCTTTTTGCGAAGACTTCACAAAAAGTTAATATGAATTTAGTATACCAGTGTGTGGTAATTACATGACGGACAGGATTGTGGTATGAACGTAATTTCTTTGGGTAAAAACTGAATCTGTTGGTTGTGGTTAATTTCTTCTTGCTTATGTTTCAATGTTCTTCGTGTGCTATTTTATGAATGCAGTGTTGTATCCAGTCTCCCAATCTTGGCTCCATATTTTATGTGTTCCGTAAGATTACAATCTCACATTTTTTTCAATCGTAAATAAGGCACCAGCTCAGTTATAACTCACGTATAATATGCTGAAATTTCAATGAACAATCTTAAAATAAATTTCCAAATATAAACTGATTTCTTTCTTTTTATTTAAATTCTCCTTTTATATATATATATTACCGGTTTTGTATGACTACTAAAAGATTATCATTAATGTTAGTCTGCTTGGTAAACCTAGACTAAATATCTGATGAAACAGTTGCCCAGTAATCCACGGTTAACGTCCCCAGACAGATCACGGCTTTTAACCCGCTTTTATTGTCCATCAGTACCTCTTTCAGCATACCAAATTAAAGTTACAATCTTACAAATACACGTCATCTTAGTAGAGATATTAACAAACTAAACACAGAACGAAAGAACAAACACGAAATATTTCATACTTAAAATATCTATTTATTATTTACTCTATTTGCTGAGTATAGCATTATATTTTTCCATTAATTAGTTGTGTTCAACACTTACCTGGCTGCAATAGTCGTGAAGTTTTTTTTCTTTTGACACTTGACTTTTTTTCAGACGTTTTATCTATATTGCTTTTCTGACACCTATTTTTTTGAATTTCATTCAGTTTCTTGTACCAACACTAATTTGCCCGTAACTTTATTCATTTCTTTTTCCATATCTTTGTCCCTCTTCTCATCATGATTCGTTCTTTTTACTCACACATATGTCTTCGAATTTCCACTTCTCCCGTTTACTTATTGTTTCGAGTTTCGCTTTGCACCCTCCCATGATTAACTGTGGCTCAGCGTCGTGACAGAACGAGATTCCTCAATTTTCGTTCTGCTTGTGGGCAGAACTTACTACCTTTACTCCACTCGTTTATTACCACGACTCATACTGTTCACTATTCCTCGTCCTTTTGCTGATATACACTTGAAGAACCTCATTATGTGACATTCTAGTTTTTTTTTTTCTTTTTGGCTACTCGTAAAATTTTGGCACACGGCTGTTCTGTCATCATTGTAGAGTAATATATCACCCGAGGGCTAAAGTATTGCTCCTTTTAATTATTTATCCGAAAACCACTGCCCATACTTCCACGAAGCTAGAATCCTAGCTTATTCGGTATGTTATACACTGATTTTGTAATCAAACTTCACGCAGTATATGAGGGACCAGTATTATTCACTCACATTTGTCTGTGTTAACAATCAATTGACCGACCCGGCATGAAATGCTTAAAAAACTTTGTTTGCAAGTTTTTGTTTCTTTTTCTTTGTGGTGTGTAAGAAATATTATGAGATTACGTTCTGAAATGTGGATGGTTTATTTTCATGAACACTAGATGATTCGCGCTTGCCAAGCAGTTCTGAAAGGAACTGACAACGCTGTTTAGCGCCCGAAAACCGCACACACGAACCTTCTGTGGCCTCTTGTGTTAGCCAAGTTGGGAATTTTTATTGGAAGCAAAGAGGACACAGCGTTACCAGGGACCCACAGATGGGAACACGTCATCAGGACGTGAACCATCGAAAAATATATGTTTATCTTAAATACACGTCGAGTGCCGTGTTTGTATGAACCAGTGAAAGCCGTAAATGATAATAATAAAATATATTAGTAATAACGTAAAATGTTTCAGACTCTTTCTCTGGCGCAATATTACGGATCAAGTACAGCAATTTCATTGCTATTATTCTAGTAACTGTGTAGGAAAAAGAGATTATAATTATTTTTGTGTAAGGAAGTTAGTATCCTAAATGTTATCAGTGTTTGATACATAAAGTCAAATTGATAATAAATGTTTCAGTTCAGCGAAACAGACACAGCTGAGGCGTCATCTCGTTGATTAAAAAAAAAGGAAAAAGGAAAAAATTTCAATCCACTGAACTGCAATTTTGAAACAGTGTAGGAAGTTGCGGTTAAATATAAGGAAAAGTGCAGATAAACTTTTCTTCCATTCTAAGCAGAATGCGCTGCTGAGATGTTTTTAATATTCTCTTGCTGGGATTATTTCATGACCAAATAATGATATCCATTAGGTACCGGTCAGAAAAATAAATTCAATCAGGTAAGGCAGTATTACATCGTCGCAGGGCGCAACCAACATATAAAGTTTAATTTTCTTGTGAAAGTGATTACTTTCAGCTTTACTAGCAAGAAAATATAAGACGTATGTACCTTCGCATGTTCCGCGTTGGTGGTAAAGGATCCATTTTAAAAGGGTTAATGTCACTTCACTGGCAAAGGAGGAAGGTATAATACTTCATTAAAATTTCCTTTCGTGCTGGTGCCCAAAGAAGCACACGAAAACGTATGGAAACAGGAATTTAATTTTTCTTTATTCTACAATGACGTACAAGGCACACTGACAAGGAAACGAGGCAAAAATGTAAAATTCAGCGCCTGGTGTCTCATCTAGGGCTGTGTTTAAACGTGACTCGAACTGCTCGAAAATTTTACGTCACAGTTCCTGAAATCTCGGGTTCTGTCTGGACTTTTGATCGGCCTGCGGTCTAGTGACTTCGGTTGGTACTATTACAACGACCTGTCTTGGTGTTTTTAATCACTGAGGACTTTAATCATAAAAATAACTATGAAACAACGACTGAAATACCTTCCAGAACGCAGGTCATGCGTAACAAAGGCAGCTAATAGATAAAGGATTACGATCATGATTCTGTCCAATTCTCGAGCTTTCGCTTGTCCCACGGTCTAGTGAGGTCTGATGGTTCTTGCTGCTGTAATTCATTTTCGCAATAACAATTACAGACACTTTATTACGTTGTCTTTCATTAGTTCGACATTTAATTCTTGATTAACTGACTTGACTTTTTCTCCTGAATGTTGCCGTCTTGTTTTCAGACTGTAACGTTTTTATATATTTTTGTAGTACGTGGACAGGGACTGAACTGCTCATTTGCAACCTACTTTATAAATCATTACGGCCTTTCATAAACAAATAAAATATTATTCTGGGATCAGTCAAGTAACATTTTTTGGAGGACAGTTTTCATCTTTGTTTTCTTTACTTAAATATCAACGCAAATGCTTAGATATCCATACAAACCTTTAGTATACTTGAAATTCAAATTTATCAAACGCAATAGCAGTTCGTGCAGTAGTATGATGTCGTGCTATCTTACCCAGTGTTTCACGAAACTGTCATAAATTTAGTCATAGCTTACTCTTGTGGCTAATTCATAGTTTCTTACGTATCCCTTGCACTCGCGTTGCGCGAGACAAATGTAACGTGATTGTTTGAACATGCTAGATAGTGTTTCGAATGCTGCGACTTATCGGGACATTTCGAGCCCGTTCGAACGCGAGTATCGTTTGTCCAATTATACTCACAAAATTATCAAACGCATTTAGTAATACAAAACTGGTCGTAAACACTGATCTCCTCCATCCGGAAAGGCCTTGGAAGGCCCAACGGTACTGACCGACCGCCGTGTCATCCTCAGCCGACAAGCGTCATTGGATGCGCATATGAAGGGGCATGTGAACAGCACACCGCTCTCCCGTCCATTGCCAGTTTTCGTGACAGGTTGGTGGGTTGGTTGATTTGGAGGAAGGGACCAAATAGCGTGATCATCGGTCCCATCGGATTGGGGAAGGATGGGGAAGGAAGTCAGCCGTGCCTTTTCAAAGGAACCATCTCGGCATTTGCCTGAAGCGATTTAGGGAAATCACGGAAAACCTAAATCAGGATGGGCAGACGCGGATTTGAACCGTCGTCTTTCCGAATGCGAGTCCAGTGTGCTCACCACTCCGCCATCTCGCTCAGTTTTCGCGCAGGATCAGCTAATTCTCAATCAAGTGGCTCCTCAGATGGTCTCACAAGGGCTGAGTGCACCCCACTTGCCAACAGCGCTCGGCAGACCCGGATGGTTAGTCGTCCAGGTACTGACGGTCGTTAACTTCGGTGATCTGACGTTAACCAGTGCTACCACTGCGGCAAGGCTGTTAGCGAAAGAAAAGAAGAAACCAGTGAATTAACACATAGACTTACCGAAATAAACAGATAGGTAATTTTATTACTACTGTGATTATTATGTTGTTGTTTTCTTTCCGATTTTGAACGCCACTGAGCACGATGTATGGTGATCAGTCTTAGTTCAGAAGTTGCTCTGTAGCTGGCTGCGCAGGCTACGCGTTACAGAATATTAAATTTACACAATTGCTGTACTCAAAGAAAAAGGAACTCAGTTACATACCTGCAGTGTTTGGACGCACTACTGCTATGACAGGCAACGATAACTTTGGAGTGTTTCAGACCATGTAGGGAAAGGGGTTGTGCCTTGGTACACTTTTCAGCCATTCGCTTCTAGTCAACTCTGTAGTAGAAGTTTAATATATTTTCCTACTCCATTTTTAAATGCTAGCATTCATTTTTTATTTGATGCAGACTTTTTCTAAAACTACAAAACGTACTACAGAACATTAAGGTTCATCCGAACGTGAAAAGTGTCCAAGTACAACATGGTCATGTAGCTGGAAACAAATACTCGTCTGAAATTTAAAAGCGTTGCAATCTAGAAAATCTTAACAATACTGCATTTAATACTTTCCCTGTTCCGTTATTACTCTACTACACGCCAATAATGAGCCTTTGGAATCAAATTAAGCAGAATCATTATCAAAAACCATTTACAAGTTAAATAACTTCGAAAAAGAAGCTATTGGCACCTAACATAAATTTCCATTTTCAAGACAGGTAAAAGTGTTGAGAGACTAAAGGAAGGACATTTGTGCGAGGGTGAGTCAAATGAAAACCTTAAATATTTTTTAAAATATTTATTGTGCAGAAATGGTACAAAGCTGTATGACTTTTCAACATAATCTCCCCCACGCTCAATGCAAGTCCTCCAGCACTTACAAAGTGCATATATTCCTTTACAAAAATATTCTTTTGGTAGTCCGCGCAACCACTCATGCACCGCGTGGCGTACCTCTTCATCAGAACGGAACTTCTTTCCTCCCATTGCGTCTTTGAGTGGCCCAAACATATGGAAATCACTTGGGGAAAGGTCTTGTGAGTATGGTGGATGAAGAAGACATTCAAAGCGCAGGTCTGTGATTGTTGCAATTGTTGTACGGGCAGTGTGGGGCCTTGCATTGTCATGTTGCAAAAGGACACCTGCTGACAGCAATCCACGTCGCTTTGATTTGATTGCAGGCCGCAAATGATTTTTAGAAGATCTGTGTATGATGCACTGGTGACATTGGTCCCTGTAGGCATGTAATGCTCCAAAATGACGCCTTTTTCTTCCCAAAAGAGAGTCAGCATAACTTTCCTTGCTGATGGTTCTGTTAGAAACTTCTTTGGTTTTGGTGATGAGGAATGGCGCCATTCCATCCTCGCCCTCTTCGTTTCTGGTTTGTGGAAGTGAACCCAGGTTTCGTCCCCAGTAACGATTTTTGCAAGGAAGCCATCACCTTCTCGTTCAAAGCGCCGAAGAAGTCCTTCACAAGCATCAACACGTCGTTCTCTCATTTCAGGAGTCAGCTGCCGTGGCACCCATCTTGCAGACACTTTGTGAAACTGGAGCACATCAATGCACAATGTGGTGTGCTGACCCACGACGAATCCGTAAACATGCTGCAGTGTCATTCAGTGTCACTCGGCGGTTTTCCTTCACTATGGCTTCAACTGCTGCAGTGTTCTGTGGAGTCACAACTCGTTGTGCCTGACCTGGACGAGGAGCATCTTCCACTGAAGTCACACCATTTGCGAACTTCCTACTCCATTCGTAGACTTGCTGCTTTGACAAACATGCGTCATCGTACTGAACCTTCATTCGTCGATGAATTTCAAAAGGTTTCACACCTTCACTGCGCAAAAACCGAATAACAGCACGCTGTTCTTTCCTGGTGCAAGTCGCAATTGGGGTGGCCATCTTTATACTGATACTGCGACGGTATGTGTGCAACTGCACTATGCTGCCACCTACAGGCCATTCTGCGCGCTGTTTGTAGCACGCTTACCAGCAGGATAACGGCGCGAAATTTGAACGAAGTTTGAACGTAGCGCAATAGTCGGCATACGAGCGATGGGTCAGAGCATCTCCCAGGTAGCGATGAAGTGGGGAGTTTCCCGTACGATAATTTCATGAGTGTACCGTGAATATCAGGAATCCTGTAAAATACTAAATCTCCGACATAGCTGCGGCCGTAAAAGGAATATACAGATTTAAGGTTTTCATTTGACTCACCCCGTAAGTATGACATGATCCATGGTAAAAGACTGTCTTCCAATTCAAGGTACAAGGTGGTGCAGGGCCGACGAAGTATGGCTTAACTGTCCATATGTTATATAAACACGTGTGAAAACATAATGGGCGATCAAAAAGTGTGTGTTTGAGGGCGTTGCTGCAGCGTTCATGCAACGTAGGGCGATTGCGGATCGGTTATATAAGCAATGACCTATAGATAGGGGTTAGTGTGGCATTCGTTTCTCTCCGACGTGCGTGTGGTAAATGCGGAAACATGAACTTTGGGACGTTACTGCCAAATGCGTCCATACATGACCAACGTGCAGTTATTCTTGTCTTAGCTGCTGAAGAAAAAACACTGGCAAACATCCATCGGAGAATGAAGAATGTGTATGGAGCAGCATGTCTATCGAAAAACTGCGCCGTGTTCATGAGAACCCGCGTGCCTATATCGAAAATGTTGTAATGCAGAAGTTACGCCAACTCAAGTGGAAACACTCGAGCACCCACCCTATAGTCGTAATCTCTGCCCATACGATTATCGTGCCTTCGGTCTCTCAAAAACAAGGCCTTGGAGAGTCGACGATTTCTGTCGGACGAGGACGTGCAGGGGCAGCTATGAACTTCTTGATGCAACAAGACATGGTATTTTACCAGAGGGGTATGTTCAGCCTGGTGCGTCGATGGGGTGACTGCCTCAACCCTCACGGCGATTTTGCCTGAGTGGCATACCGATTCTACACAGTACGGCCTTCGAATACAGATTTTTTTGTATACAGGGTGTTCATTTTTAATGAAGACATTGAAATATCTCGAAAACTACACATATGATCAAAAAAGTTATAATTCTAATTTGTTTGTCTCGGAGGGAGACATCCAACGATACTACTCTCGGTCCTCACCACCCGACTCTGTGCGTGGGTGTCAGGGGGAAGGGGGGACTTCGAAATCGTCAATGGGAACCCCCGTTTTTTATTGCAGATTACGATTCTACCGCAAAATCTACATACATTTTGTCTGAAGCATTTTCTCCGTTTCGCCACAGATGCCGCTGTAATCGGAGAAATATAAATGGGTACACAATCGTAATTAACGACATGCTATTCAATGGCCCTTGAATGTCCAGTGGTACGCGAGACCCCACTGCCATGCTGCGAGGACAGGAAAGGGCCAGTATTTCATAAGTTCTAATTGGAAACCCCATTCGCAGTATTGTATTCCTCCGACATACCGAAAAGGGAGCAACTCGACGCGCCTCCGTGGCCGTGTAGCGAACTACGACAAATCATAACGAAATTAGAATTACATTAATACCTTCAGCTGATAACGGGCGTTGATATATATCAACGGAGACAGGAGAAACTGTGTGCCCCGACAGGGACTCGAAGCCGGGATCTCCTGCTTATCCTGGCAGACGCTCTATCCATCTGAGCCACCGAGGGCACAGAGGATAGTGCGACTACAGGGACTATCTCGCGCACACCTCCCGCGAGACCCACATTCTCACCTTGTATGTCCACACGCTACATTCGTGGTGTCCCAATCTAACACACTCATTACTCGTGGAATACATTCTTACCAAGTCCCATAAGAGTTCGGGGAATAGGTGTGCATCCGCTCAGAAGAAGAAGGTCATGGCCGGTGTTGCCAGAACTACATAATTATATGGATATGGTGTCTGTTCTTTCGTACATGTCCGTAATAAACGCCACCATATCCATGTAAGATATACAAATCATAACAGCCACGACAAGTAATAACAGACAGTACACAGCGAACGGAGCTCACGTATCGTGCAGAGGCAGAATAGATAGCGGTTCTAAACATTACAGTACCTGCACAGTGTGTGTTGTCTGTACACCTACCTATCATTTGGAGACAGACGTGCACGTGAACGATGAATGTTGCAACGTCAGAAGAAAAAACTGGAATGATCCTGATTTACGGAGAATGTAAGAAAAATGTTGAGGTTGCTGTTGTCTTGTACGCCGAGCGTTTTCCAGAGAAAGTTCGCTCTCATTCGTTATTTTACAAGGTTGTGAACGTCTTTGAGTCTAGTGGCAGCGTACAGACCGGCAAAAGGAAACGAAACAAATGTGTTACAAGAGAAGTTAATGAAACAGCTATATTAGCGAAAGAACACAGCAACCACGGATAAGCGCCCAGCAATTACACAGCGATTCCAGTACGTCTCTAGGTAATATTGTCACAATATTGCACCGTCATATGTATCATCCATACCAAGTGTCACTGCATCAAGAATTTCATTCCGCCGATTTCCGTAACCTGGTAGTGTTTTGTGGATGGGGACATCAACACATGCAAACGACTACCACGTTCTTTGCCGAGGTACTTTTTTCCGATGAGACTACATTCATAAACCGCGATAGCGTTAATTGGCATAACATGCATTACTCGAGTGCAGACAATCCCCACTGGTTACGGCAAGTTGATCATCAACCTCCGTGGTCGGTTAACGTGTGGTGTTGCATCAAGGGGAACAAACTCATTGGTTCGTATTTTATCGACGACACATTGAATGGACGCAAATGTCGAACATTTTTGGAACGGGAACTACTGGTACTACTTCAGGATGTTGCCCTGGACGTTTGACAACTATGTGGTTTCACTATGATGATTACTAAGCACGCTACACAAATGAAGCACGGAAGGTATTAGACAGTGTTTACACTGGTCGGGGGATCGGCAGAGGTGACCTTATTAATTGGTCCACTAGGTTGCCGCATTTCTTTGTGTGGGGATATTTAAAAGATAAGTTGTACCAGCAAGTCCCAACAAGCTGTAAAGACAAGGTCGACAACATCGGGAACGCCATTCCAGCAGCGGTACTACGTTTGAATACGTTCTCTAATTGGACAAGCAGAGTAGTGTTCGCCTCGGGCCACGGCAACAGTGGCTCGTCGATTAGTTCCCTTTTCGATATGTCGGAAGAATATAACGTTATGAAGTACTGGCCTGTTCTATCCTCGCAGCATGGAGGTGGGGTCCCTCGTGCCATTGGATATTCAAGGGTCATTGAGTAGCATGTCGTAAATTACTATTGTGTACTCATTTCTATTCCTCCGATTACAGAGCCATATGTGGCGAAACGATGAAAATGTTTCAGATAAAACGTACGTAGATTTTGCCGTTAAATCGTACTCTGCAATAAGAAACGGTAGTTCCCATTGAAGATTTCAAAGTCGTCCCCTGCCATCCATGCTCGGGGTAGGGTGGAGGATCGAATGTGGTATCATGGGTGTCCCCCTCTGAGAGAAATAAATTGGAATAGTAAGTTTTTTTGATCGGATATGTGGTTTTCGAGATATTTCAGTGTCTTCAGTTAAAATGAACAATCTGTGTAGCATTTTACGCACCATAAAATTCTGTACTTGAAGAATTAACAGTACATTCCAAATAGCTTAAATATATTATACAGAATTTAAATGGGTAGAAAGTGAAATATTTACAAATCTTGCGCAAAATATAACAACAAAAACAGTAGATAATGGCGGGAACTGCTTATGGCGGTCTCCAGAGCACATTCCCTGATGTGATTCCACGATCACTCACTAGACTGAAGTACCGACCAAAACCACCGTGTGTTCCTGGATACACTATCGGCTAGGTAGCTATAACACTTTCCCCTACATGACTTTTCCAAACGCCAAACGTTTATTTCGTTCACTACGTCTGCTCCAAACAAAAATATTTAAATAAACAGTGTGATTTTTCAATATTGAGTGCATCTCTAACTGCATACGACAGGATTTACCCAGTAGTCCCCACAACCGAAGTCTGTCGTCACTGAGGATAACAATGGATATTACAACTCCGGTCGATGCCTGTCGCCCGTGCTTTGTTCCTCGACATTGCGCAGTCGACTTACAAAGTAAACTCTGCAGAGGACAATTACGAAATCTCGAATCGCGCTACAGGGGTGGGGCTCCGCACCAACTAAAAAAATAATCCCTGGGCGGGGGAAAAACAACTTCGCGCAGCAGGCAAACAAACAGCCCACTTACACACGCCCCCTGGTCGGTGCTCAATAGTTGATCGCCGCTCTGCGGGGAGGTTCTCAGCGGCGGTGCGCGGGCGGCCAAACAGACCACCTCTTGTGGTTGTCGAGTGGAGGGAACTTCGGGCGGGCACGAGGTTATTTTTTCAACGACCGTGCTGTGCGACGTCTGTACGCAACTTTATGCTCTGCATTGTGACATTGCATATGTGTTCACTTGTCCCGTTACCCCAACAATGCTGGCAATAACTCAACTTTTTCGTACAACTAAGCAAACAAATCAGTCGCTTTCTTAGAGCCATACACCAAATTGCCCGAGACTTTATCAGTTACGAAGAGGTCCCTTTGAAATATTTTTTCAAGTGTGATACCTCACATCAAGGGTTGGGATGATTTCAAGGATAAGCACACGGAAGATGAATCCACATATTTTATTTGTCATTTCACGGAATACACTTTTTTGCTTAACAACAGCTATTACGATTACAATTAATTATCTTGTCAAAAATGACTAAAAACGCTCACAATAATTTAAAGAACTTGAACAGGATCAATTCATTAATAAAAATCTTTAACAATTTATACCATGAAGTACGCGGTCTAAAACCAGGAGGAGCCAAATACAAGTAGGAAGTCACACCAACAAGGTGCGACCGCAGGCTGGTTCAGCAAACTCAGTTTTATCAGTAAAATGAGTTACAAATGACTGCCACTAAAGGTACTAAGAATTCCCAAGCAAGGATAAAACTTTAAACAAATAGACAATGTCCACCAAAAATACAGAAAGCATAACAAGTCACGCTACTGATTCTGCCTGCTGGAAAGCCCTTAACAATTTATAAACCTTAATAATACCTCTTAAGCAATGAGATACACAGTCCCCCAAAATACAAGAAAAGCTGGGAAGGCATACAATTTAAATGTGACACCCAGCTGGTACACACCAACAGAAATATTGAAAATTACCCTTAAATAAATATACAGGGTGTTTATAAATGAATATCGGGGTTTTACCGCTTTATATTATTTATTACATTAAACTTACAGTTATAAATGATATGTAAAATGAAAGATCAACTCAGTTTTACCAAGAAACTTATAAATGTTCAATGTGAGCACTATTTGTCACACGGCACACATCAAGCCTATAGCCGAGTTCTTCCCAAACGTTGATAAGTGTGTCTTCAGTGATAGTAGCAACAGCTGCTTCAATCCGGTTTCTTAATTCAGGGAGGTCTGTTGGTAGCGGAGGCACGTACACACCATCCTTGATGAAATCCCAAAGGAAAAAAAATCGCATGGCGTTAGGGCGGGTGAACGTGGAGGCCATACAAAGTAAGCCCTGTCATTCGGCCAGTTGCGGCCTATCCAGTGCTTGCGTGCAGTGAAGTTCAACCAATCGCATACTTCGCTATGCCAGTGCTCACATTTAACATTTATAAGTTTCTTGGTAAAACTGTTTGAGTTGCTCTTTCATTTGACATATCATTTATAACCGTAAGTTTAATGTAATAAAAATTATAAAGCGTTAAAAGCCCGATATTCATTTATAAACACACTGTACAATCCCACAAAATAGAAGATAAGCTGGGAAAACATGCAATTTAAATGAGACTCCCAACTGATACACACTAGCAGAAACATTAACAATGACCCTTAAATAAATATGCAGTCGTCCAAAACGCAAGAAAAGATGGAACAGTGCAGCAGATAGCTATGACAGCCAACAGGCAAAAAGGAGGCAACTTTCACCAAAAGGAAAAACTCCACAGTTCGCACTCATAAGTGAAGGGCTTTGTAACTTAACACACTCCAGAACTAGCAATGATGGTGCAAGAGTTACACCAGTAGTTAAAGAGCAAACATTTTGACAACGAACACGCTTCAAAACTTACGAACTTGCTGAAGTCACAATATTGAGTTCCGGAACTACCTGGCGACACTCTACCGTGACACGTATCAAAAGAACAAATTTACTTAACTTCAGCCAAAACGAGGCGGCTGTGGAGGCGCCCGATTGCGGGCCAGCCTAGACGTTGTGCGACGACAAAAGTGTCGCCGCAGCAGAACGAAAACATATCTCTGCTCCAAGCCCAGGAAGCAGGAACGCGTCGTCCACCACCAGAACTGCTCTGAAGTGACTACACTTACAAGTTACAAGGTTAACACTACTTAAGATTACTTGAAAATTAACAAGGTGAAATATCAGCCCCAGCACATCCAACTACTAGGGCATACTCTTCTACAAAAGGTTACAATTTCAATTTCATCAATTCAAAACAGAGAATGCCCTTACACTTGCACGGAATATGGCCTGGAACAACAGATTACACTGACCGATGATAACCCACACGATCCCTCGAAGAAGCGTTAATATGACAGGTCTAATTCCACATTAACACTGACGTGGCCTTATGACAGCAAATACCAATGAGAAACAACACTTAACTCCACTCAGGGGTCAAGGAGCCGCGACTTCCAAGATGCCAAGCAGGGGTGTTATTGCCTCCAATCTGCACAGGTGATCTTCCAGCTGCCGTAAAATTTAAGCTGACGGAGTTGGCTGGGAACTTGCTGGCCAGGTTGAACGCGAAGTCCGCTGCTCTTCCCGCAAACCGCCGCTATCAGTACTTAATCTACCGGCAAACATTGCCTCCAACCTATTAAACCACATGCGGTCTCTCGTGGGCTGTATTGGGCACCAGGAGTCCCCCAAAACCAACAACTTCCCAGCCACGTGCCCTCCAGCTAACTTTCAGTACCAGGGCCCGACAAAAACCAACAACACATCGCTCGACCAAAGACCCTAGCTAACGACATATGATCAGCATCGATATCGGCAGTCCAAGAAGTTAGTGGCGCCAGTGGAGTGCCATGCCCGCCAAAAGTAAAGCCGCCACGGCTCAGAGTGACTCTCTGCTTCATTCACACCCATCTGTATTTGGTAATCCAATCCTAAAATTTAATTGATTATGACCTGTTTTTGGATTTTTTTTTCCAAATTAAGGGCCGTGGCCTTCAGATGCGCCGCATGTGATATTACACCCATATTGTGTCACGGTATGTGACGTCTTTTTTTTTTTTTTTTTTTTTTTGTGGTTTTAGGGCGCACAACTTCAATGGTCATTAGCGACGGTATGTGACGTCGGTGGTGGTGTGATAATACAGTGAACAATTATTACCGTTATAAAGCGTACGATTTAATTGCTTACGGGGTTAAGTTTCTTTATTGTGGGACCCGCAGCCTATATTATGTCACAGTAGGACACTATGTAGAGAACTAGAAAACAGTATGCTGCAGTAGCCTGTTCAATAATTTACTGTTGCAGGTATATTACAATACAGTTTTTACTGTCTTTGAGAAAACAAGTAGCTGGCAACCTTGAATTCCTACAACTATCAAATACCAGGAAACGTATTACAATAAACGTGCGACACCTGATTATTGAACAGCCTTAAAACGTTGTTGAAAATAATATTACAGCCGACAAGGACAGACAGCAATAATGGTTTACTCGAAGTTGACATATGGCCTTCTACAAAATTGGAACATGTACTGATGAAGGCAATAAAGACGAAATAAGCTTGTATACCAAAATAAGACACTGAGCATCGTTATGTTCTCCAATTCTTTACATGTTTATAGGGAGTTTATTTCACTGTATGTGAGGTTTATCGAATTTTTTGGTGGGAAACTTCCAAGTCACTGATTGTGCTGAATATACACTGAAGAGTCAAAGAAACTGGTACTCGTGCCTAATATCGTGTAGGGCCCCCGCAAGCACCTAGAAGTGCCACAACACAACGCGTCGACTCGACTCATGTCCGAAGTCGTGCTCGAGGGAACTGACACCATGAATCCTACAAGGCTGTCCATAAAATCGTAAGAGTGCGAAGGGATGTAGATCTTTTCGGAACAGCATGTTGCAAGGCGTCCCAGATATGCTCAATAATGTTCATGTCGGGGGAGTTTGGTGGACAGCTGAAGTGTTTAAACTCAGAAGAGTGTTCCTGGAGCTACTTTGTAGCAGATCTGAACGTGGGGGGGGGGGGGGGGGGGGCGTCGAATTGTCCTCCCGGAATTGCCCAAGTCCGTCGGAATGCACAATGGACACGAATGGATGGAGGTGATCAGATATCATGTTCACGTAAGTGTCGCCTGTCAGAGTCGTATCGAGACGTATCAGGGGTCCCATATCACTCCAACTGCACATGCCCCACACCATTACAGAGCCTCCACCAGCTTGAACAGTCCCTTACTGACATGCGGGGTCCATGGATTCATGAGGCTGTCTCCATACCCGTACAAGGCAATCCGCTCGATACAGTTTGACACGAGTCTCGTCCGACTAGGCAACATGTTTAGTTGAATGGTTCGCACGCTGACACTTGTTGATGGCCCAGCATTAAAAATTGGAGCAATTTGCAGAGGGGCTGCACTTCTGCTACGTTGAACGATTCATTTCAGTCTTCGTTTGTCCCGTTCTTGCAGGATCTTTTTCTGGCCGCAGCGATGTCGGAGATTTGATGTTTTACCGGATTCCTGATATTCAAGGTACACTCGTGAAATGATGGTTCATGAAGATCTCCACTTCATCGCTATCTCGGAGATGCTGTGCTCCATCGCTCGTGCGCCAACTATAATCTTAAATCTTGATAACCTGCCATTGTAGCATCAGTAACCGAACTAACAACTGCGCCAGACACTTGTCTTATGTAGGCGTTGCCGACCGCAGCACCGTATTCTGCCTGTTTGCATATCTCTGTATTTGAATAAGCTTGCCTATACCAGTTTCTTTGGCGCTTTAGTGTATTCTAATCGCTGTGTTCCCCGTCACGTTTTGACTCCTACGGCTCACTCAAACACAATGAAAGGTGTTCCATGATGTTTTAACACGTGTCCTATCATCTCGTTCCTTCTTCTAGGCAGCGTTTCCAACGTATTTCTTTCCTCGGGATTATTTGTAGGACTTCCCCATTTACAGGGCTATTACAAATGATTGAAGCGATTTCATAAATTCACTGTAGCTCCACTCATTGATATATGGTCACGACACACTACAGATACGTAGAAAACCTTATAAAGTTTTGTTCGGCTGAAGCCGCACTTCAGGTTTCTGCCGCCAGAGCCCTCGAGAGCGCAGTGAGGCAAAATGGCGACGGGAGCCGAGAAAGCGTATGTCGTGCTTGAAATGCACTCACATAGTCATAACAGTGCAACGACACTTCAGGACGAAGTTCAACAAAGATCCACCAACTGCTAACTCCATTCGGCGATGGTATGCGCAGTTTAAAGCTTCTGGATGCCTCTGTAAGGGGAAATCAACGGGTCGGCCTGCAGTGAGCGAAGAAACGGTTGAACGCGTGCGGGCAAGTTTCACGCATAGTGACGTGAAAGATTCAGTGTTTAAACCTCCTCTACCAAGAAACGTGCCAGAACTGCGAGCTCGCATCAACAATGCTTTCGAACTCATTGATGGGGACATGCTGCGCCGAGTGTGGGAGGAACTTGATTATCGGCTTGATGTCTGCCGAATCACTAAAGGGGCACATATCGAACATTTGTGAATGCCTAAAAAAACTTTTTGAGTTTTTGTATGTGTGTGCAAAGCATTGTGAAAATATCTCAAATAATAAAGTTATTGTAGAGCTGTGAAATCGCTTCAATCATTTGTAATAACCCTGTATTATCTAATCCGTTCATTTAAATTTCAGCATTCTTCTATTACACCGTATCTCAAATGCTTAGATTCTCTTAGCTTCCGGTGTTTCTACAGTCGGTGATTTATTTCTATATAACGCTGCGCTCAAGACGTACATTCTGAAATATTTGCCTAAAATTAAGTTCTGTATTTGATACTAGTCCACTTCTTTTAGAGAGAAATCCCGTCTTTACCTTCGCTAGACTGATCAATATTATCGGACACCTATTATTAGGAACTAATATGGGGAGTATGCACTCTTCGCTTTTATGGTACCTTGAACTGTGCTGGGTTTCGCTGAAGGTCTGTGGAGGAATGGCGGTCGAAAAGTAGTGATGTTGGACGCTCGGGACTGGGGCGGATTCCACGTTATAACTCATCCCAAAGGCGCTCCGATGGGTTCAGGTCGGGACTCTAAACAGTCCAGTCCATTTCTGGAATTTTATTGTCCACAAACCATTGCCTTTATGACAGAATGCATCGTCGTGGTGAAACAAACACTCATCGTCTCCGAACTGTTTCAGCGAAGTGGCACAACAGTTAGCACATTGGAATCGCTTTCGGGAGGATGATGGTCTAACTCCGTGTCCGGCCATACACATTTAACTTTTCCGTCATTTTGCTAAATCGCTCCTGTCAACTGCCAGGATGCCTCCTTTGAAAGGGCGTGGCCGATTTCCTTCCCCATTCTTGCAACAATCAGAGCTCGTGCTCCGACTGTAATGACATCTCGATGTCGACAGACTGTTAAACATTAATCTTCATTCCGAAATATTTATGCACTATTCGCGTCAGACAATGCTGTAAAATGTGCTCATTTTCTTTATCGACGAAAACCAACCCCGTACCATAACATCATTTCATTCCTATCTCACTGTTGGCACTACACATAGTAGCAGGTCACGTTGACCAGGTATTTGCCAAATCCAAAGTCTGGCACGGGGTACAGAGTGTTTTAACACTCCAAATCACTCGTTTCCAGTTATGGCTTTCCAGTAGTGTTGCTCTTTATAACAGCACAACCGACGCATAGCGAAGACAAGAGAAAGGTGTGGGTTATGAGAAGTTGCTTGACAACTGTATTCCTGCCTACGCAGAGTCGGACTGCAGGCAGCATTTTGACACTCACGAGTGATTTATGTATCTTTTGCACGTGGGGATATTCAGCCGCGAAATAATTGTTAAAATTCATGGTGAAATTATCAGTTGTTATTTATTTTGCACAATTCGCTACTACTTTCAGTCAATGACAATTATCAAGCTTGGCTTGAAACGAATCAATCAAACCACTAGAGATTACACAGTTTACAGTGAAATATGAGGTTAAATAGTATTTCACTTACTGGCATAAACGGTGGGAAAGTTATATCATAATTTGAACAAACCTAATTTGCCCTTTTAAGCCCACAAAAATAACTGTGTACGATAATTTTCGTCATGAAGGAAGTCCACATCGACACCTTGTAACACAATGGCTGATGTACCTATGCCAAGCAGTCAAGGATACAGTTAAAGACAATGTAATGTCAGAGATAAAACTAGTGTATATGGTAGCAATTGAAGTAACAGTTTACTATGAAGTACGTTATACTCTTTGAATCCAAGTAAACACTGTACATTGGTGAACTAGATCGTGAAATTTTATATGCTACACTGGCGACCTCTATAATCTGAAGTACATCGTAACTGCCAAAAATAAATGAGCTTAAACCATAGAAAGCCAATTAATGACATCGATACACCAGGTAAAGCCACTCTGGCGAAATTTTGTATATTACAAAACATCGTAACTGCCGAAAAATAAGTCAGCTAGAACATATTACTGGCTGTTGTCCCTGTCCTTCAGTACACGAATTCGGCCTGGTCTTGGTGGTTGTTCCTTCGTGTTTCGTCTTTGTGATTACATCACCAACATTCGACTTGGGAAACTGTAGGAAGGTTGAAATATCCCTGACAGATGTTTTACTCGGGTGAAATCCAATGACTGGCCCACATTTGAAGTCACTGATCTTTCCTGACCGACCACTAGTGCCATTACTTCTTCTCTGCTGAAAACATAATACTCCCCGCGTCGTTTTGTACTAATGGGTCCGCCTTTCGTGACACCCAATGGTCAACTCCGCATTACGTAGTGTGCAGTTTGATGAGATAGTGTATATCTTAAATATTTTCAACATTTCGCGGCCCTGTCAGCAACTGTATAAATAATAATTTTAATTTTAGTAACCAACAGCCTCAGTTGCACCGTTTGCCTGGGTTTCAGTCGGAATAACCCAACCTTCTTCAGAATAACAGACCGCGATGCGGCAGCCACGAGTGCTGTACTGGAACTGATTCAGTTTCAGTACAGCACTCGTGGCTGCCGCATCACGGTCGCTTAGTGGGGCCGAGGCAGTTTCAGATAAGTTTTTACAGTCTGACGATAATTTATGGATTTGTAGTTTTAGCTTGACGATGTTCACTATGGACAAACGGTAGTTACTGTTATTCTGAAGAGGGTTGGGTTATCCCGACTGAAACCTAGGTAAATTCTAGGTAAACGGTGCATCTGAGGCTGTTGATTATTAAAATTAAAATTAATAGTGTATATCCCCTAGTTACGTCAGTCAGAGGGTATTTTGCTTCATGTCGAATACTACGTGTCTCCTGATTTTAAAGTTACTTCATCACTATTATTATTTCTCATAACTGTCGTCTTTCTTACGTTTAAATTCAGTCTATATTCAATGCTCATTCGGCTGTTCAGTCCATTCAACAGCTTCTGTGATTATTCTTCACTTTTAGTGAGGGTAGCAACGTAATCAGCGATTCTTATCACTGATATCTTCTCACTGGCAGTTTAATATCCACTTCTGATCTTTTTTTTTTAAAAAAAATTACTTCTTTGTTTCTTAAATGTTAAATTGAATACGAGGGGCGAAAGTCTACGTTCCTGTCTTACATACTATGTAATTCGAGAACGTCGATCTTGATCTTCCATTCTTATTTTTCCCTTTTGCTCCTTTTATAAATTAAACACTGAAGCGCCAAAGAAACTGGTATAGGCATGCGTATTCAAAGGAGATATGTAAACACGCAGAATACGGCCCTGCTGTCGGCAAAGCCTGTATAAGACAACAAGTGTCTGACGCAGTTGTTAAATCGGTTACTGCTGCTACAATGGCAGCTTATCACGATTTAAGTTAATTTGAACGTGGTGTTATAGTCGGCGCACGAGCCGTGGGACACAGCATCTCTGAGGTAGCGACGAATGCGTATTTTCCTGTACGACCATTTCACGAGTGTTCCGTGAATATCAGGAATGCGGTAAAACAGTATATCTCCGACGTCGATGCGACCTGAAAAAGATCCTGCAAGACCGGGACCAACGGAGACTGGTAGGGAATCGTTCAACGTGACAGAAGTGCAGTCCTTCCGCAAATTGCCGCAGATTTCAGTGTTGGGCGATGAACAAGTGTCAGCGTGCGAACCATTCAACGAAACATAATCGAGAAGGGCTTTCGGAGCCGAAGGCCCACGCGTGTACCCTTGAAGACTGCACGACACGAAGCTTTACGCCTCGCCTGGGCTCGTCAACACCGACATTGGACTGTTGATGACTGGAAACATATTGCCTGGTCGGACGAGTCTCCTTTCTAATTGTATCGGGCGGATGGACGTCTACGGGCTTGGAGACAACCTCATGAATCCATGGACACTCTATGCTATTCTATCTCTCTGGTAGAAATTTTGTTTACTAGAGATGTTAAGCTTGGAACAAAAGATGGGGAAGTGCTTACAATTTTCAAGCATTATTAAAAAGAGGAGATAATAACTAAACATTTCGGGTGAATTTAAAAGTAATTGTGGGCTTTTCAGCCGTGATAATTAAGAGTTACTATTAACTCGGCAGTATTTCATATTTTTTTTAAAATTGTTACAGTCAGAGATGTCGTATCCTTCGAGACAGCGTATTGCGGACAGCCTCGTAGTACGATACATAGTTAACATTACAGAACATTTGGTTTATTTTTTACTCATTAAACAGCTGAGTATCTATACTTGAGAGAGGTTTAATGTGCCAGTAATGTAATACCTAACTTATTTATCTGGTGTTTGGGACAGTGGTGTCTAAATGGGTATATTGGTGTATAAAGCTAAGCAAGTAGCAGGTGTCTTTCCATAGTCTCGAACGTGCATTGTCAGTTGATAAGGAGATAAGACACGGAAGCTTTCTAATGTATATATAGATAGATATCAAAATTATAGAGTGAAATTAGCAATGTAAAGGCTTAGCTTAAAGTACCACGGAGATATGAGCAATACTTGTACAGTGCTTAAAACTATTGCAAGATAAATAAGAAATTTTCTTCCTAGTAATATTATTTGCTAATATAAAAATTAGTTTACTCGGAGAAATGTAACAGCGAACTAAGCTAATAGAACACTGAAATTGTGAAATTGCATCTTTGTCAAATTGTGTTAACCCATCAACTTGCTGTTGCCTAAAGTTAAAGTACTGTATTGGTGAACAGAGAGGGTACTTTACTCGGCAACAGGGTCAGGACTGACCAATTTATTATATATATATATATATATATATATATATATATATATATATATATATATATATATATGTGTGTGTGTGTGTGTGTGTGTGTGTGTATTACGAGAAGCGTATAACGCTGGCCATAGCGCTTGGTTATTGAAAGTTTAATTTTTTATCTGTCTGTGCCCACAAGCCGTCTTATAGCCCATTGACATTTGCTGTGCTACTGATTACTTGAGACCTGTGGTAGTAATCCAAGGCAACAGACAACTATGACAGCCGTAGATTAAATGAACTATACAACGGATCACTTGCATCCCTTGATGTCCGATATATTCGTCAACGGCGATGGCATCTTCCAGCATTATAACTGTACGTGCCACAAGGCCAGAATTGTCGTATAGTAGTTCCAGCAGGATGAAATCAGACCCCGCTGATGTCTTGGCCACCAAATACGCGTGATGTGAACCCGATGAAACACACCCGGGACTCTATCGGACGCCATCTCCACGCCCACAAACCAGTGGCCTGTAATTTTCGGGAATTGCGTGATTGCGTGACTTGCGCACCAATTTGGTGCTAAATATCTCCGGAAACCTACCAAGAACTCTTCGAATCCATACTCGGCGATATCGCTGCTGTAATACGTTCGAAAGCACACGCTGTGAGCAGGTGGCTACAATGTTCTGGCTCAGCAATATACACTACTGGCCATTAAAATTTCTACACTAAGAAGAAATGCAGATGATAAACGGATATTCATTGGACAAATATATCATACTAGAACTGACATGTGATTACATTTTCACGCAGTTTGGGTGCATAGATCCTGAGAAATCGGTACCCAGAAAACCACCTCTGGCCGTAATAACGGTCTTGATACGCCTGGGCATTGAGTCAAACAGAGCTTGGATGGCGTGTACAGATACAGCTGCCCATGCAGCTTCAATGCGATACCACAGTTCATCAAGAGTAGTGACTGGCGTATTGTGACGAGCCAGTTGCTCGGCCACCATTGACTAGACGTTTTCAATTGGTGAGAGATCTGGAGAATGTGCTCACCAGGGAAGCAGTCGAACATTTTCTGTATCCAGAAAGTCCCGTACAGGACCTGCAACATACGGTCGTGCATTATCCTGCTGAAATGTAGGGTTTCGCAGGGATCGAATGAAGGGTAGAGCCACGGGTCGTAACACATATGAAATGTAACGTCCACGCCGGCCGGGGTGACCGAGCGGTTCTAGGCGCTACCGTCTGGAACCGCGCGACCGCTACGGTCGCAGGTTCGAATCCTGCCTCGGGCATGGATGTGTGTGATGTCCTTAGGTTAGTTAGGTTTAAGTAGTTCTAAGTTCTATGGGACTGATGACCTCAGATGTTAAGTCCCATAGTGCTAAGAGCCATTTGAACCATTTTTTTTGTAACGTCCATTGTTCAAAGTGCCGTCAATGCGAACAAGAGGTGACCGAGACATGTAACCAGTGACACCCCATACCATCACGCCGGGTGATACGCCAGTATGGAGATGACGAATACACGCTTCCAATGTGCGTTCACCACGATGTCGCCAAACACGGATGCGACCATCATGATGTTGTTAACACAACCTGGATTCTTCTGAAAAAATGACGTTTTGCCCTTCGTGCAGCCAGGTTCGAGTACACCATCGCAGGCGCTCCTGTCTGTGATGCAACGTCGAGGGTAACCGCAGCCATGGTCTCTGAACTGATAGTCCATGCTGTTGCAAACGTCGTCGAACTGTTCGTGCAGATGGTTGTTGTCTTGCAAACGTCCCCATTTGTTGACTCAGGGATCGAGACGTGGCTGCACGATCGGTTACAGTCATGCGGATGTCTGTCATCTCGACTGCTAGTGATACGAAGCCGATGGGATCCAGGACGGCGTTCCGTATTACCATCCTGAACCCACCGATTCCATATTCTGCTGACAGTCATTGGATCTCGACCAATGAGAGGAGCAATGTCGTGATACGATAAACCGCAACCGCGATAGTCTACAATCCGACCTTTACCAAAGTCAGAAACGTGATGGTACGCATTTCACCTCCTTACACGAGGCATCACAACAACGTTTCACCAGGCAACGCCTGTCAACTACTGTTTGTGTATGAGAAATCGGTTGGAAACTTTCCTCATGTCAGCACGTTGTAGGTATCGCCACCGGCGCCAACCTTGTGTGAATGCTCTGGAAAGCTAATCATTTGCATATCACAGCATCTTCTTCCTGTCGGTTAAATTTCGCGTCTGTAGCACGTCATCTTCGTGGTGTAGCAATTTTAATGGCCAGTAGTGTATATAAGAACCGTAACTGAAAAATATATATCCTTGTTTCCTTTATGGGACAGTATGAACTGAACTGTACGGGGAAACGCAACATTTACATCCAGGTCAATGTAACGGCTTTGGTCAGTTGGTAGGTCAGTTCTGGTGTCGTTATCTACCGACCATAATTTAAGGTTGCTGTCAAATGCATTGGTGGCAATAGCGAAAGAACTCGATGGCTTGCCACGTGGACGTCACGATCAACAAACATGGTAATGCTTAGTCTCCTGATATCTCGTTGGGTGCGAGAGAATTAAGAAACAATATAAAAGGGGTTTCCTGCACAGTATGATTCTACTGTATACTGCTTTGTTACGTTCTCGGCAGCTTCCAGCATTACGATGCGGTTTTGCCTTACCTGCGTTTAAATGCGGCACGTCTGTATTGTGTAATTCTTCCAAACGAGCATTAGTATTAATAGCCGGTATAACGGAAACATATGGTAGCAAATGATCAATTGTTAACGCAGCGGAGACGTCTTCACTTTATTGCTGCTCTGATCTTTTCCTTTTTTGTCGGCTTCTGATTGAGTCGATGCGACCGGCTACGAATTCCTCTCTTGCACTATCCTCTTCATCTCAGAGTAGAACTTGCACCGTACGTCCTCAATTATTTGTTTGATGTATTACAATCTCTGTCTTTCCCTACCGTTTTTACCCTCTACAGCTCCCTCTTGGATCCTGTAAGTTATTCCCCTCATCCCTTAACAGACGCCGGCCGCGGTGGCCGAGCGGTTCTATGCGCTTCAGTCCGGAACAGCGCGACTGCTACGGTCGCAGGTTCGAATCCTGCCTCAGGCATGGATGTGTGTGATGTCCTTAGGTTAGTTCGGTTCTAAGTTTTAGGGGACTGATGACCTCAGATGTTAAGTCCCATAGTGCTCAGAGCCATTTGGACCATTTGAACCTTAACAGATGTCCCACCTTCTCCTTATCAGTCTTTTCCTTACCTTCCTTTCTTTGCCGATTTTGCGAAGAGCCTCCTCGTACCTTACCAGTACAGCTGATTTTCAAGATTCTTCTATATCTAAAACACTTGGATTCTCTTCTGTTCCGATTTTCCCACAGTCAGTGCCTCACGTCCATACACTGCTGTGCTCCAGCGGACATTCTCAGTAATTTCTTTCTCAAATTAAGGCCTATGTTTGAGCTAACAGATTTCTCTTGACCATGAATGCCCACTTTGACTATCTAATTGGCTTTTTGGCCTCCGTGCTTCATCCGTCGTGTGTTTCTCTGCAGCCAAAGTAGCAGAATTCCTTAATTTTGTCTACTTCGTGATGTTAATGTTAAGATTATAGCTAACCTCATTTGTATTGCTCCTCACTGCTTTCGTAACTCTTCAGTTTACTTTCAATCAGTAGTCTGTACTCATTTGACTACTCATTCCATTTAACAGTCCTGTAATTCGTCTTAATTTTCTTTGAGGATGACAATATCATCAACGAATCTCATCACTGACATCCTTTCAGTCTGAATTTTAACGTCACTCTTGAACATTTCTTTTAATTCCGTCATTGCTTCTTCGATGTATGGATTGAACACTATGTGTGAAAGACAACATCGTTGTCTTACATCGTTTTTAATCAGTGCACTTTTCTTGAACTTCGGTTTTTGAACATCTTAACAAAAAGAGACTGTATTCCCAAGGCAGTCGATTGGGGCACGTCTGTCTTCTAGTTCGCCACACGGAGTGGGGAAGGAAGCCAAACATCTATTTTCTCCTCTGGCAGGCTCAGAGACTATCCTTGCTCACTGTCTGCCTCATAGAAACCTCTCCTCCCACACTGCAGGAAAGGTATAAGGAAAATCTTCCCTTGTGTCAGGTAACTCCTCAGTCACGTGTAAATAGGGTGTAAGTAAATGAGTAAGGGCATTCCCAATGAAGGCGTCTTGTTTTTTCTTAAGCCATGCTGCCACTATCAAGTGCAACGTAAGAACTGGCTCTTTGGTACATTTATCTTTCCTAAAGGCAAACCGATCGTCGTGTAACAGATCCTCAGTTTTACTTTCGCGGTGATCTGCATGTTATCTTTGTTAGCTACTTGGATGCGTGAGATATTAAGCTGTTTTTACTATACTTATTGTACTTTATCTGTCCTTGCTATCTTCGGGATTGTGCAGATGATGTTTTTCCGAATGTCTGATGGTATGTCTCTGGAATCATAGATTCTATAAACCAACTTAGGTGTTTGGTTTCGACTTCCCCCAATGATTTTAGAGATTTTAAAGGAGTATGACTTATGGCTTCTGTTTTATTTGATTTCAAATCTCCCAAAACTCTGTTAAACTTTCTTTTCCTATGTCGATACCCATTTATTCTACAGCGTCATCAATCTCTCTCTCTCGTAGGTGTCTTCGGCGCATTATTTCCACCTATTCACCCTCTCGTCTGCGTTTGACAGTGAAATTCCAGTTACACTCTAATTTTTAATGCCTTTGCTTTTAATTTTAACAAAGGTTCTTTTGACTTTTCTTTATGCTGAATCAATCCGTCATACGACCATTTATTTTCCGACTTCTTCTCATGTCATTTTAGATCTTGTCGTTTTTCTGTATCCATTTCGTATTGGCTTCTCTGCACTTCATATTAATTTCATGCCTAAGTGATTTATGTTGCTGTTTTCCTGCTTTTCTTTCCTGAATATTTTTGTTCTTATTCCTTTCGTCGATCAATTGGATTTCTTTGATACTCACGGTTTTTTCGCAGATACCTTCGTTGTACCTATATTTTTCCATCCAAATTCTGTGGTTGCTTTTCTTAGAGACTTCCATTCCTCTTCAACTGAACTGCCTATTGTGGTGTTCATTACCGCACTGTTCACAGCTTTGGAAAACTCCACACACACCTGATCATTCCTCAGTGCTTTAGTATTCCATTTCTTTCCACATTGGTTCTTCCGAACGATTCTATTACGCTTCAGTCTACCTTTAATTATTACCAACTTGCGATCTGAGTATACATCTGCTCCTGGCAACGTCTTATAATCATATGCACGATTTCCGGATCTTTGTCTGACCAACAAGTAACCCAGCTGGAATATTCCCAGGGACTTTTCCAAGTATACCTCCTCCACCTCCTCCTCTTGTGATTTTTGAACGGTGTTTTCGCTAGTATTAGCTAAAATTTATTGCACAACTCTACTAGTGTTTCTCCTCTCTCATTTCTATTACCAAGCCCATACTCTCCCGTGACTCTGTCGGCATGCATACCTGAATCATTGTTGATGGCTTTGATTTGCTGTCGTTTCTGATGAGAACCACCCTATTACCGAGCTGTTCACAATAACTCTCTCTCTCTCTCTCTCTCTCTCTGCCCCATCTTGATAATTAATTCTACCCCTGTTGCCAATACTCTGCTGCTGTTGATATTAATCTGTATTGATCTGACCAGAAATCTTACATGCCGCATCCCATATGGCAGAGGGTGATACTGCTGCCAGTCAGTATTGCGTAGTTGTGTGGGTCCGATCGCGAAGTTACATTTACTATGCGGTCTACAAGAAAACAGGGTTACGATAAATTGGTGCGTAATTTCCTACATATAACTTTCATCAAACCTTTTAAGAAAAAATTCCTCCTCCCTTGATCGTTTGTTCTACCTTAGTTTCCCTGATTTAGTTTCTAGTCGCCAGACCCATGGCCACACAGCCACAGGTAGCTGCGTCCGCCGTCAAATGCAGTAGCAAGGCGAGGAGTGGATTTTCAGCAGACTGCAAGAAGACATCCACCTAAACGTAATAAGTAACGCATGCTCACTCTGGAACTGCTTCAAAAAGGTGATGATCACTGTCACACTACTTGCCTGACGTTGAACCCTGCTTTGCCTCAGTTGAAATGCAGTATTACATCAGATACTCATTTTGGTTGTGGCGATACAGTATGTACAAATACAGCTTGGGATGCGTTACGTGCCCTAACCAAGTTTTTATAGTACGTTCCCTCTTAATTCTCTTGTATTCCATATATTATGCATATTTATGGCAGTTTACGAGAAAGGATTTTCTTTTGTGAGTTTGTTAGATTCCAAGGTGCTTGTTTACCTATAGAAACAGGTAATCCGAATCGTGTCCGGCGGTCAAGACACAATTATGCAGATAGTAGAGGTGGCGAGCCTTGCAAGTTTCGCTTATAAACTCTCAGTTTGCTCAGTTTCTTTGACACTGCAGGTTCATGGGTCAGTATGACGCTTTCACGGTCTGCTCTCTTTGTATCATCTTCTCTACTTTCCAAGATTAGCCGAGATTGTAAATCGTGAGGTTTAGACAGAATGCAAAATGCAGAACTCTTGCCAGTATGTCTCTACCTGATCAAAATGATCCGGATACCAGTATGTATTGCGGAATTGACCACTAGATATCAGGAGAGGCCAGTATAAAAGGAGGCTGGAAGTATCGTGTTGTCAGACACTACTAACTAGAGCATAGCCACCTATGGCAAGCTAACATACACCAACAAGCGACAAGCGTCGGCAAGCTCCTGCTTATCAGCAACGTTGACTGGAAATTACCAGCTGCTATTAGAGCCGACCAACAGGCTGCAGCAGGGAAACCGACGCACTCGCACACTGACGAACAAACAATTCGCCAACATCACCCTACACTGTGCACCCGATATATGATCTATCGGATACAAAAACGATGATAAACCTAACTGTTGCAGGTTGCTGACGCTGTTCGAGAGTTCAACTCCGGCACCCAGCGGCAGCCGCCGAGCAACAGCACCGCACAACGTGAGATAAACACTACTAACAAAGCCTACCCTTGCACGACCTATCGCAGGCAGCAAGACATCCGCTACTGCTCTTAACACCCTACCTAACTATCGCAGAGGCTTTTTCCCTTGGCCCTTGCCTTGGCACTTTTTTTCTTCTGCCCTTCAAACCGATACCCTTCGTTCGACTCCGACCCAAACTATCTCCAGATGAGCGGGTATTAACGGTTAACCTTAACCAGACGTACGCAAACATCGCTGTACCCACATCCCGCGACACCTCACTCTAGTGAAAACTAACCCTTATGCAGAGATGGCAGTAGACCTTTTGAGTTGGCCATCATGCCGGTGTGGGCGTGGAGGGGCTCCATCTAAGGTGAAAAAAAAATCGTGTTGTCAGTAGAGAAGCAGTAATAGCAGGATGGGTCTGTCAGGAGAGCTAAGTGACTTCGAACGTGGACCCGTTACTGGAAGTAATCTCAATAGCAAGTTCAAACCTTCTAAAGCCCAAGTCGACTGTTGGTGATACCAAGGAAGAACCAAATGCAGACCTCATATACTGACGGGCGGTGGCTCTCGAGCATTGCGCGTAAAAATCGCTTGAAATCAACGTGAAGGAAGAATCGTGACTTCCACAGTGTTACCATCTCTCCAGCAAGCATTATGACCTCGTTGATTGTTGAGAGTTAAAAACAGAGGGGTAGAATGGTCGAGCAGCTCGTCATAAGCCACGTATTTCCCCCGGCAGTGATAAGTGACGCTTGAGGTGGTGAAAGAGCGATTCCACTGGACAGTCGATAACTGAAAACCCTGTGGCAATCCGATTTAAGGTTTTGGGTTTGGTGAACGTTGCTTGCCGTTATGTGTAGTGCCAGCAGTGAAATGTGACGTAGTGATACCCTGTTAGTTAACGAGAATCGCGCTCTTATTTAAATATATGGTCGAAAGAGTCAGCCTACAGGAATTGTGAAATGAACCCTGTCGTCGAGGACTGCGTGCCACAGAGGGCGCAGATTCACCACGATACGGGGAAATTCACAGGCGTCTATTGCCTATTGAAGTCAGCCCCTGGTAGCCGAGTGGTCAGCGCGACAGAATGGCCCTAGTCACACGACATTTACATTTATTTATTGTTTATTGAGGCCGAAGCGCTGTAGTGTGCGAGTGAGACAGACGAGAATCTACGTCATAGGGAAACACAGTAGAATCCGTTTGTGGGCAACGTAGCAGTGTCAAATATGGCGGACCTAAGATCGGTCATAAAGGGATACATTTATGAAAACTATTTGATTCTGTAGTAATGCAGGGAATCAAGCCACAGTAATTTTAATCTACCCTCCATAAATTTTCATGGTGAACCCGATAAAACTTGAATATTGATCATATCTATAATAGTTTAAGATTTACTGTTAAAGTTAAATAAACAAGTTTTGTAACAAAGGCGTAAATGCTAATATCTGAACGCTTTGGTCGATCTTAACCATCTACATTTCATATAGAAGTGCATCATTAGGATGACAAATGTTGAAAAATCAATTCTGTAACTTTATTTGTTTAAAGATATACTAAATTTAAATTATCAGTATTTACAGTTAGGGATCAGATCATCATTTCCTCCACACAAAACACATTGAATGATGAAAACATGATTCCTTATTGAATCATTAGGTAATAGAATATTTGTTGTAAAGATTAGTGCATAATAGTTAATTTTTTTCCTTTGTTTATTTATCTGTAAGCACAATGGTGCTGTGGCATTCAAAGCTAAGAAGGAAATTGTATTGGTTTTATCTAAAAGAATTTAACGTTTATTATGTATGGATATTATTGTTACTTTATTTAGAACATGGAAGTGGTCAAGCTTTGATTATTTAAATACGTTAAAATGTAAAATAATGTAGAATAAGCTGTAACCAATCAGGTGGACGGCTTCAGTAAAGAGAACTGCCCTAGTCAGTTGAGTGACGATGTTCGGCGCGCGGGAAAACGCGGACGGAGGCGGGCAGAGAGGGACAGTTCTGGTCTAGACACCAAAGAGTACAGTTCGGCTCGGCTGGAGACAGCAAAGGGCACAGTTCCGATGCAGACGCAAAAGCGGACAGTCGGTTCTTAGGCAGCTAGGAAGGGAAACGACTTAGAAAATTTCGCGTTGTGTGGTATCGCGGGACTTCGTCTCTGAGTGGTGAGGAGCCGCGCGCCTGGTGTGAACTAACTTTTCGCAAAGTTATCGAGGTGGAGTAGTGGACTTGTAATTCGCGATGAGATTGTGAATGATCGAACTCTGTCAAATGGATATGCGCTCGAGTGTAACAGTAACTCTAAATACGAACACTTTCGCTATTAGTTTGCTTTCTAAATAAACATTATTCTAACCGAATCGCAACTGTGTGGCCTACATCACTTATTTGTCGTTAATTTAGTTCCCGATATTATTGTTACTCTTATTATATGCTATGTTTTGTATTTCGCAAAATTGCCAATTTAACCAAAGGGTCACAAGTGTCTAATTTAGGGCGTGTAATGCGACACGTGCGGTTCAACCGCTAGACGAGTTCGTGCCAAAACATTTCGACGAAGAGGAACAGCATGTGATCCCGAACATCTTTGGGATGTTAGCTCGCAACCCTAAGGGATTGCTTTTCGTGTAGGGTGTGGTCCCCTTACTGTGCTTATGCAAACGCTAAATGCAGAAGGATATGAATACATTTTACAGTCCTACACGATGAGTCTTTGTATCAGCCTGACAATGCCCCCTGTCATAAAAAGCATCTATGAGGTAATGGTTTGTGGGCAATAATATTCCTGGAGTGGACTCGCCTGTCGAGTGTCCTTGACCTTAACCAAACATAACGCCTTTTGGATGACTTAGTTCCAGACCCCAGCGTCCAACATGACTCCCTTCTCTGGTTTCGGCTCTCGAGGAAGAATCTGCTGCCATTCCTCCACAGACATTAAGACACCTCACTGAAAGTGTTCCCAGCAGATCTGAAGCCATCATAAAGATGAAGGGTGGAAATACCCCATATTGACGCCCACTAACGGATACTTTTGATATGATAAAGTATTTGCTTTATTCCCAGTCGCTCATAGCCATCTAATCCGGGTTTTCATGTAACGATACCTCTCTTGGTATCACTATATCCATTTTCTCTTTAAAGTTAGTTTTACAATACTCTTTCGACTCCTTATTGGTCCTTTAAAATCAACGTTAACGTTTTGTTTTACCCAGTGATATGTTATGGCATCGTTACTGACGTGGACATAAAAAGTAAACGCAAGGTACATGTACGTATCATTAAGTTTTTACTCTTCGAACTGGGATGAAATATAACTTTAAAACGATGGAAGCCTGGAATTTTACCTCTACTAACTGTCCGCAGGATGGATTTTGCTACAACGTTTATAGAATGCCATGTGTGAAGTCCCCATGGTAAATGGGAGACCCTCACGGTGCATGGAGGTCAGAAACCTGATGCGAGGTAGGGCGTTTTACTTAATTAAACGCTCAGTTTCCAGACACTTGCTTATTTATAAAAAAAGTTCAGAATCAATAAAAAAACTTCTGACAAGAAACTTTACCATACTTTACCATCAATTCATCGCCCATACATTTTATATGCACTGCAGCTTCTGTATGAAGTCTCGTAACTCCCAGCACTCGCAAACGGAGCCATTGATGTAATCCTACTAATGGTAAGTGGTTGTAAGTGTGTAACACCATTTTGTGACTGTATAATGCAGTACTTCAACTTAAGGGGAGGCATAGTGACCCTAAAAACAAATGTAAGAGTCATTTTTGGGAGAATAACAAAGTGGTTTGAAAAACTACAGCGAAGGGCCATGATAAAGTTAATCGCACAGTAACCTGTCATTTACTTTGTTAATTAATTCGAAGTTACTTGTTTGTCATCTGGTCGCACTGTCCATGCAGCCATCCTCAATACACACATATCAAAAAAAGTTTTGCATCACTCCGATTCCTAGAACTCCTGAAGATAGACGTTGACTGTGGATATTGCATCACAGACATAGTCCTTTTGACTGTGCAGAGATGTCACTAAACCCGCCCAAAGTTGTAAAAAACCATGCATGAGCAGTGCCTATTTCACGGAGGGGGTCCGACAGCCGATCAGTTCCAGTCATTCCACACCAGGAAGGAGGTACACGGCTCTTGTTGTCTGTAGTTCAACCATGCTTAGACGGTCAATACCGTGGTTCGATCGCGCCCGCATTGTTACTTTATGCCTCGAAGGGCTCTCAATAAGGGAAGTGTCCAGGCGTCTTGGAGTGAACCAAAGCGATGTTGTTCGGACAAGGAAGAGGTACAGAGAGACAGGAACTGTTGATGACATCCCTCGCTCAGGCCGCCCAAGGGCTAATACTGCAGTGGATGATCGCTACCTACGGATGGCTCGGAGGAACCCTGACGGCAACGCCACCATGTTGAATAATGCTTTTCGCGCAGCCATAGGGCGTCGTGTTACCACTCAAACTGTAAGCAATAGGCTGCATGGTGCAGAACTTCACTCCCGACGTCCATGACGAGGTCCATCTTTGCAACCATGACACCATGGAGCGCGGTACACATGGGCCCAACAACATACCGAATGGGCCGCTCAGGATTGGCATCACGTTCTCTTCACCGATCAGCGTCGCATATGCCTTTAAACAGTCAATCGCCAGAGACGTGTTTGGAAGCAACCCGGTCAGGCTGAACGCCTTAGACACACTGTCCATCGAGTGCAGCAAGGTGGAGCATCCCTGCTGTTTTGGGGTGGAATTGTGTGGGGCCGAAGTACGCCGCTGGTGGTCATGGAAGGTACCGTAATGGCTGTACGATACGTGTATGCCATCCTCCGATCGATAGTGCAACCATATCGGCAGTATATTTTCTTCAAAAAGTGGTTCAAATGGCTCTGAGCACTATGGGATTTAACATCTGAGATCATCAGTACCCTAGACTTAGAACTACTTAAACCTAACTAACCTAAGGACACACACATCCATGCCCGAGGCAGGATTCGAACCTGCGACTGTAGCAGCAGCGCGGTTCCGGACTGAAGCGCCTAGAACCGCTCGGCCACAACGGTCGGCTAATTTCCTTCCATTACGTTACTGAATCCTCGTTTCTGTGAGTCCACAAATGAATTGATCTTGGACATGTTGGACTTGTCGGAAGCTCTATCAGTAGTCCACCACCATGAGTGTGTACCATTGTCTACGATACCGTTCTTCCATTGAACTTATTTCCTAGCGAAAACGCTCACTCTGTTCTTCTCTTGCATGACCAAGGCAGTATGGAAATCGGGTCAAAAGACTGTGCCGGTAGTGCAATTTCATTCTCATGTTACAGCCAAGTGCACGAACAAGTATTGAGCACATTCTCCACCAGTTCTTCACAGTTAAGAGCTTTATAGTTTCCAAGAATGTTTTCGCTACCGTACAGAATGACGGCCATTCAGCTAAATAAAATGTCGTGTGATTAGGGCTTCCCTTCGGTTAGACCGTTTGCCGGGTGCAAGTCCTTCCATTTGACGCCACTTCGGCGTCTTGCGCGTCGATGGGGATGAAATGATGATGATTAGGAGAACACAACACCCAGTCCGTGAGCGGAGAAAATATCCGAACCAGCCGGGAATCGAACCCGAGCCCATAGGACTGAAATTCTGTACCGCTGACCACTCAGCTACCGGGGGCGGATGGTCATGCACCTGCCTCAGTGTCATTCATTGAGTCTTGATATTTCTGGTCTTTTATGAGTTGGCGAATGTTTAATCCATCCAATATAAACTATCCATTCACATTAATGTGGCCACAGCCTATGTTCAGCGTCAACGTGCGATAACCACTCACGGACGACAAGTGGCAGCGCTAGCACTGGAGGATTTATGAAGTATGTTGGGGGGACGCGGACAATAGTGGAATCGTTGTCGTAATGCGGAAACGGAGCGATTTTCGGACGTCCAAAAGGGCACGAACATTGGCTCTTGGGTCAAGCGTGGAATAACTTCCGAAATAGCTGAGGCTGTAACTGATTAAGGTACACAGTGCGTGGCAAAATGGCCCTATCCAAAGTCGGTGCCGAGGCCACTGTGGTGCATATATAACAGTGGTGAACGACGGCTGCACAGATGTGTGCGGGCGAACAGACATGCAACTTTTGAGAAACTGACCACCCAGAGGAACCAAAAGACTACCAACAGTATGTCTTCAACAATCGTTCAGCGAACATTGTTGCTCTTTATGGGTCTCCGCAGCAGGCGCCTGGTTCATTCAGCCATGCTGACCGCTCTTCTTCGTCGACCAAGGCTGGAATTCTTACGCCAATACCGCAACTGGACGTCCACTGAGTGGCGACAGGTGTCCCGTTCCGATGAATCATGTTTATGCTCTATCGGACAGATGGCTGTCGGCACGGATGGCGTGGAACGTCTGAAAGCAAGCACCCGGCAAACTGGAGGAAGTATTATGATATGGAGAATCTTCTATGGGTGATCTCGTCATTTTGGAAGGCACAGTGGATCAACACAAGTATGTACCTAGCCTTGGGGACCATGTCCATCACCACATGCAGTTTGTTTTTCCTGGGCATGACGGCATTTACCAGCAGGACAATGCAACGTGTCACGAAGCACGCAGTATACGAGTGTGGTTGGAACAGTACCAGGATGAATTTAATGTGGACCACTGGCCACCAAACTCTCCGGATTTAAACGAGAATCTATGAGATCCCCTCCATCGGGCTGTTCAAAAAAATGGTTCAAATGGCTCTGAGCACTATGGGACTCAACATCTTAGGTCATAAGTCCCCTAGAACTTAGAACTACTTAAACCTAACTAACCTAAGGACATCACACACACCCATGCCCGAGGCAGGATTCGAACCTGCGACCGTAGCAGTCCCGCGGTTCCGGACTGCAGCGCCAGAACCGCTAGACCACCGCGGCCGGCCGGGCTGTTCACACCATGGATCATCATCCGAGAAACCTAGCGCAGATGGTCACGACACTGGAGTCGGCATGGCCCCCACACCCCTGTTGATACCTTCCAGAACATCATTAATTTTATTCCTGTCCGTCTCGCAGCGGTCTGCACAGCAAAATATGGTTTTTCAAGCTCTTGACCGGTGGTCACATTAATGTCGCCGGACAGTGTACCTATTTTTATTTCCTCCATGCAGGAAATTTTGCACATAAACAGCTAATACAAGCTTAATCTCTAGTCAGAGCCTTTATTAACTGCTTTATTAATCTAAGTTTGATATGCAATGATGGCAATGTGATGTTATTACAGGTTCTGTGACGACGCTTTTCTCTCCTAATATCGCGCTTTCTCAAAGAGGCCACTGTCTTCTCAGCCAGTGTTGATCTTCAGATCTAGACACATAAAGCATGGGTCTTTGGTGTGCCGCCTTTGTTGTTCTGGAAAGAAATTCACCATCTTGAGATTGACACGGATAATCCATTGCTGATTGCGGCATGAAATATTCTATACCACGGTAGCTACTGTAGCCTGATTTTCACGCATTGCAACTGAGTGAACTTTTGGGATTGACCTATATTTGTTCCCATTATGCAAAAGAACTAATTTTAGTCTGCGTTTATAGCTATCTGTAAACAACCACCACTCATTTGGTGTGTATTTTCTTATACCCTGTAAGTAGACTGTATAGGTTTTTTTACTGGTAACGCCACATAGCGCTCTGTATGAAAATCACTGTCTGTGCTGGGTGCAGTCTGTGGCTGGTTTGCATTGTTGTTGGCTATTGTAGTGTTGGGCAGCTGGATGTTAACAGCGCGTAGCGTCGCGCAGTTGGAGGTGAGCAGCCAGCAGTGGTGGATGTGAGGAGAGAGATGGCGGAGTTTTGAAATTTGTAATACTGGATATCATGAACTGCTGTATACATTATGACTTTTGAACACTATTAAGGTAAATACATTGTTTGTTCTCTATTAAAATCTTTCATTTGCTAACTATGCCTATCAGTAGTTAGTGCCTTCCGTAGTTTGAATCTTTTATTTATCTGGAAGTAGTGGCGCTCGCTGTATTGCAGTAGTTCGAGTAACGAAGTTTTTTGTGAGGTAAGTGATTCGTGAAACGTATAGGTTAATGTTAGTCAGGGCCATTCTTTTGTAGGGATTATTGAAAGTCAGATTGCGTTGCGCTAAAAAATATTGTGTGTCAGTTTAAGGACAGTCACGTATAATTTTTCTAAGGGGACGTTTCAACCCAGCTTCATTAACAGTTATTCAACATTGGTGCAAAAAAGAAAATTCTTTTATGAAACATGGCATGGCTGTTCCCCTTTTGCTGCAGAATGTGGCTTTCATTCGCGGTAAAATACAGTGTTTGTCTGCCAGGCTGGAAGCTAACAATTCCGACAACGTTTTTGGAGGACTCAGATCTCTAATAAGGTCGTTCAGTTCCGCTTGGTTAAAGCCCGTTGCAGCTGATAAAAGTCCTGCAAATTGACTGTCATTTTGCTCAGCATAGCTGTCAGCTGATTCGTGCTCTCCTTCTGGTGACTCACCAAGACGTAAATATGGGAACAGGTGTTTCCTCCGAATGTAAAACGGGGCATCTTGTGAAGGATGGATCGGAATATACCCAACTTTTTCGGTTATGGCAATTACGCCCTTTACATTCACCGAACAAAAGTAATAATCGTCACTATGGCTTATTTGTTCTCGCCATATCATTGGTACCCCAAATTTCAAGCACTTCCTTTCTCATTTGTCCACAGTCGCAGATGCTCTGCACACATTTTACATATTACATGAGGTGCCCAAGCCTTATCTTGGTCTCCCAGTTTTAATTTTAAATAGATCAAATAAAGCCTTTTTATAAAGTCCGTTATGGGTTTGCTTTGCTGAATGAGTATGTACTCCCCGTAGATGAAAGATTACTCATACATTTTCTTCTTCATGAAGCATGTTAGTGCCTATAAAAACAGAAATAAATGTGAGACTAGTTAAAGTGTATGTGCAATACCCAACGTGAATAGAGCTTGGATAAAATCAGTTATGAAAACAACCAGTTTACAGAAGTAGTCATAAGTAATATAAGAGCGATGTATAATGATCTCCCCGGTCGGAGTGGCCGTGCGGTTCTAGGCGAAACAGTCTGGAACCGAGCGACCGCTACGGTCGCAGGTTCGAATCCTGCCTCGGGCATGGATGTGTGTGATGTCCTTAGGTTAGTTAGGTTTAATAAGTTGTTAGTTCTAGGCGACTGATGACCTCAGAAATTAAGTTGCATAGTGCTCAGAGCCATTTGAACCATTTTTATAATGATCTCACAAACTAGAGCTGCTAGACGAAAATGAATAGCATTCTTGGAATCAGCAGGACCTAAATACCCAGAATCAGTTCAAAAATTTGAGTCACGCCTCAACAATTTTTAGTTGTTCCCCAGTGTTATCTTTTTGAATTTCAGAGTCACTGTTCACGCTGCTGATTAATTTTTAGGAAGATAAGCCATACCTTAAGTTTACATTTTCTATTGGCATCTGTTTTCTCTCATTAATGTCCCACCAGAAATCTAAATGAAATATCTGACCAATTCGTAAAAATAACTATAGGATGTGTGGTTTAAAGACGTCTAACAAAACAAGCGAAGAATCTACTGATTCACGTTTATTGAAATAGACAAATGTAGCTGTCGAAAACAGGAGCGCAAGAGATTTACATGATTTATTGTTATATTATGACGACAATAAGAAAAAAGTAAAAGTGGAACTACCAGATTAAAGCTGTGTGTCGGGCCTAGACTCAGCTCGGGTCACGATCCGGCACACAGTTTTAATCTGGTAGTACACTCTGATGGTGAGTGCAAAATTCAATCTGAAAAGTAAACATGAATGAACGAAAAGCCCATAGATTTTTTTTTCTTCGATAAAAGACGACTATGAAAATTTGTGAAGCTGGATCGTCCGACTTCGGATAATGGCTATGAGCATAAAATGAAAAGTATCAGATAGAATTAGTGGGTAATTAAAGTAGTAATGGAAGGAATGTTCGTTTGACAACGAGGTCGTTAGAGTCGGAGTGGAAACTTAGAGAGGTCGGGATAGGATAGGAAGTCGTCCGTGTTCTTTTCACAGGAAACCGTAGAAAATGTCATGTGGAATGGCCAGTTGGGGACTTAAACAAGGCTTATGTAGCACGGTTAGCACCACTGTTCTTTATAACATACAGATCTTGTGAAAGTAAACGGCGTAGCACATTATGAACGATGCACACTTAATATGAAATAGAATTTATTGTGGAAATTCACATTTTTATTGTTCACGAAATGTTTTCATAGAAGCTGGGAGCTAGCGACGGCTGAACGTCGATTACGCAGAGCACCTAACAAACGGAGATGCCTAGGCACATATCACAGGGAGTAAATTATAAAACCTCGGCGATGAGTATGCCGAATTTCTTGGCAGAAAGATTAGAGTAATCAGGTGTCACTGTACAAGAGGCATCCAAATGAAAACGGGTCTGATGGATAAAAGTCCGTAAACTATTTATTGCTTCAAAAGTAATCACCATAACTGTTAATACATTTATCCCACTGTGAGACTAGCTATTTTCTCCATAGAAAAATGTATGTGACTGCCTGCAGAATTATGATCGTACCCAACGGTGCACCTCGTCGTCCGAAACAAATCGAAGGCCACGAATGTCTTTCTTGAGGACTCTAAAAATACGGAGATCTCATGACCCTCCCATATGTTAGCAAGGCTGTTTCAACTCGAAAATGTTGTTAATAAAAATTCTCTATTTTAAACTAGACTGAACTGCATGTGACTGCTTTAGTCTTTAATAAAACTTGCATCTGACTGCGTATTTAACTGAACTGAACTTTATCTGACTGCATGAAAATATTGTTGGAAAATTAATACTTAAAATACACATCTGACTGCATGAAAGTTTAGTGGTAAAAATAAATGAAAGTCACCAACCTGCATCTGACTGCGTCTGTGGACTTAGCTGGTGCACTCCTTCCCGTTTAGCCGATAAGAAAACATATATTCAACTCAGCCGTAGTGCAATGGCATAAAATTGTCATTCTAGATAAGTTTACTCATTTTGGCCCTGTTTGTTACTTAATAAAAATTCTGTCCTGATCTGAATAATTTGCAAATGTGCAATGGCATATAGATTATTTTAATCTGATAAATGAAATTATTAGCTTTACTCATGGGAACTTTACTTTAATGTACCTTCTGGTTCAATGCAAGCACAGGATGTGGAGAACGACATAAGGTGTGAGATGAAACTCTAATTTTATCTAAAAAATATTTATTGTTCAAACTTTTAAGGCACATGTGAAAAACTAAAAAAAACTTCTATAGCATGGATTTACGAGAAAGTTTCACAAAACGCTCATTGCATCAACAATGGGATTTCTATCTAGCTTCTAGACATTATTTAACCAAAGAAAACCTATTTTATTAATTATTCTTTCTAGTTTCCCCAGGTATGTGCCGAGTTTCGCTCAATATATAGCTTATTATGTGCGTAGCGCCAATTCTTACTTTGATGCTGTCACGACCCGGCTGCCTCCTGCAGGCATCTAGCTCCGACTCGAAACACGTCTGCTGTCTCTGCATCTCCTCACCACTACTCAAACTTTTACCGCGTGCACCTAGCTCTGTTAGCTGTCAAAGATCTTACTACTCGAAGATGTACTACTCGTCCAACCTTGCGGTTGGGAACTATCGACAGTTTTCACTGGCTCTATCCTGATCGAATCTCAGCACATACCTTTCAAACTACGCTGCCGAAGTTTCGCTGGGAGCCCTTACACATCCTCCGTACAGTCCCGATCCCTCTCCATGCGATTTGCATAGTTTTGGACAAACTGAAAAAAGGCATTTGTGGCCATTGATTTGATTCGGATGAAGATGTGCACACCTGGTACAATCATGGTTCCATAGGGAGCCGCAAACATTTTTCCATGAAGGCATTGTCTCACATTGTGATAAATGTTAACCAGTATGGTCATTCCCTTTGATATAATAAACCGTTTACCTACATTTTCCACCGGGATCGGTTTCATTTAAGTGCCCCTTGTAAGAATACCGTAACCAAGGTGTTCATAAAAACTGACGGGACATTAAGCACTTCACGCGGTGAAATACTGAAACGATGGAAGCAACAACCGATGTGGACAACTGTAAATACACTCATGCTCATAAATTAAGGATAATTGCAGCATGTGGTGCCACGTTAGGGAACACACACGACACAGGTCTGTAAGTCCACGGTATTGGTGATAGGTTGAGAAAACCGTCCCGAAACATATGTGCTACAAAACGCCACTGTTTCCTGCGCGTGTACCCCGACATCAATATGGGATATGCTCACCATGCACACGTACACAGGCCGCACATCGGGTTGACATACTCTGGATCAGGTGATCGAGCTGCTGCTGCGGTATAGCCTCCCATTCTTGCACCAGTGCCTGTCGGAGCTCCTGAGGTGTCGTAGGGGTTTGAAAATGTGCAGCGATACGTCGACCGAGAGCATCTCAGACGTGCTCGATGGGGTTTAGGTCTGGAGAACAGGCAGGCCACTCCATCCGCTATATCTTCTGTTTCAAGGTACTCCTCCAAAATGGCACCTCGGTGGGGCCGTGTGTTATCATCCATCAAGTGGAAGGTGGGACCTACTGCACTCCTGAAAAGGCGGACATGCTGGTGCAAAATGACGTCCGGATACACCTGACCTGTTACAGTTCCTCTGTCAAAGACGTACAGTGGTGTACGTGCACCAATCATAATCCCACCCCACGCCATCAAACCACGACCTCCATAAAGGTCCCTTTCAAGGACATTAAGGGGTTGGTATCTGGTTCTTGGTTCACACCAGCTGAAAACCAGGTGAGAATCACTGTTCAGACTATACCTGGACTCGTCCGTGATCATAACCTGACACCACTGTTCCAATGACCGTGTACTGTGTTCTTGACACCAGGTTTTACGGGCTCTCCTGTGACCAGGGGTCAGTGGAATGCACCTTGCAGGTCTCCGGGCGAACAAACCATGTCTGTTCAGTCGTATGTAGACTGTGTGTCTGGAGACAACTGTTCCTGTGGCTGAGGTAATGTCCCGATCAAGACAGTACTCCGTGGCCGTCTGTGGGAAATGATGGTGAGATATCGGTCTTCTTGTGGTGTTGTACACTGTGGACGTCCCGTATTGTAGCGCCTGGACACGTTTCCTGTCTGCTGAAATCGTTGCCATAATCTTGAGATCACACTTCGTGGCACATGGAGGGCCCGTGCTATGACCTGCTGTGTTTGACCAGCCTCCAGTCGCCATAGTATTCTGCCCTCATAACGTCTTCAGTATGTGTTCTTTGTGCCATTTTCAAGGCACAGTCACCATTAGCACGTCTGAAAAAGTCTGCATACTTACTCGCTGCACCGTACTCTGACAGGCACCAACACACTTCTGCGTATGTGGTGCGATGTGCGACGACCGCAGCTCAAATGCACCACATGGTCATAGCCCGAGGTGATTTAAACCCGCAAACCGCCCACCAGAGCGTTGTTTCACCATGTATCAGCATTATCCTTAATTTATGAGCATGAGTGTACTACACAAAAAGAAGTTATGAACTAAATGTCACAAAATTATATGTTTTACCTTCGTTTTAAATGCTGGAAGAAACTAGCAGTTAAATTCGTTTCTCATCTGAGTAATTTCGAGAACGGTTTCCACATTTTATGTCAGTATATCTTTTGTTCGTTTCTAGACGTCGCATCTGCTTTTTATGTAATAACCTGCAGTCTCACAGAGAGGAACTTGTCAGAGATATTGTGCTGCATTTTCTATGACGTAGTGTTTGTTTCTTCTCGAGCTTTTGGGAACACTTTCATATGTTTTCAAATAAATGAGTAATACTTTATTCTCCTGTGTTACTTGAGAGTAGAACAGAAACAGAGTCCTCGAATTTTATTTTATATTTTACCGACTATAAGACGAATGCCAGCTGTGATGCTATTCGTTATGTGTTTACTTACCAGACTGTTACCTTTGCAGGTCACATTGTGGAGTTCATCTACAACACATCTCCCTTTCTCGCGTGTAAATATGAGGCAGAGAGGAAGTGGTATAACAGACAGTGAGGTCAGTGACACAACGCAAAATGGAATAGAAAATTCTTTTTCTTCGAAAATAAGTTATGGTGCAATTTCTGTTACTTTAGTTTTAATGTCCCTATGTATTTTCATGGAAGTCGACGTGAAGATAAAGTGGAGTTTATTCGTTACAAGAATAAATTATTTTTTATGATCGATATAAATCGATTTATTTCACTTCATCCAAAACAAAGGTATTTTAAAAGGCATAAAATAATGAAGCAACTACGATATTCACTTTACAACTTCACGTTTACCTCCATGTGGTGCATTCAAAATCTCGGCGTAATGGAAGAAAAATAAAAATAAAAAACATCCTTCATTCAACTGAGACTCAAATTCTACGTTTATTTCTCTTTCCATCGACTTCATGTACGCCTCTGCATACGCTATAATAACCTGCGTCTACATCTAAATAAATACTCCGCAAGCGACCGTACTGTGTGTGGCGGAGGGTCCCCTCTGTCATTACCAGTTGTTTCCTTTCCTGTTACACTAGTAGAAAGAGTGGGGGAAAAACTAATGTATTTATGTCAGTGTACAAGGCCCTAATTTCTTGTGTCTTATCTTCGCTGTCTTTATGCGAAATATATGTTGGCGGCAGTAGAAGCGTTCCGCAGTCAGCTTCAAATGCCGGTTCTCTAAATTTTCTCAATAGTGTTCCTCGAAAAGAATGTCCCCTTCCCTCCAGCGATTCCCTTTTGAGTTCTCGAAACATCTCCGCAACACTTACTTGTGTGTTGTTCGAACCTACCGGTAGCAAATCTAGCAGACCGCTTCTGAATTGCTTCGATGTCTTTCTTTAATCCGACTTGGTACAGATACCAAACACTCTGTCAGTACTAAAGAATAGGTAGCACCAGCGTCCTGTAAGCCGTCTCCTTTACAGATGAACCACACTTTCCCGAAATTTTCCTAATAAACCTACCATTCGCCTTCCCTACCACAATACTCAAGATGTTCATTCTATTTGATATCGCTTTGCAGTGTTGCGCCCAGATATTTAAACAACGTGACTGGCAGGGAACTACTAAGCTGTATCCGAACATTACTCATCCACATTAACTTATATTTTTCTACATTTAGAGGAAACTAACGTTTATCACACCAAAAAGAAATTTGTGTAAGTTATCTTGCGTTGTTCTACAGACACTCAGCTCCGACACCTTTCCGTACATGACAACATCATTAGCAAACAACTGCAGATTACTGCTCACCCTGATCGTCAGATCATTTACGTATGCAGAAAATAACAGCGATGATATTGCACTTTCCTGGGGAACTTGTGACGGTATCCTTGTCTCTGATGAACACTCGCCGTCAAGGACAACATACTGGGTTCTATTACTTCAGACGTTATCGATCAACTGACATATCCCATAATGTATTCCGTATGCTTGTACCTTTATTATCAGACGACAGTGGGTCACCGTGTCAAATGCTTTACGGACATGTAGAAATGTGGAATATGCCTCTTGCCCTTTAGCCGTAGTTCGCACTATGTCATGTGAGAAGAAGGGAATCTGAGTTTCGCACGAGCGATGCTTTTCTAAAGCTGTACTCATTCGGGCACATAAGCTTCTCAGTCTCAAGAAAAAGTGTTGTATTTTTACTGAGAATATGTTCAAGGATTCTGCAGCAAACTGCTGTTACTCTTTTTATACGTAGGAGTCAGCTGAACTACACTCCTGGAAATGGAAAAAAGAACACATTGACACCGGTGTGTCAGACCCACCATACTTGCTCCGGACATTGCGAGAGGGCTGTACAAGCAATGATCACACGCACGGCACAGCGGACACACCAGGAACCGCGGTGTTGGCCGTCGAATGGCGCTAGCTGCGCAGCATTTGTGCACCGCCGCCGTCAGTGTCAGCCAGTTTGCCGTGGCATACGGAGCTCCATCGCAGTCTTTAACACTGGTAGCATGCCGCGACAGCGTGGACGTGAACCGTATGTGCAGTTGACGGACTTTGAGCGAGGGCGTATAGTGGGCATGCGGGAGGCCGGGTGGACGTACCGCCGAATTGCTCAACACGTGGGGCGTGAGGTCTCCAAAGTACATCGATGTTGTCGCCAGTGGTCGGCGGAAGGTGCACGTGCCCGCCGACCTGGGACCGGACCGCAGCGACGCACGGATGCACGCCAAGACCGTAGGATCCTACGCAGTGCCGTAGGGGACCGCACCGCCACTTCCCAGCAAATTAGGGACACTGTTGCTCCTGGGGTATCGGCGAGGACCATTCGCAACCGTCTCCATGAAGCTGGGCTACGGTCCCGCACACCGTTAGGCCGTCTTCCGCTCACGCCCCAACATCGTGCAGCCCGCCTCCAGTGGTGTCGCGACAGGCGTGAATGGAGGGACGAATGGAGACGTGTCGTCTTCAGCGATGAGAGTCGCTTCTGCCTTGGTGCCAATCATGGTCGATGCGTGTTTGGTGCCGTGCAGGTGAGTGCCACAATCAGGACTGCATACGACCGAGGCACACAGGGCCAACACCCGGCATCATGGTGTGGGGAGCGATCTCTTACACTGGCCGTACACCACTGGTGATCGTCGAGGGGACACTGAATAGTGCACGGTACATCCAAACCGTCATCGAACCCATCGTTCTACCATTCCTAGACCGGCAAGGGAACTTGCTGTTCCAACAGGACAATGCACGTCCGCATGTATCCCGTGCCACCCAACGTGCTCTAGAAGGTGTAAGTCAACTACCCTGGCCAGCAAGATCTCCGGATCTGTCCCCCATTGAGCATGTTTGGGACTGGATGAAGCGTCGTCTCACGCGGTCTGCACGTCCAGCACGAACGCTGGTCCAAATGAGGCGCCATGTGGAAATGGCATGGCAAGCCGTTCCACAGGACTACATCCCGCATCTCTACGATCGTCTCCATGGGAGAATAGCAGCCTGCATTGCTGCGAAAGGTGGATATACACTGTACTAGTGCCGACATTGTGCATGCTCTGTTGCCTGTGTCTATGTGCCTGTGGTTCTGTCAGTGTGATCATGTGATGTATCTGACCCCAGGAATGTGTCAACAAAGTTTCCCCTTCCTGGGACAATGAATTCACGGTGTTCTTATTTCAATTTCCAGGAGTGTATTTTCCAGTTATGACTGTAAGGTGGCAGATTAAATGAATGTCAATTTCGCACCTTACATGAGTGGTTTTATACATCATAACAGCAAGGTGGATATGTCAACTGACGTACTGCAGCGAAAATGAGCAGATTTGCCTATTAAAACGTACAGTATGCAATGCAAAGGGATGACAATCGACGGTAGTAACACACCGAACATAAATCCTGCATGTCAATGAGCAAGAGGTGAAACAAGCTGCTGGAGGAAACGCTTCGTTTGTGGGCAGATGTGAGGGGCGTCGTCACGGGCCGAGTACAACGGAAAGCTCATAAAAGCGACCGACGACGCAGGAAAACGACCGGCCAGGTGACTCATACAGGAGGGCAAGTAGCGGGCCACATGAGTGGTATGGAAAGAATCTTTAGAAAGCTGTGTTAGGGAATTTCCAGACGGATACGAACAAACCAGTGACGCAGTCGATCACGTGAAATGAGCGTGGTAAGTTCATGATGTACGCATGTAACTTTTAGGCATCTGGAGTGGGTACAAAATGTCCGATTGGCTGACATGAACTAGGAAGGAGTAAAGTGTCGAAATTTCGCCGCAGTTTGATGGTAGGCCCTTTGAGATTGGCGGAGATAGTTTCCACAAAATGAAAGGAACGCTCCTCTTGGTCAGAAAAAGCCGTGACATGAAGACTGAAAGGACCCAGATGGGGGACAGTTTTGCTACGAGAGACACAAGACCGAAAATTTCGTGGACTCTCCTCTGAACCAGTGCCAAGTGCAGAACAGGGAGCACCACACTCTGTACGACGCAAAGGAGGAATTTTGAGTGAACACTGCGTTCACTGCGGCTGAGATTCAGCTAGATATTAGCTGTAGCGTCGTTGAGTTCCAACAGCAGAGAAACAAAACAGCCACATAGTTAATTGTTGTTGCACTGAGAGGGCATTGTAATATGCACGCTGCTCCATCCATGTACGTGCATATCGCCATATTTCAAGACTAGGGATGAGTGCAGATTTTCTCGCCTAATGAGAAATGTAGTAGAGTTTCTGCTGATAAAATCAGCAAAGGTTTTGATTAGCTCTTATAGGACGAGAGCAGTTATGAAACCGACCGCTCATCGTAGCTAAGGTAAATACCGCAGAGGCACAAACTTGTTGGTTCACAAGCTTGCGTCCAATGTGAACTCGAGCAACCTTGAGTAATCTTTTGCTCAGCTTGTCACAGAAACTAACCATCCTAAATAGTACCGAACTTAGAACCAGAATCGGATGATTTGTCATAATAATGGCCAAATTCACGGTGTAGTAGTTAGAATAATTTTGTAAAGAACTTTCTGGTTATAATTTGATATTGTTGTGTTTAGAGTTATTTCCATTAAATAAGATGAAATGCGTTACCATGACAACTGTCCTAACATTGTCATGTTACAACCTATGTAAATTCGTGTATTTCTTTGACAATAATCCTGAATTAGAAACAATTTGTATACAGCTAAACACCGTTGTGCTCTGTCATAGAATAAGGGTCCACTTCTTACCCCAGTCATTTATTCTATAGACGCCAACGCACTCAAAGGGTGTTTTGCTGATGTCTGACGAAAGAGAAAAGGAGTGGAGTGTCAGATGACTTACTGCTGGGTGCGATAATCTTTATTATCTCATTCTTAAAGTTCTCCCGTGTGAGACACTAAAATATTTTTTACATTCAATCTCAAATATTGTTTCTATAATCTTCAACAAAATAATTTTTCAGTCAATCCTAAATAGTGGTTCTATAAACATCACCGATAAGGTTTCACGAAATACCGTCACTACCTTCGAACGATTTTCATATAAGGTTACTGAACATCTCCATATGGCTCCTCCATTGACTGAACCAGTCGAGTACCAAACTAGCTGCATATTTCTCAATTATTTTGAGCTGTACGTAAGAATACGTCACGTATGATCTTGTGCTTGGTATCTTCAACAGCTGCAAAGCACTGTCCCAATGTTGTCCTAGTATACCGTGCCTAATTTGTCCATGTTAGTATATGTAATTTATTTTACAGGCATAACGAATAAAAAATTAGACGTTTCATTCGCATTGTAACGGCCTTACTTCGGCTAGGAAGCGAGTCAATAAGTTTGTTCAAGTATGCTAAAGCCAGCTGAAGCCACTCATTGACATTTAGATCCCATAGCGCTACCTAACGGCTGCTGTGTTGTCTGCTACATTTCACCCAGTGCTCCAGATAGTCCAGACTAAGGGTTTATGATCTGCTGATTTAGCAAGATAGTGTAGGTGCGACACGGTGCCTGAGAGTTCCTGAACGACGTACGTATGCATACAGCCCTGTGAACACGGTCGTTGTCATCAGTCAAATGACATCACTTGGTGGCAGTAACGTGGACGTACAGAAATTATGGGCAAAGTTTAAGCAGATTGTAAATCGTGGTCTGGAGAGTTATGTGGCCTAGTGAGTGGATTAATAACGGAAAAGACCTACCCTGGTTTAATAACGAGATTCGATAAATGCCGAAGAAGCAGAGGCTTTTGCGACCTCAGTTCAAAAGAGAAAGCTCAAATGACAACAGGCAAAGGTTAATACATATTCGTACATGTGTGAAAACGTCTGTGTGCGAAGCATACAACTACTACCACCGTCGTACCTTAGCAAAAGATCTGGGAGAGGAACCCAGAAAATTCTGATCCTACGTAAAATCGCTAAGTTGGTCTAAGGTTTCAGTCCAGTCAGTTGTTGAGCAGTCTTGTGTGGAAGCTGAAGATAGCAAAACGAAAGCCGAAGCTTTAAGTTTCCAGTTCAAGAAATCATTCACGCAGGAGAATCGCACAAACGTACCGTCGTTTGTCCATCGAACAGACTGCCATATGGACGACATAGTAATAGGCGTCGCTGCTGTAGGGAAACGACTGAAAGAGTTGAAAACAAATAAGTCGCCAGGTCCGGATGGTATTCCAACTCGGTTTTTTAAAGAGTAATTTACGGCTTTGTCCCGTTCCCTAGTCTCCATTCATCGCGAATCTCTCGCCCAGCGCAAATTCCCATGCGACTGCAAAAAGAACAGGTGACTCTTGTGTATAAGAAGAAAAAAAGAACAGCCCCACAAAATTACAGACCAATATCTCGAACATCGGTTTGTTGCAGAGTCCTTGAACATATTCTCATTTCGAATTAAATACATTTTCTTGAGGCCGAGAAGCTTGTGCCCACAAATCAGCACAGTTTTAGAAAGCATCGCTCCTCCGAACTTCAGCTTGCCCTTTTATCACATGATACATTGCCAACAATGGACGAAGGGCAACAGGCAGGTTCTATATTTCTGCATTTCCTGAAAGCGTTTGTCACGGTGCCCCACCGTAGACTGTTAACAAAGCTACGAGCATTTGCAATAAGTTCACACATAAGTGAGTGGCTCGGAGACTTCTCAAGCAATAAAACCCAGCATGCTGTCCTCGATGGCGAGTGTTCTTCACAGACGAGGGTATCGTCAGAGGTGGTTCAGAGAAGTGAGACAGGACCGCTGCTTTTTTCTGTATATGTAAATGATCTGGAAGGCATGTTGGGCAAGAATCTGCAGTTATTTGCTGATGATGTTGTCGTGGACAGGAAGGTATTGAATTTGAGTGAGTGTGTAAGGTGTCAGGCAAATCCAACACCTTCCATGAAAACCCTGACATGATAAGCAAATCCAGTAGTATGTCACATAGCTCCGAATAAATCGTGACATTAAATTAACCAAAGTAATACGAGTAACGAGTGAGCAAATGGAATACCACAGACTAACACAAGAATGCCTAAATGCATGTCATACCTTCCCACCGTGAGACAGACGCAGTTCTGAGGGGAGAAACGAGAACAGAAGCCGAGAGCAGAACCGTGTTAAGCTGGAAGGCCCTACGATAAGGGACGGACACCCACGTCGCCAGCTAACCGCTAGGACCACCCCCCAGCCCATGTTAAAAGCTAGAGCCCTCCAGAAGAAAAGTATAGATCTTACGATAACTCAAAAGGGGCTACCCCAGCCGCAAGTTTTAGCGTGAGACTTTTTCGCGTCTCTGTTAGTCAGGACCACCCCCCAGCCCATGTTAAAAGATAGAGCCCTCCAGAAGAACAGTGTAGATCTTACGATAACACTGAAAGGACCACACCAGCTGCGAGTTTTAGCGTGAGACTTTTTCGCGTCTCTGTTACGTTTGCAAACTTTAAAAACATTGCCCCACCACGAAAAGTATAACGTTCTCATTGGATAGACAGAATTTTTGTAGGCGGAGCTTAAGGTTAACATTGAGACCCTGATTGGTCAGATGAAAACACAGCCAGATAGTTTTTTTAAACCAACTTCGGTAAATTGTAGTAAGGAGAAGTTAGGAAGAGTTGCTTCCGAGACGGCGAGGTGAGCGGAGCTGTGCTGCCTGCCGCCCCCTGACGAACACCGACAAGGTAATGAACGCACGCGATGCCGCATAACAGCGCATAAAGCTTCACTCAGAACTGCAGAAGTCTCATCTGTTACACCCCCTTTTTGCGTAATACTAGTGTCCATCGTCAATTAAAGCTCATGGTGTTCACATTTGCCACTTGAAGTAAAAATCTGAAACGCGATGATTTTTCTGTTATATAGTTATTGAGAAGCCACATCAGCCACTGTAATTTACGACAAGTTAGATAAGTAATTAAAGACAATTGAGGGTCTCTGTAGACCATTTTGATAGTTTTCTCTTTTGTGAAACTTAATTTAAACCTAGATTATAGATGTGATATGGCATAGGTCATCCTTCGATCCATTGTAGAACTTGGAAACCCATTCAGGGAATATTCGTTCACATTTTTGTTGAATGCAGTTGGTTTTTACCATCCTGTATTAAAACATTTCCTTTTATCAATAGTGCAATTTATAAACATTGTTTTGTGAGTAGAATAAAATTTCCAATGGTAAACTTAACTGCTTTTTGGACGTTATTTTACCAGCTAACTAAAAATAGGAAAGCCTTGTACCCCTTCCACTAAATTTAGTTAGTATTAAGATTCTTTTACGGGGAGTGCAGTGGAGCTGACGCTGAAATCATTAAGTATTTGGTTATATCATCGCTAGTCTCACTGAACTCTTCTGAACTCTACATGTCATGCGTGGTCTGGCGTCTCCTTACCAGCAACAGGTCCCAGGTTCAAACTAGTCAAGTCCCTAAAAAACACGCTCAGAGCGTCGTTGCGCGAATGTGGTAGGGAGACACGATATAGAACAAACAGACACCACGCAGAATGTTAGAAGTGTAGGGGGATACGAGACGTCTTACACAAAATTTCTAGTAGATGTGATGAATGGCAGCTAGCTAATGCTTGGATAGGCATTGGTAGTATTCTGCTTGTCACTGTTACGTCGTTTAAATATCTGGGCGTAACGTTGCAAAAGATATGAAACTGAACGAATATACGAGTATTGTGGTAGGGAAGGCGAATGGTCGGCTTTTGTTTATTTGGAGAATTTCGGGAAAGTGTAGTTCATCTGTAAAGTATGAGGCCTATTCTTGAGTATTGCTCGAGTGTTTGGGATCCATGTAGAATTAAACGAAGACATCTAAGCAATTCAGAGGCGGGTTGCTAGATTTGTTACCGTTAGATTCGAACAACACGCAAGTGATGCAGATATGAGTCGGGAAATCAAATGGGACTCCCTGGAGGAAAAGCGACGTTCTTTTCGACGATCACTACTGAGAAAATTCAGAGAACTGGAATTTGAAGCTGACTGCAGAACGATTCTGTTGGCACCAACATACATTGCGCGTAAGGACCAGGACGATAAGATACAAGAAATTAGTTCTCTTACGGAGGTATACAGACAGTCGCTTTTCGCTTCCTCTGTTTGCGAATGGAGCAGGGAAGGAAAGACCATTAGTGGTACACGGTTCCCTCCCTCCGCTACGCGCCATACGGTGGATTGCGGAATGTATATGTAGATGTAGATCGTGGAAAATGGTAACGTCCACAGCGTCGTCGTCACGAACATGTAGAAGAAAGGCAACACTTGGTCTGCGAGAATACTGAAATATACGTCCCCATTCACGTAACCTGAGTGGACCCCAGTCATGGCACGAAAAAAGTCCCCTCAAAATCCCCTCCGTAGAAGATTCCTACATGAATCTTTTCCAATGTGTGGTGAATTACATTGTATGTCTGTTGAAGGAATTAAAAAAATAAATTAATGGTTTTTAGTTGAAAATTTTTTCGGTGAAATTACTAAAGTGTATCAAGATTCATAATTAATTGCAAGCACCTGTTCTCGGAAAAGTGATCCGTTAAGCGTGACCAAATTATTGCCAATGCGTGAAATCTTCAGCAGCGTTCACGATTGTCTTTCCCGAGTGAGAGTCGTAGAAAGAAATGCCACTGTGGCAAACCTGTCTTCACACGTCGTTCGTGGTGTTTGGAATTTCTATGTTTCGAATGTCTGTACAGTCGGTACCATCCAAGGGAATGCAACAGAGTTTCCTGAAGAATAAACGTAAGAATGAAATACAGTAATTAATAACTGATATAAGAATGGAATGAAAGAATCTGAAACGATTGTAGCCCCTGAAAATACCAAACACACCTATATTATATATTGATGAATGACACCTATTGTGAAACCGAGTCATAATTTTACAGTTAATGTAACGCCCTCTTCAGAAAGAAATATTGACAACCTAAACAAGTTAACAGCGAAAATATGTTAAGATGTTTACACACAGGTACAATAACATCTCGTTACGCATACAAGAAGTTGTTCAGACTTACTGGATTATATGTTATGGCTGAGGTACGTTAGTATAGCTGTAAAGCGTTAGTCAGATATAAAATTTCTCCTCCATAACAATCAAACATGCACAGCATGGCTCTTGTCATTTGGTATTTTCTTGCCAACCTACTGCCAGCGCACTGACGTCATGTACCCTATGGAAAGATTCTGTCAAGAGAGGGCTCTAGTAGCATGCGCAAGCAGGGTGCGCGATAGTGAATGAAACTTTATCATTGTCAAAGTGCTTAAAAGGTTAAATTAAAAGTCATGTCGTTAAAAAGCAGATCATATTTAGCTGTGTACACATTTACAATTGCAGAAGCTTTCTTTAGCCGGATGTGGCGTGCACTAGTTGTAAATTGGTGAGGAAATACCAAATGTTAACAACCATGTTGTGCACGTTTCAAGTATCATTCAGCGAACATTTTATATTTGACTGATGCCTTTCGGCTGTATTTTAACGTGCCTCTGCCACAACATGTAATACATCAAGTCTGGATAACTTTTTGTATCGTAACGAGTTATTATTGTACCTTTGTTATATACACAGGGTGTTCATTTTAACTCAAGACGTTGAAATTTCTTGAAAACTATATCAGATGAAAAAAAGTTATAATTACAATTTGTTTTCCTCGGAGGGATACATCCAGCGATACCACACTCGACCCGCCACCCCAACCCGTGCGTGGTTGGCGGGGGACAAGTTTGAAATCTTCAATGGGAAACCCAGTTTTTTTATTGCAGATTACGATTCTACGGCAATATCTACATACGTTTTAATAAATGAAAAGCACCAGTACCAGTTTGTTTTTGTTCTACAATATTACTTTTATTGTTAACCGGTTTTCGGCTTAAAAGGCCATCTTCAAACATTTACTGAGTATTATCACCAAAGAAGTTACAATGTTTGCAAACAACATTGGAAGAGAAGTAACACGTCCAGATTGAAGTAGAAACATACAGTAAGTAACATCTTTGACAGTTTGGTGGTAATTCAATGAAAAAGTAAAAATTGAACAGTACATAAATAACAATAGAACAAAGACTAAAACCTTTAACACAAAATAGGAATAGCATGTCCACATTAACAGTTTCTATTAATAAACAAAACTAATAAAATAAAATTAGTACTAGACAAGGCTACATCAGGAGGTATGAAACATGGAGACTGATAAACAAACCAATCAAAAGAAAAGACAATTATCAATGTAACTACAGATACATAAGGAACTGAAGCAATACCAATAAGATAAATAGAAATAAATAAATGCAGGAAAATGGAGGCGTTTAAGGGAACCTACAGTAAATGCAATCTTTGAGGGGTGGTGGTACTGCACTTTGACATTAACAATTATAACCAAATAGTAGCTGTGTAACAGTTTGCATTAAATAAATGAACAAAGTAAAATATGAACAATATTTGATGAGACAACTACAAGGGGTTTTAAACATGGACAGTAATACAAGTACCAGTTAAAAGGAAACCTTAACTATTGAAAATGCAGTCTATATGGAATACAAAGACAGCTTCAACAATACAAAAGGACTTAATGAGTACAGGAAAATGGGAATATGTGGGAAGAGACAGTGTGGGAAGTAATGAACAACAGAGATGATTGTGTGAAGTTTAGGAGAGAGGAAGTGTTGAGCTGTGTCTGGTCATTTAGGATTAAATCTGGAGTGTGAGCAAGATGTTTGTTAATTTCCAGGGCTTCCAACAGGTTGCGTTTATGGTCTTTGTTTGCTAGGTAAAGTACACGGGACACTGGTTGGTAGTTGTCACCCTCACTCAGTACATGCTCAGCAAATGCAGCGTCTGAATTCTGTTACCTCCAGCTGCGTTCATGTTCGGCCAGCCGAGCTGCTCTGCCTGACTGCCCAATGTACAATTTGTCACAATCAGAACAGGTGATTCTGTATACCCCACTGTTGGCTAATAACTGGATCTTGTCTTTGCTATTAAAAACACACTGGGCTGTCATGTTCCTGACATAGCAGGAAAGCCTATACTTGCAGGACTTCAGTGTTTTGGCTACAATCTGTGATACCTCACCTAGAAATGGTAATGTACACCATTTCTTGCAGACAGTGGATGTGGAAGCAGGTGGGGCATAGAGGAGGGGCATGATTTTCTGTTTTTGTTTCCTGTGCAAGATGTGGTCAATAAGAACTGAATTGTAGCCGTTGGCTGTGGCAATGAATTGTATCTAACTCTGCTTTAAAATCATCTCTGCACATGGGGATAGATATGAGACGGTGTACCATTGAGTGGAAAGCTCCATGTTTGTGAGCTATGGGGTGTTGTGAGCAAGAAGATATTACTGTGTCACCCGATTTGGCGTCGCCGGATTCCTTTCTGTGGAGCTATACAGGGTGTATCATAATTAATGGCGTAAACGCATACAGTTGAAAGTACACGATACTAGAAGCAAAAAAGTCTCAGTAAACATAGGGTCGAAAATGCATACCTTAAGAGCTACGAGCAATGTTTCATCTTCGATACAGTGAAGCAAATCTCTTCTAATGCAAGCTCTTTGCTTTCCACATTTTGGGGAGTAGTAGTATGGACCAAAACAAGAGAAAAAGTTCAGTAAACATTTGCTCTAAAATGCATACCTTAAAATTTATGAGCAATTGTTCATTAGATGAGCTGTGTTTCCAAGTAGCGAAGATAAGCACGTGCTCATAGCTCATACCAACGCAGCATGGAGGTGGGGTCCTCGTGCCATTGGATATTCAAGGGCCATGGAGTAGCATGTCGTAAATTACTATTGTGTGTCCATTTTTTTCTTCATATTTCAGCGCCATCTGCGGCGAATCGAGGAATTGAATCGTAGTCAGCAATAAAAAACTGGGGTTCCCGTTGAAGATTTCAAAGCTGTCCCCCGCCACTCACACACAGGGTGGATGTCCCCCTCCGAGACAAACAAATTGGAACTATAAATGTTTTTGATTCGATATGTCGTTTTCGAAATATTTCAATGTCTTGAGTTAAAATGATCACCCTTTGTATCTTAACATGTTTTCACTGTTAACTTGTTTAGGTTGTCAATATTTCCTTTTGAAGAAGACAGCTTAATAAGTGTTGAAAAGGTGGTAAATGGGTTTTAATAAAGCTCCCATTTTGCAACTGATGGGCTGTGTATTATTTCTGCAAGAAGCTGCTGTTTTAGCTATATACAACGTTTTAAATTAATATAACGCCCTTGTATCCCCTAACCTGATAAGAAACTTTCACAGTAACCAACTACAGATAAGAGTGCATAAATGAAAGAAATAAAAAACAATAACTGGATTTCGAACAGGGAATGCAAAAGTGGAATGTTGCGATTCTAGCCACTATGCCACCAGTTCGGCTAAGCTTATCGCGCACTGAAAGGCATCATCTACATAACGTCGAACACTTTGACAGATGTTTTCTTAGAAACGGTCGAGTGTCTATAAATAAGCCGAGATGCATTTCCGCTTATTTTGACTCCTCTTCCACTGAGCGAAATTTCTGGGAGAGCTGGATATGGCACTTGCCGAGTTTTCCTCGTGAGTACAGGACACAGTATGGAATACAAAAACACCAAAATTATCTCCTCGGCGTCTTCGTACTGGCACAGTTTTATTAAAGAAGCTGTGGAAACTCGCATTTCGACTAATCTGCTGATCAGTGACACAGGATGTCTACAGCGTAGGATCTAGCGCTGGCCATGTTAAAATCACAGCGACCACAAAGAGGAACGACTGGTCGCACAACGGATAACGCTGCGGTGGCGACATAGGTATTCGGATTACAACGGCAAGGAAGGGCGCATGCCAGCGCCGACACGTACATCAGCAGGTGGCTCCGGACAGAGGGCGCTGGGGTGGCCGAGCAGACGGCGGCTTTCAGTATGACTGACAGCCTCTGCGCGCGCGTGCGTCGAAGCTGTTTGTTCATCGTGTGACAGGCGGTGATCAGGAAAATTACGTTTATTGGTCACCGAATTTGCCGCGTTTACGCCTGCGCAGTTACTTCTGTCATTGGTATAAATACGAGGCTTTGGTCACAGCCTCAACACTCGGCGTCGGGACCGGATGGCACTACAAGCTCCCATCTGAAGCAGTTACCACGTAGGCCATTGGTCCACATCACAAGGATTTTCAACAGTTGCCTCCGCCTGTGCTACATTCCATCCCCTTGGAAGATAGCAAGAGTGGTGCCAATCCCCAAACTGGGAAAATATTTAAGTCAATCTGAAAATCACTGGCCCATCAGCCTCTTACCCACCATAGCCAAGGTTTTCGAAAAGCTGTTACTGCAGCGGCTGAAACTCCTCCTCACCACTCACGACACCATAGGTCAGGCCAATTTGCCTTCCAGCTATCCCTCTCTGCCGAGCTCCAACTGCTGCGGGTCTTAGAAAACGTCGCCTACAACCTCAGCCGTGCCATATATACACCAACGGTGTTCCTGGATGTGGCAAAGGCGTTTGATAGGGTCTGGAAGGAAAAACTTTTCCGTCAATCACGGACCTCCACACCTTCCCCGACTACTTAGGCAAAGTTATCTCCAGCTACCTAATGAACTGTCGATTTTTTGTAAAGACTGAGGGACAGCAATCTAGCATTAAGGCTTAGCAGCAAGGAATTCCACAAGGCGCAATGGTGTCCTCCACACTGTGTGTAAACTGTGTCAACGTTGTACCGATGCTCCCCCATGTGATACTAGCACAAATCGCCGATACAGCCCTGCTCACAAGTAGTCGACAAGTTACCGTCATCATCAACAGAATGCAGCGCCAACTCAACCTCGTGGCCAACTAGGCAGTTGATCGCCTCTTTCAACTCAACGCCGAAGAAACGTGGCCCCTAATGTTTACGCAACAAAAAAATTGTTCAAATGGCTCTGAGCACTATTGGACTTAACTTCTAAGGTCATCAGTCCCCTAGAACTTAGAACTACTTAAACCTAACTAACTTAACGACATCACATCCATGCCCGAGGCAGGATTCGAACCTGCGACCGTAGCGGTCGCGGTTTACGCATGAAAGACCAGTTTTTCGGGACAGGCTACAGTTGAGGGGAGTAGTTGAGGGGAACCTGGACAAACTGTGTCCAGTACCTTGGTCTGCACTTCGGGAGCAAGCTGCTACTCAAACTCCACCTAACTGAGAAAAGGATGAAAATCCTCAGAGTGATTCATCAACTCTTTCCACTCTTGACCAGCATGCATATGCACGTCCATGCAAAACTTCGCCTGTATAAAGCCACACTTCTTCCGGCCCTGTTCTATGGGTGTTCCACCTGAGGGACAGCGTGTATATCCAACATCAAAATACTGTAGGTTTTACAAAATCGATGCCCTTGGCTCATCCTTGGGGCATCCTGTGCGCCAGGGGCCGTGTCTTGCAAGAAGAAGTCGACATGCAGACTGTTCAGGAACTTATCATCTCCCACACATGCAAACTCTTGGACAAAATGAGCACACTAAGGCCTTCTATAAGACATGTAAAACCGGCCGGATTGGCCGTGCGGTTCTAGGTGCTACAGTCTGCAGCCGAGAGACCGCTACGGTCGAAGGTTCGAATCCTGCCTCGGGCATGGATGTGCGTGTTGTCCTTAGGTTAGTTAGGTTTAAGTAATTCTAAGTTCTAGGGGACTGATGACCTCAGAAGTTAAGTCCCATAGTGCTCAGAGCCATTTGAACCAAGGCATATAAACTACAGGGGGACAGCCGCACCTGCAAACGGCACCGCATCCGGGTACCTCGAGCCATCGTCGAGGCGCCACAGCAGAACATTAAATAAAGTCCCGAGTTCGAGTCTCGGTCCGGCATACAGTTTTAATCTGCCAGGAAGTTTCAAAGTCAAATGAAATCAACACGCACCTCACATTGCCACAATCCTCACCCCAGAAGTGCTCAAGGACCTCTGAGCTTACAGCCCATCTTATTCTTAAATAAAGAGTGGAAAATTTCCGGAAATTTGTGGTAAGTTCATTTGGGACCAAACTGTTGAGGTAATAGATCCCTAGGCTTAAAAATTACTTAATCTAATTTAAACTAACTTACGTTAAGGACAATACACACACCCATGCCCGCGGGAGGACTCGAACCTCTGACGGGGGCAAAATAAACAGTGAATTTCCCACTTATCTGACAGGCAGTAAGTCCAGGCGAAAGGTGGTAGCACTTTAGAAAAATAAGTCTCAGCAGTGCATTGGCCGCACCGGAAGATGTCGGTTGCGCCGATGAAATATTGTGGAAATTTCACAACGACACCCGAAGGCTCGCCCGAGAATCATATTTACAAGCTATCGGATATTTTTCCGGCTGATATATAATTCACATTCTTTTCGGATGTTCAGCCGGGTATAGACGAGACTGGAATAGAAGGGAGAACCTATAGAGGTACCAATGTACCCTCCGCCACACACGGTCAGGTGACTTGCGGAGTATGGATGTAGATGTAGATGTAATATAGCAGTTGACATTCAAGTGACTGCTGAGTAACGGTAGCTCCAAAGTACCCCGTGCGCTATTTTAGGGGAGTGAGTAGTATTTTGTGTGCTGAACACATTTGGTCTTTTCCCATCTTTCGACCAGCTGGGGGATTGCTCCGAGAGCTGACACGTACAGCTTGCTGGCGTGACCTCCAGCCGCCGGCAGGGGTCGCTAAATCTGCTGCGTCTGCCAGCGTTGTGAGCCCCGGAATCCGGGTGGAACTCACTTAAGGAGAAAATAAATCCAATAGGCCAAGTTAGCTGCTTCGGAGTAAGCGCCCGCCGGCCGAGTGCAGGGGATGTCTGCCGGGCTTTGGGAGGGGCTGCGCCTGTCGTGACGGCTACACGTCAGACGCGACAGCTCTGCGGTCGCCAAGTGCAACAATCTGGCCGCTGGGGGTCGCTTGGTATAAAGGCCCCCGCAAACGATAAAAAAAAATTGTCAAACTTAAGTATGCTTGCCAAATATTTGACAGTCTACGGCACACTTTGACGTGTTTGTCAAGTATAGATCGTGTTTGACGTGTTTGCGAGAAGTTTTGATTGACAGAAAATTTGACAAGATGGCGGCCGGTTTTTGTGTCGACGTTTCGCCGCATATGGTTATGAAAAATTGTTTTATTAAAATTTATCTCACTGGTATTGTGAGTTTCAACTACTATGAAAACTACTGTCGAATATAAAAAGAAAACAGCATTGTCAATTACCAAAATGATAAAGATACCACATCTTTCCCAGTCATACATTACACATGAAGAGGTTATAAATGAAATCAGCTATTTTACACATACAGTGGCATACAAGCTGAGTGGAATGAAATAAAAGAAATAGAAGTTCCTCGGTTTTTCCACGGTCGATGTATGTCGGTATATGTTCCCATGTTGCGGTAGTTCAGTGACCTCTCATTAGAGGACCAAGTAGAAGAGAATAAATTTCCGCATACTAGTGTCTTCTTTTTTAATGTGAGGGAGCGTGTAGTACGCTAAATAAATTATCAACCGTTTTACTGCCCATCCGCAGAAAGTGTATGTAGTCATCAGGTTCGGAGTAAAAGATTTCCATTAGCAGGTTTCTAGTTGTATATTTCTCATTTTAAACCATTCCTTGCATCAGCGTCTTGTTTTCTTCTTTAAAAACAATGCCAGAGGCGATGTTGGAAATGGTTTATCTGCATTTGTAGCCTATTCCCCTAGTGCGAAAATACAGCATACACGAAAAGCGTCTGTCTCGAAAAAAATGGCTCTGAGCGCTATTGGACTTAACTTCTGAGGTCATCAGTCCCCTAGAACTTAGAACTACTTAAACCTAACTAACCTAAAGACATCACACACATCCATGCCCGAGGCATGATTCGAACCTGCGACTGTAGCGGTCGCGCGGTTCCTGACTGTAGCGCCTAGAACCGCTCGGCCATCCAGGCCGGCCGTCTGTCTCGAAAGTAAATTGAAGTAATGTTAAATTGACAAACTTTCATAGTACGTGTACGGGCTTGTTTGACGCATCCGTGACTGGATGAGAGCGAAATTAACAGGCAAGTTTTAAAAAGTTTCATTGTCCATTCGCGGAAAGTTGATGTAATCATCGGGTTCTGAGAGTAGTATTTCCCTTAGCACATTTTCATGGGTATATCTCTCATTTCAAGTAATTCCCTGGACCAGAGTCCTGTTTTCTTCTGCTTATTCAAACACAGTGCCGAAGTGAATGCAACGACTCCTTTGTCTGCGTTTGTGGCCGTTCTCACTACTCTCAAAATACACACGGACACGAATAGCGTCTGCTTCAAAGTGAGGTTAAACCGACAAACATTGTTTGAACGTGTACGGGCTTGCTTGGCAAATCCGTGGCTAGATAAGAGCGACTTTGCCAAACACGTTTGATCGTTGATTGGGGCCTTTGCACTCAGCTTGTCTTCCGTAGCCGCACAGTGTCGGCAAATGGTTGTTGGCGACACTGCAAACAGCTGCGACACACATCGAAATATGTGATTTTGTGCGTGAATGGTGGTGCCGTGTTATTGGCATCGCATTAACCTTGAGGCACTTTGTTTCCAGTTTTGCACATACAGTGAAACTTTAGACACAGATTCTGTCGACAACTGTGGGTCCCAAATATTCTCTGTTAATAACCACAGATTTTAAGTGTCACACATGACATGGTTAATAGCAGTATTTGACACTAGTGGTCTAACGATTTCCATTCAATCAAGACAGTAGCTTACAGACTAGTCAATGACTAGACATAGTCAACCGACGGCAGGATTGAAAGTGGTGGTGCAAGTATGTCAATTGACTGATCAAAATGAGTCATTATTCGAATGGTTAAATGTGAATGATTACCGCTGCTTTTAGGTATAACTGAACATTACTCTTTTATTTCACATTTAGCTTGTTCCCACGTCAATTTACGTGAAACATACAACATACGAGGTGGAAACTATAGATACACTCCTGGAAATTGAAATAAGAACACCGTGAATTCATTGTCCCAGGAAGGGGAAACTTTATTGACACATTCCTGGGGTCAGATACATCACATGATCACACTGACAGAACCACAGGCACATAGACACAGGCAACAGAGCATGCACAATGTCGGCACTAGTACAGTGTATATCCACCTTTCGCAGCAATGCAGGCTGCTATTCTCCCATGGAGACGATCGTAGAGATGCTGGATGTAGTCCTGTGGAACGGCTTGCCATGCCATTTCCACCTGGCGCCTCAGTTGGACCAGTGTTCGTGCTGGTCGTGCAGACCGCGTGAGACGACGCTTCATCCAGTCCCAAACATGCTTAATGGGGGACAGATCCGGAGATCTTGCTGGCCAGGGTAGTTGACGTACACCTTCTAGAGCACGTTGGGTGGCACGGGATACATGCGGACGTGCATTGTCCTGTTGGAACAGCAAGTTCCCTTGCCGGTCTAGGAATGGTAGAACGATGGGTTCGATGACGGTTTGGATGTACCGTGCACTATTCAGTGTCCCCTCGACGATCACCAGTGGTGTACGGCCAGTGTAGGAGATCGCTCCCCACACCATGATGCCGGGTGTTGGCCCTGTGTGCCTCGGTCGTATGCAGTCCTGATTGTGGCGCTCACCTGCACGGCGCCAAACACGCATACGACCATCATTGGCACCAAGGCAGAAGCGACTCTCATCGCTGAAGACGACACGTCTCCATTCGTCCCTCCATTCACGCCTGTCGCGACACCACTGGAGGCGGGCTGCACGATGTTGGGGCGTGAGCGGAAGACGGCCTAACGGTGTGCGGGGCCGTAGCCCAGCTTCATGGAGACGGTTGCGAATGGTCCTCGCCGATACCCCAGGAGCAACAGTGTCTCTAATTTGCTGGGAAGTGGCGGTGCGGTCCCCTACGGCACTGCGTAGGATCCTACGGTCTTGGCGTGCATCCGTGCGTCGCTGCGGTCCGGTCCCAGGTCGACGGGCACGTGCACCTTCCGCCGACCACTGGCGACAACATCGATGTACTGTGGAGACCTCACGCCCCACGTGTTGAGCAATTCGGCGGTACGTCCACCCGGCCTCCCGCATGCCCACTATACGCCCTCGCTCAAAGTCCGTCAACTGCACATACGGTTCACGTCCACGCTGTCGCGGCATGCTACCAGTGTTAAAGACTGCGATGGAGCTCCGTATGCCACGGCAAACTGGCTGACACTGACGGCGGCGGTGCACAAATGCTGCGCAGCTAGCGCCATTCGACGGCCAACACCGCGGTTCCTGGTGTGTCCGCTGTGCCGTGCGTGTGATCATTGCTTGTACAGCCCTCTCGCAGTGTCCGGAACAAGTATGGTGGGTCTGACACACCGGTGTCAATGTGTTCTTTTTTCCATTTCCAGGAGAGTATTTCAAAAGAAGTTGAAAGTATCTCAGTAGGGCTTCCGGAAATGACAGTAGGAAGAATGGCAAGCAGGTAACAGTATTAAATCAGAAAATTACCCTAGTCTGTTGAAATGATACAAAGTGAGACGCCACATCATCTGATGGTTGGTTGGTTGATTTGGGGGAGGGGTCCAAACAGTGAGGTCACCGGTCCGATCGAATGAGGGAAGAAAGGGGAAGGAAATCGGCTGTGCGCTTTCAAAGCAACCATCCTGGGATTTCCCTGAAGCGATTTAGGCAAATCACGGAAAATCTGAGGGTGGCCGTATGCGGTTTTGAATCGTCGTCCTCCCCAATGCGAGTCCACTTTACATCATCTGAATGAGGAGAAATTACGATGGGAGTCCCGCAGAATTTGATCATTGACCCATTGACGTTCTTGCTTAATGCTAATATTTCAACGAGATTGCCACCTGCCGCGGAAGTCTACGTGTATAAACTCACAACTTAGCGGTTTACATACTCATCTCAATATTTTAAGCAATGAACGACCGTTGTACTGTCATCGAAAGCTAAAATCTACGCCGGAGACTTCTGGCTCTAGATTAACAACGTCAAGTTGTTAGACCACAGGAGCTTTCGAATGTGTGAAGTATGGATGGTCAGTGTTGGCAAATCATCGATGTTGACTTCGATTTTACCATTGTCTAACTGTCAGTGTGGACAGAAACAGTTCCCTAACATACTGATGTTTGCAAAGTCGATGTGAAATGAGAAATTTACAGAATGGCTTAAAAATAAACATACAGATCCATCCGATATCACATTTATTACTCAATAAATTTAGCATCGTCGACAGAACGGACGATGATCCTTTGGCACAGAGCCGAGTGGAGGGTGTCAATCAGAGGCTCATACGGTCTGCAACCATGTAGGCTGCAGCCATAGGAGCTTCACACGTAGCGATGGTTGTGTGGAGGGGACTGGGCGGTCTTTTAGATTACACGATCTCGGAAAACTGCAGAAAGGGCGCCAGTCTAAAAGTGTGCAGAGCAAACACAGGAAACTGGACCTGCCAACAATCGCTATTGTAGTCGTAAGTTGTCGTAGCTTTGTTGTAAAAGGACCGGAGCTTTACGACTAATAGAAAGCACTGAAGCTCAAACCATTATAGGTACAGAAAGCTCGCTTAAGCCGAAAATAAATACAGCCGAAATGTTTGCAAAGGACCTAACCGTGTTCAGAAAGGTGGAGTGTTTATTGCTGTCGGAAGTAGTTTATATATTGTAGTGAAATTGCAGTAGATAGTTCCTGTGACTTAGTATGGGGTAGAGGGTATACTTGACAACTGAAATAAATTTATAATTGGATCCTTTTATCGACCCCAGACTCTAATACTACAGTTATAGCACGGTTCAAAGAAAACCTTAGTCTCACTTGAAATAGATACCACACTCTTACAATTACAGCTGTTGGTGACTTAAATCTAGCCTCGATATGTTCGCGAAATTACTTGTTTACGTTTGGTGGTAGGCATAAAACGTCGTCCGAAATCGTCCTGAACGCGTTCTCAGAAAATAATTTTGAACACTTTTTCAGGAGTCCACTCGAAGTGTAAATGGTTGCGAAAACGTACTTGATCTCTTAGCAACAAATAATCCTGAGCAAATAGAGAGTATCATAACGGATACAGGGATTAGTGACCACAAGGTTGTTGTGGCGACACACAATACCGTAACATCGAAACAATAAACGCAAAATACATCTATTTAAAAAAGCAGATAAAAATTCGCTTGAAGCGTTCTTAAAAGACAGTTTTCACTCATTCCAATCTGGCTATGTAATCGTAGACCAGATGTTGTTCAAATTGAAAGAAATAGTATCGGCGGCAATTGAGAAATATACACCAAATAAATTAATAAGAGATGGCACTGATTGGTACACAAAACATATCAGAACGCTGTTGTAGAAGCAACGAAAAATGCATGCCGAATTTAAAAGAGCGGAAAACCTCCGAGACTGACGAAGTTTTACAGAAATTTGAAATTTTGCCCGAACTTCAATGCGAGATATTTTTAACAATTCCCATAACGAAACCGGGTCCGGAAATATGGCAGAAAACCCAGACAGATTCTATTTGTATGTAAAGTATACCAGCGGCAAGACGCAATCAATACTTTCACAACGTGATAACAATGGTGATGTTACTGATGACACCGCCACTAAGTCAGAGTTACTGAACAGAGTTTTCCGAAATTTCTTCACCAAATAAGACGAAGTAAGTATTCCAGAATTCGAAGCAAGAACAACTGCCAACATGAGTAACATAGAAATTCTTGTTTATATCTTCCGTGTAGCGAAGCAGCTTAAATCAATAAGGGCAAGGCATCTGGTCCAGACTGTATATCAGTTAGGTTCCTTTCACAGTATGTTGATACAATAGCTCCATACTTAGCAATCATATACAATCGCTCCTACTTAAAGACTGGAAAGTTACACAAGTTATTCCAATACCCAAGAAAGAAGATAGAAGTAACCCGTCAAACTACAGACACACATCAATAACATCGAATTGCAGTAGGATATTGGAACATGTACTGTGTTCGAACATTATGAATTGCCTCGAAGAAAATGAATATTGACAGGCAACCAACACTAGGTCATAAAATATCATCCTTGTAAAACACAACTAGCTCTATTTGCACGAAGTAATGAGTGTTATCGACAGAGAATGTCAAATTGATTCCATATCATTAAATTTAGCTTTTGACACCGTTCCTCACACGTGACATGAAATCAAATTGCGTGCCTGTCGAGTATCGTCTCAGTTGTGTGACTAGATTAGTGATTGCTTGTCAGAGAAGTTACAGTTCGCAGTAATTGACAGAAAAATCATCAAGTTAAACAGAAGTAATATCTGGCGTTCCCCAAGGCAATGTTATAGGCCCTCTGCTGCTCCTAATCTACATAAAAAATTTAAGAGACTGTATCAGCAGTCCTCTTAGATTGCTTGTAGATGGTGCTATCATTTACCGCCTTGTGAACTCGTCAGATGATCAAAACCAACTGTAAAATGATTTAGACAAGATATCTCTACGCTGCGAAAAGTGGTAGTTGACCGTAAATAATGGAAAGTGTGGAATCATTCACAGGAGTACTAAAAGGAATCCGCTAAATTCCGGTTACACGATAAGTCATTGATATCTAAAGGTTGTGATTTCAACTAAATATGAGGGATTACAATTACGTATAACTTAAATTAGAACGACCACAAAGATAGTGTTGTGGAGAAAGCAAACCGAAGAGTGCGATATATTAGTAAAATACTTAGAAAATGCAACAATCCTACTAAAAACACTGCTTACACAACGCTTGTCCGCTCTCTTCTGCATTACTGCTGTGCAGTGTGGGATACACATCAGATAGGATTGATGGGGACATCGAAAAAGTTTAAAGAAGAGAATCTCGTGCGCATTACCGCGAAATTAGGGGAGAGAATTCGACGGCTATGATATACTAATTGGGGTGGTAATAATGAAAAAATGCGATTTCCGTAGTGACAGTATCTTCTCATGAAATTTCAATCACCAACCTTCTTCTCAGAGTGTCTAAAAATTTTGTTGGAGTCTACTTAGACAGGGAAAAATGATCATCGTAATAAAATAAGAGAAATCAGAGCTCGCACGGGAAGATTTCAATGTTCATTTTTCGCGCGCGCTGCTAGAGAGTGGAACGGCAGGGAAACCGATCAAACCGATCGAATATGGTTCTATGGACCCTCTGCCAAACATTTAACTGTGAATTGCAGAGTGTTCAAGTAGACGTTGAGGAAGATGTGGAAATAATTAACATTACATATCCCACAACGTCTTGTCTATAGACTGTAAGGTAACACATTTGAAAGAGATTTCCTATTCACTCTACTGAGTTGTTGACAGAGACCATATCCCGCTTTCGAAAATAGTCTCTCAGAAGGGACTATGTGACTATACAGTTAAAATATTTAACTGAAAGTTGTTGTAGCTTTGGGCTGGTAATACCAATAAAGACATTCGATACTTCTAATTCATTTTGTTTATTCTGTTGCAATTGGCAAATTATTCTTTTCTTGTGGTATTTTATAATTTCCACGCCATAAATTAAATTTGACTGTAACCTCCCCACTATATTTGATTTCTGTATGAAATTTAGCTCAACTTTACCTCCCACTCTATAAAAGTCTACGGAATACCGAAACTATGTCCCCACAAACTGTTATCCAACTTAAACTCGTATGCTAACCTTTGACTAAACAGAACCTAATTTGAACTGAATGCAGTTTATTTTAAATGCTTAACTGAAGCAAAACAACTATCTGGTCCAATTCAAAATTTCCACTTGCCTCGCGTCTTGACAACATTGCTGCAGATTTCTCGAAAACACAACAGCAAACAGCGAGCAGGCAGCGGCTAAGCTAGATTTCTGTTTCTAAATATACATTTAAACTGTTGCATGTGGTAATGCGAAATGATAAACAGTAGGGTGGGGAGAGTAACTATTCCTATGAAATGATATTCCAAGACAACGAGTTTAGAATGAAGTAGGTAGTCAAAAAGAGAGAGAAATGCTTTTCGTGGTCTTCAAACATAACATTGTTTTGAACAATACTATGCTTAACAAAGTGAACAATGATTTAAAAACGGTACAGTGTTAAAAGAGGATTTCTATAAAAACCAAACAGCTTAATCAGTTAATATGTTAATGCATAATTCAGGTAAGTGGGGTGGTCTTTCTCTCAGCTCTGAGCAAGTTAACTAGCTGACGATAACCATCCCAGCTTCGTAGTGCTGCAATGTTACCTCAGACTTCTTCCCTTAAAAAATAATAACATTATTCAAAATTTACTTCCTTTTCGCCTTCCAATACATACATAATATTTATCCTCGCTGTCCTTTACAATAAATCTTTCTTCATATAACAGATACAACCACAAGCCCACACAGCATTACGAAATACGTCTATCACCTACCACACTTCAACTAAGAATGTTTCAGACAGCGCAGCTGTGCAACGACAAGCCCAAAGATTGCTTAACAGTAACGTAACTTTCTCTCTAACTCGCACGTCGATGACACACAAGAATCAGAATGACATGAGGACCTTACAACACTTCAGATTCACTCCAGTAATCTGTATTGGCTGCGTGTCAGATATTTTAATGTTCAATACTGTGTGGGCCGAACAGCGGGATGCCAAGACAAGTTTGCTACCATGCGACGAAACCACAAGTAAACACAGTCACTGTCAGACGAATGAGTGGAGCCGGCGTAGAGAGGCCTAACTCGCTTACTAGCGTCTTAGCGCACTGCCACTCAGCCCAGTCTGTAAGCATCGCCCAAGACGACAGCATCGTCTCTCTGCCGAGCCAGCAGTGCGATAGTTGTATTAGACAGAACTCTGCATAAAAGTTTAGAGTCAATTGCATTCTGTGAGAAGAGACTAGTATGTTGCTCTGTATCAAGTGATACGCTAATGTTCAGTGACTAATAAATACTCATGACATTCCTGTGCAATGAATAATTAGAAAGTATTTCGTCTTGTTAAAGCTGTAAGAAAGTGATCTAACACTTTATGTGTTGTAGCATTATCTCGATCTCGTCAAGGAGCAAAGCTAAACACTCAACACTGTACCGACGAGTATTATTTCGTTTGGTGCAATGTTCAACATACTACTTTGGTGCAACTTTGGTGTGATGTATCATTCACAGTTAACAAAGTTCGATGAAACTTGCACCATATATAGAAAGAACTGCTACAGTATAATATAGAAGATAAATGAAAGAAATACGTAATTAGACGAACTGAAATGACACTTTTATTCGAAGACAATAATTAAACTGAAGTCCGCGATTTGTGATGGTCTCCTGTATGTGTGTGTGTGTGTGTGTGTGTGTGTGTGTGTGTGTGTGTGTGTGTGTGTGTGCGTGTGGGTGTGTGAGAAAGACAGAGAGAGCTGGAAAAAGTAAATATATGGGACTAAACTGCTGAGGTCATCGGTCATACCTGTATGTGTGTGTGTGTGATAGTTCATATATATATATATATATATATATATATATATATATATATATATATATATATATGTGTGTGTGTGTGTGTGCTTATATGTATAAACACACACACAGAGAAATATGAATAGACTTCGTTAAGTTGGCAACATGTAGGTAAACAAACCAAACAGGAAGAAACACATAATCAACTCACAAGGTTTACGTCTTTAAAAGTACAGTTTACGAGCAAATAGCTGTAACTAGTGGCAAAAGAATAATAGTGGACAACAAAGAAGAAGGATAAACTTGGTGAACAGTGTGAAAGAATATAAAATTGTGCTTATGATACGGAAATAAAGTGGTAGTGCGACCTCCAGACCAGATGATAGGAAACGCAGTTGCCAACAAATTGTTAGTAATTACTTAGTTACGTAAGAAAAAGAGACGTGAACTGTTTGATAATCTAAAAGTAATGAAACTGTATCGTTCTAGATTCCACTGGAGATGCCATAGAGTAAGAAAACGGCGAAACGCGTCTGGGAATAGTAAATTAAGTTGCAGCAAGAAAAAGAGGTTTTATTTTCAAAACAAATATTCCTGTGAGATGGATGTATAAACATCAACTTCCTCACGTAGCCCAACAACTCCGTGTTACGCACCTATCACAGTAAAATTGAGACACATACGGGGTTTTTCCGTAAGTGTGTGCAAACACTTAAAAGGACATAGAGGGTGTTCTACTGAACAATTTGGGGTAAGGAACCCAGGGTTGGAGAAGCCAGCTTAAGGAGATAATTGGAATAAAAACACTACAAATACCATCATTGACAAAATGAACCTAACATTTGTACTGTATCCTACAAAATGTGTTAAAACTGACGTCCATTAACCTCAGCGCAAGCATGACGAACAAAGTTCTGACGCACCCTGTCAAATGTCCCTGCTTTGTTTCGAATCACATCACAGGCAACTACAATTCTGGCAACTAATTTCATCTCCTTATCCACTGGGGTCTCATACTCAAGTGAATTTGGATATCCCCACTGGAAATAATCAAGGGGACTCAAGTCAGGTGCCCGCATCTCGTGGTCGTGCGGTAGCGTTCTCGCTTCCCACGTCCGGGTTCCCGGGTTCGATTCCCGGCGGGGTCAGGGATTTTCTCCGCCTCGTGATGGCTGGGTGTTGTGTGATATCCTTAGGTTAGTTAGGTTTAAGTAGTTCTAAGTTCTAGGGGACTGCTGACCTAAGATGTTAAGTCCCATAGTGCTCAGAGCCATTTTGAACTCAAGTCAGGTGACCTCGCAGGCCATCGAATAGGACCTCCCCTTCGAGCGACCAGGAAATACAGCATTGAAACGATTGAAAACATCCGCACTGAACTGAGGCGGTGCACCGCCACGTTGTGTCCACATCCTCTCACGAGGAGCGAAGGGTACGTTCTCCAACAACTCAGGTAGAAGTCTTTGCACGAACCTCAAGCAGAGGTGGCCATCCAGGTAGAAGATATAGAAGCTCGTCCTATTGGTTTCCTTGCGGGAAATAAAAAATGTACATGTAAATAAACAGCACAGTACGTGTAAATTTGTACGCATTGTAGCTGTAAATAATGTGGAAAACAGTAATGTTATAGAAAGCGGTAGACCAAGATATCTCTGGCGGGGAGAGAGAGAGAGAGAGAGAGATAGACAGAGAGAGAGAGAGAGAGAGAGAGAGATAGAGAGATAGAGAAACAGGTGGGGGGAGGGGTGAAGGGGGAAGGCCCAGTGACACAATCAAATGGAGAGAGAGTTATGTTGATGTTTTCAGTTAAACAGGATCTCTTTCGCAAAAAAAGCACCATCTCTTGAAATATTTCTACGTGCTCTAGAGGGTTCCATATCTCCTTTAGCTGGCTTCTCCGACCCCAGGTTCCCTACCTCAGATTGTTCAGTGGATTATTCTCTATGTCCTGTTACATTTTTGCACACTGTTACGGAAGCACCCTGTATATCACATAAGCTGAAATATTTCACAAAAATGCTTTCTCTGAGTTGTAGGTAGTCCTTTTAATAGACCAAAAATTGCTTCATTATGCACTTCTCAACAGTATATAAAATAGCTGACAGCATTTTACGACAGTAACTGTGTAATGACTACGACACCGCTGTAGGACCTTAACAGCATTATTATTATCTTTATTATTGGTAATGGTCATACACAAAGTATTTTCAGCCTGAAATCCTCCTGTTTTTTTTTTTTCACTTAAGAAGTAAGCAGTCCAACAGTCAAGTGATTTACAGTGAGTAATTGCACACGTTTTAAGGTGGTTGTATTTGGTTGTTTTTAAATGGGGTGCAACCTCTGGGTGGAGCAAGTGTCGCTGGGAATATAAGTAATGCACAGGAGGAACGTTCTGTAAGAAGCGCCTTCCCTCAGTACAGGTAGTTAGCCTCCGTTTCTGAGGTTTAATGAAACATGCACAAAAACGAAATATCATTTATCTTACGTCATTTTAAAAATAAAAATATGCAAAGAAAATTATTTTTCTTTTTGTTAGTTAATATTGATTATGGTGGAGGTGAGTGGGGGGGGGGGGTGAGTGGCTATTAGCTGATATGCAATTGCTGTCGGAGGTAATGGTCTCAGAAAGGTTGGGAATCACTGCTTTAGAATACACTGTCCAGTCACGTTAACATGACCGCCGCCTTGTGCAGTAACCGTTCACAGACAGCTGTTGGCGGCACTAGAAGTGGAGGGTATATAAAGGGTGTTGGACAGATGCGGAAAACAGCGCAGTCATTGCCGTAATGCGGAAACGGATCGATTTATCTGACGTCGAAAAGGGTATGACCATTGGCTTTCGGGCAAAGAGTAGAAGTATTTCCTGGATAAAGTATACCGTGCATGGGAAAATGGCGCTATCCAAAACCGGCGCCGAAGTATTTGTGGTGCACCACGGGCCATAGATGACCGTGCTAAACGACAGCTACAGAGATGTGTACGGGCGAATAGCCGCGCAGCTGTCATACAACTGATCGGCCAGATGAACCAAGGGACTACCAACGGCGTCTCCTCAAAGACCGTTGCTGTCTATGGACCTCCAAACCAGGCGCCTGGTTCATGCGTCCATGGTGGCTGCCCTTCATCAGCGACGAAGGAGGAATGCACGCCAGTACCGCTATTGGAAGTCCACTGCATGGTGGTAGGTGGTCTTTTCAGATGAATCCTTTTATATGCTAGGTCGAACAGAAGGCACGAAACGCATGAATTCAAAAATCTGCAACAATCATCGGTAGGCTGCAGGCCGGAGGAGGGGCCGTTATGGTCTGGGGAATGTTTTCGCGTTCTCGTCATACTGGGACGCACACTGGATCAACACAAGTAAGTATCTAACCTTGGGTACTATGTACACCATTGCCTGCAGTTTGTTTTCCTCGGCACGATGGCATCTACCTGTAGGAGAACGCAAGGGTGTCACACAGTTCGCAATGTACACGTATGGGTCGAAGAGAACCGGGCTGACTTTACCGTGATCCCTGGCCACCAAACTCCCTGGATTTAAACGCATTCGACAACCTGTCGGACCACCTCGGTTGGGCTGTTCGCGCATTGGCTCCTCAACTAAGAAACCTAGCGTAGCTCGCCATGGCACTAGAATCGGCATGGCTCCGCATCCCTGTCGCTTGTAAGTAGGCTGCTGTTAAGGTTTTCATGTTGGTAGCACCACGTAGCGCTCTGTATGAAAATCGCTGACTGCGCTGTGTGCAATCTGTGGCTGGTGTCATTGTTGGATTATACGCTATTTTAGTGTTGGACAGATGGTTGTGAACAGCGCGTAGCGTTGTGCAGTTGGAGGTGAGCCGCCAGCAGTGGTGGATGTGCGGAGAGAGATGGCAGAGTTTGGAGAGCGGACGATGTGGACGCGTGTCCGTCAGAAAAACGAAATTTGTAAGACCGGATGTCATGAACTGAGATATATATATATATATATATATATATATATATATATATATATATATATATATAATGACTTTTGAACACTATTAAGGTAAATACATTGTTTGTTCTCCATCAAAATCTTTCATTTGCTAACTATGCCTATCAGTAGTTAGTGCCTTCAGCAGTTAGAATCTTTTATTTAGCTCGCAGTGTTGGCGCACGCTGTATTGCAGTAGTTTGAGTAACGAAGATTTTTGTGAGGTAAGTGATTCATGAAAGGTATAGGTTATTGTTAGTCATGGCCATTCTTTTGTAGGGATTATTGAAAGTCAGATTGCGTTGCGCTTAAAAAAATATTGTGTGTCAGTTTACTCTTGATCAGAATAAGTAAAGAGAGAAATGTCTGAGTACGTTCAGTTTTGCTCAGCTGTTTGAAAATCAAATAACGTAGAGGTTTACGAGCATTGCAATTCTTAATTTTTCTAAGGGGATGTTTCACGGTATGTTTCAGAACGTCATTGACTCTCTCCTCACACGTCTCACAGCGGTATGGTCTGTAAAAGATGGTTATTCAGGCTTTTGACAGATGACCACATTACATTAATGAGACCAGGCAGTGTACAATCAGAACGATTACTACACCCGTCATTTACGCAAACTGGCAGTTGTGTTCAAAACACTTCCACGACTTCACACAGAAAGCACGCTAATCTTTGGGGCAAATGATTTGGCAGACGTCGCGGATAAGACTTTGTTACTTCATAACAACTCCTCGTTACGTTAGTAAGGGTGTTTACTCGTTTTGCTGCGAGTTGAAGTAATAGATATTGCTCCCCTTCACTTGAAGAGCTCTTGTGACGTCAGGAGAGGGGTGCGGTCACGGCAACAATTACTACACTGCTCGGGGCTGTCATACACCGAGATGACAAAAATCATGAGCTACTTCCCAGTATCGCGTCGGACCTCCTTTTCCGCAGGGTAGTGCAACAACTCGACGTGGCAAGATTCAAGAAGTCGTTAGAAGTCCCCCAAAGATACAATGAGCCATGCTGCCTCTATAGCCGTCTATAATTCCGAAAGAGCTGACGGTGCAAGGTTTTGTGCACGAACTAACCTCTCGATTGTGTCCCATAAATGTCGGTGCGATTCATGTCGGGCGATGTGGGTGACCAAAACATTCGCTCGAATCGTGCAGAATGCTCTTCAAACCAATCACGAACGATTGTGACTTGGCAACATGGCACACTGTCATCTATGAAAATGCCATCGTTGTTTGGGAACATGAAGTCCATGAAATGCAGCAAATGGTCTGCAAGTAGCCGAACATAACCATTACAGTCTATGATCGGTTCAGCTGTACCAGTGGACACAGTCCATTCTATTTAAGTACAGCCCACACCATTATGGTGCCAACAACAACTAGGACAGTGCCCACTCGATAGCTTGGCTCCATGGCTTCCTGGGGTCTGCGCCACACTCGGTCCCTACTATCAGTTTTTACCAACTTTAATCAGGACTCATCTGTCGAGATCACGGTTTTCCAGCCGTCTAGGGAGGGGCGCTGCAGGCGATGTCGTGTTATTAACAAAGGACTCGCATCGCTCGTCTGCTGCCACAGCCCATTAACGCCAACAGTCCTAACGGATAGTTCGTCGCACGTCCCACATTGATTTCTGCGGTTATTTCACGCTGTGTTGCATGTCTGTTGGCACTGACAACTCTACGCATCGCCGTTGCTCTCGATCGCCGCGCACTGAGGATCGTGGAGTATTGAATTCTCTAGCGATTTGTGCAATGGAATGTCCCATGCGTCTAATTCCAACTACTATTCTGCGTTCAAAGTCTGTTATTTTCCGTCGTGTAGCTATAATCATGCCGGAAAACGTTTCACATGAATCACCTAGTACAAATGACAGCTCCGCCACTTCATTGCCCTTTATACGTTCTATACGTGACGGTACCGCCATCTGTATGTATACGTAGCGTTATAGCCGGTATTACACTATCAAATTCCTTTGTCCAATATCTTCGTCAAATATCTTTGTCAAAGAAATTTGATGGTGTAATAGTGCACTTTGTCAAATGCCGTCAAAAATTTGATCAAATCAGGGCCTCACTGTAGATTTGAATAAAGAAATCGCTTGTCTTGTGTTCGCTGCAATGTGACATGTTACCACGTGGAGCGCTAGCATCGCTGCAGCGTTCTGTCATCTGTAGTGTATTTATAAATATTGCCGATAAATACAATTGGTGTGTACCGAAAAATACAAAATTAATAGAGATGTATGTGAGCTGATGAGGCGCTTTGCAACGTGAGGCACCCTGAATACCAAAATAGATTAAGAAGATTGAAGACCTCACCTAACCATACCTAACCTAACTCCTGTAGCAAGGAATTGGAGTGTTACAGTGAGCCTGTCTTCTGCAGATATAGCAGATCTTAAGTGAGTATTGTGTTTCATGATATGAGGATACACTTCACTGAGCACATACAGAAATGTATGCTCATCAATTCTTAAGTACACTACTGGCATTAAAATTGCTACACCACGAAGATGACGTGGTACAGACGCGAAACTTAACCGACAGGAATAAGATGCTGTGATACGCAAATGATTAGCTTTTCAGAGCATTCACACAAGGTTGGCGCCGATGGCGACACCTACACAGTGCTGACATGAGGAAAGTTTCCAACCGATTTTTCATACACAAACAGCAGTTGACCGGCGTTGCCTGGTGAAACGTTGTTGTGAAGCCTCGTGTAAGGAGGAGAATTGCGTAACATCACGTTTCCGACTTTGATAAAGGTCGGATTGTAGCCCATCGCGATTGCGACATTGCTGCTCGCGTTGGCCGAGATCCAATGACTGTTAGCAGAATATGGAATCGGTGGGTTCAAGAGGGTAATAAGGAACGCCGTGCTCGATCCCAACGGCCTCATATCACTAGCAGTCGAGGTGACAGGCATCTTATCCGCATGGCTGTAACGGATCGTGCAGCCACGTCTCGATCCCTGAGTCAAGAGATGGGGACGTTTGCAAGACAACAACCATCTGCACGAAAGTTCGACGACGTTTGCAGCAGCATGGACTATCAGCTCGGAGACCATGGCTGCGGTTACCCTTGACGCTGCAAAAAATGGTTCAAATGGCTCTGAGCACTATGTGACTTAACATCTGTGGTCATCAGTCCCCTAGAACTTAGAACTACTTAAACCTAACTAACCTAATGACATCACACACATCCATGCCCGAGGCAGGATTCGAACCTGCCACTGTAGCGATCACGTGGCTCCAGACTGAAGCGCCTAGAACCGCACGGCCACACCGATCGGCTTGACGCTGCATCACAGACAGGAGCGCTGCGATGGTGTACTCAACGACGAACCTGGGTGCACGAATGGCAAAACGTCATTTTTCGGATGAATCCAGGTTCTGTTTACAGCATCATGATGGTCGCATCCGTGTTTGGCGACATCGTTGTGAACGAACATTGGAAGCGTGTATTCGTCATCGCCATACTGGCGTATCACCCGGCGTGATGGTATGGGGTGCCATTGGTTAAACGTCTCTGTCATCTCTTGTTCGCATTGACGGCACTTTGAACAGTGAACGTAACATTTCAGATGTGCTACGACCCGTGGTTCTACCTTTCATTTGATCCTTGCGAAACCCTACATTTCAGCAGGATAATGCACAACCGCATGTTGCAGGTCCTGTACGGGCCTTTCTGGATACAGAAAATGTTCGACTGCTGCCCTGGCCAGCACATTCTCCAGATCTCTAACCAATTGAAAACGTCTGGTCAATGGTGGCCGAGCAACTGGCTCGCCACAATACGCCAGTCACTACTCTTGATGAACTGTGGTAACGTGTTGAAGCTGCATGAGCGGCTCTACCTGTACACGCCATCCAAGCTCTGACTGAATGCCCAGGCGTATCAATGCCGTTATTACGGCCAGAAGTGGTTGTTCTGGGTTCTGATTTCTCAGGATCTATGCACCCACATTGCATGAAAATGTGGACAGATGTCAGTTCTAGTACAATATATTTGTCCGATGAATACCCGTTTATCATCTGCATTTCTTCTTGGTGTAGTAATTTTAATGGCCAGTAGTGTAATTGATGTACGACTTGAAGTCCTCCACTACAAGCTCACGTAACGAGTTTTGTTGAATGCTTTTATCGTGTCTTCGTAAAACCCACGGCTTCACCCTTGTACGTTTCCTTTTGTTCCCCTCGCTTCTCTTCCGCATGTGCAATTGTGGTACATGCAACTGCTGCGATTAATAACAAATTGTTGTTGTTAGCCATCTTGAACTTTATGAAACGTCCCCTTAGAACAATTGTACAAGACTGTCCTTAAACTGACATACTTTTTTTTTTTAGCGCAACGCAATCTGACTTTCAATAATCCCTACAAAGGAATGGCCCTGACTAACATTAACCTATACCTTTCACAAATCACTTACCTCACAAAAATCTTCGTTACTCGAACTACTGCAATACAGCGTGCGCCACTACTGCCAGCTAAATAAAAGATTCAAACTACGGAGGGCACTAACTACTGATAGGCATAGTTAGCAAATGAAAGATTTTGATAGAGAACAAACAATGTATTTACCTCAATAGTGTTCAAAAGTCATAATGTATATAGCAGTTCATGATATCCTGTATTACAAATTTCAAAACTCCGCCATCTCTCTCCCCACATCCACCACTGCTGGCGGCTCACCTCCAACTGCGCAACGCTACGCGCTGTTCACATCCAGCTGCCCAACACTACAATGGCAGACAACAATGCAAACTAGCCACAGACTGCACACAGCACAGCCAGTGATTTTCATACAGAGCGCTACGTAACGTTGCCAATAAGGAAACATAAACAGCCTACTTACAACTTTGACGAAAAATATGATGTCAGTGTAATACTCCTTTTTAGCGCACGTCAAAGATCTTTGTCAAATACACAGGGTGGTCTACTGATCGTGACCGGGCCAAATGTCTCACGAAATAAGCATCAAACGAAAAAACTTCAAAGAACGAAACTCGTCTAGCTTGAAGGGGGAAACCAGATGGCGCTATGGTTGGCCCGCTAGATGGCGCTGCCATAGGTCAAACGGATATCAACTGCTTTTTTTAAGTAGGAACCCCCATTTTTTATTACATATTCGTGTAGTACGTAAAGAAATATGAATGTTTTAGTTGGACCACTTTCTTCGCTTTGTGATAGATGGCGCTGTAATAGTCACCAACGTATAAGTACGTGGTATCACGTAACATTCCGCCAGTGCGGTCGGTATTTGCTCCGTGATACATTACCCGTGTTAAAATGGACCGTTTACCAATTGCGGAAAAGGTCGATATCGTGTTGATGTATGGCTATTGTGATCAAAATGCCCAACGGGCGTGTGCTATGTATGCTGCTCGGTATCCTGGACAACATGATCCAAGTGTCCTGACCGTTCGCCGGATATGACGTTATTTGAGGAAACAGGAGGTTCAAATGGCTCTAAGCACTATGGGACTAAACATCTGTGGTCATCAGTCCCCTAGAACTTAGAACTACTTAAACCTAACTAACCTAAGGACATCACACACAGCTATGCCCGAGGCAGGATTCGAACCTGCGACCGTAGTAGTCCCGCGGTTCCGGACTGAGCGCCTAGAACCGCTAGACCACCGCGGCCGGCAAACAGGAGGTGTTCAGCCACATGTGAAACGTCAACCACGACCTGCAACAAATGATGATGCCCAAGTATGTGTTTTAGCTGCTGTGGCGGCTAATATGCACGTCAGTAGCAGACAAATTGCGCGAGAATCGGGAATCTCAAAAACTTCGGTGTTGAGACTGGTACATCAACATCGATTGCACCCGTACGTTATTTCTATGCACCAGGAATTGCATGGCGCCGACTTTGAACGTCATGTACAGTTCTGCCACTGGGCACAAGAGAAATTACGGGACGATGACGGATTTTTTGCACGCGTTCTATTTAGCGATGAAGCGTCATTTACCAACAGCGGTAACATAGACCGGCATAATATGCACTACCGGGCAACGGAAAATCTACGATGGCTGCGACAAGTGGAGCATCGGCGATCTTGGCGGGTTAATGTATGGAGCGGCATTATGGCATTATGGGAGGAAGGGTAATTGGCCGCCATTTTATCGATGGCAATCTAAATGGTGCAATGTATGCTGATTTCCTACGTAATGTTTTACCGATGTTACTACAAGATGTTTCACCGCATGACAGAATGGCGATGTACTTCGTACATGATGGATGTCCGGCACATAGCTCCCGTGCGGTTGAAATGGTACTGAATAGCATATTTGATGACAGGTGGACTGGTCGTCGAAGCACCATACGATAGCCCGCACGTTCACCGGATCTGACGTCCCCGGATTTCTTTCTGTGGCGAAAGTTGGAGGATATTTGCTATCGTGATCCACCGACAACGCCTGAAACCATGCGTCAGCGTATTGCCAGTGCATGTGCGAATATTACGGAAGGGGAACTACTCGCTGTTGAGAGGAATGTCGTTACACGTATTGCCAAATGCATTGAGGTTGACGGACATAATATTGAGCATTTATTGCATTAATGTGGTATTTATGGTTCAAATGGCTCTGAGCGCTATGGGACTTAATATCTATGGTTATCAGTCCCCTAGAACTTAGAACTACTTAAACCTAACTAACCTAAGGACAGCACACAACACCCAGTCATCACGAGGCAGAGAAAATCCCTGACCCCGCCGGGAATCGAACCCGGGAAAATGTGGTATTTATAGGTAATCACGCTGTAGCAACATGCGTACTCAGAAATGATAAGTACATGTATCACATTGGAACAACCGAAATAAAATGTTCAAGCATATCTACGTTCTGTATTTTAATTTAAAAAACCTACCTGTTACCAACTGTTCGCCTAAAACTGTGAGCCATATGTTTGTGACTATTACACCGCCATCTATCACAAAGCGAAAAAAGTGGTCCAGCTAAAACATTAATATTCTTTTACGTACTACACGAATATGTAATAAAAAATGGGGGTTCCTATTTAAAAAAACGCAGTTGATATCCGTTTGACCTATGGCAGCGCTATCTAGCGGGCCAACCATAACGCCATCTGGTTTCCCCCTTCAAGCTAGACAAGTTCCGTTCTTTGTAGTTTTTTCGTTTGACGCTTATTTCGTGAGATATTTGGCCCGGTCACGATCAATGGACCGCCCTGTATTTGATGAATATTTGATCACATGTTTGATGAAATCTTTGACAAAGAAATTTGATAGTGTAATACCGGCCTATCCAATAACTTTTGTGACCAGTGTACTGCAGGCCAGGAAAAAAGTGTGTCTCGCGCTGTATCTTGTAGCCGCCGACACGGAGTCCGCGGCGCCGGTACTGGGGTGCGAGTATTAGCCCGACCGCAGCCTCCCGCGGACTGCGCGCCCACACACGCGGTACACACGCAACGTCACGAGGGGCGGGAGCGGGGGAGGGGAAGGGGCAGATCAGCCGGCTCGCCGCCGCTGCAATATTGACGACGTGTCGGCGACGTGCGCCCAGCATTATCCACTGAGCGGGCCGCGATCTCGGCCGGGGCAGGCCTCGCCGCGCGGGGCGGTCTGTTTGGACGCGGACGTGCCGCGTTCGCCGGCGCCGGATCAATTATTCGCCTGTAATTCTGGCAGCCGACTCCGGGACTTCCCCCGCACCGCGCCTGGCCGCGCTCCCCCCACCCGTCTCGCTCACTGCGAGTCCGCCAGATCCCCGGAACGCCGATGAATAGGTTGGCAACAATGGCGCAGCGCCGGGGTCCACCTCTCCGGCGACAGGCGGCCAACGTTAGAACAACGAATCCAATCACACGGAACAATGGCGCGCCATCGGCGCGGAAAGGAAAACTGCCGAGCGGGTGGGTCCACTGGCACGCGTGCGTGCTGCGGGGAAAGAGATGATGGCCTGCGCCGAGACTGACAATAACAAAGCGCGCAAAAAAGTCCCCGCAACCCGCCGGAGCTGGGCTGAGCTGGAGCGGCCGCGAACAAAAAGAAACGGGCCTGAATATTGCAGGCGGCCGCTTTGTGGCGGCCACTGCCAGATGTCGTGGGGCCGTGCCGACTTTGGACTCTGTCGGTGGCAAGCCTGATTCGCTGTGTGACCTATGCGGCCCCTAAACGACCAGTACTCCTGCTCTCTAGCCTGTCCGTCGTTTATGCTCGAATTTTTCCACACATGCGTGCAGTCTCACCGGTAGGGATATTTATTAATAAAATGTCTAAAGTTGCTGCAAATGGCTCCTTAAATAGTAGACCAATGCAAAGACACATCATTTTCATTCATTTATTTCTTTATTCACACATCTTGTCCATTAATCCCGTCATCAAAAAGATCCTTCAGGGATGCTGAACGATGTAATATTTCTGGCTTATTCAGCCATCATATTAGGCTCCAAGAAGCTATTCCCAGGGCAGTGGAGATGCAAGAAGCATAGAGATGACGCAATGTGGGATGAGGTACCGGTGACAGATGTTAGATTCGGTGCTATTCCCGTGAGAAAGACCGCCTGCATGATGCTGCTGCTCTCTGATTGGCTGCTGTGTTCGGCGGTAGGGCGCCAATACGTTAAATTTTAGTTGCTACTATTAATTAAACCTGTCATCCAAATTACTTCATTTTTTAAACAAACATCTCTCAACAGCCAGCTATCAATCAGTCATTTCAAAATTATTAAAATCAAAGTATTACTAAAACAAAAGACTGACGATATTACTGCCGATGCACTTCGGCGGCGTTCAGGTCACGCCTTGCTGGCTTGGCGTGCGAAGTGACTCGGGCAGTCCGGCTCTCCAGTTCTGACCGTTCCAGTAGATAGACATGTTGTCTGTTATAGCAGTATTTGTTTCATGCAATTTGATTTACTACAGTTCCGACCGTCGCTAGGTACAGACATGTTGTCTGTAATAGTAGTATTTAATTCATGTAATTTTATTCTCCAGTTCTGACGGTTCCAGTAGACAGACATGTTTTCTGTGACAGGATGTATTTCTTGTTATTTTAGCCAGATATAATGACTTTGGAAAGATATGTTCAATACGTTGTGATCAAGAATAGTTTCTCGTGTCTATACTAATAAAAGCGCGAGTGGCATCCCAAATGAGTTATAGTTTATTCGTAGCAGCAGTTCCTTGCGAAGTTAATTTCAGCCTCAAGAAAAAGAATCCACGACCTGCGTGCTGTTTTCTGCGCTGGGGACATCATCATGATGAAGACAGCAGGTTAGTGAAGTGTACATGAACTTATGTGTTCCACACAGGGCAGTGGAAACAACTAGGCACCTCACGTGTACTGCATGCACAGTACAAATGTGCTCAGTGACACGTCATCTGCAGTAATGCAGAGGAGGTAAAGAAGGATCAGAGTATTAACATTGTCTCACTTTTATTCCTTTTTTCTTGCCGTAACGAGTCAAATTACAGGAACTGTTGGCAGCTTCCGTAAAGTATATTAACAACAAATGAATTTACTTATTCTACTTCACTCGATCAGGACCTGAGTTCCGCGTGAAACTACAAGGCTCCTGTTCCACTAGTTTCTGTTTTGCGCCTTCTGTCGCCAGTCTCTTAATACGAAAGGCAATCGCCCTACTGACTCACTCACTCACTGATTCATCATCAGAGATGGGCAAACTCGTTTATCCTTGGGAACTAGTTCACTGGTGATCGCTCTTTTTTTTTTGGGAATCGTTCATTTTCACTCGTTCACCGTTCATTTGTGCTTGGTATACCGTTCTTATAAAAAATTGAAAATTAGTAGCGTAGGTGACTGAAGATGGAAGGCGCCAAGAGGGGACACTTCCCTCCGCCCTGGAGTACAGAGTTTTTATTCATAACAGAATTCTCACACACTTGTTATCTTCGTGATTCTGCAAAACCTCTCGTTTAGCGTTATGTGGCTGATCGCAGTGAAATAATATAAGGTTGCGTACGAAAAACCGGTCCCAATTGCAGACTGCTCGCCAGTTACGCACGATTTGTAGACCACTACGAGCAGAATAGATAAACATGTAATAATCAGGCAGTGAAGAAATAACAAATAAGTTAATGCAAACAGCAACTTCCAAACAATAAATGACGATTGGTAGGCGACAATGAGCAGTCTAGTACTCGGGGCCGATTTTTCGTGCGCCACCCTGCACCACTGAAATAAGTTATCATATTCTCTTTACAAAATGTGACACCAGACACTCGATTATGGAGCGAGGACTTCATTCGGTCTGCCTTCCGTAACAAGAACATGCTCTTTTACCTTGGATAAAAAAAAGACGGAAAATGGTCTCTCGTGTGTGCCGTGCCGACTACCTTTGCATGTGTAATAACAAAAAATTTTGCCTTTTACAAGTATTTCTTTTGCTGTTTATCGAAATAGTGAAGTAAGCTGATATGCCGTTTTGTTACCTGAAAAGATGTATATTAATACCACGTTATGTAATTTACGCGATTATAAAATACATTTTAATTACTGGTCATGGATGCCGAATAGAATACGAAAAGAACCAGTAGTTCAGAGTTCAAAAAAGGTTTGAAACATATGTAGAATGGGCGTGCGCAACGAACGAAAAGAACAACCCTGTACTGAACTAACAATAAGCAGTTGGCAGAGTAATTGCGACGAGCGGCTACGCGAAGAAGGACGAGTCCGGCCGACCAAGACCGAAACCTAGACAGATGGGAACGGGACCGAGGCTGGAACGAGGCCGGCTGCCGTGCCGTTACGGGAACGAGACCGACCGTTTCCCGTTCCCGGGAACTATAAGTAGAAAGCCGCGACCGAAGTGAACTATGAAAGACCGTTCCTTAGAATTCGTTCCTCGCTCGTTCCGTTCATCTTGATGAACCGTTCCTTTGGACCCGTCAGTTCGCGAACGACCCATCTTTCCTCATCATCGCCCAGCGCAAACCACTAAGGGTAGAAACTTGAAATTTGGAGAAGGTGTGGATATTACATACTGTATGCGTACTTTAAGAAAAGATTGTTCGAAATTGCGCCCCTAAAGGGGTGAAACAGTGGATGAAAAGTTCCTCGAAAATATGTCGCTATTAAGGCATTTTTGAAGCTAGACCTACGAAAACTGGTATTTGGTTTTTTAGGTAGAAATAAGGAAAAACATGTTCCAACATTTTTGGAAATTTAACCCCTATTGGAGCGGAACACTTGGTGAAAAATCTGTTAGAAAGTAAACCTTCATTAAATAATTAGTAAGGTGTTTTTAAAGCTACATCTATGAAAACAGGTATTTCGATTCTCAGTTACAAATAAAAAATACTTATATAAGTGTTTTGGAAATTTAATCCGTAAAGGGGTGAAGCAGGAGGTGCAATATTTTACGAAAAATTTCATTATGAGAGCATTTTTGAAGCTAAATCTATGGAAATTCGAATTTGGCTTCTCAGTTAGAAATAAAATAGTATGCGTTTCACTGGTTTTGTAAATTCAACCCTTAAGAGGGTGAAGTAGGGTGAGATTGATTCGCTGACCCATCACTACGCAGTCCAAACCACTAAGTATAGAAACTGGAAATTAGCAGAGGTGTGGATCTCATAGTGTATGCGACGTTTAAGAAGCGATTTTTCTAAATGCCACTCCTAACCGTGTGGAATAAGGTAGGAAAGGCTTTTTGAAAATATGTCACTAATAAGACAATTTTGAAGACTGAACTACGAAAATTGGTGTTTCGTTTATCAATAAGAAATAAAAAAAATACACATTCCACCACTTTTGGAAGTTCTACCTACAAAATAGTGTGTGAAAGTTTTTTGGGAAATAAATCATTATTAAAGAACTACTAAAGAATTTTTGAAGTTACATCAATGAAAATCGGTATTTTACTTCTCAGCTGAAAATTCAACCCAATAAGGGAATGAAATAAGGGTACAAAGTTTTATGAAACTGTTCCATTGTGAGAGCATTTTCAAAGCAAGATCTATGGAAATTTGCGTTTGGGTTCACTGTTAGAAATAAAAAGGTACAGGTTCCACAGTTTTTGGAAATTCATCACGTTACGGGATAAAATAAGGGTTCAAGATTTTTAAAAAAGTATTTCGTTAAATTAAAAAAATTTAAACCTAAACCAATGAAAATTGATATTGCACTTCTCGGTTAGACATAAAGTAATTTCTATTAGAGGATGAAAGTTTCTATGGAAATATCACCCAAAAAAGTAAAAGGCATGTACGAACAACATAAAAATCTGTGCAGATTAAGAAAAAAGTCTTTGCAGACAGTCTACACGAGCAAAGTAGTGGCGCTAGCCTAGTTACCCTCTATGCTGATCCACAGCAAGTCTTCATAGATCTCGTCACTCCACATTTTCTTTGGTCTTCTTCTACACGGAGCAAAATCCATGGATTTCAAATGCCAGTGGTGTTTATGCATCCGAGCGACATGTCCTACCTGTACTAACAGCTTGCTTCTCATCAGCCCCACAATGATTGGTCTGTTGTAGATTTTATCCAGCTCACAGTTATGCCAGACGCTCCATTCTCCAGTGATCTCATCTTGTACCGAACCACAGAGCTTACTTAAGACTTTTCGTTCAAAGACAAGAAGATTATTTCAGACTTTTTTCCGGACACTCGAAGTTTCGTAGCCATACAAGCCTACAGGTTGGATCAGTGTTCTGTACAGCTGTAATATGACATTCCTTGGGAGACTGAATGGTTTAAAAAGCTGACTCAATCTGAAGTAAACTATGTAAACGAGCATTTTTCAAGTGTTGCAGAGAAGTTACAGCAAAAATTTCCCAAAACAAATATAACTCCTGTAAATAATGTTGCACTATACACAATGCTGTTACTTCCAATCACAGAGAATGAAGTCAATAAAACTGTTCAAAAATAAAAAAATAAAAAGTCAGTAGGTTTAGATGTAATACCAATGTGTGTACTGAAAAAATGCATAGAGGTTATACAAGGACCCTTAAGAAATATATTAAATGAATCCTTCACATCAGGGACTTTTCCAGAGCAGTTAAAACAGGCAAAAGTTGTTCCTTTGCTTAATAAAGATAATGCAGAAGACACAGAAAATTACCGGCCCATTTCCCTGCTGTCACCATTCTCAAAGATAATAGAAGCAATTATGAAAGACAGATTAATGAATTACCTGAATAAATACAATCATTTAAGTAAATCACAGTTTGATATCTGAAGTGGCAAAAATACCGATCAGCCATAATAGAATTCACAAAACTCGTACTTGATGCTCTTGATAAAGATGAGTGTGTCACAGACATATTTTTGGATCTTTCTAAGGCCTTTGATACAGTCGACCACAAGATTGTATTAAATAATTAAGAAGCATTAGGAATGAGAGGGGTAGCTAATGACTGGTTTCGATCGGACCTAGCAGATAGGATACAAAGAGCAGAGACAACACATACTTCAAACTGATCTAAACATTTAGTAAAACACCTATCAGAACCAAAATACATTAATATAGGGGTTCTGCTTGGTAGCATATTAGGACCAATGCTATTCCTGATATACATCAATGACTTTCCCAGTAGTGTTACTAATGCTGAAAAAATTCTCTTCGCTGATAACAACAATACTATAGTCAATGAGAAAACAAGAGAACTCCTTGCAAAGAAATCCAATGAAACTCTCAAGGAAGTTTATGAGTGGTCAATAAGCAATAAAGTGACATTGAACATAAAGAAAATTGGTACGATGAATGTCAGTTTGAAAAGGAAAAATGACACTGTTAAATTAAATGTAGATGACACTTCTACAGACTGTGTAACAAATGCAAAATTTCTAGGAATGAAAATTGATTCTCAGTTGAAGTGGTGTGAATACATAAAGATAGTTGCAAACAGAATGTCATCAGCATGTTATGTCCTTAGAATCCTGTATCAGTGTGTAACATGCAGTGTCTTTTAGTTATATACTATTCATATGTGCACACAATTCTTAGTTATGGCATACTTTTTTGGGGAACAAATGCACAAAATATGAACACAATTTTGAAACTCCAGGAAAGAGCCATAAGAATAATAACCAAAAACAGTAGTCGAGCTCACTGTAAAGATCTGTTCAAAACACTGGGGATTTGAACTGCTCCATGTGAATACATTTACCAGTCAGTTGTACAGATAAAAAATAACATTGGTAATTAGTGCAGAAACAATTTTGTTCATGGCCATGGAACAGGAGCTAAACTCAACTTACATTTACCAAGAAAAAATAAACATAAAACTCAAAACAGCATTTTCTACCAAGGAATAAAACTGTGCAATAAATTACCAAAAGAGATTAAAGAAATTGCAAAAATACACTTATTTAAAAAGGTAGCTAAAAAGTATCTGTTATGCAATAGAGGATTACTTAGATAAAACAGAGTAGGGGTTTGGTAAAAAAAAGTTACACAAATAAATAATAATAATGTCGAGCATAAAACACCCAACATTCCACATAACATTTTCACACTATGTTTTTTTCTTTTTTTTTCCTTTCCTAGAAAAACTTACCCCCAAGCTATGCATAGCACGGTACTAAGACCTCTTCCTTTTTCTGAACTCAACATTTCACTCTTTATAGAGGTATGCTGACTCAGTTTTTCAGGATTGCAGATGGGAAGTTGCGATACAGAAAATGGCCCAGAGATCACCAGTGTGTGTGTGTGTGTGTGTGTGTGTGTGTGTGTGTGCGTGTGTGTAGTGAGCGAAGTGTTATGAAACAATGTGTGTATAGTGTGTGCAGTGACTGATGTGAGATATGAGTGAACAGTGCAGCATTACATTATTTAATAAGTTATTTTATAAAAAAGTAGTGTATACCAGGAGTAAATCTAATGATTGTCTCTAACTAGAAGTTTGTAAATGCATGTGTATACGAATTAGCTTGTTTTAAATTGGTCTTAACTTGTAAACACTTTGACATGTCCTACATCTGTGTAAAAAGAGATCTACGGATGAATAAAGCTACTACTACTACTACTACTGCTACTACTACTAGTAGTAGTAGTAGTAGTAGTATGATGCGACTTGGATCCTCCTTTCATTTCTTCCTCTCATGATGCGTTCTTCGTAAAGATTACCCTGGGTATTTAAAATTATGAAACCTTCTATATGACCACCAGAGGGTGTAGTGAGTGTCTTGAACAGGAATAAGTCCCTATCACCACCAGATATTCCGTCTTCGATTCATTCACAAGGAGGTTGATTCTGCTCGCAGCCGCCTCTACACTCACCTGCTTCAGTTCTCCCTTAGATCTGGACAACAGGGCGACATCGTAGGCAAATGCGAAATGTGTGATTTTCTCACCCTCTATCTCGATCCCCTCGAAGTTCTTATGGAATTCTTCCCTCATTATCTTTTAGAGTGCCAGGTTGAACAATATCGGTGATACACCATCTCCGTGTCTCAACCCCTTGTTTCTAATTTACTCACACTTATAATTATGACAGTTACTTCTATATTACTTTATACGGAGTATTTCAGAATTATACTGTGTAATTTCAGGTATGTATTCCCCATATATAGACAATAAAAGGATTTCATTGCAACATGTGTATGGAAATACTTGGTTTCCGTGTAATGGTCTACGAAACACCGTACACAGTTGCCTTTACAAAAGATGTTCGATCTCTGCACCTACTGAAACTTCCTGGCAGATTAAAACTGTGTGCCGGACTGAGACTCGAACTCGGGACCTTTGCCTCACGACCCGCCCTCACAGTTTCAGTTCTGCCCAGTACCTCGTCTCTGCCTGTGAGGGGCGGGGGGGGGGGGGAGAAGGGTCGTGAATCGTGCTTGGGTAACTCAGTTGGTAGAACACTTGCCCGCAAAAGGCAAAGGTCCCGAGTTCGAGCCTCGGTCGGGCACACAGTTTTAATCTGCCAGGAAGTGTCATATCAACGCACACTCCGCTGCAGAGTGAAAATCTCATTCTGTGCAGCTACTGCTTGAACCCAGGCCTCACACACATTATTAACAATTGTTCCATCTCATCACCACGTGTAGTTTACCCTCAACATGTGGCTGGGTATCTTTGGTGGTCGGTTAGCTGGACCTCATATACTTGTAAATACACTTACTGAGCAGGCGTACACGAGCTTCATGGAAAACACCACACCTTATGCTTTTAAGACATTTTCCTGATGATTCGTCATAAAATCCACTTCTAGCATGATGGCTCGTGATCACTTGTACTGCTCATCGGTAGGTGGATCGAATGTTTCATCGAATGCGGCCTCCCAAGTCCTGATTTGAACAGTATCAATATATATTCCTGTGGGGCCATTTAAAAACATTGTTGTATTCGTCTCCAGTGCCTGATGTAGAATTTATTCAGAATCTTATTGTGGCAGATTGTGAGGAAATACGCAGTACTACTGGAATTTTGGATACTAGGCCGTGAAATATCTAGAAGTTTGTTTTCATTCAGTTGGATATTTTGAACCTCTTCTGCTACGGCATCTATTTACAAGAAGAAAAACGTTGCAGTGAATACTTATGTTTTGAAGGCCTTAATTCGGAAACTGAACATATCCGTATGCATTTTGTAATGAACTCTTTTATTGTATGCATATCGGGAATACACATAGGAAATTATAATAGAAGACATCTTGAGATGTCCTATATATGTATGTTACACGAAAAACAACTACATTAAAAAAACACTACTCCTGCCTCTGTTACTACGCAAGTGCTGTTACTATCTAGTACTATAAACAAGGCATTTTAATGTTATTTTATTATCTTCTGTATCTGTCCTTATTTGTTTCTATATTATTGGAGATTTGATCCCTTTATGCAACTAAATGAAAGCACACAGAACTAGAAGCGCAATGCAGTCACCTTTAGAAACATCAGTAGAAGAACCAGACAAATACCAAGGAGCTGGCATATACCAGAGTGTTAAGATTGTAAACCAGTGTATCTGGGGATGACAGGTAGAAATTTCAAATCTAGATACAGGGAACACATAAGAAGCAGGAAGTATGAAAATAGCATTCTACCTTTGCTGAACACATACGAAGCACGATCATAAATCATTTAACATGGAACAGGATATTAAAGTTATCAGAATGAACAAGTTACAGAGAAAAGTTTCAGCAGTAAATTTCTAACATTATAGGAAAACTTTCACATTCAACGAGTCCTTCCAATAAACCAGAAAGTAATAAAAGACCAAATCGATATAAATAACAACTCACAAATGATGTAAGCCACCAAAACAACAGTCAGAAACGTAGAACATAACTATGCTAAATAATAAGAAGCTACACCTCGTCACGATAGATAACTGAAGGAAAACTATTATTCTCGGTTCCCTCCACTAGAAAACTCCCTTCTCCCAGAGCTGGTCTCACCATACACAGTAACGCACGCAGCCACAAGACAAACAAACCAATATCAAACACAGACACCATAACAAAAACAAAAGACGGTCGAAAGCCACAGCGACTATTGGCAACATTATATACGGTAAATACACTGTTAAGGGGAAGTCTTCGGGTAAAACGTGCTCTAAAACGCCGATAATCGGACACCATAACTACACAGGTCAACCAAGTGCAAACTCCAGGACGACAGGCACAGACATATTACAAAATCGTGAATGCAACCCTGCAGTGACCTAATATTACCAAACAGTTGTTTCCTACCTAACAAAAAACTGTAATATATTTGGTAGTATTATATAATGCAGTTATTATACACATAAAACAAACATGTACTACAGGCCACAGATGATCCATCATAAAATGCGTATGACAGAAAATAAAGAGCCTTCTTTGTAGTTGAATAGGTAGACCACGTCTACGATAAAGTATTCTAACTTTCGACAGATAGCTATTAGCTGTCGATGTACTGGCAAAATCAGGATCTAACTGATACAAATATTAGGGAGTGTGTGTGTGTTTTTCTTTGTGGCTTATGGACGCTCAACGCCGACATATCAGCACCGTGCAGATATGAATGGTAGGGGGAATGGTTCAAATGGCTCTGAGCACTATGGGACTTAACTTCTGAGGTCATCAGTCCCCTAGAACTTAGAACTACTTAAACCTAACTAACCTAAGGACATCACACACATCCATGCCCGAGGCAGGATTCGAACCTGCGACCGTAGTGGTCGCGCGGTTCCAGACTGAAGCGTCTAGAACCGCTCGACCACAACAGCCGGCTGGTAGGGACAATTTACATTCCTAAATCGAACGAGATTTCACTTTATTATTTGTTTAAGTATTTTGAGATTTTCAGTTTCCTGATTGATACTCACTGGTAACCTGTTATTGACTTTAGTCTCAGAAGATAAAACTCCAGTATGAACTGTATTTAGGGATACATAGTCTGTATGGAAATTATTCCTGCTTCCAGTATTGTGGTTATGAAATGCTGAGTTTATTTAAAACTCATTCTTTTTATTAACCACGAATACCATTGCGGAGTGATTGTATGGGCATACTGGGTAATAATGTCTAGGTCCCAGAAGAGACCTCTGTAAAACGTTCGGTTATCAACTTTCAATATTGTTATTGTATGCTTCTGTAGGATAAGCACTTTTTTCATCATATCTGTAACTCACTGAAATGTTATGCGATAAGACAGAAGTGAGTGAAAGTATGTAAAGTATGCTAGCAGTTTTGTATGCTATCAACACAGTGAGAGAGATTTCTGAATGCAAAGCTGCCACAACTGAACTCTTTCTAGTGCCCCCCCCCCCATCACCCCCATGAACCATGGACCTTGGCAAGGTGAGGTGACGAGCGTGCCTCAGCGATACAGATAACTGTATGATAGATGCAACCACAACGGCCAGACAAACACGTGGTTCCTGAAGAGCGACAGCAGCCTTTTCAGTAACTGCAGGGCTAACAGTCTGTATGATTGACCTGGTATTAACATTAGCCAACATGGCCTTCCTGTGCTCCTGGTGCGAATGGCTGAAAGCAAGGAGAAACGTTTTCCCCGAGGGCTTAATGATGATGACATCCTCTCGGGTAAAATACTCCCCCATTCAGATCTCCGGATGGGGACTGCTCAGGAGAATGTCGTCATCAGGAAAAACAATACTGGCAGACTACGAGTTTTGATATGGAATGCTAGGTAGAAGCGAGAATTTAAAAATCGGCATGGATATGTTGAAATTAGATGCAGTGGAACTTCGAGAAGTGTTGTGGCAGGAAGAAAAAGACTTCTGATCTGGAATGAGATATTCACTCTGCAGCGAAGTGTGCGCTGATATGAAACTTCCTGGCCGATTAAAACTGTGTGCCGGACCGAGACTCGAACTCGGTACCTTTGCCTTGTGTGCCGGACCGAGACACGGAACTCGGGACCTTTGCCTTTGGCGGGCAAGTGCTCTACCATCTGAGCTGCCCAAGCACGACTCTCACGCCCCGTCCTCACAGAAAGGCAAAGGTACCGAGTTCGACTCCCGGGCCGGCACACAGTTTTAATCCGCCAGGAAGTTTCATATCAGCGCACACTCCGCTGCAGAGTGAAAATCTCATTCTGGAAAAAAACCCCAGGCTGTGGTTAAGCCATGTGTCCGCACTATCCTTTCTTTCAGGAGTGCTAGTTCTGCAAGGTTCGCAGGAGAGCTTCTGTAAAGTTTGGGAAGTAGGAGACGAGGTACTGGCAGAAGAAAAGCTGTGAGGACCGGGCGTGAGTCGTGCTTGGGTAGCTCAGATGGTAGAGCACCTGCCCGCGAAAGGCAAAGATCCCGAGTTCGTGTCTCGATCCGGCACACAAGGCAAAGGTACCGAGTTGGAGTCTCGGTCCGGAACACAAGGTAAAGATACCGAATTCGAGTCTCGGTCAGGCACACAGTTTTAATCTGCCAGGAAGTTTCGACTTCTGGTCTGATCAGAACAGGGTTATAAATACAAAACCAAGTTGGAGTAATGCAGTAGTAGATCTAATAATGAAGAAGGAAATAGGAATGCGGGTAAGCTTCTATGAACAGCACAGTAAACCAGCTATCTCCACACATGATGAAGACACTGAAAGAGTTTATAATGAAATAAAATAAATTATTCAAACATTTAAGCGAGATAAAAATTTAATTGTGAAGAAGGGCGGGAATTCGATAGTACGAAAAGGAAGGGAAGAAAAATTTCAGGAGAAGGGAAAGAAACGAAAGAGGAACTTCCGTTTACATCCATGGCCAAGTGCCTGGCAGAGGGTTCTTGAAAGTCATTAAAGAAATTCTCGTATACGTGGAAGAGACCTGGAAACACAGGAAGGTTTCAGTCGATTATATAACGGTAAGGCAGAGATTACGAAACCAGATTTTATACTGCACGATATTTCCAAGGCAGGGCGAATGTGAACTCTGCCCATAATTTTTTTACTATGAACTGCGGACTTAAACTGAAGAAATTGAGGAAACCAGAGGTTGTTGAGAGATTCAGAGGCAGCATTACGCAACGCTAGACTGAAACAGCGGACAGTACACGAGGAAGATTTGAGAGATATGGAACGCAGCAAAGTATCATGTAGGAAAAAGACAATGCCTGATAGAAATCCCTGGGTAATTCGAGAGGTACTGAATTTGTTTGACGAAATGACGAAATATAAAAAATGCGGCAAATGAAGCGGAAAGGAAATAAAGACGTATAAAAATGAGATTGACAGAAATTTCAGAATTGTTAAGCTGGATTGCCTAAAAGACAAATGCAATACTGCGGAAGCATCCATCACTATAATTAAGACAGATGGCGCCAAAAGAAAAACTGAAAAGCGCTGTGCAGAAAAGAGAAGCGAATATATGAATATGAGAGTTAAAGTGGCAAACCAGTACTTAGCTAAGAAGGCAAAGCTAAATGATGAAAGGAATATGCAAGGGGCGTTCAAAAAGTTTCTTTATGAGGTCGTTGTTGCAGCGTATATGCAACGCGGCGCCGCTTCGGTGTGGGTATATAAGCACTGACAAGTGCGCAATGGCTTAGTGTGGCATTCATGTCTTTTCGAAGAGCGAGCGCAAAATGCGGAAAGGTGAGCGATGGCGCCGTCATTACCAAATGTGCCAAAACGGGACCAACATGCTGTTATTCTTTTCTTGACTGCCGAAGGACAAACACAGAGTGTCATCCATTGAAGAATGAAAAACGTGCATGAGATGGCACTTCTGTCGAAAAAAATCGTTGTGGAATGGTGCGACAAGTGGTGCTGTTGCTGCATAATAACCCACGTTCCCACATCGCAAATGTCGTAACGTAGAAGTTATGCCAACTCAAATGAAAGACACTCGAGCTCGGCCTATAGTCCCGATGTCTCCCCATGTAGTAATCACGCCTTCGGTCCCTTAAAAAAGGGGTTGAAGGGTCGATGATTTCTGTCGGACGCGGATGTGCAGCAGGCAGTTAGCGACTTCCTCATACAGCAAGACACGATGTTTTACCAAACCTTCAACCTGGTGCTTCGGTGGGATGATTGCCTCAAAGCTCACGGTATTTGCCTGATTGGCATGCCCATTCTGGACTGTACGGCCTTCGACCGGAAACTCTTTGATCGCCCCTTACATAAAGGGTCTGTACAAGGAAACTAACATGAGGACAATACCATAGAAAGAAAAAAGAAAGCAAGTGAAGATACGGTGGGAGACATGATACTGAAAGAAGAATTTGACAGAGCACGGGCGGATCTAATTTGAAACAAGGCCCCTGCAACTAACGACATTCTCACAGGATTACTATGACCCTTGGGAGACCCAGCCATGACAAACTTCGGTGCAAGATGTAGGAGATGAAGAAATACCTTTATACTTCGGGAAGAATGTAATAACTCCACTACCAAAAAAGACAGGCATTGACAGATGCGAACAGACAGGCACTGACAGATGCGAATAGACGGGCACTGACAGATGCGAATAGACGGGCACTGACAGATGCGAATACTACCAAACCATCAGTTTAATAAGTCATGGCTACTGAATATTAACATGAATTATTAAGAGAAGAGTGGAGAAATAGGCACATGCCAACTTTGACGGATATCAGTCTGGGTTCGGTAGAAATTTAGTAACATGCGAGATAATACTGACCCTACTACTTAACTTTGAAGATAGGTTGACAGAAAGAAAACCTACATTTGTGGCATAAGTCATTCAGAGTAAGCTTTCGACAATGTGAACTGGTCTGTGTTCTCTGCAAATTTGAAAGTAGTAGAGTTAAAATACACGGAGAGAGTTTAGTTACAACTTGTACAGAAACCAGACTGCCGTTACGAGTCGAAGGACATGAAAAGAGAGTAATAATTGAGAAAGTAGTGAGACAAGGTTATAGCCTGTCACCGATGTTATGAGCAAGCTGTGAAAGAAACCAAGGAGAAATTTGGAAAAGTATTATTAAAGTTCAGGGGGAAGAAATAAAAAGTTTGCGGTTTGCCGATTACACTATAATTCTATCAGAGGCGGCAAATGACTTGGCACACCAGTGGAACGGAATGGATAGTGTCTTGAAGAGGGATTAATTGTGAACACCAATGAAAGTAAAACAAAGACAGTGGAGTGTAGTCGAATTAAATCAGGCGATGTTGAGACAATTGGATTGGGATGTAGGATCCTAGAAGTAACAGATGAGTTCTACTATTTCGGCAGAGAATTAACTGATGATGACCGAAGTAGGGAAGATATAAAACGCAGACATACAATATCAGGAGGAATTCGTTATCATCTAATAAAAATTAAAAACATTAGACAGTTTAGACAATATGGAAGTGAAATAGTGACATCAGGAAAGTCATTCAAGAAAAGGGTAGAAGCTTTTGAACTGCGCCGGCCGGGGTGGCCGAGCGGTTCTAGGCGCTACAGTCTGGAACCGCGGGACCGCTACGATCGCAGGTTCGAATCCTGCCTCGGGCACAGATGTGTGTGTTGTCCTTAGTAAGGTTTAAGTAGTTCTAAGTTCTAGGGGACTAATGACCTCAGATGTTAAGTCCCATAGTGCTCAGAGCCAATTGAACTTTTTTTTTTTTTTAAATGCGCCACTATAGACGAATACTGAAGATTAGGTGGGTAGATAGAGTAATTAATGAGAGGGTACTGAATCGAATTGGGGCGCAGGTTCAAATGGATGTAAGCTGCAGTAGTTATGTAGATATGGTGGGGCCGGCACAGAATAGACTAGCATGGAGAGCTGCATCAAACCAGTCTTCGGACCGACGAATACAGCAACGACAATGTTAGCCATTTCCTGTCCTACTCCATTCGCGTACTGAGTGAGAGATAAAATGACTGACTATGTGCTTCTCTTTTATCTTATTCTCAAGATCTCAGGCTAAGCCATGTCTCCGCAGTATCCTTTCTTTCAGGAGTGCTAGTTCTGCATGGTTCGCAGGAGAGCTTCTGTAAAGTTTGGAAGGTAGGAGACGAGATACTGGCAGAAGTAAAGCTGTGAGGACCGGCCGTGAGTCGTGCTTCGGCAGCTCAGATGGTAGAGCACTTGCCCGCGAAAGGCAAAGGTCCCGAGTTCGAGTCTCGATCGGTGCACATAGTTTTAATCTGCCAGGAAGTTTCATATCAGCGCACACTCCGCTGCAGAGTGAAAATCTCATTCAATAATAGTAATGATTATAAAATATCCAACATACCACATAACACCTTCACTTTGTTTTTTTCCTTCTTTTTTTCCTTTCTAGAAATACTTACCCCCAAGCTATGCATAGCACAATCTTAACACCTCTTCCTCTTTCTGAGCTCAACATCTCACACATTATGGAGGGATGCTGACTCATTTTTTCAGGATAGCAAATGGGAATTTGCGGTACAGAAAATGGCCCAGAGATCACCAGTGTGTGTGTGTGTGTGTGTGTGTGTGTGTGTGTGTGTGTGTGTGTGTGTCTTGTGAGTGAAGTGTTATGAAACAATGTGTGTATTTTAAATTGATCTAAATTTGTAAATACTTTGACATGTCCCATATCCTTGTAAAAAGAGATCTACGGATGAATAAAGCTACTACCACTCATCTTAATTAGTTTACATTTCTTTTACCTTTGGAGGCAGCTGCCATTTATCACACCAAATGAAAATTGTGTCCAAGTCCTACTGTGTCTCCTACACTCACTTAACGACGACAACTTGTAGTATTTCTGGCTTAGTCAGCCATCCAAGAAGATGTTTCCAGAACAGTGGAGGTGCAAGAAGTATATATATGATGAAATGTGGTGTGAGGTACCTGTGAGAGATGTTAGATTGGCACCATTCCCGAGAGAAAGACCGCCTGCATAATGCTACTGCTCTGTGATTGGCTGCTGTGTTCGGAGCAAGGGCGCCAAAACGTTAAAGTATAGTTATTATTATTAGTTAAACTACTCATTGGAACGACTTCACTTTTAATATAAATATCTCTCAACAGCTGACTATCAATCAGTCATTTTAGAATTATTTAAAACAATTTAAATCAAAAACAAAAGACTGACAAAATTGAAGACGAAGCACTTCGAAAGCGTTCGGGTCACGCCTTTTCTGGTATGGCGCGCGAAGTGTTTCGGGCTGTTCGTCACTCTGGATTAGGCAGTCGAGAAGAACAGACATGTTGTCTGTCGTAGGATGTATTTCCAATTTTTATATAAGTTCCTGTTCGTCACTCTGGATTAGGCAGCCGAGATGTACAGTCTTGTTGTCTGTGGCAGGATGTGTTTGCCAGTATTCAGTATTAAAAGATTCACTGCGGTAGTCATGAATCACAGACACGTACCACAAATAGTGTAAAAATACATTTTCGTAAACATTGTGTTTGATCATGTACTTTGCTGTATCAGAAGGTGTTGTATTAAGATCATGTAGTCTTCTCGTGTGGCTATATTAAAATACGCGAGTGGCATCCCAAGGAACTGATACATTATTTCAGAACAGAACCTCGCTAAAAGTCAGTTTCAGCCTCAAGATTCAGAACCTACGACCTGCGTGCTGTTTTCTGCGCTGGGGACATCAACTTGAAGACAGCAGGTTAGTGAACTATAACAGAACGTTCGTATTCCACACACAGCAGTGGAAACAACTAGGCGCCTCACGCTTATTGCGTGCATAGAACAAATGTGCTCAGTGACACGTCATCCGCAGTAATGCAGAGGAGGTAAAGGAGGATGATCGTTATTGACACCAACAATCAATCCATTCTTCCATTCTTGGCGTTAACTTCCTGTACAGTACAGCGTCTTCAGCAAACAGTAGCTGACTGCCGCTCACCCTATCCGTCAGATCGTTGATGTATACAGAGAAAAAGAAGTACTGTTGTCTCTCATGGACATTAGCCGTCCATGACGACATAATAGTCTTCGAACCGTATCTGAAAACCTATTCCATACGTTCAGACATTCGTTAATAGTCTCCAGCGGGCCATTGTGTCAAACCCTTTCCGGAACTCTGAGAAAATGGAATCCGCGTTTTAGCTTTCATTCATTGTTCTCAGGATATCGTCTTAGAAAATGAACCTGTGCTTTCCAAATTGATACTGATTGTGAATAAAAGCTTTTCTGTCTCAAGGAAATTTAGTATATTCTGGCAGCAAACTGATTTTAAGGAAGCTGGTCTGTAATTTTGTGGTTCCTCATTCTGCTAATTGTAGGAAGTGGAGCAATGATAGGCATGATCCTTGTAGAGATGGCATTAATCGCAGACCGCATAGTAGGTATTGATTTCTTGTTTGAGACGATGGGAAACCTCTCTAAGGGAAAATGTGCATTTTATGTTAATAGTTGCAAAGTGGAGACTGACTTCGTCAAGACCGAACTTGGCCGTGGGAAATATTGCCACGGGATCAAAGTAGAGTTCACGGATAAAGAGAGTACCAAATCATTACACCAGCGTTCTGAAATAGTCGCTGAACTGAATACTGAGCAGCACATTTAATTAAAGGTGTCAGAATAACAATATTTGTCTATAATTCAGAGAACAGATTTAGTGAATTTTTTATTGAGACATGATAAAGTATTTGAAGAAAAACCCATTGTCATAAAGGTTATTTGTCTTATCTGAATATTCCATATCACAAGCAGCTTAATTGCTACTGACATGAGAGCTATCGGGTGCAGTCTAGTATCGAATTGTGAGACATTCTATGGCAGCCAGTAGGGGAGGAACAGGTTGGCCCCTAGACTATCTTGGTGATTTCTTTTGAGTTAAACATTCGCTTACCTTGAGCATCAATGTTGATACAGGTAGCTCTTTCTGAAGAGGTACAAGTACAAGAAGACGCACACCATGAGCTATCCAAGTCTTGAAATAAAACGACAAGAGATTTCAGACTAGGGCACATTCGTTAAGTTTGAAGGGGCAGAATGCTGACGGAATTTATTATTTTTCGAAGTATAAATAGTTTTCTTGTACAAACTAGTTCAGAGAATTTGAGTTATAATAGGTATATTTAGTATCAGTTGTGTGTTAAAACGGTAGCCTTTTGAAAGACGTGTAGCAATTGACAATACCAACTATGCTGACTGATGTATTCATAATGCGTATGTGATTAGGGAAAGTATAACTGTGAAGTCATGTAACTGCGCACTGAACGAAGAAAGAAAGGACTAGTCCCAGCCTGCAATCAAAATGGTGACAAATGAACACTAACTGTCAACTGTTCCGTTGTATATGAAAAAAACTAGACACTTCTTGTATGGTGTGTGTGTAAAGGCAAAACCCCACATGTGAACACCAACTATAGCGTCTATCACGGACAGACTTTTTGTCTTCCATTCATTACGTAGCCAGTAAAAACTTGGAACTGACTTGCGTCAGAAAACAGTCACTATAGCAAGTAAACGACACGGCCATGGAAACACAATAAATCACCCGTCTCCAGACAGGGCTGCGTGCAACAACCACATCTAATGCGATACTACAAGGACGCTGGGAAAGTGCGTGTAGTAACTGCAACCGCTGGAATGTGTAAATAAAAACTGTGTATTAACTCTCTAAGAAATTATATAATAAAAGTAACGTGGATTTCTTAAATTCATTAACAATCACCTACTTTGATACACCCATAATTTAATTTATTTCACAAAGGAGAGTAACAGAGTAACATTGTTGTTTAATCGAGTTGTGTTCTTTCACAGGAAGATTTTTTATACTCGTAATTAGTAGTTTTATTGTTTAAAATGTTTCATATATTTCCCCACTGAATGTTGTGCGGAGAGGCAGAAGTTGCTACCCTGAACAATCTGCCCACATGGACTTCACAACACAAGAAACCCTTGTCCCGAATCCAACCAGCTGCACGAGCCGACTGTAATCGACCACATCCCACTGCATCCATCTGCCTCCACGTATGATGTACGACTATTACGAAATGTTATTGTTAACGACAGACTTTTTTGCAACCATTGTGTTTCAAAATGTATAAACAGCGATGAGAATGGACAGTGTACACTAACAACAAAAACTTAGTAATTTCCAACTGCAACTTCTTATCACAAAAGTTCTAAACATTGATGAAAAATGTAACAGAACTCCAAGTTCTAGTGTCAAAACGTATTTAAAAAAACCAAACAAACCTGTAATCTCATACAAAAACTGTTATTGTACTATGTATCCAAACCAAACTTCAATTATTTCGAAAAAAAAACCTCTTTGTCATGGACATGTTTTTGTAATGAATATGTTAAAACTGCAAAAAATATTAATCAAATGCCAATTTTTTACAGAAAACTGCTCTGTAAGTAAATATTTCATGAGGTTGAAAGCCTCATCCTTGATTTTACCAGGTTTTCCATGGGAATTGCAACCAAATTGGGAGACAAATAAATAAATATTGTCCTAGTTTAGTCAGAAGCATCCAACGTCATGAGCAGCTAATGATCAGTACAGATACTGAGTCACGTAACTTGTGAAATATCATCATTCTTGTAATGCTATCAGATAGTTTATATCAACACCTAATAGACTACAATCTGAATATTTCTGAAAGAAAAATGATCTACCACTATGTAATATTTATCTCTTGTTAAAATCAAGCATAAAAGCTGAATTATAGATATAAAATGTATCCGTGTACACTATGAAAGAATGAAATCTGTCCAGTACTCATATTTTAAATAAAACGAAACATCACAATTACAAGTGAATGTAGAATGGCTCTATCTTTAGCTATTATCAATAATCTAAATCTCTCGCCATTGACTGTGAACGTAATACATATTGTACTCGTCTGTTTTGAAATGTATTTAAAATACACATTAGCGTACGCCTGACGTGTCAAGAAAATCTTTGCTTTGAATGGCTGCCATCCAGAGAAGCTACATCAATTGTCAATATGGGAATTTCGTGCTGCTAATGACATCCAATCACTGATTCTTTATGTGTCATAAAAAGAGATCTGAAATGGTTTGAGAGTTCGCTTCTTGACTTATTCTTACCGTCTTTCGCTTTATAATTGACTATGGTTAGTTTTTCATTCATGACATTCTGAAGAGACAGTAAAAAGTGTTATCTTAAGTGCATGTTAGTAGTAGTAGTGGTAGTAGTAGCTTTATTCATCCGTAGATCTCTTTTTACAAGGATATAGAACACGCCAAAGTATTTACAGGTTTAGAACAATGTAAAATAAGCTAATTCGTATACACATATATTTACAGGCTTCTAGTTAGATTTCTCTGCCTCGTGATGGCTGGGTGTTGTGTGATGTCCTTAGGTTAGTTAGGTTTTAGTAGTTCTAAGTTCTAGGGGACTGATGACCATAGATGTTAAGTCCCATAGTGCTCAGAGCCATTTGAACCATTTTTTCTAGTTAGAGATAATCATTAGATTTACTCCTGGTATACTATACTTTTTTTTACAAATAACTTATTTAAGAATGTAATGCCACACTGTTCGCTCATATCTGACTATCAGTCACTGCACACACTATACGCACATTCTTTCATAACACTTCGCCGGCCAGAGTGGCCGAGCGGTTAAAGGCGCTACAGTTTGGAACCGCACGACCGCTACGGTCGCAGGTTCGAATCCTGCCTCGGGCATGGATGTGTGTGATGTCCTTAGGTTAGTTAGGTTTAAGTAGTTCTAAGTTCTAGGGGACTTATGACCACAGCAGTTGAGTCCCATAGTGCTCAGAGCCATTTGAACCATTTTTTCATAACACTTCACTCACTACACACACAAAAACACACAGACACACACACACACACACACACACACACACACACATTGGTGATCTTTGGGCCATTTTCTGTACCACAACTTCCCATTTTCTATCCTAAAAAACTGAGTCAGCATCCCTCAAGTTCTTCTTCAGTACTACGAGGGTTGCCCAGAAAGTTATGCACCGCATTTTTTTCTTCAACAATTTTTTATTTAACTTAATGAGAATTTGCACACACCAAAGAATGGTGTTTTATCCACACACCCTATTTTTCCTCGTAATCTCCATCGCGCTTGTGCCGAAATAAATAAAAAAACATTTGATTTTATTGTGTTTTTTAACTTTATAATTTTTGAAAGGCTTTTTGACGGATCGTATTGACTGGCTTGAATGCGGACAAATACAGTGCTGCGTGAAATATGCCTGTAATATAATTTACCATTTCGATTAATTACATTTTGAATTCTACGTCATTGTTGATTTAATCAGAGTTCTCACCTTAGACGTAGAATTAGTCCTTCTGCCACAATATTAATTCATCAGTCGCCATCGAAGTTCTTCTCTTTGTTGACCGTGTGTATCTTCCTAAGTCGGCATCGGTTCACTTCACGAAGACGGTGGAAACCAGGGAATACAATGCTACGTTGCTTTAAATAATTTTCGTAACACTTCGATACTTCTCACTATTTTTTATTCACAGGACAATAAGACTTGCTCTGCTCGTCGCACAAACCATAATTACTAACTACGTGGCTGCCTTTCTCACAGTCCAAAAATCACGTCCATCCTCCACGAGGCAACAATCGAAAGTGTCCCTTAGCTCCTTCTTGGAGTATGAAACAAAAGAGAATCCAATGTGAACTTTACAAAGATTATAATATACATGCCTCTCAATTTATCTTTGGCGCAGCTTTTAAGATATTGTATGTCTCTGCATAGGAATGTGTCATTACAACTGCCCCCCTACTGTATACTGTCACTAGAAAATTTTATTTGATTGACAGGATACAGTAGTCGACCTTGCAATTGATAGGTTTGGGGGTCTTTTATTTACAACCTTCATTTTTATTGTCTCATTTTCATGGCACTGTGAATTCTTTGGTATTACTGAATGTGTGTCAGTTTTTGGTATACTTATGCTAATATTTACAAACCTTAATCCTAATATACAAAGTTCTGGTTAATACTGAGAAATCAACATCATGTGGTAAAGTTTGTACAATAAAATATACAATGAATACAACGTTATTTACAAATGTTTCCTTCCTCATCAGAGGTGAAAATTAAGTCCTTGTATTGCTTTCTGTATTTATTCTGGGGCGACGAGCTTTGTTCGCTAGCCCGTGTTGAATATGGGCGGGTGATACGCGCGCCTGATTGTTTGGTCGTCCGTTAGCGAGCGACGTTGGTTGAATGCGCGCGCCAGTGCACTGAAGACGTGAGGGTACCGTCAAGACTTCCGAACCTCAGTATGCGTGTGCTTTTTGTAGTTCCTTCCAGTACTTAGACTGGATACGACGAGGTACATTGGAATATGTGCCCCGAAGAACACACCACACTATGTGCGAGGTGGAGGACGATCCCGTCGATGCCGCTCCAGGTAAGAAGCGTACCATGTCAAACTTGTTTGGCATTGTCCTTTCCTATTGTGACGCCATGGGTCGTTTGACGATACTAGCTTCAATTTTTCGATGTCCCTTGTTTAGGCTCGCTGACACTTGCAACGTAGCACTACTTTGCACAATTTCAATTTCTACACACACCACTTTAACCGCGAGTATTGCGATCGAAACTTTCTTTTCACTACACTTTTTTCTTCGTATTAACCCCTTTTACCTATTGTACCGAGATTCATTCCCCTCAATATTTCTGGTCAATGTACATAAATATTCACAAATTTGTAAGTCACGGGACTTGGTATGAAATACAAAGTACATCACATACAATGGAATAACATAAAACACATACAATACATTGGTTACATTAATTACAGGAAAAAACTATCGACGAAAATTGAAAAATAATTTTTGACCACTCATAGTGGCTTCTTCGTCTTGGATTTTACTGACACACACACACCTTTATCCATTAATCAGTTAGAAGGAACAAGTCCTTTGTTTTCCTTCTTGAACTCGAGTGTAAGTTAAGGTTTACCTTCGTTACGTATTCTTCATACGCAACGACATGCATCAGCATGCAGAGAATACACCTGTAGCCGCTCCACTGCACCTTGGGAAGGGAATTTTCTACCTTCTACTTAGGGTAATGGCAACGACTACGTGTATGCTACGGTTTTTTACCTATAAAATATGAAAATGCACGAAATAATCATTTATATGCAGCGTAAACCTAATATGTACAGTGTTTTGTGCTTAAGCACGTTCTGGTGTGCTGGTAAATCATTACCTCTAATAAAATTTCCTACATTAACATAGACATATAAACATAAAATCTTGAAGTTCATGGTGTAGCTACTATTAATATGTACAGTGTTTCATAATAGCGGCACGCCCTTGTGTGCGTGTATCATCTTCAATTAAAGTGCGCTTATAGGCGTCTTGTGTTATCATGGGAGAAAAAATACAGACATTTTAATGCATCGGTTGTCATGAAAATCTATGTACACGAATAATCAGACTTGCATAGCTTCAGTGCAGCATGAAATTCTGTATGACGTTCTTTTTTTTCACAGTTTATTTTATAGACGATTCCTTTGCTTACAGGTCGTCGATCACACTACTTACCTGTTTCTCGTACAGCGGCGATATCATTTTCATTCTTTGTGACTGTAAATCGTGATATGTATGAAAGATACAATTTTGACATGATTTATCATTTCATGTTTCAAGTGTGTAAAGTAATCCATACCTTCCTTCTGCATACATGAGTGAAGAATCGCTAATGTTGCACTTTGTATCAGGTTTTTCGCATTCTCTCGTAAACTCGTAGAGTCTTACGGTTTTAATTAAGTTGGTTCTTGACGTTAGGTATACCTGTTTATACGAAGTTGTCTTAGAGTTTAATTTTCCTTATACACTTCTACGTTGTTTAAGTTCCGTACATGTACAGAGCTTCTTTCGCCTTTCACACATTCATATATACGTTTCTACACACAAAAAATATCTACCACTTAATCTACACATTGCTGGTGAGGCCCTTTTTCGGTACCTTGCACCATTCCTTCAATATTCCAAAATAGTTAAGGGTGTGCTGAGCATCGTCCCTTCATACTAATAATACTTACAACTAAATATTTCTTCTTACATACATAACTGCCTTACAGTCCATTGATGCGCAATCATTCCATATTTTCCTCCTTTACACTTCAGCCTTCGTACATATAACCTCGTGTATAGCTTATATATTCTACAAAGTTGTTTGCTGAGTGCTTTAGGTGTTTCCTAACGTTAATGTGTTTCAAATCCTAGGTATTTGCTTTGAGAGCGATTCAGTTCATTACTCACGCTGCATAGATCTGTTTATTATTTTCCTATTTTAACGCTTGTGTCATTCTTTTCCTTAGTCACAAAAATTCACACGTTTAACTTGTTGTTCATTCTGAAAATCGCTAGCTACTGTGTAATGTAAATGTATGCGTTATCTCTTTGCTTTCCTCTTTGCTGCTTTTTCCCAATATGTAATGGTGTGTTGTTCTCGTGTACATAGCCTTTCTTCCGGTTATCTATCTGCAGTATTTATTTTTTTTTTCTTTTTTTCTATTTTCTTTCTCCTTCTGTACAAGCTAAGATTTTTTACTCAGTATAATATAATATTACAATACCGTCCATGACCAGTATGTACTTGTATGTTCACTTTTATTACGTAGTACCAGCTTATAATTAAATTTTCTAAGCTACTATTTACAAGACTTGTGTACCCTTTTCTTTCTTGTTTTTGAATGGCTCTCGTCACTGTGTCTCATAGTAAGCGTGGTCTCAAAACTTTTAAACGTTCCGCGCATGCACGCTTGTGTACCATGACTGGACTGCAGGCGCGGAGAAAACTCTGCATTGTTGGTGAACATTATTCGTGATATCCGCCATCGTGTAATATGAGTCACGTGTCGTCTGGACTCGACCGCGCATGCGCCTTCGCGCTTTGTATACACTCAGCTGATCGGACAGGGAAGGGGGAAGATTTCTCCCCGGCTCGCTGCCTACAGCGCGGCCAATGACCTTGTCTTGACATACAGCTATCGCGTGCACGTCAGCTGAGCGTTGAATTGCAACTTCGACGCGTGGCTTGTTGCTCGTCTCAAGCGAACAAACCCTGGCCTTCGCGTTAATTTGTCTTCGTTCCTCTCTCTTAAATAACTGAGTTAGGCTACAAAAGTACCGTATGGTTTATTTTATAGCGTTAAGACTCACAGTAACACATGTTTCATTAGGTGTAGTTGACTATGCGTGTTTTAGCTGGCATATGCCCCCAGTTGGTTACTAGTTTCGATGTTTACTTAACGCTGCCGGAAAACTTCCATACCTAAAATACAATTGACGATTAACTTGTCAACGATTAAGAATGTACAGTTTATCGTGACATCGCTAATGGTAACAGGTATTTGCGTCTGCCACTTAATACTTTTTTACTTGTTACCTACAGCTGTCAAGATTTTACAATTTTCCGTTGGCAACACTGGTACTTGTAATGCTGTCGAAACTTCTTTAAATAAACTGTTAGAAATAATATTCGTAGATGCGCCTGTATCTAAAATTACGTTGGTAATTATAGTTCCTATCTTTGCTGTTATTACAGCCTGCACGAGGTCACTTACCTTGTCCGGTGCTTTCTTCTCTTCTTCACATAGATCATCTTCTACGGTCGCATCCTGATCATATCTTAAAAATAATTGTCTAAGATGTAATGTGTTCTTGTTTGTGCCCCCTGTTGTCAAATCGGTCGGCCGGTGGGGGCTCATTACGACCGATTGTTGTTTACCGGGGGAGACAACGGCGTTGCTTCAGTACTGTCCATTACCTCTACAAAGTGTACTGAGTGGTTATTCTGTCGCCAATTAGGTTCCAGACCGCTGCGTGCAACATTTTCTTGCGACCGGCCGTCGCTATTCCTCCTTGGTCTGTCATTCCTATTACTGTAACTATTGTAATTTTCATTTGTGTGCCGCCTTTCATCACGCGGGCCTGACCAATTATTCACGTGATTTCTATCATTTCCATACCGGCGTGGACCGTAATCTGCACGATACCTTCGGTCTTCACGTCTCTGTGGCGCCGAATTCTTCCGATTTCCGTAATTCCAGGTTCCATTACTTGGCCTTGTCGGATACGGATGCCAACTGTGTTGGTTTTGTCCATTGCCATTAAAATGATTCCCGTTACCGTTGTTTTGATTGGTTTCGGAGTGTTCATTCCGATTACTTGTGCTCGGCTCTTCTTCGTATATTAGATCAATTGAGTCAAGCACGGAAAGAAAGTATTCAAGGTCGTTTTCCGGTATGGTTACCAATTTTTCGCGTAAGTTCGCGGGTAGTCTGTTTTTCAGAATTTTGAGAACGTCTACGTGCGGTATTGGATTGTTCCAATAGCGCGTCTTATTCAAGTACTTTTCGAAATACTTTCTCAACCCGCCGTTTTTTAGGTTGAACGGTTGTGGGTTGAATACCTCACGTCGCAGTCTTTCTTGGACCCCAGCAGACCAATATTTCTCCAAGAAAGCCCGTTCAAATTGTTCGTAGGTGACGCACTGTTCAGCCATGTCTGTGGCCCACAAAAGTGCGTCGCCTTGTGTGAAGCCTACTACATATCTAATCTTCTGTGCCTCAGTCCAGTTTCTTGGTAAGACATTTTTAAATGCTCTTACAAATACGACTGGATGAGTTTTTCTGGATTCTGTGGAGAAAACTGGAAACTGTCTATGTTTCAACAGGCTCTCATCGACTAGAATCGTCGAGATGCAAGGCGACACGCCTACTGCCTGTTGCAGCACCGCGTTTGGCGAATAGCCATTGTTTGCCTGCGCCGGTGCGTGCACATACGCCGAACTAGGCGCGTGATGTTCTGCGTTATTGACATCGTAATCTGGCACGGGCGAATAAGTGTCGCGCTGCCTGCTGCTTGACGTAGGCAAGTCATTTGAAACATTCAGTCTACCAGCAATTTCCTTGCGTATTCTGTCCTCGGCTACTTTGATTTCATTACCTAATTTTTCAAAAAGTTTTGTTTCCCGGTCAGTTATTGATTCATTTACATTACCGTTTTCTAAAGTTTCATTTATTTTGATAATGTCCGCCTCGATACGTCGAGTCTCCTGTTTCAGAAAACCGACTTCTTCGTTAACTTTATTAACTTGGTCAGGTATTTCTTCACATGCGGACTGTACTCTTGTTAAATTTAATTGAATAGCCTGTACGTTTTCATGTATTTCTTTTTGTACAGTTTGTGTTTGATTGTATGTTTCTACTATTTCTGACAGTTCCTGTTCCTGTTTGTTTGTAAGATCTGACAATTTCTTTTCTAAGTCATTTGCCAATACATTGTATACACTATTGACGGTTTTGATGACTTTGTCTTCGATCTTTTGATCGATTTCATTGGTGAGTTTATTTAAGCGTTGATCGAAATGTCTGTGCATGTTCGCCAGTATTGTGTTCGTTGTGTTGTGGCTGATCTTTAAATCAGATAATTGCTCGCTCACGTTTGACATCAGACTATATAATGCCTCAAGCGTAACTGACGAAGCTTGTGTGTTTGTCTTTATTCCATTATTTGTAGCCATTGTTTCTCTACCACGATCTGATTGAATCGAAACCGGGCTAGGTTCACTGGTTTCACGCGAAATATTTTCATCTGATCTGGTAATCGATGCTTCATCGACTGTGCACAAGGTTTCATTTGCAAGTGGTTCATTATTGTTAATCCCTGTGGAGTGCAACTGAATCGTATTTACTTCTACATTATGTTGTGCTGAAAAACTAATTGCGTCATCATTTACGTCACTATTGTCAGAATGAACATTTGTCAAATTAAAGTTCTCCGATTCCATTGTGGAGATATTATTTTTATCTGTACTTTACTGTTAATCTAAATCTTTAAATTCTCTCGCAGTTGAATTAATAAAAATATCTCGCGATTGTTATTTGTTGCGCGTCGGAAATTTACAAGATGGCGCACTACGTCTTCTAATTCTGCGATTGTTGAACATAAAAAGTAATTATCAAAGTGTAATTGTGTGTTGCCACAAACACTACCAGGATTTTAATATGGAAAGGAAAAGGTTCTGCTTTAAGTGGAGCTAAGCCAAGATGCAGCCACTGCATGCGTTTGCGCTTTCCTACCTTAATTCCGGCTGAGCTGCGTCACTCACGATTACGTTAGTTTTGTAAATCCTTGTCCTTGTTCCTTCTGGTTATTGTGCCATCTGTTTATACAGTTAACATTGTTTCACCTTATTCGTCATTTTCCATGTGCGTCATGTAACAGAGAAACAGTAATTAGTACAAGTACATTTGTAGCACAACAATCAAGTACTTATTCTTTGTTCCACCAGCACTGTCCTTGTCAGCGGTCGCCAGTGTGGCGAAATAAATAAAAAAACATTTGATTTTATTGTGTTTTTTAACTTTATAATTTTTGAAAGGCTTTTTGACGGATCGTATTGACTGGCTTGAATGCGGACAAATACAGTGCTGCGTGAAATATGCCTGTAATATAATTTACCATTTCGATTAATTACATTTTGAATTCTACGTCATTGTTGATTTAATCAGAGTTCTCACCTTAGACGTAGAATTAGTCCTTCTGCCACAATATTAATTCATCAGTCGCCATCGAAGTTCTTCTCTTTGTTGACCGTGTGTATCTTCCTAAGTCGGCATCGGTTCACTTCACGAAGACGGTGGAAACCAGGGAATACAATGCTACGTTGCTTTAAATAATTTTCGTAACACTTCGATACTTCTCACTATTTTTTATTCACAGGACAATAAGACTTGCTCTGCTCGTCGCACAAACCATAATTACTAACTACGTGGCTGCCTTTCTCACAGTCCAAAAATCACGTCCATCCTCCACGAGGCAACAATCGAAAGTGTCCCTTAGCTCCTTCTTGGAGTATGAAACAAAAGAGAATCCAATGTGAACTTTACAAAGATTATAATATACATGCCTCTCAATTTATCTTTGGCGCAGCTTTTAAGATATTGTATGTCTCTGCATAGGAATGTGTCATTACAACTGCCCCCCTACTGTATACTGTCACTAGAAAATTTTATTTGATTGACAGGATACAGTAGTCGACCTTGCAATTGATAGGTTTGGGGGTCTTTTATTTACAACCTTCATTTTTATTGTCTCATTTTCATGGCACTGTGAATTCTTTGGTATTACTGAATGTGTGTCAGTTTTTGGTATACTTATGCTAATATTTACAAACCTTAATCCTAATATACAAAGTTCTGGTTAATACTGAGAAATCAACATCATGTGGTAAAGTTTGTACAATAAAATATACAATGAATACAACGTTATTTACAAATGTTTCCTTCCTCATCAGAGGTGAAAATTAAGTCCTTGTATTGCTTTCTGTATTTATTCTGGGGCGACGAGCTTTGTTCGCTAGCCCGTGTTGAATATGGGCGGGTGATACGCGCGCCTGATTGTTTGGTCGTCCGTTAGCGAGCGACGTTGGTTGAATGCGCGCGCCAGTGCACTGAAGACGTGAGGGTACCGTCAAGACTTCCGAACCTCAGTATGCGTGTGCTTTTTGTAGTTCCTTCCAGTACTTAGACTGGATACGACGAGGTACATTGGAATATGTGCCCCGAAGAACACACCACACTATGTGCGAGGTGGAGGACGATCCCGTCGATGCCGCTCCAGGTAAGAAGCGTACCATGTCAAACTTGTTTGGCATTGTCCTTTCCTATTGTGACGCCATGGGTCGTTTGACGATACTAGCTTCAATTTTTCGATGTCCCTTGTTTAGGCTCGCTGACACTTGCAACGTAGCACTACTTTGCACAATTTCAATTTCTACACACACCACTTTAACCGCGAGTATTGCGATCGAAACTTTCTTTTCACTACACTTTTTTCTTCGTATTAACCCCTTTTACCTATTGTACCGAGATTCATTCCCCTCAATATTTCTGGTCAATGTACATAAATATTCACAAATTTGTAAGTCACGGGACTTGGTATGAAATACAAAGTACATCACATACAATGGAATAACATAAAACACATACAATACATTGGTTACATTAATTACAGGAAAAAACTATCGACGAAAATTGAAAAATAATTTTTGACCACTCATAGTGGCTTCTTCGTCTTGGATTTTACTGACACACACACACCTTTATCCATTAATCAGTTAGAAGGAACAAGTCCTTTGTTTTCCTTCTTGAACTCGAGTGTAAGTTAAGGTTTACCTTCGTTACGTATTCTTCATACGCAACGACATGCATCAGCATGCAGAGAATACACCTGTAGCCGCTCCACTGCACCTTGGGAAGGGAATTTTCTACCTTCTACTTAGGGTAATGGCAACGACTACGTGTATGCTACGGTTTTTTACCTATAAAATATGAAAATGCACGAAATAATCATTTATATGCAGCGTAAACCTAATATGTACAGTGTTTTGTGCTTAAGCACGTTCTGGTGTGCTGGTAAATCATTACCTCTAATAAAATTTCCTACATTAACATAGACATATAAACATAAAATCTTGAAGTTCATGGTGTAGCTACTATTAATATGTACAGTGTTTCATAATAGCGGCACGCCCTTGTGTGCGTGTATCATCTTCAATTAAAGTGCGCTTATAGGCGTCTTGTGTTATCATGGGAGAAAAAATACAGACATTTTAATGCATCGGTTGTCATGAAAATCTATGTACACGAATAATCAGACTTGCATAGCTTCAGTGCAGCATGAAATTCTGTATGACGTTCTTTTTTTTCACAGTTTATTTTATAGACGATTCCTTTGCTTACAGGTCGTCGATCACACTACTTACCTGTTTCTCGTACAGCGGCGATATCATTTTCATTCTTTGTGACTGTAAATCGTGATATGTATGAAAGATACAATTTTGACATGATTTATCATTTCATGTTTCAAGTGTGTAAAGTAATCCATACCTTCCTTCTGCATACATGAGTGAAGAATCGCTAATGTTGCACTTTGTATCAGGTTTTTCGCATTCTCTCGTAAACTCGTAGAGTCTTACGGTTTTAATTAAGTTGGTTCTTGACGTTAGGTATACCTGTTTATACGAAGTTGTCTTAGAGTTTAATTTTCCTTATACACTTCTACGTTGTTTAAGTTCCGTACATGTACAGAGCTTCTTTCGCCTTTCACACATTCATATATACGTTTCTACACACAAAAAATATCTACCACTTAATCTACACATTGCTGGTGAGGCCCTTTTTCGGTACCTTGCACCATTCCTTCAATATTCCAAAATAGTTAAGGGTGTGCTGAGCATCGTCCCTTCATACTAATAATACTTACAACTAAATATTTCTTCTTACATACATAACTGCCTTACAGTCCATTGATGCGCAATCATTCCATATTTTCCTCCTTTACACTTCAGCCTTCGTACATATAACCTCGTGTATAGCTTATATATTCTACAAAGTTGTTTGCTGAGTGCTTTAGGTGTTTCCTAACGTTAATGTGTTTCAAATCCTAGGTATTTGCTTTGAGAGCGATTCAGTTCATTACTCACGCTGCATAGATCTGTTTATTATTTTCCTATTTTAACGCTTGTGTCATTCTTTTCCTTAGTCACAAAAATTCACACGTTTAACTTGTTGTTCATTCTGAAAATCGCTAGCTACTGTGTAATGTAAATGTATGCGTTATCTCTTTGCTTTCCTCTTTGCTGCTTTTTCCCAATATGTAATGGTGTGTTGTTCTCGTGTACATAGCCTTTCTTCCGGTTATCTATCTGCAGTATTTATTTTTTTTTTCTTTTTTTCTATTTTCTTTCTCCTTCTGTACAAGCTAAGATTTTTTACTCAGTATAATATAATATTACAATACCGTCCATGACCAGTATGTACTTGTATGTTCACTTTTATTACGTAGTACCAGCTTATAATTAAATTTTCTAAGCTACTATTTACAAGACTTGTGTACCCTTTTCTTTCTTGTTTTTGAATGGCTCTCGTCACTGTGTCTCATAGTAAGCGTGGTCTCAAAACTTTTAAACGTTCCGCGCATGCACGCTTGTGTACCATGACTGGACTGCAGGCGCGGAGAAAACTCTGCATTGTTGGTGAACATTATTCGTGATATCCGCCATCGTGTAATATGAGTCACGTGTCGTCTGGACTCGACCGCGCATGCGCCTTCGCGCTTTGTATACACTCAGCTGATCGGACAGGGAAGGGGGAAGATTTCTCCCCGGCTCGCTGCCTACAGCGCGGCCAATGACCTTGTCTTGACATACAGCTATCGCGTGCACGTCAGCTGAGCGTTGAATTGCAACTTCGACGCGTGGCTTGTTGCTCGTCTCAAGCGAACAAACCCTGGCCTTCGCGTTAATTTGTCTTCGTTCCTCTCTCTTAAATAACTGAGTTAGGCTACAAAAGTACCGTATGGTTTATTTTATAGCGTTAAGACTCACAGTAACACATGTTTCATTAGGTGTAGTTGACTATGCGTGTTTTAGCTGGCATATGCCCCCAGTTGGTTACTAGTTTCGATGTTTACTTAACGCTGCCGGAAAACTTCCATACCTAAAATACAATTGACGATTAACTTGTCAACGATTAAGAATGTACAGTTTATCGTGACATCGCTAATGGTAACAGGTATTTGCGTCTGCCACTTAATACTTTTTTACTTGTTACCTACAGCTGTCAAGATTTTACAATTTTCCGTTGGCAACACTGGTACTTGTAATGCTGTCGAAACTTCTTTAAATAAACTGTTAGAAATAATATTCGTAGATGCGCCTGTATCTAAAATTACGTTGGTAATTATAGTTCCTATCTTTGCTGTTATTACAGCCTGCACGAGGTCACTTACCTTGTCCGGTGCTTTCTTCTCTTCTTCACATAGATCATCTTCTACGGTCGCATCCTGATCATATCTTAAAAATAATTGTCTAAGATGTAATGTGTTCTTGTTTGTGCCCCCTGTTGTCAAATCGGTCGGCCGGTGGGGGCTCATTACGACCGATTGTTGTTTACCGGGGGAGACAACGGCGTTGCTTCAGTACTGTCCATTACCTCTACAAAGTGTACTGAGTGGTTATTCTGTCGCCAATTAGGTTCCAGACCGCTGCGTGCAACATTTTCTTGCGACCGGCCGTCGCTATTCCTCCTTGGTCTGTCATTCCTATTACTGTAACTATTGTAATTTTCATTTGTGTGCCGCCTTTCATCACGCGGGCCTGACCAATTATTCACGTGATTTCTATCATTTCCATACCGGCGTGGACCGTAATCTGCACGATACCTTCGGTCTTCACGTCTCTGTGGCGCCGAATTCTTCCGATTTCCGTAATTCCAGGTTCCATTACTTGGCCTTGTCGGATACGGATGCCAACTGTGTTGGTTTTGTCCATTGCCATTAAAATGATTCCCGTTACCGTTGTTTTGATTGGTTTCGGAGTGTTCATTCCGATTACTTGTGCTCGGCTCTTCTTCGTATATTAGATCAATTGAGTCAAGCACGGAAAGAAAGTATTCAAGGTCGTTTTCCGGTATGGTTACCAATTTTTCGCGTAAGTTCGCGGGTAGTCTGTTTTTCAGAATTTTGAGAACGTCTACGTGCGGTATTGGATTGTTCCAATAGCGCGTCTTATTCAAGTACTTTTCGAAATACTTTCTCAACCCGCCGTTTTTTAGGTTGAACGGTTGTGGGTTGAATACCTCACGTCGCAGTCTTTCTTGGACCCCAGCAGACCAATATTTCTCCAAGAAAGCCCGTTCAAATTGTTCGTAGGTGACGCACTGTTCAGCCATGTCTGTGGCCCACAAAAGTGCGTCGCCTTGTGTGAAGCCTACTACATATCTAATCTTCTGTGCCTCAGTCCAGTTTCTTGGTAAGACATTTTTAAATGCTCTTACAAATACGACTGGATGAGTTTTTCTGGATTCTGTGGAGAAAACTGGAAACTGTCTATGTTTCAACAGGCTCTCATCGACTAGAATCGTCGAGATGCAAGGCGACACGCCTACTGCCTGTTGCAGCACCGCGTTTGGCGAATAGCCATTGTTTGCCTGCGCCGGTGCGTGCACATACGCCGAACTAGGCGCGTGATGTTCTGCGTTATTGACATCGTAATCTGGCACGGGCGAATAAGTGTCGCGCTGCCTGCTGCTTGACGTAGGCAAGTCATTTGAAACATTCAGTCTACCAGCAATTTCCTTGCGTATTCTGTCCTCGGCTACTTTGATTTCATTACCTAATTTTTCAAAAAGTTTTGTTTCCCGGTCAGTTATTGATTCATTTACATTACCGTTTTCTAAAGTTTCATTTATTTTGATAATGTCCGCCTCGATACGTCGAGTCTCCTGTTTCAGAAAACCGACTTCTTCGTTAACTTTATTAACTTGGTCAGGTATTTCTTCACATGCGGACTGTACTCTTGTTAAATTTAATTGAATAGCCTGTACGTTTTCATGTATTTCTTTTTGTACAGTTTGTGTTTGATTGTATGTTTCTACTATTTCTGACAGTTCCTGTTCCTGTTTGTTTGTAAGATCTGACAATTTCTTTTCTAAGTCATTTGCCAATACATTGTATACACTATTGACGGTTTTGATGACTTTGTCTTCGATCTTTTGATCGATTTCATTGGTGAGTTTATTTAAGCGTTGATCGAAATGTCTGTGCATGTTCGCCAGTATTGTGTTCGTTGTGTTGTGGCTGATCTTTAAATCAGATAATTGCTCGCTCACGTTTGACATCAGACTATATAATGCCTCAAGCGTAACTGACGAAGCTTGTGTGTTTGTCTTTATTCCATTATTTGTAGCCATTGTTTCTCTACCACGATCTGATTGAATCGAAACCGGGCTAGGTTCACTGGTTTCACGCGAAATATTTTCATCTGATCTGGTAATCGATGCTTCATCGACTGTGCACAAGGTTTCATTTGCAAGTGGTTCATTATTGTTAATCCCTGTGGAGTGCAACTGAATCGTATTTACTTCTACATTATGTTGTGCTGAAAAACTAATTGCGTCATCATTTACGTCACTATTGTCAGAATGAACATTTGTCAAATTAAAGTTCTCCGATTCCATTGTGGAGATATTATTTTTATCTGTACTTTACTGTTAATCTAAATCTTTAAATTCTCTCGCAGTTGAATTAATAAAAATATCTCGCGATTGTTATTTGTTGCGCGTCGGAAATTTACAAGATGGCGCACTACGTCTTCTAATTCTGCGATTGTTGAACATAAAAAGTAATTATCAAAGTGTAATTGTGTGTTGCCACAAACACTACCAGGATTTTAATATGGAAAGGAAAAGGTTCTGCTTTAAGTGGAGCTAAGCCAAGATGCAGCCACTGCATGCGTTTGCGCTTTCCTACCTTAATTCCGGCTGAGCTGCGTCACTCACGATTACGTTAGTTTTGTAAATCCTTGTCCTTGTTCCTTCTGGTTATTGTGCCATCTGTTTATACAGTTAACATTGTTTCACCTTATTCGTCATTTTCCATGTGCGTCATGTAACAGAGAAACAGTAATTAGTACAAGTACATTTGTAGCACAACAATCAAGTACTTACTCTTTGTTCCACCAGCACTGTCCTTGTCAGCGGTCGCCAGTGTGGCGAAATAAATAAAAAAACATTTGATTTTATTGTGTTTTTTAACTTTATAATTTTTGAAAGGCTTTTTGACGGATCGTATTGACTGGCTTGAATGCGGACAAATACAGTGCTGCGTGAAATATGCCTGTAATATAATTTACCATTTCGATTAATTACATTTTGAATTCTACGTCATTGTTGATTTAATCAGAGTTCTCACCTTAGACGTAGAATTAGTCCTTCTGCCACAATATTAATTCATCAGTCGCCATCGAAGTTCTTCTCTTTGTTGACCGTGTGTATCTTCCTAAGTCGGCATCGGTTCACTTCACGAAGACGGTGGAAACCAGGGAATACAATGCTACGTTGCTTTAAATAATTTTCGTAACACTTCGATACTTCTCACTATTTTTTATTCACAGGACAATAAGACTTGCTCTGCTCGTCGCACAAACCATAATTACTAACTACGTGGCTGCCTTTCTCACAGTCCAAAAATCACGTCCATCCTCCACGAGGCAACAATCGAAAGTGTCCCTTAGCTCCTTCTTGGAGTATGAAACAAAAGAGAATCCAATGTGAACTTTACAAAGATTATAATATACATGCCTCTCAATTTATCTTTGGCGCAGCTTTTAAGATATTGTATGTCTCTGCATAGGAATGTGTCATTACAACTGCCCCCCTACTGTATACTGTCACTAGAAAATTTTATTTGATTGACAGGATACAGTAGTCGACCTTGCAATTGATAGGTTTGGGGGTCTTTTATTTACAACCTTCATTTTTATTGTCTCATTTTCATGGCACTGTGAATTCTTTGGTATTACTGAATGTGTGTCAGTTTTTGGTATACTTATGCTAATATTTACAAACCTTAATCCTAATATACAAAGTTCTGGTTAATACTGAGAAATCAACATCATGTGGTAAAGTTTGTACAATAAAATATACAATGAATACAACGTTATTTACAAATGTTTCCTTCCTCATCAGAGGTGAAAATTAAGTCCTTGTATTGCTTTCTGTATTTATTCTGGGGCGACGAGCTTTGTTCGCTAGCCCGTGTTGAATATGGGCGGGTGATACGCGCGCCTGATTGTTTGGTCGTCCGTTAGCGAGCGACGTTGGTTGAATGCGCGCGCCAGTGCACTGAAGACGTGAGGGTACCGTCAAGACTTCCGAACCTCAGTATGCGTGTGCTTTTTGTAGTTCCTTCCAGTACTTAGACTGGATACGACGAGGTACATTGGAATATGTGCCCCGAAGAACACACCACACTATGTGCGAGGTGGAGGACGATCCCGTCGATGCCGCTCCAGGTAAGAAGCGTACCATGTCAAACTTGTTTGGCATTGTCCTTTCCTATTGTGACGCCATGGGTCGTTTGACGATACTAGCTTCAATTTTTCGATGTCCCTTGTTTAGGCTCGCTGACACTTGCAACGTAGCACTACTTTGCACAATTTCAATTTCTACACACACCACTTTAACCGCGAGTATTGCGATCGAAACTTTCTTTTCACTACACTTTTTTCTTCGTATTAACCCCTTTTACCTATTGTACCGAGATTCATTCCCCTCAATATTTCTGGTCAATGTACATAAATATTCACAAATTTGTAAGTCACGGGACTTGGTATGAAATACAAAGTACATCACATACAATGGAATAACATAAAACACATACAATACATTGGTTACATTAATTACAGGAAAAAACTATCGACGAAAATTGAAAAATAATTTTTGACCACTCATAGTGGCTTCTTCGTCTTGGATTTTACTGACACACACACACCTTTATCCATTAATCAGTTAGAAGGAACAAGTCCTTTGTTTTCCTTCTTGAACTCGAGTGTAAGTTAAGGTTTACCTTCGTTACGTATTCTTCATACGCAACGACATGCATCAGCATGCAGAGAATACACCTGTAGCCGCTCCACTGCACCTTGGGAAGGGAATTTTCTACCTTCTACTTAGGGTAATGGCAACGACTACGTGTATGCTACGGTTTTTTACCTATAAAATATGAAAATGCACGAAATAATCATTTATATGCAGCGTAAACCTAATATGTACAGTGTTTTGTGCTTAAGCACGTTCTGGTGTGCTGGTAAATCATTACCTCTAATAAAATTTCCTACATTAACATAGACATATAAACATAAAATCTTGAAGTTCATGGTGTAGCTACTATTAATATGTACAGTGTTTCATAATAGCGGCACGCCCTTGTGTGCGTGTATCATCTTCAATTAAAGTGCGCTTATAGGCGTCTTGTGTTATCATGGGAGAAAAAATACAGACATTTTAATGCATCGGTTGTCATGAAAATCTATGTACACGAATAATCAGACTTGCATAGCTTCAGTGCAGCATGAAATTCTGTATGACGTTCTTTTTTTTCACAGTTTATTTTATAGACGATTCCTTTGCTTACAGGTCGTCGATCACACTACTTACCTGTTTCTCGTACAGCGGCGATATCATTTTCATTCTTTGTGACTGTAAATCGTGATATGTATGAAAGATACAATTTTGACATGATTTATCATTTCATGTTTCAAGTGTGTAAAGTAATCCATACCTTCCTTCTGCATACATGAGTGAAGAATCGCTAATGTTGCACTTTGTATCAGGTTTTTCGCATTCTCTCGTAAACTCGTAGAGTCTTACGGTTTTAATTAAGTTGGTTCTTGACGTTAGGTATACCTGTTTATACGAAGTTGTCTTAGAGTTTAATTTTCCTTATACACTTCTACGTTGTTTAAGTTCCGTACATGTACAGAGCTTCTTTCGCCTTTCACACATTCATATATACGTTTCTACACACAAAAAATATCTACCACTTAATCTACACATTGCTGGTGAGGCCCTTTTTCGGTACCTTGCACCATTCCTTCAATATTCCAAAATAGTTAAGGGTGTGCTGAGCATCGTCCCTTCATACTAATAATACTTACAACTAAATATTTCTTCTTACATACATAACTGCCTTACAGTCCATTGATGCGCAATCATTCCATATTTTCCTCCTTTACACTTCAGCCTTCGTACATATAACCTCGTGTATAGCTTATATATTCTACAAAGTTGTTTGCTGAGTGCTTTAGGTGTTTCCTAACGTTAATGTGTTTCAAATCCTAGGTATTTGCTTTGAGAGCGATTCAGTTCATTACTCACGCTGCATAGATCTGTTTATTATTTTCCTATTTTAACGCTTGTGTCATTCTTTTCCTTAGTCACAAAAATTCACACGTTTAACTTGTTGTTCATTCTGAAAATCGCTAGCTACTGTGTAATGTAAATGTATGCGTTATCTCTTTGCTTTCCTCTTTGCTGCTTTTTCCCAATATGTAATGGTGTGTTGTTCTCGTGTACATAGCCTTTCTTCCGGTTATCTATCTGCAGTATTTATTTTTTTTTTCTTTTTTTCTATTTTCTTTCTCCTTCTGTACAAGCTAAGATTTTTTACTCAGTATAATATAATATTACAATACCGTCCATGACCAGTATGTACTTGTATGTTCACTTTTATTACGTAGTACCAGCTTATAATTAAATTTTCTAAGCTACTATTTACAAGACTTGTGTACCCTTTTCTTTCTTGTTTTTGAATGGCTCTCGTCACTGTGTCTCATAGTAAGCGTGGTCTCAAAACTTTTAAACGTTCCGCGCATGCACGCTTGTGTACCATGACTGGACTGCAGGCGCGGAGAAAACTCTGCATTGTTGGTGAACATTATTCGTGATATCCGCCATCGTGTAATATGAGTCACGTGTCGTCTGGACTCGACCGCGCATGCGCCTTCGCGCTTTGTATACACTCAGCTGATCGGACAGGGAAGGGGGAAGATTTCTCCCCGGCTCGCTGCCTACAGCGCGGCCAATGACCTTGTCTTGACATACAGCTATCGCGTGCACGTCAGCTGAGCGTTGAATTGCAACTTCGACGCGTGGCTTGTTGCTCGTCTCAAGCGAACAAACCCTGGCCTTCGCGTTAATTTGTCTTCGTTCCTCTCTCTTAAATAACTGAGTTAGGCTACAAAAGTACCGTATGGTTTATTTTATAGCGTTAAGACTCACAGTAACACATGTTTCATTAGGTGTAGTTGACTATGCGTTTTTTAGCTGGCATATGCCCCCAGTTGGTTACTAGTTTCGATGTTTACTTAACGCTGCCGGAAAACTTCCATACCTAAAATACAATTGACGATTAACTTGTCAACGATTAAGAATGTACAGTTTATCGTGACATCGCTAATGGTAACAGGTATTTGCGTCTGCCACTTAATACTTTTTTACTTGTTACCTACAGCTGTCAAGATTTTACAATTTTCCGTTGGCAACACTGGTACTTGTAATGCTGTCGAAACTTCTTTAAATAAACTGTTAGAAATAATATTCGTAGATGCGCCTGTATCTAAAATTACGTTGGTAATTATAGTTCCTATCTTTGCTGTTATTACAGCCTGCACGAGGTCACTTACCTTGTCCGGTGCTTTCTTCTCTTCTTCACATAGATCATCTTCTACGGTCGCATCCTGATCATATCTTAAAAATAATTGTCTAAGATGTAATGTGTTCTTGTTTGTGCCCCCTGTTGTCAAATCGGTCGGCCGGTGGGGGCTCATTACGACCGATTGTTGTTTACCGGGGGAGACAACGGCGTTGCTTCAGTACTGTCCGTTACCTCTACAAAGTGTACTGAGTGGTTATTCTGTCGCCAATTAGGTTCCAGACCGCTGCGTGCAACATTTTCTTGCGACCGGCCGTCGCTATTCCTCCTTGGTCTGTCATTCCTATTACTGTAACTATTGTAATTTTCATTTGTGTGCCGCCTTTCATCACGCGGGCCTGACCAATTATTCACGTGATTTCTATCATTTCCATACCGGCGTGGACCGTAATCTGCACGATACCTTCGGTCTTCACGTCTCTGTGGCGCCGAATTCTTCCGATTTCCGTAATTCCAGGTTCCATTACTTGGCCTTGTCGGATACGGATGCCAACTGTGTTGGTTTTGTCCATTGCCATTAAAATGATTCCCGTTACCGTTGTTTTGATTGGTTTCGGAGTGTTCATTCCGATTACTTGTGCTCGGCTCTTCTTCGTATATTAGATCAATTGAGTCAAGCACGGAAAGAAAGTATTCAAGGTCGTTTTCCGGTATGGTTACCAATTTTTCGCGTAAGTTCGCGGGTAGTCTGTTTTTCAGAATTTTGAGAACGTCTACGTGCGGTATTGGATTGTTCCAATAGCGCGTCTTATTCAAGTACTTTTCGAAATACTTTCTCAACCCGCCGTTTTTTAGGTTGAACGGTTGTGGGTTGAATACCTCACGTCGCAGTCTTTCTTGGACCCCAGCAGACCAATATTTCTCCAAGAAAGCCCGTTCAAATTGTTCGTAGGTGACGCACTGTTCAGCCATGTCTGTGGCCCACAAAAGTGCGTCGCCTTGTGTGAAGCCTACTACATATCTAATCTTCTGTGCCTCAGTCCAGTTTCTTGGTAAGACATTTTTAAATGCTCTTACAAATACGACTGGATGAGTTTTTCTGGATTCTGTGGAGAAAACTGGAAACTGTCTATGTTTCAACAGGCTCTCATCGACTAGAATCGTCGAGATGCAAGGCGACACGCCTACTGCCTGTTGCAGCACCGCGTTTGGCGAATAGCCATTGTTTGCCTGCGCCGGTGCGTGCACATACGCCGAACTAGGCGCGTGATGTTCTGCGTTATTGACATCGTAATCTGGCACGGGCGAATAAGTGTCGCGCTGCCTGCTGCTTGACGTAGGCAAGTCATTTGAAACATTCAGTCTACCAGCAATTTCCTTGCGTATTCTGTCCTCGGCTACTTTGATTTCATTACCTAATTTTTCAAAAAGTTTTGTTTCCCGGTCAGTTATTGATTCATTTACATTACCGTTTTCTAAAGTTTCATTTATTTTGATAATGTCCGCCTCGATACGTCGAGTCTCCTGTTTCAGAAAACCGACTTCTTCGTTAACTTTATTAACTTGGTCAGGTATTTCTTCACATGCGGACTGTACTCTTGTTAAATTTAATTGAATAGCCTGTACGTTTTCATGTATTTCTTTTTGTACAGTTTGTGTTTGATTGTATGTTTCTACTATTTCTGACAGTTCCTGTTCCTGTTTGTTTGTAAGATCTGACAATTTCTTTTCTAAGTCATTTGCCAATACATTGTATACACTATTGACGGTTTTGATGACTTTGTCTTCGATCTTTTGATCGATTTCATTGGTGAGTTTATTTAAGCGTTGATCGAAATGTCTGTGCATGTTCGCCAGTATTGTGTTCGTTGTGTTGTGGCTGATCTTTAAATCAGATAATTGCTCGCTCACGTTTGACATCAGACTATATAATGCCTCAAGCGTAACTGACGAAGCTTGTGTGTTTGTCTTTATTCCATTATTTGTAGCCATTGTTTCTCTACCACGATCTGATTGAATCGAAACCGGGCTAGGTTCACTGGTTTCACGCGAAATATTTTCATCTGATCTGGTAATCGATGCTTCATCGACTGTGCACAAGGTTTCATTTGCAAGTGGTTCATTATTGTTAATCCCTGTGGAGTGCAACTGAATCGTATTTACTTCTACATTATGTTGTGCTGAAAAACTAATTGCGTCATCATTTACGTCACTATTGTCAGAATGAACATTTGTCAAATTAAAGTTCTCCGATTCCATTGTGGAGATATTATTTTTATCTGTACTTTACTGTTAATCTAAATCTTTAAATTCTCTCGCAGTTGAATTAATAAAAATATCTCGCGATTGTTATTTGTTGCGCGTCGGAAATTTACAAGATGGCGCACTACGTCTTCTAATTCTGCGATTGTTGAACATAAAAAGTAATTATCAAAGTGTAATTGTGTGTTGCCACAAAGATTATAATATACATGCCTCTCAATTTATCTTTGGCGCAGCTTTTAAGATATTGTATGTCTCTGCATAGGAATGTGTCATTACACGCTCTATGGCTTTCCTCTAGCGCGAACCAAGGGCGTTTATGCCCTTCCGTACCAATCCTTGTCCTGGTGGCTTCACCTCCTCATCGTCCATGTCTTACACGAATGACCACTGCAAATCGTGGAGCTCAGTCGAACCGCCTTCTGATGGCCCCACCCTCCGTGCCCAGCGACTAACTGTACTTCTGTCGACAGATGCTCCATAGACTTTGGACAATCGTGTGTGAATATTTACAACAGTTTCTTTCTCTGCAGTGAGAAATTCAATGACCGCACCTTGCTTGTAACGTGCATCACCTACATACGCCATTTTGAAACTGCACTGCAGCTACGCTATATGTCGGAAGAGACGGAAACTTGGCGCGCTCACTCAGGAGACTTCAGATAACACATACATAATGTTTCGCATTCATAGCATTGTTTTCGGCTGAGAAAAAAAAATGCGGTGCGTTACCTCCTGGGCAACCCTCGTATAAGGTGTACCACGACCTTTATCCAAAGGACAGAGCCTTATGTCACCTTTTGTGATATAAAAAATGAAACAAATAACCTTCAGTTCTCCAGACATAATTTAATTAACGAGTCTTCGGTATGCTGAGTTTTGTGCTCTTATCTGGCGTGCATGATAATAACAAAATTCAATTTTCCGGTTGTTTTCCGCGACACAGTTAGAACCTGCGTCCCTTTATTATTATTAGATTTCTTTATTAGCACCAGACAGGATTTGTGAGACGGAGTGACACTGTACCATTTCGACGAAATATTAAAATCTTTTGGCTACAGTACATAAAGTGAATTGTCTGACGGTAAGATAGGTGTACTAATGGAAGTGCTTTCCGGAATATTATAGTAGCTTCGTGTAGATGACTATTATCTTTGGACCTGTATAGAATGGAAGATTTTACAGGGATTTTTAACAAAATGTAGATATGAGACTATCTAACATCTAACTACAGCTTCTGTGTGCGAGGAGACTATCAAGAAAACGGCATCGTGGATATAAATACATTTATAGGACTTTTGAAATAGGCTGTTTAACGTGGATAAATTCCAATTGTAGAATAAAGATACACAACAAATTTATCTGCCAAGTAACAAGCCGATGAGTGAATAAAGATATCAGTAGCCGCCTTATCGATTTTATCAAGAGTCCAGAGATATACTTACAAAAACATTTTATGTCTTCTTTGGACAAAGAACACGGTATTACTAGGCTCGGTCTACAATACACAACTACGAAATGGATCGTTTTCTTGACACTGTACAAGACTGTAAAAGTATTTTAGGTGCTAACGAACAGCATTTACAATGTGCTCCATCATACCCTGCCAATCACTTCCTTGTGGTGCCAGCTGAAAAAGAACTTACAGAACAGATGATGTGTGGTGTTTAACAGTGTCTTGCAGTTTTTCTACTGGGGCAACAAGAACACCCAAAAACCGACTGGTGTGCAGGTAAATCATCCAGACAGTCAAGATCGAGAAAAGATTGAAACTATTCTCCGTCCATCTGTAGATTTAATTATTTCCCTGTGAACTAAGTAGACATTCTTCAGACAGACATCAACAAAGACGATATAATTATTATACAGAAGTGTTATATTAATGAAGGAGAAACATGTTTCCCACGTCCCAAGGCATTGTTCTCCCCGCTACCTTTAGAAATAGATATTTCCGAAATAGGACTACTTTCCAAGAATAAATCTTTTCCACAGGTCCTAAGAAAAATAACCAATGCATTGCAAGAAAATGAACCATTCGCCATTAAAGAAATTGCTCCTTTAAGTGCAGTTAATGTGTTATGTGTATGAAAAGAAAACTGGAAACAAGAGAGATCGAAGTTAAACGACAAAAACTGGTTTATATAGTGGAAAAAATTGCCACAGACGATGATCGTAAGTTGCTGCTGGAAAAAGAAGGAACAACTGCAGATGTGCAATCAAGGTTTAAAAATTACTTTAAACACAGTGTATAGCAAAATTTGAATACAAGTGGAGAATATATGATGTCAGCATTTACTGTTAACAGCAAAGATAAGTGACCATATGTCAGAGTAATGGCCAAAAATGGTGAATTGGAGCAATCTTCATAAAGCTCCAATCCTGTTTGGATCTTCTTAAGAAGGATGGTTACATTGTATCTAAATGTGAATGGACTGGATATTGTACATCTAGCAACAGAAGAGTCATTTTCAGAGTTTAAAACTGATGGTATATCTACATTTAATGGACGCTCATTTACAAAAGATGTAATCGTGAAGATCTGTCTGGAAATTCCGCAGGAAAGTGTAGCTGAAGAGTTTAGAACATACACCTCGTAAGATGTGTATTGCGTTAACAATAGTGTTATGGAGGAGATAAGAGGAAAAATTACGATTAGAGTATGCTCTTGGTTAGAAGAATTGAAGAAAACGAATAGAGTTAATTGCTAATGCTAAAAAAGAGACAGTTTACAGGAAGAAAAAATTAAATATGTACTGGAATTCGAGAACATTCCTTCTTTGTACATGTCAAATTATTGGCTGGACAAAGAAATAAATGATTCAGATGTAGATATGAACTACGAACTAAGAATTGAAGTTTTTGTATGAGAGTGTTTGTCTGCTTAATTGATAACCTGCCAAAAATCCTAAGGCCTCCCAATTACAATGTTCTACATGTCCATCCTTGAATGGGGAAATGGGTGGTTGGGTGACCCTTAAGAGGAGTTGAAACTAGACAGCTGGAACCAACACAACCCACGTTTCATATCTATATGAAGAAGGGGGGGAGAGGATGGAGAGGATTTGGGGAACATTTGGAAACAATGCAGAGCGAGGCAAAGGCAATAATCTTATATCCGGTAGCTGAGATACCTCTGGCAACAATGCAAAGTGCATGAGATCTGGCTTTGCTGTACTACTTCTTTAATTCTAATGAGTAATTAAATCCACCCTAGCTGTATTATTACACTTTTATTGTTACGACAGGTTTTATTTATTGAACATTTTCAGGTTGCCAAGTTGTGCTAAAGTCATGACACAATCGCTCTGCTTGTAGCATGTAATGTTAAATACTGAATCCAAAAACACTGATCGTAAGCATTCTGCCGATCGCTTAGCGGTGCTGTGCACAGTACAATCGCCGATTGACTTTACCAGAACCAAGAGACACGAAGATACTTAACGAACGAAACCGGTCGTAACGCAATAAAAGTGTGTTAATAAAGCTGAGGTGGTTTTCATTAGTCGTTAACGCTAGTGTCAGCTGTCGTGCTCAACATGATATAGGTTATTTTTTTAATTCTGTTTCTCAATGCCCTCATTTAAGTGCTTAAAGGTCACTTGTGTAAGGAAAAAAATAGACATTAATTGCCTAATAGAATCGTAGTATTTTTCGTAATCGTAGTCTCCAGAAAACGTGTTTGGGAAGCTATCAATTTTGACAGTGTGTTTATCTCTGCTACGGTGTTTTGCTGTAGTCAAAACCTCACCCAGCCAGGTGACATCAACGTGAGTACACTATAATAATCCTCAAAGTACTGTAGTGCGGTTCTAGGTCTGAAACAGGGACAGTTATACAGCTGAAACATGACATAGCCGTCATGGGAAACATCAAACGTGAAGGGACGCATATGGTTCAGAGCTATCAACAGGTCTTGAATTACTACCACAGGTCCCATGCAAGCGCAGGAGAGTGTCTCTCATAGCTCCCACCAACCTGCGTTCGTGGCGCGCAGCATGTTTCGAACCGCCGTTAATCTCGATGAGGAATTTCTGGAGACGACTATCGATGTAGTGTAGCTCTTCACCAGAAGAGCCGACAGGTTTTCATTGATCGACGGTCGAATCCCAGTGTTCCCGTGCCCACTGCAATCGTAACTGACGATGTCGTTGGATCAACATGTGAACACGTAGAGACGCCAAAGATCACACCACCTGTCCTACTTTACAGAGCGAACAGGCCTCCGAGCTCCGCGTCCTGTAAAGAGTCGTGGACGTCCAACCATTTGGAGCCAAGTGCTAGTTTCACTTTCCTTCTACCTCTTTCCGTAGATGCTCAAAACAGCAGCACGTTAACATTCGAACAGCTTCGCCGTTTTCGAGATACTCGTTCACATCTGTGCGTAATAATAATCTATCCTTTATCAAAGTCGCATATGTCAATGGATTTCCCCATTTACAGGCCATATTTTCGCTAGGGTGATCCCCAGTCCGTGTCTGCTCCGCTTACATACTTTTGTTATAGCGTCACGTGCCCTCAACGCCAAAAGACGGCATCCCACGTCGCGGTGGGCAGTGGTCATAATGTTTTGGCTTGTCAGTGTAATTTTATGAATTTATAATATGGTGTTTTCTAGACAAACATCAGAAACCGATACATTGCATTGCAATTCGTTGTGTGAGAAGTGACAACATGTCACAAGTTGTCTTCTTCAATGTTTACAATTACTGAAGCTTATATTCGAGAATACTACCATTCGCGTTCTTTAGTGCTGCTGGAAAAGTAGTCTGCAAAGCTATTGCGAATACTTTCCACTGGAGTCGATCTACAGTTAGTAACTGAGCCACACTGTGTATTTAAATCGATCTACAGTTACTAACTGAGCCACACTGTGGTCACACTGCAAACCATCTTCAAATTGTACTCCATCTCTAGTGTGGATAAAGCTGTGAAGCACGGTGTAACATTTTATAATGTCTTATGCAAAGCCGATGAAGTCATTCAATGATCGGCGAAAAAGTCCCCACTTATTTGACAATATTCCAAATGTACATTCAATAAGACATCTTCCTCTAGATAGACGGTAGTTAAAGACTCTGTTTTTCGAAGATAGAGATCTTCCAGCAAAAGAACGCATGACTTTATGGATAATCCGAATGCCTCATTTGCAACAAACAAAAATGGCATATCTAGCTTCATGGTGCTTGACAATGGGAGTGGGCTAGGTAAATCGAATGTTTCATTTAAGTAAGAGTTCATGAAGAGAGAAGAGTCAGCACTTTTTACATACTCTCCACCGTCAATAGCAGTGAATCAATAGTTGTGATTGGAAACAGCTAGAAATACGACTGAAAAATAATGCTTGTAATTATAAAACATTGAGCCACTATCTTGTTGATGAATAACCCTCTCATACTTGCTATCTATTGCAGCAACACAATTCAGGAAATCTTTTACTTTGAAAAATCCATCAGCTACTGTTTCCTGCATTTCCTTGTTCGGCATCAGCATGGTTGTCTGTCTCATATGATCCCATATCTTCCGGCATACGTTCGGAAAATGTAATGCAGATCAATAAGTGATGCATCAGGTGCTACCTACCTATAAAAAGAACAGCTTTACATACATATATTATTGATACCCATGATATTTTTAGGGAATGATATTCAAAAGAAGCAGAAGAATCTGATATTATACGTGATGGATATTAAAAGATCTACAGCAGCAACTGACGATTCTGGTTTGTGAACTTAAAATTTACACCCTGTATATAAAACGACCTCCTACCATTTCTGTCACCTGTTATTCAACACCAAATAAATAGCACTAGTGTATTATCTTAGACTGTATAAATGAGAGCATTCAAATTCCTTTCTTTTTGAATGCTGTCACATACGTGATTCTTTCGAGAACATACTCTGATTTATGTGAAGAAGAGGACATGATTAGAAACGACCAAGTTGACGCGGACTACGAGCTAGTATCAGTGAGGGAGAATGGATCCCTTAAAAAACATGACGAATTACAGAGCAAGGTCCAAAAACAGATAAAGACAAATTGTGTAATGTCTTACCCCGAAGCACTGAAAGCAAAGAAGAGTACAGGACAGTATCATGTGATGAGGATAAACTTTGTTATTATCTTTAGTAAAAGACTTAGCAGCTATTCCAGAACAGAGAAAGCTTCAGACAAAATGTGAAATAACGCAAGTGGCTGCCAACTGTAATCTGCATACTTCTACGATTATGCATCAGCCAGGTTATGCAAACTTTGCATTACACATAGCACATCAATGCGATGTTCGCCTAGCTGCTTTTTACCCACCCCAGCAGTTTTCCACAAACGCCTTTGAAATAAATCACGCATCTCTACCCCCCCCCCCCCCCCCTTCCGTACTCAGTTACGGTAAAGAGTACTTACGCACAAAGTTCCTCTCAGCCAACACAAGAATTCGAAAACCAAATTCGTCTGTTCTGAGTGTAAGAAAAACTTCTTACTTCGTTAATATATACAACACTTCAGCTGTCGTACTGTCCGAAAAAACTTCTATGACATTAGACTCCATTATGTTGATTGACACATTCGTACACATGTCAATTAACTTGCTACAGTTCTAATAAAATGTTCCACGTTTTTGCAACAAAGAAGTTTATTTTGCACCCACCTCAGAGTCACAGCCACCCTCTGTTCCATTGTCATTCGCTTCCTCATGTCCACCAGCAGAAAGAATGGTTTCAGTATTGCACACAGTTCATCAGATGAAGTTACTGCCATAGATAGAAACTGAAAAATTTCTCAGGACCCGCTTGAAGTGTCCCATGAATCGAGAACTAGTTACTCGGTTGCATCAACGCTTTCTTTTCTGTACTTCGGGTTTCTTCATAACAACTGCAGCAGTGACAAGAACTACACTCCCGGAAATGGAAAAAAGAACACATTGACACCGGTGTGTCAGACCCACCATACTTGCTCCGGACACTGCGAGAGGGCTGTACAAGCAATGATCACACGCACGGCACAGCGGACACACCAGGAACCGCGGTGTTGGCCGTCGAATGGCGCTAGCTGCGCAGCATTTGTGCACCGCCGCCGTCAGTGTCAGCCAGTTTGCCGTGGCATACGGAGCTCCATCGCAGTCTTTAACACTGGTAGCATGCCGCGACAGCGTGGACGTGAACCGTATGTGCAGTTGACGGACTTTGAGCGAGGGCGTATAGTGGGCATGCGGGAGGCCGGGTGGACGTACCGCCGAATTGCTCAACACGTGGGGCGTGAGGTCTCCACAGTACATCGATGTTGTCGCCAGTGGTCGGCGGAAGGTGCACGTGCCCGTCGACCTGGGACCGGACCGCAGCGACGCACGGATGCACGCCAAGACCGTAGGATCCTACGCAGTGCCGCAGGGGACCGCACCGCCACTTCCCAGCAAATTAGGGACACTGTTGCTCCTGGGGTATCGGCGAGGACCATTCGCAACCGTCTCCATGAAGCTGGGCTACGGTCCCGCACACCGTTAGGCCGTCTTCCGCTCACGCCCCAACATCGTGCAGCCCGCCGCCAGTGGTGTCGCGACAGGCGTGAATGGAGGGACGAATGGAGACGTGTCGTCTTCAGCGATGAGAGTCGCTTCTGCCTAGGTGCCAATGATGGTCGTATGCGTGTTTGGCGCCGTGCAGGTGAGCGCCACAATCAGGACTGCATACGACTGAGGCACACAGGGCCAACACCCGACCTGGGACCGGACCGCAGCGACGCACGGATGCACGCCAAGACCGTAGGATCCTACGCAGTGCCGTAGGGGACCGCACCGCCACTTCCCAGCAAATTAGGGACACTGTTGCTCCTGGGGTATCGGCGAGGACCATTCGCAACCGTCTCCATGAAGCTGGGCTACGGTCCCGCACACCGTTAGGCCGTCTTCCGCTCACGCCCCAACATCGTGCAGCCCGCCGCCAGTGGTGTCGCGACAGGCGTGAATGGAGGGACGAATGGAGACGTGTCGTCTTCAGCGATGAGAGTCGCTTCTGCCTTGATGCCAATGATGGTCGTATGCGTGTTTGGCACCGTGCAGGTGAGCGCCACAATCAGGACTGCATACGACTGAGGCACACAGGGCCAACACCCGGCATCATAGTGTGGGGAGCGATCTCCTACACTGGCCGTACACCACTGGTGATCGTCGAGGGGACACTGAATAGTGCACGGTACATCCAAACCGTCATCGAACCCATCGTTCTACCATTCCTAGATCGGCAAGGGAACTTGCCGTTCCAACAGGACAATGCATGTCCGCATGTATCCCGTGCCACCCAACGTGCTCTAGAAGGTGCAAGTCAACTACCCTGGCCAGCAAGATCTCCGGATCTGTCCCCCATTGAGCATGTTTGGGACTGGATGAAGCGTCGTCTCACGCGGTCTGCACGTCCAGCACGAACGCTGGTCCAACTGAGGCGCCAGGTGGAAATGGCATGGCAAGCCGTTCCACAGGACTACATCCAGCATCTCTACGATCGTCTCCATGGGAGAATAGCAGCCTGCATTGCTGCGAAAGGTGGATATACACTGTACTAGTGCCGACATTGTGCATGCTCTGTTGCCTGTGTCTATGTGCCTGTGGTTCTGTCAGTGTGATCATGTGATGTATCTGACCCCAGGAATGTGTCAATAAAGTTTCCCCTTCCTGGGACAATGAATTCACGGTGTTCTTATTTCAATTTCCAGGAGTGTACATGCTATGCAGGAAACATTTTGTTACTGTCTGGTGCTAGAAACAACACGCCAACAGGCAGCAGTTCTTTTTAGGTGCCACGTGACAGCTGCACTGGACGAGAGAGGGGGACTTCTACTCGAGAGACGAAGACCGGCGGCAGAAAGCAGCTCACTGCAGCCACATGCAGAGCTTATCATCTGAAGCTGGCCTAAACAGGCAACAATTAGTCAGTCGGAACCGTCCAAATGCCTAATCTGTAACTGGTGTTTTATATTTTTCTACGAAATTATAAAATTTTGCAAATATCTGTGAAACAAAAATTGCAAAGGTGGTAGTTTTCCAGGGAGTGATTGGGGAGGGAGGTGTGCAGCTTTGGCGGTTCCGCCAGGGGCGCATGACATCAGTACGGCCCTGCGCACCACGCACGTTTTCTGGCCAACACCGACAGAGAGAGCTGCAGTGTGTACGCAGAACAGCTGCTACGCAAGATCCCCGTACTTGGCTTTTATAACCAATGGAGCGCGACGGCTCGGAATGAAATTAACGAGGCGGGCTGTCAGGGGGCAAATCACGGGTCGAGGCACAGGTGGTCGGCGAGGGTGGCGCCGACAACAATGCCGGCCGCCCCGCCGGAAGTGCCGCTTCCGGCCTGCGGGAGCAGGTGGCGCCCCTGCGCACAAAATGGCGGCACGCGCACGCCGCGCGGCAATTGTTTCCGCTCGCCCTTCCGGTGGCCCGGCGTGTGCGTGTGCGTGCGCAAACACACCATTGTTACTGCATACTGCAGGCGGTATTAATGGCCCAGACACGAGAGCTGCGCCCGTCCTTGTGCACATATACCTGCTCGATAGGGGGACATTTAATATAAGACCTGAGAGACGTTTTGTGTTCTTTAGTATGAACATTTACCTGTTTCATGCTAAAACAAGCGACTGATAATGTGCTCTGGACAAGCGTTTAGATAGATCATGGTTGGACTGCAAGTGATTATAATATCCTGTACAATTATTTGGAATTTCTGTGTTTAGAGGGAAGTTGAATAGTATTATAGATTTAAGCTATTCCACAATTTTAATATTTCATTAACGTCGTATGGAAACATTCTTCACTTTAAATAATATTATAATCCGTCACTTGATCTATGTAATAAAAAATGTAAATGTTTGTTTGTTCAAAATCATGTATCTTCGAAAGTACTTGACCAACTGCTTTGAAATTTTGCCACTACATTTCATTCTAATACAGACGTGTTTTTAGGTACCTATTTTACATCTACATACTCTTTTTTAGATTTTTTAATAACAATATTCCCCTATTATTATAATTTATAGAAAATTATATATTACATATATTAAAAAAATAGGTATATGAAAATACATACCTATTCCAATGCAACACTGTGTCAAATTTTCAAACCATTTGGCCAGATAGTTTCTGATATTTACTATTAGCAACATTTACAGTTTCTTTATCAGTACAAATGTAGAAGTTCGTTTCTTCAGAATCTCAAATCACCGAAAATTCTTCGTGGATTGCTTTGAAATTTTGACATAAAGTTGCAATCAAATATTAAAATGTTTTTTACACTCACTGGAATGTCCTCTTGTATAAATATAACATACATTTAATAAAAGGGCAAATGTGGTACAAATGTAAATTTTGGCTTGTTCAAAATCGGTAATCTCCTAGTGCTGTCGACCGATTGCTTTGAAATTTTAAACGTTGATTTTAATACAGGCAGGTTTTAGTCATCTAATTTTTCATGTCCTCGTTGTCCTAGAATCTCTTCTAATGTTAGGCCTCCTTCAGTGTACCAAACAAATGGAAATCACTAGGTGCTAAATCAGGAGTGTATGGGGAATGAGGCAGTACCTCCCAGTCCAGTTTGTCGTCAGTTTCACGGGTTAGTTGAGCAACATGAGGACGTGTGTCGTCTTGCTGGAGAATCACAATCCTCCTCTGAGATCCACGATGTCTCTCTCTCATGGCCGGCTTCACCTTGTTTAAAAGCAAATCCGAGTAGCTGGCTGGACAAAGGACAGATTATTATTACGAAGAGATGTGAACGAGTATCTCGAAAACAGCGAAGCTGTTCGAATTTTAACGTGCTGCTGTTTTGAGCATCTACGGAAAGAGGTAGAAGGAAAGTGAAACTAGCACTTGGCTCCAAATGGTTGGACGTCCACGACTCTTTACATGACGCGGAGCTCGGAGGCCTGTTTGCTCTGTAAAGTAGGACAGGTGGTGTGATCTTTGGCGTCTCTACGTGTTCACATGTTGATCCAACGACATCGTCAGTTACGATTGCAGTGGGATTCGACCGTCGATCAATGAAAACGTGTCGGCTCTTCGGGTGAATCACATTTTTGCTACTCTAGATCGATGGTCGTCTCTACAAACGCCTCATCGAGATTAACGGCGGCTCGAAACATGCTGCGCGCCACGAACGCAGGTTGGTGGGAGCAGTATTATGCTATGAGAGACAATTTCCTACGCTTGCATGGGACCTGTTGTAGTAATCCAAGACCCATTGACAGCTCTGAACCATATACATCCCTTCACGTTTGATGTTTCCCACGACGGGCATGTCATGTTGTAAGGTGTCAGGCAAATCCAACACCTTCCATGAAAACCCTGACATGATAAGCAAATCCAGTAGTATGTCACATAGCTCCGAATAAATCGTGACATTAGATGAACCAAAGTAATACGAGTAACGAGTGAGCAAATGGAATACCACAGACTAACACAAGAATGCCTAAATGCATGTCATACCTTCCCACCATGAGACAGATGCAGTTCCGAGGGGAGAAACGGTAACAGAAGCAAAGAGCAGAACCGTGTTAAGCTGGAAGGCCCTACGATAAGGGACGGACAGACACCCACGTCGCCAGCTAACCGCTAGGACCGCACCACCTGCAAGTTTTAGCGTGAGACTTTTTTGCGTCTCTATTACGTTAGGACCACCCCCCCCCCCCCACCCCATGTTAAAAGCTAGAGCCCTCCAGAAGAACAGTATAGATCTTACGATAACACAAAAAGGGCTACACCACCCGCAAGTTTTAGCGTGAGGCCTTTTTCGTGTCTCTGTTATGTTAGGACCACCCCCCAGCCCATGCTAAAAGATAGAGCCCTCCAGAAGAACAGTATAGATCTTACGATAACGCTAAAAGGACCACACCAGCTGCAAGTTGTAGCGTGAGACTTTTTCGCGTCTCTGTTACGTTGCAAACTTTAAAAAACATTGCCCCACCACGAAAAGTATAACGTTTCTCATTGAATAGACAGAATTTTTGTAGGCAGAGCTTAAGGTTAACATTGAGACCCTGATTGGTCAGATGAAAACACAGCCAGATAGTTTTTTTTTAAACCAAGTTCGGTAAATTGTAGTAAGGAGAAGTTAGAGAGAGTTGCTTCGGAGAGGGCGACCCGGACGGAGCTGCGCTGGCCGCCGCCCCCTGACGAACACCGACAAGGTAATGAACGCACGCGATGCCGCATTTTTGAGCGCATAAGGCTTCACTCAGAACTGCAGAAGTCTCATCTGTTACATCCCCTTTTTTGCGTAATACTAGTGTCGATCGTCAATTAAAGCTCTTGGTGTTCACATTTGCCACTGGAAGCAAAAATCTGAAATGCGATGATTTTTCTGTTATATAGCTGTTGAGAAGCCACATCAGCCACTGTAATTTACGACAAGTTAGATAAGTAATTTATGATAATTGAGGGTCACTGTAGACCATATCGATAGTTTTCTCTTTTGTGAAACTTAATGTAAACCTAGATTATAGATGTGATATGGCATAGGTTATCCTTCGATCCATTGTAGAACTTGAAAACCCATTCAGGGAATATTCGTTCACATTTTTGTTGAACGCAGTTGGTTTTTATCATCCTGTATAAAAACATTTCCTTTGGTCAATAGGGCAATTTATAAACGATGTTTTGTGAGTAGAATAAAATTTCCAATGGTAAACTTAACTGCTTTTTCGACGTTATTTTACCAGCTAACTAAAAATAGGAAAGCCTTGAACCCCTTCCACTAAATTTAGTTAGTATTAAGATTTCTTTACAGGGAGTGCAGTGGAGCTGACGCTGAAATCATTAAGTATTTGGTTATATCATCGCTAGTCTCACTGAACTCTTCTGAATTGTACATGTCATGTGTGGTCTGAGGTCTCCTTACCAGCAACAGGTCCCAGGTTCAAACTAGTCCATTCCCTAAAAAACACGCTCAGAGCATTGTTGCGCGAAAGTGGTAGGGAGACACGATATAGAACAAACAGACACCACGCAGAATGTTTAGAATGTTTCAGCTGTATAACTGTCCCTGTCTCAGAGCCAGAACCGCGCTACAGTGCTTTGACGATCATTATAGTGTACTCACGTTGATGTCGCGGGGTCCCTATCAAGCGCTATCACCGCTTACGCAAATGAGCGGCTCGTTATTTACGCAAATTACATGACCGGTGCATAGAGATCTAATGCCACGTACCTCCGCAAACCTATTAACAAACTGATACGCAGAATCGGTTATGTACCTCCCTCCAAAGAAGGTAAAACAAGTTATTAAGCAAGTAGTCATAATATTTTGGGTCATCAGTGTATTTACACGTACTCGCCTATGATTTTCTTCTCCTGTGGTGGTAAGTTAACAAAATCATTCTTGTATATTCTACGTATCTCATTCCACGCTTCAGTTTTTTTACTTTGTTCGAGTAATCATGTATGGAACAGTCCCACAGTACTGTCCAATGTTCCACTTTGGCAATGAAACTTTCTACGTTGAACACACTCACTGTTCTCCCTAGACACTCACGGCAGATCTTTACTACTAATCTACACCGGTAGTTGAACAGAAATAGTAGAGACGTAGAGAAACTGGGCGCTGAGGGTGACAAGCAGTGTACCCGTAAGGCTCGATGTAACAAGCTAGTAGAAGGCGATTCACTTGACAAGCTACAGGGTGACAATTATAGAACTGTATGAAAAGAAACGTAAATTAGTTACAAACTACGGTGAGCTGTGCGTGGCTCGTGTTCGTGCCATTTCTTATTTTACATCTTGTTTTTACCATACTGCCACCTTGTTATGTTAATTTTCAATTACTGGTGGCACTGAGTTGCTGCATTGCCTGCCCGTGAGCGGCAGCAGCAGCGCTTATTGATATAGGCCCTACCGTGTTATCTTTGCTGGATTGCTATTACTTCCGGGTTCTCGTGCGTTGTGAGGTAGTTCGGACCTGGCAATATCTGAGTTGGCACGCGGCACAAGATCAGTCGGGGAGCGGCAGTAGTGAGGTACGGACCGCCACGACTCGTGAGGTACGGACCGCCACGACTCGCCCGACGGTTGCCGACACCAATGATTGGAGTGGCGGTGACTTTGGTTAGTCGTAGGTCGGTCGTCTTGCCGGACGACGTATTTTTGGCCGGAGATCGCTTATGGGTTGGCTGTGTGTGCCGACTCACGATTCGTCCCAGTTGTTGTACAGTCACTGTCGTTAGCATTGTCTGGTTCTTCGTGCAAGTTTTCGTGAAATTGTGTGTAGTTTGTGTGATTTTGATTGACAAGTTACTTTAAATGTTGTCGGCGTACTGACTCTGAGGAGTCAGTCGGTTGGTGTGGATCAACCAGGAAATTTTCGCGTGGTGCAGTGGGCCGGGCCCGCTGGCGGTCTCTACGCAGTGTCGGAGTGTGTGGGAGCTGTTTCAATTGCTACGAGGTTCGTGGCTCACCGACCCAGGACATCAAAGTTGAGTGGTGATTCAATTACCGAAGCCAATCTGTTAACATTGTGCCGTTGGTTTTCATAGTTGGCTGTTGGGGGTATTCCTGTGAGCAACAGCGAGTGATCGAGTTGGCGAAAGTTTGGCCACCATCCGGTGGAGTTTAACTGTATTTTGGTTATCTGAAGTCCATGTGCACCAGCGGAATTTTCTGCCTTGTGGCAGTTAGCGTTCCGATTACCTGCCCTGGCCGCTGACGTAAAATTCAGGCAGTATCCTTTCCTCACCGTGTTGTCGCTGTCCAACACGTGTGTGTAGTTTTGACAGCTTATGCATACTTGGTTGTGGGCGGCTACGCCTTTTACGTTTAGGCATTGGAATTCCTTGTGTATTGGTCGGGTGGAAAGCAAGTTGTCTTGTCGGTGGGTCCGTTGACTGTCTCTTGCTTGGCATGCCGGCGGTTCGGATATAGTTGGGCAGACTACCTGTCTCCCCTAAGCGAACGTTAATATTTCAAGTGCAGACCGACGCCCGGAAACTTCTGAGCGCCACTGGCTGTACTGCCTTTTCTTATTGGTGTTTGATTGTGTATTTAAATGGCTCATAGCCGACGGTTTGAATTTGTATGCTTTTAGTTGGGTTTTAAATAATGGGCCTTCAGAGGTATTAAAATTGAAAGTTCCTTACTTGTCAAGTTTTGCATTGTTTGGGCCTTCAGCCTCATTAAAAATTTTTTGTTTGGGATAAAGCTTCGGACCTTCTCCCTTTGGAAATTCATTGTAGTTGTGGTTTTTTCAAATATGGGCTTTTAGCCGTCTTAAAATTAAAATTCCTTACTTGTTAAGTCTTAGATTGTTTGGGCCTTCAGCCTCATTTAAAATATTTTTTTCTGGATAAAGCTTTGGGCCTTCTGCCTTTGAAAATTTACTGTTGTTGTGTTTTAAATCATGGGCCTTCAGCCGTTTCAAAAATTAAAGAGGTTGTGGCCTTAAGCAATAAGATTGTGTGACATGTTCAGTAGATAGTTAAGGTCGGAAATTTGCGCTGTAATGTTTGGGCAACTAAATGAAGTTATATGTGTTCGGGAGTAAATGACAGCCGCTCATTTTTGGCCCCTTTCCACAATTCCAACTACCTGTTCTGTCCTGCGGATTTAACCAGGCGTTTCATACGGCGTGCACACACTTTATTAAATACGTAAACGTCACTACAGATATTCCGGTTTAGGTAATGGCATTTTCGATATGCTTGCCGTCATTGGTGATGATGTGTCGCAGACGAATAGGGAAAGTCTACATGACCCCCTGACGTGTCGGAACATCGATATTGTCGATGACCTCCTCAATGGTTGTTTTCAGATCAGCAATGGCTTTGGGATTATTGTTGTACACCATGTCTTTAATATAGCCCCACAAATAGAGTAGCACATGTTCAGGTACGGAGAACATGGCGGCTAATCGCGGCCCATGTCAGTAGCCTCTGGGTCCCCATAGCCAGAATGCGGTCCTCAGAGTGCTCCTCCAGGACATCAAACACTCTCCTGCTTCGATGGACGAGCTGTCTTGCATGAGTCACATCTTGTCGAAATCGGGGTCGTCTTGGATAATGGGGATGAAATCGTCTTCCAAAACCTTCACGTGGCTTTCGGTAATCACCTTGCCATCAAGGAATATCGCACGAATTTTTCCGTGACTGGACATTGCACACCACACAGTCACCCACTGAGGGTCAAGAGACTTCTCGATAGTGAAATGCGGATTGTCAGTCCCCTAAATGCCCCAATTTTGCCTATTGATGAACCCATCCAAGTGACAGTGGGCCTCGTCGCTAAACCAAACCATACAGTGCATAATTCCCGTCCTGCCCCGCTGCCAACCGCGCAGTTTGAACGTCCTAATTCAAACTATTCAGAAGTTATGACGATTTTATTTCATATAGTTCAATAATCTTCACGATGCACATTGTGGCTCATTGAGCCGAAGTCGAAGCTCTGAGTCTTCCGTGTGAAAGGATGTATAAAGGACAATGTAGCGTGAATCGCTTCGGTTCTCTGCATCTGGATGCACGTCGGCTTTCTGTGTGAAAGGGCTCAGGGAGTACTAGGAACGATCTATGATCGTGGCACATGTATCCCAATCCTTCCTGCTGTTATTGACAAAAAATGCATCCTGGTGGTGCCACTGCTTGTTTATTCAAGCAACTCCTCATTTGGCTGAGTGGACGCCATTCCGGATCTCCCCACCCCAGACAAAAATCTAAGGAGGTACCGGGAATCAAACTCGAGTTCCTCTTCACCGAAGATAGTGACGCTAATCATCTTTCTTTTTTCTTATTTTTTATTTCTATTCGTTTCGTCTTCGTTTTTAAAGTTCCGTACGTCAATCGGTAAAAAAGGAACCCTTATAGGATCACTTTGTGCGGCTATTCAAAATACTTGTTCTCAGGAACGGGTAGACGTATTAAGTTGAAATTTGTATCACATATGAAAGCCTACGGTCCTTTGGTGGTGTAAAAAAATGAATTTTCTAAGTCACTGCAACCATACGGCACGATCACTTACGTCACATATTTTGGTACTCGCAAACTCACTCATCAAAGCCTAAAGGACGCTTCCAGTTGACCTAGATTCATGAAATTTGGTAAGAAGCAAGGTTTCACACTGTAACCAAAAATCCGAAACTTGTGAATTTGTGATTATATCACAAGAAAAAATTTTTGTCGTTTGTTAACAGACTGTCTGTCCTTCCGTTTGTTAAGACCCCTTTTCCTCAGGACTGGGTCAACGTATAAGGTTGAAATTTGCATAAAATATTAACGTCTATGGTCCTTTGGCGGTACAATAAACGGTCCTTTGGCGGTGTAATAAACGTTGGATTCTCAGTCAATGGAATCAGAAGATACAACAGTTTAAGTCACCTTTTTTGCTACTCGCAAACTCACCCATTAAAACCCTTAGGGTACTTGCCCTTGACGCAGAATGTTTAAATTTGCCAAGAAGAAAGATTTCACAGTAAAATTAAAGGAAAAAATCAGAAAATTCTTAATTTGTAAATATATCTCACGAAAAATATTTATTTTGTCATTTTTTATCCAATTTAAAAGCTGAAATTTTAATGTAGGTGAAAAAACGCCAGATATCGGACAGCTGGAGTGTGGGGACCGAATAAACACACTTCCAGGACCACACATACAGACTAGAGACATTGAAATTCGAAAGTAACACAAAACGATTATTTAACCTCACCAAATTTGTGCTACAAAAGTTTTTTCTGATCTGAAAAATAAGAGAGAAACATGAGAAAACGTAACATATTAATATATTTGTAGCTACTACAACATATTCAAATGGCTCTAAGCACTATGGAACTTAGCATCTGAGGTCATCAGTCCCCTAAACTCAGAACGACTTAAACCTAACTGACCTAAGGACATTACACACAGGATTCGAACCTGCGACCGTAGCAACCGCGTGGTTCCGGACTGAACCGCCTAGAACCGCTCCTCCACACCGGCCGGCACTACAACATGTATTAAAGGCCACTGAAGATGCTTTATAAGCGAAAGAAGCGAAACGCGTATGACATACAACAAACTGTCTTTCATTTAGTTGCAAAGGCTACTGCCATGAAATTAAAACATTTTGAAAAGTCTTGCAATCCCTGGGACCGATATCTTTCCAGTGCCAACGTTGATTACAGGCAGAAATCGGCGATTTCTTTGATTCCTGGAATGAATGGTCTATATACAAAATGGTTCAAATGGCTCTGAGCACTATGGGACTCAACTGCTGTGGTCATAAGTCCCCTAGAACTTAGAACTACTTAAACCTAACTAACCTAAGGACATCACACACATCCATGCCCGAGGCAGGATTCGAACCTGCGACCGTAGCGGTCGTGCGGTTCCAGACTGTAGCGCCTTTAACCGCTCGGCCACTCCGGCCGGCTGGTCTATATACAGGTTGACAATTATTGAACTAGGACGTTGAAACTGCACGGTTGGCCGTGGGACATGACGGGAATTAGTATGCACTGTATGGTTTGATCATCTGGATAGGTTCGTCAGTAAGCAAAATTGGGACATTTGAGGGACTGAGAATCCGAATTTCACTATCGAGAAGTCTCTTTACCCTCAACGGGTGACTGTGTGGTGTGCAATGTCCAGTCACGGAATAATCGGTGCGTTATTCCTTGATGGCACGATGGCTACCGAACAGCAAGTGAAGGTTTTGGAGGATGATTTCATCCCCATTATCCAAAGTGACCCTGCTTTCGACAAGATGGATTTCGTGCAAGTCGGAGCTCGACCCAATCGAAGCAGGAGAGTGTTTGATGTCCTGAAGAAGCACTCTGGGGACCGCATTCTCGCTTTAGGGTACCCAGAGGCCACTGTCATGGGCATCGATTGGCCACCATATTGTCCGGATCTGAACACATGCGACAATAACGCAAAAACTATTACAGTCTTGAAAACAGCCTTTCAGGAGGTCATCGACAGGATCGATGTTCCGACACTTTAGCGGGTCATGCAGAATACCGCTATTCGTTTGCGCCACGTCGTCGCCAATGACGGCAGGCATATCGAACCATGTCAGAACCTTGATCTGAATTACTGTAGCACCGTTTACATGTTGAATAAAGTGTGTACGTCTCGTAGTTTGTAAATATTTTGCGTTTTTTCGTGTAGTTCGGTAATTGTCACCCGGTAAACAATTAAGTTTTTACAGAACTCTCAGCGCGCGAGTGCTACTCACACCTGGCCAATTTTTCTTCAGCAGTTCTGTGGGTGTGTCGTGTGGCTCATCTCAAATTCCATCGACAAGAACTTCACCCGGTTTTTTTTAAAATTATTATTATTGTTACAGAGGATGGCCAGTCCACCGACCAGACGCGCTGAGCTACCGTGCCGGCAGGTATTCGGCTACGGGAGCAGTCTATAATTTTGTATGCAGGTTTAATAAAAGGAAGAAAGGAAAACCCGACTGTTCAGTGACATTTGATACAAGAACTACATGGATTAAAGATTTAGCACAGTGGTAGCAAATAAAGTTAAGACTTCCGATGCTTTAGCGTGTGTCAGTTTTTCTGCTGACATCACATGCTTCAGCAGAGCAGCCGACTGCCAATGGCGGAGCGTAAGTTTTTTTTTTACAACAGGCTTCTACTTATATGCATAGAGTATAGCTGTCTACAGGCACAACTCCCGTAATCAAGTTTGTCGACATTGTCAACCAGAAGATACGTGACCTATTTTAAAATTTTTGATTCATGTTAGGGATTGAAAATTGATAAAGTCAAGATCGCACATGAAATCTTTTTTATTTGGGTTGATTACTATTTACGGCTAACGGTCTAGTCATCTTCAGATTCACGATGTAATACATATGTTTTTTTTCATGTTAGCAACATACACCTGCTTACAGCATTGCCCATGATATTGTAGTATGGTCCAAGAAAATGTACACAAATTAATTACAGAAAACATACCACAAAACGCTCTTGATTAGTATTGGTACTATTAGTGATTCACACATCGTTAAAATGTGTGACTTAAGAAATATTTTAACAATGTGTAAAGCGGTAATGGTTAATGACAGTGGTCGTCAAACTTGTTAAGAACTTCTTAAGAGTGCAGTTTACCTGCTTAGTAAGAAAAAGAAAAATTTACAAACATAGTAATTTTTTAAGATGTACTTAATTTTAATTGACAGTGGTGACATCCGCCATCAGCTGAGTCAAGCAGGCCTCTTAACTCAGGCGCAGAGGGTAACAACCACGGTCATTGCGTGTTAGAGGGTGTGAGAAGGGACGTTGTTTATTTTGTTTCCCAGCGCTGACAACTCATGGGGCTGCACTACTCGTATAAATCAGCTGATATGGTTACAATTTTGAGACGGATGTAACGTAGAGTCACCAATGAGCGTTATAGAGACGTAATCTTCACGTGCGGTGCTTATTTTTAGCGACGTGCATAATATTATTTAAGGCAGTTTTAATAGAACGTTGGGGTAAAAAAAGCTGGCACTTATATAATTTATCAAAGTTTTGTGATCATGTCTCACATTCAATAGTAAGTATACACTGAAGAAACGCATGTATATTCAAATACAGATATAAGTAAACAGGCAGAAGACTGCGCTGCAGTCGGGCTGTGTAAGACAGAAAGTGTCTGGAGCAGTTGTTAAATCAGTTACTGCTGCTACAATGACAGGTTATCAAGATTTAAGTGAGTCTGAACGTGGTGTTATAGTCGGTGCACGAGCGATAGGACACAGAATGTCCGAGGTAGCGATGAAGTGGGGATTTTCCCGTACGACCATTTTCGAGTATACCGTGAATATCAGGAATCCTGTAAAACATCAAATCTCCGACATCGCTGGGGCTGGAAAAAGATCCTTCAAGAACGGGACCAACGACGACTGAAGACAATCGTTCAACGCGACAGAAGTTCAACCCTTCAGCAGATTTCAGTGCTGGGCCATTAACGAGTGTCAGCGCATAAACCATTCAACGAAACTCCATCGATATGGGCTTTCGAAGCAGAAGGCCGTCTCGTGTACCCTTGATGACTGCACAACACAAAGCATTACGCATCGTCTGGGCCCGTCAACACAGACATTGGACTGTTGATGACTGGAAACATTATCTGGTCGGACGAGCCTCGTTTCAAATTTTATCGAGTGGATGGACGTGTACAGGTATGGAGACAACCTGATGAATCCGTGCGTGGACCCTGCATGTCAGCAGGGGACTGTTCAAGCTGGTGGAGGCTCTGTAGTGGTCTGAGGCGTGTGCAGTTGGAGTGATATGGGACTCCTGATACGTCTAGATACTACTCTGACAGGTGACACGTACGTAAGCATCCTGTCTGATCACCTGCATCCATTCATGTCCATTGTGAATTCAGACGACCTTGGACAATTCCAGCAGGACAATATGACACTCCACATGTCCAGAATTGCTACACAGCCGCTCCAGGAACACTCTTCTGAGATTAAACATTTCCGCTGGCCATCAAACTCCCCAGACATGAATATTATTGAGCACATCTGGGGTGGCTTGCAACGTGCTCTTCGGAAGATATCTCCACCCACTCATACTTTCACGAATGAATCGACACCCCTGCGGGATTAATGGTGTCAATTCCCTCGAGCACTACTTCAGACATTAGTCGAATCCGTGCGACGTCGTGTTGTGGCACTTCCATGTGCTCGCAGGGGCCCTACACGATATTAAGCCGGTGTACCAGTTTCGTTGCCTCTTCACTGTAAATATAAGTGCAAACACTATTACTACTCGAAGTCATTCGGATACATAGACAAAACAACAACACTTCACTACGCAACCGTAGCGACACAACTGTTGGATAGCTGCGGTTGACAGCAGTCAGAAAGAGACCCAGTCGACACGAAGTGTTCGAAATGGTGTGACTAAAGGTCAGCACTCTGGGGCCGGTGGCCAATTTATTGCGCTCTTACTATAGCTGGTCTATTGGAGGCTCATAAAATATTAATTTACCAATGTTACCAGTTAATAATAAGATCGGCATATATCCGGTTGGAGACTCTTGAGCGAAAACGTTTGACGATCATTAGTTTATGATACGTATTCTGTAATTAATTCGTGTATGTACTCTTGAATCCTGTAACACTATTATGTGCAGTTCTGTAAGCTGTTTAATGTTGCTAACATGATAAAAATTAGATTTGATGACGGCTAGGTTGTTAGCCGAAACTAGTAATCAATCCAAATAATTAAAATTTCACATGAAATCTTGAATTCAGGGATTTTCAAGCCCTATCATAAATAAAAAAACTCCTTTGAATTTATTAACCAGCCACAGAAGCTTATTCTTGAGTTCCTTTTTGTTTATACGGCGGATTTTACCAACCTGAACTTGGAGCAGGAAGAGTACTGGCTGGTGGTAAAGTGAATTACACATGCTGGCTTGCTCATCGTCGCGTCTCGCTCCAGCCCTGAGTTAGTAGGATTCAGCATAAAAAGAAGCCTTCGGTCAAACAAATTTGATTCAGTATCTGCACAGCGCTAATTGAGGTCCTACAATACCGCAGCTAAACAGCAGCAAGGACTCTGTTGTTGAACATGAATGGCTGTGTAATAAGCCCGTTGATAAAATATCGACATTCCTATTTATCGATACTTTACAACCAAACAGTCGATACATAGAGGCAATATTTACTCCTCCGATATATCGATATGGAAATGTCATTGTCAGACGCCGATATTTTTATTTCATATTACACTTTTTTCGCAATTTTCGGTAAGTGTTTGAAATTGTTATTTCGAAATTGTAGTAGAACATAATTTGACGCCGGCCGGAGTAGCCGAGCGGTTCTAGGCGCTTCAGTCTGGAACCGCGCGACCGCTACGGTCGCAGGTTCGAATCCTGCCTCGGGCATGGATGGGTGTGATGTCCTTAGGTTAGTTAAGTAGTTCTAAGTTCTAGGGGACTGATGACCTCAGATGTTAAGTCTCATAGTGCTCAGAGCCATTTGAACCATAATTTGACTTTCATTGTGTGAAGGAACCTTACTACTTTTCGAGCTTTCATCACGTCCAGTCTTTCTCTCTGAATGTGTGAATGAAGTATAGGTGGCACAAAAGAAGTCCGATTGCACTAGGGGGTAGCGGTGTGAGTGGGATAAGGAGATTTGCGACGAGAAGAACTACCACACTAGCTACTGCTTCACATCGGCATTCTTGAAAAACAGTTTCTGAATATAATGAACAAAAATCTAAAGTTGGGTGTTTGCAGTGAGTGGAGACGTGTGAGGGAAAATGTTGACGTAATCAGTGCTCAGCGTTACTAACAAGAACTGCAACGTTCAAGTTTGCTACGCTATTTCGACACTACAGTTGCTACGTCGCTATGGCGTTTGCAGAAATGAAAAAACAGGGAAGTCGACATGAAATGTTCCGGACAGATACGATGTGTGACGAAACCGAACGGCGGAACCATTGGACACCATTTTTTGTGTCACTTACATGGAGTTACCATTGCTAGCAAAGCGGTTATCGCCAAGCGCAAACGTGCATCGTTTTTCTTTTAATTATTTTTCTAAGTGGAATAAAAAAGCTGCTAGCTTCTTGATGTACAGAATATCTAATAACAAATCTATACTTAAATACACAGCTCTAAAACCGTCGGTAAATTTACACTGGGCAGCCGTTACTTTTATGGGCCCTTACGTCGATATTGTTTCCGTCGATATATCGATACGTTTTTCTATACATAAAAGCCGATAATGATTTTTTTTAACATCGATGTACCGCATTCCCTACATTAAAAAAAAATCACGTCCTACTTTGTAGGCAGGACTTGAGAGAGGCAAGCGCACTGTTATCACAGGAACCATGTCAGCGATACGTGTCTCTTCGGTGGTAGTCGTCTCTTACGGACGAAATGCCAGTACTAGTTTTTTCCGCTCAGTTTTTGCGAGCCGTCTGTGCTGTGCCCTTGGCAGTGGCATCTCTCTCCACCCCTCGGTACAGCCCTAGTGGCGGAACAACCGGTTTGAAAGTAATGAAAGAAGCGGCATTCTTCTAAATTGACAATAGCGACATTCCTTTAAACTGAGAACAACTTTATGTGGTGCAGAGGTAGCGTCTTTGACTAGCAATCAAAACACCATGATTCCTACGTCAGATCCGGTTACTGTTTGAAATTCGATTAAAAAGCATCTGCGATTGAAGAATCTCGGTAAAAGGAGTCACACTCGTTCTGATTACAGCCTCGTCAAAGAGGTCGGTCGAGTGGACAAGGGTTCAGGGCAGTCTCTTGCCTTTTGGGTAGGAGACATGCTCCTAAAAGGCGGAAGAATCAACAGTGACGAACGGTATGAGGATGTAGAAGGCAAATGGAAACCACTCCATTGAAGACACACAATAAGTATTCACAGGTCGTAAGACCCGTAATTGGAACAAAATGTCATGATGATCTCTCCACTGGCAAAAGACTCCGTATTAGTCTTCCGTTTAGACCTCCGGAATGGGCCTGCCCTGGTGGAGATAAGATTGAGAAAAAGAGAATAATCAACTAAAGGGTGACATACTACGAGTCGGAGCATTGAATGTAAGAAGTTTAAATGTGGTAGGGAAACTAGAAAATCTGAATAGGCCAATGCAAATGTTCAATCTAGATATAGGGAGGCCAGTGAAGCGAAATGGAAAGAAAATATTCCTGGTCATGCGAATAGAAGTAATTTAAACAGTAGCGGAAAATGGTACAACTGGAGTAAGTTGTGTTATAACGTGAAACTAGGCAGAGAGAGAAAGAGAGAGAGAGAGAGTTGCTGTGAACTGTTCAGCAAACCAACTCCAACAACAATACTGCAGGTATACCTGCATGCTGACATCATAAATAGAAGATGAAGAGGTAGAGAAAGTATACGAGGATACTGAACGGACATGTCACTATGTAACAGGAGATACTACTCTAACAATCGTGGGTAATTGGTACGCAGTATCAGGGGAAGGAATAGTAGAAAGAGTTACGGGAAAATATGAGCTTGGTAGTAGGAATGACAGAGGAGAAAAGATAACTAAGATCTAAACAAATTTCGGTTCGCACTAGCGAATATTCTGTTCAAAAATCACAAGACGTGGAGGTACAATTAGAAAAGGCCTGGCTGACACGGAAGATTCCAGGTCGATTTACAGCTGGATTAGATGGCAGTTACGCTAGTGAAACATGGGATGTGGGACAACCGGATAAAAAAGAGAATCGAGGCATTTGGGATGTGGCGTTGCAGGAGGATTGTAAAAATTAGTAGGACTGATACGGCAAGAAAACAGAAGGTTCTCCACAGAGTCAGAGAAGAAAGGAACATATGGATAACACTGCCAAGAAGAAGAGTCAGTATAAGAGGACACGAGGCATCAGAAAATAATCTCCTTGGAACCACAGGGAACTCTAGAGGGTAAAAATTGTAGACTGGACTAAATCCAACAAATAACAACAAATAATTGATGGCGATGAGTTCAAGTGCTCTGAGGCAGGCCGTATCAAACTGTTCAGAAGACATGACCAAAAAAGAAAACCGGAGAGAAAAAACTCTCACCATAACGGATGTAACCTCTTTGAGATGTATAATGATGAAAAGTAAGTATCCACGTGGTCACCTTGTATCATAAAGTGTCCTGACGATGGTGTAATTACAGGTGAAGGTGTTGTCTCACTACATACAGGTATATTAACAACTTTCATCCCGTGATCTATTGGAAGATGGACACACGGAGAAAGTACTTCTTGGTCTAGTTACCATCCATTTGACTGACTACGTATCCCATCCCCTACATTTCACTATTAATCACAGTTACGTTTGCCATACCAGTCTGTTTCAGGATCCATTTATTTTCTTTCTTCTAGTGATTTCCAAGATGAATCTCCAGATTCTCGTTGAGCAAACCTTGGTTTATTAGTGGTTTCCCCATTAAAAGTTGATATATTCCTGCTACGCCTCGGATCTTCAATGCTGTCTTGCCGAGTTCGAAACGCGCTTACGGTCAGAATCTACTCACCCTCGGCAGTGTGCGGCGCGCGGACTAAATTATGCGACGTATTCGTGTGCAGACTTACCGGGGAACGTTTATTGTCAGACACTTGTTAGTGCTGTGCACTGATACTCTGTTAAATCGCTCTGAATAAGGATCGCCAGCCTCGCTTTGAGCCGCAAGACAGGGTTAATATTGTCACTGCTCCTATTCCACTAAATATTACTTTGTAGCAATCCCACTATCTAAAATGAAATCTCTCAGATCTGGTCCCTACACTGAAAAACGAGCAACGCACACAGTCAATGCACCATCTCCAACTGGTCTCTAGTGATCTCCTATTCCGGAGGGCTGAACGGAAGGCCTCTCCAGTTTGTCTGACGAACCGGTTTCAGGCTCTGTCTCAGGCTGATACTGATCTTCGGCCTGACATGGCTGCTTGTCCTGTTCCAGAGGTTGCCCCTCAGTCTGCAAGATCCGGGCGGTCGCAGAGGGCGGGCTTACTGGTAGTTGGGAGCTCCAACGTCAGGCGCGTAATGGGGCCCCTTAGGGATATGGCAGCAAGGGAGGGGAAGAAGACCAAAGTGCACTCCGTGTGCATACCGAGGGGAGTCATTCCAGATGTGGAAAGGGTCCTTCCGGATGCCATGAAGGGTACAGGGTGCACCCATCTGCAGGTGGTCGCTCATGTCGGCACCAATGATGTGTGTCGCTATGGATCGGAGGAAATCCTCTCTGGCTTCTGGCGGCTATCTGATTTGGTGAAGACTGCCAGTCTCGCTAGCGGGATGAAAGCAGAGCTCACCATCTGCAGCATCGTTGACAGGACTGACTGCGGACCTTTGGTACAGAGCCGAGTGGAGGGTCTGAATCAGAGGCTGAGACGGTTCTGCGACCGTGTGGGCTGCAGATTCCTCGACTTGCGCCATACGGTGGTGGGGTTTCGGGTTCCGCTGGATAGGTCAGGAGTCCACTACACGCAACAAGCGGCTACACGGGTAGCAGAGGTTGTGTGGCGTGGGCTGGGCGGTTTTTTAGGTTAGATGGCCTCGGGCAAGTACAGAAAGGGCAACAGCCTCAACGGGTGCGGGGCAAAGTCAGAACATGCGGGGACCAAGCAGCAATCGGTATTGTAATTGTAAACTGTCGAAGCTGCGTTGGTAAAGTACCGGAACTTCAAGCGCTGATAGAAAGCACCGAAGCTGAAATCGTTATAGGTACAGAAAGCTGCCTGAAGCCAGAGATAAATTCTGCCGAAATTTTTACAAAGGTACAGACGGTGTTTAGAAAGGATAGATTGCATGCAACCGGTGGTGGAGTGTTCGTCGCTGTTAGTAGTAGTTTATCCTGTAGTGAAGTAGAAGTGGATAGTTCCTGTGAATTATTATGGGTGGAGGTTACACTCAACAACCGAGCTAGGTTAATAATTGGCTCCTTTTACCGACCCCCGACTCAGCAGCATTAGTGGCAGAACAACTGAGAGAAAATTTGGAATACATTTCACATAAATTTTCTCAGCATGTTATAGTCTTACGTGGAGATTTCAATTTACCAGATATAGACTGGGACACTCAGATGTTTAGGACGGGTGGTAGGGACAGAGCATCGAGTGACATTATACTGAGTGCACTATCCGAAAATTACCTCGAGCAATTAAACAGAGAACCGACTCGTGGAGATAACATCTTGGACCTACTGGTAACAAACAGACCCGAACTTTTCGACTCTGTAAGTGCAGGTCAGGGAATCAGTGATCATAAGGCCGTTGCAGCATCCCTGAATATGGAAGTTAATAGGAATATAAAAAAAGGGCGGAAGGTTTATCTGTTTAGCAAGAGTAATAGAAGGCAGATTTCGGACTACCTAACAGACCAAAACGAAAATTTCTGTTCTGACACTGACAATGTTAAATGTTTATGGAAAAAGTTCAAGGCAATCGTAAAATGCGTTTTAGACAGATACGTGCCGAGTAAAACTGTGAGGGACGGGAAAAACCCACCGTGGTACAACAACAAAGTTAGGAAACTACTGCGAAAGCAAAGAGAGCTTCACTGCAAGTTTAAACGCAGCCAAAACCTCTCAGACAAACAGAAGCTAAACGATGTCAAAGTTAGCGTAAGGAGGGCTATGCGTGAAGCGTTCAGTGAATTCGAAAGTAAAATTCTATGTACCGACTTGACAGAAAATCCTAGGAAGTTCTGGTCTTACGTTAAATCAGTAAGTGGCTCGAAACAGCATATCCAGACACTCCGGGATGATGATGGCATTGAAACAGAGGATGACAAGCGTAAAGCTGAAATACTAAACACCTTTTTCCAAAGCTGTTTCACAGAGGAAGACCGCACTGCAGTTCCTTCTCTAAATCCTCGCACAAACGAAAAAATGGCTGACATCGAAATAAGTGTCCACGGAATAGAAAAGCAACTGGAATCACTCAACAGAGGAAAGTCCACTGGACCTGACGGGATACCAATTCGATTCTACACAGAGTACGCTAAAGAACTTGCCCCCCTTCTAACAGCCGTGTACCGCAAGTCTTTAGAGGAACGGAAGGTTCCAAATGATTGGAAAAGAGCACAGGTAGTCCCAGTCTTCAAGAAGGGTCGTCGAGCAGATGCGCAAAAGTATAGACCTATATCTCTGACGTCGATCTGTTGTAGAATTTTAGAACACGTTTTTTGCTCGAATATCATGTCGTTTTTGGAAACTCAGAATCTACTATGTAGGAATCAACATGGATTCCGGAAACAGCGATCGTGTGAGACCCAACTCGCTTTATTTGTTCATGAGACCCAGAAAATATTAGATACAGGCTCCCAGGTAGATGCTATTTTTCTTGACTTCCGGAAGGCGTTCGATACAGTTCCGCACTGTCGCCTGATAAACAAAGTAAGAGCCTACGGAATATCAGACCAGCTGTGTGGCTGGATTGAAGAGTTTTTAGCAAACAGAACACAGCATGTTGTTATCAACGGAGAGACGTCTACAGACGTTAAAGTAACCTCTGGTGAGCCACAGGGGAGTGTTATGGGACCATTGCTTTTCACAATATATATAAATGACCTAGTAGATAGTGTCCGAAGTTCCATGCGGCTTTTCGCGGATGATGCTGTAGTATACAAAGAAGTTGCAGCATTAGAAAATTGCAGCGAAATGCAGGAAGATCTGCAGCGGATATGCACATGGTGCAGGGAGTGGCAACTGACCCTTAACATAGACAAATGTAATGTATTGCGAATACATAGAAAGAAGGATCCTTTATTGTATGATTATATGATAGCGGAACAAACACTGGTAGCAGTTACTTCTGTAAAATATCTGGGAGTATGCGTGCGGAACGATTTCAAGTGGAATGATCATATAAAATTAATTGATGGTAAGGCGGGTACCAGGTTGAGATTCATTGGGAGAGTCCTTAGAAAATGTAGTCCATCAACAAAGGAGGTGGCTTACAAAACACTCGTTCGACCTATACTTGAGTATTGCTCATCAGTGTGGGATCCGTACCAGATCGGGTTGACGGAGGAGATAGAGAAGATTCAAAGAAGAGCGGCGCGTTTCGTCACAGGGTTATTTGGTAACCGTGATAGCGTTACGGAGATGTTTAACAAACTCAAGTGGCAGACTCTGCAAGAGAGGCGCTCTGCATCGCGGTGTAGCTTGCTCGCCAGGTTTCGAGAGGGTCCGTTTCTGGATGAGGTATCGAATATATTGCTTCCCCCTACTTATACCTCCCGAGGAGATCACGAATGTAAAATTAGAGAGATTAGAGCGCGCACAGAGGCCTTCAGACAGTCGTTCTTCCCGCGAACCATACGAGACTGGAACAGGAAAGGGAGGTAATGACAGTGGCACGTAAAGTGCCCTCCGCCACACACCGTTGGGTGGCTTGCGGAGTATAAATGTAGATGTAGATGTAGATAATACCATCCGAAATCAAAATAGGACAACAGTATGAAGCCAAAAAGGAGAACTAAAAAGAAATAGCACAATTCAAATTTCCACTGCTGGAAACGTAATATATTTTCTTCTAACAGATCTCACCAGGTCTACCTCGCTCATTAAACACCTCCAGCTATCTAAAGGCTACACGCAGTTGAGCCATGCACGGCTCGCGTTTATCCCATTTATTGTTTGCCATCTTGTATTATGGTACTGCTGCCTCGTTTTCTTATTCTATTTACTGGTGTCACTAATTTCCTGTCTCACTTGCCCGTGAGTGGCAGCAGCAGCGCGTATCGATAAGTGCACTGTCATATCATCTCTGGAGCGACCGATAGTATTTCCGGGTCGTCTTGTGTCTGGCAGTCAGTTGGGGACGCAGCAGCAGTGAAGTCGGGGACGGAGCGCCGCTGAGGCGCCGACAGCCAGTGCTCGCCGACCGCTGGCAACACACATGAACTGTCTGATGGAGGGAGATTGGAGCGGGACGACCGTTGATTGGTAGTTTCGTTGGTCGTCTCATCGGCCGATATATACTTGGTCCTTTCACTGTTTCTGGGCCTGGGGAGTTGGTCGCGTGGCGTGGAGTAGCAAGGAAATCAAAAGCTTCCACAGTGTAAAAAATTTAGAAACTAAAAAATTTTGTGTAGAGCAACATATGGAAGCATGTGCCACTGAACTAAAACTGAATGATGGCACTTTCATAATTGTAACAGTGTACAGGTCCCCCTCAGGGAATTTCCAGCTATTTCTAGAAAACTTGGATGCCTTGTTGTGCTATCTGTCAGACAGGGGGAAGCAAATTATCATTTGTGGGGATTTCAATGTTGATTCCCTGAAAGAGTGTAATAGGAAGAATGACCTTGTAGTATTACTCAGTTCTTTTAATTTGAGCTCCGTCATTGATTTTCCTACTTGGATAACAAAGAACAGCAGGACATTGCTAGATAACTTTTTTATAGGCCAATATAAGTTTAAGGACATAAAAGCTTATCCTGTTGAGAATGGTCTTTCAGATCATGGTGCACAGCTAGTTCCAGTACATGACATAGCTCCTTGCAGTATATCAAATCAGAATTTCAAAGCAGTGCGTTCAATTAACAATATAAATATTGCAAACTTTAGGGAAAGCCTAAAGCAGCTAGACTGGGATGAAGTGTATAAGGAACCCGATGCAAACTTGAAATATAACTTATTTCACGATACATTTTTAAGGGTATTTGAAAATTGTTTTCCCAAGAAAATAGTTAAACATAATTCCAAGAAAACATATAAAAAACCTTGGCTAACTAAAGGAATAAGAATATCTTGCAACCATAAAAGAGAACTGTATCTAACAGCAAGAGGGAGTACTGACCCCGGAATTGTTCAATATTATAAAAACTATTGTGTGGTACTAAGAAAAGTTATTAAAAAGTCCAGAAGCATGTGTATCATGTCTGAGATCAGTAACTCTGATAATAAAATTAAAGCAATTTGGAATATTATTGAAAGGGAAACAGGGCAACCAAGAGCAAAGGAAGACTTTAGTGCCATAAAACTGAATGACAAGTGTACTAACAAACAATCAGAAATTGAAAATATTTTCAATAATCATTTTTTAAATGTTGTGGAGAAAAAAGGATCTAGATCTTCACTAGAAGAGGCAAGGCTTCTAATAGAAGAGGCCATACCTGTGCAGTTTGAAACAACTGTATTTCCACCAACCTCTGAAATCAGTAAAATAATAAACTCACTGAAAAGTAAAAGCTCTTACGGAATTGATGGCATTTCCAGCAAGTTACTTAAAGCTTGTTCCCCATAGATAAGTAGGATTCTCAGCCATGTATGTAATAGCTCTTTGGAGCAGGGTGTTTTCCCCGATAGACTGAAATATGCCATTGTAAAACCATTGCATAAAAAGTGGGATACGTCGGATGTCAACAACTATCGCCCAATCTCTCTTCTGACAGCTCTATCAAAATTTTTTGAGAAAGTAATGTATTCAAGAGTAGCCTCCCATATTTGTAAAAATAAAGTACTAACAAAATGTCAGTTTGGTTTTCAGAAACGCTTTTCAACAGAAAATGCTATATACACTTTCACTGATCAAATATTAAATGCTATGAATAACTGGACATCACCCATTGGTATTTTTTGTGATCTCTCAAAGGCCTTTGATTGTGTAAATCATGGAATTCTTTTAGATAAGCTAAATAATTATGGTTTGAGGGGGGCAGTGCACAAATGGTTTAATTCATACTTAACTGGAAGAATGCAGAATGTTAAAGTAAGTGGCTCATGTAATGTTAAAACAACAGCTGATTCCTCAAACTGGGGGGCTATCAAGTACGGGGTCCCACAGGGTTCGGTCTTAGGTCCTTTACTGTTCTTGATATACATTAATGACTTACCATTCCACATTGATGAAGATGCAAAGTTAGTTCTTTTTGCTGATGATACAAGTATAACAATAACATCCAAAAACCAAGAACTAAGTGATGTAATTGTAAATGATGTTTTTCACAAAATTATTAAGTGGTTCTCAGCAAACGGACTCTCTTTAAATTTTGATAAAACACAGTATATATAGTTCCGTATATGGCACAGTAAATGGCACAGCTCCAGTAATAAATATAGACTTTGAACAGAAGTCTGTAGCTAAGGTAGAATTTTCAAAATTTTTAGGTGTGTCCATTGATGAGAGGTTAAACTGGAAGCAACACATTGATGGTCTGCTGAAACATCTGAGTTCAGCTACGTATGCTATTAGGGTTGTTGCAAATTTTGGTGATAAGAATCTCAGTAAATTAGCTTACTATGCCTACTTTCACTCACTGCTTTTGTATGGCATCATATTCTGGGGTAATTCATCGTTGAGTAGAAAAGTATTCATTGCCCAAAAACGTGTAATCAGAATAATTGCTAGGGCCCACCCACGGTCACCCTGAAGACATCTATTTAAGGATCTAGGGATCCTCACAGTAACCTCACAGTATATATATATATTCACTTATGAAATTAGTTGTTAATAATCCAACCCAGTTCAAAAGTAATAGCAGTGTGCACAGCTATAACACCAGGAGAAAGGATGATCTTCACTATGCAGGGTTAAATCTGACTTTGGCACAGAAAGGGGTAAATTATGCTGCCACAAAAGTCTTTGGTCACCTATCAAACAGCATCAAAAGCCTGACAGATAGCCAACCAACATTTAAAAATAAATTAAAAGAATTTCTAGATGACAACTCCTTCTACTCATTGGCTGAATTTTTAGACTTAAATTAAGGGAGGGGAAAAAAACTTAAACATTAGTGTCATGCAATATTTTGTGTAATGTAATATCTTGTACAGACATCTTTTATTAACCTGTCGCATTCCACATCATTACGAAGTGTCGTATTCATGATCAATGGAACAAGTATTAATCTAATCTAATCTAATCTCTAATCTCTGCGGCGCGTAGTTTGGCCAGGCCCGCTGGCGGCCTCTATGCGGTGTTGGAGTGTGTGGTGCTGTTCCCATTGCTACGAGGTTCGTGGCTCACCGATCCTGGACATGGAAGTTGAGTTATGACTTAATCTACCAGTAAGTCACGACTGTTCACATTGTGTCGTTTGGCGTTTGTTGTTGGCTGTTGGGATATTTCCACAAGCAACTACGTGTGTTTTCATGTTGGAAAATTTTAGCCACACTCCAATTGAGTTTAACTGTACTTGGTTATTTGAATTGAACTGCACCAGCGGAATCTTCTGCCTTGTGGCCATAAACGTTCCAGTTACCTGCCCTGGCCATCGATGTAAATTCAGGCAGTGTATTTTTCTCATCGTGTTGTCGCTGTCCAGCGCGGTGTGTAGTTTGACAGCTCAGTGTATAATTGGTTGTGGGCGCCAATACCTTCTACGTTGTTCCGTTGAACTCCCTGTTGTGTGCTGGTCGGGTGAATTGGATGTTATCTTGTCGGTGGGGCTGTTGACTGTCTGTCAACTGGGTTGTCGTCGGATCGACCTAAGCAAGCGTTAGTGTTTGAATTCCAGGCCAACCCTCGGAACTTCTGAGCACCCTTGGGTGTACTGCCTTTTCTTGTTTGTTCTTGTTGTTTGCACTTGTATGGCTTCTAGCCGATGTTTAGATTAAGGTTGTTTTGCCCTTGAGTTGTCAGATGGTTTGGGCCTTCAGCCTAATTTAAGAACTGTTTTATGTAAAGCCTTTGACATTTTTAGGATTAATGTTATTGGGTCTTAAGTGCTGGGCCTTCAATCGATTTTGAATTTAAGTTGTTTTGCTCTTAAAGTGTCAGATTCTTTGGGCATCCAGCCTAATTAAGGAACTGTTTTAAGGTAAGGCTTTGCCTTTTAAATTTTTGATTTTGCCCTTAAGGAACGAGATTGTACGGGGCATTCAGCTACCAATTAAGTTCCAATACTAAAGCTGTGTTTTTATTTTTAAAAACCTTTTTCTTGGCTCTTGTAATGTTTGATCAAACAAAAGGTTTCATGTTCGAGCGTAACTGACAGTCCCTTTCCACAACTTAAACTACCTCTCCTGTCCTGCGGGTTTAGCACGGCGTCTCAACAGTAACATGTGGTCTGTTCCTGTCCGTTATGTGTACGCCCAATAAACTATGTCATTTGCCTACAAAACCGACAAATGACCGATCAGAATTCCATGCTGGCGTCTGGGAAAAATGAAAGTACCTCTAGTCCGATCCAAGGAAAGCAGTCTGACCAGATCTAGCGCTGTGTCGACATCAATCAACAGTGTCACTGAAATGCGGTGTGAAGGGATGTTTGCTTGCCACACCGCTCTCCTAGATTAACAGATTTGGAGCCTCTACTTATTGTACAAATAGAGCCTCAACTGATATACTGATATCACGAAGCTGTGCACCCCGTTTCAGTGCCCTCACTAAGGAAAAACCACTGGCAGTACCGGGAATCGAACTCGGTCGTATGGCAGGAGCTGTAGGAAGTGGTAAAGTGCTGGACTAGCATTAATTCAGAGACGTTTTTAAAACTAATTTAGTAACAAGAAATTCCTACTCAACATTTGCAAAAAACGCCTGTTCCCCAATCCCTGTTTTAAAAAAAGGTAACCATTACAGTTCCCTTGATTAAATATTAATTCTGATCAAATACTGATGGTAAATGGCGGTGATACAGTGACGTCAATTTTAAGCTCAAGACAATTACGAAGATACCAATCAAAAGTTTCAGTTGAAACTAGGTATGTATCTACTTGACATTAAAATTCAAATCCCAGACCTCTTTTTAATTGCATAGAGTTAACCCTTAAGCAAAATTTATAATGATAAGTTGACATAAATTCATATTTCAAAACAATCTTCAGATAAAATCAGTTTAGCAACATAACTTAAAATACACAATAACAATTACAGTGGGACTCTAACTCACAAGTCGTACGCACACCAACTTCGCGCATGGCACAATTTAAGATAACTACTGTTCAGAAGTACCAGACGATTTCAAAACAAGCTTAGGTACAGAGCACCTTCAAAGGAAAGTCAAACAAGAAGACGCGAGCTGTTCAATTATAAAGGTACTTACAAAACTCAAAGATGGATCTGCCGCATCAGAATTCATCCACGGCTACATCAGTAGGCTTACAATACTGTAAACTTTCATTCATATTTTATTTCACACTTTCACACTTCAGTCCTGCAAGCACTTCTTGGCCATACATTACACTCATCACTTAGTTGGCATGATGAAACATGAAACATAAATCAGTTATCACAGTCCCCCCCCCCACACACACATATACACAACACAAATGACGCCCACGAGGGTGGACTCAATGACAATCTCTATAACATGAAGAGAGAAAACAAACAGATCGGCAGCTACTGAATAGAACTACTCAACTTCGCATGGAGTGAACAAGTAGTCGCCCATAAATACAATCAGGGTGCAGCGATAGTGTAAAGAAGGTCTACAGACATTCAACTTTCGCTTTGGCCGACTATCTCTTCCAGGCAACAGATACAGGTTCCAAAAGCATAGACACTGTTCACAGTCAACACGTTTACGAACACCAGTACAGTGTTACCAGCGAACACTTGAATCCAGAAGAGGTGGTTCTTTTCGATCAACTGGCCCTCAAACCCAGTGGGACTGCGCTATCAGTACAGGACAAGATAAAACGTTTTCCGACACAAACACGGGTCTGTTCTCAGCACCAGCCTGGCTCACCACCTTCCTGATGCCACTGCTAACCCCAAAACCTTTTAACTTACACGCACACGCTGCTTAGCAGACCACATTCACACGACACGTTACTCTCTGGGAAATAGAATCTATATCACCACTGACTCGAAAAGTGAAGCACAAAGTCAGGAAAATACAAAAAAGCTTTCGGGAGGGTTTCCTGCACGGCACACCCGGATGTCCCTCATGTCAGCCAGCTATGCCGACCACTCAGCCACCGCGACTGGGAAAGCACTTTCAAACTTTTTAGAAGCTTTTTTCACATACAGAACAATTTCGTTGGACACTGAGTATCACTCAATCCTGATTTCATACACACAACACTTAAAATATCACCTCCGCCGCAAGGGTGCATGGCTTCCTTTCTGCATTCTCGAAGACAGCCCACTGTCACCTTCAAGAAACACGAGCTTCACCCCAGAGGACACAATAGTGCCTCCTCCACCCACGACGGCCGTCTGCCGACTGCCGATTTCGTGAACTGCAAAACCGCTCCACATGTTGTTGTTGTGGTCTTCAGTCCCTAGACTGGTTTGCTGCAGCTCTTCATGCTACCCTATCCTGTGCAAGTTTCTTCATCTCCCAGTACCTACTGCAACCTACATCGTTCTGAATCTGCTTAGTGTATTCATCTCTTGGTCTCTCTCTACGGTTTCTACCCTCCACGCTACCCTCCAATACTAAATTTGTGGTCCCTTGATGCCTCAGAACATGTCCTACCAACCGATCCCTTCTTCTAGTCAAGTCGTGCCACAAATTTCTCTTCTCTCCAATTCTATTCAATACCTCCTCATTAGTTATGTGATCTACTCATCTAATCTTCAGCGTTCTTCTGTAGCACCATATTTCGGAAGCTTCTATTCTCTTCTTGTCTAAACTATTTATCGTCCATGTTTCACTTCCATACATGGCTACACTCCATACGAATACTTTCAGAAACGACTTCCTGACACTTAAATCTATACTCGATGTTAACAAATTTCTCTTCTTCAGAAACGCTTTCCTTCCCATTGCCAGTCTACATTTTATATCCTCTCTACTTCGACCATCATCAGTTATTTTGCTCCCCAAATAGCAAAACTCCTTTACTACTTTAAGTGTCTCATTTCCTAATCTAATTCCCTCAGCATCGCCCGACTTAATTCAACTCGTTTTGCTTTTGTTGATGTTCATCTTATATCCTCCTTTCAAGACACTGTCCATTCCGTTCAACTGTTCTTCCAAGTCCTTTTCCGTCTCTGACAGAATTACACTGTCATCGGCGAACCTCAAAGTTTTTATTTCTTCTCCATGGATTTTAATACCTACTCCGAATTTTGCTTTTGTTTCCTTAACTGCTTGCTCAGTATACAGATTGAATAACATTGGGGAGAGGCTACAACCCTGTCTCACTCACTTCCCAACTACTGCTTCCCTTTCATGCCCCTGGACTCTTATAACTGCCATCTGGTTTCTGTACAAATTGTAAATAGCCTTTCGCTCCCTGTATTTTACCCTTGCCACCTTTAGAATTTGAAAGAGAGTATTCCAATCAACATTGTCAAAAGCTTTCTCTAAGTCTACAAATGCTACAGTCTACAATCAATGTTGCCTTACGTGTTTCAACCCTTCTACGGAATCCAAACTGATCTTCCCCGAGGTCGGCTTGTACCAGTTCTTCCATTCGTCCGTAAAGAATTCATGTTAGTATTTTGCAGCTGTGACTTATTAAACTGATCGTTCGGTAATTTTCACATCTGTCAACACCTGCTTTCTTTGGGATTGGAGTTATTGTATTCTTCTTGAAGTCTGAGGGTATTTCGCCTGTCTCATACATCTTGCTCACCAGATGGGAGAGTTTTGTCAGGACTGGCTCTCCCAAGGCCGTTAGTAGTTCTTATGAAATGTTGTCTACTCCCGTGGCCTTGTTTCGACTTAGGTCTTTCAGTGCTCTGTCAAACTCTTCACGCAGTATCGTATCTCCCATTTCATCTTCATCTTCATTCTCTTCCATTTCCATAATATTGTCCTCAAGTACATCGCCCTTGTATAGACCCTCTATATACTCCTTCCACCTTTCTGCTTTCCTTTCTTTGGTTAGAACTGGATTTCCATCTGAGCTCTTGATATTCATAAAGTGGTTCTCTTTTCTCCAAAGGTCTCTTTAATTTTCCAGTAGGCAGTATCTATCTTACCCCTATTGAGATAATCCTCTACATCCTTACATTTGTCCTCTAGCCATCCCTGCTTAGTCATTTTGCACTTCCTGTCAATCTCATTTTTGAGATGTTTGAATTCCTTTTTGCCTGCTTTATTTACTGCATTTTTATATTTTCTCCTTTCATCAATTAAATTCAATATCTCTTCTGTTATATAAGAATTTCTACTAGCCCTCATCTTTTTACCTACTTGATCCTCTGCTGCCTTCAATAATTCATCTCTCAAATCTATCCATTCTTCTTCTGCTGTATTTCTTTCCCATTCTTGTCAATATTCCCTAATGCTTTCTCTGAAACTCTGTACAACCTCTGGTTCTTTCAGTTTATCCAGGTCCCATCTCCTTAAATTCCCATCTTTTTGCAGTTTCTTCAGTTTTAATCTACAGTTCATAACCAATAGATTGTGGTCAGAATCCACATCTGCCCCTGGAAATGTCTTACAATTTAAAACCTGGTTCCTAAATCTCTGTCTTACCATTATATAATCTATCTGATACCTTTTAGTATCTCCGGGATTCTTCCATGTATACGACCTTCTTTTATGATTCTTGAACCAAGTGTTAGCTATGATTAAGTTACGCTCTGCGCAAAATTCTACCAGACGGCTTCCTCTTTCATTTCTTACCCCGAATCCATATTCACCTACTATGTTTCCTTCTCTCCCTTTTCCTACTCTCGAATTCCAGTCACCCATGACTATTAAATTTTCGTCCCCCTTCACTACCTGAATAATTTCTTTTATCTCATCATACATTTCATCAATTTCTTCATCATCTACAGAGCTAGTTGACATATAAACTTGTACTACTGTAGTAGGTGTGGGCTTCGTGTCTATCTTGGCCACAATAATGCATTCACTGTGCTGTTTGTAGTAGCTTACTCCTATTTTTTTATTCATTATTAAACCTACTCCTGCATTACCCCTATTTGATTTTGTATTTATAACCCTGTAATCACCTGACCAAAAGTCTTGTTCCTCCTGCCACCGAACTTCACTAATTCCCACTATATCTAACTTTAACCTATCCATTTCCTTTTTAAATTTTCTAACCTACCTGCTCGATTAAGGGATCTGACATTCCACGCTCCGATCCGTAGAACGCCAGTTTTCTTTCTCCTGATAACGACGTCCTCTTGAGTAGTCCCCGCTCGGAGATCCGAATGGGGAAGTATTTTACCTACGGAATATTTTACCCAAGAGGACGCCATCATCATTTAACCATACAGTAAAGCTGCATGACCTCGGGAAAAATTACGGCTGTAGTTTCCCCTTGTTTTCAGCCGTTCGCAGTACCAGCACAGCAAGGCCGTTTTGGTTATTGTTACAGGGCCAGATCAGTCAATCATCCAGACTGTTTCCCCTGCAACTACTGAAAAGGCTGCTGCCCCTCTTCAGGAATCAATCGTTTGTCTGGCCTCTCAACAGATACCCCCTCCGTTGTGGTTGCACCTACGGTACGGCCATCTGTATCGCTGAGGCACGCAAGCCTCCCCACCAACGGCAAGGTCCGTGGTTCATGGGTGGGGAAGGGGGGGGGGGGACCGCTCCACAAAATGGTTTCAATTTCCATACCTATCAAGCAAAGAACCTTAGACGCAGGACGCGGACATACTTATTGCTATTTCTTGCTCCCACTGATAGCATACCTGCCGAAGTTGCTGCTTCAATATGGTTCCAATGGCTCTAACCAATATGGGACTTAACATCTGAGGTCATCATTCCCCTAGACTTGGAACTACTTAAACCTAACTAATCTAAGGACATCACACGCATCCATGCCCGAAGCAGGATTCGAACCTGCGACCGCAGCAGCAGCGTGGTTCCGGACTGAAGCGCCTAGAACCGCTGTGCCACAGCGCCCGGCGTTACTGCTTCCAACCTGGACGTCCGGACAGTTGCTTTTTCCGAAATGAGCTGGAAAACACCTGCTATCAGAGGAAATCACAGTCTTTGCAGCTCACCTAGTCCCTGTAGGAGTATTACAGAACGCCTGGCCTTTCATCTCCAGGCTGCTAAAGGCCACTTTCCTCCAGACTCTGGAAACCAACTCTGGCGTTCACAATAGCCGCTGGACACAGCCAGAAAAGAATGTCACCGTCATGAAGGAGACCTCGCCATGTATATTGAGTGAAAGCTTTATGTTTCATACACAGAGGAAGCTATACTTTGAAACTTGGAAGATAACAGCAGTGTGAAACTGACTCAGTAACACTGGATTTATATGTTAAATCTTAGTATCCATTTCCATTTTAATGTTACATACTTTTTTACACTAGCCTTTTACCGGCAGCTTCGCCTGTGTAGGTATCTGACACATCAGCTTCATCTCTGTCCATTTTGTACTTCCTTCTCTCGTTCCTTTTCGTCTGCCCCTTTCTCTCTTCACTTCCTACTTGCCCCCTTTCTCTGTCCCTCTCCTTCAAACCCCTCACTTTGTCCGTCTTTTGTTCTTCCCATCCATCTCCTTTGTCCCCTATCTCACTGTCCATCTCCTCCTTACAGCTTCTCTTACACCCTCTCTCTCTGCCTTTTACTCTCCTTCCATTTCCTACTCCAATTCTTTGTCTGTCCATCTTCTCCTTCCCATCTATCTGTGTATCTCTTCTTCTCCACACTCTCTGTCCATTTCTTCCTCCATCTTCTCCTCCTCCCACCCTGTCAATTGCCTACTGCCTTTTTTCTTTCCTTACCCTACTCCTATCTTTGTACATCGCTTCTCCTCCTCCCCCTCCCTCCTCCTCTGCCCTCTCCTCCTCCATCTCCCCATCTTTGACAAGCTTGTCCTCCCCAGTCTCTCATGGTAACTATCCCCCCACTTTCTCTGTCAGTATCCTCCTCTCACCTATCTCTGTCCATCTCTTCATTCTCCTTCATTTCTCTTTGTCCATCTCCTTTTCCACCCCTATCTCACTGTCAACCTCTTCCTTCTCTTCCCTTCTCTCTATCCCTCCTCCTTATCTTTGTTCACCTCGTCATCCTACTCCCCCTCCTCCTCCTTGTCACTGTCAAGCTCCTTACCCCAGCCTCTCAGGCCAGTTACCTGTCCCTCCTTTCTCTAACCATCTCCTTCTGTCACTTGTATCTCTCCAACTGTTTCTATCCTCTCTCATCTGATCATCTTCAGCTGCCCCCTCTCTGGCCACCTCCTCCTACCCATCCTCTCTCTGTCCACCTCATCCTCCCACCACTATGCATCCATCTTCTTTCTCTACATCACATCCTTCCTCTGTTCTCTGCAGATCTAGTGCTCCCACCTATCTGTCTGTCCATCTCTTTGTCTACACTTGTATATTTTATCATTCCCCTTCTCACTGTTCATCTCCTCCTCTCCCCTCTTCTAAGCTCTGCCCATCTACACATGTAGCCCCAGCAACACATGCTGATAATACAACAAGTCTGTTGTGCAGGACATCCTAGATATCAGGGGCTGAAACCCATGTTCAATTGTATCTCTACTCCTATGTGAGCTGGGAGGTTCTTAACATCATAGTCTTCATTCTCAGATACCAAGTAGTATGTGAACCAGCTGTAAATTATAATGTATCTGTTTTATATAAAAGGCAGTGTGTATATCTGTATGTCTGGTACCTCCTCCCAAATCTCTAGATCGCTTTTAACCAAATTTGGCACACAAACAGCAAACTTATCGAATATGAGCACTGTGGGGTTTATAATCTCCTAGCTCCCATAGGAACAGTGATACAGGGAAAAACAATTTTGCATCCCCTGATATGTAAGCTGCCATTAATGACAGATGTTTTATGTGGGGGTAGTATTGGCCTCCATTATTGCTCTCCTCTGCAGCTCAACTTACATGTCAGGGCCAAGAGACAATTTTCCAGCTTCCCAATGTGTAGGCTGCCCTGCACAAATGACATGTGTTGGAGTAGTATTGGCATACTTATCGAATTAATCAGTACAGCACCCTATGCTCAGATGCAAAACATGGGTTTCAGTCCACTGACATGAAGGCTGCCCAATGCAACAGGCATCTGGTGGGAGTAATATCACCCTGATGCATCGATCTTTTTTGCAGAGTCTACATGAGCAGATAGGCTTGCTTGAGCAGACAGAAGGGGAGGAGATGGATAACGAAGGAGGGATTAGGCTGAGGTGTACAGGGAAAAGGAAGACATGATGGATAAACAGAGGGAGGGAAGATGTGATGAACGGAGAGAGAGTAGAGGAGGGGAGGGATAGAGAGAGAGAGAGGGGACAAGGAGGTTGACAGAGAAGGAACAAGTGGAGATGGATAGAGAGAGAGAGAGAGAGAGAAACTGGAGGAGGAGATGGACAGAGAAAGGTGTGAGGAAGAGACTGACAGAGAGACGAGGTGTGGAGGAGGTGAACAGAGAAAGGGGGAGGGAAGCAAGGGGTGGACTGAGAGGGGGGAAGGAGAATATGGGGGAGAAGTAGATGAACAGAGAGAGGGGGAGGAGGTGACACGAGCAATATGTATGTCAAATGTACATGTCTGAGATACCACAGGGAAAACGCTGGTAAGGACATATAAAACATTATGTATGTTTGTATGTATATATGTATGTATGTATGTATGTATGTTTGTCAAGAATCTGTTCTAAACCACATGACTGATTTGTTGCCACAAGTTTCGATCAATCAGGTATTATGCTCTGGGATCTTAGATGGGAGCCCATGGAGGGAAGGCAACATACATTTCGAGGAACGCTATTGGGAAAATTCATGGAACCGGCATTTGAAGCTAAATGCAGATCGATTCTACTGCCGGAGAAGCACATTTCACGTAAGGATAAGTTGAGAGGAGGCATATACGAGGGTAATCTCAAAACTTTGCGGCCTAACAAAGAAATAAGACATTCTTTCTTCTCATGTTTTAAATTTTCAACATAATCTCCTTGTAACTCTATACACTGCTCCCAGTGATGCTCCTATCTCTTTGATCCGTCCAAATAATAATGTCTTTTTCTGCGAAATAGTTGTTTACGACGCTGAGAGCTTCTTAATTACAGGAAAATTTCTGACTGCAGAGCTCAAAGCGTAGCCGAGGGAATAAACAAAGTCGCTTGGGGCTCGATCTGGTGAGTAAGGACGGTGGTCAAGCAATTTAAACCGCAAATCATGAATTTTCACTGGGGCAACCGCTGATGTGTGAGAAGGCACATTGTCTTGGCGAAACAAAATGTTTCCTTCTACAAATGTAACCATTTTTCCTCAATTTTCGCTTTCATTTTGCAACCTAATGTCGCGTAGTATGATCCTGTAACAGTTTTTTCTTTGTCTCTAGCACTATTTGGTGAACTTAAGCAATGTTATCGTTAATGGTTGTATTTTTTCCCGTTCTGAACATCTTCAATCACGTGCTGTGGATAAAGATTTCTATCACTTTCATAATTATTTTGTCTTAACACAACAACGTACATGAATATCAAAGACGATATTTAATTGAATTCCAAATGCCCATTTAATCTCTCAGCCTAATTTTTTCGAATGAACATGTAGTATGGACATTGTCTTCGTCGACTTCACCCCGACTCATCATGTGCTGCTCACATCGCCGTGGAATAAGACCCTGTCAAGCTGGCCGTCAGCTCCCCGCTGCGAGTTCGTATCTCCTCAGGTTCGTCAACTTCGATGGGTGGCACCATGGACGCCACCAGAAGACACCGTCTTCAATTCGACTCACTGCAAGCAAATATATCCGTCCGCACGGCAATTTAAGACGCAGCAGGCAGATCCCTGTCCCAGATCTCGGGAGACTTCATTGAGAACTAGCACTTTGCCATTGGTATTAAGAGAGAGAGAGAGAGCTGTTAGCCAGACACTCACAGTATTTCAGTGTACTGCAGCCAGCGTGAATCAGTTACAATAAAACATAACCAAGTTATTTATGTACATTTACGAGGGCAACGTAACTAAGTTACGGCTAAATAGTCTACAGATATAGGCTGCTGGACCTCTGGTGGTTGCAAATTACCTTAGGATATGGACAGAACTACCTGACAAAGGACTTAGGGAATACGCTCCGGCTCTTACAGCTAAACATAGAGGAACAAGCAGAGCAAAAAGTGAGTATCTCACTCAAATATTGATTGAAAACAAGGTGGACGTTGTTCTACTACAGGAAACCCACTGCTCAGACGAAACCCAACTTCATTCCAGGTGTAAGCTCCCTTGCTACACGTTAGCTGCTGCGACATACCATGCAAGTTATGGATCTGCAACATATATCAAGATTGATGTTGAAGAGGTAACAGATGTCCAAACAAAAACGGAAAATAACATCCATACCATCAGGCTGAAAGTCTCCAACACAGAGATTGTGAACATCTATAAGCCCCCAGCAGAACCATGGGTAAATGAAGCTGCTCAAAATATTCCACATCCAGGAATAGTAATTGGAGACTTCAACAGCCACAACACACAATGGGGCTACAGAACCACGAATGAAGATGGTGAGAAAGTATCAGAATGGGCTGAAATGGAACGCCTTTTCTTACCATTTGACGGGAAGGACAAAGGGACATTCCGCTCAGCTAGATGGGCTCAGGACTACACTCCCGATCTCTGTTTCGTTACCACTAACAACAAAGGATTACCCTTGCAGAGCAGCAGGAAGGTGCTCAGTGATTTCCCTAGAAGGCAACACCGACCTGTACTGGTGAAAATTGGACTCGAAATCCCAGTTGTGAAGTCTGTACCAAAGCCACGATGGAACTTCCAAAAAGCCAAATGGGAAAAATTCTCTGAAGACGTTGATCATGTTATTCAGTTTATTCCACCTAAAGTTAGGCACTACGACCGCTTTGTTAGACTAATTCATTCCATTGCCAGAAAACATATTCCAAGAGGCTACAGAGATACCTACATTCCTGGATGGAGCCCTAGATGTCAAGAATAGTATGACGAATTTAAAACGACTCGAGACACCAAGGTAGCAGATGAATTGATTTCGGCCCTAGATTCAGCTAGGCAGAAGAAATGGACGGAACTAACTGAAAACATGTCTTTCCAACACTCGAGTAAGAAAGCTTGGAATTTATTAAGAAAGCTTGGCAGTGCCACAAAAGTTAATATCTTATCAGAAAAAATAAATCTTAACAAAATAGCAGCCAGGATAGTTAATATAACAAGAACACCAAGCAACAACAACAAACAGAAAGTCAAAGAAATAAAACATGAACTGAAGTCTAAAATGTCTCAAGCACAGCCTTCCGAATTTGCACAGAAAATCTCTGCAGCCGAAGTTGTTTCAGCCCTAGATACTCTTAAATCTGGTAAAGCGGCTGGTTGTGATGGTATATACCCGGATTTCCTTAAACATGCTGGCCAAGGTGCAGTGCAGTGGCTAACTGCACTGTTTAACGAAATTCTCGCAACAGGAAGACTGCCAAATCTTTTTAAGAAAACTAAAATAATTGCCATCCTGAAACCGTCAAAATCTGGTAACAATCCTGAAGACTATAGACCCATTGCACTTCTAAGTGTCTGCTATAAACTGCTGGAGAGAGTACTCTATAATAGAATTGCACCAACTATCCTGAAACACATTCCTGTAGAACAGGCTGGCTTCAGACGAGACCGCAGTTGTAGCGATAAAGTGCTAGCGTTGGCAACATGCATAGAGAAGGGCTTCGAAGACTTGATGAAAACAATGGCCGTGTTTATTGATCTAACATCAGCATATGATACAGTGTGGCGGAAAGGCATGCTTCTTAAGTTCTTAAGAATAATTCCATGTAAAAGAATTGCACAACTACTCGATAACATGCTGTCCAACAGGAAATTCCAAGTTCACCTAAAAGGTCAAGTAAGCAAGGTATACAATCTAAATGCCGGACTACCACAAGGATCAGTATTGGCCCCCCTAATTTTCAATTTGTCGCTGACTTGCCAGAAACGAAAGCAAGAACATTTATCTATGCTGATGACATAGTCTTGGTGACGCAGGCTAACGATTTTACAACTTCAGAAATGACTCTCACTCAGGATCTGCGAATTATAGATGAATTTTTTAATGGATGGCGACTCAAAGTAAACAGAAATAAAACTGAATCCTCCACCTTCCATCTGAGTAATAGGCATGGTTGCTATAAACTGCAAATTTCCTTTAGAAATCAGTTGCTGTTATATAACCCATTCCCAAAATATCTCGGCGTGACCTTGGATCGTTCGCTAACATATAGAAAACACCTAACTGAAACAGCCTTAAAAATGAGAACCAGAACCAATATATTACACAAACTCTCCGGAACAAGCTGGGGAGCTGAGGCATCAGTACTCAAAACAACTGCCCTCTCACTTGTATACTCTGTTGGGGAATATTGCAGCCCAGTATGGCTGAACAGCACTCATACGGCCATGGTAGACATGCAGCTGAATGTATCCATGAGAAGCGTATCCGGGACAATAAAATCCACACCCACAGAATGGCTACCTGTTCTGTCTAATATTGCACCACCGAAGTTACGACGTCAAGCAGCGTTGAAAAGGGAATGGGAGAAATGCTCCAAGAATCCCGAGTTACCGCTACACCAGGACTGTTCAAAAATGGTTCAAATGGCTCTGAGAACTATGGGACTTAACTACTGAGGTCATCAGTCCCCTAGAACTTAGAACTAGTTAAACCTAACTAACCTAAGGACGTCACACACATCCATGCCCGAGGCAGGATTCGAACCTGCGACCGCAGCGGTCGCGCGGTTCCAGACTGTAGCGCCTAAAACCGCTCGGCCACTTCGGCCGGCACCAGGACTGTGATGCCACTCAAAGACAACGTCTTAAGTCAAGGCAAACCTTCCTGGAGACTTGGAAAAAGGCTTACTTCTGAAGGATTCCAACCAGAAACAGCATGGCGGGAAGAATGGTTCGCAGCCAATCCTGATTCTGCAGGTCTCATTGCTGATCCTACACGAGTCCCTCCTGGATTCCACTTACCTAGGAGGTCGTGGTCCACCCTAAATCGCATACGCACCAAGCACGGAAGATGCAAGGACTTGAAGCATAAGTGGGGAATCGCTGAAAGTGCCAAGTGTGACAGCGGACACCAACGACAAACAATACACCACATAGTCACAGAGTGTCCCCTACGGAAATATGCTGGAACTCTGACCAGCATACATGAGGTCTCTGAGGAAGCAATCTCCTGGCTGGATACTTTGGATATTAACCTATAGTTTTTATTACAACTTGAAGCTCTGTTTGTCAATATTACTGTTTATAAAAACCACATTTTTCTCTTTTACATGTAACTCATCCTAGTGTTTTTATCCATATGTATATTATTGATTTATCGATCTAATCTAAGACTTTTATTACCATAAATGAATGTACTCTATTTTATTTGTAGTATATGCATATTGTGTTACCAGTAACATCATTGTTGTTCAATTCAAGTAATGTATCCTTGATGCCAAACGAAATAATAATAAAAATACGAGGGCTATTCGGAAAATACCGTCCGATAGGTGCCGAAAAGGGAACGACAGTGAAAATCCGACGAAGCTTTGCACAGATGTGTATGTCTGTCGATCGCGTCACCTCATACCTTTCAGTTCTGAGTACACAGTGAGCAAGTAAACATGCCTGGAACATTAGTGCCCCCCGCCAAGTAAGGATGCCCGTTGCTAGGTATCGCCTGATTTGATGGAACCCCACATAACGTAACTGTCATGCAGTTCCTTCATCATGACAATTCCCGGCTGCACACAGCAGGGGTAATGAGGACGTCCCTGTAGCATTTTCGCTGGCTATGAAGACAATATTTTGGCACACACAACGAACTTCAGACCAGCACATAGAAGTGTCGGAAACCACAGGTGGCTGCCTTCTATGACGAGGGTACTGAAAAGTTGGTTTATTTATTTAATCATATGGTGATTTTATACAATATACAGTTGGTATAAGGCAAATGATTTTATACAATATAAATTCGACCAGTTAATTAAGCTGGGTGTGAGAATGAACAAGTCATCGGGAATTCCAGGGTATGAATGAAGTGGACAGCTTGGACTAAATGTTCAATTGTCTGCTCTTCTTGATTACATTCACACATTGGAGAACTGATCCAGCCTCATTTGTACCTGAAGTAGATACAACAACCAAGTCCAGTCCTTAACCTGTTGAGGCGGCACCAAAGTTTCCTCGGTAGGTCAAAACCTTTTGGCTTCTTTGTGGGATCAAGGTGCTGGGCTCTCGTTCCCAAAGTTTTTGTTGACCATTCATGCTTCCAGCTGTCATTTAGACCAAAACCATCCGCGATGAAAAAAAAAATGGTTCAAATGGCTCTGAGCACTATGACACTCAACTGCTGAGGTCATTAGTCCCCTAGAACTTAGAACTAGTTAAACCTAACTAACCTAAGGACATCACAAACATCCATGCCCGAGGCAGGATTCGAACCTGCGACCGTAGCGGTCTTGCGGTTCCAGACTGCAGCGCCTTTAACCGCACGGCCACTTCGGCCGGCCATCCGCGATGAGATGTCCTGCAGTAACACTTGCTGGTCTTCGTGATCGCAATCGTTGCTGTGCGGATGACAGAATTCCTGATGCAGTGGTAGAGAGGGTGATGAGAGATTTTCTTGGCCTCCCTCAGTAGAGCTTGTTTCCGCCTTAAGTGAGGTGGAGGGATGTGACTCAGTACAGGTAACCAGTGGCATGAGGTTGATTTGATGGAACCAGTAATGCAGCGCATTGTGTCTACCTTCTTCACATGTACACTTTCCAACAAGACAGGTGCACGGTACTCGGCAGCAGAGTACACAAGACTGACGCCAGTTAAACGCAGACAGTCATCATAGGTTCCCCAGGTGGTACCACTGAGCTTATGTAGTATGTTGTTCCTTGCAGCAACTTTATGAGAAAGCTTGGTGATGTGCTCTTTGTAGCTCAGGGTTCTGCTAGAGTGATTCCGAGATATTTTGGGGAAGCATTGTACCTCAACGTTTGTCCATTGAGCAGAACTCTTGGTTTGTAGTTCGCAGCATGATTCGCTAGATGGAAACAAGAGACTTCAGTTTTTGATGTGCTTGGGATCAATCTCCAGGTCTTAAAGAAAGTTAATATCTTCTCCAGATGCTCCGTAATAATTCGTTCACCATCTTCGAAATTACTGCTCTGTGCTACCAGTGTGATGTCATCAGAATAGATGAATTTAGTTGATATTGTGGTTGGTAAATCATTAATGTATAAATTGAATAGTGATGGGGCTAAAACAGATCCCTGTGGTAGTACATAATTTAGTTTCCGTTTGTGGCTTTTGGAGCTGCCTAGAAACACTTCAAATTGCCTTTCACTAAGCATGCTGGATATTAGATCCACAATTTCTCGACTTGATACAACTTGCAGTAGTTTGTAGATAAGTCCCTGTCGCCAGACAGTGTCATACGCGGCAGTCAGATCAATGACAGCTGTTGATTTCAGATGGCTTTGGAAACCTGCTTCAATATGGGTAGTTAGGGCAAGAACTTGATAGGTGCAGCTGCGTCCTTTTCTGAAGCCAGCTTGTTCAGGAGGGGTAGCAGCCTCGATGAACGGTACTATTCTGGTTAGGAGGACTCGTTCTAAAAGTTTGAATGTACAGCTGAGCAGTGCCATAGGGCGGTAGCTTTCAGGGATGTCTTCAGGCTTGCCAGGTTTGAGAGTGGCTATAACTTTCGACAATTTGAATTGTCTGGGAATGTAAGTGCAGAGCGAAGTGAGCCAGCGTATGCAATGTGGGCCCATGTTATTAATAAATTCATGATAGATGTTGTCGGGGCCATCAGTCTTACCGACTTTCAGTTGCTTGTCAGCACTTTCTACTTCCGCTATGGAGAAGGGCCTAGAAAGCGGCTTGTTTCTTGGGGCACTGCGCTTGAGGTTAGAGAGGTTACATTTTACTGCTCTGGTATGATTCTTGTCTCTCTTTGCCCTTGTGAGGTCTGCGATCCGGTTGACAATGAGGTCGGGACTCAATTTAGGATACGGCTTTTTCAGGTGTTGCTTGCCAGTTAGCCCATTGAAGTCTCTCCATGCCTTCCTACTTGACTTGGCAAAGTTCATTTCTTTGAGTGTTGCTTCCCATTTCTCTCGTCTGTTCTTGTTTAAAGAGTGGAGTAGCTGTGAGCCCACTGTTTGGTTTTTAGAACTTCGGTATTCTTGATATAAAGCCTCACTTTCTTGGTTTCAGCCAGGCACATATTCCTTTCTGTAACCCCTAGGAATGTTTGACTTAGCAGCTTTATTAACTAGTCTAACGAATTCATCGTAGTTGTTTGCTGTTGTCTGTAAGTTCTTCACAGCTAAGTTGGAGTCAATGTCTTTCGAGAATCCATCCCAGTTAGCTCGTTGAATATTCCATCTGGGTAGGGGCATTGAGTGTACAAGGTGAATTTTTAAACCAATTTCTGTCATAACAGGATGCTGTGGGCATTTTGGTAAGTTAGGCGGAACAGTATGAGTGGCGTTAAGTGGTTGATCTAACTGATCTTTGGACACAAATACCAAGTCTGGGTTGTAATCCTTATTCTAGTGTGGCGAGTGGAAGGTTCCCTTGTCTTTCACATCAAAGACAAAGTAAATGCTGGTAGTTTCTGCCCATTGAGCTAGTAACTCCCAATTGACATCGACGGTGTCGTACCGCCAGTCCATGTGATGGCTGTTAAAGTCTCCAGTGTATATCGAAAACCGGCAGAACTGTGGAGGTCCAACTCACACTTGGAGGCTTGTACAGGTTGACAATTTTTAAGTCGTTTATCTATATTACTATTGTGTAGATGTGGTTAACGTCTGTAGAATCAATTACATGCACTCCGTTTAGGCTTGACTTCACATAAGTGGCTATTCCATATTGTGGATGGTGGATAGCTTCGACCAGTGTATAACCAGGTATTCGTCCTCTAAGCTGAAGATCTTGCTCATCTTTGGTATGTGTTTCTTGAATGTTGACAACATCAATGTTAAGTTCATGCAGTTGTTTCTGTAGATACCTACATTTGGCAGAGATTATGCCTTCAATATTAAGCTGCATAATAAGAACTAGGTGTTTCTCGTCTCTAGTTGGATGATCCTGAAAAGGACGGTTATTAGTTATGTTTCCTGGCATATTGTATATCATCCTATGACACTGTTGCTCGTTTAGCGCCACCCAGGGGTCACGTGTATGGTAATTTAGGTTATACCTACGGACGTGAGCAACGATCGAAAGTTGGTACAACGCTACGGAACGGCGAGAACGTAGAGAAGTAGCTGGAAGGTGTAGCTAACTGATTTCATTTTTACTGTGGTTTCCATTTCGCGTCCGACCATTCCTTGCTTCCCGAATAGACTTTGTATTTACGAATCTCTACCGGGGAGCGTTCAATTAGTAAATCATTACATTTTTTCTCGGACAATTACGGTTGAAAAAATGTGGAATTTAGTGTGAGACATTGTGGAATATTCCCGTTTCAGCTCCTATAGTTTCGTGAAGTTCCGATAGGTAGCCTTTAAAACGACGTCTGCATCGGAGGCGCGTCCCAGGCAGAGAGCTGTCACTGAATTTCTTTCGGCAGAAAATCAGAGCTTCGCAGATATTCATAGGCGGTTGCAGAATGTCTATGGAGGCCTGTCAGTGAACAAAAGCAGGGAGAGCCGGTGGCCGAAGATTTTGTCGTCATCGCGACAAGGTCACGCAGACCTGCCCGATATCCAGCGTGCCGAGCGGCCGCACACAGCTATGACTCTCGCTTGCAATGTGTTCGTCGCCACAAAAATGTAAACGAACTTCTCCTTCTCCATGACAACGCAAGGTCTGCGGAAGCGAGAGGAGCTCCCAGAACTTCATTGGACTGTTCTTCCTCATCTACCCTTAGAGCCTGTATCTCGCACCTTTCGACTTCCAGCTGTTTGGCGCAATAAAGCATGCACACCGAGGGAAGCGTTACGTTGACGAAGAGCAAAACATGCAGCAAAACATTGGCTGGACGTTGAGCAGTAGAGTGGTACCAAGCGGCAATACAGGCCCTCCTAGTAAGTTGGCGTATGATCGTCGCATTGAACAGAGATCATGTTAAAAAACAGGGTTTTGTAACCAACAGAGTGGAGAATATTATGACGTACTGGAGTTCTGAATAAAACGAACCTGTGTTGAGAAAAAAAATGTGTTGCATTACTTACTGAACGCCCATCGTATCTTATCTGCGCATATTGCAAACAATGTAAACGAATCTGCTCATGCTTTAGCCATTTAATGAAGGTTGAAGTGTCTCTGCAACCTTGTCCACCTATGAAAGCTACAGATCCATCATATGTTCAGCTCTAAACGGCTTCTTATTCTGAAGAAACAGAGCTGTTTCTAGAGCTTATCAGCGCCGGAATTCGTCAGCCGGGTTTCTTGTAGTAAAACAGTTAACCTTAAAACGACTCTAAAGAGATTTCGGCCGCTCCCTAACAAGTGGCTGACCGTGCGCATATCCATCTCGGCTCTCTGACAGAAAGTGCTGGGCTGCGTCGTATTTACCATTTGTCGCTGCGTGGCTGGAACCAAGTGCGCGGCATTAATCGCAGCTGTCAAATGGCCTCTAAAAGTATCGACTTAAATTCAAAACGTATATATTCAGTATTGTCGGGCCATGTAGCCGTTACAAATTATTCAGTACTAATTGTGGGTGATTAAAATCGCGCAGGTACCTCAGTGTTGCTAGTTGAAGGCAGACGCGGCCTAAGCTTGTTCTATTCCATAGCTCTGTAAATAGTTGTACCTGGTGGTTTTCATTTTACAACTTGTATGGAACGAAAAGTGCTGTTTTTAGCTTCCAGCACACTAAACATCAATCGAAAGAATGTAGTAGTGGTCGTATTTGTAGGTATATAATTTTAGTGTGTAAAATGTTCCCGTGTCGTATCTTACGGATTGTAGCGTGTTAGCGTGTGGCCTGCTGCACATTACAAAAAAGTGAGTAAATGTCAGATTATATAACCAAAGGTCCAGGCTTCTATCAGTACCGGTACTCGTTTCTAGAATTTTTTAGTCACTTATCATTTCTTTCTCCTTCCCCAAGTTGTGTCGCCTTAAAAAAAAAAAAAATGTTGCACAGTGATCTGAAACACACGTTAAATTACCAGCCCTCTTTGTAAGTGACTGAGTAAACCAAATCAAAGTTGGAAGGAAAGCAAGGGTATATAAAGTCCAGCCGCGCGGGATTAGCCGAGCGGTCTCAGGCGCTCCAGTCATGGACTGTGCGGCTGGTCCCGGCGGAGGTTCGAGTCCTCCCTCGGGCGTGGGTGTGTGTGTTTGTCCTTAGGACAATTTAGGTTAAGTAGTGTGTAAGCTTAGGGACTGATGACCTTAGCAGTTAAGTCCCATAGGATTTCACACACAAAACTATAAAGTCCAGTAAGACTGTCATGTTAGAAACAACCTTCAGGTTAATGTCAGTTACAAACTTTTTACGTAGAGTCTTTCAGAGTTCAATATATCAGCATAATTATTACTTCAATTATTGATAAATGTAGATAATAAATGAATGTAGCTGTGAAACCTGGTGGTCAAGGGAAGGCAGGATTCGGTAACGATTGTGGACGGGGCCGTAATCAGTTACTATTGATTGCCTTTTACAGTTACACACGATTTATTTTAAACCAGTAATTTCAGACTCAACAATAAATAAAAAAATGCCACACGTTATTAATGAAGGTTAAACAACAGTGTAAGTAATAGTGTTTTCAGTGAGTTACAATTTAGCAAATCACCATTAAATACAGATACAACAGATAATGTTTTAAAATAAAGCCACTGTGATCCGGGTAGAAGGCCTTAAACGCCAAGAATAGCAATAAATTAAGAATTGTTTAAAACTCGCTGCAACTTTCAAATTACAGGTATTGAAATAGTAAAGGCAAGTCTGCACAAACATAGCAGACGGCATCAGACACCAGGAATGGCAGTAAATAAGGTTTTAAAGGCTTACTGCGTAGATACAAATACCAAATTAGAATTCTAAGGCAAACGACCACAATCACGGCTGAAGGCCTTACACGCCAGGAACGGCAATAATACAAAAAATTTTGAAACCTGCTGTAAAACAGCAAATACAATAGCAAAAATTAATTAAAAAAACAAGCAACTGATACAGATGGTGCTACAGGCATCGACCTCTGAGAAGGTCAGGCAAGAAACACTTTCGCGAGCGATGAGAGAGGCAACCAAGAGTTGGAGTCACTTCACAAGATGGTAACTCAGACTAGTGTCAGTCTAACGAATGACTAATGATAATATTGCTGAAGCTACCTGCCGTCCGATAAACGAAATGCAACGATGGAACAGGCAGTCTGCACTACGTCCCCAGAATAATGTGTTTAGAGCGCCTGGAACGAGAGAGGAACTACTACCGTCAGAGTAGAATCACACCTGCTCTTCGCCTCGGCGACACTACGAGCAGCAACGCGAGCCCAAGTCACTGGAGAATTGCGAGATATCACAATGGTGGAGGTTTCTCTACTGAGATTGAAATGCACTCATCTCAAAGCTTGCTGGATCCGGTTTACGACGAGGTCGTGCACCCTCGTGACCACAGCCCTTCCACCCGGCAGTCCATGCATGCTGCCAGCGGTCCCGGCGTGTTCTGCCACTGTGCAGACCTGGCTCCTCCTGAGTCCCCAACCGAACTGGCCCACTCACACGACCCGGAACAACAACGACGACGCCCCAAAGATGGGGCAACAGTTACTACATAACGATAACCGCCGCTGCTGCCACTAGCGGACTGGCAACGCCTGCGAAACCGTGTGGCGCCAGTCAACGCGAGAAGAAGACAAACAACCGCAACCATGCCAACTAAAGATACCGTCTGACCTCCAACAGAGGGCGGATACCTACAAACAGCATCAACGCGAGCCGCAGCACGGCTCAAGCTGACTTACTTTCCAGCGCATTACACCATGTGAGTGTACGTAACGCACACAGGAACGTTGTCGAACACGATCGTTTGGTGGTACAGGTGTTGTGGTGTGGGAGGGCACAATGCTGCATGGGGGTTCTGACTTCCAAATCTTCGATCACGTTATACTCACCTGTCAACTTTGTGCTCCTTCTCACATACATATTTTCAGGGGTGTATTCAGCGCTGAATTCGTTTTTATGGACGACAATTCGCGACCGCAGGATATTCGCCTGTCGGTTCCCCTAACTTGTGACCCATCGAGCACATGCAGGATTCTTTGGAGAGACGTATTGCCCGTTCTTATGTACGAACGAGGATCAAACAGTTGTCAGTGGCGCTGGTGGAGAAATGGAACGCCTCTCAAGAACTCCTTACCACTTTTGTGTCAAGCATAGGAGCACGTTGCAATATACATTGCCGTCCGCGGCAATCACACGCCCCACTGAGAAGTGAGTCCTGCATTTTGTAACATCCAGGGGCCCACAAACCGCGGTGACGACTGTGTAATTATTGTCTTCGAATAAAAGTGTCAACTGCGTTCATCTCCATACTTGTTTCTTCCCGTTACCATATTTACTATACTGTGTAACTTCTCTGAATAAAAATAAATATAGTGAAAGTTGGGAACTAAAAAATAACTATTTTGGACTGGAATGATTTCCTGTCTCTAACTTCGTGTGTGTCTGTGTTGCAATCCTGAACAATGCAAGCGGCGTAACCACGAAAATGGTATCTGATAAAAGGAGTCGCCAAAACTGTCCGAACCTGTATAACTGCTGTAAAGTATGTATGTAGAACTGTAAACGGATCCTAGCCAAGACTCAACATACGTTACGTACCAAGAATAATGGAGATGTAACCCTTGTGTCCAATTTCTGGTTAAGCCACCTCACAAGGACAATTATTGTTGTTGTTGTGGTTTTCAGTCCTGAGACTGGTTTGATGCAGCTCTCCATGCTAACCTATCCTGTGCAAGCTTCTTCATCTCCCAGTACCTACTGCAACCTACATCCTTCTGAATATGCTTATTGTATTCATCTCTTGGTCTCCCTCTACGATTTTTACCCTCCACGCTGCCCTCCAGTACTAAGTTGGTGATCCCTTGAAGCCTCAGAACATGTCCTATCAACCAGTCCCTTCTTCTAGTCAAGTTGCGCCACAAACTCCTCTTCTCCCCAATTCTATTCAATACTTCCTCATTAGTTATGTGATCTACCCACCTAATCTTCAGCAAAGACAATTATAAATTTAAAAATTACAGGGTCGCCACCAGCCCAAGCCCTTTTTAACAATTAAGAAAAGACCCGACTGGAAATTATCAGTTCAATTAAATTAAGAATATAATTATAAGAATACAATTTTTTAAAAGACACTAACAAGATGAACAGCATTGTATGTCGTATATCAATGAGCTTGTTCAATTAAATGTGATAATTTTTTAATTTTGAGACAGTACGCCGTTCACTTAGAGTTTTCCTCCCATTTTTGTTGATCACAAGCAAGCAGATTAACTTACAAAAATCAGGGAATAGAAAATTAATTTGAAAACTGGCATCAATGAGAAAGACACGGGACGCAGAGTTTATCTTTTACGTAGCACACTTATTTCATTACTGAATTTGATGCACATCGTATGAATACACATGACTGCTGCCTGAATGAAGAATTTCACTAAATAATTCGCCAAGCAATGGTAGAATAGCGCAAATAAAAAAGGAAAAACACACAAAAGGGAAATGGAACACAATAGCTCAGACATTCCATCTACATACATACGACAGAAATAGTTCAGAGAGATACCTATCACCATTATACTCATGCACTAGCTTGGAAAGATGTTTATCTGATTCGCAAGGTTTGTATGGCAGATATACGACATGGAATCCGCGCCTGCAGCTTACGAACGGCCGAACTTCAGCACGTGGTAAACTTGATTACGAGCTAACTGTTCAGAAATTAGACATTAAACCAGGCACAAATGTAAGAAATTTTAATGGTGCAATAGCAGAATGATTTTGCCGTCACGAAATAAAATTAACGCGGCAAGTCAGAAACGCTCTCTAGGAGCTATGAACTGTACTTACCAACCGATAGTTGCAGAATGTCCTTTCTCTACGGAGCTTCGCCTAACTACCGGTGCAACGGAAGCTACCAGAGGGGTAGGCTTCCACCACCAACCTGAGAGACAAACCAACCTCAGACTAAAAGGGGCAAACCTCTCTGTCCAGGTACTGGGATCCTAAGTTGGTCATCCTGTGCTACCCTCCAGACGAGAAGCAAACATCACTTGTTCCTATCAGACGACAACCAACTCAGCATCCCCCACAAAAGAAACCCGAAACCATTCGTAAAAACACTCATCCAGTCCCATTCACGCACACATAGGGTAGGGTGAAGAGAAAAACGTAATAAATACAGGTCATGATTTCCTATGGAACACAAAAATATCAAACATAATATCATTTAATAAGCCTTAGTTTGATTGTTCAGTCTTTCTGGGAGAGTTAATAAATTAAACCGCAATCAGGCGGTGGACAGAATAGGATGCACAGAATCCAGTGAGACAAGCGTCTATGTAACGATTCCACAGAGGCCTTTCACTGCGTTTGAATAAACTTTCACCAAAACAATCAGAAAACCTAAAACTCTAAGCTAAAGAAGCTCTACTGTTAAATTACGTACTGTGGAGCGCAGTAAACGGTGCTGCAGTGTGTGACGTCACAGTGCGTGACTCACAGCTACAACACTTCAAACTAACAGAATAGAAATTCTACATAAAACTGCAAATCGAATTTTGAAGGAATAAATAGCCAAAATGCTTTTATATAATGCCCTATAATTTTACGCACGCAAAGAGACTAAATAAAACTCCGAATATTAAATGATGAACACGCAAATGTAACAATACACTGTGAGAATGAGAGTGCCTAAGAATGAGATCGAAACTGAACTTTACCCTAACTAGACCGGATATTAATTTTGAAATACTACGCCCGACTATTGAATGTTCTTATTGTCTCCTGAGTGTGATGTTGAACTGACACTAACAAACTTTTATGGCTTACCTGCGGCAACGGAAACTCTGTACTGATCGAAAGTGATGAGCATAAAAAATAAGCGCATCAGCAAAGTAACTAAAAAGGAAAAAGAGGACGTTGTGCAGTGCAATTCTACGACAAGCAGCTATGCTACGCACATTAAGCTTCAGTTTAAGGACTGTTTTCCGCGAAGCGCAATGCGGCGACACACTATTAAAAATCCAAATTTTCATGAGGAGACAGTGGAGGATATTACATTCACTGAATGCTGTAAAAGAGACTAGCATTCAAAAACCATAATGAACCTCTGATACCTTAACGGTTGTCATCATCTTCACAAAACTCACGTACACAAAAATATATTACTCTGACATGAAATAAGTTAATGGAATGTTAAAGGAGTGATAAATCTATAAATTCTGAGTGTAAGCTATCTGAACAGATAGCATTCCTTAACCACGTCTCCATAATCGAACTAAGTAACTTGAAAAATACGGAAAAATCCCATTAAAACTTTCCCTTTCCCAAACACATCATAAATTATGCGCAAACAATTAACGCAGCACTAGTATTACCTGAAAATCTTTACACTTCCCAAATAGTTCAGCAGGCTCGCTCACTTGCTTGTCCCAGATTGCTGCTGGAAATGACAATGCTACTGGCAACCAAAGATCACATAGCTTACTCAGAACCTCTGTGGCATAACAAATCGACTACTGAAGACTAGTGTTTGAAAAATGTCCGAAGTACAGATATGACTGAAAATACGGGGTTTTTCAGAAGTGATGGTCAGTATTCAAGAATATGACAGTAACGATCATTCGAAACAAATAAGTCAAGTGAACATGGGCTCCAAAACGCATACCTTAAGAGCTATGAGCAATTCTTCATCTTCGATAATGTGAAACAAATCTCTTCTATTGCAAGCTCTTTGCTTTGCATATTTTGGGAAGTGGTAGTATGGACCAAAACAAGAAAAAAAATGGTTTAAATGGCTCTGAGCACTACGGGACGTAACATCTGAGGTCATTAGTCCCCTAGAACTTAGAACTAACTAAACCTAACTAACCTAAGGACATCACACACATCCATGCCCGAGGCAGGATTCGAACCTGCGACCGTAGCTGTCACGTGGTTCCAGACTGAAGCGCCTAGAATCACTCGGCCACAACGGCCGGCGAAACAAGAAAAAAAGTACAGTAAATATGTGCTCTGAAATGCATACCGTAAGAGCTATGAGCACTTGCTCGTGTTCGCTATTTTGAAACACAACTCTTCTAATGAGCAAGTGCTCATAACTTTTAAGGTACGCAGTTTAGAGTATATGTTTACTGGACATATGTTTTCTGGTTTTGTTCCATACTAAGACATCCCAAAATATAGAAAGCAAAGAGCCTGCAGTAGAAGAGATTTCTTTTACAGTATCGAAGATCAAGAATTGCTCATAGCTCTTAAGGTATGCGTTTTAGAGCCCATGTTTACTTGACTTTTTTTTGTTTCGAATGATCAGTCCTGCCTTTTCTCTGATTATTAACCATCACTTCTGAAGCACCCTGTGAAGAGCTCATATCACATTCCTTGAATACGAAAAATGAACTATAATATTGTAACTATAGCACTCCTTTTTATGTATGGCGCAAGTTTCATCAAATTATTTTATGTCTGCCGCAAATGTGTCGGCAGACTTTCTAGTGTTTTAAATTCATGAGCTCAGTTTGACTACCTCACGATGAGAGAGCTGTCTCACGAAACGCGTTGTTGAGTGGCGTGTATGACATAAAACGATTGACTGGAGCAGTTGGGAGGTTATTGATAAACGTACATTCGTTACTTCCGTTTCCCCTTCTTATGACTGGCCGGGTGGTTCGTCTCTAATGCCCTATAGCGGACGTAACGTTAAGTGCCAGCAAAAGCAAAAGTTGGCTGCGTGGCAACCGCAGGCAGCGAATCCATCGCGCTGACTTGCCGGCCGGGGGCGGCGTGGCGCGTTGCTGGTGCCGGCGAGGGGTGGCGGCGCTGGCGGTGCGGCGCCGGTGGTCCAGCCAGCCAGTAGCCAGTGGCCGGCGGCCGGCGGCCAGACAGGCGCTGACGGCCGCGGGGGCGGACAGGCGTGTAGAAAGTTTGGTCGCGTGTCGCATGCATTTTGCAGGCGGCGGCCGTCCGTCAGCGCGCGCTGACCCTTGTCCGCTGTCGGGCGGCCCCTGCGAGCGCGTTTCCCTGTCCCTCGCCGCTTTTTGCCCGACCCGCCGCTCGCTGCCGCAGCGCAGACCCGGCTGCGGGGGCGGCGCCGGGGGTGCGCGGGTGGGGGCGGGCGGAGAAAGACTGCCGCCTCCCGCCCGACGGGTCACCGCTATCTCTCCACTGCTGCCGCCGCCGCCTCTGGAAAGACAGCAAATCTTTCATCGACAAACGCCAACAAATGAAAGCTTGACTGATGAACAATACGGGGTCAAGGCAGGACACCTAGTTAACTCTATTCGTTGATGAGAGCCAGGGGGCTGTAGATGACAAAGCCCTAGCTGTGTTCAAACATTTCTGGAAAGGCTTCGACACCGTTCGGCACTGCTGGTTGATAAGTGACTTACAGGGGGTGGACGAAAATATGGAAACACGAATGACACAAAACATTACCATGCCTAATATAGTGTAGGAAAACTGTTCGCATTCAAAACAGCCTCTAGTCGTTTCGGAATGGATAAACACAAGCCCTTATGGTTCGCCGGCCGGTGTGGCCGAGCGATTCTAGGCGCTACAGTCTGGAACCGAGGGACCGCCACGGTCGCAGGTTCGAATCCTGCCTCAGGCATGGAGGTGTGTGTGTTGTCCTTAGGTTAGTTAGGTTTAATTAGTTCTAACTTCTAGGCGACTGATGACCTCAGAAGTCGCATAGTGCTCAGAGCCATTTGAACCTGTCTGCAAAATAATGGCGATCACGCACCCTTCTGTTCAAAGTAGGCCACAAAGGCTCAAAGAAGACCACAAAGGCTCAATAATATCGAGATCAGGTGACTGTGGTGCTCAAGTGAGGTGTGACAATTCATGGTTCAGAAATGGCTCTGAGCACTATGGGACTTAACATCTGTCGTTATCAGTCCCCTAGAACTTAGAACTACTTAAACCTAACTAACCTTAGGACATCACACACATCCATGCCCGAGGCAGGATTCGAACCTGCGACCGTAGCAGTCCCGCGATTCCGGACTGAGCGCCTAGAACCGCGAGACCACCGAGGCCGGCCATGTGAAAATTCATCCTGGTGCTCACAAAACCAGTCCTGGACGATGCGAGCTGCGTAAACAGCGCCCCTGTCGTCTCGGAAGACAGCATAAACACTCGGGAACAAACTTTGTACCACGGTATGGACATGATCAGCCGAAATGGTCACATAATCCCTGGAACCAATGCGATATTGCGGAATAATCATGCCGAGCGTGAAATAAAACGATATGGCTGCCCAAATCATTATCAAACCAGCGCCACATTTCACTGATGAGAAGTAACTCGCCCAGAAATTGCAAACAATGTGAAACATGACTTTTAGACCACATGATATTGTTTTATCGTTCTACAGTCCAGGTTTTATGGCTCCGACCCCACATTTTCCTGTTAAGGGCACTTGCATCTCTGAGGAGTGATTTCGATGTTGCAGCTTGCCCTGAAATTCGTTGCTTATGAAGCTACCTTGGTGTTGCTTTGGTTCTGACAGGTTTCGCGAGCTCGTCATTCAGTTCTGCAGTGATTTTTGCAGCTGTCACCATCTTATTTTTCGTCACAGACACTCAGAACATACTTTCGCCTGCGTTGTGACTTAACATATGACCTTTTACCGCTTTAGGCGTATGCGGCATAAATCTTCAGTACCAAACAATTCGACTTACATCGTTACGGAAGCATCCACCATACAAGTGCTAACAATTTGCCCAGGTTCTAATTCAGTTAGCTCCGACAAGATGGAAACAACACAGTTCTGACCACGGGTTACACTTGCAACGTAAGATGTCATAGGTGGTCAAATACAACAGCACCATCTCCAATCCTGACTACCATCTACATTTGTGTTCAAGCATGCCTTTCTCGTGATGTTTCCATATCTTTGTATAACCTCTGGTTTTACTCACAAAACAACACGCCATTCCAATTTCTTGTATTGTTTTTGCGGCGGTTTTATCGTTATTTCCACACCTACATCTACGTACATACTGTCCAAGCCACTGTTAGGTACATGACCGAGGGTATTTTCCACTGATCGAATTATAGGGCTTCTTCTCGTTTCATTCACGTATGGGACGCGAGAAGAATGAATACTTAAATGCCTCAGTGCGTGCTGTAATTAATCTGCTAGTAATCTTGTCCTTACGCTGCTCACGGGAGCGAGATTTAGGGAGTTGTTATGTGTTCCTAGATTCATCATTTAAAGTTAGTTCTTGAAACTTTTTAAGTAGACTTTCTCAGCTTAGTTTTCGTCTGTTTTGAATCATTTCCTACTTAACTTTTCTCACCATCTCTGTGCTACTCTGCCACGGGTCACAGAAAATTCGCCATTCGTGCTGTCTTTCTTTGTATATGTTGAACATCCTTTGTTAGTCCTGTTCGGTACGAGTCCCACAGACTTGAGTAATATTCTAGGATGTGTCCCACGAGTAACTTATGTGCAATCTTCCTAGTACAGTCCGCAGCTGGTGGCCTAGTGGCACACGCATGGCGCGATAGTAAGTGCGAGCAAGTGGATACACATTTCGCGTCGAAAGGACTTAAAAAATGCGTTACGTGGCCGCTTACCTGCTTGCCGCCCTTGGTGGGAAAGAAAATCAAACTTCTGCAGACATTGAAAAGATTCCCAGTTCTGTCGGTATCGAAGCTGATAGTGAGAGACTGAAGAAAGTTATCAGTGAATTGAATGGGAAGAACATTGAGAGTGTGATAGCAGCAGGTCGTGAGAAGTTGGCATCAATGTCAGTTGGTGGTGCTGCTGCTCCTGCTGCTGCAGCTGCGGCTGGAGGTGGCAGTGCTGCTGCAGCTGCTGCTCCAGAGGACGAGGAGAAGAAACCTGAAAAGAAAGAAGAGTCTGAATCGGATGATGATGAGATGGGCTTCGGATTATCTAAGTTTGGAAACTGTTTCAACAGGAAAAGAGAAGAAACGTAGGAAAAATGTGAATTCGAATGGACTTCAGAGTCTTTGACTAAGTTTGTAATGTTAACTGTATGCATACCTGAATGTATAATTACTATGTAAAGTTGAATTGATAATGAATATTTTACATAAAAAAGTGGGTAGTGTTACTGTCTCTGGATCACGGGGTCCCGGGTTCGATTCCCTGTGGGGTCAGGCATTTTGTCCGCCCGGGGATTGGGGTTTGTGTTGCCCTCACCATTTCATCATCATTCAGGAAAGTGGCTAGTCTGGACAGTAAAAAGAGTGGGAATTTGGGCGGGCGCCGACAACCGAGCAGTTGAGCGTCCCACAAACCAAGTATCGTCATCATCATCTATTGTAGACCACATTTATCTAGTATTCTACCAATGAACTAAAGTCTACCGCCTGATTTACCTACGACTGAATTATGTGATCGGCCCATTTCAGATCCCCACAAAGTGTTACACCTAGGTAACTGTAGAGTTGACCGATTCCAGTTGTAGCTCGTTGATACTTTATAGTCATAGGACAGTACGTTTTTTAGTTTTGTGAAATGCAAAATTTTACATTTCTGAACATTTAAAGCAAGATGCCAATATTTACATCACTTCGAAATGTTAGAAATATCCGACTCTGCATTTGTGCTGTCTTAGTCAGTGCTTCACTATAGATAACAGATCGTATGTTGAAAGTATGAGGTTTGTATTTTTATTGTGTACACGGTCATCAATGTACAATATGAGCAGCAAGGGTAGCAACATACTTCCCTGGAGCACACCGAAAGTTACTTCTACATCTGTACATTGGGTATAACATTCTCCCTGCAAATGGCCACGGTACTGACCTCATTTATACTGAAAGTCTCCGTGGGGGTCGCAGCTGGATCCTGACACATGGGAAAAGGTCATGAAGTCCTGAAAAATGTTCTGAATCGGCGTCTCCACTCAAAGTAATATGTCGCAGTGAAAGACGAGCAGTCGGATACCGCTCAGGTGCTGTCGACTGAAACGGATCGCTACCATCACACATGACTAGGATCTCCAGCCTCAGGACGCCTATAGATTGACATAGTCGAAATATCGAAAGGTTTGCCAGTTTTTGGCATTGGATAAGCTAACAAAATTACCGTCATCACAAAGTCGTGTGCTTTTATTGAAACGGTCTACTAATCCACATGCAAAGTTGAAAGGTCTCTGTTGGATTCCTTTCATGTTAATCTCTTAAATCTGTTGTCATTTACGGCATAAATTCCTCTTCTAAATTTACTGTGGTGTTTCTAACTATCTGAGAGGAGACTGAGCAGTGAAACCTGTTACTTTCACACATAAACAAGAACGAGCTGTCACACTACTACATTATAAACACAGTTTATATGTAATTCATGTCACATAGTCTCATACGGAACGTACATCCGCTTTCTCTTATATACTGTATATGATAAGATACTGTCATCCCCCTTCCCTTCTGTGTGAGAGGATGAATGAGCAAATGTATTTCTAGTTGCATGCTTGATGGTAGTAGACAAGCCTGTCTGCTAGAGAACAGTAGGACCAACGTCGGAACAGGTAGCTACGCTTTCTAAAAGCAGAGAGGTTTCCATTCTTAGTATGGTCCTGTCCGTCCCTTGTCATGTTGGTATAGGAAGCTGCCTCTCTGGTCACTTCCGTTTGTATGTGTGTAGCACGCTCGGTAGGAGCGCAGGTCAGTCTGTCCGCGGCGAGCGTCTGAAGTGGTAAGATCTCCGGCTAAGCGCGTGTCTGCTGTCTGTAAGACAATGGGTTTCTTAAGTTCAGCCTAACTGAAAATTTAATCACCTTTATTTCAGGTTTAGCTCTAAAATATCTAATGTTATCTTAAATTGCAACGCAGTGTGATTCGAGTGTACAGTTCGGAATATCTTCCAGTAGTTGCTTTGTCACTACTTTGTGAGTAAAGTGGAACCACGTGTTGATCAGTAACTCTAACTAAGATCATCAATCTTAAATGCGAATGTGCGTGAGATTATAACGTCTCGTCTTGACAATATTTTTCAATATAGAAACTTTTCTTTATGTTCAACCCACGTGGGGTGTACTTTGTAAGACCAGTACCATGTGCTTATACAATTGTTTGACCCATCAGGTTAATAGTAAGACGTTAGTAACCAGTTCGAGGTTTTTCTTTTGTAAATTGCTTTTCGATCTAATTTATTTTAATTATCAAAATTATTGTGGAGTTACACTTTTTGTGTAAACCAAGTTGACCACGTGAAGCATGTGGTGTAATCATCAAAGTAGCCCTCAGCTATTCTTTTCGGGAAGATTTCACAGAGAGTTAGTATGAATTTAGTATACCAGTGTGTGGTAATTACATAATGGACAGGATTGTGCTACGAACGTAACTTCTTTGGGTGAAAATTGAATCGGTTGGTTGTGGTTAATTTCCTCTTGCATATGTTTCAACGTTCTTCGTGTGTTATTTTATGAATGCAGTGTTGTATGCAGTCTTACAATCTTGGCTCCATATTTGATGTGTTCCGTAAGATTACAATCTCACATTTTCACAACCCTAAATAAGGCACCAGTTTAGTTATGAATCAAGTTTAATATCCTGAAATTTCAATGATCAATGTTAAAATACATTTCCAAATATAAACTGATTTATTTCTTTTTATTTAAATTCTCTTTTTTATATATATATCACCGGTTGTCGTATGACTATTAAAAGATTATAATTAATGTTAGTCTGGTTGGGAATTTGGTAAGCTAGACTGGATACCTAGTGAAACAGTTGCGCAGTAATGCAAGGTTAACTTCCCCAGACAGCTGACAGCTTTTAACCCGCTTTTATTGTCTATCAGCACCGCTTTCAGATCAAATTAAGGCAACAACATTGCAAAGTAATCCAAACATGTAATAAATATGCTTTTTAATAGGCAAAAGAGCAATAGATAAAGCCTTCCTAATATGTATTTGGTCTGCATTGCTCGAGGCAAGAAATACACCTCTACTGTCTGCCATCAAGACTCGAAATGCAACCTGTTACTCAGCCAGTACACATCTTGGCCAGCGGCAAAGCTAGAACTCCACTCACAATCATACTCGTGGCGCACTGTGACAACACGGCAACATACGAAGTGATGTGGGCTGTTCATAACTTTTCTTATGTTTCTACGACCCAACATTCGCCCATTTAATCCCGGTCTGTGTTTTGTTTGAATTTATTGTGTGTATCTGAGGCTGCAGCAATAGGTTGCGGAACCGGTCGTGTTTATAAACGATAATTTAACAGCTGTTGCGGTTCTTCATTTACCAAAATGTATACTCACAGAAAAAATCGCAACACCAAAAAATGATTGACGTGGAGTAATGAAATCTCGGAAATACATTTGTCTGGGTAACATATTTAAGTGATTAACATTTCAGCATCACAGGTTAATATAACTGTAAGGTACGCCACTGCAGATATGGAATTCTGGTACATTAATAACCGGTGTAAACGCCAGAATGTTGTATGCAAGCATGCAAACGTGCATGCATGGCGTTGGACAGGTGCCAGATGCCGGTTTGTGGGATGGAGTTCCATATCTGTTGCACTTGGCCGGTCAACACAGGGAAGGTTAATGCTGATTGTGTACGACGTTGGAATTGTCACCCGATGATGTCCCATATGATGCCGATTGGAGGCAGATCTGGTGATCGAGCAGGACAAGGCAACAAATTGAGACTCTGTAGAGGATGTCGGGTTGCAACAGTGGAATGTGGGCCAGCGTTATCCTGTTGGAAAACATTCCCTGGAATTCTGTTCAGAATGGCAGCACAATAGGTCGAATTACCAGAATAACGTATAAATTTGCAGTCAGGGTGTGTGGGATAACCATGAGAGTGCTCCAGCTGCCATGTGAAATCGCACTCCAGACCACAAACCCAGTCCGTCTAGCATGCAGACGGGTTGGTTGCATGCCTACAACTGTCTCCTTCTAACCGACACATGCTCATCACTGGCACCGAGGCAGAACTAGATTTTATGAGAAAACACAATTGACCTCCACCCTGTCCTCTACTGAGTACTCGCTGTACATCATTGAAGTTGTAAATGGCGGTGGTTTTGGGTCAGTGCAATGCACGCTACAGGGCGTCTGGCTCGGAGTTGCTCGTGAAGCAACCGGTTGTAACAATTAATTGTGTCGCTGTGGTGCCAACTACTGATGAAACTGCTGCTGCAGATGCAGTACGAAGCGCCAGAACCGACGTCGAAGACCACAGTCTTTCCTCTGGATAATGCCAAGTGGCCGTCAGGTGCCTGGTCATCTTGCGACAGTCCATTCCCATGAGTGCCGCTGCCGATAAGCATGTACAGTGCCTGCTTTCCTGCCAAGTCTCTGTACAATATTGCAGAAGGAACACCCAGCTTCTCATAGCCCTATTACACGTCGTCGTTCAAAATCAGTGAGGTTTGTCGTCCTAAAGGCGTTCTCGACTAACGTCAACTCATAATGTCCCCTCTCAAAGATCAGTAACGCTCACGATCGTTACAGCGTGTACCGAGCGGTTCTAGGCGCTTCAGTCTGGAACCGCGCGACCGCTACGATTTCAGGTTCGAATCCTGCCTCGGGCATAGATGTGTGTGATGTCCTTCGGTTAGTTGGGTTTAAGTAGTTCTAAGTTGTAGGGGGCTGATGACCTCAGATGTTAAGTCCCATGGTGCTCAGAGCCATTTGATTTCGTTACAGCGTGTACTTAAAACAAAGCTGATTTGCATCCTCATGTTGACCATACTAGCGCCACTTTTATGCGAATGATGCGAAATTTGAACAGACTTCATCTTTCACGTGTAGAAACAAGCCTACCAAATTTCGTTTAAGTCGTTCAGTTCCTTCATAGTGCTGCGTTTTTTTTCCGTCCACTTATGTCCACAGCTGTGGCTTCCCAGACTATAAAGTGTTTTGTAACACCTAAGTAGTAATGAAGCTATAAGTTTTGCAGCGCATGCAGCACCCCAGCAGCCACTCAAAGCATAGGATCTTTATGAAGATGCGACGTCAGCTAAATGAAGGACCCCACCACACGATTGTGACGTGTGAAAAGCGACAAGTGTAGCGTTAATCGATCAGTGCTTTCTTATGACACAAGCTGACTGCTACAGTATGTAGTATATTTTAATAACAATAAAATCAACTTGTTACATTTTACTGCCTTGGGTCACACAGATAGTTTCATTACTGGTTTAGTCTTCTTATCGTGCCATAATCAAACGATCTGGATATGTGGTCATCTGACAATGACTTGCTGAGAAGTCTAAACGGGTAATTCGTCGCGTAGTTTTACAGTACAATAAAAGAATTTCGTTACAAATCGGTCACTTTGTCCTCCTTGGGCTGTATAATTATTGTGTGTAGTAAGCCACTGATATCAGAAAGAATGAAGACAACATAGCAAACAGAAGTGGGATTCCGTGCGTCTGTTTCAATGGGGAGGTATCGTCAGAATGTAAAGCAACTACCAGTGGACCCAAAGGAAGTGTGATAGTTTTGCTATTGAAACTTCCTGGCAGATTAAAACTGTGTGCCGGGTCGAGACTCGAACTCGGGACCTTTGCCTTTCGCGGGCAAGTGGAAGGTAGGAGGCGAGGCACTGGCAGAAGTAAAGCTGTGAGGACGGGGCGTGAGTCGTGCTTGGGTAGCTCAGTTGGTAGAGCACTTGCCGGCGAAAGGCCAAGCTCCCGAGTTCGAGTCTCGGCGCGGTACACAGTTTTAATCTGCCAGGAAGTTTCATATCAGCGCACACTCGGCTGCAGAGTGAAAATCTCATTCTGGAGTTTTTCTATTATTCGTAATGTAGAAGACGAATCACTGAACTCGTTAACTTCTCATGTAGGTGAAACAGTTAGTGTAACCAACTCACAGAGGCAGTGCAGTCACCGTTTGATATAAGACATTTGAGGAAGGCAGCATTGCGTCGTGTACTTTTTTGCAGCGTACTGCTAGCGTAGGATACGATTCGCTATACTTCCTGTTTGTACAAATGGCCGGGCTGCCTTGTTTCAGGATAGTATTGGTTGAAATGGCTCTGAGCACTATGGGACTTAACGTCTGAGGTCATAAGTCCCCTAGAACTTAGAAGTGCTTAAACCTAACTAACCTAAGGACATCACACACATCCATGCCAGAGGCAGGATTCGAGCCTGCGACCGTAGCGGTCGCGCGGCTCCAGACTGTAGCGTCTAGAAGCGCTCAGGCACTTCGGTCGGCTCAGAATAGTATTGCTGCATCGTAAAACGGAGAGATCAGATCCGAGTTTCACTTTGAAAATGGGTATTAAATGTGCCGCTACTGTGAGTTTTTGCTCATAAGTCTTCTGACTTGTTACGTGTGGCTCTCTACAAAATAATCTTGTGTATTAACCTCTTCTTCTGAGATTAGCGCTCACAACCAACGTCTTCAGATATTTATTAGATATATTGGATACGTTTTTTCTGTGCACTCGCGATACTCTTGGCATCTGGTCATCGATAGTAGTTGCACTCTATATGACTCTTACCCTTTGCTGGGAAACAGGAGGACGCAGCCGGCAAGAGGGCGCGTGATTAGCGGCGTGTGGGGATGTAGGGGCAAGCAGAAGGAAAATCTTTGGGGGCAGCAAGGTGGAGAGTTGGAGGTACAGTTTTACCTAGGACATACGAATGCTTCATTGGGCAGTACAAGCTGGAAGGCAGTAGACCAGACTGTTGTTTGTTATTGGCGCCGTCATGCCTGTCAGCTACTCGACCGTTCGAGGAAGCGTTGAGTGCCTGTATTGTGTACTTTATGGTGAGTCCTTTTCTGTGATGGGTGGTGACTTCGTCCTTAACTGACGCGTGACCCATTGCGTCACGGTTCCTTTCGGATCTAGCAGGTATTCGTGGTCATTCTTCCGATAGTCTGATGTGAGGGAAAGGGCCCATTTGCAGTTTTTTGCCAGGATGTGTTTGGCTGATTTTCTGGACTTGTATTCGCGATTTGTGGCGAACGTAGATTGTAATCCAACTAGTGTGCAGGGGAACAGTAACACAGCCATAGACAATATTGTTATTCATTCTTTATTACTAGATGGGCGTACTGTTAGTAGCAGGGTGAATGGTCTTTCAGATCATGGTGCACAAATTTTAAAACTAAAAGGCTTTTGAACTCAAACAAATGTCACGTGTAATTACAAACTATGTACGAAAGTTAATCCAACAGCAATAGAGAGTTTTTTAAACCTTGTCAAGGAACAAGAGTGGCAGGATGTTTATAGTGCCGATAGCAAAAAAAAAATGGTTCAAATGGCTCTGAGCACTATGGGACTTAACATCTGTGGTCATCAGTCCCCTAGAACTTAGAACTACTTAAACCTAACTAACTTAAGGACATCACACACATCCATGCCCGAGGCAGGATTCGAACCTGTGACCGTGGCGGTCACGCGGTTCCAGACTGAAGCGCCTAGAGCAGCACGGCCACACCGGCCGGCCAGTGCCGATAACATAGATGATAAATACAATGGTTTCCTTAACACGTTTCTCATGCTCTTTGAGAGTTGCTTTCCATTAGAAAGTTCTAAACGGGGTACTAGCAGTAATAGTCAGCCCGGGTGACTGACTAGAGGGGTAAGGATATCATGTAGAACAAAGCGGGAATTATATCAAAATGTTAGAAGTAGTCACAATCAAGCTACAGTAGCCCTTTACAAACAGTATTGTAAGGTGCTTAAAATGTTATTAGGAAGGCAAAGAGTATGTAGTATGCAAATAGAATAGCCAATTCACAGGATAAAATTAAAACCATATGGTCAGTTGTGAACCAAGTGTCTTGTTAGCAGCACAAGGTCGATGATATAAAGTGAGGTCGTAGTGAAAATATTTCTGTTACTGATAAATAAGATATATGTACAGTATTTAACAATCATTTACTGAGAATTTCTGGCGAATAAAATAAAATTTAGTTTCTGCTGGGAATCATATAACATTCTTGGCAAATGCCTTTACGAGATTGATGTCTGAAACACTCCTCTGTGATACAGAAAATGGTGAGATTGAGTCAATAATTAAATCAATGAAGACTAAGGACTCTCATGGTTATGATGGACTGCCTAGCACAATATTAAAGTATTGTGCTGCCCATGTTAGCCTTGCATTTAGCCATATTTGTAATTTTTCCTTCAGGAATGATCAGTTTCCTGAACGAAAGTAAAGCCGCTTTATAAATGTGGAGGAAGGGGTAATGTAGACAATTTGAGACCTATTTCAGTGCCGTCAGTGTTTGCTAAAGTTACTGAAAAGGCTGTGTGTATAAGGATAATTGATCACTTTATATCTCACGATTTGCTATCAAATGTACAGTTCGGCTTTAGATGTCATTTAACAACTGAAAATGCTATATTCTCGTTTATATGTGAGGTACTGGGTAGGTTAAACCAAAGGTTTCGAACGCTAGGCATATTTTTTGATTTATCTATGGCGTTTGATTGCGTTGATCACAAATATTGCTCCAGAAGTTGGACCATTATGGAATACGGGAAGTAGCTCACAATTGGTTCGCCTCTTACTTTAGCAACAGACAGCAAAAGGTTATCATTCACGATGTTGAGAACGGATGTGATGTGGGGTCCGAGTGGGGTACGGTCAAGGGGGGGGGGGGGGGCGGGTTGTCCCCAAGGATCAGTGTCAGGGTTGGGGCCACTTCTGTTTCTTATTTATGTAAATGATATTATATCCCTTGTAGTATTATGGGTAACTCTAACATACTTCTGTCTGCTGGCGACACTAGCTTGATAGTAACGGATGTTGTGTGCAACATTGGCTCTGTTTCAAATAGTGCAATTCATGACCTAAGTTCATAGCTTGTAGAAAATAAACTAACGCTAAATCACAGTAAGGCTCGGTGTTTACAGTTTCTAACACACAATTCAACAAAACCTGACGTTTTAATTTCACAGAATGGGCATATGATTAGTGAAACTGCACTGTTCAAATTTCTAGGTGTTCAGATAAATAATAAACTGTCGTGGAAAGCCCACGTATAGGATCTTGTTCAAAGACTTAATGCTGCCATTTTTACTATTCGAACGATATCTGAAGTGAATGATCGTTCGACGCGAAAATTAATCTGCTTTGCTTATTTTCATTCGCTTATGTCGTACGGTATTATATTTTGCGGCAACTCTTCCCATTCTTAAAGGATATTTGTAGCTCAGAAACGGGCGGTTCGGGCAACAAGTTCACGAACCTCTTGTCGGTCCCTGTTCACGGGTCTGGGTATTTTGACACTGGACCCTCAATTAATATATTCCTTACTTTCATTTCTTGTGGACAATGTTATCTTATTAACAAGAATAAGCAGCTTGCACTCAGTTAATACTCGGCAGAAATCAAACTCCCATTTGGATTGGACTTCCTTAACTGTTGTGCAGAAAGGTGTGCAGTATACCGCTGCATCCATTTTCAATAAGCTACTATTCGAATTCAAAAATCTTAGCAGTAGTCCACGCGCTTTCAAATCGAAACTGCAGAGTTTCCTCATGGGTCACTCCTATTCTGTCGAGGAGTTCGTTGAAAAATTAAGCTGATTCTTGTTGTATTGTTGATTGCTTTTACTTATAGATTGACATTTTTCGGATTCATAAACATTTTATTTTTAACTGTTATTACTTTTATGTTGTAATTTCATGCACTGGAGCGTTCCATGACCTTGGAGATTTGCTCCTCAGTTTGGTCCTACGGAACTTGACGTATAGATTCCTTCTTACCATGTTACTGGGTAACATGGCTTGGTTGATTGTGTACGAAAGCCTGCACTTAATGTTAAATATTTTCTGTGAGCTACTTGTCTGGCACATTACATATCCGTGCTCCCCAAACTTGATTTATTTATTGGTATTTTGTATTTGATTAGAATAGTGTTTAATTATGCTCAAGCGTTTGTGTTACAGGACAGATTAGCCATTATTTGATGCATTGTTTATTGAATAAAAGAGTGAAGCCAGGAAGGCCTCCCATTGTATGCTTTAGTTGGTATTGTGGTTTTCATCAGATCATTTTTAGTAATATAAATTCCTCATATGTCCATCGAAAAAATATGTTTTGCTTCGACAGCCGGCCATTCGATTCTAGTAAATCTGTATTACTTGTTATTAGCTGTTTGCCAAATTATATTGTGCTTTGTTTCTTGCACGGGTGTACTGCCTGATGAGCTTAGATAATTCCGTCGGTATATTTGAAGGGCTACTGCCGTTGTTCACTTGCCTGTTTTGTCGTACTATATTTCAACTGTGTTTGATACAGACCAGGGAGCCTTTGTATTTATAATTAGTTTCTCATTATGATTTACATCTTCTAGGCAATTTGCCTTGAAGGTCTCACGAATTTCACGCCTTGTACCTGGTGTTTTGATCGGCAATTGCGTCGTAAGGCTCAGTGTATTCATAAGCCTGGTAACCTGCATGCCTGTGGAGGCGTATTTAGACATAATCTCCATTAACGTTATTACCAATGGGCTTCTTGTATACTTAACCAAATGTCATGTAAACCATAAAGCATTTTCGCTTATTGTAAAACTGCCGGCCGTTGGTTCTGTTACCCTGTATCTGTCTTAAATTTTATTAAAGTTTTTTGAGCAGTGAAGGTTGGTCAACGTTGCCGTAAGCTGATCATTAACGGCTAAACATCTTGTTGATATGGAACATTTAATTACTTGAAAGGGCTTCGCCGTGACAGGAATTTATCATTGGGCCTTAAGCCGTTTGTGCAGTTGCTAAGTGTAGTTATTTGTTTGATCAATTTACGTCCTTGATCTGTAACTATCTGCTAATGAGTGACGTTGTACGGCAACTAATAATTGTGCTTAGTAGTTTAAATTATTTTGATAAGATGAGGAAGTTGATTTTTTGGGTCCACTAACATGTGGCTACCTTTTCTTTTTATTGATCTATCACCTTGCATTCGTGCATTTTAAGGGTTGTGGTTATTGATGCTGTGAACCTTGGCTTTAACCATCTTGTTTACTAGTCATCACTGCTCCTACTATTAAATTGTTTGGTTGACTAATTGTACAGTCTTTAGTTATTTTTTGTAATAAACTTCTGTTGATATACCTTACATACGATGCCGTTTAGCAGCACCTTACCACTCCCCAATCCGGTCCCAATTCCCTCATTGGTAGCAGAGTGTGGCTACATTTGAGTGGAAGGGTTCTGAACCTGTAGAGTGGAAGAATAGAATAATTTTTCTGAGCAATGTGTGCTCTGTGTTTAGTGTTTCTGAATATAATTAAGAGATGAGAGAGATGTTTTGGGAATATCCTAGGAAAGCCGAATTGCAGTATGAGATGGCTATCCAGTGCGGGGAAACAGAGGGCAGCGTTGCAGAGCTGGAACAATGCTTGTGAGGTGTGATGGGCTGCGATCATAGACGCCTAATACCATGGGTGAAGTAAATGACGCAGTTTCCGTTTGTGGCACCCTTCTTGCTGGTTGTGAAGCCATCAGAGAATTGTTGCAGGGTAGCATCCCCACCCACTTTCTGGTGTTCAGATTCCAGGCTCACTTCAACCATTTAGATAATCGAGTGCAAGACGTCGCCTTAATAAATACAAACCCTAAATAGATGGCTGAAATTAAAGACTTACATGATGTGGTCATGTGCTTGTATCTTGGGATTGAGGACTGAATTGGCAGGAGAATGCGAGGCGGTATGAGGGTTCTACTCGCGCTCAGGCCGATCACAACAAGTTATTTAACAAATAAGCCAACCACATCTGGTCTGTGGTGAGCTTATCTATCGACTCTAATGAAAAAGTGATAGTCGTGTTATGGTTAGCTCTGCGCTTGCAAGTCTAAGTGGCCATCTTGCACATTACTGTTTCGGTAATTTTTCAGGTTATGTACACACTGACTCCTGGGAAGCTAAGTAGAACTTTTCATGAAGATCTTGGTGTGGGTGAAACACTGAGTGCGTTCCATTGGAGGTTGTTAGAGGAAAGCTTGTCTGGTCGGTATTGCAGTGACCCAGAGAGTCAATATTTTCATCCGGTCCTGGGACGTTATGAAATGTTGGTTCGTTATATTGAAGACGTCTGCAACGCCATGACAGCTTTGTACTTGATGTTTCTGAATCAGAAGCCGTTGATAACATATTCTAAGGGATGTGTCTAGAGGTCAGGCTCCGGATTTTACTTTCTAGTAAGCTCCATACCTTCTGTGAGTTGGATATGTTGATGTCCAGCATCAAAAATGTCCATTTCAGTGATGAGAAACGTGTTGCAGCACCATCTGTTTCTAGACCGTGGGAGTGAAGATCAGCCACCCAGAATGATCAACATAACGTCAAGTCTAATAATAAGGGCATGTCTTTGATGCAACCATGTAGAGCACCTGGTGCAGGACTGCCCAGTATTGTGTGAAACGGATGGGCAGAATTTACTCTATGTGGGCACAGGCCGCTGTGTGGGTCTGTGTAGGTTGATAAAATATTGCAGTAAGGTCAGTGCACTCGCTTGGGCTGACTTACTGTTCGTGTGTGCTACCATGAATCAGGAAATGGTTTCTGTTCTTTAGATTGTGGTATTAATGCGTCACTGGCGAATTTGCAATGTTACGGTAAAGTTACTCATATTTCTAACCTACCTGGAGTACAGAAAACGAGTATGGTGGGAGCACTATGAATAGGCGTCCGTTAGCGGTGTTGGGAAAGGTGCGACTGCGTATTGGCATTCAGAAACTCTCCTGACCTACTGACGTCTTCATTATTGAAGGATTGAGCACTGACGTGCTCCTAGGTGCGATTTTCTTGAACCACTGAGTGCATATTAAATTGCGTAGAAAAGTCATTATTTTCAAATGTAAGGCCACTGGAGGGGTATTTTTTGTACAGACACCAGCTCAATCTTGGTTTTTCTCCATAGAGACAGAGCATAACCGCTTGATGTAAGCCATGTGGGAAACGACAGGTACATGCCTTGTTGGGGGTCTTGGGACAGTACACAGAAGTACTCACCAATTGGGTACAGATCACCGACAAAATCCAAAATAAGATCTTGCTGGTAGATCAGGTGCCGGTTCGGCAGTCAGGTGTAATTCGACCATTGGCCTAGCCCTTCACATTAGTGATCTTTCCGATTCCCAAACCGAGTGGCAAAGGGCACTAGCCAGTTGCAGAATGTAGGGCACTGATAGAAAGGTTATTCAGGAATCCATATCACTACCCAACCTTCATAACTATTTTACTTCCTTTTCTGGCGCACAGTATTTTTCCATTATTGACCAGATGCCTCTCGCAGAGGTCTAAGGTTCTTAAGTTTTTCTGCGTGGATTGGAACCTCTTGAATACAACTGAGTTCCATTCGGATTGGCTATCAGAGCAGCCATAATATCATGCCTACTAGAATCTACGCTGGGTGACTTGAAGTTAAGGGTGTCTGCAACTATCTGGGCGACTTCGTTATTTCTATTTATAGCAAAACCTTCAGTGAACACCTAGATCATATAGGCCAACTCCTTCACCGTCTTCAAGAAGCCAGGTTAACAGTAACTTGCTAAGGTCAACCTGGCCCAAAAACAGAACTCTTTCCTTGATCATCTTTCGCCCAGTAAAGGAGTTAGGGCGGACCATGATCGAACTAAGGCTCTTCACCCGTTCCCCAGGCCTAAAAAGAAAATGGATATACCTAGATTCATAGGGATGGTGAATTTTTCCGCACACGCATTCCCAAATTCGCGCAGCTGGCTGCGCCCTTTAAACAACTATGAAGGAAAGGTGAGTATTTTCAGTGGAGTGATAATCAAAAGGCATCCCTCGATGCATTGAAGATGGCATTGGCTGATACACCCGTCCTAGCTGTATCAGATTTCGATGGAGAATTTGTCTTGCAGACACACGTCTCCTCTTCAGGTATTACGACGGTCCTCCAACAGAAGCACGGAGAGAGGAAGCCTATTGGTTGTACCTCAGATAATTACGATTAGCGGAGAACAAGAACAGGGGATACGAACTAGAAGCACTAACCGTGTTCTTTGCATTGGAACGATTCGAGTTTTGTCTTGAATATAAGCCATTCCGCTTAGAGATCGACAACCTGGCCTTCACGTGGACGCTAGCTCGGCCGCGGGTATGGTCAGAATAGACAAATGACAACATGGTTGACCCCCTTAGTAAAATATTAAAACACGAATGTGAAGCGGCGTATCTCCCAAAAGGTGAGGAAGAAGCAAGCAGCTTGTGTGGGAACAGTCCTTGGAGAGATTCCGGGGTGTTCGGGGGGTTACCTGAGAAACAGTACGTTGAAAAGTAAAACGACAGCTTATAGGAGGGTAGGAGGGGAAGAGGTGCGAGGATATTCCCTTAAAAAGGGACTGATTTAATTCTGTACCTCCTATGACGCGAAGGGTAAGATCTGTCTTCTCTGAACTGATCCATTCAGTGTTTATGTATTCAATTATTCCCAGTGTGGAGGGCACCAAGGGGTGTATAAGACCATTATGAGGATGAAAGAGAGCTTCACTTGGCCTTAGTTAAATAGTGGTCTGTAAATTAGTGGAACAGTACGAGGAATGCTTGAGAGTAAAACCCAACCCCAGCACCTGGTCAGGAAGCTTAGCTCTGATAGGATGGAGCATCCTATGGACAAGGTGTTCATTGCTTAGTTTGGTCCCGTATCCCGTACTTAACAAGGTATGTGTTGGTGGTGGTAGTGAACACCTTCTCCCACTTTGTTTGGCTTCTGGCAAGTAGGGTAGATACTACGAGCATAAACACTAAGCATCTTAACCATATTTTCTCTATCTTTGGGTCCCGAAAGTTCTGGCTAACGACAGTGCACTGGCTTTTATGTCCCACGAATTCACAAAATTTTGCTGTAGCAGTGGTATTTCTCATGTAACCACCACTCCCTATTACTCACAATCCTCCTTTGTGGAGCATATGAACTGTAATTTTAGTTCTACCTTGATCATCTACCGTGGGAAGTCCCAGATGAAGTGGGTTAAATCCACTGGAAGGCTTAATTTTGCAATATGATCACCGTGCATGAAGCTCTCAGGACCACCTCCTCCAAATTTATGTTTGCATTCCTTGTTAAATCACCACCTTCCAACCTATGGTCGATTGTTGACCTTCTTCCTAAGGCCATTAAGAAGAATTGGGAATCTGCAAGAAATAATATCAGGCGAGCACACTGGAGGGAGGCCGTATGGTATAACGACGGTAGGCTTCTGACCACGCTACAGTCGACACAAAGCAAGGTGTGGGGTGTCATTTCTAAGTTGTTTCCATGATTTCCAGAACCATACAAAGTGGTGAAAATCACATCCCAACTAAGTTTCCTCATCCAGGACCTCTCCACCGGTAAGTTAACCAGGGCTCAAATCAGCCAGCTGAAGTCCACTTGGAACCAGGATGCTGAGGAATCCTCTCATATCTTGACACTCCTGCCCCCATTAATTTCAGCTTGAGGGGGAAGGAGGAGCTGTGTGTGTGCGATTTGCCTGACACGTTCAGCTATTGATAGTATCCACCCTGTGATTATCTCTACCATGTTTCTGGGAAACTAGAGGACTCTGGCCTTAACAGGGCACGTGAATAGTGGCAGGTGGGAATATAAGGGCGTAAGTGGGAACCATAAGTGGAGCGACTTAGTGACACCAGTGTGGAGATTTGGAGGTCCAGTTTTACCTAGACCTTGTGACACCGTTGGGCTGAACAAACCTGGAAGGTGGCGGCCTAGCATTTGGAGTGTTACTGGCGCCATCACGCTGCTTAGAGTTCAGCTGTCTGCTACACGGCCACTGGAGGGATTGAGCCTCTTTGGAGAACTATTGTATCCTATATTGTGAAATTTATGGTGAGCCCTTTCCTGTAATGGGCAACAATTTTGTTCATAACTGAGACGTGATCCACTACTTCCTGGTTCCTTTCAGGTCTAGCTGGTATTTGTGGTCGTTCCTCCTGTATTCTGACGTGAGCGAAAGCACTCGTTTGTACTTCTCTACCACGCTGTGTTCAGCCGACTTTCTGAACATATACTCGCGATTTCTGATGAACGTGATTCGTAATTGTGATTTTGATTCCTGCTTAATACGTTACTGTTTGCTGTAGCTTGGCTGACTGTGAACACAATCCTACTCTTGCTATTACATTTTTCTGTAAGCTACTTGTCTTGCATACTACCTTTTCAGTTTTTACCAGCCTTGTTATACACTGAAGCGCCAAAGAAACTGTATTCAAATACAGAGACATGTTAACAGACACAATACGGCGCTGCGGTCGGCAACGCCTATATAAGACGACAAGTGTCTGGCGCAGTTGTTAGATCGGTTACTGCTGCTGCAATGGCATATTATCAAGGTTTAAGTGGTGTTATAGTCGACGCACGAGCGACGGAACCCAGCATCTCACAGGTAGCGATGAACTGGGCATTTTCTCTACAACCATTTGACGAGTGTACCGTGAATATCAGGGAGGAACGGGACCAACGGCGGCTGAAGAGAATAGTTCAACGTGACAGAAGTGCAGCCCTTCCGAAATGGTGCAGATTTTGATGCTGGACCATCAAAAAGTGCCAGCGTGCGAACCATTATACGATATGGGCTTTCGGAGCCGAAGGCCCATTCGTGTACCCTTGATGACTGCACGAAATATAGCTTTACGCCTCGTCTGGGTCCGTCAACACCGACATTGGACTGTTGATGACTGGAAACATGTTGCCTGGTCGGACGAGTCTCGTTTCAAATTGTATCGAGCGGATGGACGTGTACGGATATGGAGACAACCTCATGAATCCATGGACAGTGCACGTGAGCAGGGGACTGTTAAAGCTGGTGGAGGCTCTGTAATGGTGTGCGGCGTGTGCAGTTCGTGTGATGTCTAGATACTACTCTGACAGGTGACACGTACGTAAGCGTTCTAATCACATGCATCCATTCATGTCCATTGTGCATTCCCACGGACTTGGGAAATTCTAGCAGGACAAAGCGACACCTCAAACGTCCAGAATTGCAACAACGTTTCTTCAGGAACACTCTTCTGTGTTTAAACACTTCCATTGGCCACCAGACTCTCCAGATATTAACATTATTGAGCATTTTTGGAATATCTGATAACGTGCTGTTCAGAAGAGGTCTCCAACCCCTCGTACTCTTACTCAGTTCCCTCCAGCTCTACTTCAGACATTAGTCGAGTCCATGCCAAGTCGTGTTGCGGCACGTCTGCGTGGTCGCGCGGCCCTTCACGATATTAGGCAGTTTCTGCGGCTCTTCAGTGTATATCGATAGTAGGTTGGTGGTCGTAATGTTCTGGCGATCATAGTATATCACTGCATTACAATACCTGCATATTTCATCCTTTCTCCCTAAGATGTTAATCGATGGTTAACATAGCCAATAAATGGATCATAATGAAATTCAGCCTCCCGAAACCTTACCATGTTCTACATGTGAAGGCACAACGTTCCTCTGCTTTACGTTCATCTTTTCAAAGCTGTTTACCAACTTTTTTTTAAAAATCAGACTGAAGCGTGCACTCTACAAAAAATTTCTGTGAAAGAAGTTAAATGCTTTTTTTCATTCTACACGCGGAGTTTCTGGAGTACGAGTACTAATACCGCATTTGATTACTCAGGAATGGAGGGAATGTAATATTATGCAAATATAAATGGAAGAAATATGCAGAATGGACGTTGTATCACGAATGAATCAACAGACACAATATAATTTATGGAAATACTACAGCATAAGAGTTAATGATATATTGACATACTAACTACATGTATTTCTTTCTGAACTCACTTCGAAATGTAAGGTCAAGAAAAAGAGGCAGAGCATTATTTTTTTTTATGGAAAGAATACACTCCAACCTGATTAAAAAACGAAAGGTATGACTTTTTAACTGGTACATAAGCTATAAGCATGATTCCATTCCTTAGAAGATTGTGAAATGTTCTTTATAGTGATAGATTGATGAAAGAGGAGTCGACTACGTAACTATTACCATGATTATTAAAGATACAACAATCTGTGATATTACTTCCATTCACACTGCAATGCCGCAGGTATACTAAACGCAACATTAGTTCTACGCTACAGCGGGACTAAAAAGAACTGCTACTACAAAAAATATCCCTTGGTGCTGGCGTTCTATGAACACAATAACGGTGCTAATGAGTACCGAGAATTCTTCGAGTGAAGCGCTCTCCCCGTTGACACACCTAACTTCCATAAAACTCGATGCGATCACGGAGCTCGATAGCAGTGGACCCGTATGCTGGACGAATATATATCATTTTGACTTCAGTTCCCCCTAACTGTTGGGCAAAATCAGCGTCTCTCTTTGTACCCTACCCACAGTTCGGCCACAATATGTTGGCCGTTTTTACTGGTGCTGCCAATAGAGTAGAAAATCGGCAATAATAGGAAGATATTCATTTGTTTCCGACTGCTGCCAATATTGCCACGTGTGTCACCTCTGGTTTCGTATAAATACCAAATAAGGGTATTGGCCCCAGCACTTTAGGGAGGAGTCGGCGCTGTCTTCCACCTACCGCTCCTCCCCCTCGGCAGTGCTATTGGCGCGGGCAATATACGCCTCCTGCCGTTCCCGACAGCCTCTGGCCAACTTCTCGTGCCCAAACAGTGCTTTTTATGTCTAGTATTATTGTAAATGTAACTGGAATAGCTTGTAACATGTTCCTTAAGGTCTTTTTCATCATTACGTGGTTAGTTGCCTGGCAGATTTGATTGATATAATGATTTGTTTGTTCTTTTTCCTGTTCCCAGTCTGAAGACGACTACTGACCGGTCAAAACAGGTTACCGAATTGTGAAATGCTCCTGTGATTCTGAAGTACAAATATCTGTATTACTAAACAGCTAACCCAGGTCATGTTCTCAGTTGCGAGGTGCGTATCTAATGGCTCCCAGGGCAACAGAAGTTTGATTTACAATAATTCATATAGAATGAAATTTTCACTTTGCAGCGGAGTGTGCGCTGATATGAAACTTCTTGGTAAAGTAAGATGGTATGCTGGACCGAGATTCGAATTTGGGACTTTAGCCTTCTGGAGGCAAGTGCTCTGCCTGCCGAGCTATCCAGGCACACCCCAGGACACTTCCCCACAGCTTTACTTCCTCCAGTACCTCATCTCACTTGCCCACGAAAGACAAAGGTCCCGAGTTCGAGTCTCGGTCCAGCACACAATTTTAATTTGCCAGGAAGTTTCAATATTTCATATAGTTATTGATAGAATTTAAAATTTTTAAATACACTCATAATTTACTTATCTAGAGTTATAATTTTACGTTAAAGGTTTAATACAATCATCACTTTCCTTTCCCTTTGTCCCACTTCAACACGGGACCGACCTTGTTACTATGATGTTGATAGTGTCAAAAAGTGGTCGGATGCCCTTCCTGTCGCCACCCCGAACTCCCCAGCTTAGTGCGTCTAGTGTAAGGCCATAAAATATTGCGAACGTTTTTTCAGATGTCTGCGAGTCGTGTAACTGAAGCGGGACATGGGGACCAGCCCAGTAATCACCTAGTGGGACGTGGAAAACCGCCTAAAAACCAACTCCAGGCTTGCCAGCACACCGGCCCTCGTCGTTAGTCCGCCGGGCGGATTCATTACGGGTCCGGCGCGCCTACCTGAGTCCAGTAAGCAGCGCATTAGCGCCCGGGGCCAACCTGGTGGGTCAAAAGGTCTAATACAATAAGTGAAGTATTATAGTGAGGCATTGTGTATATATCTCAAGGTAGCGTAAATCTTAGCGCGCAAATTTGCCAGACTACATTCATCCAGTATTCTAAAATGAAAGCACTTAACCGATTCCAACAAACTGGATTCATAATTTCAGGCCTTTATGAAACTTTTTCTTGTGCCATCCCTGCACAAGCTTGATGAAAGGAGAAAAAGCTTATCGCCTACTACATTTTCCCCGTTCGTGCAGTAACAGTTCAGCATCAGGCAAGACGTTTTAATTTATTACTTCTTGACTACTAACTCTATTCTCAATACAGTTTGTGGACAGTATCCACATACACCAATGAATGTATCTGCAAAAGTTTACATTGTATGATATTTAGTCCTGGAGATATGACATTTGATACATCTGACTTCGATCCTTTAAAACTCTCTGGTAACAAATAAGAGAATGTAATCTATCAATCATTTAACCTCTGTGGACAATATGCCATTTTCATTCCAAAACGGATTTTAGAAGAGCGGGACAGAGAACTATTTGTTTAAAGTTTGCAGGTCCGCATTTGTTCTAGCAGCTAACTTGGAAGTGTACTGTCCACAAAAGATCCCGTTTCGATTCCTGTCCTGACACAGAACTATACCTCTTCCGTATTTCGAGAAAGAAGACATAACGAAATCAGATCTACTAATCAACAACGTTAGTTCAACGATATATCCCACTCTGCAACGTATTCCAGCGATCAATTTGTAAGCCAAGCTACGTAATGTGATGTGTAATGACAGCCGACATCTCTTTTACGTGCACGGCTGACGGCTTCCGATAATGCGTTCGGCACACGCACACACACACACACACATACACACACACACACACACACACACACACACACGCAAACTAGTGGTCCCGGCTTCGTTCCCCAGCGACCCCTCCCGCATCGGCAATCTGTATTTTAATGGCTATCTAGCAATCAGTGGCGGCAGAGGTCCCGCCCGAGTTTTACGTTTGCGGTATTAATGATGTCAATAACGAGGGACTTTCCCGTTGACTGCATTTGCAGCCCACAGTTACAGTTTGCAGCGCCGGCCCATTAACGTGTACGCAGCCACCATTGCTGCCGGACGTTGTAAAACGCACTGCCAGTCTGCGTTGTACTCGTGTTATCCACCTCGCGGCTAACGCTGCAGCTGGGCACGAAGGGTCTTATCCTGCACTGTGTGGTCAAATGTCACTGAAAAACTCGCATAAGAGCGCTTACACGGCTGAACTTCACAAAGGGCCGCCTAATCGGTGCGTTCGTTAGCGACATACAGTAAACGTTGGTAACGCGTTTCCGTGTCAAATTAGAAGAAAGTACTTACGTTGTAAGCTAGAAAGAGCTGTTAACTAGGCTACTGGCCATTAAAATTGCTACAACAAGAAGAAACGCAGATGATAGACGGGTATCCATTGGACAAATATACACTCCTGGAAATGGAAAAAAGAACACATTGACACCGGTGTGTCAGACCCACCATACTTGCTCCGGACACTGCGAGAGGGCTGTACAAGCAATGATCACACGCACGGCACAGCGGACACACCAGGAACCGCGGTGTTGGCCGTGGCACACGGAGCTCCACCGCAGTCTTTAACACTGGTAGCATGCCGCGACAGCGTGGACGTGAACCGTATGTGCAGTTGACGGACTTTGAGCGAGGGCGTATAGTGGGCATGCGGGAGGCCGGGTGGACGTACCGCCGAATTGCTCAACACGTGGGGCGTGAGGTCTCCACAGTACATCGATGTTGTCGCCAGTGGTCGGCGGAAGGTGCACGTGCCCGTCGACCTGGGACCGGACCGCAGCGACGAACGGATGCACGCCAAGACCGTAGGATCCTACGCAGTGCCGTAGGGGACCGCACCGCCACTTCCCAGCAAATTAGGGACACTGTTGCTCCTGGGGTATCGGCGAGGACCATTCGCAACCGTCTCCATGAAGCTGGGCTACGGTCCCGCACACCGTTAGGCCGTCTTCCGCTCACGCCCCAACATCGTGCAGCCCGCCTCCAGTGGTGTCACGACAGGCGTGAATGGAGGGACGAATGGAGACGTGTCGTCTTCAGCGATGAGAGTCGCTTCTGCCTTGGTGCCAATGATGGTCGTATGCGTGTTTGGCGCCGTGCAGGTGAGCGCCACAATCAGGACTGCATACGACCGAGGCACACAGGGCCAACACTCGGCATCATGGTGTGGGGAGCGATCTCCTACACTGGCCGTACACCACTGGTGATCGTCGAGGGGACACTGAATAGTGCACGGTACATCCAAACCGTCATCGAACCCATCGTTCTACCATTCCTAGACCGGCAAGGGAACTTGCTGTTCCAACAGGACAATGCACGTCCGCATGTATCCCGTGCCACCCAACGTGCTCTAGAAGGTGTAAGTCAACTACCCTGGCCAGCAAGATCTCCGGATCTGTCCCCCATTGAGCATGTTTGGGACTGGATGAAGCGTCGTCTCACGCGGTCTGCACGTCCAACACGAACGCTGGTCCAACTGAGGCGCCAGGTGGAAATGGCATGGCAAGCCGTTCCACAGGACTACATCCAGCATCTCTACGATCGTCTCCATGGGAGAATAGCAGCCTGCATTGCTGCGAAAGGTGGATATACACTGTACTAGTGCCGACATTGTGCATGCTCTGTTGCCTGTGTCTATGTGCCTGTGGTTCTGTCAGTGTGATCATATGATGTATCTGACCCCAGGAATGTGTCAATAAAGTTTCCCCTTCCTGGGACAATGAATTCACGGTGTTCTTATTTCAATTTCCAGGAGTGCCTTATACTGGAACTGACATGTAGTTACATTTTCACGCAATTTGGGTGCATGGATCCTGAGAAATCAGTACCCAGAACAACCACCTCTGGCCGTAATAACGGCCTTGATACGCCTGGGCATTAAGTCAAACAGAGCTTGGATGGCGTGTACAGGTACAGCTGCCCATGCAACTTCAACACGATACCACAGTTCATCAAGAGTAGTGACTGGCGTATAGTGACGAGGCAGTTGCTCGGCCACCATTGACCAGACGTTTTCAGTTGGTGAGGGGTCTGGAGAACGTGCTGGCCAGTGCAGCAGTCGAACATTTTCTGTATCCAGAAAGGCCCGTACAGGATCTGCAACATGCGGTCGTGCATTATCCTGTTGAAATGTAGGGTTTCGCAGGGATCGAATGAAGGGTAGAGCCACGGGACGTAACACATCTTAAATGTAACGTCCACTGTTCAAAGTGCCGTCAATGCGAACAAGAGGTGACCGAGACGTGTAACCAATGGCAACCCATACCATCACGCCGGGTGATACGCCAGTATGGCGATGACGAATACACGCTCCCAATGTGCGTTCACTGCTATGTCACCAAACACTGATGCTACCATCATGATGCTGTAAACAGAACCTGCATTCATCCGAAAAACGACGTTTTGCCATTCGTGAACCCAGGTTCGTCGTTGAGTACACCATCGCAGGCCCTCCTGTCTGTGATGCAGCGTCAAGGGTAACCGCAGCCATGGTCTCCGAGCTGATAGTCCATGGTGCTGCAAACTTCGTCGAACTGTCGTTGACCGCCCAAAATAAGTCTTTGGAGGAAAAATTGTATCAACGAACTGTTGTTCAGTTACCAGAGGGACATTAAGGATCTATTCTCCTCACTCAGCCTGTAATGTAAGCGAGTTTTACAATTTTTTGGAAAAAGTAATGAAACAATCAACGTACATCTTTTTGCATCATCTAGATTGGACATTCATTTAAAAAAAAAATTCGGTCATCATTAAGCCCCACGTCTGACTTTGCTTTAACCAAAGTGAGGTGTGTCCATGACGGAAGTCCTGCAATCTGCATAACTCAACTGAAAGTTCAAAAAAAAAGGAACAAATAATATTTTTAATCTATAGGATATTCCGCGCAGAATAATAGTATAGTTTCTTGAAATCTGACAAAATAGTAAAATGAGAGACTTTTGATACATATATATGTAGTTTTTTCGTTCGGTTTTGGTCACATACTTTTCAATAACTAATGGATAAATTAAAATAAAAAATAGCCTATTACTCTTCGTGGTCATACCTGAGGAGTAATTCAACCAAATTTCAGGTAGACATCTTTACTAGTGTGCCCGCAATTCATTCCGTCAGCTTGAGATACAGATATGGTTAGGGGCCATACTAATAAAGCTATATTTCTAAAACTTGACGGGCTTACTTCTTAGGCATTTTTGCAAGGAGTAATACGTTAATTTTTAGTTTTAATTTATTCATTAGTTATTTCAAAAAACGTGATCAAAACCACACGACAAACAACATCTTTGTTTCAAATTTCCACCATTTTATTATTTTTGTAAAATTTTAAAAAACTATGCTATTACTCTGTGTACAATATCCTGTAGATTAAGAAAATGTTTGCTTTTTGATTTCTGATATGATTTGCAAACTGCGGGACTCCGGTCATGGACACACCTTATTTTGGATAGAGCACCTTTAGTTCTTCGGATGGGAGGCTTAACGATCACTGAATTCCTTTAAGAAAAATCAGAAAGTGTTGTTCAAGAATGAAAAAAAAAAATGCAGAAAATTTACGTTGATCGCTTCATTAGTTTTTCCACAAAAATAGTACAATCTCTCGTTTATACGCTGACTCTGGAGACTTGGGGTTGGATCCTTTGTTTTCCAGTGGTTACTGTACGAAACCACGTGTTTTAGGTCGACTGTCTGGTATATCAGTGGGTGACAGCGAAATTTGGATATTTACTAGGAGCTAATAACCTCTAAAGGCCGCTTCCAGTATTCGGTGTTGAATAGGACACATTACCGCCTTTACTGTCTTTTGAGATTACCGCTTCAGTTTATCACACTTTTGTGCTCCGTTCTTTGTAAGTTGTTTCCTGTTCGTCGTTATATAGTTCAGAGAAATTTAGTTTTTGTTGACGGCAAATGTCGATGTGTTTTTAAAAACACGCTTGGTGTACCGGAAATGGGTACTTGGCCACAATATCATAAACAGTTGCTCCTGGTTACCCGAAGAATCGAACTACACTGAAACGCCAAAGAAACTAATATAGTCGTGCGCATTCAAAAAATGGTTCAAATGGCTCTGAGCACTATGGGACTCAACATCTGAGGTCATCAGTCCCCTAGAACTTAGAACTACTTAAACCTAACTAACCTAAGGACATCACACACATACATGCCCGAGACAGGATTCGAACCTGCGACCGTAGTGGTCACGCGGTTCCAAACTGTAGCGCCTAGAACCGCACGGCCACTCCGGCCGGCTCGTGCGCATTCAATTACAGAGATATGGAAACAGAAAGAATACGGCGTTGCGGTCGGCAACCCAATATAAGACAACAAGTGTCTGGCGCAGTTGATAGATCAGTTGCTGCTGCTACAATGACAGGTTATCAAGATTTAAGTGAGTTTAAACGTGGTGTTACAGCCGACGCACGAGCGATGGGTCACAGCATCTCCGAGGTGGCCATGAAGTGGGGATTTTCTCGTACGATCATTTCACGGGAGTACGGTGATTATCAAAAATCCGGTAGAACATAAAATCTCCGACATCGCTGCAGCCGGAAAAACATCCTGCAAGAAACGGACCAACAACGACTGAAGAGAATCGTTCAACGTGACAGAAGTGCAACCCTTCCGCAAATTGCTGTACATTTCAGTGCTGGGCCGTAAACAAGTGTCAGCGGGCGAACCAGTCAACGAAACATCATCGACATGGGGTTTCAGAGCCGGAGGCCCACTCGTGAATCATTGATGACTGCACGACACAAAGTTTTACACCCGTCAACACCGACGTCGGACTGTTGATGACTGGAAACATGTTGTCTGGTCGGACGAGTCTCGTTTCAAATTGTATCGAGCGGATGGACCTCATGAATCCATGGAACCTGCAAGTCAGCAGGGGACTGTTCAAGTTGGTGGAGGCTTTGTAATGGTGTGGAGCGTGTGCAGGTGGAGTATGAGATGTTGGTACGTCTAGATACGAGTGAGACGTAAGCATTCTGTCTCAGCATGTGCATACCCTCACGTGCATTGTGCATTCCGACGGACTTTGGAAATTCCGGCAGGACAATGCGACAGCCCACACTACAGGATTACTACGGAGTGACTCCAGGAACACTCCTCTGAGTTTAAACACTTCCGCTGGCCACAAACACCCCAGGCATGAACATTATTGAGCATATCTGGACTGCCTTACAACGTGCTGTTGAGAAGAGATCTCCACCCTCCTCGTACTCTTATGGATTTACGGACTGCTTGCAGGATTCACGGTGTCAGTTCCCTCCAGCACTACTTCTGACATTAGTCGAGTCCATGCCACGCCGTGTTGTGACACTTCTGCGTGCTCGCAGGGACCCTACACGATATTAGGCAGGTGTGCCAATTTCCTTAGCTCTTCGTGGTATTTCAGTGGACGGACGTCTGGCGCGAAGACTTTCGATAATTACGGCCCTTCGGTTGTATTCAGCATTTTGAGGTTCTGATTGTTTACTAGATGCTTATGGCTTTGAAGAACGCTAATAGCGACCTCCGGCGGAACTAGGATATAGCGGGAAATTCAAATTGAAATTTGTCCGAATTTAAGAGCCGCACCCTATAGATGTAGATGTGGAAATAGTAAACTGACGGAAGAGATGTAAATGCAGAGCTAGTAAACTGACGGAATATTAATGGCAAGCTCTACACGTCCCCTCCCCCGGTTGACCGCAATTGCTCCCTTATGAAGACGCGTGCAGAGGACAGATAGACAGCTCTCGAGTGGCGACCACCTGCTCCGATGACCTACTGGTTAGCGCCGGGTGTCGGTTTGCAGTCGTCCAGCAACAGGAGGGCGAGGGGAGGGCGCGCGTGTGCGTGAGTGCGTGAGTGGGGTGCGTGTGCACGCACGCCGGCTGTGGGAGCGCCACGCGGCGGACACGTGCGCCTGCGCTCGCGGTCGCCACTAATAATAATTAGGGCCCCCTCGCCTGCTGTCAGCCGAGGCTCAGGTGCCGCGCGCTGACTCACTGCGGCCCGCTCTGCTTGCGGTCGGCAGAACTCCGCAAACTTGGTCGCGCTGTCCCACACGTCACGCACACCGGCAAGCCACTGGAATTCTTTGTCACTGACGGGAAAATATGGCAACACCAAGATGAAGTTATGCGACACGAACGAAAATTGGTAGGCATGTTTCAACGTCTGAAAGACGATGTCTATTCAAATTTCCATCCAGTCTCCTTGACGATAGAAATAAGGTTTGCTTTAAATAGTCGCTGTTACGGTCGTGAGCGTTACTTACCTTGGAGACTGGACGTGATGAATTAATGTTAGTCAAAATGCCTTCAAGGCGACAGAGACGCCACTATCAGTACTCTACTGAGTTTGAACGAGATCGTATAATAAGGCTACAGGAAGCTGAATCTTAAATAAAAAATGGTTCACATGGCTCTGAGAACTATGGGACTTACCCACCGACAGGGTGAGCCACGCGAACCGTGACAAGACGCCTAGACTGCTCGGGTACCCCGCGCGGCCAGCGTGTATTACTGGTAATCAAAAATGGCTCTGAGCACTATGGGACTTAACGTCTGAGGTCATCAGTCCCCTATAACATAGAACTACTTAAACCTCACTAACCTAAGGACACCACACACATCCAAGCCCGAGGCAGGATTCGAACCTGCGACCGTAGCGGTCGCGCGGTTCCAGACTGTAGCCCGACCCCGGCCGGTACTGAATCTTCCTTCTACGATATTGCAGGAATGTAGCCATTGGACACGACTGTCGGCAGTGATCGTCACGAGAATGTACGGTCGCTATAAGACCGGGCTCCGGACTGCCACGAAGCACTAGGGACAACCATCGAGTTCGATGTATGGCTCTGGTGCAACGTACTGCACCCGCAGCAGTAACCTGAGCAGCAACTGTTACCGCAGTGACACAACGAACACAGGCACCGCAAAGTCTTATTTATCTGCCGATACCAGGGAAGCGACTTTGCGAGGTGCCGGGGTGGACAAGAGTTTGTACCTCTTTAATTCAGACGAATTTTGCATGAGAACGAGACATGCACTCGACCACCTCCTTAGCTAGCAGCTAATTAATTATGCACACAACGGAAACAGAAGGAAATGATGGTGGACCCTGCTAGTTGGTAAAATAAGGAGTGCACACTCACAATAATTTAATAAAAATCGTAATCTACTTTAAAAAAAAAAAAGAGAACGCGATCATAATAAACAACAGGAAATGGGATTCTGCATATATCCACAAAACGATATGCGGATTAATTATTACAATGAGATTTATTATAAATCAGAACATAAATGCACACGATTGTCAACACAAACAGTAGGTTAAAGGATAGGGTATACTGAACTATTATGAGAACAAGAGTTGGTTTGAGAATGAGGGGCTCCTACTCTTTGTGATGTAATAGATTCACGACAATGACTGGGGGTCCTAATGAATCAAATACACTCCTGGAAATTGAAATAAGAACACCGTGAATTCATTGTCCCAGGAAGGGGAAACTTTATTGACACATTCCTGGGGTCAGATACATCACATGATCACACTGACAGAACCACAGGCACATAGACACAGGCAACAGAGCATGCACAATGTCGGCACTAGTACAGTGTATATCCACCTCTCGCAGCAATGCAGGCTGCTATTCTCCCATGGAGACGATCGTAGAGATGCTGGATGTAGTCCTGTGGAACGGCTTGCCATGCCATTTCCACCTGGCGCCTCAGTTGGACCAGCGTTCGTGCTGGACGTGCAGACCGCGTGAGACGACGCTTCATCCAGTCCCAAACATGCTCAATGGGGGACAGATCCGGAGATCTTGCTGGCCAGGGTAGTTGACTTACACCTTCTAGAGCACGTTGGGTGGCACGGGATACATGCGGACGTGCATTGTCCTGTTGGAACAGCAAGTTCCCTTGCCGGTCTAGGAATGGTAGAACGATGGGTTCGATGACGGTTTGGATGTACCGTGCACTATTCAATGTCCCCTCGACGATCACCAGTGGTGTACGGCCAGTGTAGGAGATCGCTCCCCACACCATGATGCCGGGTGTTGGCCCTGTGTGCCTCGGTCGTATGCAGTCCTGATTGTGGCGCTCACCTGCACGGCGCCAAACACGCATACGACCATCATTGGCACCAAGGCAGAAGCGACTCTCATCGCTGAAGACGACACGTCTCCATTCGTCCCTCCATTCACGCCTGTCGCGACACCACTGGAGGCGGGCTGCACGATGTTGGGGCGTGAGCGGAAGACGGCCTAACGGTGTGCGGGACCGTAGCCCAGCTTCATGGAGACGGTTGCGAATGGTCCTCGCCAATACCCCAGGAGCAACAGTGTCCCTAATTTGCTGGGAAGTGGCGGTGCGGCCCCCTACGGCGCTGCGTAGGATCCTACGGTCTTGGCGTGCATCCGTGCATCGCTGCGGTCCGGTCCCAGGTCGACGGGCACGTGCACCTTCCGCCGACCACTGGCGACAACATCGATGTACTGTGGAGACCTCACGCCCCACGTGTTGAGCAATTCGGCGGTACGTCCACCCGGCCTCCCGCATGCCCACTATACGCCCTCGCTCAAAGTCCGTCAACTGCACATACGGTTCACGTCCACGCTGTCGCGGCATGCTACCAGTGTTAAAGACTGCGATGGAGCTCCGTATGCCACGGCAAACTGGCTGACACTGACGGCGGCGGTGCACAAATGCTGCGCAGCTAGCGCCATTCGACGGCCAACACCGCGGTTCCTGGTGTGTCCGCTGTGCCGTGCGTGTGATCATTGCTTGTACAGCCCTCTCGCAGTGTCCGGAGCAAGTATGGTGGGTCTGACACACCGGTGTCAATGTGTTCTTTTTTCCATTTCCAGGAGTGTATTAATCTTCCGACTATATGGCAGTATCGCAATTTGTAGTGAGAGCTCAAATGGGATCACATGGAGAAACAAGCAAGGTGGACTTGTAGCAAAGCGAGCACGCGTGCTGCTGAGGCATTCAGTATAAAATTGATAAGGTCCTACAATGCCGGAGCCGCAAAATACTGTACCAGTACTGAAATCTGCAGCACGTCGTCGGTATGCAGCGTCCTGTGATGTAGGCGCCGACTTCTGCCGTGCAGCAACTCTGTGTCAACCTCTGGTCTCGAAGGCTGTCCGGGAATTCTAAGTTCTTCCGAAAAAGAGCGACCAAGTCGCAAGACCATCCGACTCCGACGAAGATCAGATCCCGAATCCACTGCCTGCACAAGGCAAGAGTGAAGCCAACATTGCTCTACTCCCTACTCTCCCCGAAAACCGCGAATCAGCATTCAGTTCTGATTCCAGAATTCCCCCGCACTGTCTAAGAACATCATTTGCGCCATTAGCTACTGTTCCCTCCAATTTCGAGCAGGGCTTTATGACGTCAACTAGCCTCAGCTTAAGTTGATCAATCATGCCTCTGCTATTCAGCTGAGGGCACTGAACTTGCCATTTGACCGGCTACGAAAACAACCTGCCTAGACCACTGGCCATCCGGCGCCAGACAGTTGCACCCAGCAGAGCATGGTCCACAAGTAAACTCAGAATTAAGAGGACAATGCTCTCAGTTGATGCCAGGAATCTTCGTTCTGGACGCGCCGGAACGGTAAACACATAAACTGCGGTGGCAGACGTCTCGTAGGTCGTTTCACCCTGCATACAATAGGCGAAACTCGACCGACGTCAGTCGTTCCGCCAGGCACTTAAGCCTATTGTACGAACTCTCAGAATTCAGGGAAGTGCAGCCCCCAACCGGAAACTCAGTGTGCCGCGTCCTCCGATGCTTGCCTCGCACAGGCCACCCAGGGAAGTAACCCAACATGTATAGGAATCAGGTGAAAAGTATTTTTTGAGTTCTCAGTACAAATACTCTCATTACAATGACCTTATCGGTCTGTTACTACCGTGCAATGAATAGAACATTAATAAAATTGATGAAGATGAGAGGAGACATGCAAAAGAGGGCATAGAACCTCTCAACTTTCAAGTACAACGTATGATCTGTACGGGATTATACATAATTAACGTACGAGTACAGGCCTTAGACGCATGGTTGACGACATATGGAAGTTTGGCCGTGAGTCGTGCACGGATAACCAAATGCTAAGGCGACCGGTCGTGGTAATCGGGAAATCAGAGTTCGAGTCCCGGTCTGGTACAAATTTTCATTGGCATTCTATTCTACAGCTGTTGGTAGTCCTTATTCGCAATTGCGAATTCATTTGATGTGTTACAAATCGGTTAATTCAAGGACATCTCCGAACCAGATGGCTGTAGCATGCATTCCACTGACTCCAAACCACCGCCATTTGCGACTTCAGTGGTGTCAAGTGAGAGTTCATTGGAGGGCAGGGTGGAGGTCTGTTGTGTTCTCTGATGAAAGTTAGTTCTGCTTCGGTGCCAGTCATGGCTGTGTGTTGGTTAGAGGGTGATCAGTCGAGGAACTGCAACTAACCTGTCTGCGTGCTAGGCACACTGGATTCACACCTCGAGTTATGATCTAGGGTTCGATTCGTATGACAGCAGGAGTACTCTCGTGGTTATTCCACGCACCCTGACTACAAACTTGTACGTCAGTCTGGTTGTTCGACGTATTCTGCTGCCATTCATGAACAGAGTTTCAGTTGGTGTTTTCCAACCGACTAACTGTCGCCCACATACAGCTGGTGTGACCCAACATCCTCTAGAGACTGTCGACACGTTGCCTTGGCCTTCTGAATTACCAGATCTGTCTTCAGTCGAGGCCAAACGGTGCATCATCGGACAACTCCAGCATCATCCACAACCAGCATTAACCGGCACTGTGTCCACCGACCACGTGCAACAGGCATGGAACTTCATCCCAAAAACTGACGTATGGCACCTTTACAACACAATGGACGCACGTTTGCGTACTTGCATTCAACATTCTGACCGTTATACCGGTTTTTAATGTACCAGCACTTCACATTTACAATGACTTAGCTCGCACTTACGTTAACGTCTTGCAATGTAGATCACTTAAATACACTAGGTGATCAAAAGTATCCAGACACCCCCAAAAACATACGTTTTTCATATTTGGTGCATTGTGCTGCCATTCACTGCCAGACACTCCATATTAGCGACCTCATTAGTCATTAGACTTAGTGAGAGAGCAGAATGGGGGGCTCCGCGGAACTCACAGACTTCGAACGTGGTCAGGTAATTGAGTGTCACTTGTGTCGTACGTCTATACGCGAGATTTCCACACTACAAAACATCCCTAGGTCCTCTGTTTCCGATGTGATAGCGAAGTGGAAACGTGAAGGGACACGTGCAGCACAAGAGCGTACAGGCCGACTTCGTTTGTTGACTGACAGAGAGTGAAGAGGGTCGTAATGTGTAATAGGCAGACATCTATCCAGACCAACACGCAGGAATTCCAAACTGCATCAAGATCCTCTGCAAGTACTATGACAGTTAGGCGGGAGGAGAGAAAACTTGAATTTCATTGTCGAGCGGCTGCTCATAAGCCACTCATCGCGCCGGTAAATGCCAAACGACGCATCGCTTGGTGTAAGGTGCGTAAAAATTGGACCATTGAACAGTGAAAAAATGTTGTGTGGAGTGACGAATCACGGTACACAATGCGGCGATCCGATGGCAGGGTGTGGGTACGGCAAATGCCAGGTGAACGTCATCTGCCAGCGTGTGTAGTGCCAATAGTAAAATTCGGAGGCGGTGGTGTTATGGTGTGGTCGTGTTTTTCATGTAGGGGGCTTGCACCCCTTGTTGTTTTGCGTGGCATTATCACAGCACAGGCCTAATTGATGTTTTAAGCACCTTCCAGCTTCCCACTGTTGAAGAGCAATTCGGGGATGGCGATTGCATCTTTCAATACGATCGAGCACCTGTTCATAAGGACGGCCTGTGGCAGAGTGGTTACACGACAGTAACATACCAGTAATGGACTGGCTCGCGCAGAGTCGTGACCTGAATTCCATAGAACACTTTTGGGATGTTTCGCAACACTCACTTCGTGTTAGGCCTCACCCACTGACATCGATACCTCTTCTCAGTGCAGCACTCCATGAAGAAAGGGCTGCCATTCCGCAAGAAACCTTCCAGCACTTGATTGAATGTATGCCTGTGAGAGTGGAAGTTGTCATCAATGCTAAGGGTGGGCCAACACCATATTGAATTCCAGCGTTACCGATGGAGTGCGCCAAGAACTTGTAAGACATTTTCAACCAGGTGTCCCGATACTTTTGATCACATAGTGTAGTTGGCGGTAAAAGAATCGTTGTACAATGTTGGAAATGACGGTTCTCTAAACTTTTCTAGCAGCATTTCGGGAAAGGAGCATTGTTGATGAACCTACTGGTAACAAATCTTCCAGCGTGCCTCTGAATTGCTTCCATGTCCTCCTGTAATCCGGCCTTATAGATATCTGAAAAATTCGAGCAGTACTTAATGGGTTGCACTATTGTTCTGTAAGCAGTCTTCTTTACAGATGAGCTACATTTCCCAAAATTCTCTCAATAAACCGAAGCTGACTATTTTCCTTCTCTCCTACTGCTTGTTCTATTTCATATGGTTTTGCAACGTTATACATATTTTATCGACATCAGTGTCCCAAGCACAAACCACTAACACTGTACTAAAATATTACTGAACTTTTTTCTGCTGATCTACATTAACTTACATTTTTCAACATTTAGAACGAGCTGCCATTCGTCACACCATACGGAAATTCTATCTATGTCCTCCTCTGTCGTCCTATAGTGACTCAACGGCGACACTTTCCCGTTCATTACAGTGTCGTTAGCATTCACTGATTGCTGACCACCCTGAGACAGACTCGTCAGATCCATCTCATATATCGGTTGGTTCTAATTATACTGACGGTGTTCCGAGTGCTATAGTGCGGCTGTATACATCGCAGGACCCAGAAACATCGTAGGTATGTTCATTAATCCGTGCGCATTTGGAATATGCTGGAAAATAATGGTTCCACTTTTTGCTACCAGGTGAAAATATGGCGCTGTATGTAGGCAGAATGTGGTGTGGGTACAGGAAAAGATTAGGCACGATCAAACACATGGTAACGGTCGTTCTAGACCTTTATTTGGACATGGTCGCGAGTTACGGTATGTGTCCAATGTAGTCTCCTGACTCAGCAACGTGCTTCATTGATAACATGGCATAATCGACAGCTGCTCGCAGCACATCCAGTGTAACCAGAGCGATATGTCGTATACTGTACCTCAGATCAGAAGCGTCCGGATACGTCTGTGATAGACACGATCTTTCAGATATCCCCAAAACCAGAAGTTACACGGATTCAAGTCGGGGGACGTGCACAAACTGAGAATGAAGGAGCTTGCGAAACCACTCGACACAGTCACATAAGCTGAGTGCAGTGGATGTTCTTGCAGAACATATGGTGGAGTAGAACTCCATATGTGACATTTCTGTGTGTTCACAGCACCGTCCAAAGAATATTCTCCGGCCACGTATAATCGCTTTTCATGCATGGCAAAGAACGAATGGCAAAGTCACGTCACTGTAACCTATCTTGGGGACTGGTTTGGTGCTCATTGTAGGGATACAAGAATAAAATGTGCCACAAAATCTTTTCATCTGTTGACCAAGGGAGAGACAATTCCCATGACACACCTTGAACACTGGCAGCCGAATGTAAGGCATAAGCTGCACAGTTGGCTACAGCTACAGCAATTTCATCAACAACTGCCTTGGGAACGGGCCGCCTCACACTCTCTGCTGCACCATCTAATTCACTTGTTTGTTAAAACCTCTTCATCATGTTCTTGAGCCCATTTATAGACATGGGGCCTCTTAGCAGCTGTTTCTGTCGGCGATATTCCCGCAATGCAGTGCTGCTGTTGCTGTCGTTGGGCTAAGACAACTTTCCTAGCAGTGCTCGATTCTTCTTCTCGGCAGCCATTGCGCTTCGTACAGAAAACTTCAACTTTCTGAGCCCTTCACACGGGTCGCCCAGCAAAAAACAGCATACTGACATAAAAAAATTCACATTCTCACTGCTCACAGCGTCATATTTTTAACAGGTGTCAGGTAATGGAACTGTTATTTTCTTCAGCGCAGTCCGCGAGCGGACCAATTACTGGAAATACCCACGATGTTTCAGGCTCCTGCAATGTACTGTATACAGCCTGCACCGCAGCATTCGGGACACCAGCAGCTTAGTTATCACCACCTGCTATATTTTATTGCTAAATTAAATCATTCCTGTTTTGTGTTGGCACAAGCTGCATGTATGCGAAGACATTAAGCCTTTGGAAAGGAAGTGACTCGTTTATTCTCAATTTTTACGTTGATATTTGTGAACTAGTGTCCTTCCTAAACAATTTTCCAATGATTTAATTCAGAATGGGTAGTTAAGATGGGTGAATCTGAGCTCAAAAGGGTGGCCAGTAGTTGCAGTCTGCTAGAGGTGTTTTGCCAAGCAGTAGAGGCATTGGCAGAAAGGCGGATGGGTTTAAATTCACCATGAAGGCAGGAGGTTTGACAGACAGGCACACGTTGGTAGGGAGTGCTGTGGTCATCTCTGGTGGCTACCCCCTCTCCACTCCAAAAGAAAGAGCACTTACGGTACTCGTGATGTAGGACAGCATGCTACCGACACCTGCTAACAACTGCCTTACCTTTCTGACACTGTGGATTGAGGTATTTGGATGCACCTGGTGTAATATATATTTCAGTGTACTGGATATGAGGGGTAAATGCTAGTTACTGCAGAGCTAATTTTTTGTGTATATTTATTATTATTATTAAGCTTTTGGTGGAAAGCACTTCGCTACCACATGCAATACAATACCAAAAATGTTTATTCTCGTACGCTGCTAGTGAAATGGAACTGATTTCAAAGTGTAAAAGATAATCTGTGATGTATAACTACGCAAAACAAGGGGTATTTTTATATTTTTCATTATTTATGGGGAGCTGAAAGTTATGGGTTTGTTCAGCTACGACACCAAATGACCAATGGTACAAATAAAGTTAATTCTTTCATCAGTCTCCAAATACATGCGCCATTAGTGCTTGTGTAATATAAGCGTAGGTTTCCAAAAAAATGGTTCAAATGGCTCTGAGCACTATCGGACTTAGCTGCTGTGGTCATCAGTACCCTAGAACGTAGAACTACGTAAACCTAACTAACCTAAGGGCATCACATACATCCATGCCCGAGGCAGGATTCGAACCTGCAACCGTAGCGGTCGCGCAGTTCCAGACTGTAGCGCCTAGAACCGCTCGTCCACTTCGGCTGGCGTAGGTTTCCAAATTTAGACTGATTTTTCTCGTAGAATAAGTTTCTTTTTGTGTGCACAACAGATGTGTTTAACCACATGTCACTCAGAGTGCATTGCAATTCAGTTCTTTGTTAATCACTGAGTATTTCTAAACTTCGTTGCGGCCGTTCATACATCGGACCGCCTACACGTACTATCCAGGAGAGATGCACAGAGCACCGCAGGTACACACGTCTCTTACAACCTAATAAATCTGCGGCGGCCAAGCACTGCATTGACACTGGGAACTCTATGGTGTACGATAACGTCGAAATTTTAGCCTCGACTTCATCCTTCTGGGACTCTGTAGTGAAGGAAGCAATTGAAATTCGCTTGGCGACGATTTTAATTAACAGAGATAGCGGCTTCAGCTTGGACAAATCTTGGAATCCGGCAATTTCTGTAATTAAATCACAAAGACGTCGCGACGGTGCAGCTCGCAGTGATACATCGATATCACCGTGTGGAGCGACTGCGCAGCCATAGATCTATTTCCATGCATATGCCATACATCTTTGCCGCCGATTAAAGTCTCTGGCGTCTTGTGTATCTGTGGCCGCATGCGCAGTGGTGCGGTCCACGGCTTTAAAAGGACGCAGCAAGTGCTGGAGCGTCAGTCGCCTCGGCTCACTCTGAAGATGGCTGGACGGTATTCAGCCGAAATATTAGAAGAAGAAGTCAAATTTATGCGGTTGCACGCCCGAAATTTTATGAATCAGGCAACATGTTCCAGTCATCAACAGTCCAATGTCGATGTTGACGGGCTCACGCAAGACGTAAAGCTTTGTGTCGTGCAGTCATCAAGGGTACGCGAGTGGGTCATGATGTTTCATTGAATGGTTCACATGCTTACAGTTGTTGATGGCCTAGCGCTGGAATCGTCAGCAATCTGCAGAAGGGTTGCACTTCTGTCACGTTGAACGATTCTCTTCAGTCGTCGTTGGCCCTGATCTTGCAGGATCGTTTTCCGGCCGCAGCGATGTCGGAGATTTGAAGGTTTACCTGATACCTGATATTCACGGTACACTCGTGAAGTGGTCGTACGGGAAAATCCCCACATCATCGCTACCTCGGAGATGCTGTGTCTCATCGCTCGTGCGCCGACTATAACACCACGTTCAAACTCACTTAAATCTTGATAACCTGCCATTGTAGCAGCAATAACGAATCTAACAACTGTGCCACACACTTGTCGTCTTACATATGCGTAGCCGACCGCAGCGCCGTATTCTGCCTGTTTACATATCTCTGTATTTGAATACGCATGCCAATACCAGTTTCTTTGGTGCTTCAATGTAGAGTAGGAAATGAGACACTTAAAGTAGTAGATGTGTTTTGCGAATTGCTGATGCAAATAATTAATGATGGTTGAAGTAGAGAAAGTATAAAATGTAGAATTCAGTGGCAAGAAAAGAATTTCTGAAGGAGAGATATTTGTTAACATCAAGTAGGAAGAGGCGATTGGTGAGGCACATTCCGAGACATCAAGGGATCACCAATTTTGTATTGGAGGGAAGCGTGGGGGATAAAAATTGTAGAGGGAGACAAAAGATGGATACAATAAGCAGATTCAGAAGGATGTAGGTTGCAGTAATTACTCGGAGATGAAGAGGCTTGCACACGGTAGAGTAGCATGGAGAGCTGCATCAAACCAGTCTTTGGACTGAAGGCCGCAACAAAAACATTTTGTACATAGTCACTGTTGTGTACTTAGTTCCGCGTAGTCAGCGCGTACACAACTTTCCCACTAGAGCGCGCCCCACCAAGCACAACAGCGCAGGCGCAGCACTCGTCCGTCTCCGCACTACGAGATGGCGCTGTCTTAGAAACGGACCAAATTCTGCTTCCGCCGGTCCGCGTATTAATAGGTAACGCAGCCAATGAGATTGCTGCTAACGTAGAACCTTTTCTCCTCGCGGATCACACTCGCGCAGTGATACCTGAACGCTCGAGGTATTATAACGAGTGTACAGACCTCCGATTAGTCAGTCTGCATTAGTCTGCATTTGTCTACACCAGTCTGCATTAGTCTGTACCAGTCTATAGTCAAGTTTCAGTCTGCGCCTAATAAGATTACCATATTCCTGTACATAGCCATGAAGATAAATGTATAGACACTTTTGTCAAGTATCAGAGATATGTGAGAATAAGATTAACATAGCAAGACCAAAGGAACTTCAGATATTCAATTGTAAATAGCATCCAGAACCAAGTTAAGTTATTTTTATGCTTGTTATTATTTTAATAAATGTGTGCGAAAATTAATCATGTTCTGTTTAAAGTTGGTCGCCGTCAATCTGCTACTCTAAGCGTGCAAGTGGCATTTCTATCGTCTGACCTAACGGCAGAGGATAAACACGCCACGATAAGACCACGAGACATATTGCTGACACTCGCCTACTTAATTAGAGCGACAAGTCAAATAATCTGATGGTGTGTGTACCGAAGGTCATACAGTACGCACCCCACAGCCACCAAGTCTCTGTAAATAACGAGTGGGACTTTCTCCCAATCGTTCAATCACTCGAAGACAGAAATCCGCTCCTTGGTCACTGATGCAACTGTTATACCTGTTATCGTTGGAAAATATTTTTGCCGTAAAAGATGTTTCTCAGTTGTCTGGAAATTGTCCTCTGTGGTCGATGTCGATGGCCTCCCTTTTTATTCAGCATCACACACTGCTGGCACCATTTCACTACAGCACTGCATTTAGTCCGTCTACCGCTAGAATTTCGCAGCGAATGTGTGTGGACATTTTGTCCACAAGAATCTTAGTGTCCTACGTACTTCAAGTTTAGAGTACGTTTCCGTTTGCCCCCCTTTTCACTCACACACTCAGATGCAACTGTTACACCTGTACAGCAGCATAATTATGTCTGTAGGAAATCCCTGAACGTGTACTCTTTGTGACTTTGTACAATTCTTGTTGCAGAGTGGTCTTCGCGATTGACGACAAGTATACCTTACTTTCTGAAGTCTCTACGAAATTTTAGAAACAAGTTTCGACAGTGTTCATTAGAATACATTACTTTGATTTTGTAAGGGCTAGGGTACAGGAGACAGAGGATTAGCTACCGTTCCAGAAACCTGACTTCAGTTATAAGAGTCGAACATCACTAACGAGACGTAATAATTGAGAAGGGAGTGAGACATGGTTGTAAATTACCCTCCATGTGAGTCACTCATTCCAGAGTGCATCATGATTAACACCGAAAACAGATGAAAGTATGCTGTCACAGAAGTAGAAACGATGCAGTAAATATGGTCAGAAAAACGAAAAGTTTGCAAAATGGTTCCGGATGTATGTTTATCATACGACGCTGACTTGAAATCTTATCCTAGTTGATACAAATCCGTTTGAAATATAAACTTTTCTATAAACTCCCCCTCTAGTTGGGTTCAGATTTCACCCAACATATGGTTGGAGAATGTGGTACGTGCATGGTGAAGTACCAGCAGATTTTGCTGCTGATGTAAAACGCCATCTAACGCACCATTCAAGTTCAAGATGATCAGGAGGAATACCTTCGCCTCCAAGATCACTTGACGTCACCTCTCTGGACTATGGTCAGAGATCATATCAAAAGTGAAGGGTACAGTGCTCCCGTGAGTGCGGTTGAAGGACAGTAGAAGTGAAATGTGTGGTCTCGGTTGATTTACGAGATGATGCGGAATTACGGTGTGCAATATTGCATCAGAATGTGAGGACGACACGCGCAACTCCACCTTCAGCAGGTACGAGTGTACTGTAAATTGTAACTTGTAACGAGCTGAAACAGCATTGTATTCTTGTTAACATAGAATGTGGATGAAATTTGAGCTTAATTGGATGAGGACTTATCCGAAAGCGTACGCTTCAAATATATTTGTACTATCGAGGACAATGATTGATAGTAAAGTTTGTAACAGGAAATCGTCAGAGTTACAACCGACAGCCACAATAGACGCGTTATAACACAGTCTATTGACATAACTGAAGTCATAGACGCCATTGCTTGTAGAACTTGTTTGTGATAAACAGCTGCTCCATCAGTGGCCTGCAGACTGTGTCCTCGAAGTGTTCATTTAACGGGCGAGTTGACAGATGAATATTAATGAATCTTCTCTCTCACGATCCAACATCATCTCTTTAAATTGTGCTTTGCGAACATTGACCAGCACTATTGTTTCTCTGCACTGCGTTAATTTTCAGACAGTATAATTTATTATGTTAAGACGACTGTACATGTGGCGGCGCTAGTCACGGACTGTGCGGCTGGTCCCGGCGGAGGTTCGAGTCCTCCCTCGGGCATGGGTGTGTGTGTTTGTCCTTAGGATAATTTACGTTAAGTCGTGTGTAAGCTTAGGGACTGATGACCTTAGCAGTTTAGTCCCATAAGATTTCACACTCATTTGAACATTTGGCGGCAAAATTTACACATATTTTCTTGATATATTTTGTATAATTTTTCATGATGTTCAGTGTGCACGTAACTGGCATTTGTAGATTATGACGAAACTATTTATGGAGTATAGTCACGTCGGAATATGTCATTAACATATAGAAAATGGTGATGTAAATGTTTATTGTAAATTGTGGCGATCTTGACATAATTTATTATTTTCTGAACATTGAGATGTCGTATACTTCCATTAGACATACATATATTCCTAAAAAGGGATGAATTTCTTTCAGTTAACTATGACGCTTGTTGCAAAAATTTTCTCTGTGCACCTTTTCCTCTTTCTGGGCACTATATCATAGTGCACCATAAATTAAAGGCAAGTGTGCAAGTCCCTGTAAGGACTAATCCTTTGTTTTTAATTGTTAATGATTGTAAAGCAGCATTCTCGTTTGGTGTTATAATCTGAAAGTTTTCTGTCACAATCACAACTTTCAGAAGCGATTTTTCTTCCGCGTATTCCAAACATATGCTATGTACAGGGTGACAATTATTGAACTATATGAAGAAAAAAAGAAGAAAATTACTTACAAACTACGGCGTGCACACTCTTTATTCAACATGATTTTCGGATTTAGTTTGTGACATGTTGGATATGCCTGCCATCATTGGCGACGCTATGGCGCAGACGAATACAGAAATTCTGCATGATCTGCTGTAGTGTCGAAACATCGATGACCTTGTGAATGGCTGTTTTCAGCACAGCAATGGTTTTGGCGTTATTGGTGTACACCTTGAATTTAATATAGCTCCACTAAAAGGAGTCGCATGTGTTCAGATGCCAGTAGCCTCTAGGTACCCCAGAGCCAGAATGCGGTCCCCAGAGTGCTCCTCCAGGACATCAAACACTCTCCTGCTTCGATGGGGTCGAGCTCCGTCTTTTATTAAAAGCATCGTGTTGAAATCAGGGTCAATGTGGATAATAGGGATGAAATCATCTTCCAAAACCTTCAAATAGCGTACGGTAGTCACCATGCCATCAAGGAATATCACACCGATTTTCCACGACTGGACACTGCACACCACACAGTCACCCGTTGAGGGTGAAGAGACATCTCGATCGCGAAATGTGGATTCTCACTCCCCCAAATGCGCCAAGTTTGCTTACTGACGAACCCATCCAAATGAAAGTGGGCTTCGTCGCTAAACCAAGCCATACAGCGCATACTAATTCCCATCATGCCCTGGGGCCAACCGTGCGGTTTTGAACGCAAACCGTTCAGACTATTTTATTTCATGTAGTTCAATAAGTGTCACCCTGAATGCATATCGACGTTGATTGTCTACAATTTGTTGTAATAGTGAAACTTGAATATTACATATATTCGCCTTGTTTTTATATGTTTATACACTTTTGAGTTTTAGTAACAGCTACGGTGAAGTATTGCGGTTGCTACGGATATAAAGTGATGTGAAAGGAAGACCAGTTACCTTTCGTAGGTACGTACAACAAATGTATAATTTTAAATGTCATACCGATATGAGGTACTTTATATATTGAAAAATATCGAGACACGGTATTGTACAGACAATCTGCGCGATATTATGTCCATGTGTTTGCGAGACAAGTGTTAGATAAATTTGCAATTGCGTTTGACTGAACTGCGTCACTGTATATGAGGGCTATTCGGAAAGTAAGGAACGATAGGTCGCGAAATGGAAACCACAGTGAAAATCAAAACTGTTTTATTTGCAACGGTTAGCTACACCTCCCAGCTACTTCTCTACATAGTCGACGATGAGACTTAGACACCTGTCGTAGCGTTGTACCAACTTTTCAATTCCCTCTTTATAGAAGATAGCCGCCAGTGCTTTTCGACAATTTTATTCTTTGGACTGCAGCTCGTCGTCTGTGTGAAAATATTGTCTTCATAGCCAGCGGTTCACTTGAGCAGAGATGAACCTCAGGGGTAGCCAATTACGGGTTACGTTGTGGGTGATCGAACACTTAACATCGAAAACGCTGCAGCAGCAACTCCATTGCCCCTGCAGAGTGCGGCAGAGAATTGTCGTGTACAACGAACCGCATGACAGTTATGTTATGTGGATTGCATAGCTTCAGGCGAAATCTTTCGACAGGCCCCCATACTTGGCGGGAGACGCTAATTTCTAGCCACCTTTACGTTCTCACTGTGAGCTCAGAACTGAAAAGAGCGACATGATGCGACCGACAGGCGTACTAGACACAATGCCCAATGAATCTGTGCAAAGCTTCATCAGATTTTCACTGTATTTTCCATTTCACAACCGATCGTTCCTTACTTTCCGAATAACCCTCGTACATACACCAATGAGCCGAAACATTATGACCATCTGCTTATACCGTGTCGTTGCACCTTTGAAACGAAATACAGCAGACATTGTGCTGGTATGGATTGGACAAGTCTATAGTACATTTCCGGAGGTTTTCTGGCACCAGACGTATATGCACAAGTCCGAAATTCCAGCAAATTAGAGTCCGGTGGTATGTGGCCACGGAGCCGGCGCCCGATAGCATGCCAGATGTGTTCCATCGGGTTCAGATCAGGCAAAATGGTGCCCAAAACAACAACGTAGGTTCACTACCATGCTCCTGAAATTAACTAGACGGATTCTGGCTTTGTGACATAGTAATCTTGCTAGAAGATGCCATCAGAATCGGAGAAGATATCAAGCATGATCTGATGCAGTTGGTAGTACATAGCTACAATCGTGCCTTCGATTCCTATCACACGTCCCCTGGAAGCCCTGGTGAATGTCCGCGATTGTACAAAACTGCCCGCACCAGCCTGCGTGAGTGGCGCATTATATGTTTCGTGCATCCGTTCGCCTGGACGACGTCATATCCGGATTCTACCATTGATCTGGTGTAACAAGAAATGTGATTCTTTAGATGAGGTGATAAATTTCCATTGATCCAGTGCCCAATATAGATGATCCTCTGTCCACTGCTCTCGTAGCTGACGAAGTTGTAGTGGTCAAGGTGGTAATGCGTAGGGCTGTCTCCTGCGGAGCACAGGTTCTACATCGTGCTCTGAAACACTAGTGCACGCAACACGGCTGTACTGTGTCATCGGATCTGCCACAGATCTTTGTCTGTGTTGCTTTGTAGTGTGGGCAAGCTTCTTACCTCCATGTTCTGTGATGTGGCGTGGACGTTCAATGCCTTCGTCTGCTCCTGGTTTCACTGTCCTTTAATTACTTCCCATAGTTGCTCAAGACAGTAGCACGAGAACAGTCTATTAGCTTGACTGTTTCCGGAATGGGTTTTCAGAGATGCTGGTCTACAACAATCTGCCCATTGGTTGGTTGGTTTGGAGGGGGGACCAAACAGCGTGGTGATTGGTATCACCGGATTAGGGAAGGATGGGGATGGAAATCGGCCCTGCTCTTTCAAAACAACCATCCTGGCATTTGCCAGAAGCGATTTAGGGGAATCACGAAAAACTTAAACCAGGCTGGCCGGACGCTGGTTTGAACCGTCGTCCTCCCGAACGCGAGTCCAGTGTGCTAACCACTGCGCCACCTCCCTCGGTAATCTGCCCAATGCGGAAGTCGCTTTATGTCAGTGGGTTTCCCCATTTGCGAGCCTATCGTCGCTAGAAGGATTCCCCACTCATCTGTGCTTGAGTTGTATTCGTTCTCTAGCGTGTCACGTGGCCGCAACGACACCAGGCGGCATTCAGTCTGGCTGTGGGCGGTGGTCATTACGTTTTGGGTCATCAATGTATTGGTGCTATTTTCATATGCAGATAAAATTTATACGTGATGGTCTGATTAATTCCCTCCATTTTATGCAGGCTTTCAAACCCTTATGTGTATCTATGTATTTCTGCATGAGACAGTTTCCTGTTCATTGCCAATGTAATGTAATGAATTGGAACAGATTCGACAATACGAATCAGTGCAATACAAAAGTATTGTTAGCTGTCGTTTCTTTTGTTACTCCAATATTCTAACACTGATCTCGTATTTTTTATTTTTTGTGCGTAGTGTATGGTTTTATTTTTCTGACGGGATGGCAAAAAATTGTTATAGATATTTTACTTATCTATCAAAATGAGAAGGGTAAATAATGAAAAATTGAAAATAGTAATAAACAAGTAGCTGGTGAAAATCGCTTACCGTATTTACGGTAACAATTACATAGTTCCAAATATGTCGTCTTTTCGTTAATTTTCGGCTCTGTCTACGGTGTCATTGTAACTTAATCAGTCAGAACAGAGATTCCACAATATTCATAAGTGCAATAGAAGAAGTGAAAAATATTGTTGGCCGTCGCTTCTTATCCCGATACCGAAAAAAAGCAAACCGTAAATGAAGTGCAATCTTTGCTACGATGCTACAGCGGAAAAGCATAATACCACTGCTCGTCACATCTTTAAGCTAGCTTCAGTTTCCCCTCTCTGACTGTTCTGGTGTCTGTAAAACACGTATACAAAGTTTCATGGTACTTCAAAGGCGAACTATTTGCAGCAGCGAAGTAATAACAATCAAAATACGCTAAGCGCTGCACAGGCTAAAATGCACCGCCCCAAAATCAAGTGACTTGAGCACCAGGAGATGTTGCGGACAGAATCTAGTTCTGCGCATACGAATGCTCACTCCATAGATATTTATACTCTATGATCAAAGATTTTTCTGTAAAGAGCAGTCGATCTCTGCAAGTACCATTGTCTTTGACGAACTCAGTTGTGATATATGAGGCGAAAAGCTTTGGAGGGCTGTAAGGGCAGCCAGTCAGGGTCAAATGCAACCACGTTATCAGCTGAGAACTTTCGGTTTAAAGGGACAAAATGGGTGCTAGTCATGCTTCGGATCCTGGTCCACGTGTTTCTGATTACACAGGGATACTATGTTTGAGTAATGTATTAAGGAGAACTGAAGAACCTTTCTGTTGATCACGTGTTACAAACGTTTGCCGATATCCTGGCTTGTACTGCCGAGATCTCTGCATTAGTATTTTCAGTATTACCAGATATTTAGCGTGCATTGGTTCAAATGGCTCTGAGCACTAAGGGACTTAATATCTGAGGTCATCAGTCCCCTAGAACTTAGAACTACTTAAACCTAATTAAACTAAGGACGTCACACACATCCATGCCCGAGGCAGGATTCGAACCTGCGACTGTGGCAGCAGCACGGTTCCGTACTGAAGCGCCTAGAACCGCTCTGCACAGTGGCCGGCTTAGCGTGCATTGATTTATGTTCTGACTTCACCTTCATTGGTCGATGAGATCGTTAGTTCTTGAGGCACGTAACGCAAACGGGTTTACATCAGTTCATCCAAACAATTAGGGCTGTTGAATTCACCACAGCCTCATCTAATGAACTGTCTACAAAACTTTCTAGTACATATGAAATACTTTTGTTTAAATAACTCCTTAGTGGTGATCTGTAGTACCATGTGTTTCATGCATAGGCGATCGTGTGCTTCACTGTGGCTGTGATTATGCTTTAGATGAAGATACACGCCCTGCAAAGTTTATGTGGTTTATTTGTGATCCCTTCTGACTGTTTAAAGATCCTTATATATTTACGATGAAGTTTGCAATTAACAATCTCAATCGAACTATCTCACGTAACGTTACAGATTTCCTGCCTTCAGCGGAGATACTAGTCATACTGAGCCACTGTTACTATCAGTATACGCGTTCAGATTTTCACTCTGCAGCGGAGTGTGCGCTGATATGAGGCTTCCTGGCAGATTAAAACTGTGTGCCCGACCGAGACTCGAACTCGGGCGTTTTTCAAAACTAAGTCAGCAATCCACTTCTGCTACTTCGTTGCGTGTTTTTTCAGACCAGAAGGTAAGTCGTGACCTGGAGACGCAGAGAGAGCTAATGGTGTGACCTTAAGTTTCTAGTTTCTAAATAAAAAAGATTAGATTAACAGACTGAAACAAGCGTGCTCACTGCACGTAACTTGGTTACAAGCTGATTCACTTACACGTTTAGATATCATATTACGAGCTTATTACAAATTAGTACGACCATAGAATCCATTCACATGATCTTTGATGTCCGCTTCTATTACGTTTGGCAAAGTAAGCTCTTTCTACCCTTTTCTTGTTCTATTCCTTTAAGAAATTGTCGTGATATACAGTTACAATATCATTTCTTGGGTCTAACACCTTGTGTAGAAGAGAGCGTTTATTCAGGGCATGTTCCAGGATATATATCTGAATCCAATACCAATTTCACGGAAAAACAAGTAGCCTACAAATCGCACAAGGCTGAAATATAGTGTTAATTGATTTATCAGTAGACGGGTCTTACATCAGATTAATTTTCCAATTGCTTGTTTTTGAATACCTTGCGGAGTCCTAAATACAGTGATGTGAAGTACTCAATAGTTACTTAATTTATGACGAAATTATTTCATTAATCCCAATGAAGAGTAACAAAATGCCTAGTTACATTCACTGTATGTTTGGTACATCTATATCGACATCTACATTTATACTCCGCAAGCCATCCAACGGTGTGTGGTGGAGGGCACTTTACGTGCCGCTGTCATTGCCTCCCTTTCCTGTTCCAGTCGCGTATGGTTCGCGGGAAGAACGACTGCCAGAAAGCCTCCGTGCGCGCTCGAATCTCTCTAATTTTACATTCGTTATCTCCTCGGGAGGTATAAGTAGGGGGAAGCAATATATTCGATACCTCATCCAGAAACGCACCCTCTCGAAACCTGGACAGCAAGCTATACCGCGATGCAGAGCGGCTCCCTTGCAGAGTCTGCCACTTGAGTTTGCTAAACATCTCCGTAACGCTATCACACTTTCTAAATAACCCTGTGACGAAACGCGCCGCTCTTCTTTGGATCTTCTCTCTCTCCTCTTTCAACCCGACCTGGTATGGATTCCACACAGATGAGCAGTACTCAAGTATAGGTCGAACGAGTGTTTTGTAAGCCACCTCCTTTGTTGATGGACTACATTTTCTAAGGACTCTCCCAATGAATCTCAACCTGGCACCCGCCTTACCGACAATTAGTCTTATATGATCATTCCACTTCAAATCGTTCCGTACGCATACTCCCAGTTATTTTACAGAAGTAACTGCTACCAGTGTTTGTTCCGCTATCATATAATCATACAATAAAGGATCCTTCTTTGTGTGTATTCGCAATACATTACATTTGTGTATGTTAAGGGTCAGTTGCCACTCCCTGCACCAAGTGCCTATCCGCTACGAGGAGCGTTTAATGAGTAAGAAACACAATTTTTTTGACCAGTTTGTTGTGGGACATCCTGGAATTCCTGCTTCAGCCGCTACAGTTTCATGAAGTTCTGACAGATTTCTGCACTATACGTAGCTTTCAAAATGGCGTCTGTAACGGAGTTGCGGTCCAAGCAGGGAGCTGTCATTGAGTTTCTTTTGGCGGAAAACGAGAGCATCGCAGATACTCATAGGCTCTTGCGGAATATCTACAGAGACCATACAGTGAACGAAAGCACGGTAAGTTTTTGTGCGATGCATCTGTCATCGTCACAACAAGGTCAAACAAAACATATCCAATCTCACGCGTGCCGGCCGGCCGCACATGATCGAGTGCTGATACATTCATCCACAAGCAGTGGTAGTCAGAGGTGTACTGTGTGCTCTACGACCCAGATCTCGCACCTTCCGACTTCCATCTGTTCGGCCCAACGAAGGATGCACTCAGCGGAAAGCTGTACGTGGACGATGAGGAGGTTTCTGTTATACAAGACGTTGCCTCCGACAACGTCCAGTAGAATGGAGCCATGCAGGCATACAAACCCTCCCAGTAAGGTGGTGTGAGGCTGTCGCATTGAATGGAGATTATGTAGAAAAATAGCGTCTTGCATCGAAAAGAATGGGAAATAACATGATGTGTTGGAATTTTGAATAAAACCAACCTGCTTTCAGAAAAAAATTGTTGCATTACTTATTGAAAGCCCCTCGCGTATATCATTATTTTTATTCTGGTAAATGTGCTGGGTCCCTTTTTCTAATTTGAATGGGAATGATTTGACAGAGGGAAGTTTCATACGATATTACAATGTTAGTTCATTGTCAGTTGGCAATTGAGATATTAACTTCGGAATGGCAGAGGTTGATGTTTGAGTTGGTGTATCATCTGTTGAATTCTTTTACCACAGAGTGCCGACTATACTGTTGCAGCTTCTCTGATTATTCTACTACTATCTTCATAATCATGTCTTTAACTTTTTCCACGATTGCATTGGTTTATTGGTATGCTGGAGCATTCAAGGCCTTCGTCATCTTCAACATCTTTGCTATCTTCTTCGAATCGCTTATAGCGTTCGTAAACCCTTGGTTTACTCGTAGCAGAGCGACTGAGAGCAATATTTAAAATTTCTGAAACTTTGCTACGCTTTATTGCGTTCTTACAGCAAAATTTATAACAAATTCTCCGATTCATATTATACAAAATAAATTATCGTCAGTTATTCCAAATGCTTACAAACACAAAATGAAAAAAAGGGTCTCGCAAATTGTAACAATACAACACAGGAAAACTACCGTTACTTTTGAACACATCTCGTACTGTAGTTGAAAGTGTAAAATTTAAAACAGTAATACGTCACGAAATATTGAAGACGCCTTAATCTGTTGTTGGCTGCAAGATGGTTTATTACGACCCTACCAGTATTCCTCGTATTCCTACAGCTTAACTCAGACTTGCTCATGTTATCTGTTATGACCACTAACAGTAGCTAACTGAAAGTGTCGTAAAATTTTCTTTGAATCCTGAAATACGTATTACACCGATGTCGCGGGGAAGTAGCCACTGGCCGCTACGTAGCGCAACCCCTAAGTGTCAGACAGAAATCGGCACAGTTCGAGAGCGCCAGGCTGCGGAATTGCAAAGAGCGACAGGACGACTGTGGCTGTAACTCAGATAAATTTTGAATTAAATACCGCTCATATATAAAAGATATCAGAATTAATAAAGCAGCCAGAAGAACTCATAGAAAAATCATAAAGCAAAATAAAACCGATTAAATAGCACCGTAGGCTCACCAGCGACAGAATTGAAATATTCACAGAAGACACCTCACAGCACAGTTATTGAGAGGATGAAAAATGCAGAAGCGTCCGAAGTTCGCAGTTTATTGATGAGAGCGGACAAATTGCACCTCTGAGCGTTAATTGTAGCTTAACCGTTCACGTCAGCTGTTTGCGTTTCGCTGCGTTGGCGTTGCCTTCACAAGGCAAATACTGTTGATGAGCCGCACTCATAAAATGCCAAGTATCACAGTAAATTTCTAATAGCTAATTGAGCATTACACCAACGCAAATTGAAGAGCGAAATTTTGAAACAATGCATAAGTTACCAGGATACGCTAAACTGAAGGGAGCAATGTAATTATTGGGCACAGAACAGGGGGAGACGCACTTCTGTCTACTGGAGTTTCAATTTGAGACGGAGAAGGAAATAAACTATTGGATTTTGCAGGAATAACGAGTTTTGGCACCCGAAACGCACTTCGTTGTGAGAATTCAGACTATAGTAACTCGCTTGGAACGAACAAACGCCCTGCCGTATATGTAGTCATTTGAGATAGCACAAGTTAGGATTGTATAAATACTCTTCTATTCAAAAGGCATATAGCCTGCGTTAGCCTTAAGCGATGTAAGAAAACTACGGAAAAAATAACACGGATGCCTGAATGGAGATTTGAACTCTGATCGCCGCGCGGGATTATCCGAGCGGTCTTGGCGCTGCAGTCATGGACTGTGCGGCTGGTCCCGGCGGAGGTTCGAGTCCTCCCTCGAGCATGGGTGTGTTTGTGTTTGTCCTTAGGATAATTTAGGTTAAGTAGTGTGTAAGCTTAGGGACTGACGACGTTAGCAGTTAAATCCCACAAGATTTCACACACATTTGAAGATTTTTGAACTCTGATCCTCCTGAAACCGAGTTCGCTCGCAAACATGACGCCAAGTTCATATTCAGATCGATCCAATAATATGTAAATCGGCCCCTTCTACGCGACTGGAATATGTTGTACAAATTAAAGGCGGAATAACTTATGAAGGATACCCTTGTTGTCTGAGGTGACAACAAGCTAGCTGTTAAGGGTAACACATCGGAGAGACATACTTATTCTCTAAACTGGAAGAAGACATTACAACATGCAGTCCGTCTTCAGGCCACAAGTGGCCCATCGGGACCAACCAACCGCCGTGTCATCCTCAGCTGAGGATGCGGATAGGAGGGCAGGTGATCAGCACACCGCTCTCCCGGTCGTTATGATGGTTTTCTATGACCGAAGCCGCTTCTATTCAGTCGAGTGGCTTCTCAATTGGCATCGCGAGGCTGAGTGCACCCAGAAAAATGGCAACAACGCATGGCGGCCCTGATGGTCATCCATCCAAGTGCCGGCCACGCTCGACAGCGCTTAACTTCGGTGATCTGACGGGAACCGGTGGTATCCACTGTGGCAAGGCCGTTGCACCATTACAACATGACGAGTGCAAAATAAAACTAGCGTGGAAAATTTTTCATGCGTCTTAAGATACACCACCGAATTTACATCACTCACATCTCAGTCAGATGAGGCAAGTAGGGTTGACTATCTTAAAGTGTATGAAATATTCTCCGGGACATTTTTAGTTTGCTCGCCGTATATAAGGTCGCCACTTAGATAACCCAGAATGAGAACTAGCCGCTTTCCAAACAGGGAATATTTATTTCACATCACACTTAAACCACTATTGTATGAAATTCAAAACAATAAAAAATTCTCATTTTTTGCAATAGTAACAGCAAGCATACCTAAATTATGCGTAATTCTAGCTGACCGCCTCAAATTCAAAATTCACAGAGTCCACATCATTACTCATGCAACACCGACAACAGAATTCTACAAGTAGCTGAACAAGGAAACCATTGCGTGCTCAAACAGTACCGAGAAAAGTGTCTACCCTCCGATCCTTGGGTACCAAATGGTATAAATGCGAACACGAATGTCTTTTCTTCGTAGACCGCAAGAACACGGTTTGAAATTGGTAAAACGATGTGCGCTGTTCCCTATCTAGTCTTTTCTTACATTTATTGCATAAAAGAGTTCAAATTTACTGAAATTTCAGTTGCAGGTAAATGTGGAATTGTGTGCGAAGAAACCATGAAATGCAAACTTGGCAGTTAACGCAGAGTCAGTCTGATGTACAACTTAACAGCCGTCATTATAAATAGAAGAATATGACGGAAGATTGTAGAGCTACTGGATAATAGTTAGTTTGATTCTGTATAATGCATAGGAACTATAGAAACGATCCTAACCTTATGCTTACTGAGTATCTATGGTGATGAGCCGAAAAATGATCACCTGCGTAAGGATGTATCGCTCTTTGAGCGCATAAAAAACAGGTGATTTTTAGTGATTTCTTTTTAAGTCTGATGATATGCTTTTATTCCTTTCACTTCATTCTTTAAGAAGATATTTTTGTCTCGACATCGGATGCTTCCTCTTCCTGCTGCACCACGTTGAAGGACCCCTTGCAGGCGCAACATTGGTCGCCGTCGTGAATTCTCGAAGCCCTTCTATTGGACCTCTAACAAAATAATTTGTAATTAGTTTCAATATATTTTCTGTCAGCGTACATAGGATAATTGAAAAAAATTAAGTTTTAGCAGAACGGTAATATATTGGAATAAATGTCACTGTCTTCGCCCGCAAAATCTAAACACATGCGTGCTCCGAAAATAGACTTTTGAAGATAATCGCCAAACGGCCAGTTACATTGACAGAGATTCCAGTTTAGAATGTTGGCACCAAACACCGATCAAAATCCTATGTACCACCCTCCAGTTATTTTTCCCGCCAAATTGAAAAATACGGTTTCGCAAAAAAATTTTCGTTAAATTTTTTGTAGTTAAGTTAAACATACTTCTACTCAGTGATCCCTGTACCATAAAGAAATCCTTCCAGATCCAAAAGGAGATCTTCCTCCACCTTCATCGTCTCCATGGTGGTCCTGCGGGCCTCTTTGGAAACTTCCGTTATCCGCTGCTCTGCTCTCTTGATATGCTTTTCGTTCGCTTTTGTGCAGAAGCTGGTATAGGCTGGCCTGATCTCAAGTTCGAGCACGTTCATCATTTCCATAATGCATGTTAGGCCGCCGTAGAAATTACATGTAGATCTGGCGCCCGATAACGTCCCAGGTGTGTCCTTAAGGTTCACATCAGCCTGATTCGATGGACAACGCAAGGTAAATACACCACAGTCCATTGTAGCACGAGTCTAGCCTTGTAAGACGGCAGTTATGCTGGTGGGAGATACCGTTGCTGACTGGACACACTTCAAGCATGAAACGGTTAAGGTGCTGCGCAATAATGTTCACGTAGTCCATAGCCGACATGGTGCCGTCAGTTACCACCGTATGTGTTACGGAAGTCCATGTGAATGTCCCCCATACAATACTGCTCCCATAGGCCTGTGTCCACGACGCAGTGCATGTTTCTAACAGCCGTTGGTCTTAAGACAATTGGCAAAACTAAGTGCGTCTCAGATCTACGAGACATATTATTGCAATAATCGATAATGGTCAGTATCATCTATGCGAAAAATGCTTCCATAAAAGCGTATCGCCCCACCTATCGGAGTGTTCTCGATTTGATGAACGCACCGTGTGTACCTCTTGACCAACAACTTACCCTTTAGCAGTGACATCAAAGCTGGCGACCATCTAATAGAATTCTGCTACGCTGGAATCAAAATCACGCATTAAAGAGGATGACAGAAGCAAATAAATCTACTGGTATCAAACATGGGCATTAATTTGAGGAAAATATATCTAGGAACGTACGGAAATAGGAAATTTGTGGTAGGGTCGTGTGGGACCAAACTGCTGAGGTTATCGGTCCCTAAGCCTGCAAACTATTTAATCTAACTTAAACTAACTTACGCCATGGCCGACACACACACCCACGACCGAGGGAGGACTGGAACCTCCGACTGTGACAAGGCGCTCGAGACCGCGCGGCTACCCCGCACGGCTAGGAACGCAACGTCAAGAGCGCAGCACTGTCCTGAAGTGAGTAATGTACTGTGTGAGAAACTGGAATAGTAGATAACACACGTCTACGAAAAAGTATTTTTTCTGAATTTATACCAAATTAAATATTTCTTTCGTTTTTTGGGTTGTCAAATACAAATACGTGGTATAAACATTATCAGCAAGTACTGTATTTAAGTTACAAGGAAATTTCTGTGTTTTAATAAATAATTAAAAGACTTTGAACAAATAACTTCTTATTACAAACACAGACGAAGTAAATAGCCTTTATTAATCCAAGACTCATTTATGTAATTCTAAAATAAGCAATTAATCAACTAAAATCTTTATGACACAGAACAATTTTTCATTTTTTTCACGTTCAGCGAAAATTCCTTCCTTTAGTTTAGCTTCAATCAGTTTAGGAAGAAGTGCTGTCGAGTACTTACCCATAACTTTGGCAAAGTTTTTCTTCAGTCGAAGTATGAAATGAAGTCGGTAAAAAGGCACATTCTTGGAGCCAACTAAAAGAGAATAAGATAACATTTTTTTCCAGGCTCATGAGCCACTCTTTTGAGCCTACCATTCTTAAGAAACTGTTGCTTCCTTTGCTCTACCGTCCCATTAGTATAAAAACAACAGTATTTTTTGTAACCACTTTCTTGTCATATAGTGATAAACATCAGGCACCATTCTTTAAGATCATGATCTACTTCAAGTTCGTTCATTAATCAGTTAATGTCAAAAGAGACGCAGAATTTACTTTCTTGCTTATGGAATGCTGAAAAAGAAACATTTCTTATCCTAAGTAAAGTTATGGTAGTATTTTCATATAACAGATTTCAGTTTGTAATCTTGAACCAAGAAGTTCAGCTTGCTTCTTAGAAAGGCATAAGTCACGGACTATATGGTGGGATTTCAGTACCTTAACATTCTAATGACGATGCTAATGGAAAATGAAAGTGGTGTGTTTGTCACAATAGACAAGAAACTGAAATCTACGGAGATAGAACCTGAAGCTGCATGCGGCATTGCTTAGACTCCGTATCAGAGGAAGGCATAAAATTATAACTAGATCCTTCTGTCGACCACCAGACTCACCTTCTGATGTAACCAAAAGTTTAGATAAAACCTCACTACACTGGTACGCAAGTTCCCCAAACACACTGAAATTATGGGGGAGACATTAATTAGCTAAAAATCAGTTGGGATAATTAGAGTTTTGTTACTGACAAGACATACTGTGAAACATTACCTCAAAATTACTTAGCGAAGGTGGTTAGGAACCCTAGCCATGATGGAAACTCATTAGATCGAATGGCAAAAAATAGACCTAACTTCTTTGTGAATGTCCACATCAAAACTAGGTTCAGTGACCATCAGGAAGTTGTAGCTACAATGATTACCACATTACAAAGGAAAACTATTAGGTCTACAACTTTGCTTCCGCTCTTTTGCAAAAGACGGCAGTAGCGGCAAGTGGGGTTCATGTGGTTGGTCATAGGTGTAATACAATAAGCTCGGGCATCTGTAAACATAATGCCATAAAAATATTAGTCGATTAGTCGATTTGTGATTGCATCATAAGGTTATTCTCGATTAAGTACGTCAACTTACGTACCTATTTCTCGCCATTTGCTGGAAGTTTTAGTTTTCTGCGTTAACATGAAGAAATCCGCGGCTGTGGCGCTTAAGTAGTGAAGGAACTATTAGTAGAAGAACGTGTAGAGAATGTTTTCAATGTCTTAAGAGCGATGATTTTGATGTAGAAGACCGGCATGGCGGTGGAAGACAGAACGTTTTCGTAGCTGCTGAAACAGACGAAGACAGTCACAGGGCATCATTATCGAAAGCAAATGATGCGTTCGAACCCAGCACTGAAGCACAAACGGCCACAATTCAGCGATAGACGTAAAGGTAATTTTGCAGCAGGTCAGTGCTCGACCCCATGTCGCAAAACCGGTCAAAATATACATGGAAACGTTGAAATAAGAAGTCCTATCCTTCCCGCCGTATTCTCCATACGTTTCTCTCTCCGACTACCACCTTTTCCGTTCAGTGGCATACAGTCTGGCTGACCAGCATTTCCGATCATATGAACAAGTGCAAAATTGAATCGATTCATTGATTCCTACAAAAGCCGCCCAGTTCTTCCCCCACGGGATACGTATGCTATCCAAAAGATGGGAGAATGTAGTGGCCAGCGATGGGAAATACTGTGAATCATATTCTTTTGTAAGTTTTTCGCAATAAAGCCCAGAACTTCGAGAGAAAACGGCGGAAGCAAAGTTGTAGACCTAGTAAAACAGTTAAAAAGGTTTGTTTCAGTAAACTAGATAAAGAAGCAGTTATATCTGAATAAGTAACTTGAAGCTTTTATCTCAGAGCGGAGGCATGTAGAGGAACCATGACTCAAGTTGGAAAGAATAGTTGACCATGCATTGTTCGTGATGGGAGGGAGCATCCATGGTATAGGGTCACTGTAAAGAAACCGACTACATAATACGTGCAAAACGAAGCAGAGGGCTATAGATGGAAGTTGAATGAAACGCATTTGGATGTCAAGACAGCGATGTGTGAAACCTTCAGTGACTCCCGTAGCAAAATACCGTCGAAAGATCTTCCACAAAACCCAAAGAAATTCTCGTCGTATGTAAAAGTTGTTAGCGCCATTCACTCAAGGGCCAGTGTTCAGTGACTAGTCAGTGACGCGCGTGACAAGAACTGGAAAGAGAAGAACAGAGCAAAAACCCGGGAGTACTGTCCCAATTTAATTCTCGTACCACTGAATAGATGAATGAAATACATATTAGAGTCAGTGGCGTTGAGAAACGAGATGAAATCGTTAAAACTGAACCAAAAACAAAACTCGACAACATGACAGGATCCCTATTAGCGTGTAGAGTGAATCTGAGGCAGAGTTACTCCCCGTTTTAACTACAATCTACTGTAGAAACCTCGAACAAAAGATCGAGCTCAGTAGTTGCAAGAAACCGGAGAGCATACCCGTCTCCGTAGAAGGACAGCAGAAGTGATCTGCAAAACCTCTATCCAATATATTTGGCATCCATTTATTGTAGAACCTTCGAACGTATTCTGTGCTCAAACGTAATGAGATATCTTGAACAGAATGATCTCCTTCACGCCAACCAGCAGGGATTCCGTAAACATTGATCGTAGTAACCCAACTTGCAATTTACCACATGACATACCGAAAGCCATATATCAAAGCAGTCAAGCCGGTGCAGTATTCCTCTATTTCCGAAATGCATTTGACTGAGTACCGCTTTTATGGTTATTATCAAAAATACGACGGTATGGGGCATCAAGCGAAATTTGTGTCTAGACTGAGGATTTTTTGGTAGGCAGAACGCAGCAAATTATTTTGGATGGAGACTTACCGACAGATCTACTCGTAGAAGTAATTTTTGGTGTGGCCCAGGGATGTGTATTGAGACCCCCGCTGTTTATATTGTGCATTAATTACCTTGAGAACAAAATAGTAACCTCAGACTTTTAGAGGACGGTGCGGTTATATACAGTGAAGTACTGTTTGAAGGAAGCCGCGCAAGGATACAGTCAGATCTTGATAAGATTTAAAAGTGATACAAAGACTGACAACTTGTTTTAAATGGGCAGAATTATAAAACTGTGCCACTTTCTAAAACGAAAGCATGTAGTATGCTATGACTATAATATCAGTAAGTCGCAACTGGAAACGGTCAGCTCATGCAAATACCTGGGAGTAGCAATTTGTTGTGTTGTGAAATGGAAAGCTCACATAGTTTCAGTCGTAGGTTAAGTGGATGGCAGACAGTGGGTGATTCGTAGAATGCCAGGGGAATGTAATCAGTCAGTAAAGGAGAATGCTTAAATCAGACTCTTTCGGCCCATTCTAGAATATTGTTCAAGTTTGTGGGACATGTATCATACAGGACTAATAGGCGATATTCAATGTATACAGACACGGTCGCCACGAATAGTCACAGAATTGTTTGGCCAGTGAGACAGTGTCACAGACTTGATGGAGAAACTGAACTGGCATACTTTGAAGATAGACATAACTATCCCCTGAAAACCACTTAGAATTTTTTTAGAACCAACATTAATAGATGAATCTAGGAATATCTTATAACCTCTATGTATGGCACTCACAGGAATCGCGGGGACAAAATTGGACTAATTGTAACACGCACAGAGGCATTTAAGTCATAATATTGGCCGCGATCCAGCCTTGAAAGGAACTGGAGAAAGCCTACATAACTGGTACAGTAGGACATACGCTCTGCCTTCCACTTGTCAGTGGTTTGCAGAGTATGAACGTAGATGTAGGAGTAGATGTATTGGTAAAACTTCTCCATGTGCAACTGGCCTAACGGCAGGCAGCACATTAGTATTAACAATTTTATTCTTTACTTTTTTGGATAATCTTCAGCTCAATAGCTATCAAATGGTTAGTTGGCACACGTGAAGCCGTAGTCACGGCAAATGGCTCTCAACTTCTCTGACGGTTCATCCACTTTCACAATTAGACAATAAACGTAAGGAGCACACTGTCTTGGCCACTTGATCTACACAAAAAATATAAGAAACATGCTTTTCGCCCTTCTTTTGTTATTGATCTAACTTGTCCTTTTAATATGAAACGGACACAAATTCTACAAAACTCACAGTTTTCGAGTCAATGTAGCCATAGCAGACTAAATACAAACACAACCTCAGTATAAAAATGGTTCAAATGGCTCTGAGCGCTATGGGACTGAACATCTGAGGTCATCAGTCCCCTAGAACTTAGAACTACTAAACCTAACTAACCTAAGGACATCACACACATCCATGCCCGAGGCAGGATTAGAACCTGCGACTGTAGCGGTCGCGCGGTTCCAGACTGAAGCGCCTACAACCGCTCGGCCACTCCGGCCGGCCAGCCTCAGTATACCACCAGTCTGACAACACAGACTTAGCTGAGTTGACAGATGGCTAAACATCTCTTACTTGCAACGCCAACGACTCGCAAGTGTTGCTAACTGCAATACTTTAAAATTCCAATCTGAACTATAGAATAAAGCCAATGATGGTGTAAGATAAAGGGGAAAAAGACATTATCAGACTGTTTTTAGTAATTTATGTTTTGTTAGAAAGCAGTGTATGTACGACGGCCGTTCACTAAGTAAAGCAACACTTTTTTTCTGAAAGCAGGTTGATTTTATGCGGAATTACAATACACTATATTATTCCCCACTCTTTTGGCTACAAAACGGTATTTTCAACCCAATGTCCGTTGAATAAGACGTCTCTACGCCACCTTACTGCGATGGCCTGTACTCCCGCATAGTACCACTTTACTGGTCGACGTCGGAGCCAATGTCTTGCTTCACCAACAACGTCCCCAACATCCACGTACTGCTTCCCGCGGAGTGCAGCCTTAATTTGGCCAGACAGATGGGAGTCGGGAGGTGCAAGATCCGGGCCGAGCGGTTCTAGGCGCTTCAGTCTGGAACCGCACGACCACTAAGGTCACAGGTTCGAATCCTGCCTCGGGCATGGATGTGTGTGATGTCCCTAGGTCAGTTAGGTTTAAGTAGTTCTAAGTTCTAGGGGACTGATGAGCTCAGAAGTTAAGTCCCATAGTGCTCAGAGCCATTTGAACCATTTTTGCAAGATCCGGGTTGTACGATGGATGATGAAAAACAGCCTAGTAAAGTTTTCCGAGCGCCTCTCGGGTGCGCAAACTTGTGTGAGGCCTTACCTTGTCACGAAGGATAAGCTAGTTTGCATTTTTGTGGCGACGAACACTCTGAAGTCGCTTCTTCAAATTCCTGACGGCAGGACAATACACTACAGAGTTTATCACTGCAGTATGAGAATGGACATCAAACAGAAGAACCCCTTCAGACTCCCAGAAGACACGCCATATCTTTACCAGCTGAAGGTGCGCCTTCAGCATTTTCTTCAGAGGAGAGATCGTGCGTCGCCACTCCACGGATTGCCGTTTTGTTTCCGATTTGAAGTGATGAATCGATGTTTCATTGCCTGTGACTATGTTCAACAAAAAATTGTCGCGACCTGCCTCGCAACTGGGAAGCAACTCCGCACAGATGGTCCTTCGTAGTTCCTTATGAAGTTCTGTTAAGGGGCTCCGGAACGCCCTATACTTGCAATGTTAAAATAACGCTTATAAATTACATCTTTCCTCACAAAGTATTTGAGGTAGGAAGTTTAACTTTTTACAGATTATTTATTGGAATATGGGCTACAACTTAACACATGGATTTTACAAAATTTTAGTTCAGTTATTAAAGATGATTTTTTTTCAATTGTAATGAAAATTCACAACATTTTTTTGCAATTTTTTATTTATATATTCAAAAATATACAGTTTTTTGGAAAAAGGCTGTGTTAAATTATGCAGAAGGTACTGTGTAACATTTACTGAAAGTTTGAAACAAATATGTTTGGAAGATCCTTAGAAAACATATAATTAGTATGAGAAAATAAAAGTTTTGGGAATCGAGCGACAAAGATTGGATTAACTTTTTAGTGCATTCCAGGTCCATAGGATGGATTATCTTCATCCTCTGCAAACTCCTCCTCCAGCTTCCTCTTGTTCCTCCTCCTGTTTACTCTTGCTTGTATTTCTAGACTCTTTACAGCCCTGTCTGCAGCCCGAAGGCGTTCCTTGTCTAAAGCAAGCATCGCTCGTACCATGTTAGAACCTATCTTCATTCCCATATTTCTAAATACCTTTGGCTTTCCAACATTTCTCCTTTTCTTAAAAGCCTTCAGAGGATTTCTAATAACTTTACTTTTACTCATTATTATACTTCAACAAAACAGAGACTCAAGAAACAGAATTAATTACGAATATTTTCGAGATAACGACAGAGTAAATAAACATGAAACAATCGACAATCACACCAGCGATATATATTGAACCATCACAGGTTAGCCACAACACATACTTTATCTCACATCACTAAACTGTACCTGATGAACACGGACGTTAATAATAACACCATTTGACAGCAGTTTAACAGCGCCACAGTGGGTCACGCACATGTAGAACACATTTTAAAAAAAATTTAAAAATAGTTGTAGTCTTCGGAATTGAAGAATATTAAAAGGTAATAGTCTGCAGATTCAGAAAACGCAAAAAAGTAAAAATTGAACTTTTCATGATTTTTGAGCCTTTCCGGAGCCCCTTAAGCGGCGAGGAACCCAGCGGTCACACGTGTTTGAGTACCCCAAATGGTGGAGGACGAGTGTTTTACCACTACCGACAGAGACGTCCAGTTGTGCAGCGAGGTGTTTGATTGTGACACGTCGATCGCCTCGGACGAGAATGTCCGCACGTTCCAACACAGTAGGAGTCAGCTGTGTACAGGCGGACGGCACGCCAGAGATCGGACAGGTCTGCGCGACCTTGTTGCGATGATGACAGACGCCTCGGCCAACGATTCACCGTGCTTTTGCTCACTGCCAGGTCTCTGTAGACATTCTGCAAGCACCTATGAATATCAGTGTCAGCCAAAGGAAGCTCAGTGACTGCTCTCTGCTTGAAACGCTCCTCCGCTGCAGACGCCATTTTCAAGGCTGAATATAGCACCGCCGCCTATCGGAAGTTCGTGAAACTACCAAATTCGGGGAACTTGGATAGTACTTTACAGAAGGTAACTGAAAGAAATAGGCCATGAGGCGAACAGGAATGAGACTTTTATTCAACGACAATAATTACACAGGAGTCACAGCCATTCATGGCGATTCCATGGATATTACAAGCGACTGAACAAGGTTCTTTACACAGTTTATGATCATCATTGACTGCAATGCATACAATGCAATGTGCTTGTATGGTGGCTACAAGGCTGGCTAATAAGGAGTCCTTGTGTTGGGGATTCCATTCCTCCACCAGTGCGCTTGGCAACTCCTGGATGGCTGTTGGTGCACGTGGACATGCTGGAGTACGTCTCCCCAGCACATCGCACAGGTACTCAATGGGATTTAAGTCGGGGGAACAGGCAGGCCACTCATTCGCCGAATGTCCTCCCATTCCATGAGCTCCTCCACCTCCACTGCTCGATGCAGTCACGCAGTGTCATCCATAAAAAGGAAGTCGGGGCCGGAAAAGATGCACATGAGAAAGTAGTACAGTGTCAACATAACGTTGACCGATGTGAGTACCGTGTTCAAAGATCTCGAGGTCTTTACATCCATGCAATATAATACCTGACCACATAATAAGACTTGGATCACGGAAACGATCATGTTTGACAATGCAGGACGTATCCCCCTATTGCGAAGGGTAGTGACACGTAATGCACCCTGCAACGTTGTCGAACATGATGTTAATTATCCATAAAATTTCTGGCGTGCAGCCGCATATATTTGACTTCTTTTTCTAATATTTCGGCTGAATACCGTCCAGTCACCTTCAGAGTGAACCGCGGTGACTGACGCTCCAGCACTTGCTCCGTCCTTTTAAAGCCGTGGACCGCACCATTGCGCATGCGGCCACAGATACACAAGGCGCCAGAGACGTTAATCGGCGGCAAAGACGTATGGCATATGCATGGAAATAGATCTATGGCTGCCCATTCGTTCCACACGGTCATATCGATGTGTCACTGCGATCTGCACCGTCGCGACGTCTTTGTGATTTTATTACAGAAATTGCCGGATTCCAAGATTTTCCAATCTTAAACCGCTATCTCCATTAACTCAATTCGTCGCCAAGCGTATTTCAATCGCTTCCTTCACTACTGAGTCCCAAAAGAATGAAGTCGAGGCTAAAATTTCGACGTTATCGTACACCATAGAGTGCCCAGTGTCATTACAGTGCTCGGCCACCGCAGATTTATTAGGTTGTTAGAGCCGGGTGTACCTGCGGTGGTCTGTGCATCTCTCCTGGATAGTACGTGTAGGCGGTCCGATGTATGAACGGCCGCACTCACAGGGGATCTTATACACCCCCGGCTTCCGAAGCACCAAATCATCTTTAACGGAACCCAGGAGTGTTGCTGTCTTTGGTGGAGGGCGAAAAATCACTTTCGCTTCATGCTTACTTAGGATCCGACCTATTATTGACGATAGGCTTCGCACGTATGGCAGAAAAGCCATCGATTTAAAACTTTCTGGTACACAGAGCACATGTCATTGCTGACGAGAGCAGTCTGGAGGATGAGCTTTTACGCCTGAGAAGAGTTTAGGAAGTCAGCGGGTACTCACAACAGCAGATACATAGGGCGCTACAAATGAAACCAACTGTGGGTATAAGAAAATCAGAAGAAGACAAGGAATGTTTTAAATCGATGACTTTTCTGTCATACGTGGGAAACCTATCGTCAAAAATAGGACGGATCCTCAGTATGCATGAAATGAAAGTGATTTTTCGCCCTCCACCAAAGACAGCAGCACTCCTGGGTTCCGTTAAAGATGATTTGGTGCTTCGGAAGCCTGGGGTGTATAAGATCCCCTGTGAGTGCGGCCGTTCATACATCGGACCGCCTACACGTACTATCCAGGAGAGATGCACAGACCACCGCAGGTACACCCGGCTCTTACAACCTAATAAATCTGCGGTGGCCGAGCACTGTAATGACACTGGGCACTCTTGTGGTGTACGATAACGTCGAAATTTTAGCCTCGACTTCATCCTTTTGGGACTCAGTAGTGAAGGAAGCGATTGAAATTAGCTTGGCGACGAATTTAATTAATAGAGATAGCGGCTTCAGCTTGGACAAATCTTGGAATTCAGCAATTTCTGTAATAAAATCACAAAGATGTCGCGATGATGCAGCTCGCAGTGACACATCGATATCACCGTGTGGAACGAATGGTCAGCCACAGATCTATTTCCATGCATATGCCATACGTCTTTGCCACCGATTAACGTCTCTGGCGCCTTGTGTATCTGTGGCCGCATGCGCAGTGGTGCGGTCCACGGCTTTAAAAGGACGGAGCAAGTGCTGGATCGTCAGTCACTGCGGCTCACTCTGAAGGTGACTGGACGGTATTCAGCCGAAATATTAGAGTACGAAGACAAATATACGCGGCTGCACGCCCGAAATTTTATGAATCAGTATTTGCGCCGCGAAAATATGAGGATTTACATGTTGTTACTTGGCAGTAAACATGATGTTACTTGGCAGTGACGCATCATGAGAAAGTTAGTTTGGTCCGTAAGTTTTGCACACCTGTATATTGGGATTGTTCTGAAAGTAATAACAAAACCTTTAAATGTTACTGAGGTACTACATTTTCATAATAACTTGAAACTGTCTAGAACATACTTTTAGTTCGTTTTTCTCTTAACCCCTGATGATATCTTTTCAGGAGTTGACTTACTACTGCCTTTATCCCAAATGAGTTTAACTGCTTGCTGCCTAAACCACATTATCAACGTCCCTCGAGCCCCAGTGTCGTAAGCCGGCCGCGGTGGTGTAGCGGTTCTGACGCTGCAGTCCGGAACCGCGGGACTGCTACGGTCGCAGGTTCGAATCCTGCCTCGGGCATGGGTGTGTGTGATGTCCTTAGGTTAGTTAGGTTTAAGTAGTTCTAAGTTCTAGGGGACTTATGACCTAAGATGTTGAGTCCCATAGTGCTCAGAGCCATTTGAACCATTTTGAACCCAGTGTCGTACTAAAAATGTTTGCAATGGCATTTTCAGCTCTGGAAACAAATGGAAGTCAATTGGTGCGAGATTTGGATCACGTGGACGAGTTCCTACCAAAAGCGTTCCTCACAGTGTGCTCTGAGTAAGGCGAGGCCGTGTTTATAAAATCCCACAGTAGACGCCAAAATTGACAGTGTCTCTCCTCGGCGAGAAATTTAGTAAAACTGATATTTCATGCGTAACAAAAGAAAGAAAAATGTCTTGGCTAGCTTTTTAGGTTTGGAATTATTTCTCCGATGATGAGAATATGTCATGCGGTTGTCAGTTATTGACAGATGTGCGCTGAGCTACCTGACTTTCAATAACCGATACAATACAATTCGAAAAGAGTCTACCTATGGATTGCAGCAATGATTACGCACTTTCATGGATTCGGATACGTCACGACCATTTTTATGACACTTTTCGAGCAGTACGATAACTGTAACTGAGATGGCTTGGTGTGCGAGATATCATACAGACAATAGAAGATATGGTAATGCCTATGTGAAGAAAACTTGTAGCTTTCCTTTGTGATTAACTCGTGAGTAAACTGCTACAGATAAAACAGCCACTCTCTCAAAAGTTGTCAGGACGTATGACAAAGTCATAGGGGACATTTATATTAGTTTTAATTATCTCAAGTACCGTTAGGCATCAAGGTTGCAGAGTGTACTATGGGGTCCTCAGTTGTGGCTTTACAATTACAAATGTCAGAGCATGGAGTGTGAATAATGTGCAGATGCACAACACACTTCGTGCCACAACACACAGAATTTTTTTTTATGTTCATGCAGGTGTCAGACACTAAAGACATACAATTCCAATGCACCTAAATATTTTTAGGAGACGTTCAACCACAATAACTCACATGCAAAGGGACAGTTTCGAAATCCAGTTAGATCTCTTGGGTAATGCGGGTTGCGAGGACTGTTGTTGGCCATACCATAAGGAAATGCCTGCAGATAGTACTGCAGAAATTTGTTGCGTGTATCCTTTCTATTTTTAGGTGATATGCAGCGCATTACTCAACGAAAGAACTGGATATCAAATTCTATATATAGTGCATACCAATGTAAAATTAGTACTTCTTGGGAGGTGTTTCCTAAGTAGTATCGTCAACAATAAAGTCTCCACTGTATTGTAGCACCACCCCTCTGCTGGAGGAGATGAAGTGCTCCTGCATCGATTCATCAGAATAGCATCATAGGGAGACAAGCGCTCATCAGCCAAATGACCAGCAAAAGATAGCATTCAAGTCACAAGAACACTCATTCAGTATGATGACAATGCAGAATGCGCCAGCCAGTGGCCCTGAAAGATAAACATCTTACAGCTCTGGCAGGGTTTCTAAGGGAATGACCACACAGGAAAATGGGGCAAATGAAGGTGTGGTTACCGAGCCTGTCATGATTTCTGGGCTGGAGTACTGCTGTTGGAGGAATATTAACCAGCCAGCTCACATATGTACCACCCATATCACACCCTCATTCTGGCTGTGTTCAACAGTATCCAAGTGAGCACGATGTGACCAGCGGCACTGCCAACCATAAGGAAGAAGAGCATTTGTAGTGCGAGATGAAATAGCCACTCTCTGCCAGCAGTCAATAGCTGCAGGCTTCTGTCTGTTCTAAGTCTGTATGCGGCCAACTTGACGCCTATGAGCAATCAGGTTATGTGCTGGTGACTTCCTTCCGCAGAAGGCGCAGATGGCCACTTCCCTGGTGAGCTGTATTTCTGTCTTGAGCCACCTAGCAGTCCAGCTACAGCACTGTGTACTGTATCCTGTGGGGCCCTCACTGTTGCTGTCCAACACCGGAGCGGGCACATGCCATTGGATTCAGTCATACTGGAAGCTGCAGGTCATCTCTGTCCCCTTTGGCATGTTGTATGCTGCTGCAATGGGAGCATGCATATAGCCAGAACAGCCTAAAGTCGCCTTCACTGACAATGCACAGCCTTGTGTCAGCTCTCTGTGGCTGCCCTGACACCAGAACACCTCATCACCAGCACACACCATTTTCCAGGCACACAACTGCCAACTTTACTGTTCAATGAGCCATGTGGGCTAGCTTTGATGCTGTCCAATGCCCAAAGCGGTATTCAGGCATGCTGGAAGATACAGGTTAGATCTATCTGATCTGGTGTGTTGCGTGTTTCCACTTCAGTAGTGGCCAAGAAGCCAGGGATGCCTTCTATTGTCACACACTGATGATGCGCAACTTTGTATGAGATCTCCGTGGCTGAACTGACACCAGCGTACTCCACCTTCGTGGTGGACGTCTGCTGATGCTGGCACGCTCCAAGGATTGTGGCTGACTACGTTGCAGAGACCACCAGCCCCCTTTCCAGCTATGATTCTCTCTCCACAACTGTCACAAATAAGAGACCTTCTTAACCAGGAATGTTTTACTGACAGTCCACCATACGACTCCACTCATCAATAATGCAACCTACGTCCTGGCAGAGAAACTGTACTTCATCTTTACTTACTAACAGGCCAAGTCACCCATCACTGTAGGGGTTACGTCCAGATCCCTACAGAATGGAGTCTGCCTTAACTGGCGATAGCTTGCTCGGTGTTTCTAAGCTCGTAAATAAGCATTTTGTTACGGCATTCTGTTTGTTATGATGTGTTTTACAAGTTTCTCTTGAGAAATAGATCTGCTGCTGGTGCTGTGGCGTTCTTGAGACCTATTTCTCCTCTAGACCTTTAAACCGGCTGGCAGTGTAAAGGGGAGTCCTGGAAATGTTGCCAGACCAGAAGTACCTACACGATTTCCATTGCATTTTCTCAGCAATTGCTCTTGGTATTGGAAAGACAGGCACTAGGTAACACATTCTGCTAATTGTAGTTGTCTTCTGAAATCCAGCGTTCTTTAATCACGGTTGGTGATCATGTATTTGACCTCGGTCGATATTTTCAATCCCGTTTGAATTTTGTACCTGTTTTAATCAAACACTCCTGCGCGAAATTGGTAGCTACTCAACTTAGCTGCAGTAACTGAGAGTTCTGAAAATTAATCTTTGCTCCTGCTGAGTCACAATAATCGTTGATAGTATGTTGGCTGACTGCATCTCCTCATTATCGTGGTGTATGTATGGTGGACTGTAAAACTAATATTGTCCGCATATGGTTGACACACTGTCGTAGCATTACAGATTTACAGTCCTTCCAGTCTTAGATTTAACAGCCTGATAGCGGTTCCACACATATTGTGTATAATGTTGACAGTGGGCAGCGTTAACGGACTACACTTTTAATGGGTAGTGATCCCAAGCAAATCGTTGATTTTAATTCTTAAGAAGGCGCCAGTTAATTTTTTTCGAATAATTTAAGAGATACCTTCGCTGAAACTCATCTCTCAGTAAAAATGAATGATAAATTCTCTCCCAACATTTATCCAAATCCAGGAAAACGAGGTCTAACTTGGTCTTGCAAATTGATGTTAAGTAGATAATGTCTCCATCCAAGCACGACTTGTAAGTAGGCTGTTTAGGTTTTTTATATTGGTAACGCCACGTAGCGCTCTGTATGAAGATGACTGGCTGTGGTGTGTGCAGTTGTGGCTGGTTTGCATTGTTGTTGGCTATTGTAGTGTTGGGCAGTTGGCTGTTTACAGCGTGTAGCGTTGCGCAGTTGGAGGTGAGCCGCCAGCAGTGGTGGATGTGGGGAGAGAGATGGCGGAGTTTTGAGAGCGGATGATCTGGACGTGTGTCCATCAGAGACTAAATTTGTAAGACTGGATGTCATGAACACACACACACACACACACACACACACACACACACACACACACACACATATATATATATATATATATATATATATATATATTGACTTCTGAACACTATTAAGGTAATACATTGTTTGTTCCTTAGGCCGGTATTACACTATCAAATTTCTTTGTACAATATCTTTGTCAAAGATATTTGATAGTGTAATAGGGAACTTTGACAAATGCCGTCCAATATTTGATCAAATCTAGGGCGAGGCCGTATATTTGATCAAAGAAATCGCTTGTCTTCTGTTCACTGCAATGCGATATGTTACCACGCGGAGCGCCAGCATCGCTGGAGCGTTCTGTCATCTTTTGTGTTTGTAAACATGGCTGCAAAATACAATTGGTGTGTGGCGTCTACCACAAAATTAATTGAAATGTATGAAGCTCATCCGCTTTACAATGTGAGGCACCCTGATTATAAAAATAGATTAAGAAGATTAGAGAGTTATAAAAATATAGCAGAGATTATTAGCTGTGACATACGGCCTGGATGTACGGCCGAGGATATCAAGAGGAAGATAAATGGCCTCCGCACTAGCTACTCGTACGAGAAAGCAAAAGTACGTATTGACATATTCATTTATATTTATTTATGCAAGTAAAGTTTACATGTCATACAAATGATTAGTATTAATTTGTTCACTGCAGTGACTTGAAGCATACAATAATGTTTAGGTAACCTACAAGTAGTTTAAATTATTTTCATTACTAATATTGCAGATGCATAAAAGCAAAAGTGGAGCCAGTGCACAGGCGGCGTATACACCACAAGTGTACTGGTTCCAAATGCTCAAATTTCTCGACCAGGCAACAGAGGCGGATGAGAGTGTGTGCAATAGGGAGAGCACGGAAAGTGAAACTGGAAGTGAACGTGCCACACCGACGTTTGAGGAAATGTTTCAGGTATGTACATTTGTTTACATTTTACGTTACTAAATGTGATTATCTTGCCAGGGCACTTTCCCAGCGCCATTGTAAAATGTCTTAAAGTATTCCCTAACTGCTCTCCCGTGTACTGTACGTCCAGAAGCAGCTTGGCAAGCTATTGGTTCCATTTGCTGTAGGTCCTCAGTGCTTTGTGTCTCAAGACAAGTGCAGTCTCCTACTACGGCAGACACTGTTTCCTGACGAGTGTACAAGTGTTTTCTTCTCTCAGTTAACAAGTTGTGCAATGTGCAGGCAGCCAGTGTTATTGTAGTAACTTTTTCAGGAGTCAGATTAATGGTAGTAAGAAAAATCCTGAAACGACTTGCAAGAATGCCAAAGCTGCTCTCCACTAATCTTCTCCCTCGTGACAGTCGGTAACTGAAAACCTTTTCGTCTTTTGTGATTCCTTTTAAGGGGTATGGCTTCATAATGTTATAACTCAGAGGAAAAGCGTCATCTGCCAGTACTACCATTGGAGTTGTAATGTTTGTGTTCCCAAGCTTCCTGCCTTCAGGAATGTTGAGCATAGATCGGTCAATGAGACACTCACGTAGTTTGCTTTTTGAAAACACTCCAGCATCACCAACACGCCCATTAGTTCCTACATCTACATACAAAAATTTGTAGGAAGCATCTACCATGGCAAATAAAATGATACTGTTGAAGGATTTATAATTGAAAAAGTGAGATCCACTAGCTTGTGGACATTTAATACGAATGTGCTTTCCGTCCATTGCTCCTATAGAGTTATAACAGTTCCACTTCTTCTCGAAATCCTCTGCAATTTGCTCCCACTCTCCTCTGCTTGTGGGTACCTGTAAATAAATAAGATTTATGTATGTGCAGGGAAGCACGTAACTAATGGCTTTTATCTTTTATTTTATAGCATGAGATGCAAGAGCCTGTCGCATGTAGCGAGGCACAGCCACAGCCCCAGCCCCTGCGTCAAGAGCGGCCTCCCACTAAAAGGAGGAAAGTCACGCCAGACGTGGCAACAGACGTCATGGTGGAGGCCAGCAGGAAACTTAAGGCTATGGCTGATGCTGCCAGAACCATGCCTGTCCATGAAGACCGCTACAGTACCCTTGGCGCCCACATCGCAGCAGAACTGCGTGAAGTGGAAAAAGTGGGCGGCAGGGAATACACCACTGCCACTATGCACAGTCTGGAGCGGACATTAATGGACAGGTGGGATTTGCTGCATGCGACAGCCCGTGCACAACCATCCACCTCTGGATATATCCAGGCTGCCTTGCAGCAGGCTGGAATAGAGGAACAGGATTCAATTCTATAAATATATATGTATATAATTTTTGTGTCTCTCCAATCTTCTTAATCTATTTTTATAATCAGGGTGCCTCACATTGTAAAGCGTCTCATCCGCTTCATACATCTCTATTAATTTTGTGGTATCACACATCAATTGAAATTTGCTATGTAAATAAAATTAAATAAATAAAATAATAACAATTTATCTTCATGAACATAAAGTGTATCGAACATTTATTTACCTTCAGACAATGGTCCTTTAGTGCTTAATAAATTGCTTCACACGTTTCAGGTATTATTTTACTTAATGTGCATTGTGGAATTCGAGTGCTGTACTGTAAGCTAGAGTAACTTTCTCCTGTAGCAAGGAATCGCAGTGCTACAGTGAGCCTGTCTTCTGCAGATATAGCAGTTCTTAGGTGAGTATTGTGTTTTGAGATATGAGGAATCACTTCACTGAGAACATACTGAAAAGTATGCTCATCCTTTCGCAAGAAATTGATGTATGACTTGACGTCTTCCACTATTAGTTCACGTAACAAGTTTTGCTGAATGCTTTATTCGTCTCGTCGTGAAACCCACGGCTTCACCCAGGTACGTTTCCTTTTTTTCCCCCGCTTCTGTATCACATGTGCACACACAGCAATTGTGGCACAAGCAGCAGCTGCTGCAGTTAATAACAATTTGTTTTTGTCAGCCATCTTGAACTTTGACGAAAACTTTGATGATAGTTTAATACCCCGTCTAGCGCTACGTCAAAGATCTTTGTCAAATATATTGGACGGAATATTGGATCACATCTTTGATCAAATCTTTGACAAAGAAATTTGATAGTGTAATACTGGCCTTATCAAAATCTTTCATTTGCTAACTATGCCTATCAGTAGTTTGAAGCCGGCCGCGGTGGTATAGCGGTTCTGGCGCTGCAGTCCGGAACCGCGGCACTGCTACGGTCGCAGGTTCGAATCCTGCCTCGGGCCTGGGTGTGTGTGATGTCCTTAGGTTAGTTAGGTTTAAGTAGTTCTAAGTTCTAGGGAACTTATGACCTAAGATGTTGAGTCCCATAGTGCTCAGAGCCATTTGAACCATTTGAACAGTAGTTTGAATCTTTTATTTAGCTGGCAGTAGTGGCGCTCGCTGTATTGCAGTAGTTTGAGTAACGAAGATTTTTGTGAGGTAAGTGATTTGTGAAACGTATTGGTTAATGCTAGTCAGAGCCATTCTTTTGTAGGGATTATTAAAAGTCAGATTGCGTTGCGCTAAAAATAATTTGTATCCGTTTAGTGTTGATCAGAATAAGTAAAGAGGGAGATGTCTGAGTACGTTCAGTTCTGCTCAGCTGTTTGAAAATCAAATAATGTAAGAGGTTTATCAGCACAGTCATTCATAATTTTTTCTAAGGGCACGTTTCATATGTCGACCCTTAGCCGAGGATACCTCACTGGAATCTTCTGATTTTTTCTTGTAGATTGTGTAATTAGTGTAGCTATTGTTTATTGCTAGCGCGTAATTATAGAGAGAATGTCCTTTGTAGTTTTAGTTTTTCATTGTTGTACATTAAAATAGTTGTGGCATGCATGTAGATTTGCACTAAGTATCTCGCAGCTGCGCTTGCAATTAACTAGATATTATTTTCAGTGCTATGTTAATGTGTTTTCTTATTTTTGCTCTTCAAATTGTGCTTTTCTTGTTATCGTGTGAAATACGTGATAATTATGGCGTGTGAAAAACGTAACACTAGGCTCCAAAGTAAACTGAGAAATGACAGTGAAGACGAAAGCAGTGTGTTAGCGCCACCGTGTAATGAATTAACTAATGTTCAAAGTAGTAATTTGGTAATTGTGCATAGGGAAATGGAGCGGGTTGCAAATAATGGTGTAGACAGTGAAACAATTAGTGAAAAGGGAAGCATTATCGATCGATCGGTCGGCAACAGCTCGCCTCAGGAATCGGAAATGACAGGACACAATCTTGCAAATACTGTAGATTCAGGTTTTGCGTTCTCACCGTTTTTTCAAATAAGTCAAGACACACTTTGTGCTTTTCAAAACACGAATATTGCCGGTTCAAATACATTGCCGAATAGCACTAAGGAACATGTTTCAGACACCAGTGCATTGTTATTACAGTTAATGTAACAAATGGGACAAAGGCTACAAAAGTGAGACACATCGCTTGAACAAAATCAGAAACAAATGGGACAAAATCTTCAAAAGTTAGACACAATGGAACAAAATCTTCAAAAGTTAGACACAATGGAACAACACCATAGACAAACACAGCAACAGTTAGACGCAATGAAACAAAATCTTCAAAAGTTAGACACCACGCTTGAACAAACACGTGAAGATTTAACTACTGAGTTACATAAAATCGAATCGAAATGTCAAAAAGTCTGTAATGACGTAAAAACACAAATTTGTGAGCATTTCCAACCTATTTTTTCGCGTCATGAAAATGCATTACAGAATCACGAAGCAGCCATAAAGGAACTGAAAACTATTGTTCATCAAAATCACGACACCTTGCTAGCTAAAATTGACTCAGTTGCATCTACCGATTCGGTTACGCAACTTGCAAAAACTCAGGAAAACTTAAAGGACACACTCTGCCCACCGAGTGAAAATTCATTCTGTGAGGTTCCTTTCTTCTAGGAGTGTTATTTCCTCAAGATACGCAGGTGAACCCTGAAGCTTGAAACGTAGGTGCTGGGGAAAGTGAAGCTGTGAGGAGGGGCGGGGATCGTGTGTTGCTCTTGGATAGATCAATTGACAGAGCACTTGCACAAAAGTTCTCATGTTCGATTACCGGGTCGACACACTGTTTTAATCTGCAAGGAAGTTTGAAATCAGTGCACAGTCCTTTGCAGAGTGAAAAATCATCCTGGAACCATTAGAAAGAACAATCGCCGTAAATCCCACCGTCTTGCTTAATACCTTGAACATACAAGTACTAAAATTACCAGTGGCGTCACTAGGGTATGGCGACACTGTTGTGGTAATACGTCTGTTGGATAGGCACATCGAGACATGCGTCTGTTAGTGCCACTCGAGAGGATTAGAGTTCTCTAATTATCAGACAACAGAAACACGACGACGCACGACGTACTTACCCAATACAGTCAGCTAAACGCAACAGACACACTAAATACACAAATCTAACACTCCGTGAACCAAAACCGCCTTTGCGCGAAGGAAAGAAAAATCTTTCGTATTAGGCGACTGAACCTACCGCTCGGTGTCTCGCAGTCAATCATGCCGTACGATAGTCAATCAATCAAGTTGAAAACAAATCGACAAACAATCGAGAAAATATTTTAGGGACATTTAGTAAAACATGGGTCACATGTGTAATAGTGAATCCGACATGAAAATATTGGATCAAATTACAACGGAGTACTTGACGCATGGTTTTTATTTGTGTGTTTATTTAATTGCCGGGCTATGCACAGATAGTCCAGTTAAAACCGCCTAGCTGAGAGGCGGGGCCTAGGGGCGGGGGTGGGGGGTGTCAGCGATATAATATTCGTTTTTCAGGCAAAGAATATGCAACATACCAGAAGACGAAAAACAATAAATTAAAAGCTGAGGTACTTATAGATGGTTTTAAAATTTGTCAAACGTGACATGAAAACGATAAGAATACATTCAACCAAACATTTGTATTGTATTGTATGTTAACCGGGGACCTAGAAACGACGGAGGGGCTCTGTCCCCGCCGCAGCCACAGTGGTCCACAACCCCACGACGAATACCGCAGTTCACTTCACCCCTCCGCCGCCCCACACCGAACCCAGAGTTATTGTGCGGTTCGGCCCCCGGTGGACCTCCCAGGGAACGTCTCACACCAGACGAGTGTAACCCCTATGTTTGCGTGGTAGAGTAATGGTGGTGTACGCATACGTGGAGAACTTGTTTGTGCAGCAATCACCGACATAGTGTAACTGAGGCGGAATAAGGGGAACCAGCTCGCATTCGCTGAGGTAGATGGAAAACAGCCTAAAAACCATCCACAGACTGCCCGGTTCACCGGACCTCGACACGAATCCGCCGGGCGGATTCGTGCCGGGGACCAGGCGCTCCTTCCCGCCCGGAAAGTCGTGCGTTAGACCGCTCGGCCAACCGGCCGGGCAACCAAACATTTGCTACACATTCTAAAAATGACGATCGTAAAAATAAGGCACTGTACTGCCACTAGAAGCTGAAGTACCTGCCTTAGGATATAAGGCCAATTGTTGAAGGGGCAAAAGTTAGGTGCTTCTAGGATAGAAGATCACCGGTATAATTGTGGAAGATTGGAGAGTATTAGCGGTGGAGAAGGGATGAGTGTTTGGAAGACAGGGAGAGAGAAATAGTTTGGGCTGTCGGGAAGGCAATAAGACGAAGGGCTACAGAAATATGGGGAGGGAAGGGCAAAAGGGGTAGGTGAAGATGGGGTTTAAATGGTTCAAACGGCTCTGAGCACTATGGGACTTAACATCTGAGGTCATCAGTCCCCTAGATCTTAGAACTACTTAAACCTAACTAACCTAAGGACATCACACACATCCATACCCGAGGCAGGATTCGAACCTACGACCGTAGCGGTCGAGCGGTTCCAGACTGAAGCGCCTAGAACCGCTCGGCCACACCGGTCGGTGGAAGATGGGGAGGGAAAGGTAAAGGGAATAGCCCTAATGAGGTGGGATGGGTGGGTAGAAATGTAGACAGTGCAGTGGATAAATATCGAGACTAATTTCAGTGTCTCAAAGAGGGAGATGGTTGAAATTTCGTTGGGAGAGGGGAGTGCGTATGGATACAGTTGGTAGAATTTGTCTGTACAGCCGCTGCAGTGTATTACAAATGGAAATTAGAGGGCCGACGATAGGATTATTGAAGTCGAGTTTGATAATGGTGTTGGTTGTATGAAGGTGTGAGGGGAGTTGGGAATTTAATGAGATGGTAAAAGATCCATAATGGATATGGAAAGTGAGATAGACTGCATGGCACTGAAGAATTTGGCCGGGTCTAATAGAAGTTAGGTGATGTGGGTATCCAAGCAACATTCGCACAGGAGAGGATGGATCTGATTAAGGATTTGGAGGTATGGGGGTAATAGTGGGGCATAGCCTCAATAGTCTGACTATTGTAGATTCTGTTGGATAGTTAGGAGGAGGTTTCCATATTAATCTGCCATTCGAGGGTTAATTTGATTTAGTATATTAGTTAACTCGATATGAAGGTTGTAATTGATGAGGAAGAAGTCATGGAGGTAGAAGCTGTGGGTGATTCTTCCTATAATTATTGCCTGAGTTGATCTTGAGGAGTAATTAGTTATAGCAGGAGGTAAACTGAGATGAATTTGGAGAGATCGCTGGGATTTCTGAATTGTAGGGTAGAGGACTAGCGAAAGTGTTGCCATCATCATACTGAAGTAGATGGATTGGTGGAGTTGATTTGAACATGTTGACAGAATGAAGGATATAAAAGATCTTTGGGACACACCTGCAGTAGGATGGATGGAATGGGAGCTGCTGTTGTTCATATTGATAAAGAATGGCCGTTTAGATAAGGACAACAAAGCAAATATTGCTAATTGCAAGCGAATAATCTGGAGTCTGAAAAGGAGAGCAGAATGTGTTACATGTTGATAGCATTTCTCTAGTTCAAGGAATACAAAGTTGTAGACATTTGGTCGTTGTGGAGGTGGGTGACGAAATGCGCGAAGTACAGAAGTTGGTCATCACAGGGAAAGATGGGACAGAAACCGCGCTGGTTAACAGGAAGGAGTAGGTGGTGTTTCGGCTGTTGCATACATGCTTGCGTTAGAAGAGAATGGATTCAAAGATATTGCTAAACCGTACGGTCGGTTGATGGGGTGGGAAGAGGAAGTAACACTAACGAGTTTGTCGGTTGAGAAAAGGTAGGATTTCAGTGGTTGTCCATGGTTCAGGATAACAAGGAGAGGGGACATTCTTTTATATATCGATAGGTAACGCGGTCGTGACCAGTGGTAGTGTTGCGTTTTTTGCGAAGTATTTTTCTTATGTCATGCGCTGTGCTTAATATATCCAGTTCTGTTTGTAATAACTCGCCCAAATAGTGGAGTCTAGGAGACAGGTGTGGGGCAGTGGTTGTTGTGCGTTCATGGGTTGTAAGTAGCAGGGAATAATTAAAATTAGGGGCGACAGGAATTGTGAAGATGTCGGATACGCAGGGTGCAAATTTGTTAGATTTGCTCAGATTATCATGTATGGGAGGACTGGTGTGGAGGAGCGATAGTGAGGTGTGTAATTACTGCCGGTGAGTCCGAAAGACCATACACACACTGCTGATCACACTACGTCCGAACTCCTATGGGAATCAGGCGAAGCAATGAGGATAATGGACAGTGGAGAATACCTATGTAATGTGCGACAAATTTGGACTGGATAGAAAGCGTTCTCAGATAGCCGATGCGGTTAAGGCGACTGCTCGCATAATGTGGGAAATCCGGGTTCGAGTCCCGGGCTGGAACAAATTTGCACTTGTTGCATTTGAAGTTATTTCAGTGCCCAGTTGTAGCTGACGTCTGTGTTTTTAAGTCAAATGACTCACAAAAGGTGTCTGCTCCTTCGGACATATCCAAAACAACCATGAATTTCTGTCCTGTTACAATCTTTTCATCTCAGAGGAGCACTTGCACCTTGCTTCTTCAATTACTTGTTGGATTTATTCCAATCTTTGTCTTCCACAGCAGTTTATACCCCGGAAAATCCCTCTAGTACCACTGAAGTTATTTTCTGACGTCTTGACATATGTACAGCTACATGGGTTCTCTGCAGATGACACTCAAGAGCCTGGCAGAGGGTTCATCGAACCACCTTCTCAATAATTCTCTGTTATTCCAGTCTCAAACATCTCGAGGAAAAAAACGAACACGTATATCTTTCTGTGCGAGCTCTGATTTCCGTTAATTTCTTATGATGATCATTTCTCCCTACGAAGTGCGGCGTCAATACAGTATTTTCGTATTCGGAGTAGGAAGTTGGCGATTGAGAATGACCTTCGTTTTAATGATGTCCACCCGAAATCTTGTATCATGTCTGTCACATTCTGTCCCCTACTTCTCGATAATACAAAACGTGATACTCTTCTTTGAACTTTCTCGACGTACTCCGTTAATCCTATCTGGTAAGGATCCCATAGCGCATAGCAGTACTCCCAAAGAGGTCGGACAACCGTAGTGTAGGTAGTCTCTTTAGTAGACCTGTTGCATTTTCTCAATGTTCTCCCAATAAAACGCAATCTTTGGTTCGCCTTCCCCATAACATTTTCCATGTGTTCATTCCAATTTAACTTGTTCGTAAATGTAATTCCTAGGTAATTAGTTAATTTTACGTGGCTTCAAGTTTGATTGGTTTATGGTGTAACCGAAGTATAACGGATTTCTTTTACCACTCATGTGGATGATCTCATACTTGTCATCCTGTTCGTTATTCTTGTCGATGTTTTCCATATGATCCCTTCTTCTCCGATTCTTACTTTATCAATCAACCCAATTTGAAACATTTTTCTGTAGCGCCACATCGCAGATGCTTCGATTTTTTTCGTTTCCTGTTTTTTCACAGTTTATGGTTCACTGCAGATTATTTTCAGGAAGTTGTGTCCCACAGCTCGTAGGTATATGAAAAAGTCATGGTTACCGCCTTGAGCTGCTGATAAAATATTTTTTAAACTACCACTTTCGGTTAGCTGACCATCATCAAGTTCCTGTATATCGAATTGAAATTATACGTTACTATCGTTTCAAGATTACAGTCACAAATATGTTAACTGATGTAAATGTTGACAACACACACGTAATGAAAGTCACATACTCACTCAAAAGCATTTAAAACATCATACACTATCCAGTCACATTAATGTGACCAACTGTCAAAAGCCTGAATAAGCATCGTTGCGTTGTGGACCGCTGCGTGACATGCAGGAAGAGAGTCAATGAGGTTCTGGAAGGCACCAGGAGTGATGCTGAGCCATACCGACTCTAGTGCCATGATCAACTTCGCTAGGTTTATCGGTTGAGGATCCATGGCGCGAACAGCTTGATCGATGGGTTCCCACAGATTCTCGATTGGGTTTAAATCCGGGGAGTTTGGTAGCCAGGGGAGTGTGATAAACACGTCCTGCTGCTCTTCGAAACACGCGCGTACACTGTGAGCTGTGACACGTTGCACTGTCATGCTAATAGACAACGTCGTGTCGAGGAAAAACAACTGCGTTTGTGGGTGGTCATGGTCACCAAGGATAGTTACATACTTGTGTTGATCAGTTGTGACTTCTAGAATGGCACCATCACCCAGGGAACACCACGAAGACATTCCAAAGACATCACTTCCTCCTTCTTTGCTTTCACACCGTACACACCAGTGGCCTTTTGTCTGATGGAGCCAAAAGCGTGATTCACCTGGAAAGGCCTCCTGTGGGCACTCAGTGGACGTCCAGTTTCGGTATTACCGTGCAAATTCCACCCTCTGTCGCCGATGGACAGCAGTCAGTGCTGGTGCATGGACCAGGTACCTGCTGCGGAGGCGCATACACAGCAATGTTTACTGAACGGTCGTTGCGTAGACACTGTTAGCACCACTTGGTTCATTTGGGCGGTCACTTGCTCAACAGCTGCACGTCTATTCGCCCGTACACATCTCCGTAGTCGTCGTTGACCCGTGTCATCTATGGCCCTTGGTGCGCCACACCTGCCTCGGAGCCGGCTTTGGATAGTAATATTTTGCCATGCGCGGCTTAGTTTAACGACGATGGCACGTAAATAGTTTACAAACTTAGTCGTTTCGGAAATGCTTACAGGCTTGGCCTGAAAGTCAACAATCAAGTCTTTTGGGATGATAGATATATCGCTGTAGCCCGCATCTCGTGGTCGTGCGGTAGCGTTCTCGCTTCCCACGCCCGGGTTCCCGGGTTCGATTCCCGGCGGGGTCAGGGATTTTCTCTGCCTCGTGATGGCTGGGTGTTGTGTGATGTCCTTAGGTTAGTTAGGTTTAAGTAGTTCTAAGTTCTAGGGGACTTATGACCACAGCAGTTGCGTCCCATAGTGCTCAGAGCCATTTTATATCGCTGTACGACAAAGATTGCAAGGTTTTCGGTGTCCGCCCCCCCCCCCCCCCCCCGACCCATTTCATATACCCTCCACTGCTAATGTTGCCACCTGACGTCAGTGAGTGATAATTGCACATTGACGTCGAACACAGTCGATGGTCACATTAACGTGACATGAACATGTAAGAGGTGAATATAAAACCATTGATGTCACGTAATAACACCAAAAATTTGTCAGTTGAAATAAAAGTATGACATACACAGTGATGTAACCCACTCTGAGCAAATTATGTCATAAAAACATAAATGCTCCGTATTTATACAGAGTTATTTGTTGTCACATCGCAGTATAGATTCCATCGTCAGTACATAAACTGTGCTAGGCAATACACTATTTCATGTTACATCACCAATGGTGTAAATGCTGTGAATGGTTGAATACTACAGAGAGCCTTTGCATTGCTAATCACTATCTGTTGATAGACCCAAAATGGACATGGAGGTCTTCATACATCGATGGTAACTACATCTTACAACACTACTGGCCATTAAAATTGCTACACCAAGAAGAAATGCAGATGATAAACGGGTATTCATTGGACAAATATATTATACTAGAACTGACATGTGATTACATTTTCACCCAATTTGGGTGCATAGATCCTGAGAAATCAGAACCCAGAGCAACCACCTCTGGCCGTAATAACGGCCTTGATACGCCTGGGCATTGAGTCAAACAAAGCTTGGATGGCGTGTACAGGTACAGCTGCCCATGCAGCTTCAACACGATACTACAGTTCATTAAGAGTAGTGTCTGGCGTATTGTGACGAGCCAGTTGCTCGGCCACCACTGACCAGACGTTTTCAATTGGGGAGAGATATGGAGATTGTGCTGGCCAGGGCAGCAGTCGAACATTTTCTGTATACAGAAAGGCCCGTACAGGACCTGCAACATGCGGTCGTGCATTATCCTGCTGAAATGTAGGGTTTCGCAGGGATCGAATGAAGGGTAGAGCCACGGGTCGTAACACATCTGAAATATAACGTCCACTGTTCAAAGTGCCGTCAATGAGAACAAGAGGTGACCGAGACGTTTAACCAATGGCACCCCATACCATCACGCCGGGAGATACGCCAGTATGGCGATGACGAATACACGCTTCCAATGTGCGTTCACCGCGACGTCGCCAAATACGGATGCGATCATCATTTTGCTGTAAACAGAACCTGGATTCATCCGAAAAAATGACGTTTTTCCATTCGTGCACCCAGGTTCGTCGTTGAATACACCATCGCAGGTACTCCTGTCTGTGATGCGGCGTCAATGGTAACCGCAGCCATGGTCTCAGAGCCGATAGTCCATGCTGCTGCAAACGTCGTCGAACTGTTCGTGCAGATGGTTGTTGTCTTTCAAACGTCCCTATCTGTTGACTCAGGGATCGAGATGTGGCTGCACGATCCGTTACAGCCATGCGGATAAGATGCCTGTCATCTAACTGCTAGTGATACGAGGCTCTTGTGATCCAGCACGGCATTCCGTATTACCGTCCTGAACCCACTGATTCCATATTCTGCTAACAGTCATTGGATCTCGACCAATGCGAGCAACAATGTCGCGATACGATAAACCGCAATCGCGATAGGCTACAATCCGACCTTTATCAAAGTCTGAAACGTGATGGTACGCATTTCTCCTCCTTACACGAGGCATCACAACGACGTTTCACCAGCCAACGCCGGTCAACTGCTGTTTGTGTATGAGAAGTCGGTTGGCAACTTTCTTCATTTCAGCACGTTGTAGGTGTCACCACCGGCGCCAACCTTGTGTGAATGCTCTGAAAAGCAAATCATTTTCATATCACAGCATCTTCTTCCTGTCGGTTAAATTTCGCGTCTGTAGCACGTCATCTTCGTGGTGTAGCAATTGTAATGGCCAGTAGTGTATTATATGAGCTGTGTGTCGTTAGCTACGGCAAATAAACGTGACAGTTGGTAAGTTGCACCTAACAGCAATTTGGTTCACTACTATACAATACTGTGTTCCAAACGTACAGTCTCAGAAATTTCTTCCTCAAATCAAGGTCTATGTTTGATTCCAGTAGATTTCTCATGGACAGGAATGCCTTATTTTCCTGTGCTAGCACGCTTTCGATGTCCTCTTTACTTTGTTCGTCATGTCTTTATTTGCTTCTGAAGTAGCAGAACTTAACTTCATCTATTTTGTGATCACCAAGTCTGAAGTTAAGTTTGTTGATCTTCTCATTTCTGTTACTTCTCATTACTTTCCTCTTTCCTTGATAGGCTTTGGTGTGCTATCAAATATTTATTTGTTAAAATATTTTCAATTATGGCAGGGGGGGGGCGTCCAAGAATTTGGCTCATCGGCCCACACACGGGTGCCATAGCTCTAAATACCCCCTCACGTTTCCTCCACCGCCACCCCACGTTACTGAGGGCGTGAAGTGGAAGGGGGAGGGGGGTGGGAGGGAACTGGGAAGGCGGTGCATTTAAATGGCAATGCAGTCGTACTGCATACGACTTGGTTTTGAGATTTTTGAAAGTTTGTTTTAAGTTCCTTTGGGACCAAACTGCTGAAGTCATCGGTCCCTAGGCTACTCAATCTAACTTAAGCGAAGGACAACGCACACAACCATGCCCGAGGGAGGAGTCGAACCTCCGACGGGGGGGGGGGGGGGGGGGGGGGGGAGCTGCGCGAACCGTGATAAGGCGCCCTAGAGCGCGCAGCTACCCCGCGTGGCAACTGGTTTTGTATTTTACGTTTCCCAACGACATATATCACAAACAAATCGAGTTTTCAGTATTATTTAATAATTTTTGCATTCTGAAAACATTGTACAAACTGTCCGGATACAGACAGACGCATGCAATTTCACAGGTATTCGCACTCACCTTGCCACGTAATCGTGGCCTATTTAATCTCACAGTCGAAAAAAGGTCTTTCATACAAATAAGTCTATCAACATGATGTAGCACTTTTGTAACCTCGTTATGGGGATGTGGAAACCCTACCTGAGGAAGCCCCTGCAGACGTAGTGGACAGTTTTGACGTAGAAAGGATTTGTATTTAAAATGGGAATTACCTTGCAGAGTGATCAATTATATCTGCACATAAACAGGGGCGCTATCAGCTGAAACGGAAAACGGTCGCGAAAATGGCTCGAAAACAGGTGCAGGATTGGCAGTGTCCTGAAAACGTTTAGGAAACTATCCTTGTAATTCTTTCAGGGTGACAATGAACTCTTCAAACCTCGCGTTTTCTTTAAGGCTAGTGAGCTGAGGGAACTGGACTGTGTGTGTCAGAAAGCGTCCCCTCTATGACGTAACTTTCTTTTTAAATGCATCCCCATCAAATCAGAAGGAAGTTGTTCCTCAGTTAGCAATGTCTTACTGTGGGCAGCGTGCAGTCAGTCCACTTAAAATATGACGTCTGGAGTTCATACCGGAGCTTCTAATTTTCGTTCCTGCAGTTCCTTCATAAATTCAATAATAGTGAGTTGTAAATCGAAAAAAATTTTCCAGGCATGTCGCTTAACTTAACCAACATACTTTGCAGTAATATATAAAGTCTTCATACTCGTCATTTATTTCCATCGAAAATTGTTGCAACTGGCAGAGGTATAATACGTGCGACTTCAGAAATTTTACTATTCATACTACCAATTTCTTTACTCGCTGCTTGCCTGTTTCATAGCGAATCAGCAGTACCCACTGTTTATGGGACTGCATAATACGTATTGAGGATTCGGTTCTCTCTCTCCTGTCATTTCCATTCACTTTTGTGACAACAGATCGCTAGACTGCCTGTGTTTGTACGAACAGCCATTGAATCTATGAACCTCCTTTATACCACAAACAGTGAAGGGTAAAACTTCCTGGCAGATTAAAACTGTGTCCCGGGCCGATACTCGAACTCGGGACCTTTGTCTTTCGCGGGCAAGTGCTCTACCACTGAGCTACCCAAGCACGACTCACGCCCCGTCCTCACAACTTTACTTCTGCCAGTACCTCGTCTCCTACCTTCCAAACTTAACAGAAGCTCTCCTGCGAACCTTGCAGAACTACCACTGCTGAAAGAAAGGATATTGCGGAGACATGGCTTAGCCACAGCCTGGGGGATGTTTCCAGAATGAGATTTTCACTCTGCAGCGGAGCTGTGAGGGCGGGGCGTGAGTCGTGCTTGGGTAGCTCAGTGGTAGAGCACTTGCCCGCGGAAGGCGAAGGTCCCGAGTTCGAGTCTCACTCCGGCACACAGTTTTAATCTGCCAGGAAGTTTCATACCAGCGCAGTGAAGGGTAAATAGCGCTGACACCTCCATTCTGCTCAACTGAAGAGAGTCGTGCCGACTGATAAATACCACATCGCAATACTAAATGAAATTTCGTGATGTAGCGGGTACCTCCGAGAAGATCCGAGCTAAGCCGAGGCAGCCCGGGCCTTGTCCCGCACACAGGCCGCACACTCATCTCGCGTGAAGTTTGGCACGACGAGGCCGGCACTGATGTACGGTTCCTAAATATCTCAATTAGCTAGTATGATATCTGACAGCCACTTGGTATGTATACAGAGCGATGGTCTGTCAACCGCAGGTTGTCCGTTTTCCCGAAACTGCACGTACTCCGTGCGGCGGCGCTGTGTCGGCCCGGCGTCACACGAATGGCAGGGAAGTGCACGCCGCGGCGAACGATGGGCGGTGGCGGTGAGCCGCAGGCAGCCGGCGCCGCGTCCCGGAGGAAGGCGCGCAGTTGATACGTAATGGACCTGGGATCGGCGCCGGCGACGGCAAACCGCAGGCGCGCCGCGCGCCCATTAGGCGGGCTAATGTCGCCGCGGCCACCGCCACCCTGCCTTAATTATCATCGGCCGGTCGCCGCCATTGTGCCCTGGGAACTTGACCACCCGTCAAATATTCATGCCGTTCCTCCGGATTTGCTTTCCCCGTCGAGCCGGGGAACCCCCCGCCGCTCGTCATTATAATCCCATCAGAACGGCGTGGGCTCGCCCGCCAGCTTCTGCAAACAGCCTCGCCCGCCCCGGCAGGTGCGCGACGACCGCCGTGCGCAAACACTCGCCGCGCGCCACCCTGCCGCTGCTATCGCCCTCTGTTTCCCAGTTCTTTCATTCTGACTTCAGGCGCACGATGGCCAGTCCACTTCCGCTCGCACGCACGTCAGGCGAAGTCAGAAATGTCGCAACGGAGCCAGTCCGAATGATTGTGTTTGAGCTTGTGGATAACAAAGAACGCAGCTGCTACCGATGGATAGGTAGATGCCATACTCCTAGGCTAGCTAAAGGCGTCCGACTTACACTGCGTGACAAAAAAAGTAAAGAATCAACAAATGGACGAGGAAACGAAATCAAACGTCACCAGTTGAGCGTATGTGATTTACACTGAAGAGCCAAAGAAACTGGTACACCTGGCTAATAGTGTGTAGGGTCCCGCGAGCACGAAGAAGTGCTGCAACACGACATAGCATGGACTTACGTCTGAAGTAGTGCTGGAGGGAACTTAGACCATGAATCCTGCAGGGCTGTCCATAAATCCGTGAGATCACGACGGGGTTGACAGCACGCTGCAAGGCATCCCAGATATGCTCAATAACGTTCATTTCTGAGGAGTTTGGTTACCAGCGGAAGTGTTAAAACTCAGGAGATTGTTCCTGGAACCCCTATGTGGCAATTCTGTACGTGTTGGGTGTCGCATTGTCCTACTGGCATTGCCCAAGTCCGTCGGAATGCACGATCGGCATGAATGGATGCAGGAGATCAGACACGTACGTGTCACCTGTCAGAGTCACATCTGGACGTATCAGGGGTCCCATACAATCCAACTACACGAGCCTCACACCATTACAGACCCTCCACCAGCTTGAACAGTACCCTGCTGACATGCAGGGTCCATGGATTCATGAGGTCGTCTCCATACCTCTACACGTCCATCCGATCGATAGAATTTGAAACGAGACTTGTCCGGCCACGCAACATGTTTCCAGTCACTGACAGTCGAATGTAGGTGTTGACCAGCGAGGCGTAAAACTGTGTCGTGCAGTCATCAAGGGTACAGGAGTGGGCCTCCGGTTCCGAAACCCCATATCGATGATGTTTCGTTGAATGGTTCACACACTGACACTTTTTGACGGTCCAGCATTGAAATCCGCAGCAATTTGCGGATGGATTGCACTTCTGTCACCATGAACGATTCTCTTCAGTCGTCGTTGGTCCCGCTCTTGCAGCACTTTCTTTTTCCGTCTGTAGCGTTTCGGAGACTTGATGTTATACCGGATTCCTGATATTCATGATACACTCGCGAAATGGTCGTACTGCAAAAATCCCCGCTTCATCGCTACGTAGGAGATGCTGTGTCCCATGGCTCGCGCCCCGTCTATAGCACGACGTTCAAACTCACTTAAATCTTGATAAGCTGCCACTGTAGCAGCAGTAACCTATCCAACAACTGCGCCAGACACCTGTTATCATTTATAGGCGTTGCCGACCGCAGCGCCGTATTCTCCCTGTATTTGAATACGCATGGACATACCAGTTTCTTTGGCATTTCAGTATAATTCAGTGATTACAATAGCGAATCAAATATGCAAATATTTTGACTGAGTAAGATCACTTATGAAAATGACGTTGCGCCCCTTCTCGGTGCAGTGCATACACTGGTCTGACTCGGAAACGTGTGTCTCCTGAGAAGAATATGGCCCACAACTGTTATATGAACATAAATAGCTCTGGGATAGAAGTAACCTCTCAGCTGGTCCCACATTATAAACGACAGATGTGGATATCTTGATGGCCACAGGAGTACCTCAGCATCACACACACAGTTGATTGACACACGTGATATGTGGAGACAAGCGTTGTGCAGTTGGGAAATGGCACCACGATACTGTCACATGGCAGTACTTGGGCGTTCATGCTGCGAGTGAACAGGGCCGTATGATCTGCGTACAGTGCCAGTTCAACTCCTGCCACTTTCGGGGCGTCGGCAGTGTAAAGGGAGTACAGCGAGGGGCTGAGTACCCTGCAGCACTCCTGCACGTATCTGCCGGTCTGTGGAGGTACCGTCGTCGGCATTCACGCGGAAGGTTCGTTCAGACAGGTACGACCGCAGCAGCGTCATGTGGGACGTCGGTATCCCTTGTCCAAATGTTTGAACTCGAGACCGTCGTGCCACACCGAGTCAAACGCTCGAGAGACATTGAGGAACATCCCGAAGGTATTCCCTTGTTTCCAGTGCCCTCATCGCCGGTTCTACAACCCGCAGGAGCTGGTGGGAAGTGGCGTGTTCTTCTCGTCCGGGAAGATGCCCTCCTGGGTGACGTGTCGCATCAGTCTTCTAGCGTACAGCCTCTCGAAAACCTTCGAGAGGGACGGGAACATGCTGACATGCTGATGGGTCGGTAGCTCGATGCCTGGCGTGGGTCCTTGCCGGATTTCAGAATGGCCACGACCTCCGCGTGTTTCCACGCAGAGGGGTGGACATCTGATCGGAGGATCTCGTTGAAGACATCGGCAAGTTGCCGGTGTAATCCCGGCGGAAGCTTCTTCAGCAGGAGGTTTGTGACGCCATCGCTGCCTCCGGCCTTCTTGGGATTCAGCGAGCGAAGCTGCACAGCAACTTCCTCCTCCGTTATCAGCTCGATAACGACGCCTTCCTCCCTTGCGGCGCGGAAGGTTGGTAGTTGTTCGTGGACCCGCCGTGTGTGGTCGTTGCCGATGACGTCGGCCACCGGTGTGAAATTAGATGCAAATGCGTCAGCCACAACGCTGGCTTTCGCGTCCGGATCGCCGGCGAAGTCGTTCCGGACCTGTAAGGGCAGTATTCGCTGTCGCCGGCGTAGGAAAGATTTTACCACCCTCCATGCACTGCCATCCTCAGGACTGAGGGTAGACACAAGTTCTTCTCATTCCTGGTTCTGGTGTTGCTCGACTGCTGCCTTAATGTCCCGTCTCATGCGGTTCAAGCGGCGCCTCGTGTCTGGTTGGCGAGTGAGCTGTCATTCACGAAACAGTCGGTTCTTTTCGGTGATCGCGTCCAGGTTTGGGCGCGGTAGCTGTCGCGAGAAGTCTCGTGGCCCTTGGCGATGTCTCGGCGTAGCTTATCTGAAGAATGCTAGGGCGGCATCTGCCTCTACTTCAGCGGGGTTTGGCGCGTCCTCGAGCAGTTCGAGGGCTTTCGTCTGAAAGCACTCAGCGTCGAGCCTGCGATAGCTCAGACGGCTCTCTGGAGGAGAAGCTCCGACATCGAGGCCAAAAATGGCGGTACGTGGTCGGAGTACAGGACGTTACGCGTCTCGGCGGTCGTGAATTGCCCGATGCCTTAACAAGAGCAATATCGAGCACGTCCGGTTGTCCCCGTACAGGGAAGATTGTGGGCTCAAACGGCCTCACGGTGATCGCGCCGTTGCGGTGAACAACGCGGGAGAGGCGGCACCCGCTGCGGCTGACAGTTCGCGAGTTCCATTCGGTGTGTTTCGCATTCCAGACACTTGTTGTCTTATATAGGAATGCCGGCCACAGCGCCGTATTCCGTCTGTTTACATATCTTTGTATACCAGTTCCTTTGGCGCTTCAGCGTGTAACTTAGCACTGCTTTGTCCTAATCTTTCTTGAAGCTCTAGTAATTTAGTATTTGCTTTTTCTATCAGTTTCCACACTTCCTTCAATGTTCTCACGAAATCTCATATGGGTTCACCGTTTTCTTTGTATTGGCTTGATTATGTGAAATGGCAATGTATTTTTTAACTTTCCTCCACCTTGCATGGCGAGGGTCTTGTGCCCTCATGTGTTTTTAAATTATAAACTGCTACCAAATACGGGTCTAGGGGTAGCGTCTTTGACTAGTAATCAAAACGTCCTGGATCCTATTTTCAAACTCAACCACTGCTTAAATTTCGAATATCAGTTATCATCAATGGTGGCCGAAAACTCCCGGCATAAGACGTAACCTTTGTTGTGCGAACAGCATTGTCAAAGAGGGCAGAGGTTCAGGGCTGTCTTTTGCCCTTGGGCCAAACTGTCCCTACAAGGCGGAAGAACCAATTATGGTCAACGGCATGAGGATGTAGAAGGAAACCACTGCTCAAATGGTTCAAATGGCTCTGAGCACTATGGGGCTTAACATCTGAGGTCACCAGTCCGCTAGAACTGAGAACTACTTAAACCTAACTAACCTAAGGACATCACACACATCCAAGCCCGAGGCAGGATTCGAACATTCGTCCGTAGCAGTCACGCGGTTCCGGACTGAAGCGCCTAGAACCGCTCGGCCACCGCGGCCGGCGAAACCACTGCATTTAAGGCAAATAACGTGTATCTGCAGAATATGTGGTCTGTATTCTAAAAGGTGTCGTGATAATTTGTCCACAAAGATTTCGGACTAATCCCCCTTCTGACCTCCAGGAGGGGACTGCCAAGAGGGAGGCGACCATGTGAAAAGGATTGAATAACCAATGAACGGATAACGTTTGCGAGTCGGACAGTGGAATGTAAGAAGTTTGAATGCGGTAAGGAAGCTAGAAAATTTGAAAAGGGACACGCAAATACTCATGTAGAGAGAGATAGTCATTGAATTGAAATGGAAAGGAGATAAGGATTTCTGGTCAGAAGGATATAGGGCAGTATCAGCAATATAAAATGGTGTCACAGGAGTAGGGTTCGATACGATTACGAAAGTAGGGCAGAGATTCAGTTACTGTGAACATTTCAATGACAAGGTTCTTGTCATCACATTCAGCAGCAAACCAATCCTGACAACAGTAGCTGAGGTGTATATGCCGACGTCACAAACGGAAGATGAAGAGGATGAGAAAGTATATGAGGATAATGAACGGGCAATTCAGTATGCCGAGGAAGACGATAATCTAATAATGGTGGGAGGTTTGTACGAGATTCCATGGGAAAGAGTAGAAGAAATAGTTACTGGAAAATATGGGCTTGGTAGTGGGAACGCGATGGGAGAAAGACTAATTGAGTTCTGCAATAAATATCATTTATTAATGGCGAATACTCTGTTCAAAAATCATAAGAGGAGGAAGTATACTTGGAAGAAGTCTGGAGACATTGGAAGACTCCAAACAGAGATTTTGTAGCCCGATATTGCATTGTAAGGCGTACCCAAGAGTGGGTGTAAGGTCAGATCACAGTTTAGTAAAGATGAAGACTAAATTGAAGTTTAAGGGAATCGTCCAGAAGAACCAGTGTGGAAGAAGTGGGATACTGAAGTACTGAGGAATGATGAAGTGTGTTTGAAGTTCACTAAATACGTGGATACTGCGATAAGGAGTGCCACAGTGCATAGTTCAGTTGAGGAGCTGTGGACATCTCTAAAAAGAGTAATCACAGATGTTTGATAGACAAACACAGATACAAGGAAAGTAATTGCGAAGAAACTTCGGGTAACAGGAGAAATACTTCAACTGATCGACAATAGAAGGAACTACAAAACTTTTCAAAAATATAAATCACTTGGAAATGAAAGCAATAGGAAATACAGGGAAGCCAGGGCGAAATAACTAAAGAAAAGTGTGAAGAAATAAAAAAAAGATTGAAACTTCCTGGCAGATTAAAACTGTGTGCCGGACCGAGACTCGAACTCGGGTCTCGAGTTCGAGTCTCGGTCGGCACACAGTTTTAATCTGCCAGGAAGTTTCATATCAGCGCACAGTCCGCTGCAGAGTGAAAATCTCATTCGGGAAAAAAAAAAGATTGTCGAAAGGACTGCTGCAGCATATAGTTAAGTCAACAAAACTTTCAGTGAAATGAGGAGCAAGAGTGACAACATTACGAGTGCAATCGGAATTGCTGAGTTAAATGCGGAGGAGATAGCGGATAGGTGGAAAGAATACACTGAAGGCCTACGTGAGGTGCAGGAATTGTCTGATTATGTCACAGAAGAAGAAATGGGAGTTGATATAGAAGTGATGGGGGATCCAGTATTACCCAGAATTAAAAAGAACTATGGAAGACTTAAGATCTAATAAGGCAGAACGGAATTTTAGAATCACTGAGGGAGTGGAAATCAAACAACTATTCAAGCTGGTGTGTAGAAGCTATAAGACAGGTGACATACCATCAGACTTTTGAAAAAATATTATCAATGATTGCAAGAGCAGATAAGTACGAAAACTATCGCTTAACAGCTTATGCATCCAAGTTGTTTACAAGAATAATATACAGAAGAATAGGATCTGTCAGATGACAACGAGTTTTGCCTTTGGAAAGGTAAAGGCACCAGAGAGACAGTTCTGATGTTTTGTCTGATATTGAAAGCAACGGTGAAGAGAAATTAAGACACGTTCATTGCATTTGTCGATCTGGAAAAAGCTTTCGACAATGTAAAATGGTGCAAGATGCCCGATGTTCTAAGAAAAATACTGTAGGGAAAGATGGGTAAAATACAATACGAACAAGAACCAGATGGGACAATAACACTGGAAGTTCAAGAACGCAGTGCTCGAATTAAAAAGGCGTAAGGGAGGTATGAACTCTTTCGCCCCAACTGTTCAATCTACAGGGCATCCCGGGAGGAATGGTCAATATTTAAGGATATGACAGGAAAGATAATTTGAAGCAAAAAACTTCATACCGAGATACGCCCTATTCTGAATGGTTTCCGAGATAGAACTCATGCAATGTACACTGTTATTTATTTTTTGCATTATTCACTACATTGCCAAATTTACGTATGTACTCATGTACAACAGCTAGTAAACGTTACAATATGGCGTTTTGCAAAGTATCAGTTGAAGAATATTTAATAAATTAACCTTTATCATTATTGTACACGTCACATTAAAGCTGTTGTACGGTTCACTAAAAATGTTTTAATATCCCACCGTTATCTTCAGGGCAGTTGTGCAGTCGTGGGAGAACATGTTGTGTTGCTTGTCCGAGTGTCCCTGCACGTTCGATGATGAGGGCAGCAGCGTCCATGATACGACCAAGTGGTTCATCTCGTATATTCATCATTCGCTGGTGCGCCTCAGCGTCTCATACTTTATCCAAACCCATAAACAAAAATCTAATAGCGTAAGGTCTGAGGATCTTCGTGGATAGTTAATTGTGATACCACGGCCAATCCAGCGACTAGGGTAAGTGCATTTGAGATGCTCCGTTCTGATAAAAGGTGGAGGTGCGGCATTATGCTGAAAGTAAATTGCAGTCCGTGTGGCCAAACGAACGTAATCAAGGTGTTCAACAAGCAAATTTTCGAAAAAAATGCAAGTGATTTTGTCCTGTCATTCGCCACTACCCCAAAAACAGATGCACACTGACCAGCCAGAACATTATTACCATCGTCCTACTTTCGATATAAGCCCCTCCAGGCGATAGCAGCGTCACCTGTCGAGGAATGACTGCTTGCCAGACACACGCACTGTACATGTAGCATCAGTGAGCGTGCTGTCCGTGAGTAGAGTGGTGAAGGCGTATCTACCTGAGTTTTACCGGGGGCAGATTATGATGGCCCAGAGGCTCGGCACGAGCATTTCGGAAACTGCACGACTTTTCAGCTGTTGGAGGAGTGTTGTGTTGTCTTCAGAACTTGTCGAAACCAGTGTGTAACCAAGTCCCAGCGGCGTGGGGTTGGGCGGCCACCCCTCATTGCAGATATCGGACATCGGAGGCTGGGCAGATTGATAACACAGGGCAGGCAGCGAACCGTGGAACTAACGTAATGCTAGGGGCAGCACAACTGTTTCTGAACACACAGTGCACCGAACACTCCTAACGATGGGCCTCCACAGCCGACGAGCCATGCATGTGCCAATGTTAACACCACGACATCGGCAACTCTGACTGAAATAAGCATATGACCATCGACATTGGACCTTGGCGCAGAGGCAGAGAATTGCATAGTCTGATGAATCCTGACACCTTCTTCATCATGCCGATGGGAGGGCACGAATCTGTCGTCTTCCAGGGAACACCTCATTGACACCGGCTCCATTATAATCTGGGGAACAGTCATTTGGGCATCCATGGGTCCAGTGGAGCTTATGCAAGGCATCATGATGACCAAGGAGTATCGTACACTGGTTTCAGACCACGTGCACCCCCTCATGACGATCATGTTTCTCGATGGCAGTGGCATTTTTCAACAAGATAATGCGTCATGTCACAAGGCCAACAGAATTATGTAGCAGTTCGAGGAGCACAGTGACGAGTTCTAGTTGATGCGTTGGCCTTTTCTCACTGTGCACCAGTCTCTGATCTGTTCTTGCTCCATCCTGGCTAATTAAATGTCACAAGTAATTCACTTCCTTCACTTCAAAATGGACTTTTCTATGTCAAGGACAGGTGTGACAAATGCAGTCTTTTGAAAATTTCTCTCATTTGCTGCACAAGTTCCTCCACATGCTTTACAAATACAGTAATATAATCAAGATATACCATATACTGTTTCAGCTTTAACACTCTCTGAGCCTTACCCAACAATCGTCGAGATCTGGCTAGTGCATTTTTCAGACCAAACAGCATTCAACAATGCTGGTAATGACCCAAAGAAACTGAAATGCAGTTTTTATCTGTTCTCTGCTACTAATTCCAATTCATGATTCCCAGATCTTAGGTCTATTATAAAGAAATGTCTGCATTTTGAAAAGTTATAGAGAATTTCCATCACTTGTGGTACTGAATATGTGTCTAGTCATATGTGCATTAAGATATCTGTAATCACAGCAGAATTGATATTTCTTCATTTTTTTCAGTAAAGTGATGATAGATGCGCCCAACAGGATGGTAGTTTTCTCAATGATGCCGTCATTTAATACTGTTCAATGAATTCCTTCAGTACTGGTTGTAGGTGATTGGGCACCGTATGTAGCTTATAGTACACAGGTAATTGACTACCGGTTGGAATCCCGTGTCGTGTCAGCACAGTTACTGGTAACGGTCCTTGAGTATTAAATAAGGCCTCAAATTTCAATAGTAATTCCATCATTTCTGCTTTGTCTGCTCCTAGTAAATGTTCCATTTTTGCAGCCATACTACCAGCTTGCTTATGACTAAGATTCGAACTTTCCTGTCTAGGTGATCTCCATCTAGAATATCTAAATTGGTATTCAATAATTCCTTTAACAAACTTACATCCTCAGTATCAAAACTGTCCACACCAGCGGAAACTACTCATTCACCAATTATTACCCATATACACACAATACTTTTGTGCACAAAACATCGCGCTTTATATATTTGTTCACTTTCTTTCAGTGGTTCTACGACACCTGACACGTTTGGAGATAGTTCTGTTCCTACATCCACCCACAGTAATTTCCCTGTACCTTTTGATGCTTTATCATGCAAATTGAACCTTAATGACTTTGCATGCTGCTCAATTGGTTTGTCCTTTATGAGAGACAAATCTTGCAGGGGTGTACTACTGATAACAGTTTCCTTCAGATGGAACAAAGTCCCCTCCCCCTCGTAGCCCGATATCAGTCGTAAGGTCATCCAGTGTTCTTTATCTATGGTGGGAAAACTTCCGTGCTTTCCTAGAATCACTTCACTCAAAACCTGAAAACTTAGCTCTGGTGAACTTAGAAGGTATCCCCCACTTCACATACCTATATGGTGGAGGGTTTAACTGCCTTTTCTGCAAGAAGTCCAGAGTCGCCACACGCTCATGAGCCCATGTGTCAAATAAAAATCCATTTTCCGTAGCGTTTACTACTCCAATCAAGCAATAATTTTCCTCTGCAAGCGTTTTTGTAGCATCAGGACTTACTGAGAGCGCTGTTTGGCGGACTTAGGGCTCCCACTGTTGTTTAACGGTTATTATATTTATTCCAGCGTTTCCTGTTAAGCCTCTTGCTTATTCAGGCTCGCTCTCACATTCCTACATTTTTACATTGCAGTTGGCTGTTTGCATAAAGGTGACATGAATGTCCAAAATGAGAGCACTTCACGGCAGGAGAGATGGCGTTCCACATATCACGGACTTCCTTCACTGCCTCTGTCTCCACCAGGACCATAGCATCAGTCAAGTCATTTGTGCACCTCTCTTAACAAATCAGCTGGCAGCCCCCTTAAGAAGGCATCTAATGCTCTATGATCCGATCCCTGGAGAACTATTCTACTCGTTTCATTATCATCCATCAAATGATAGGAGTTAAAGTTTATCTTACATATCCTAAGTACGAAATTCTTGAAAGACTCATTTTGCTTTTGCGACACCCCGTCTAATTGTTTGTAATAGAATCTGCGCCTGTTCTGCCTCTTATAGCGTTGTACTTGGCCTTTCCTGAGCTTGATGATGTCTGAGCGTTCCTTAGGTCGTCATGGCATATAAAATATGTTTTTGCTTCTTCTTTCAAACGCAACTTGATCATCCTTTCATCTGTACAAAACCCCAGCTTCGCAGCTTTCAATAGATTACCAATTAATGCTGGTATATGCCCTCCTGCCTTGCCTTGAAAAGTTTTAATTAATCAATCGGCAGTTTAATCTAAGGTGGGAGCGTCAAACTGAATATCAGGTGATCCCTTAAAGCATCCAGCTGCTTATGCAGTTGAGCATTATCTGTTTTTAACTGAGCGCTTCGCTCCAGTAGCAGCCCACTCTATTCTTGACTCAGTCGTTGTGAAGCCTCTCTCCCATATAAGAAAAATAACAGAAGAAACAACAAACAACCAGAGAACAATAAAAATATTGCTGACTGTAAAAACTCTTGAGTCCATTCACTCATGACATGCAGTATAGTCTGCAAATTCCGGGCGGCAAGGAGCGCCTGGTCCCTTGCACGAATCCGCCCGGCGGATTCGTGTCGAGATCCGGTAAACCGGCCAGTCTGTGGATGGTTTTTAGGCGGTTTTCCATCTGCCTCGGCGAATGCGGGCTGGTTTCCCTTATTCCGCCTCAGTTACACTATGTCGGCGATTGCTGCGCAAACAAGTTCTCCACGTACGCGTACACCACCATTACTCTCCCACGCAAACATAGGGGTTACACTCGTCTGGTGTGAGACGTTCCCTGGTGGGTCCACCGGGGGCCGAACCGCACAATAACCCTGGGTTCGGTGTGGGGCGGCGGAGGGGTGAAGTGGACTATGGTAGTCGTCGTGGGGTTGCGGACCACTGCGGCTGTGGCGGGGACAGAGCCTCTCCGTCGTTTCTAGGCCCCCAGTTAACATACATACATACATAGTCTGCAAAACTATTCGAAACAGTCATTTTACACCCCGGTAAATCATCGTCTGAGCCTAATGTCATAATCTTCACACGAAAACCAGGATTGGAAATCTGGTAGGACTTTAACTGACTCACCATTGCAGAAAATAACCAGAAAATAGTTTTTACACTCGCCCCATATTACAGCTGCCAACATAGTTCTAAATCATTTCGGTTGCTTCTAGTTCCAGCTGTCAGAGGTCACTTCTGTCACGAGCTGTAGCGGATCCACTTGCCTACTTCTAACGTCAATCGTGTCACGGTTCAGGATCACAAGTGTAGTTATGTGCTCCATTGCAGCTTGTTGGCGAGTTGATTAGCTGGGCAGCAGGCTCATGGAGCCAGGTGGATAAATCATAGAAGCAGTACCACGTGAGTCACTTATTTAGTTTGTACGTTACAGTGGTTGCACTGTTGTCTCGTTGCAGCCAGTGGCCAGGGACGGACGCGAGCCCTGCAATGTGCACACACCCTGACCAGCATGCTATGACAAAGGTGTCGGTCACTTCGGCTGACGCAGATCCATGGCCCAGTATCAGAAACACCCAAGTTGCAGCGCTGAACCGAAGATCACAAAAATGGTTCAAATGGCACTATGGGACTTAACTTCTGAGGTCATCAGTCCCCTGGAACTTAGAACTACTTAAACCTAACTACCCTAAGGACATCACACACATCCATGCCCGAGGCAGGATTCGAACCTGCGACCGTCGCGGTCGCGCGGTTCCAGACTGAAGCGCCTAGAACCGCTCGGCCACTCTGGCCGGCTCTGAAGATCACAGTGTATCATGTAGTGACTGTGGCCTGCAAAGGTAAGGCTGTAGTAGTGCAGTGTCCCTACACAGCGCAGGCGGTGCAGCAGCAGGTAGTCAGGCGCAGATATGAACCATGGACCACTGGGTAAGCACACTGAAGTTGGTAGAGGTCGCCCAGCAGATGGTCCCGTGGCTGGAAGGCACCAGTTTTGCCCCCGGCAGGACCAGGCCTAGTTGTAGCCCCTAGTTCAGCAGCTATCGGAGGCAGTGTCTAGTAACAGCAACTAGATGACACATTGCAGGTACTGACCTGGCGAGCGGAAATGTGCAGCCTCAGGCCACAGGCAGATGACCAACATGCTACGGCCGTCTCCACAGAAGTCGGTCGCATTGGCTGACGCAGATGCATGGCCCAGTGCCGAAAACACTGTGTGTAGTGCTGAACCAAGAACCCCAGAGTAGGATGCAGTGACAGTAATGGCGTGCATGTCAAAACTGGCTGCAGGCGATGACGGCCACTGCAGTGAGTGTTGCACACGGTTGCTTGCTCCGCAACTGTTTTGCAAGGCCATCACTCTTCAGCACGTACACCAATGCACTGCCCAGTGCTGGGCCCAGAAATGTGATAATCCAGGTTATCGTTGCTACAGCCTGGCTTTTAACTTTTCGGTGGGTCAGCAGTGTCGCAGTCCTCGAAGCAGCACCCAAGCCGTATGTGTGGTAACTTGTAGTACAGTGTCAGTGACTCTAGCTGAGTCAGCATAGTATGCCTTATACTCCTTATGAAAGAACACCTTGTCGGCATCTATCTGCTTCTACTTTTGAAGGCTTCTGTGTGTCAGCTCGTGGTGGCAGCTGTCCACTTGGTCGGTCGTGATTTACGAACGCCAAGTTACAGAGCAGTGGCGGACCACAGCTTTGCGGCCATCAACACATCTAAAAGTTTTAATAAAATATCATGTTATCCACACGTTGAGTTTTCAGCATAAACATTGTCTTTGTCTTTCTGCGAGGATAACGTTCTCCTATGGCGCCAGCAAGTCATCACGCAGAAGTCTGTGATACACAGTGGCTGGCCATAGGCCATGTGTAGATGTAACAGAAGAATGTGATCATTGCATGTGAGCCAGGTATATTTGAGACAATACATGATTCACTGTGGAGAAACACTGAAGAATGTGGCAGGTTGCGTGTTAACCACATGCAATACTGCCTTATAGAGTCCACTTATACATAACAGATACATAGGATTGAGAGGACAGATTGCCTCATATATGAACAGGTATGTCGTTACAGGAAACTTTCTTCTAGTTTTGCACAATACTAGCTCCAGTAGGAATATACATCACATTTTACTTTAAATACCCTGTATTGAAAATCGTTAAGAGTTGAATGTTCAGTATGGTTATCCATTTTGTCACAGCAACAAGTCTATAAATGGAGCAGTATATTCGCAAATGGTACGATGTTCGTGGGTGATGATCTTCGTTCAAGTCAGGCATTTCCTGTTGTGACTGCAGAGCACAACGCAACCGTTGAAACAATCCTGATGCAAACTTTCGAATGGTGCTGGATGACATTGCAAAAAGTGCGGTGGATTAATTGAGCCATCCTTTTCTGTCTCCATTGTGAAGCGAATTCAATTCACCCTAGTATTCGCTTGATGAGGCCTTTTACTGAATTTATAAAATCAAGAAGCAGGCTCCGGTGAATGCAAATATTGACTTCAGACTTGATGTGTCTTCGTATATTTGCGTGTGTGTATGTGTGTGTATGGGGGGGGGGGGGGGAGGGCGAGGTGGAAAAAAGTACAGTTGTGGGACAAAGTTCTGAGCTGTCATGAAAACTTACCTCTAAGTACAGGTGTGGGACAAAGTTTTGAGCTGTCATGAAAACTTACCTCTACCACTGTTACATGTTCAGTCCATCATATTCACACACAGTACGCTGGAAAGAGCATGGTAGCGTTGTCAACTTTTACAAAAACCCGGGTAAGTGCGAGTAAGGCTCAGACACCGAGGGTTCCGTACGCAGTTAATTATCTATACAGACAGTCCATCTATTCTGGGAATCGAAAATTTCGAAGATTTTACCAGTTATCGACATCGATACTTGCAAGGTATCAAAGTACGTGGCATAAATGGCCGTATCTTTTCATTGCGTTGACGTAGAGGGTTTAAATGTTTTACAACGCAAAGGGACCGTGGATCTTAGTATGTAAAAATTTCAGTTTCAAATGTCTACCAGTTCCTGAGAAAAACAGGTCTTAACAGATAGACGCACAGGTAGACAAAAAAAAAAAAAATAAAATAAAAAAAAAAATAAAAAAAACACGAATTTCATTTACTCGTATTATAAAACCCTCCTTCTTGTCAAATTTCATAGATTATGATGAGTGAATCTGTGAGTATTAAAATGTGTGACGTAAGTTGCCGTGTGTTTGATAGCAGTGACATAGAAACTTTAATTTTTTACACCACCAAGGGGCCATGAACCTTATTATATGGCATAAATTTCAAACTTGATACGTCTACCCACCCCTGAGAAATGCGGTATTCAGCAGTCAGTCAGTCAGACAGACAGACGGATGGACGGACAACAAAGTGATCCTAGAAGAGCTCCGCTTTTACTGACTGAGGTATGGAAGTCTAAAAAGACCAAGACGAATCAAAGGTACGACAAAGATTAGCTCAATCATTTGAACCGTAATTGACTCTCTTACATATTTCAAGAAATGACGAATCTTTTACCTCGTAAAGAACATGCAGTATTTAACTTCAGCAGTTGTGCCAAAAAATAATTATTCAGTTCTGTCATATTTTTGCACCATTTTTCTACTCATTCTGACATTCTTCACTAAACACACTCAGACTTTCGTGGCTAGCTATTTTAGAGTCTGGTTCTTTCCGCTTCTTCATCTTTATTTGTTTGGTCCATTTTTATTTCTTTCTATGTAGAAGATTCATGAAACCTTTTCCGTCCAAAAATATTAATGCTCTCAAAAATAATTCAAATCGATTTTAGCATTATAATGATTTTCTAAACTACTAACAACTCGTCCTTTCGCTGCGAAGATCATTCAGAATTCCATACATAGTATCTCCTATAATATTTTAAATTATGTATGGGGAATTTGCTTCTCAATAGGTCTACCAAGTTTCTGAACCTTTGTTTCAGAACGCAGAAGTGTTATACTGTCTCCTCATGACAAGTAAGGCTGAAACATATTTTTATGCTTACACATCTGAGGAAAACCGAAGATATATTTACGTTATTCCATAGCACTAGTTTTAGAGATGTCGGACACGTTATTGTAATTTTCTCAATGCGTTGTGTGTTGTGGATGGGATAATGAAAATGTAGAGTATGTTCCGTGTACAATATTTATCAGCTAATTATCCTCCCCTTCCTCTCCACTTTACGACAGTAATCCAGGTATAATAGTTTACGACCGTTAGATATTCGCAAATATCGTATAGTAGAAATTTATGGTATATTGCACCACTCCCGTGTGACTGAGGCAAAACATTTGCGTGTCTTTACTATCAGACAGATGATATTCAATGCATACAACATGACTGTCACATATCGCTGCACGATTTTTTTCAACTCTGTTACGACTACTTAATAATTTATTGTGGGAGTGGAAAGTCATTTGATTTCTCGCAAGAAGGGAGTGAGTCAAGAGTGCATTGCACCGTACTGATTGGTCAGAAGAACGCTCTCAATGCGTCTCAAGAGCAGGGAATGGCGGCCTCTTGGGAGGTCTCCAGTTTTGGCGAAAGGCCCTGTTGCTCGAATTCTTGTCGTGGTCAGTTCCCTGGGCTACTCAGCTGCAACAGGCGCATTGCCACTGGCTGCCAAGGCGTTCCCCTGTCAGTACTTCGGCATGTCATCTTTCTATCTGGACGCCATAAAGAGTCACCTTCCTACGCTACCCTGAGCTCATAAGTTCATGGCTTTCCCTACATTTAATGGACTGTCCAAACCAAAGTATCGACCCCGTCACCAGACGTGGCGTGAACGGTGCTAACCAATGGAGAGAGGATGTTTTGTACCAGTACCAACCTAATGAAATGCAACATCGATTTTTTACGACCTGAGTGGCGTCTTACTATCACCTTCCCCTCCTTTTACGTGGATAAAGGACATTCTCATTTATCAGATTGGCAGCAGCATCCTGACATCCCTCCAAGTGGAGTGTGGAAATTTTGGGCAGTATAGGATACAAATAACTTTTATTTGGCTTCCATTCACTTCCCGGCTCTCGCCTCATCCTGATTGGCCCTCACTCCCTTGTCTATAAAATGTGTCACTCAGCCTATAGCACAATCTATCTGCTGAGCAGCTCATAGTTAACTAATTTTGTTACGCATTTGTACGCTCAATTCTTTGTAGTTAATCTTTGTCTCCTTTGTTTTTAATTTGTGAGCTGCTCAGATGAGCGAATCTTATTCCCTTGGCCGGCTGGGATGGCCGAGCGGTTCTAGGCGCTACAGTCTGGAGCCGCGCGGCCGCTACGGTCGCAGGTTCGAATCTTGCCTCGGGCATGGATGTGTGTGATGTCCTTAGGTTAGTTAGGTATTAGAGTTCTAAGTTCTAGGGGACTGATGATCTCAGCAGTTGTCCCACAGTGCTCAGAGCCTTATTCCTTTTTCTTCCAGCACTTTTCCAATAGAAATGCAAGTTCGAAAGTACTTAGTGTCATTTTTACTTTAGTTTACTGCATTTGAAGAACATTGCTATCTGCTATTTTGTAGTAATTTTTTCATGTGACTAGAGAAAGTAAAAGTTTTGTATTTACGATGTTGACATACATTTGAGATCCCTAATTTCCTACAATTTTCCCTTGGTTAGGTGACCCTACAATAATAAATACAACCAGCTGCATTTTGAGATGTTGTTTCATTGTGATGAGTTTTCTTTGTGTGCAGAAGCCTAGCATTAGATTCAAGTATATAAGAAATGCAGAGATAGTAACTAGTGAATGGCGGTCATACGGTTTATAGCAGGATTAATTTCTGCACCAGCTATTGAGCCTTAATTCTACCTCTTCCTGCACTGTTATTGTGTCATTACTGATATTAACTGTATCGTGTGATTTGTGATGGTATTTTGCCTATTTTACCTTAAATTTTTGTATTCTTTTAATCATAGCTAATATCTATTTTATTTCATTGGTGACAGTCCCTCATAACTTGATCCACTTAATGATAAGCGCTTGATTTTTCATAGCGTAACCCTTCCCAGAAACGAACTAAATAATTATCATGGCAGGCGATTTACCGCTATAAACTCAGAAATAAACCGTAAATTTCCAACATGGTATTATTGCAAAAGAAAGTCGTATTTTTTGTGTTTCATGCAAATGAGTGATGACGCACCTCCTCAGCACGCTATGGTGATCGCAGTGAGACCTTGCTGAGAAAAAATTACCTGCTCGGATTCGGTTACAGAAATTCCATGAATGAAGCCACCACTGTAAGAAATTCAAACCTGCTTGGAAGAAATATTACGATAAAAATGTAATGAGTTTCTGTGAAACAAAGGAGAGCGAATATGAGTCAAGTTAGGCTTAATATCGTAGTATATTATCAACTGGAATGAGTAATTAGTACAAACAAATGGAAGAATATAAAAGAAACAAAGAATAAGCTATAGTGTAGAATTGACATAAACAGTTTAGGTGAAGAAAACCGATTGCTTGGAAACTGCACAAGGTGCCGACGATCTCCTGAGATGATGTAGTAGTAGTATACTAAAAGCGAGTCCGATGGTTTCCAAGAGTATTTAGATACAGTCAACTCAAGGAAAAGAAAGAAAAAATATCTAGTCATGTGAAATCACTGCAGAATGTTGTAGCTCCTACGGTTGCATTGTCATTTCCCTCTTGATTTCCATTCTATATTACTCGAAGCCCCTTGAGATGGATCTTAATATTGTAGCTTCCTATGTGGAATTACTATAACAGCAATAGCCTAGCTTTATTGGCTCTGAGCACTATGGGACTTAATATCTGAGGTCATCAGTCCCTTAGAACTACTTAAACCTGACTAACCTAAGGACATCACACACAACCATGCCCGAGGCAGGATTCGAACCTGCGACCGTAGCGGTGGTGCGGTTTCAGACTGAAGCCCCTAGAACCACTCGGCCACAGCGGCCGGCCCTGGTTTTATTCGTTATCCGTTAAAAGAATAATTATTATGCTATTGGACAGATAATACACAGTGCATTTTGCTGGCAAAGCATGCAACGAAAGGCACCTGTATTCAGCTACATTGTGAGAGTCTTAAAAGTATCACAAAGAATCTTTCTTTGACAGAGAGACAAAGCACGCTTGACGAAATTACGCTATTTGCTCTGCGCCGTAGTAAACTTCACTCTCTCTCCGTGCAATGCTCATGCAGACGCTGATACTACCAATGTAATTACTGTTGTTTGGCCATAAATCTATAACGACCACCGGCTCCTCTTCGATGCCGCTGCATAAATAGCTCGTTATTCGCTCGGTCTCTCAAGGAGAATTTGTTATTATCACTGAGTGACAAATATGATATTCTCGTGTAATGCTGCCCACTACATCAAACTTCATTGTATTGTGGTGTATATATATATATGTTTGATTGGATCGAAATCCTGAGATGTATCTTAATACAACAAGGTGTGTGGAATTATTATCGTGGCGTAGGTTTATTACCTGCTTGCTTTTATTGAAGTTTGTGACCTGTGTCATAAATTTTAAATTCCATTTATCAAATATCTTCAGAAAAGTTTAGAGTCTCGCCTTGGCCAATCGACCACATATACTGTCTTGTGTGCCAGTAAAGCTGCCTTAGAATATAAGACTGCACCTTTAATAGTTTTGTGTATGCTATACTTAACTTCCTGTCTGGTTGTGTACCAACTTGGCCAGCGGGCCGTAGTTGGAGATTATTCTGTCTCAAAAGTCAGCTAATCGAAAAACAGTGAATTTTTACAGGTGTTAAAATAATAATTTGGGTCATTGCTGTTGTCGACCAGACCAAAAATGTTGGTTTCTCTGAATGAAAATTTGTAGTTGTGTATTAATTTCAATTACAAGAATAATGGTTCAAATGACTCTGAGCACTATGGACTTAACTTCTGAGGTCATTTGTCCCCTAGAACTTAGAACTACTTAAACCTAACTAACCTAAGGACATCACACACACCTATGCCCGAGGCAGGATTCGAACCTGCGACCGTACCGGTCGCTCGGTTCCAGACTGTAGCGCCTAGAACCGCTAGGCCACCCTTGCCGGCACAAGAAAAATGTTTTAAGATTTGTGTTCTTTTTGTTGCCTGTTCTATTCCCTATTTTTAAGGCTGTTCTTTCTGTATGTACTGGCTTGATGAATCTTCTATACTGTTTATCTGGTATATTCAGAAGGAATTAATCCAAAATATAACTGGTCTTGCGTGTCTGCCGTTACTAAACATTTGTAACATTTCGACCATAGAATCTTTTGAAGAAAATTAAATTTAAACCTGTTGGGGGACCAGCCTCGGGCGTACAAGTATTAGAGTCATTGAGTGTAATTCTAAAGCAAATATTTTCAATTGTGAATATTTCTTAATCGAGTTTATTGCAGATGCAATGATTATGGGGTTTTAACTGAGTGAGGATTGCCTTTATTAAACGTTGTGTTTTTTTTTTGTTTTTTTTTTAATTGTATATTTTCTGATTGTGTCTATGTTGCACGCTGGAGCTGAAACGTTGTTAATTATGTGTCATTTGATGGAATTCTTTTTGTAACTTTCACTGAGTTCTCCTCAAAAACACTTCCCAGCACACAACTGCCGTTTCAATTATGTTTGAGTGCACATGAAATTATTGTTTTTGTCCATTGTCCGGTAGCTAAATATGCAATTTCTGCCTCATGTATTCTGTCTTTTTTAATGTACAAATTTTAAAGTAGTGTAGGCAGGAGTTCCCACAAAACGGCGAAAGAACCCATTAACTTTCATCATCTGCTTACGCATCTGAAAGACCTGCTTCTAGATGTACTGCGCAAAAGTAAACACTGCCTCATAGAGCACTATTGCAATAAAAGGCGCGGCCTGATGTAGCTGCGAGAGGAGTTTTCTTATCCTCGCGTTTCCGTAATTAAACCGTCGGGTTGCGGCAAATGGAATTGGAAATATACGAAGCCAGTCGCCAGCGGCGGGCTTTTGTTTCTTTCCGGCGGTGCGCCTTGTCATCGGGTATTCCGTTTAGGCGCGTATGGCCCAATAAGCGGGTAACAGTTGGGGCCCGGCGGCTGCGCTGCTGCAACTTTGATGTGCCGCCAGGAGGTCGCGGCTACGCCCCCACACAAAACCACCCCCTCCCTCCCCCACCTCCCGCCATAGGTGCTGGACACGCCCGTTGCCTGCATCGCCTCTCCGCCTCTCAGCGTCGCGAAGAATTTGAGCAAGGAAGAAGCAATCACAGCAGCAGCTGCTGAGATCACAGTATCTAGACGAGACACCACAAAAAGGTCGAATTACGACTACATTACGAAATGTACGAGGGTCATTCGGAAAGTAAAGAACGTTTTTTTTCTATAGAAATTTTTATTTGGTATAATTCAACGAAACTGTATTTCACTTACGATTTGATACCCAAGCTACTTTTTCACGCAGTCAACGTACAAATTTAGGCACTTGTACCGTTTTAACAGCTTTTCTGTGGGTTCTGCATACACAGTTGTCGCCAAGTTGTTAAACCAATGATTAACGGCTTCTTTAATTTCGTAATCACTTCAGTAGCGTTGTCCACTCAAAAAATCTTTCAATTTGGGGAATAAGTCATTATCACTTGGAGCTAAGTCCGGACCGTATGGCGGATGTTTAAACATGTCTTACTGAAACCGTTGAAGCAATCCCTGTGTCATTCCCGCTGCATGCGGACGTGCATTATCGTGAAGGAGGATGACTGCAATGGTTAGCATTCCTCGCCGCTTGTTTTTACTGGCGTGGAGAAGTTGTCGAAGCCTCTGACAGTAGGCCGCTGCATTTATTGTCTCTCCTTTAGACACGTATTCAATGAGGAGGACACTTATACGATCCCAAAACTTCGTGGCCATAATTTTTCTGACGCTCAAAATTTGTTTTGCTTTCTGTTTGGGGATTGCGAATGATGCCATTCCAATAAGTGGCGCTATGTTGCTGGTGTGAAACGTGGTATCGAAGTCTCATCAACAGTGGCAATGTGATTCAAAGATTAAATACCATCGTTTTCATAACGACTGGGAAATGTAAATGCAGCTGTCATTCGTATGGTTTTGTGTTCGTCTGACAAAATTCGACGAATTGCCATTCGTATGGTTTTGTGTTCGTCCGACACTTTTTTATAGCCCAGATTTGCAGTAATGATCCCATACAACACAGTTTTTGAAATGTCTGGAAGGAATGAGTGCAGTCCACTAATTGTGAAATACCTCACCTATCTTCTTGTACTTCGTCAGTCACCACTGAGGGCTGGCCATAGCGACCTTCGCCGTGAACATTCTTCCGTCTGCCATTAAACACGATAAATCACTTACGAACTGAAGCTTCGTTCATCACATTATCTTAAACCTCAGTTACCTGTCTACAAATTTCGGTGGACCGGACACTTTGCGCACCTCACATATGGCGGGATCGTTAATTTTGTCAAAATTTTAAAGTCGGGCAGCTAAGCAGTAAGCAACCGTATTCGACTGTAACTGCCGTTAAACTGAAGCGGATGAATACCAAGGCCAGCAGTTGGGTGGCGATGGTGGTGGGGGGACGCGGTCACATGTCAAAACAAAACGTTCTTTAATTTCCTAATGTCCCCCGTAGGTTCAAATGGCTCTAAGCACTATGGGATTTAACATCTGAGGCCGTCAGTCCCCTAGACTAGAACTACTGAAACCTAACTAACCTAATGATATCACACACATACATGCCCGAAGCAGGATTCGATCCTGCGACCGTAGCAGCAGCGCGGTTCCGGACTGAAGCTCCTAGAACCACTCGGCCACAACGGCCGGCCCCCTCATAGGAATGCAGGCTGTTTGAAAATCTTGGCAGATAATGTTTACAAGTGACAGATCACGTCATGGGGAACAATTTTTATTCGAGACAAAAAAGTTCCTTGACGCTTTATGGCGACGCTAGTCGTTCTTTTGTATCCGTTATGCCCCTGAAAGGCACCAGCCCGTAAGAACTCTGTGGCGTGCATACATGTCCATCTACATGTACGTCTACATCTATATACATATTCCGCAAGCCAACGTACGATGCTTGGCGGAGAGTACCGTTTACCACTCACTACTAGTCATTTCCTTTCCTGTTCCACTAGCAAGTAGAGCGATGGAAAAACGACTGTGTGTATATGCTTCCGTAGGAGCCCTAATTCCTCTTATCTTTGTGGTCCTTACATGAAATGTGCATTGGTTGCAGTAGAATCGTTCTGCAGTCAGCTTCAAATGCCAGTTCTCTAAATTTTCTCAATAATATTCCGCGTAAAGAATGACGCCCTTCTTGCAGGCATTCCCGTTTGAGTTCCCGAAGCATCTCCATAAAACTTGCTTGTTGTTGAAATCTACCGATATGAAATCTGTCAGCATGCCTCTGAATTCCTTCGACGTCTTTTTCAATCCGAGCTAGCGTGGATCTCAAACACTCGAGGAGTACTCAAGAATGTGTCGCTCTAGCGTCCTATAGGCAATCTCCTTTACAGGCGATTAAAACTTCCGTAAATTTCTTCCAGTAATCCGAATACGACTATTGCTCTGCCCAAATACAATTCTTACGCGCTAGTTCCATTTCATATCGTTCTGCAGTGTTACGCCTAGGTATTTAATCGACTGACTGCGCCAGGCAGCGCGCTACACATTGCGGGTCTGTTCTTCCTACTTATCTACATTAACTTACATTCGTTTAGAATTTGGAACTAGTTGCGATACATCATACCAACTAGAAATTTTGCTTACGTCATCTTGTGATTTACTATAATCACTCCACGACGGCATCTTCCCGTAAACCGCATCATCAGCAGCGAAAAGCCGCAGATTGCTGTTCCCACTGTCCACCAGATCATTTATGTATGTAAGAAATAATAGCGTTCGTATCACACTTCCCCAGTACCCCCCTGACAATACCCTTGTCTCTGCTGAACACTTGAAGTGGAAAAGTACAGGGTCCTATTACTTAAGAAGTCTCCAAGCCACTCACATATCTGGGAGCTTATTCCGTGCGCTCATACCTTCACTAACAGTCTGCAGTGGAGCACCGTGTTAAATGTTTTTCGGAAATTTAGGAATATGGAATCTGTATACCTTGTGTGTTGCCTATACGACGGGCGTTTGAAAAGTCCGTGCAAAGTCCGAGACATGGCACCACCGGCGCGTATCGAGGTCATGTTTAGTTAATAGCGTCTTTGGAAAGAACACACACCAAGTTTCAGCCATATTGGTCTATTTCTTTGTGTTTGTCATTCGTGTGAATCAAGGAAGTCGAGTGAGTGTCAAAAAATGGACGAAAAAGAATTTCGTGTGGTGATTGAACATTACTTTATGAAAGGCAAAACGCCTCAGGAGACTAAGGAGAAGCTTGATAAACATTACGGTGACACTGTACCTTCGATTAGAACAGCTTATAAGTGGTTTCAAAAGTTTCGGAGTGGCCATTTGGGCACAAGTGATGCTGAACCTTCTGAACGACATGTGGAGGTTACGACTCCAGAAATCACTGATAAAATCCATGATATGGTGATGGATGACAGAAGAGTTAAGCTGCGTGAGATTGCTAGTGCTGTAGGCATCTCGAATGAACGGGTACATAATACACTCCTGGAAATTGAAATAAGAACACCGTGAATTCATTGTCCCAGGAAGGGGAAACTTTATTGACACATTCCTGGGGTCAGATACATCACATGATCACACTGACAGAACCACAGGCACATAGACACAGGCAACAGAGCATGCACAATGTCGGCACTAGTACAGTGTATATCCACCTTTCGCAGCAATGCAGGCTGCTATTCTCCCATGGAGACGATCGTAGAGATGCTGGATGTAGTCCTGTGGAACGGCTTGCCATGCCATTTCCACCTGGCGCCTCAGTTGGACCAGCGTTCGTGCTGGACGTGCAGACCGCGTGAGACGACGCTTCATCCAGTCCCAAACATGCTCAATGGGGGACAGATCCGGAGATCTTGCTGGCCAGGGTAGTTGACTTACACCTTCTAGAGCACGTTGGGTGGCACGGGATACATGCGGACGTGCATTGTCCTGTTGGAACAGCAAGTTCCCTTGCCGGTCTAGGAATGGTAGAACGATGGGTTCGATGACGGTTTGGATGTACCGTGCACTATTCAGTGTCCCCTCGACGATCACCAGTGGTGTACGGCCAGTGTAGGAGATCGCTCCCCACACCATGATGCCGGGTGTTGGCCCTGTGTGCCTCGGTCGTATGCAGTCCTGATTGTGGCGCTCACCTGCACGGTGCCAAACACGCATACGACCATCATTGGCACCAAGGCAGAAGCGACTCTCATCGCTGAAGACGACACGTCTCCATTCGTCCCTCCATTCACGCCTGTCGCGACACCACTGGAGGCGGGCTGCACGATGTTGGGGCGTGAGCGGAAGACGGCCTAACGGTGTGCTGGACCGTAGCCCAGCTTCATGGAGACGGTGGCGAAAGGTCCTCGCCGATACCCCAGGAGCAACAGTGTCCCTAATTTGCTGGGAAGTGGCGGTGCGGTCCCCTACGGCACTGCGTAGGATCCTACGGTCTTGGCGTGCATCCGTGCGTCGCTGCGGTCCGGTCCCAGGTCGACGGGCACGTGCACCTTCCGCCGACCACTGGCGACAACATCGATGTACTGTGGAGACCTCACGCCCCACGTGTTGAGCAATTCGGCGGTACGTCCACCCGGACTCCCGCATGCCCACTATACGCCCTCGCTCAAATTCCGTCAACTGCACATACGGTTCACGTCCACGCTGTCGCGGCATGCTACCAGTGTTAAAGACTGCGATGGAGCTCCGTATGCCACGGCAAACTGGCTGACACTGACGGCGGCGGTGCGCAAATGCTGCGCAGCTAGCGCCATTCGACGGCCAACACCGCGTTTCCTGGTGTGTCCGCTGTGCCGTGCGTGTGATCATTGCTTGTACAGCCCTCTCGCAGTGTCCGGAGCAAGTATGGTGGGTCTGACACACCGGTGTCAATGTGTTCTTTTCTCCATTTCCAGGAGTGTAATATACCTTTTACTAACAGTACCTTTATGTAATGTTTCAGAGTGGTGCTGCATGTTCTTCTGGAAAATGTTTTAAAAAAAATCTATTGCTAAAATTTCCTTTAAACTGTTAATACAATTAACTTGGATGTATAACCAATTATTGTTAAATAATAAATTTGTGTCAACAAGGCTTGGACCGAATAAATTTGCCTACACCTTCCCCATCCTGGCTCTGCTACCGTCTGTACTTTTCACAAATATTGCTAACGTTATCTATATTAAAAACGATACAAGCCTTATGAATCGAGGTATGGCATTACCTTCGAATGAAGTGGTTTTTCCAGACAAATACCGCGACACTGAACGTAGAAGGTCATCGCCGAAGTGCTTATTACCAAACCAACAGTGCAGCTACAAGTCGCCGATGGTGTAAGCTGGTAATAAAATCACCGAATTTAGAAAGTGATTTGGCTAAGGAATGTGGTATGAAGCCAGTAATTGCAACTCCCTCACGTCGCCACTACATATTTCTCCAGTATTTGTAATGCATTCTGTCTCGATGCCACTGCGTTAAAGGCGATGGTTGATTGAGAATAATCACGTATAGTAGATTATGTGCTGATTCAGGTCGTAAGAAGTGTACACAGGCTTCTTAGATTTCTAGCGTAATGCTCTCCAACAGAAATGCCGTCTGCTATTTGGAATTAAGTCTTTCCCTTCAACCACATGCCTGCATTGAATCCTATATAGAAGTCCTTTAATGATTACAGCCACTAGTGAATCATATTCGTGGCACTCTCGTATCTCAAAACGAGTCACCTTTTTCGAACCTGTCGGTTACAGTAAAGTTACAGCATGGCTGCTTAGGTAGTCCCTATGCATCTTGCAACTGCTGCCATTCCTGCAGCTTTGTGCATATGATCATTCCAATTTAAATCGAAACTGAGCAGAAGTCGGAGAGAGCTGCATCTACCACCTTCTGCAACCCATGTAGAAACAGTGACCTGAGTTAGTGTGACAGGACCATGTTTTGACCATTTGGTGGAAATGGGAACATGTTGTCATAGCTCCACCAACAGTGTATGATGTGTGAGGTCAGCGCCAAACTTAGCCTGCTGCTGCAACACGAGGTAGTACGAGTATAAAGGGCAGTATGGGAACTGGGAGAAGGACGAGGATTTTGCTATTGCATTTTGGTGCATCTCCGGACTACATACAGGTAGTCTGCAGCAGATCGGCGTCCCTCAGGGTCCATTCACCTCGTTCACCCCAACATTCTATCATCGTTATTCTGCACCATCCAACAGAGAAAAATTACGAACTATAAAAGTTCCGCTAATACATCTGATAGAGGACACGATAAGATTTTTACCGCATCTTCCTCCTCCCATATATCAAAAACAAATACCTTCTGCTTGCTGGCATCGAGCCCATGTGGCCATCCTATTAAATATACAGGTATTGATCCATTGCACAGACCAGTGTAAAGTTTCATCACCTGTATTGTAGAAGGATGACCGTATCCCACAGCCTATAATATAAGTCGCAAGAGACACGCCCTGTGACCCTGTGTTATTGTTTGAAACACTGCTTCTTTTCTGCTGTAGCACTGTTTGTACACTGGCACACATTTTGTTTTTCCACCACAATCTCGAGGTCTGTGTCAGGTTCTAAACTGACATTAACACGACCTAATCCATTGCCTCTCACAGAAAACTAGATGTCGCATGGTGTAAATCATGTTGTTGCTGCTGCTATCACAAAACACACACACACACACACACACACAAACACACACACACACACACACACACACACACACACACACACACACTTGATTATTTAAATGAAAGACAGTTACAACATAAGGAAACTGGAAGAGTTTTGTGGCGTTGTGGAGCGTTTCTAAACTTCTGTTCAAAGGTGACTGACGACCTCTACATTAGAACTCATCTGTCACAGTGACGGGATAGTTGATGGCTCTGTGTTCCATTTAGAACGATTCCTCATTTTGCAGTCATGTACACGAACTCTTGTTTCGGTGCTAGCCCTCCCCAGAAGGTGTTGCCCCTCCACCAAGACTATTTCTCAATTTCAAACAAGTGACGTCGGTCAGTCATTATGAGATAATCAACAATGTACCAGTGGACGGATGGGAAGGAAAAGTCACCGTCGATGTACTGTAATAATAAGCAGTACAGCTGATAGTGCGAACTACTTTAGCAATTTTACAGTAATTTCAACACCAACCATTGATGCGACAGCATGCTTCCAAATTTTAGTATCATCGCTAAACAGACCCTCCTCTACTTTGCGAGTACCATTGCAAATGTAGATGACTGTGAAGTATGTCCATTCATTGTTAATTCTCGAACATATACAGCGATTTACATTTTACTAGCACCTCTAACATACTTCGTAATTTACAATCTTTCTCTATGTGAATGGAAGTCACACGGAATTCTTGCATTCTTAGCATCAAATTAGAGACAAAGTTGCCCTCGCAACCTCTTTAACCAACCCGCCCTGCAGCACTGATTTAATCTGCAGCTGACCAAGTAGACCACTTCATTTCACGTTGTTGTTGTTGTTGTGATCTTCAGTCCTGAGACTGGTTTGATGCAGCTCTCCATGCTACTCTATCCTGTGCAAGCTTCTTCATCTCCCACTACCTACTGCAGCCTACATGCCTTTGAATCTGCTTAGTGTATTCATCTCTTGGTCTCTCTCTACGATTTTTACCCTCCACGCTGCCCTCCAATACTAAATTGGTCATCCCTTGATGCCTCAGAACATGTCCTACCAACCGATACCTTCTTCTAGTCAAGTTGTTCCACAAACTCCTCATCTCCCCAATCCTGTTCAATATCTCCTCATTAGTTGTGTGATATACCTATCTAATCTACAGCATTCTTCTGTAGCACCACACTTCGAAAGCTTCTATTCTCTTCTCGTCCAAACTATTTCTCGTCCATGTTTCACTTCCATACATGGCTACACTCCATACAAATATTTTCAGAAACGACTTCCTGACAATTAAATCTGTACTCGATGTTAACAAATTTCTCTTCTTCAGAAACCCTCTCCTTGCCATTGCCAGTCTACATTTTATATCCTCTCTACTTCGACCATCATCAGTTATTTTGATCCCCAAATAGCAAAACTCCTTTACTACTTTAAGTGTCTCATTTCCTAATCTAATTCACTCAGCATCAGCCGACTTAATTTGACTACATTCCATTATCCTCGTTTTGCTTTTGTTGATGTTCATCTTATATCCTCCTTTCAAGACACTGTCCATTCCGTTCAACAGCTCTTCCAAGTCCATTGCTGTCTCTGACAGAATTACAATGTCATCAACGAACCTCTACGTTTTGGATTTTAATACCTTCTCCGAATTTTTCTTTTGTTTCCCTTACTGCTTGCTCAATATACAGAGTGAATAACATCGGGAGAGGCTACAACCTGAGAGGTGGCATGAGCCCCCTCTCATATTTCTATCTTACGATTCTCCTCTATAATTGCATGCGGTGGAAAGTTGCTATTCCTTCACGCGCGGACTTCCCACGCAGCGTCTCTCGTCACCCGGGTGGTCCGGTGACAGGCGGGCTCTGCTGATCTGGAAAGCTTTAAGCCGACGGGTGTGAGGAAGTCGAGTGAATGCTTTGCAGACACCGACATTGTCAAGAGGCACGCCCGCAGAGCTTGAAGTAGTGGCTGGGCTAGAGGTTCCGTTACTTCGCAGAAACTTAGCGAAAACACGTTCTGGCGGGCTACCAGCGAGGCGTGGGAATGACTTGTGTACCCAGGCAGCTGTGGCGGGAAAATTCCCGCACTTTCTGCAAAATAGTAACTGTGATTGGCTTGCTCAGGGCATAGCTCCGTGACGTAGCAAGATCGGCGCAGAAATTGGCGCCAAGAATCTCCATTGGTGGAATGGTAGCGTTCCGGCAATGGAGTGGAATTTCCGCCGGTTTTCGAGTTGCTGATTGGAACGTTTAACCACGGCCACTGTCGTGGGGGCGGGAATGTTCTGTGTTCGGTTTTGGTACGGGTGCTCTTGTGGGTAGTCGTCTCTCGCCTTTCGGTCGAGGACGTCGAAGCAACCAGCCAACGGCTCCGGTACGGCAGATCGTGTTCTGGGAGTCAAGAAGTCGGTTTGGTAATGTATGTCCGCAGCACCGGCAGATAGGGATTTTCCTAGGTGACAATCAGAGCTCAGCAGAGTGCGCCTGTTCGTCTTTTTTTTCCTAACTTTGTTCTGTCTTGGGTAGCAGCAATTAATGGTGGGTTGGCTATGTGTTTTCTCTAAGAATTGAGTTGCTAGGAATTGGCTGCACATACCACTTCGTCATAATCCTCACAATCTAGTTTAGGGACAACTTCAATTTCACAGCGTTTGTTTAAGTATCCAATTAGAGCCAATTTGATATATTGTTAATGTTTCATGTGTTGTTGTTTATTATTTTGTGTTTAGTCTTAATAAATCATATTGTTATTTTGGACAGAACTTTCATTCTGTTAATAGATAGAGCAACCCCATCATTCCTCACTATGTTAATGAAACCTTCGTTTAATTAACTTATTTAACAAATTAAATTATTGCAGGTGCCAAACTCTCTTCTACTCCACTGGCAGGGTTGATTAGAGTCAGTTCGCGTATTTTTTTATCCTTGTGCAACAGGAAAAGTTGGAGTTAGAAAAGGGGGGGCTTAGAGCATCATGTACATATGTAAATTCTCTAAGAATTGAGTGTTAAAAACACTGCTAGCCCCGGCACCTCGCATAATATGGCGACGCTTGGCCTCGGATCTTCCCTGTGAATCTCTGATAAGCAAACAGGATTCTTAGTAGGAACATTCAATTTTTTTTCTCTCTTTTTTTTATTGATTAATGCCCAAGTTTTTTTTTCCGGTAGTTCCGCGTTTAGTTTTAAGTAGCGGCGCATGATTACAGTTTTTGTTTTCAGTGTATATATTTTTTTTGTTTTTTTTTTTTTTGTTCATTGTTTTTTTTTGTGTTTCGTTGGTGTGGTGTCCGTACCACATCGCACTTTGTCGGATTTGTGTGCGGTTTCTGTACCACTTCAAATTGTGCTTGTAATTACAGCGTTGGAACAGCGTTGTTGAAATTTTATGTCTATGTGTAAAAATACAGGGAGTAGATTATTTTTGTTGTGTATTTTAGATAAATTTTGTTTCTCATGAATGATCACGAGAAGTAAGGCACGACTATTAGTGAGCGAAGCTAAAACGAAAGTGAATACCATAATGGATAAGGGGCACGTTACTGACGGGGATAGGTTCGGAGATGAGATGGGCACATTTTTAGCAGGACAGGACGCCAGGGTCATTGATGAGGAAGGTGATTTGGACGCGATCTTAGAGCAGCGTTGCGGCCGTGATTATGATAGTGAGGTAGAGGATGAAACAGAGACAGTCACACAGGTCGAGACGGTAGCAGAAGTTTATAATCAAACGAACGAGAGCAGGCAGGGGCCAGCTCGGCCACGTCAGAGCTCTAGCGCCCAGGTGTCCAGAGTTACATCACCCATGGGTGACGAGGATCAAAATGATGACATTAACCCAATACTGAGCTTCCTACGATCAATGAAAGAAGAAGCTGACGAACAGCGTAAGAGGGAGAAGGAAGAAGAGGAGAAACAACGTAAGAAGGAGAAGGAAGAAGCTGACGAACAGCGTAAGAGGGAGAAGGAAGAAGAGGAGAAACAACGTAAGAGGGAGAAGGAAGAAGCTGACGAACAGCGTAAGAAGGACACTGAGGCAATAATTTCGCATATAGGAGAAATTCGTGGGGAATTACTAACAATAAAGAAAGAATGTGAAGAAGCAAAACAAATGTCAATGGTAGCACAAAAAGTAGCAGGCCTAGCCAAAACGGCAGCAACAGGGGCAATGAAAATCGCAAAAGTAACTTCTAAACTCGCAGGGCGCTTGCGACGTGCGACACAAGTGCACTCAAAATCCCTAGCGGCCTTAAAGACTCAAGGTAATATTGCGGTTACGAACATCACGAAACGAATGAAAGAAGTAGAGAGTCGGATAGCAAAACTAGAGCGAAACGGGCACACGAGCACTGCGCGTTCGGATACCAATGATGGAGTACACAGGACTGTGTCTCCGAGGAAAAGTCCGCCGTGCTCTAGCCCAGTGACAGAGTGCGGAACTAACAATGCACACGCAGAAACAGAGAGTAATAGCTCCAATAATTGCAGCCCACTTAGAAGAGTGAATGCTGAATGCCACTTCCACTGTGATACAGACGTAGCACATCACAGTTATCAGCAAAATAGATCAGTACACTCAGCAGACGTGCAAGTATCGGAAACGAGTGACAACACCAGTGCGAGGATCAGAACGGATTTTGATCACAATCACTTCCTGTCAATACTAAAATTCCAGAAATTCAAAGATAATGGAGGGTCGATGCATCCGAAGAGCTGGGTGATGCAATTTACAAATTCATTACCGTCGTCATGGCCAACCCAGGCCAAATTAGAATTCATGTGTGGACACATCGAAGGCCAGGCTGCGGAAAAGATGCGGGGCGTGGCAGCGACGTGTCGGACTTATCAGGAATTTGTTGGTGCATTCCTGCGGACCTACTGGTCAAAGGAAACGCAAGACAGGATTAAAGAGGAAATAATATTTTGTCCTGAACTGGAAGTGTCCGGGCATAGAAGCGCAACCAAATTTTTTGATGATTTACTCAAGAAGAATCAGTTTCTAGATAATCCATATAGCAACGGAGAAATCATTAAATTTTGCTTTTCCAAATTGCCTGTTAGATATCAACAGACACTTGTCGGGAAGTGTGGATCTGACCTAGAAGCATTCAAGAGTCTATTGCGCGAACTCGAAGTAGTCTTCGATAAACAAGACGCAAAGGACAGGAAGAAGGCGCAAAACAACAAATACCACGGGCCAGCAAGGGAAGACGACAACAGATCGCATAATAGCACTCGTCAGTTAGGAAACCAGGGTTACGGAAATCAAGGTTACGCTTTTCAAGGTTATGGAAACCAGAGACACGGAAACCAGAACGTCAGGGAACAGGGTCAATCTAGACAAGGAATCTGGGACAGGAGGAATAACGAACGGCAAAGCGACCGTAATTGGAGAGAACGAAATCAAGGACAACAGGAGAACCAGGAGATTGAAATTAGACCTGCAAATCCTAATGCACGTCAGAGGAGGGGGAGTCAAACAAGGGATTGGCGCTAGTCCATAGGATTCCACCACATCTCTCACACAAAGAAGTTCGTGGAATAATAGTAGCTTAAGTGGTGTACATAGTAGAATAGGCAAAGATATGAACTTTTCTTCGGGGAACAATACTCGTTGCATTAATAGATTAAGATTGTTAATTAAAGTAATAACACGCTGCGTTTTCTCGCATAAGAATGTACTGCTGTTAATTTTTGTCTATGTTCGGGATCTCCACTGTCAATGCGATAAGAGGCACTACCTTTCCATGAGCAATGTTTTTGTCCTTTCCAATCTGGTGTCCATGTTAAGGGATAGTGATGAGTGACGAGATGTCGCACAAACGGGCGCATACAAGAACGTGCTCTTAGAAGCGTTCTGAGAAGTCGTGATACGCTCCATAGCGGCCACAGCCAGTTCGTGAGACGTTCATACCAATGCTTGCAGGCACGCGTCAGTGCACTGCAAGATTGTGGTATATTGCGAGATTTCGAGGATGAATATTGGCAGTATAGTTTTTGCAGAGCTGCGCCAGCATCGTTGTCTTGCAAGTCGGGGTGAACCTGTGAGCGTTTGACTCCAATGGTGCCCTAGGGCCTAGACGGTAGAAATGCGGGCATAAAGCCTACCATGCCAATGTGCTGGTTGGGGATTTAGCATGCTGCTTGCGACTGTCACAGATGAATAACCAGTGACTCATACTAGGATATTCGTGACATACTGTGTAGCTGGCGTGTGATGGGCGACTGAATCCTCAACAGGAACCAGACTTGGCTGGGTCAAATTACATTGCCTCTGGAAAGGTGCGCTTTCATTGCTAAGACTGCATCACATACAAAATTAAGTTCAACTATAAATTTATTGTCTTGTATAGCCATGGCTAACCCAGTCTCTGGAGTTTCAGTGAGGCGTAGTGAGAACTCGGAGGCCGTGTCGTACGGCGCGCACATCACTGTCGTCAATAGCGGCGAGCAGCGAGATATCTCAGCGTAACAGGAATTATGTAAGAGTAGTGTATAAGGTAAACAAAAAAAAAATAAATAAAATAAATAAATAAATAAATAAATAAATAAATAAATAAAAGGGAAAGTAAGTTATACTAGGATAAGTTAAACTGTAGGATTTAACAATAACTAGATTAATATTGTGGGGGTTTTCTACCACAAGTGTGGCGCGCGCCTGTTGGGATGCTATTTTTCAGGTCATCAAATCACAGACCCGAGATGGAGGGACGACCGGCGAGCGAAAGTAGTATAGTTGCATGTTCTTTATAGCACAGTAAAACTTAGACCTGAATAACAACATAATTTAATTAAAAGACATAGAATGTAGATCGTTGGCAAATGGTAGTTAATTCTTGAGCATGTCTACTGTCGATCTATATAATTAATAGTAATATTAGTGTGGGCCCGCACATTTAGTTGTTCATCCATTACATAGCATCAGTTATCACACACCATGTACAATAGTGAGATCGGTCTCTACACAAATATCAAGATAAATTATTTCCATTTTTGTTATGATAGCTACAGATAAATAACTATAAAATTAAAATTACAGTGTCTGAAATGACAGACCATCAATGTATCGTTATGTAAATTTATTATAACATAGAAGGTCATGGGGAAAAGTTAGGCATAGGATTTTTGTAAGAATTGTGCAGACGACGGGGATCGTGGGAATGCAGAGGCCAGCCGGAGGTCATCGGCTACCTGCAGGAGGAGAGCGTCGGCGCGCTACCTGACGTGAGGGGCGCGAGGGCGTCCGGTCCTACAAGCTGACAGTCACCGGGCCGTGTACCTGAGGGATTAGGCGGGATCCTCGCCGGGCCACAAGCGAAAGTGAGGCTGGCCGTTGACACTGACACGCGACCCACGCGCGACAGCCTGCTAGCTCTCCGGACGCGGCGGCCGTTTGGAGGGATTCCCTGCGGCAGGCCACGTTGTCGTGAGTACACGAAGAAGATCACATATCGTGTCAGAACCTGCGCCTCATGTGCCTCAGGACAGAAAGGGACGCTATATACTCACCTGTTTGGGTTTTTACAACTCACTAGCATTGGCCGATCTGCATACACAAAGCAGTATCGTGCCACACTAACAAATGTATGGTCTCATTTCTAACTTCTCCTCTCTATTAGAGAGCAGTTTTAGCACTCGTCGCTCCTAATTCGATCCTGTATGGATGACCTCACACACTTGTGGAGTCACTCCACGTGCCATCATCCCTCGTCGAACTGCAATATTGGGAAACGTAAAGTACTGCCCAGCGAGAGAAGAGACCTAGACTAGTGATGTATCCCAACAAGTAGACATCAGAGACAATTAATCGACGTGAGGAGGGCCTATCACTGTGTCTTCCTACCGTACTGCCGTGATCATATGCGTGGGTCTGACTACAATCTCAACAGCGTACTGCAGACGCTCCAGCACTCCCTATTGCTGTTGCAACAACGTAGCAACAACACCCGACGTTTAGCCCTATGTGATGTCAGTACTGTGGCCCCATCCCAAAAGCCGCCCTCCAATGCTCAAGACATGGAACCACGTGCATCAATGCATGTGACTCAACATACCAACCCCCTCAGAGAAACTAATGAATTTGTGAAGTGCTTCGAACATTTCTAACAATGTGATTTAGTGCCACATTCTCAGCACGGTCGTGAACAGTGTGCAATGTGCACGCACAACTTAATGTCCCATGAACCTTGTTTTTTTTAATTTCTTTCTCTAATGTTGTTTTTGTAATGTATGTGATACCTTGTATGTGTTTGTTTTACACTGTAATTCTCATTACAAATTACTGTATTGTTCTCCACACCATTTTTTTTATCTTGTATTTATTGTTGAGTGTATGGAAACAGTGTGCCTGAAGTCCCCATAAACTGAAGCAGATACCACCTCTGTCATTGTGAATGGACCATCAGTTCAGGGAACATTTTGTAAAGGTTATTCTTGCTGCAGGGAGACAGAATGAATCGGAGGTCGTAATTAGATTCTGAAAGCTCACAAAGAGATTGTTAACTTAAATAGTATCATGTGTGAGTGAGTTCAGGTTAGTTTAATGATTAAAATTGTTGTAACATCTTGGGCATTTAATTGCGGAGCACTCCAACTCTGATTGTAAAGAATAAATTGCTCCATATTTGGCTCACATGCCCGGGCCATATTTAGAGAGTGAATGTCTGTGTGAATCGGTGTTTGGAAGGGGCTCCCTGGGTATGGATGTGTGATGTGAGTGTTAGTGTTCCATATTAAGAAGGTGAAGTTGGCTACATCATAAATAATCCTCCCTCTATGAGCTGCATTTTTCAGTTGCAGTTATTTTCTTTATAGAGTGCGGCATGTGCAGCCAGTTTGCGAGATTGTTCTTGGGCGATTGACTCACTACCTTGCTCCTAAGTGAGCCAACCGCTCACCAATTACAATCTAAAATGGCGTAGGGGCTATGAGAGGTGGCATGAGCCCCCTCTCATATTTCTATCTTACGATTCTCCTCTATAATTGCATGCGGTGGAAAGTTGCTATTCCTTCACGCGCGGACTTCCCACGCAGCGTCTCTCGTCACCCGGGTGGTCCGGTGACAGGCGGGCTCTGCTGATCTGGAAAGCTTTAAGCCGACGGGTGTGAGGAAGTCGAGTGAATGCTTTGCAGACACCGACATTGTCAAGAGGCACGCCCGCAGAGCTTGAAGTAGTGGCTGGGCTAGAGGTTCCGTTACTTCGCAGAAACTTAGCGAAAACACGTTCTGGCGGGCTACCAGCGAGGCGTGGGAATGACTTGTGTACCCAGGCAGCTGTGGCGGGAAAATTCCCGCACTTTCTGCAAAATAGTAACTGTGATTGGCTTGCTCAGGGCATAGCTCCGTGACGTAGCAAGATCGGCGCAGAAATTGGCGCCAAGAATCTCCATTGGTGGAATGGTAGCGTTCCGGCAATGGAGTGGAATTTCCGCCGGTTTTCGAGTTGCTGATTGGAACGTTTAACCACGGCCACTGTCGTGGGGGCGGGAATGTTCTGTGTTCGGTTTTGGTACGGGTGCTCTTGTGGGTAGTCGTCTCTCGCCTTTCGGTCGAGGACGTCGAAGCAACCAGCCAACGGCTCCGGTACGGCAGATCGTGTTCTGGGAGTCAAGAAGTCGGTTTGGTAATGTATGTCCGCAGCACCGGCAGATAGGGATTTTCCTAGGTGACAATCAGAGCTCAGCAGAGTGCGCCTGTTCGTCTTTTTTTTCCTAACTTTGTTCTGTCTTGGGTAGCAGCAATTAATGGTGGGTTGGCTATGTGTTTTCTCTAAGAATTGAGTTGCTAGGAATTGGCTGCACATACCACTTCGTCATAATCCTCACAATCTAGTTTAGGGACAACTTCAATTTCACAGCGTTTGTTTAAGTATCCAATTAGAGCCAATTTGATATATTGTTAATGTTTCATGTGTTGTTGTTTATTATTTTGTGTTTAGTCTTAATAAATCATATTGTTATTTTGGACAGAACTTTCATTCTGTTAATAGATAGAGCAACCCCATCATTCCTCACTATGTTAATGAAACCTTCGTTTAATTAACTTATTTAACAAATTAAATTATTGCAGGTGCCAAACTCTCTTCTACTCCACTGGCAGGGTTGATTAGAGTCAGTTCGCGTATTTTTTTTATCCTTGTGCAACAGGAAAAGTTGGAGTTAGAAAAGGGGGGGCTTAGAGCATCATGTACATATGTAAATTCTCTAAGAATTGAGTGTTAAAAACACTGCTAGCCCCGGCACCTCGCAAACCCTGTCTCACTCCCTTCCCAACCACTGCTTCCCTTTCATGTCCCTCAACTCTTATAACTGCCATCTGGTTTCTGTACAAATTGTAAATAGCCTTTCGCTGCCTGTATTTTACCCCTGCCACCTTCAGAATTTGAAAGAGACTATTCCAGTCAACCTTGTCAAAAGCTTTCTCCAAGTCTACAAATGCTACAAACGTAGGTTTGCCTTTCCTTAATCTATTTTCTAAGATGTGTCGTAGGGTCAGTATTGCCTCACGTGTTCCAACATTTCTACGGAATCCAAACTGATCTTCCCCGAGGTCGGCTTCTACCAGTTTTTCCATTCGTCTGTAAAGAATTCGCGTTAGTATTTTGCAGCTGTGACTTATTAAACTGCTACTTCGGTAATTCTCACATCTGTCAACAGCTGCTTTCTTTGGGATTGGAATTATTATATTTTTCTTGAAGTTTGAGGGTATTTCGCCTGTCTCATACATTTTGCTCACCAGATGGTAGAGTTTTGTCAGGACTGGATAACCCAAGGCTCTCAGTAGCTCTAATGGAATATTGTCTACTCCCAGGGCCTTGTTTCGACTTAGGTCTTTCTGTGCTCTATCAAACTCTTCACGCAGTATCGTATCTCCCATTTCATTTTCATCTACATTCTCTTCCATTTCCATAATATTGTCCTCAAGTACATCGCCCTTGTATTGACCCTCTATATACTCCTTCAACCTTTCTGCTTTCCCTTCTTTACTTAGAACTCTGTTTCCATCTGAGCTCTTGATATTCATACAAGGGGCTCTTTTCTCCAAAGCTCTCTTTAATTTTCCTATAGGCTGTATCTATCTTACCCCTAATGAGGTATGCCTCTACATCCTTACATTTGTCCTCTAGCCATCCCTGCTTAGCCATTTTGCACTTCCTGTCGATCTCATTTTTGAGACGTTTGTATTCCTTTTTGCCTGCTTCATGTACTGCATTTTTATATTTTCTCCTTCCATCAATTAAATTCAGTATTTCTTCTATCACCCAAAGATTTCTACTAGCCCTCGTCTTTTTACCTACTTGATCCTCTGCTGCCTTCACTACTTCATCCCTCAAAGCTACCCATTCTTCTTCTACTGTATTTCTTTCCTCCGTTCTTGTCAATTGTTCCCTTATGCGCTCCCTGAAACGCTGTACAACCTCTGGATTAGGCAGTTTATCCAGGTCCCATCTCCCTAAATTCCCAACTTTTTGCAGTTTCTTCAGTTTTAATCTACAGTTCATAACCAATAGATTGTGGTCAGAGTCCACATCTGCCCCTAGAAATGTCTTACAATTTAAAACCTGGTTCCTAAATCTCTGTCTTACCATTATATAATCTATCTGAAACCTATCAGTATCTCCAGGCTTCTTCCATGTATACAACCTTCTCTTATGATTCTTGAAGCAAGTGTTAGCTATGATTAAGTTATGCTCTGTGCAAAATTCTAGCAGGCGGCTTCCTCGGTCATTTCTTACTCCCAATCCATATTCACCCACTACGTTTCCTTCTCTTCCTTGTCCTACTATCGAATGCCAGTCACCCATGACTATTAAATTTTCGTCTCCCTTCACTATCTCAATAATTTCTTTTATCTCATCATACATTTCTTCAATTTCTTCGTCATCTGCAGGGCTAGTTGGCATATAGACTTGTACTACTGTCGTAGGCGTGGGCTTCGTGTCTATCTTGGCCACAATAATGCGTTCACTATGTTGTTTGTAGTAGCTTACCCGAACTCCTATTTTTTTATTTATTATTAAACCTACTCCTGCATTTCCCCTATTTTATTTTGTATTTATAACCCTGTATTCACCTGACCAAAAGTCTTGTTCTTCCTGCCACCGAACTTCGCTAACTCCCACTATAACTTTAACCTATCCATTTCCCTTTTTAAATTTTATAATCTACCTGCCCGATTAAGGGATCTGACATTCCATGCTCCGATCCGTAGAACGCCTGTTTTCTTTCTCCTGATAACGACGTCCTCTTGAGTAGTCCCCGCCCGGAGATCCGAATGGGGGACTATTTTACCTCCGGAATATTTTACCCAAGAGGACGCCATCGTCATTTAACCATACAGTAATGCTGCATGCCCTCGGGAAAAATTACGGCCGTAGTTTGCTCTTGCTTTCAGCCGTTCGCAGTACCAGCACAACAAGGCCGTTTTGGTTAGTGTTACAGGGCCAGATCAGTCAATCATCCAGACTGTTGCCCCTGCAACTACTGAAAAGGCTCCTGCCCCTCTTCAGGAACCACACGTTTGTCTGGGCTCTCAACAGATACCCCTCCGTTGTGGATGCACCTACGGTACGGCTATCTGTATCGCTGAGGCACATTCCACGTATCGTGAATGATTGGAGCTCGCTGTGTCCGCACCCATCCAAATGCACAAGATTTCTCCAGATGCGCGCATATTGAGGAGGTTAGCACCCCCTATCAGTGTATAGTAATAGATTTGAAAGTGTTGTGATGTAATAGCAGACGTTTAAGAAGAACAAGAAACGGGTGGTTTTTATGCATGATGGAGCTGCAGGGTAAGAGAGACCAGCCAATCGAATGGAGAAGTTGATTTCTTCGCTAGCACTGCAGCCATTCGAGAGGAGTAGGCTACGGTCATGCAGTAATGGAGTCCTTGCAAACTTCTTTGTGAGGAGCAGCGACAGAATGCTGGAATCATTTTCTTGGATAAAATCATTATCGATTTTTTGTGTTATTCTTCCACGACCAGTTATGAATATCAGTTTCAAGGAGTTCTTCGTTTGTCGCTACGGACTTAAGTTTTCCTCGTAGATGAGTTTTTAGTCTTTCCAAAGACCAGATTTTAGCCTTTTGGGAGAATACTTTTAAGTTTTTCAAACAAAAAATTTTTCAAAGAAAATGCTTTTTTCAAATAAGAGTTGTAATTTTTGATGTTTCCAGTTTTCGAAAAAGACATTTCTTACTTCCGAATACTTTAACAGCTTTCGATGAAGGCTTTCACAGTGTCCGAAAAGGGGTTCTTAATTTTGCGACGAAACGCTCCCTGTTTTTCGAAGAAAAGTTTTGGTATTCATAGAAGGTTTTTCTTTTTCGAAAGTGAGATATTAGTTTTTCGAAGAGAAGTTCTTCAGTTCTTCGAAGAGGAGATTTTAGTTATTGATATATTTATCCAAACAATAGTTTTATTTTTACAGAGAAATATTTTGAGTTTTGAAGACGAGCTAGTACATTTTCGAAGAAGAGTTTTCAGGTTCTCGAAGAAGAGTTTTTAGCTTTCAAGAAGAGGTCTAAGTGTAGAGTCAACAAACAAAAACCTCGATATATCTTGTCTCGTGGAGAAAACATTGTGAGGGAGGGCAGGGCTTAATGGGTAACAGTCAGGCTACAAGTCCAGGTGGGTTGGTTCGACACCAGCTTAGTCCCAGGACATTTTTATTCTTCCACTACATTTCAAAATATTTGTAGAATATTTAATCACGAATTTGTCTTTCAGCGAGTCCTCTTAATGATGATATGACACTCAACAGAGACACAATACTCTCTGTGATGTAAACTTTTTATATTTTGTCGACGTACTAGCAGATAGAGCTTTTTTCACTGATTTGGACGGCTGTGTTACGTCTCTTTATTACTTCTACACACTGATCTCCCGTTACACACTTCAAGATTAATCTCTGAAACTCCGTTTATTAAAAACATTTTCTCAGTGTAGTATGTCAGTCGTAGCAGAGTCCAGTTACAGAAAGAGTTCAATATCTATGGCGGCGTGCAGTATCTTTGTCCGACAAGTCAGATATTATCCGAAGACGAGTGAAGCAATCGCAAGTCATTATGCAAGCAAACAAATGTTCACGTTGCTTGTGATTTGCATTTCATTGATCATTGTGAATAATATAAAAAAGGAAGAAAGTCAGTTCTCTCTAAAGCCTACGGTATCGTATGCTAAAGATATAACAGACAGACGAGGTTATCTTTGTTAGATATGCTTACTTTGATACAATTGGGCTTTGCGATTGATCAAAATGCAACTGAACGCGTGGCGAATATCTTTTTACTTGACTTGTTTTACTTTGGCTGGGAGACAACCGTTTTTAAGTCATAACGTTGTGATTCGATATGATAACGAACATTTCCATAAAATCTTGGTTGTGATGGTGATGCACGATATTTCGTCCCCTAGCGTCATGATGATTTAGTGAGTAAAGTCACAGAGTGCGAACAGAAAGAGAACAGAACACGAATAATATTACTATTTCGTTTGTATAATTTTTTTTAATATAAGTTTTAGTTACAGACTGATCTGTAGTGCACTCAGAGTTCTAGGTTAGGTTGAAAGATTACTGGTGAAAGATGACTGACTGTAACAGGCGAAGCGGTACTGAATAATATCTGCAGCGTAGCCTAAGAGTCTAGATATTTAGCTAAAGAGGGAAAGTGATACGAAATAATTGTTATGAGAAGAAGAGGCATCTATAGCATAATTCGAAGCCTAGATTCGTCATTGGCAACAGTTGCTCCGTATTTTTAACACATACCCTTATGAAGATGTTTTGTGCTTTGTTCAGCCATTGCTAATTTGAGAATATATAATTACCAGCATTCGCTTCATATTTAACACATTTTTCGGAAATACCTAAACTAGTGAGATGTATTCGACAACATTATATTACATGTTAAAATAATCTCCGACCATACAGAAGCTACGAAAATACGTGGTGGAGGGGGGATGGGTATAACTCAACTGGTGCGAAACAGTGTATGATCTGTGATGGATTTTTCGCAAATGAGCATGTTACACAGTTTCCAGGAAAACTAAAACAATAGTAACGTTGTCTGTCTCCCACACAAGGACCGGTAATTTCCAAGAATGATTGCCTATCGAAGTCGTGGGGTCCAAACGATACATGTCGAACGTGCGATTGTAAATCGATCATGCGACTCTGATGGCGGGCGTTATGAGTATGTTTACGGTGGTCACTACGTCAACAACGAGAGTCGCATGATCGATTTACCATCGCATGTTTGATATGTACCGTTTACCCCGCGACTTCGATAGGCAATCATTCTTGGAAATTAACCAAGCACCAATTTGCTTTCCAACTAAAAAATATTTTTTATTGGTGTTTGCTTGCTGCCTTCTAACACGTCATGTAAACTTGTTTCAAAGAGAGGTTTACTAAGTTGCAAGCAACAGCACGTTGCTAAGCATTACTTGGAGCAAGTTATTGTCTCCGTAACACAGTGTTTTATTGTAAACTGTCAGCTGATGTTCACGTGCATCACAATGTTCGCTTCTTTATGTAAGCCGTTTTCAATTTATTGTTTGCTAATGCAGTTAAGTCACCACTGTAAGGCTACCTAGCTCTCCTTGAAACCGCTTAGGATCATTTACTGTGTAGCAGTATATATCTGTGTGTAGCAGTACATATAAAAAAAATCTGTTCACAATAGTCTGTCATGTAATGCTGAAACAGTCTGCATATTCTAAAACATAGATATAAATTCGCCAAAGACAATGTTGCCGTAAAGTCCACATGTCTACATTGTCTTTTAATTTACAGAATGTTCTACAGGGTAACATCCATCAGTATATTCTCTCTATTGCAAAAATAGTTGTAGTGGGGAAGTGTCATATGGTTGCATTTTCGGATAAATAATGCATAGCCAAGCTTTATAAGGTTTGATTAGTCTTAAAGAAAATATTTAAATCACGTTAAACGGTATGTGTCGACATTATCTTTCAGCATCACACAACAACGTCGACCAAATGCATTATTTTATTGAAATATTTCTCCGTTTTCAAACGTTTGCAGTTTAGTATACGAATTTTATAGCTTTCCTGCCACATCTCTTACAAGCAAACCTCTAAGTTGTTAAAGCAATTGCGAAAAAAAAAAACTGTTCTCTTGCCAGAGCGAATAGTGTTGAATGAGAGCCTTTCGTAAAAAACGATATTTGTCTTATTAATGAAGTTATCACGTATCGGAAAATATATTGTGGGAGGAAGTCGTTAATATCTTAGTGCCAAATGACACAGAAGTAACCAATAAGTGAAAAAGCCATCATCCGGAAATTACCAGTAGCACTTCGTGGGTTTTACAGAAATGCACAAATAGACATGAAAATCTTTTAATAATGAAAAAATATTAACTGAAGCTACATTTTTCACCTGTAGGGAGTTGAGCTGCTGCCCATTGTTATTTAAAGAGACTCGTTGGTCCGTAAAAACGGAAAATAATACGCAGTGGCTGTTAAACGTTCTGTCGAGGAGTACTCTTTTTTGCTTAAATGAAGCATAAGTACTCAAAGCTGTGGAGTGTTTAAGGCACTAGAGAAATTACTGGCTCAAATGGAGTGCTGCCCGTCGGTGAAAAATTAACTGCTCTTGCAAAAATTGTTTCATTGTTAAAGCAATAGGAGCCTCTTGCGCATTTCTGTGAAAACGCCAATACGCTAATGACAGTATTTTCCAGTTATCGATGTCTTATTTCCGCTGTTACATTTGGACCACCTGACGCTTTCTGTTTGTCCATCCGTCTCCAACGAGCTTGCCATCGACGGAGCTTTAAAACGTAATCTTCCTGCCGCAGGTGGAAATAATAGTAGCAGAATTTATGGCGTGCAGGTCTTAGGCGAATCAAACTGGAAAGACTACATGAAAATTGCAGGAAAACATATACCAGGCAGAGATTCATTAGATGAATGCTAAGAAGAATACTATATTACATTATATTGACATTACTCTGGGACTCTACCCGGTCGGTGTAATAGAAGAGACACATAATATCAAACATGACTGGTGTCGTAAGTCATATTAGTTACAAATATAGTGCGGCGGGAAAATGTCAGAGGATGGTGAGTTCTGACAAATCACCAGTATAAAACCACAATCACTGTATTTCAGCTTGTGTATCTTAGCTTGGTAAGGTCGCACTGCAAAGTTGACGCATTAATGATTGAATCTTCACAGTGTAGCATACTGTGATGTTAGCAGTTATTTACTTGTTCCACAGAACATTTTCAAGGAAAAACGTGTTATATGGAACGCTACAACACACACACATACACACACACACACACACACACACACACACACACACACACACACACACACACATTTATAGGACCTCATGCTGGCTATTTATAGGTTTTTTTGTGTAAAAATGACCATTTCGATACAAGTTCACATAACAAATGCTTTAGGAATGTATAGATCCTTAACCCGACCTACCTGATCCCTTGATTTACAGCCCGTGGAGCAGGGGTGTTCAAAATGGTTCAAATGGTTCTGAGCACTAGGGGACTTAACATCTGACGTCATCAGTCCCCTAGACTACTTAAACTTAGCTAACCTAAGGACATCACACACAGCCATGCCCGAGGCAGGATTCGAAACTGTGACCGTAGCAGCAGCGCGGTTCCGGACTGGAGCGCCTAGAACAGCTCGGTCACAAAGGCCGGCAGTAGGGGTGTCCAAGCTTTTAATTTACTTGGCTCACAATGGAAGAAGACGACTGTTTTTGAGCCTTTGGACGGACATGATATACTTAACCCTACGTTAATCCCGAGGAAAAAAAAAATGGTGGACGAATGAGAGAATAGCATCATGTGGCGGGAGATTCAAAATGAAAATATTCAATTTGTTATTACTTAATAAAACGAAAATTTAAGAATTTTTTTCCCGCTCGTGTAATAGATTGTCATTTCTTTTGCCATTTTGATACTTCCTTTGGGCCGCTGGTTTGACACACCTGTTATAGAGCTAGAACTTCATGCGATGCAATCGGAAGACATGTACTTTTACACCATCCTCCACAACCTCCAGCCAACATCTTCGGACCTGAAATAGCGTGTGTTTCAAGCATCGCAAGAAACATGGAAATCGGAGGCTGTTTGCTTCCATTGCACAACGAATAGAAGAGTAAATGCGTGCCAGTGGGGATCACACCTCTCACTGATTTTGATAAAGAGCTTCAGTTCTGAGTGAAAGTTTGATCACTAACTGTCAATTATGTGATGAACATAGCCACAAAGTTTGATGCAGAATTTGTGTAATATTTTCCATTTTCACCAGTGTGGATAGATAGTTTTGTGTAAGTACATATTCCAGAAGCAACAAAGATAGGCCTAATCTTTCATTCCATAGGAGTTAGATCAATACAACTGTAAGAAGCAGTTAAAAACAAATCCCAGAAAAACAACTGAGACGTGAAATGAATTGAAAAGTAGTGCAGCTGGAACACAGTTTCCAGCTCACACATCTTAAAGCCACTCTTGGCCGTTCATTGACTCTCAAGCAGCAATGCCTGAATGTGAAGTATCTTTAAGAAACCATTGCGCAAAATTATGGGAACATCCTGAGGTGCAGCAACGGAAACAGTTAAAACTAAAGCTTTTCCTTTGCGTTAGGCTGCAGGTGCATTTGCTAGGCATGTTTGGTGTAATTCAGTCCATGCTAAACAAGCGGATATTGCTCTTAATGAGACGCGTAGACTAATTACTGGATGTCTGAAAACTACACCGCGTGATAAACTCTACCATTTAGCTCGAATGCCCCTGCTGAGGTAAGGTGTTAGATAGCTACGTGCAGAGGAAGGTGGAAGGAATCTCCCTCCGATAAACACCCATTATCGTCGCCATACTCCTCCCTCACGTCTGACGTCCAGAAAAAGTTACATGAAAATAAAAGATAACCCTGTCCAACAGACGTGCTCCAGATTATCTGCGTGGAAGACAATGTCTGGAAATCACTAGATGACACCATCGGAAAATCTGGCAAACTCTGAACACGCTCAGAACTGGGGTTGCTAGGTCAATAGAACAATTCGCAGAAATGGTGCCATCCTATGTAAACAGCCCTTTGTGACTGTGGAGTTCAACTAATTAAGGAGCACTTTTACAAGTGTACAACGCCCGACCTATAAAAGCCACTCAGTGCGTGCCTGTTTCCGAAAACTCATACCCAGTGGTATCTTGGGTGTGCCAAAATACAGGGAAGTGAGCGTGGACCGACAGCAAAGCATATGCCATGAAAGATGGACCATTAATGATGTGATGTCCACAACCTCTGAAGCCGTTGTGATTGGCAAATACTGGGCTAAAGTGGCTGAGATTGTCATCTTTGTCTTCTTTTTGTTTTGTTTGGCATTCTTTTAATGTACACCAATATGCCATTGTCCTTAAATTTTATTAAACCATCAATTAGTTCATATTCTTCTTCTTTTACGGCCTCATCGGAACACTTCAGTCATTCATATTCTGATCGTCTTCTTCAATAAGTTTTCTTTCCGAATTGCCAGTAACTTTTTATTCGTCCTGATTTTTTTGCCGTTCGTCGTCTGCTAATAGTCTTTTTATTGTTCAGCGTTTGTCTATTTTTGGCTTAAATCTTATTTTTATGTTTTTCAGTTTCCTTAAGTTTCTGTTTCGTTTTGTAAATCGTCCAGGGTTAATTCCATCTCTTTCATATCCTCCCCGATTTCCTTTGTCCATAGTACTTGTTGCTTCATGTTCGAAAGTGTATATATAATTTTTCTTAGTAATCTGCTTTTTGGTGTACTCATAATATGACCCAAAAAAAGGATCTTTTTTCTACATAGTATCTTTCACGGGCTCCAGTTTACTGTACACCCCTTCTGTGGCACTATCTGCCATTGTCCACCTTCTTGATGCGTCTTATTTATTCATATTCTAGCTATTCTTCTCTATACTTTTAGGATTTTGTCGATTGTGTTTTTCTGGGTGACTTTGAGAAGACTTACACTTCCATATGTCACCTACGGTTCAACCACCGTCTTGTAAGGTTTTAATTTAGTTTTGACTGATAGACACTTTTATTGTATGTAAATGATGTTAATTTTTCAGCTTCTCTCATTTTCTTAGTTTTTCTTTTCTGCGGGTTTCTCGTCCAAGTTGATTTCTACTAGGTATTTAAATTATTTCACTATTTTTACTTTCCTATTATTTACTGTAATGTGTTTGATTACTAGTGTATCTGCTACCATTATCTCAGTCTTTTCGAATGATATCAGAAGTAATATTTTTGTGCTATATTTTTAGGCTTATTATTTAATCTCTGGCTTCTTGAATGTTATTCGTTAGTAATGCTAAGTCATCTACGAATCACAAACAATTTAAGTTTATTTACTCTTTCTTGGTACCAAGTCTATTTTTTAAGGGTTTTCCTTGTACAATTCCCTCATCACGTACTCGATCATACAACCGAGAAGTAATGGCGATAAACCACTCCCTGTCTGAACCCTGTTTTAATTGTAAATGGCTCAGATGTTACTCCTCTAAACTTAACTTTAGATTTGGTGCTCGTCAGAGTTATAGTTTTTATTACTTTTGGGTGAAGACCGAAATTCCTTAGTTTCTTCATAACTGAGACTCTGTGGATCATAAACTACGCTAGTATACATTAAAATAAATAAAGACAAAGTACATATGTATCATATGCTGAAGTTTGATGCTTTGAAATGAATAAAAAATAACACAAGATAATAATGGTGGAGTTTGATATAGTATTAATAATGTCGATAGCGATGGTAGTAGTTTTAGAAGTAGGAATATGAATAATAATTTTTGTTATAGTGTTAACTATTATTTTATTTAAAGCAACTCTAGAAATAAAATTGTGAGCAGTATTGGAGAATATTGAGTAATAGCCTTTAATGTCGAGGAAAAAAAATAATTAGAGGGAAGAGGAAGTCTTCCAGTACAAGGCGAGTGTATTTTCTGCTCAATTGACGTATACATCGAAAGTTACATCCAAGTTCTGCACCGTTTTCTGATGCGATATTGGGATACTGCCGAAACGACTTTGAAGGAGCCGTTATTTGTGGAATTCAGGACTACTTAATTTCTGATGGAACGCTATAAGTAAACGGGTAACTTCGTGTAATGATACTGTCGTGTACAAAATTAACTTTGAACCGACAGCGATTTATTCTCGTAAATCACGAAGTAATATTTCGACCAATGAGGCAGGCCCTCTCGATCAGTTACGGCGCAGTGTCGTCCGCAGGCCCTGTGTTATTTCCGTCCGCAGGAGGAAGGCGTGTGTTCCGTACAGCTGGACGGCTATGTGCGTGCTGCTGCATCGCTCGGAATCGAAACGGATACTGTAATTATCGGTGTACCAGCGGGCGCAGAACTTGCGGACCCCAGAGGGGAGAGCGCAGTCGTCGCTCGTTTTCCAGGCCGTAATGAAGGGGCTCGCGTCCTCGTCCCCAGCGAAGCGGACTCATTGAGCGTGACGAGCCATCCGGACACGGCCTACAATTTTTCTGCGCCTCGGCACGTGCGCCTCGCCGCGGGCCGAGCGTGGACGAAGATTACGACTGCGTGTAACATGCAGCCGGCGTCGCCTGCGGTGGACGTGCAGGCGGTGGAGGGGGGCAGGTAGGGGATCCGCTTCCGCCCCTCCTCACCCCTACCTGGCATTTGTCAGTGGAGCCGCTCCGCCGCCGTTGGCGCTGCCGTCGCCGCCGCCGTCTCATTCGCTATTCTCTCAGGCCTCCACCAACAAGATATTACTGATGGATGACCTATTGGTTATAGCCCGCTGCCGAGGACAAAAGGATCTCCACGCAACGGGCATTGTAATTACCTGTTCGTGCCGGCCTGCTCGCGAGCGTGCTCCGGGACAGACCAGTTTTCTCTCCGCTACCCCCACCACCGCCTCGTGACTTTCCCCCTTCGGGCCCGCCCCTCGCGCGCCGTCTTTAGCCCGGGCTACTTGTGCGCGTGTGTGTGCGTGTGTGTGTGTCAGTGTGCGCGCGCACACACGTAAAAGGACGGGGGGGATGAGCCATTCGCGGTCTTGCTCATTATTAAACTCGTTTGTGGAGGAGCGCTGCTCAATATTTGATCAAGTGTGATCGTCCGGAACGGAACGAGCGCGGGACAGCTGGTGGTCAAAGTAAACGTGGCGCAGGCTGAGCGCAGAAGCGGGCCAAGCGGCTTCTTTCTCCGCGGGTGCGCGCCCGGCAGCGGCGCGCCCAGGCGCCTACATGCGTAGGCGTAAATCCATGAGGTGACAGTAGGGATTGGGAAAACTGACCAGTTGAAACCGATACCGGTATTTCAGTTCTGAAAAAAATCGATATTTTTCGGTATTTGTTTGGTCTCGGTTATAACAGGTTTTTTTTTTTTTTTTTTTTTTTTTTTACTAGTAACCGAGTAAAGAAACAGATTTCAATTAGCCTTACTAGCAGTTCTAAAATTTTTGGTTTTTAAATAAGCCTTAAATGAGCGTCTGATTTTTCTTCGTAAAGCTTCCATTGTTTTGAAATATTGCGTTATTATAAAAAATTAGAAAAGTAGGAAGTGATGTTTTAACAACAATTCCGACAGAAACGAACAACAGACACATGACAAAGGAATTGGTACAGCATTGCTGCGACAGTAATGTACTGTTACCATGTGGTGTGGCCTATTGTCTATTGGATGGTCCGCGTGCACAGGCCTTGAACGAGATTTGTCCTATCTCATCTGTATGGTAGTTTCTCGCTGTTGTCGGATATTAATTGTATTACAGAATGGCACCATCCCTAGTCTGGAAGTAATATTAAATATATGACATAAAATGTATATTCAGCTCCACAACAAAGTGTACGCCATTATCTGTAAGAAATAAAAGACACTATTATAAATACTGGGTGATCAAAAAGTCAGCATAAATTTGAAAACTTATTAAACCACTGAATAATGTAGATAGAGAGGTAAAAATTGACACACATGCTTGGAATGACATGGTGTTTTATTAGAACCAAAAAAATACAAAGTTCAAAAAATGTCCGACAGATGGCGCTTCATCTGGTCAGAATAGCAATAATTAGCATAACAAAGTAAGACAAAGCAAAGATGATGTTGTTTACAGTAAATGCTCAATATTTCCACCGTGATTCCTCAACAATAGCTGTAGTCGAGGAATAATGTTGTGAACAGCACTGCAAAGCATGCTGAGGCATTGGCGTCGAATGTTGTCTTTCAGCATCCCTAGAGATGTCGGTCGATCACGATACACTTGCGATTTCAGGTAACCCCAAAACCAATAATCATACGGACTGAGGTATGAGGACGAAAGTGGCTGCTGAACACACGATCATCACCAAACGAAGCGCGCAAGAGATCTTTCACGCGTCTAGCTAGTAATACTTTTTGTTTTGTTTTGTTTTGTTCTGATATAACCCCATGTAATTCCAAACGTGTGTGTCAATTTTTACCTCTCTATCTACATTATTCCGTGATTTATTAAGTTTTCAAATTTATACTGACTTTTTGATCACCCAGTATATGTTAACATGAAAATAAATGTTATTACTAACTGCACAGTTTCCTAATAAATCCAATCGCTGCCATTATCGATTATAGCTTGGCAGCTTTTTTCACGAGATTTTCTGCACATTCTCTCGGTAACGATCTCCATATCGTCCTGATTTGATATGACAGCCGCTTCAATGTGTATATTAACTTTCCTTTAAGCTTCATCTTAATATATGACCAAACATTTTCGATCGGGTTTGCTTGCAGAGACATTGGAGGCCAATCCATCGTGGCAACCCCACTGTCTTGTTTCCACGTAGTACAGAGATAGCTGTGATGTTTCGGATCATTATCCTCTTGAAGCACCCAGTTTGCCTCTTTCTAAACAGATAGCTTCTTAACGGACGTCATAAGGTATTTTTGATAAATATATAAACATTAATAAGTTACGCTTTATATATTTGTCATTCATTTTAAACTTCAACCGACAAAACTTTCAACTCTCACACTGTTTATCTATACACTGTGCAAATGGGCATTGATTACAGATTCGAGACCACTACCAGAGATTGCGCTACGGACTTTACATTTATAATTTCGGCGTACACTTCCTTGTGGAACTGACTGTTCTTCACTGATACCGAGACTAATTTATACAATGTCCCATTTTCTTTTAAAGATAAAGAACTGGAGGAGCTACAGAAAACTTGAGACATCATGTAAGAAGAAAACTTAAAACTTAACATTTCTTCGATAGTCTACAGTAAAGATAGAAAGCAGCTGATCTGTTGTCTGTTTCTATACAATATGCCTTTATTTACCTTTAGCCATTGAATTAACATAAAGACTAGAGTACTTCAACAGAAGTTTTCATCGTTCAGCACTGACTGTTCGTAATGCCCAAATAGCGGCATGACCACCGATTACATAATTTTTGAACAGAGTTCTGAAAATATTGAATCAACAAGAGAATACTGCTGACTTTTTTGTAGTATTTAATCACTTATACGGTGGAAGGTCTAAGTTTCATTTGCCTATTTAATTCAGTATTTTGATTCTATGTATCTTGAAATTGAGGTAGTCAAGTTTTTTTCAATTTTTGTTCAGTTTCTACGTTTATTACAGGAAACTACGGGAATAAAACAGAAAATTGGTTATTTCAGAGATCGATTAGTTTGAGCGGTTTTAATACTCGGGTCAAACAGGCGTTGAAAAAAACAGAAATAACCGAAAACCGGTTGTTTCAGTGATAACCGCCATCCCTAGGTGATAACCATTCTAGCGACTGCGATAGTACCTCCATTATGTCATCACTGCTTAATGCAAGGTGGGCCTAAAGTCTTTGTACAATTATCAGTATTCATTTTACAAAACTATGTAACTTAATACTTATTTAAAAACGAAAAAGTGAATCACCAAGTTTTTATTATGATGTCAGTAAACTTCGATATATGCGCCGTTCGTTGCTCGAAGAATGTCTAATCGATATTCGATTTCACGGTATATGTTCGACAACCAGCAGCAGCATCTATTATCCTTCTTCTTAGTGTACCCACATCAAGTACTTGTGTAGCGAAAAACCTTATCGTTTACGTAGCCCCACAAAAAGAAATCTAAATGTCTGGTGGTTTTGCGGTCCAGGCAGCGGAACCATCACGCCCAATCCTCCTGTCAGGAAATATTTCATTAAGAAAATTTGTAACTTACAGTCCAAGATATGGCGTGCACCATCTTGTCTGAGTAATCATATCAGACTGCAAGTGTCTCAGCTGCGGTTCCGCAAGCTGTTTTATCATACCCAGGAAGATTTAGCTGTTACTAATTTTTCGACATAAAAGAAAGGACCAATGACTCTGTTGTGCATTAAACAACACCACACATTCATTTTAGGCATATCCCTAATGTATTTAAGGAAAAGATTTTGACTTTCCGAACCACATACCCTTACATTGTGCTTTTTAACTTTACCTGCTACGTAGAAAGCAGCCTCATCTAAAAAACAAATTCGTTGTAAATGTTCATTACCGCTGCCGATTCGTGCCACTATCTCAGTCGCAAAAACTGCTCGACTACTTCCATTATCTGATTGTAATGCGTGTCTAATCTGGACTTTATGGCGTACACGCAGGTGTAATCTGTTGTGTAGAGTTCTTCGCACTGTGGTCATAGGAATCTATAACTCACTAGACGCGCGTCAAGTAGATTTGGAAGGGCTTCACAAGAACGCCTGTTGCACAGTTCCGACGCTTGTTTCGACCGAAGGACGGCCATTATCGAAAGATCCGACACACTGTCGCTCTGTTTAAACTTCATGTACCAAGGTACAATACTCCTTCTATCACGTACTTCTCTTCCGTATTGTATTCGGAAATTTCGTTGCATAGTAATTATCACCGTTTTATTTATTTACTCGTGTCCAGAACATAACGTACATCTATAGCCGATAGAAAGCAATTTACAAACAATATAAGTACATGATTAAATTCCATATGACATCAAAAATTCCGCCGTTTGAATTGCTGTATCCTTGGCGATAACAGATTGTCCATCGGGCATGGGGCTGGGAGGTTTCTACAGTTGAGCCGGTGTTGATTATCTTGCTGTTCGCCACATTCGCATAGTCCATCTCCTGGAGGGAAACCCCATTTCTTCAAATTGACCTTGCATCGATATACACCAGATCTCAGCCTGTTGAGGAACTTCCATGTTTTATATGGGAGGTGACGTCCTTTAGCAAGCTCTTCTTTAGGGTTGTTCCTGTACCTCTCTAATGGTGAGTTACGCCAAAGCTGTATTCGACGATTTGCAGGTGACGTTAAAGGTGGTTCTGTTGTACGGAGGAAACTCTTTCTTGATCTTAATCTTGGATGTTGGTATTGACATCCGAACAAGGGTTGTCTTGGATCTGTCTCCTATTTCCGCTTCTCTTTTTCTGCTGCTGTTCTTCTTCTGATATGTGGAGGTGATATGCCCATGAGGTGATATATTTTATTAACAGGAGTTGCCCGCAAGCAGCCAGTAACAATGCGTCCTCTTTCATTAAGGGCAATGTCCACTTTTTTGGCATGGTTGGAGTTGTGCCACACGGGTGCTGCATATTCAGCAGCGGAGAAGCATAAGGACAATGCAGATGTGCGAAGAACATGTGGTTGTGCGCCCCAATTGTTACCTGTCAGTTTCCGAATGATGTTGTTCCTAGCAAATACTTTCATTTTTATGTCCTTGCTATGGACTTTGAAGGTGAAGAAACGATCTAGCTCTGCTCCCAGGTATTTTGGGATATAGCAGTTGGTCAGTTGTTGTTCTCTCCAGGTTATGTTTAGGTTCCTTCTAGCCTCTCTGTTCCGTAAATGGAAAGCACACACATGTGTTTTAGAGGGATTTGATTTCAGGTAATTGTGATCATAATAGACAGTCAGTGTTTGAAGACCGGTAGTTAGTTTTTCTTCCACCTCCTCAAAGGTTCTTCCTTGGGCAGCAACTGCTGTATCATCTGCATAGATGAAAGATCTTGTGACAGGTTCAATTGGTTGGTCATTGGTATAGATATTGTATAACAATGGGGCTAACACACTTCCTTGTGGAATGCCATTTTTCTGTATCCTCCACCGACTTTTTGTTTTGTAGATTAACAAAGAAGCGTCTATTTTGTAACAGACATTTCACAAATTGCGTCAGATGACAGCCTTTCGTAAAAGCATAGGTCTTTTCTAATAATTTCTTATGGTTGATGGTGTCATAGGCGGCAGTGAGATCGACGAATGCAGCACCAGTTATCTGTTTGCGTTCGTAACCGTCTTCTATATACTGTGTCAAATTCGAGATTTGTCCACAGCAAGACTTCCCTGAGGAAAGCCCGCCGTTCTCTTATCAGTGTTTGGTCAATATATGCTGAGATGCGATTAAGTACCATTCTTTCTAGGACTTTATAAAGATGACACAGAAGTGATATCGGTCGGAAGTTTTTAGCTTCTGTGGGCTGTTTTCCAGGTTTCAACAGAGCCACAATTTTGTTTTTTCTCCAAATCTTTGGTATTTGCAGTCTTGAGACAGGTATGTTCATCATGTCTAGAATCCACTTCTCAGTCGTTGGCCCAAACATTTTTACTTGTTCCATTCTTAGGTCATCTAAGCCAGCGACTTCATCATTCTTCATTGCGTCTATTGCGGTTTCTAATTCTCCCAGAGAGAAAGGTGTAATTATCACAGAAATTATACCGCATAGCAAACCTGTCATAATACACCCATCTCGGGTTGTGGTCTGAAACTCCTAAGCACATTGTATTTCTGGTGCCAGTGCCTATGTGTCGGAAATATTACAAAGCACCTTTTGCTTACAAGCCACTGTGAATGGATTTTTACTGTATGTAGCTACTGTTTGATTATATTACCTGCCATAATCAAACATCAGAAACGGAAGACATTATTGTACTGTAAATGATAAGGCTAGTGCGTTTCAAGGTGATATAACATATAACATTGTATCATTAGTATTATCTACAGTACAGTACAGTGGTTTTGTTTATGCATCGAAATTTAGGAAGTTGTCAAATGCAGTGACATTTTTTGGCATAATTTCATGCGTATGCACCGTATCTTGCATAATACACTCCTGGAAATGGAAAAAAGAACACATTGACACCGGTGTGTCAGACCCACCATACTTGCTCCGGACACTGCGAGAGGCCTGTACAAGCAATGATCACAAGCACGGCACAGCGGACACACCAGGAACCGCGGTGTTGGCCGTCGAATGGCGCTAGCTGCGCAGCATTTGTGACCGGCCGCCGTCAGTGTCAGCCAGTTTGCCGTGGCATACGGAGCTCCATCGCAGTCTTTAACACTGGTAGCATGCCGCGACAGTGTGGACGTGAACCGTATGTGCAGTTGACGGACTTTGAGCGAGGGCGTATAGTGGGCATGCGGGAGGCCGGGTGGACGTACCGCCGAATTGCTCAACACGTGGGGCGTGAGGTCTCCACAGTACATCGATGTTGTCGCCAGTGGTCGGCGGAAGGTGCACGTGCCCGTCGACCTGGGACCGGACCGCAGCGACGCACGGATGCACGCCAAGACCGTAGGATCCTACGCAGTGCCGTAGGGGACCGCACCGCCACTTCCCAGCAAATTAGGGACACTGTTGCTCCTGGGGTATCGGCGAGGACCATTCGCAATCGTCTCCATGAAGCTGGGCTACGGTCCCGCACACCGTTAGGCCGTCTTCTGCTCACGCCCCAACATCGAGCAGCCCGCCTCCAGTGGTGTCGCGACAGGCGTGAATGGAGGGACGAATGGAGACGTGTCGTCTTCAGCGATGAGAGTCGCTTCTGCCTTGGTGCCAATGATGGTCGTATGCGTGTTTGGCGCCTTGCAGGTGAGCGCCACAATCAGGACTGCATACGACAGAGGCACACAGGGCCAACACCCGGCATCATGGTGTGGGGAGCGATCTCCTACACTGGCCGTACACCACTGGTGATCGTCGAGGGGACACTGAATAGTGCACGGTACATCCAAACCGTCATCGAACCCATCGTTCTACCATTCCTAGACCGGCAAGGGAACTTGCTGTTCCAACAGGACAATGCACGTCCGCATGTATCCCGTGCCACCCAACGTGCTCTAGAAGGTGTAAGTCAACTACCCTGGCCAGCAAGATCTCCGGATCTGTCCCCCATTGAGCATGTGTGGGACTGGATGAAGCGTCGTCTCACGCGGTCTGCACGTCCAGCACGAACGCTGGTCCAACTGAGGCGCCAGGTGGAAATGGCATGGCAAGCCGTTCCACAGGACTACATCCAGCATCTCTACGATCGTCTCCATGGGAGAATAGCAGCCTGCATTGCTGCGAAAGGTGGATATACACTGTACTAGTGCCGACATTGTGCATGCTCTGTTGCCTGTGTCTATGTGCCTGTGGTTCTGTCAGTGTGATCATGTGATGTATCTGACCCCAGGAATGTGTCAATAAAGTTTTCCCTTCCTGGGACAATGAATTCACGGTGTTCTTATTTCAATTTCCAGGAGTGTATGTTCGTAGGCCTATTTCTGTTGCTTTTAGAAATAAACATTTAGCGCGTGATATGCAAAGTGGTTAGGAGTAAGATTCCATAGCCCAGGCATTGCATGATGCGGTACGCATTTTCATAAAAATGCTGCGCTGCATGTATTAATGGTAGTTATCGTTATTCCCTTTCAAAGTGAATGTTATTACAAGCGCCGGCGTATACTAGCTTGCTACATTGGTTCAAATGCGTATAACCATTTAAGCTGCACGCGTCTTGATGTCGCATGTTATTTGTAACAGATTCTTTTGTAATATAAACCCTAGGAAACGATGTATTAATGTCAAATTTATCGACTACTTGTACCCACGATTTTTCGCAAGTATGTGTAAGGGCGACACTTACCAAGGTGTCCTGTCGACCAATAAATATTATATTTGTCAGTTTGATTGTGTCGTTCAGGTGAGTAGACACATAGATTGTCGTACCAATGCCGGCCGGAACCGCGTGACCGCTACGGTCGCAGGTTCGAATCCTGCCTAGGGCATGGATATGTGTGATGTCCTTAGGTTAGTTAGGTTTAAGTAGTTCTACGTTCTAGGGGACTGATGACCACAGATGTTAAGTCCCATAGTGCTTAGAGCCATTTGATTTTGTCGTACCAATGAGCGTATTTTTTGCTCACAGTTTGACTTTCTCGTATGAAGCGGTGCGTGCCTTTTTGGCACCATATTTTGTAATCAGTTACGGCTAATAACGACATACGTCTACAATCATATAAGCACTTTTGATATGAACATATGTACTGTATGTAAATATTTTCTGTACCATACATACTTCGTAATTTTCGGTGTGTGGTTTCAAAATGGGCTTGTCAGCCTGAAACCGGTAATCACTGAAGCAATAGATTGTATACTCAAGCAGCTGAGACGGACGAAAACAAAATTATCAAATTTTCTTCATCCAATAAATAGTTGAGGACGCTGAGTGCAAGTGCTACTCTGTTACGAAGAGGTTGACAGAAGCGGGGAGTTTGTGGCAGGATGCATCAAACCAGTCAGAAAAAAAGAGCGAATATATGACAATGAAAATGAGTGGAGCTTCCCCCATTGTCATGCTACATCGGCAAGGAAAATGACTGAAAGTGTCACTAATTTCAGAGGTTTTGTCTGTCGATCAAGAGAAGAGATAAGCCGAAAACATTGAACGGCAAGGGATTTCGTCTAAGAGGTAGTCTGTCGTCAAAATAGTCTCCTGTCGAACGTGACACATAACTGCAAAGCTGTGCACTCAAAACTGAAAGCCACGTAGCCTCTGTGTTCATGAAATAAATATTCTAAAAACAGTAAACGTACAATGAATGACAGTCTTACACATTAGTCTGAATAGAAAAATGGCTGAGTGTTGAAACTGTTTCGTGCATGGAAACATACTGATAACACAAAATGTAAAATGTAAACTTTCACAGCGGCGATTGTTACAATTAATAAAACATTCCGTGCTATTATGCCTTGTCGAATGGATTTCACTTGAAAACCCGTTTCGTCCCCATATGCGGAGGACATTTTCAAGGAAGATCATAGCTTTGTTGAATGTCCGATTCACACCCTGGCTCGCTACTGACTACAGCAAAATTCCGCTTCCTCGAACTTCCGCGCACTGGCGTGACGTCACACGTTTTGAATCCTCGAGCGCAATTGGCCGTTGTTGACTACCGTCGTCCGCTGTTACTATCATCGCTTACTGGAAGACTGGTCTTCTTCAGCATCTAAATCCAAATTTCATTCAGTTTCACGCCTTCCCTCCTTCCTACCGAAATTTCTACTGAAATTCTCTATAGCCTCTCTGAACATCCTTTCGTGGTATCCGATTGTGGCTGCCAGTACTTCAGTCCTATCAAAATGAATGGGGTGGTCTCCTAGCTGTAAAGCATGTTCCACAACAGCTGATCTGTCAAACTCCTCTCTTCTGCAATTGCCCTTGTGCTCTTCGAGTCGTTTTCTAATTCTTTTTGCAGTATCCACGTACACCTCCCCACAACTACACGGAGTCGTATAAATTCCAGCTTTTTCTAGCGTTTGACGAGCATCCTTGGCCGATTTTAGGTGATCTCGTATCTTCCGTGTGGGAGTGTAGATTACCGCGATGTTCCGCTTTTTCAAGATTTTCCTATGCTGGAAAACTTTCGATTTCACCGGCGCTTGAGCATCGCCATGACTTCTCGCTCTTTTCACTTCAGCGAACGAATAACCATTCTTGAACAATGCATTGGTGAGATGTTTTAATTCTGCGTCAAGCAGCTTTGGTTCGCAGAGTTTCCTTGCTCTATCCGCCAACGTTTTTATGATGCCTCGCTTTTGTTGTGGGTGCTACCATCTTCTTTCTTGAAAACTAGCAAATTTTTCTTATGTGGTGGTAAAAGTAAAGTCATTCTTCATTGAAACAACACATTCTATGTTACTGTACATATGAAAGTGTTACTGTTTTAAAACTAGTTTACTTCCGGCGAGCCGCGAGGAGTGGCCGCGCGGTTTGAGGCGTCATGTCACGGACTGCGCGGCCCCTCCCGCCGGAGGTTCGAGCGAGTCCTCCCTCGGGCATGGCTGTGTGTGTTGTTCTTAGCATACGTTAGTTTAAGTAGTGTGTAAATCTAGGGACCGATGACCTCAGCAGTTCGGTCCCTTAGGAATTCAAACACATTTGAACATTTGAACTTCCGGCGATTAAAGATTCCTTGTACACTACCTCTCGCTCCTCTTTATTTTATTTTATTTTTTTCCTTTTCGCCGATATCTAAAGTGATGGAATAAGCGGGTCACTAGTAAGTTTCTTGTTACATCTGGAAAATGGGCAGATTTTTAGCTACCAGTATATTATTTCCTCATGTAGTGGTAGTAGTAGTAGGTATTCTGCCTTACGGCAGGTCTTGTCATGGGTTAAGCCTCTTCCATTTTTGTCTGTCCATAGCCAGTCGTTTCATTTCTAAATATTTGACTCCTTGGATATTGTCCAGCATTTGATATCTTCATTTTCTTCTTCCCCTTTTTCCCCTCACCATTCCTTCTATTCCTTCCTTCAATAAACAATCCCTCCTCAAAACAATGTCCAATCCAGTTCCGTTTTCCCTTTTTAATGACTTTCAGCATCTTTCTTTCTTCTCCAACTCTTCTTAATACTTCTTCATTCCTTACTCGGTCTTCCCATTTCACTTTTTCCATTCTTCTCCATATCCACATCTCTAGTGCCTCCAATCTTCTTTCATCTTCCTGCCTCAACGTCCAGGTCTGCGCACCACACAGTGCAACACTCCAGAGTAACACTTGGCAAGTCTTTTCCTCAGATCTTTGTTTAGTGGTCCGCAAAATAATTTCTGTTTCCTCTTGAACCCTTCTTTCGCCATTGCAATTATTTTCCTAATTTCTGTTGAGCAGTACATATCATCCATTATTACTCTTCCCAAGTAATAGAAGTTATTCACTTGCTCTATTTCCTCTCCCACTATTTTCATACGGCATTTTCTCCCGTTACCTCTAATTACCTTGCTTTTCGTTTTCTTCTTGTTAATCTTCATTCCATATTCTTCTAATTTTGTGTTTAGATAATCTAACATTTGTTTCATCTCTCTTGCATTCTCTGCCATAACAACCATGTCGTCTGCAAATCTTATACACTCCACTCTCCGACCCCCTGTACAAACTCCTGTCCTTCCATCAAAACTTTCATTAATAATTTCCTCCAGACAGATATTGAGCAGTGTTAGAGATAAACAACAACCTTGGCTTACATCTCTTCCCAGTTAATTTTCTTCACTCACCACACCTGCTATTCTTACTCTTGCACTCTGGTTCACATATAAATTTCTAATTAGCCATCTATCCCTCCAGTCAACTCCATGTTTCCTTAGGATTTCCATCAGTTTGTCCCATCTGACACAGTCAAAAGCCTTCTCAATGAACACAACATACACCTTCCTTTTCTTGTCCATGTACCTCTCCCTTATCACTCTCATTAGCCTAATGGCATCTCTAGTTCCCACTCCTCGCCTGAAACCAAATTGTTCATCTCCTATTACGCAATTCAACTTTCCATGTAGCCTTCTGTTGAGCGTCCTCAGCAAGACTTTGGCTGCATGCGATATCAGGCTCACTGTTCTATGTTCCTCACACTTTTTCTTTTATATGGGTATTAAGATACTTTCTGTGAAGTCCATTGGCCATTTTCCTGTCATGTATATTTCATTACACAATTCAATCAACTCCCTTTTTCCTTCTTTCTCCAATAACTTTAACAGTTCCGTAGGAATCTCATTAATTCCCATTGCCTTTCCATTTTTCATCTCCTTCACAGATGCTTCAATCTTAGTAGTTAGTATTGCATTTCTTTTGTCATCATCTGCAACTTTATCTTCCTCTTCTATCCCAAGCTCTTCTCCTCTTGGTAGGCTGTCTGCAGCGTATTCTTCCCATCTTCTCATTGTTTCTTGGAGTTCGCTCACCATTTTACCGTCTGCTGCCTCTACTTCCTTTAATCCATTGTTGTTTCGTTTTCCCCTGAATGTCAAATCCATTGCTTCTTTGTACAGCAAATTGTATTTTCATTCTTTCTCTAATTTCTCGCCGGCCGTGGTGGCCGAGCGGTTCTAGGCGCTAAAGTCTGGAGCCGCGCGACCGCTACGGTCGCAGGTTCGAATCCTGCCTCGGGCATGGATGTGTGTGCTGTCCTTAGGTTAGTTAGGTTTAAGTAGTTCTAAGTTCTAGAGGACTGATGACCTCAGAAGTAAAGTCCCATAGTGCTCAGAGCCATTTGAACCATCTAATTTCTCTCTCTTGTCACACTATTCTGTCAGTCATTTCTCCTTTGCTTTTTCTGTCTCTCTTCTTAATTCGTTATTTAACCTCCTGTAGTTGCGCTTCCCTTCTTCTGTGTTTACAGTTTTCCATTTCCTGTGGTTATCCATCTTGGTTATCATACCTGGTGTTACCCACTCTTTCTTTGCTATTTTCCTCTCCTTGACTCCAAGCGTTTCCTTAGCTACCTTTTTGATCCCATTTTTTAAAACGGTCCCATTTTCCTTCTGTGCATTCCGTTTCCTTTTCTTGCCTCATGATTTCACAATATGCATTCTCTAATTTTTCACAACCGTCTTTGTCTTTCAGTTTCTCAAAGTTATGTGCTCTCTCTTCTTTCCTTTCCAGGTTCTTTTCAATTTAACTAGAACCTCAGCTACTACTAATATATGATCTGAATAAATATCTGCCCCTGGATAACTTTTGACACTCTTTAGGCAATTTCGGTACCTTTGTTGTATCACTATGTAATCAGTTTGATATCTTTTGTTGTCAAATAGTGATATCCAAGTACACCGTCGTATTTTGTAGTTATGAAATAGAGTATTTCGAACTACCATGAAATTTTAATTGCAGTATTCCAACAATCTTTGCCCTTTCTCCTTCTGATGTAGAAAAGGGTTATAAATATTGTGAGCCTACTTTGATTCCCCTGCGGTTTTTAATTTCAAGAGACTGACTATTGGCCAAAAAGAACAAAAAATGTAAATAATTCCATGAATTTTGAACTTGTTTAAATATTACAAATTACTTTATTATTTTAGTAGCTCTATAACGTGAAATGCATTAAACGTTCCTCAGTTCATCCAAAAGTGGGAAGGTGAAACGAGCACACAGATTAAGAACAAACGTGACGCGTGTCACAGATAATGAATAGTCACATTCCTTATCGGAAATGCACTGTATCCGTGTACTGGGGCTATCTTAGTATGAAGTAAAATTTCTCTGATGTTATTATTCTTCATACGTGGAGTAGCTACTCTGTTCAAAATTACAAATCTGTAAACTTGTAACAAAGCAGTAGTTATCTCTAAATACGTTTTCTTCTGTTGCGTCCTATTCATAGAGAGAATCCTTAACGATTGCCTGGGATGTCGCTTTAATTTCGGCACAGCTAGTCCGTTCTCGAGACAGTCAGCTGTTTTATATCTTCGTTCCGCATTGATTATGTTTCATATCGATTCAGAGTAATCCTTTGTAGCTGTGTTCCTTGATCGAATCCACATCTAGCCTTCTTGTTTTCTTTTATATCATCCTTACAATCCGTCTCCCTAGGTCAACTAAATGGTTTGCACCTTCTGTTGCGTCTTTTACCCGTTGTTAGAAGGTTTTGCATTTTGTTAGCCTTATTCTTGCTTTAATAATTCTTTTTCCATTTTTCTTGTTTTTGATTCACATATTATTATACAAGGGCTACAATTTCGTTTCTCTACCACACTGCCCTTTAACGAGTACGTTAATTCTCTTGGCTAACTGCGAAAAGTCATCATACGTACTGCTCATGACAAAAAGTGAATGACTTTTTATTTCAGCTCTACACAGCAACAATGTGTTGAAAATTAATGGCTGCTGAAAGTTTCAAGTGAAGCGGCATGCGCTACTACCTATGTTTCTCCGGCACACTGAGGTGACAGAAGTAATCGGATAGCGATATGAACATATACAGATGGCGGTAATATCGCGTACACAAGGTATAAAAGGGCAGAGTTTTGGTGGAGCTCTCATTTATACTCAGATGATTCATGTGAAAAGGTTTCCGACGTTATTGTGTTCGCACGAGGGGAATCAACAGGCTTTGAAGGCGTAGTGGTAGTTGGAACAAGGCGCATGGGGCTTTCCATACCGGAAATCGTTAAAAAATTTGCTATTCCAAGATCAACAGTGTCAAGAATATGCCGAAAATACCACGTTCAGCCACTATCTCTCACCACGAACAACGCAGTGGCCGTCGGCCTTCACTTAACGGCCGAGAGCAGCGGCTTTTGCATAGAGTTGTCAGTGCTAACAGACAAGCAACGCTGCGTGAAATAATCGCAGAAATCGATATGGGACGTACGACGAGCGCATCCGTTTGAACAGTGCGGCGAAATTTGGCATGAATGAGTTATTGAAGTAGACTACCGACAAGAATGTCTTTGCTAACAGCACGACATCACCTGTAGCGCCTCTGCTTGTCCTGTGTCATACCGGTTGGACCCTAGACTACTGGAAAACCGTTGCCTGGTCAGATGACTCCTGATTTCAATTGGAAAGAGCTGATGGCAGTGTTCGAGAGTGGCGCAGACCCCACGAAGCCATGGACGCAAGTTGTCAACAAGGCACAGTGCAAGCTGGTGGTGGCTCCATAGTGGTGTCGGCTGTGTTTACATGGAATGGACTGGGTCCTGGTTGTGTTCGGCTACTAGGAAACTATTTTTATCCAATCGCGGACTTCATGTTAACAAGTATGGAATCTTTATGGGATGACAATGCTCCATGTTACAGAACCAAAATTCGTGACTGGTTTGTATAACATTCTGGACAACTGGAGCGAATGATTTGGTCACCCAGATCGCTCGACGTGACTCCCATCGGACATTTCTAGGCTATAATCGAGAGGTGCACATAATCCTTCACCGGCAACACCTTCGCAATTTTGGACTGCTATAGAGGCTGCGTGACTCAATAATTCTGCAGGAGACTTCCAACGTTGTGTCCATGATACGTCGAGTTGCTACACTACGCGTGGCAAAAGGAGGCCCGACACGATATAAGGAGTGTCCTATGACTTCATCTTAGGGTATATCTGCCGGCCGCGGTGGTCTAGCGGTTCTAGGCGCCCAGTCCGGAACCGCGCGACTGCTACGGTCGCAGGTTCGAATCCTGCCTCGGGCATGGATGTGTGTGATGTCCTTAGGTTAGTTAGGTTTAAGTAGTTCTAAGTTCTAGGGGACTGATGACCTAAGATGTTAAGTCCCATAGTGCTCAGAGCCATTTGAACCATTTAGGGTATATCTATACCTCTGGATACTAAGACTGCAACACCAATAAGGATAGTAAATAACGAAAATTTACTGACTTTATGTATACAGCATATTACAAAGAATACATGATTAAATTTGTCGATGATTGGTGCTATGCAGGGTTCCCACTTTACGCACAGAGCAACTACAGCTCTAACCCGCTTTGGCATCGAGTCGAATTGAGCTTGGATGACAGATATGGATTCGTCATTCCATGCTGTTTCATCTCTGTGCCAGAGTTCACAGTCGTAGTGACTGAGAACGGTGGTACGTCAGTGTCTCGACAACCCATCACCAGACGTTTACAGTGAGTGCGAAATCTGAGTAACCAGCTACTCACGCAACAGTCGAACACCCTGTGTATCGGGGTTGGTCAGGACAACACTGACGTTATCTCGTTGACTTCGAAGATAGGGCAAAGCCACCAATCTTAACACGTTAGAAATGTAAAAACTGCTGTACAAACTACCGACCATGCGAACCAGAGATGATCGTCTCATGTAGTTACCGGCACGCCATACCATCACGCCAGGGGCTAAACCCACACGACGTCGACGAATGCAATATGGCAGCTGTCGTTCTCCTCGGATCCTCAATGCAGAGATGCTTCCATCATGATTCGGTAGCTAAAACTGCTCTCATCTGAAAATAGGACGAGATGGCACTGAAGTGTCCATTGTAGACGTGCGCTATTGCTGGAGTGTTTTTGTCAGTAGTCACGTCAAGTGCAGCCGCAACAGTTGTTGCCTTGCGGTTGGTCCCAGCGGAGGTTCGAGTACTCCCTCGGGCATGGGTGTGTGTGTTCGTCCTTAGGATAATTTAGGTTAAGTAGTGTGTAAGCTTAGGGACTGATGACCTTAGCAGTTAAGTCCCATAAGATTTCACACACATCTGAACATTTTTTGAGTTGTTGCCTTGTTGACACTCTGTGGTGCTCCAGACGTCATCAGTGTTGCTGCAAACAATGTCATTTTCTGGCTCAAGGTATGTGACGTAGTTATACGGTCCTGCACGACCAAGTGAACATTATGTCTGTCCTCTCGAGCGCTAGTTGCGTGGAGCAGGAAGATCACGGAAGATAAATCGCACTCTCGGTAGACTACGATCTTGACGCTATTGAATTCTAGCACATGCTGGTAAATGTTTCTGCTCGTCACACGAGTCTCAACATAACCTTCTCACAAGCAGCCGCTCGTATTCATGCGTTCGCGTTCTCGCTTCCCGAGCACGGGGTCCCGGGTTCGACTCCCGGCGGGGACAGGGATTTTCACCTCCCTCGAGATGACTGGGTATTTGTGTTGTCCTCATTATTTCATCATCATTCATGAAAGTGGCAAGATTGGACTGAGCAAAGGTTGGGAATTTGTACAGGCGCTGACAACCGCGCAGTTGAGCGCCGCACAAACTAAACATCATCACCAGCAGCAAACACTGACATACTATTTATGAATGAGAAATATACAGTGTTTTTATTTCTCATAGAAAGAATACGGATGTCGTTTTCCCTGCCTTTTTGTGCAATTTCCCTGAAATGCTAATCCAAATAAGTAGCACATTTGCTGCATGTTTGTCATCCGTTACATGCCGCCTTCATTGTGTTGTAACTTTTATGGCCACCAGCGTATTTACTGTATTTGGGATCTAATTAGTCACAAAATTACAATCAGAATAGTGATGTATGCAGAACTTTATCGTACCCAGCCGAAATTTAACTTATTACGTAAACTTAGGGTATGAACCAAAGAGAGACCAGTCAGCAGGAGTAAGACAGTTATCGACCTTGTCCGTTATACCGATTTACTACGCATGGAAATCAGGAGATATCTGTAAATATATCTTAATCTATGTAATCCGTCGTATATTACGACACGATTCACTATATCGGTAGTGACAACTGTACAATAGGACAATATGTTTACCAAGAAGAATACGTGAAGTAAATATAGTTCTAGTGGCAGTACTGATTTAGATACCAGTACTCTCAAAACATAAATGTGGTAGCCCAGTATCACATAGTTTTTCAAGTTGACTGGTTTGTCACCCGGCTATTTTCTTGTGAGTGACGTGTGGATTATTTGAGGGCCTTATTTGTACAGGAATGTGACACAACGTGACAAACATGTATATTTAATTACAAAAAAGTCTCTAAAAAGTGTAAAATGTTACTAAATGCCAAATGCATTAAAGTAACCGGTGGTTATGATTACAGTGGAGCTTCTCACAGAGATCCAATGTGAGCTGTAATTATCATATGCCAGCGAAAGTTGATAGATATGTTAACGCTTTAATGGGGAACCAATTCGCGATAAGTTTGCCCAGCAGATGCAAATCTCTCTCTGTGAGTGGAAGAAAGACGTATAAAAATGTTTCCGTATGCGACGGCTATTCGGATAGTAGGGAACGATAGGTCGCGAAATGGAAACCTCAGTGAAAATCAAAACTGTTTTATTTGCAACGGTTAGCTACATCTTCCAGCTACATCTCTACACAGTCACCCCTCAGACTTAGACATCTGTCGTAGCGTTGTACCAACTTTTCAGTTCCCTCGTAATAGAAGACAGCCGCCAGGGCTTTTCGACAATTTTCTACTCTGTACTTCTGTTCGTTGTCTGTGTCAAAATACTGTCTTCATAGCCAGCGGTTCATTTGAGCAGAGATGAACCTCAGGGGTAGCCAGTTACGGTCTGTATTGTGGGTGATCAAACACTCCCCATCGCAAACGCTGCAGGAGCATCTTCATTGGCCCTGCAGAGTACGGCCGAGAATTTCGTGTAGAACGAACCCCATGACAGTTACGTTATGTGGATTGCATAGCTTCAGGCGAAATCTTTCGCCAGGCCCTCATAATAGGCAGGATACGCTTATTTCTAGCCATCTTTACGTTCTCACTGTCAGAACTGAAAAAGTGATATGATGCGATCGACGGGCGTACCAGACACAGTACCCAACGCATCTGTGCAATGCTTCATCAGATTTTCACTGTATTTTCCATTTCGCGACCGATCGTTCCTTACTTTCCGGATAACCCTCGTATAATGGATTAGGAACGAGACATGTGCAGAAAATTTCAAATAAATGAGAGAGGCGTAATGTTGATTTTATTGTTGACCGCCGCTTACACAATTTGTTCAATATGAGCGCCAGAGACTCAACGAGATGCTGCATCCGTAAAACGACGCGATCAACCGTTGCTCGTAGCATTTTCGGTGCAATCTGAGCAAAATGTTCCTGTATACTGACCTTCAGATCAGGTAGAGACCGACCATGCCCCTGGTAAACGCATTCTTTTCAATATCCCTAGAGCCAGAAGCCTTCTGGATTCATGTAAGGTGATCTTTCAGGCCATGCATCTGTAAAAACATCTGGAGGTAACACGTTTGTGGAAGGTTGCGTTAGGCAGATCTTTCACTGGGCGAGCGATGAGGTGTTGCCCCACCCTGCACGAAAACGGTGGTTTCCACACAATTGCGCTCTTCCAAAGCTGGAACCACATGCTGTAAAAGGAGGTCAGATAACATGCAGACGCAACGTTCCACTTGACAGGCCCTCTTGGTGTACATTCTTCAAAGAAGAAGGCAGTGACAATAAAGGTGCTCGTGAATCCAAAGCACACAGTCATATACAGCGAACGCAATGGCTCTTCGTGCATAGCACACGGTTTAACAGTACCCAAAACTCGACAGTTCTGTGTATTCACTGCAGCTTGTAGTGTAAAACTTTCCTCGTCAGTTCACAGTATATTGTCCAGCCACATTTCATCGGCTTCGATCCATGCCAGAAACCGAAGACCAATTGAAGACGTAGATCGTCAGGTTTCAGCTGTTCCACCGTCTGGCTCTTGTACAGGTACCAGTGCAAAATAGACCGCAAAACTGTCCGTACTCCTGATCATGGGGTAGAAAATTCTCGAGACACTGCATGAGCGCTACCACTAAACGGCACACTTGCTGCATGGTCAGCACCCACCCGGATAGGATGCTTGCCTCTTCCACATGCAATACCAAGCACACCCGTGTTTTTGAACTTCGTTGTCATCTTCTTTAAACTATGTAACGACATCGAGCCTCCCCTTGAACCTTTCAGTCGACGATACTTTCTCAATGTAGCACAGTAACAGCTGCCATTCACAGGAAACAAAAAGCACACGATTTGTCTTCTCGATAGCCACGCTGTTCACTCGTGTTACGGCTTGTCACATTACAGCGTGGATGTGATAACGTTATACAAACAGTGTACAGCGCCAGATTTGCATGTGGTTGCTAAAATTGAAGCTAACTTCTTTCCAGCACGAATTGGTTTCGGATTAACGTATTAGCATACATGTCGGGTTTCGCTGCAGTACGATAATCACAACCCACACTGGCCCTTCGTGAAAAGCTGTACTTTAATTGTAGCCTCCCAGTATATTAGGGGCAGATCAATACATTCGGTTCTCACCTTAGTAACACGACACACCGTATACATAAAAAACAAATAAAACGAATGAGACACTCATAACAAACTCTGCATCAGCTAATCACTTTGATTTGACTTTAAATATGAACGACTGTTCTTACAATAAGTGTCCTCTGTATTAACATTCTTATGTAATAGGTGCAATGAATGATGATTCAAAATTAAAATGAGTTCCGGTTACGGAGATCGTTGACTGAATACTTGGTTCAAGAGGAATATACACGGCTATTTTGCTAAACGTGGACAGACTGCGGGAAACGAGATCTGGGAGGATAAGGAGCATAACCAGATCATATGGCCATTTCACCGGAAGTGTGTTTCAAGGGCGCTACACCCACTTGACAGCGATGATTAAAAAAAAATACTTTGGCAGAATAGGTTTCAGTGACCGGAAGCATACGCGGGAAAGAGACCGGGCAAGTAGGAACATTATGTCTGTATTACTGTTTTAGTGGAATTGTGGCAGCGAACCATCAGCACAGGTTCAGTCTCAATGTATGGGCTAGGATTACTGGCGACCGCCTCGTGGGACCAGTCATCGCTCCACAACGACTCGCAGGAGAGGCATACCTGCGCTTTCTGCGGTTGATCTTGCCTCTCCTGCAGGAAGATGTGCCTTATCGGTAGAGAGGGTGGTATGGGTGCTGCAAGAGAGTGCTCCGATACATTTCCGCACTTCCTTGTGGAAGCGCCTAAGACAAGATCTCATCTTCAAGCGCATGTATCTCCCTTCTATCGTATTATCGACTGTACTTGCATGTCCATATGACTTTTTTTTGTTGCTTATCGTCTCAGGATTCGTTTTCCGCAACTTTCCCCTATTTGGGAAACTCACACTGTCTTTAATTGGAATTTGATATGAATCAGATTCGACACAAGTTATGTTGCAAGTTTTGTACAGGGCGCTTGGCTCTTACGTTATTAGATGTGATAACTAATCACTCTAAAAGATGTAAGTAGGCTGTTTAGGTTTTTTTATTGGTAACGCCACGTAGCGCTCTGTATGAAAATCACTTGCTGTGCTGTGTGCAGTCTGAGGCTGGTCGGCGTTGTTGTAATATTCGCTGGATGTTAACAGCGCGTAGCGTTGCGCAGTTAGAGGTGAGCTGCCAGAAGTGGTGGATGTGGGGAGTGAGATGGAGGAGTTTTGATAGCGGATGATCGGACAGAGACAGTAAATTTGTAAAACTGGATATCATGAACTGATATATATATATATATATATATATATATATATATATATATATATATATAACGACTTTTGAACACTATTAAGGTAAATACATTGTTTGTTCTCTATTAATATCTTTCATTTGCTAACTATGCCTATCAGTAGTTAGTGCCTTCAGTAGTTAGAATCTTTTATTTAGCTGGCAGTAGTGGTGCTCGCTGTATTGCAGTAGTTCGAGTAACGAAGAGTTTTGTGAGGTAAGTGATTTGTGCAAGGTATAGGTTAATGTTAGTCAGGGCCATTCTTTTGTAGGGATTGTTGAAAGTCAGATTGCGTTGTGCTAAAAAAATATTGTGTCAGCTTAGTGTTGATCAGAATAGGTAAAGAGCGAAACGTGTGCAGTGAAATGTAACTTACAAGTTACTTAATTTGATGAACTGGTGTCAATTACACTTATATAACATAAGAACACAATAACAAAGGTGCAAAATACATCATTAAAGAACATAACAATACAGATAACACTTGTAGTAAAATAGGCTTTACAAAAGAATAGAAATAAACATGTACATCAGTGTTACAAGAATTATGACGTAAGTACATACATAAAAGACCAGAATAACTTTTGAAACATCAACTTCACACATGAGCATTAAAACAAAACAGAATAAATAATGTCTAAGCATCTTTACGAAGTAAATAACATATTATCACAAAAATTTTACAACGTAAATCTTATTAGCTAAACATATAAAGACAGGAAAAACACAAATTCACATAGTGTAGGAATACAAAAGTACAGGACAGGGTTTGTTTTCAGTGTGACATGTGGTACTGTAGTCCAACCCAAAATATCATTCAGTAGATCTTTCCTCTTACTTCAACATTTGTTTCCACCAAAAAAACCGTATCCAAGCATGCTTTCTGTATTCTGTTCATATCCTCTTTCAAAAATTGTTTTTCTCCACTGTACACTACTTTTTTGACCAAACCATTTTCTTATAGCTTCTCAATGCATTTCTTCCAATTCATCATAGTTAGTTTCTTATATAGTCTACCCCCTCTTAAGCTAACTTAAATCTACTGAGCTCAGATATATATACCAAGGGACAAGGCAATGCAGCAGCACATAACAAATTAACACAAACAGCAATGACAAAAAATGGAAATTAGCAAAGCAAGCAGCAGTATATATAAATTAGCAAAGCAATTGCAATATTACAACTAATATAAGGCAATGTGCAGCAAACAAGAAAAATAAATCCATAGTAAAACTGGCTTAACAGAGTAATACAAAGTCAAATTCAGTAACACTATACCTGTCAAATAGCAGCAGCAAATGCTATAACTTATGCCTAAACATGACAAAGCTCAAGCAGGAAAAATATTATAGTAAAGATAGCCATGTCTAATACCTATGTCACATCTTAACACTAGAGTGATGCATCACCTTGACTTACTCTAGCAGACAAGTTACCAAACCGTTAAAAATTATTTAAGCAATTCCTGTGAAGGGAAATGTCTATTCACATCTTAATATCTATGTCATTAAAGCGGTGCACCACAAGAAGTTATTCTACCAAAAAAATTACCAAGTAGTTGAAAAGAAAATTATGTATGCAGTTACTGTTATTAATCCCTTCTTATTCTTCTTTCCTTTCCAAGTGCTCGTTTTTCGAAGAATGTGGATCATAACATTATTATTTAATAGATCTGTTGACAGAAAGTGTTCACATTAGCAAATGCATTTTATTTTATTTTATAAAACCAATGCTGCAACACAGCTGGAAACCAGATATCAAATGAAATAAGCAACTATGTACAAAGTAAAGCACAAAAATATCATTCAATAGCCATGTGGCATTTCATAAGTTAGTAGAAATTCTCTTAACTCTCGTAGAAAGACGCTTGTCATAATCAGGTGTGCAGATGAAAGTATCTTTCCAAGTAATGAGCGTGTCGGATTTGCGATGCTTTCTAGAAAGGAAAGTCAATAGCGAGGTTAATGGTCTCTCCTTTTTTTTGTTGTGCCTCTGAAAGGCAGCGCATTACGTCAAGGTCACTTAGCTTTCTTACCGAAATATTTACGACACCAGTTTGCCCTACAGTGACAGTCTCATATAAAAATTTCACAGGTCGAGAATGTGCGTTGCAAATGTGTAGAAACAAAATCCTATAAATATAACAGCGTCCAAAAAATATTCATCGGCATTGTGATACATTCACACATTTACACACATTTCATAACTCTTATAGTACGATTCTTGGTTTCCAACATCCTTTTTCACAAATCAGAGTCCCTAACCACCACTCATTACTCCTTACCTTATTTCACATATACATATTCGTCGGCATTCTTCAATATTTCATCATAATAAATACGTAGCATAATCAAATTCCTCATATAACATCAGCTTATTGATCATAAACATACCTCAACAGCGTAATACACATCGTCGTCGTAATAATATCGTAACACCTCAGTCAAATCTCAAAATCGTTGTAGCTTCCTCCTATAATTTCAAAACCTAAAAAAAATCTTTGCCACTTCAATAGTGTCATCTACCTCAAACGTACTTTAAAAATCATGATCCCATACCAAATACATCATTCAAAGCTCTCATAGCATCACAATGATTCCGAAAAAATATGAACAGTTCACAAAGTACAGACAAAATACAATTTCGTAAGTTGTATGAGCAAATACCATATTAGCTAGGGCTCCTTGTGCTTGCCAAACACATGGTACACAAAGTAAGCGTGTACCCCCCTGAGGATTAATGTATTTACACCCTCAGGTGTTACAGATTACAGCAATGGAATGAAATATATCACAGAAGACCTTTGTATCATTGTAATTCAAAAATCTTTAAAAATAAATTTTTTACGTTAAAATTAATCACTTAAATACGTGTCCTTTAGGGAAAAATGTGCGTCTTGCTATAAGATAATTCTGTGGAAGTGTCGTACTTATCGTCCTCCGAAAACTAAGTTCTGCAGAAGTCAATGTACTTACCTCATGATAAACAAAAGTGAAATGCTATGCATATAGATATCGTAGTTATTACGTACATTACCGTGATCAAGAAAGTACTATACTGTAACGTATTGTTGTGCTACGAAAAAGGCTGTCACATTGTAGCTATACCACAAAAGTTACTACTAAAACATTTTTTACTTTCCAGAAGAATTCAGAAAAACAGATACACCGCAAAAGCAACAATGTAAATTGTGTCACACATTAGTAGCGTCATGATATAATCGTGTAGCTGTCAAAGAAACCAAATGCTAAGTCATCTTTAAATAAAGAATGTCTTTTCAAGTAAACCAAAATGTTGCATGAAAATCTCATTAACAATGCCGGTATATGTTCTTAAGTATGTGAGCCTTATAGTCGTTACGTGATCGTGCAACTAACAAGCAAGAATGTGCAAATAATAACACTGTGTCGTCTGTTCACTATAACAATGCATTTGTAATTTCTGTTTCAATAAGTTCTCTTGGTACTTGACTGGATATTTAACTTCAAACATTGTTGCATGTTAACAGATTCTAAGTCTGACAAAGCATACTAGTAATGTAAAGTGAAAAATTTTATAGCAAAGACTAAGTTAAAAAAACAGATTATCTCTCAATAAACGGTTTTACATGTGAAATGTGGTGCAATCCTTTACTCTTCCTAGTATGCAGAATTTCAACTTCAACGCAATTATCATGTGGTATACGTCGGATTCTGTAAGGTCCATTGTAAATCAGAGAGAATTTGTGACTCAAGTGTTTCTTCTTATGTGACAATGAATGAGCTTTAATGAGAACTTTCTGACCAATATATAATTTCTTTGCATTTGCTTTACCGTATAGTTTTCTCCTTTTGTCTACTGCAGATTTTATATTTTTAATAGCCAAATCAATTATGTCTTTGTGTCGAAGTTTACGTGTATTCGGGAAAGGTACAAGCTCTCTGATTCTGTTCAGTGGTTCTTCATTCTTCAGTACAAGAATAGGTGGTAAAGCAGTGGAGTCATGAGGCATTTCATTCAGCACGTTTTGAAATAAGTGTAAATATCTGTCCCAATGCTGATGCTTTCTGTGACAATAAAGTCTGCAAAGCTTATTGATTTCTTTCATAATCCGTTCAGACGGGTTACAATGTGGTGAGTACAATGAAATAAAAACGGGTTTGATTTTATGGTTCCGAAGCATGCCTGACCAAACAGCAGACCTGAATTGTTGTCCGTTATCTGAAATGACTTTACTAACGTGTCCAACTTCACGTACGAAATTTTTAACATAGACGTTGGATACAGACCGTCCAGTGGCTTTATGTAACGGAGTGAAGGAAACAAATTTTGAAGTAAGTTCAACAGCGACTAGAACGTACGAAAATCCATTCGATATTTTGACAAGGGGTCCCAAGAGATCAACAGCAGCAAATTCTTTTAATTTAGAAGGAATGATAGGAAACAACGGAGCACGATGTGATATAGTAGATGGTTTCGCCTTTTACAAAGTTTACAAATAGACAAGACTCTTCGAATTCTCTTTTCCATATTGTTAAAATAACAAGTCGTTCGAGGAATATGATAACATTTTCGTGGACCAAAATGTGCGTAGCTGAAATGAATGTACCAAATCAGTTTATTAACAAAATCGTCTGGAATGCAAAGTACCCATAGCTTGTCATCAACAGTGCAGCGTTTGAAGAGTATGTTGTTTCTAACCAGATAATAATGCCGAATTTGAGTGTGCGTCTTTTCATGCCATTTACTTTTGATGTCTTTCCAAATCGGATCTTTATCTTGTTCATGAGCAATGTCCTTTAAAGATGTGGTGATGAAGTTTTCAAAGGCGACTTTCTGAATGTAAAGAATACTGAAATTTTTCTCGAGGTTGCCTTCTGTGTTACTTTTCTCAAGCCCAGCCGGTGCGCGTGACAGTGCGTCCGCAACAATGTTCTCCTTGCCGGGAATGTAGACTATTGTGAAGTGGAATTCTTGTAGAAACAATGCCCAAAGTTTTAACCTGTCATGATTTAATTTTGAAGACATAAGAAATTGTAATGCACGATGATCACTGTATACTTTTACGTGCTTGCCAGAAAGAAAGAAACGGAATTTGTTAAATGCCCAAACGATAGCTAAAGCTTCTAATTCATTAACGGAATAATTTTTTTCAGATTTTGTTAGCACTCGGCTAGCAAAAGCAATAGTTTTCTGAACAGTAGTGTCATTTTCTATGGCTTCTTGAAATAAATAGGCACCAAGACCGACTTTAGAAGAATCCGTGCTAAGGCAGAAATCTTGTGACAGATCTGGATGAGCTAGTATTGGTGCGTTAAGTAGCGATTCTTTCAAAGAATTGAATTCCAACTGTGCTTGTTCGTCCCAGTTCCAAATAGTATTTTTTCCAGTGAGAGAACAAAGTTTTGGTGTAACTAGAATTTGCATATTCAGAAAACGACGGTAAAAATTCACGAGACCTAGAAAACTGCAGACTTGTTTTTTTTGTGGATGGAACTGGAATGGCTCTGATTGCTTCTAACTTTTCAGGATCCGGCTGAATGCCTTCAGAAGAAATAATATGTCCCAAAAACTTCACCTTTGTCCTACCGAATCAGACTTTTCCAAGTTAACTGTAATTCCAGATTCTGCAAAAATATGTAACACGCTGTCGAGGATGCGATTACGTTGTTCCCATGAGGCTTCTGCTATCAGAATATCGTCCACATATAAGGTGATGTGACGTATTAAGAACTCAGGTAATATGGAATTTAGCCCGCGAACGAATGCTGCCGAAGAAATGTTCAAACCAAAAGGAAGTTTCCGAAACTGATAACAAACGCCGAAACAAAGGAAAGCTGTGTATTTTCTACATTCTGGATGAATTTCGATCTGATAAAAGCTGGATCTGAGATCAATAGAAGACAACACTTTTACACCATTAAAATTTTGAAGAAGTTCTTCCAAAGTTTGCGGCCTGTCTGTTTCAGGAATGATGATAGTATTGATTTGTCTCGAATCTAAGACAAGCCTGATCGATCCATTTTTCTTCTCAACAACATGTAATGGGTTGTTGTATGAGCTTACTGCAGGCTCAATAACGCCCTCGTCAAGCATAGATTGTATTTCTGTTCTAACACGGTCCCTATAATGTGTTGGAATTACGTATGGTCTAACACAAAATTTAGTATGCTCACGAATACGAAATTGGTATTGAAATCCATTGATTGTTCCTGTTTAGTGTTTAAAAACTGTGGAATGTGCTTGCAAAATCTCAAAAAGGTCCTGCCTATCAGTGTCATTACAATTCTCAATTGTTTGAATTTTATTGTGAATTAACTCATTAGTTTCAAATATGCCGTCGATATCATCCCTGTCAGTACTTGCAGAGTGACTGTTAGTGTCTAGTTCCATAGAAAATTCCGAACTGTTGTCTAACAGAAGGTATAGCCGATTAATTTCATCGTGAAGGTTTGAGAGCCAATCCTCAAATTTCAAAGCTATTGATTTACCTTCTTTCTCTAAACTTATTTCAGCATCGTGAAAGTTTAAGATTGCTTTGTATTCATTCAAAAAGTCTACTCCCAGTATAATTTCCGTCGACAATAATGGAACAATGAGAAGGTTCATAGAGAAGCTGTGGCTTTGACAAAAGAATTCTAAGTTGGTTTGTTGGCGTACCTCTACACTTTTTCCAACGATTGCACCTTTTAATTTAATCTTACGTAACGGAAGTGTGGAACAATCGTTCGATTTGTTGCATTTGCTAAAGGCTGTTTCACTAATTACTGAAATGGGACTGCCAGAGTCAAGTACTGCCATAAATTTTACGTCATTTACTGTAATGTGAATCACAGGATATGCAATGTTGTTATGTTTTACGTCGTGTTCCTGGAGTAAGATGTCCCTAATGTCTTCCATTTTTACATAATTACTAGCAATGGCAGCTGCGTCGTCAGTTTCAGAAGTACGTTTTGTGGCTGCCAGCAGTATGAGTCATTGCCTATTGTCTCTTTGTTGGCGCGACGTTATTGGGATTTGGAGACCTAATTTCTACAAATGCACCTTGTTGAGAGGGCCCTGCCCTGTTTGAATCCCGCCAGTTCTGATGCAATTCAGGTCTGTCGTTACTATCATATCGTCTGTCGTCATGTCGGTAGATTCCATAGTTTCTTTCTTGTCGGTCACCTGGTGGAAAATTTCTCCCTGAATCGTAACTGCGCACTGGACCGTTGCGTCTGAAGTTATTCTGTCTCCCTTGATAATAATTATTTTGGTTCCCATATTGTCTGTTTCTCTGATTGTCTCTGTGATAGTCATTACCGCGGAGAGGTGATCTTTCCCTGTAATTGTTACTACTCTGCCAACGGTTGTCATACGGGTGGTGTCTGTTTTGGTCACGATTTACGTTGTAAGAATAGCCTTGTCGTGTCCATTTATTATTTCTGTAACCGCAGAATTGTGACAGATGTGACCTGTAGTTGTTGTGCTCCTGTTTTCGCGTTCCGCGATTGTCAGTGTCAATTTCCAATTCTTATAACAGTCCCTGAAAAGCTTCAATGTCGTCTTTGCAACGTACTGCCAAAATAATGTGTCGTAAATGTTCAGGCAATTTGATTAAGCAAATGTAGATGAGTTCTGAGGGGCTGTATGGATTTGACAGGTACTGATTCTTGTGCAACATCTCTTCAAAATATTTCGCAAGACTGTAAAATTCAAATTGTTCGAAATGTTTCATCATTATGATGCTATGTTTTACTCGGTCTTGTGTAGCTTGAGACCAATATGCTGAGAGGAAGGCATGATAAAATTCTCCTTCACTGTGACAATCGTGAATGACTGATCACATTCTTACAGCTGGTTCGTTTTCTAAGTAGCCACACATAAATTCTAATCTGTGCCCTAATGACCAGTTGGGAGGAAAACAATGAGAGAATTGATGAAGCCACGCTTGCGGATGAATGTCGTTGCCGGAATTCTTAAATGTTTTGAATTTATGTGTAGTAAACAGCTTATAGTCAAAATCATCATGTCGGCGAGTCGCATGTCGATCATTGTTACGTCGTTTCGGCGGTTCCATCTCAAAATTGGGTGCACCTTGCCAATTTCTTTCATAATTTCCACTGTGTTATTATTTTGTGGCTGTTCCGTATTTTTATGTCCCTCTTCCCGTATTGGAGCGCGAGTGTCCTCTGAAATACATAATTCTTGTATTACTTGTGCCAACTGATCTTGTATTTCCCGGATTTATCTTTTGTGTTGCGTATTGATTTGATTCTGATTTTGTTTGAATTTCTTCTCTGTCAGTGATGGCTACAGGTCTTGTGTCACTCGGATCATCATCCACCTTTGTAGATAAGTTAGTGAACTGATCCGAAAGTTCGGCTACTTTCTCTGATAGTGAATTTATTTCCTCAGTGTGTTTTTCTGAACCAAGTTTCAGAGTGTCCATTTGTGTTGAAATCGTATCTACTGTGTCCTTTAAGTTTTCCTGAGTTTTTACAAGTTGCGTAACCGAATCAGTAGATGCAACTGAGTCAATCTTAACTTGCAAGGTCTCATGGTTTTCATGAACAATAGTTTGCAGTTATTTTATGGCTGCTTCGTGATTCTGTAATGCATTTTCATAACGCGATAAAATAGGTTGGAAATGCTCACAAATTTGTGTTTTTACGTCATTACAGACTTTTTGACATTTCGATTCGATTTTATGTAACTCAGTAGTTAAATCTTCACGTGTTTGTTCAAGCGTGGTCGTCTAACTTTTGAAGATTTTGTTCCATTGCGTCTAACTGTTGCTGTGTTTGTCTCTGGTGTTGTTCCATTGTGTCTAACTTTTGAAGATTTTGTTCCATTGTGTCTAACTTTTGAAGATTTTGTTACATTGTGTCTAACATTTGAAGATTTTGTTCCATTGTGTCTAACTGTTGCTGTGTTTGTCTCTGATTTTGTTTCATTTGTTGCATTAATTGCAATAGTAATGTATTAGTGTCTGGAATCTGTTCCTCTATGCTTTTCAGCAGTGCATTTGCACCGGCAACATTCACGTGTTGACGAGCAGAAAATATGTCTTGACTTATTTGAGAAAACGGTGAAGACGCAAAACCTGAATATACAGTATTTGCAAGATTGTGTCCTGTCATTTCGGATTCCTGAGGCGAACTGTTGTTGACCGATCGATCGATAACACAGCTCTACAAAATAAATTTTTTTTTTCGTTGCCAGGGAAGTTTGAACGAAAATGGGATATTGTTATGATACTCATTCCGAGTATATTTGTACTTTTTCCAAATTGGCTCTGGTTTTTGAGATATAGGTTATTTGTGGAAATGAGAGTTTCATGTGGATAATATCGACTGCAGGGTCCATATATGGTGTAATGTATTTGCTACCTGTTTTTTAATTAGTGATATTGTACTATCTTTATTAAACAATTGTGCTCAGGGAGTGCATCTGTGTGGTTGAGGATTACATCATGCAAACATCACACTGTCAGCATGTGTTCAGTCCTGTTGTGCGGTGCATGTGTTGAAGATATTGAGGGTTGTGCAGATTTGAATTCGGCGGTACTCGACATTCATTTGTTGGCCGAGGTAATCCCCGCAACAGCCGATAGGTAGCGTTCAGTGTAAACAAGAAAAATGGCGATGGTCGAAAGTCACACACATGTGCAGTGCAGCTTCAAGGAGATAGAACCTTTTCATCGTGACGTATAAGAGGTGAGTATTCATTTCACACAAAACAATTAATGATGTTTGTTGGATGTGATTGACATGCAAATACAAGAAAGTTCTGCATAATATGTAGTATTTGTGCAATTTTGTTTTAGGAAAACATGAGTTCTTCACGCCGTCTTTGCGTGAACCATCCAGATGAGTTCTGCTACATTTGTGGTGAATACGTTCTTCAAAAGAACAGGAAGAATATCACTCCTTTTGTGAAGGAAGCGTATCTGGCATATTTCGGAATTAAACTTGGAGATCAAGACAAGGCGTGGGCACCCCATAAAGTTTGTAAATGCTGTGTGGAGTGCTTACGGCAGTGGACAAAACGAAAAAGGAAAAGCTTAAACTTCGGAGTGCCTATGGTATGGCGAGAGCAGAAGAACCATACAGATGATTGCTATTTTTGCATTGTTAATGTGAAAGGTTTTAATAGGTTCAAAAAACGAAAGTGGGAATATCCCGATTTGGAGTCAGCAAGAAGACCGGTGGTGCACAGCAACGATGTTCCTGTACCAACCTTCACAACATTACCCACGCTAACATCATCAGATGACGAGGTGCACGGCGAGGAATGTACAAGTAGTGGTTCGGAATACGAAGGACGTGAGACACAACCCCAGCAGTTCGACCAGAAGGAGCTCAGTGACTTGATACGAGAACTCAATTTTTCAAAGCAAGCATCAGAACTCTTAGCATCCAGGCTTAAGGTAAAGAACTGTCTTCATCCAAGTGTTAAAATAACAGCTTACCGGACGAGAGAAGAAAACCTTCTTCCATACTTCAACCAAGAAGAGGTTATAGTGTATTGCAGCAATATACCTGGACTTTTACTTGAATTGGGGCTGCCGGAATATAGACCAGAGGACTGGCGTCTCTTCATAGACAGTTCCACTAGAAGTTTAAAATGTGTTCTCCTACACAATGGCAATCGTTACGCATCTATTCCAATTGCCCACTCAACAAAACTTTGTGAAGCATATGCTAACATCAATATGGTTCTGCAGAAAATTCAGTATATGCAGCACCAGTGGTTGATTTGTGTTGATTTGAAAATGGTGAACTTCTTGCTTGGACAACAAAGTGGATACACAGAGCACCCATGTTTTATCTGCATGTGGGATAGTAGGGCAAAGCACGAACATTGGAAGCAGAAAACATGGCCTCCAAGGGCTGTTGGTGAAGCAAACATCATTAATGAACCTCTGGTTAGTAGGGACAAGATTGTTCTTCCACCATTACATATTAAGTTAGGACTAATGAAGCAATTCACCAAAGCTTTAGACAGAGATGGTAATTGCTTCACATACATCTGCAATACGTTCCCTGGAGTCAGTAGTGAAAAACTTAAGGCAGGAATATTTGATGGTCCTCAAATTCGCAGGCTCATCAACGATACCAATTTTACATGTGTCATGACTGTCACTGAAGCATCGGCCTGGAACAGTTTTGTCGCTGTTGTAAAATGTTTTTTGGGCAATCATAAAGCTCCCAATTACGAGGAACTGGTCGAAAACATGCTCATTAACTTTCAAAACTTAGGAGCTAACATGAGCATAAAATTGCACTTCCTTCACAGCCACTTGGATCGATTTCCTCGTAATCTAGGTGATTTCAGTGAGGAACAAGGAGAGCAGTTCCATCAAGATATGAAAGGAATAGAGGAAAGATATAAAGGAAGATGGGACAGGCATATGATGGCAGATTATTGCTGGAATCTGCAACGTGGCTGTTCTGAAGAGACCTATAAAAGGAAAGCGTGCAGGAAGCGGTTCGTCATGGACGGAAAATGATATACTTATAGAGAAACTTTTCAATTATGTTTTATACATGGACAAATGCCTACCAGGTTTTCATAGAAGCTATTTATAAAGATTATTTTCTTTTTTCATTGTAGTTTGTAGTGCTCGAGTTCAGTATTAGCAATTTTTTCTAATTTTTTGAATAAATCATGCATTATCTCAAAAACTAGAGGCAAACTGCATAAATGGTTGCTATATTCGTCCTCAGCACCACTAACCCATCCTAAAGCCACTCAAATATCCTTGGCAAGAAAATGAGTGTTGACCAGTGTAATGCTTCCCTGTTCACTAATTGGTTCACTGTCTACACCATTATTTGCAGCCCACTCCATTTTCCTATGCACCATTACCAAATTACTACTTTGAACATTACTTAATTCATTACATGGTGGCGCTAACACACTGCTTTCGTCTTCACTGTCATTTCTCAGTTTACTTTGGAGCCTAGTATTACGTTTTTCACACGCCATTATTGTCACAATATTTCACACGACAATACAGAAAAGCACAATTTGAAGAGCAAAATAAAAAAAAAACACATTAACATAGCACTGAAAATAAAATCTCGTTAATTGCTAGTGCAGCTGCGAAATACTTGGTGCAGATCTACATGCATGCCACAACTGTTTTACTGTACAACAATGAAAAACTACAACTACAAAGGAAATTCTCTCTATAATTATGTGCTAGCAATAAACAATAGCTACACTAATTACACAAACTACAAGAAAAAATCAGAAGATTCCAGTGAGGTATCCTGGCAGGGTCGCCATATGAAAAGTCCCCTTAGAAAAATTTATGAATTACTGTGCTGACAAACATCTTATGTTATTTGCTTTTCAAACAGCTGAGCAGAACTGAACATACCCAGACATTTCGCTCTTTACCTATTCTGATCAACACTAAGCTGACACACAATATTTTTTTACCGCAACGCAATCTGACTTTCAATAATCCCTACTCAGTTCTGCTCAGCTGTTTGAAAAGCAAATAACATAAGATGTTTATCAGCACAGTAATTCATAATTTTTTCTAAGGGGACATTTCAAAGACTATGCATTTCGAGGAAACTATTCTAGTATTATGCACAGTAGGGATGGAAACATTTTCTAAATCTGTACAACAGCGTACTATTCTGCTGCATTCTCATGCAACAGTATAGTTAGTACCTACAGGATTTTATCTTTTTGCTGTAACACGGCGAGCTATACTGAAGCATGAAAGAAATTGGTATACGCATGCGTATTCAAATATAGAGATATCTAAACAGGCAGAATACGGCGCTGCGATCGGCAACGCCTATATAAGATAGATAGTGTCTGTCGCAGTTTTTAGATCACTTACTGCTGCGGCAATGGCAGGTTATCAAGAGTTAAGTGAGTTTGAACGTGGTGCTATAGTCGGCGCGCGAGCGATGAGCCACAGCATCTCCGAGGTAGCGATGAAGTGGAGATTTTCCCGTATGACCATTTCACGAGTCTACCGAGAGTATCAGGAATCCGATAAAATATCGCCGTGGCAATGCAGGTAGGTGTACCAGTTTCTTTGACTCTTCAGTGTAAATCTTGCAGGTCACGACGTAACGACCAGCGCAGGTTCCTTCAAGTATCTGTTTCAGCATTCCGGAGGCGAAGGTCCACTCGTGTACCCTTGATGACTGACCGACACAAAGCCTTACGCCTCGCCTGGGCCCATCAACACCGACATTGGACTGTTGACGAAAAATGTTGCCTGGTCGGACGAATCTCGTTTCAAATTGTATCAAGCGGATGGACATGTACGGGTATCGAGACAACCTCATGAATCCATGGACCCTGCGTATCAGTAGGGTACTGTTCAAGCTGGTGGAGGCTCTGTAATAGTATGGGGCGTGTGCAGTTGGAGTCTGATACTTCTAGATACGACTCTGATAGGTGACACGTACATAACCATCCTGTCTGATCACCTGCGTCCATTCATGTCCATTGTGCATTACGACGATGCGCAATTCCAGCAGGACAATGCGACCAGAATAGCTACAGAGTGGTTCCAGGAACATTCCTCTGAGATTAAACACTTCGGCTGGCCGCCAAACTCCCCAGACATGAACATTATTGAGCATATCTGGGATGCCTTGCAACGTGCTGCTCAGAAAAGATCTCGACCCCCCCCCCCCCCCTCCCGTAATATTACGGATTTATGGACAGCCCTCAGGGTTCATTGAGTCAGTTCCCTCCAGCACTACTTCAGACGTTAGTCGAGTCGATGCCACATCGTGTTCCGGCACTTCTGAGTGCTCACCGAGGCCCTAGACGGTATTAGGCAGGTGTACCAGTTTCTTTGGCTCTTTAGTGTAAATCTTGCAGGCCGCCACGTAACGACCGACGCAGGTTACTTCAAGTATTACAGGCACAAGTTGACATTCGGCACGGTGGCTGATGGGAGCGACCGTAAAGGCATTTCCCATTTACAGTCGCTCCCATCAGCCACTGCGCCGAGTGTCAACTATGTTTGTGCGAGCAATATCTGTTTCAGCATTACGCCACCCCGTCCGGGACCTGTACATCGGCTTGACAAGTGTTCGGCGAACAGCGGTGTTGCCGAAATTAGGGGCGCCACGTCAGCGTTAGGAGAAAGTGCCTGAGTGTTACCTGGGGCGTTTACGTGGCAACACATCAGTTCACGGCTCGTGTAAATAGCACCTACCCAGCTGGCAAAGGACATTCCATTCTGGAGTCTTTGGACCTGATCAGATATTATGGAATATTCCCATTAGTTATGTTTCAGAAGTTTTCTTCTCATTTCTTCGTTAGCCATAGCCTTCTCATTCTAGCTATATTTCTTTAACATCTCTTCCACAATCAAATGAAAACGAAGTAGACTGAAAAATGTAACTAAACTGTTTATTATTTCAAAGTTAATCGCCGTAAGTGATAATACATTTATCCCTCTGTGAGATAAGGCGGTCAATGCCTTCATGGAAAAATGTTTGATGTTGCCTACTGAACCATGATTGAACTCATGTGTGTACCTCTTCGTCCAAAGCAAATCGACGACCGCGAATGGCTCCATTTGTGAACATCGCATGGGGAGAGATCGAACTCTATGGAGGCTGTGTAAGGGCTTCCCAGAGGAACTTCTAGCAACAAGTGGACAGATTTTGGATGAAGAGGTGCACGCCTGGATATAATCATGGTTCCGTAGGCAGTCACAAACATTTTTACATGCAGGAAATGATAGTCTTGTCTCACAATGGGATAAATGTATTAACAATTACGGCGATTACTTTTGAAATAATGAACAGTTTAGTTACTTTTTTCATGTTTCTCGTTTCAGTTTGACTGCTGCTTATATTTTTAAATGTCTTATATCTTGATCTCCTTGTGTAGTTAGACTATCACGTTTCTTTTAGTGTATTTCCTCAGTGATCAAAGATGACGTTTCTGAGCAGATTCAATGGTGACTTATTATAATTTTTTGTTGGAAATTAGTTCTAGAAATTTATTAGTTTCTTAACTATGAGATTACTTTGTAGACTGTAAATGTACAATGTTTCAAAGTAATTGCTGTGTAATGTTACGTCCAGAACTAGCCGTCAAGCTGCACGAAAAATCCTATTCCAGCCTTTGATTATCGCTCCAACACAAAAAGTAAATAATATCGGGTGTATCATTTGGGAACGGATGCATGGTTTAGTAACCTTAATGATCTTCCTTTTCGTAGTGGCAAGTGTTGATCAAAGAACACTCTAAATATTAATTTTGACCCTCGTCAAAAATCATCCAAATACGCTACTGGAATTTACGTGCACTAGCATTAATTATTGTTATAAAACAGTTGGATTGTCTTATGTGATGTGGAATTAATAAAACCAACCACTTACCATAGAGTCTTCTGGAGAGTTAAGGGTACATATCTTGACTGAAACAATGAGCAAACATTATATGAGATTTATGTACAGTACAGGAATACAGATTTAATGGAAACAACTATTTATTTGTTACAAATAAGTAGGTGACGGGTAATACATCACTAATAAATAATAGAGTTAGTGAAATTTATACAATAGAGTGATTCAACTAACCTCTCCATCTCAAATGTTTTCTGGGACGGTTTAAGATATTGTAATTCTGTTTTCACTCAGATGAATTGCGAGAATGTCCTCACTAAACGACCTGTAGTCTCTTTTCATAACTATATTAATAGTGTAGTATCAACTTCTCATTTTCAAATGACGCAATAGAAATACCTGCTGCTAGTATTTTATTTCTAAAAGAGACAGATTAAACTGTTTTCTCTTGAAAATCCGATTACTGGTCTCGGAGAAATTGCAATATTTAGACATTCGGATTAATCAGTTTCGGAAATGATACTGATTGATGCGTTAAACGGCAGTTCGTGTTGTTATACCGAACTATCGCCTCAGGCTGGTGGTGTGAATCAGCCTGGAGCAGCTAGCAGAGAGTCTGCTTACAAGACGAGTAGTGGAGAAAAGTTTATTTTAAAACTGATACTAATCGCACATGGCTACATGGGAGTGAGCCGACATACCGACTGGAAAGGAAAGGACATGGCGTCAAAGGCTGAGTCACCAATTAACTGCAGTAACACTATTGCTCTGTTTCTGCTACACTCTTAAAACAAGGGTGCACGTGAAAAATTGAATGGATTTGTAAAACAGGGAATCTGTATATATAAAAGGAAATGTTCTGACTGACGGTGGTCCAGCCCAAACCGCTGAGGATAGGAACTTGAAAACTGGAGAAGGTGTTGACTTTATCCTGCAGGCATTGTTCAAGAAGGGATTTTTCTAAATTCCATCCCTAAGGGGGTCAAATAAGGGATGCTAGGTTTTTTGAAAAATGTTACTATTATGGCAATTTTGAAGCTGGAAAAACGAAAATTGATATTTGGTTTCTACGTCGGAAATAAAAATATGCATGTCTCAGAGTTTTTGGAAATTCAACTCCTAAGGGGATATATAGGGGACGAAAAGTTTTATTAAAATATTTCATTATGAAAGCATTTTTAAAGCTAAATCTGTGAAACTTTGCAGTCGTCTTCTCGATTGAAAGTACGCCTTTTAGCGTTTTTGAAAATTCAATCCCCAAGGAGGTGAAATAGTGGGTGAAAGTTTTAAAAAAATTATTGAAGAACTGCTAAAGCATTTTTAAACCTACGTCTATGAAAACTGGAATTTGACTTCTCCGTTAGAAACAAAGAAATATGTGGTAGGGGATGAGAGTTGCTGCGAAAATATCACCACAAGAACTCAAAAGTCAGAATTAACAAAAACCTACGACTCCAGCTATTAGAATCGCATTATAGTGATAAGTAAATCCTAAAAGACCATACTTCTACCGCCTTAATTAGAGTGGAAAGTTTTGGAGGTGTTGCATTATGTGAACCAAATGAAAGAAAGGTATTTAACATTTTGCACAACACAACGGGTTTGTCAGAACTGCACAGAAAAAGAAACGGATCTTTAATGCATTAATTTTTGAGTAGGCCCAGTATGCATAAATAAAATTATTTTTGTTGTAATTACTACGCAAACGCGAGAGAAACAGCGGGCTCGAAGTTACTTAATGAATAAAGCAAGTTAAATAATAACTTTCTGTCATAATTTTAATGCCAAGATACACACTTACACTGGAAAATCACATGAACAACATCAATTAAAAAGAAATCGCAAACAAATGTGGCCATAAACACTTCCTTAAAATTCCATTTGTGCCATCGGATGTTCGAAATGCTCAGTGTCTACTGCAATACTGGAGCAAGGACTTTTGTACATTGCACTTGTTGCAACAATCCTCCTGGGCTGTTGGTATTTGTGCACAGACTTCATCTTTGAGTTCATTCCACCGAAAAATGTCTTCTGACGTCAAATCAGGAGTATCAACAGGTACGTAGCTCCTCCATATTCTATCCAGCAACCAAGAGCTGGGTAAACATTTCCCTAGCCGCAGGCGATAAGTGAGTCGGGCTCATACCGTACTGCTACCACATGCATTACACATTTCAACTGGTAATTCCTCCTCAAGAGCCGATAACATTCGGTGCGAAATTGACCACATCTTTTATCCATTACGGTTTCTTCAATAAAATGAGAACCAGAATGAAACATTTTGGAAACATCACCCAGGCTGTGACCAAGCCATGTCTCCGCAATATCCTTTTTTCCAGGAGCGCTGGCTCTGCGACCCCTGCAGGAGAGCTTCTGTGAAGTTTGGAAGGTAGGAGACGGGATACTGGCGGAAGGAAAGCTGTGAGGACGGGTCATGAGTCGTGCTTGGGTAACTCAGGTGGTAGAGCACTTGCACGCGAAAGGCAAAGGTCCCTAGTTCGAGTCTCGGTCCGCTACACAGTTTTAATCTGTCAAGAAGTTTCAAGATAAGGACCAGTCATGTATTCTCCAACAACGCTGCACAAGTCGTTCACACTCTACTGCCTCTGATGTTCTTCATACTTCAGCCACTACGAACTCACAGCGGCCCAGTAATGAAAAGTTCTTAAATTCAGTTTTCCATGATCGATAAAGAAAATTCTTTTCTGATAGAATCTATTGCCCTGATGTCCATCAGAACCAAACGACAAAATTACATGTGCCCTACTATAATCCTGCTGATTAATCTGCTCGTGAAATGACACAAAATACATACAGGAGTTGTTTGCGTACAAGATGCAAACAATGCAAATGCGCCATTTCTACGTGACTAACATATGGATTAAGAGCGACAGCTGTCAGAAAATCCGTTTCGTTTGCTCAGTTCGTTGCAGACTTATTCCTTATACTTTGCGTTGCATTCCTGTTCTAAAAAAAAATGTTTCAAATGGCTCTGAGCACTATGGGACTCAACTGCTGTGGCCATAAGTCCCCTAGAACTTAGAACTACTTAAACCTAACTAACCTAAGGACATCACACACATCCATGCCCGAGGCAGGATTCGAACCTGCGACCGTAGCGGTCGTGCGGTTCCAGACTGTAGCGCCTTTCACCGCTCGGCCACTCTGGCCGGCATTCCTGTTCTATTTAACAATTTTTTGCACATTTCCTGAATTCTCATTCTTGTCGTGTGTACAACTCAAATGTCCGAGTTTCTTTTGCATTCTCTGCAAAGAAGTACCGTATCTACGAGAGGGGATCAGTAAGTAATGCAACACATTGACATTTCGATGAAATAGTGCGAAATTTGTTGTAGATCTTCGTGGAATATTCACGCTTCAACCCCTATAGTCTCACAGAGCTGGGATAGGTGGCGCCGCTCTACGCAGCTTTCAGTATACCGTTTGTAGCGAAGTTCCTTCTGCATTCTCCGCCAAGAAGTACTGTATCTGCGAGAGTAATGCCACACATTTCGTTGCGCGTTCAAAGCAAAGAGCTGCCACTGAGTTTCTTCTGGTGGAAAACCAGAGCAGCGCAGATTTCCTTCGGCACTTGCAGAATGATTAGGAGACCTGGCAGTGAACAAAAGCGCAGTGAACCGTTGGGGGAAGCGTCTGTCATAACAGCAACAAGATCGCGCAAACCCGTCCGACCTCTCGCGTGCCGGCCAGCAACACACAGATGTGATTCCAGCAATGCTGGAACTTCAGAGTGTTCGTCGCTACCAAGAAACAAACGAACTTCTCCAGGACAACGCAAGGTGTCACACAAGTCTGATCACCTGAGAGGAGCTCATAAAAATTCATTGGGCTGTTCTTCGACATCTACCCTAGATCTCGGATCTCGCACCTCCCAACTACCATTTGTCTGGCACAATGAAGGGTGCACTCCGAGGGAAGCAGTATGTGGATGATGGGGAGGTTATTGATGCAGGAAGACGTTGGATCCGACGTCGACCAGTCGAGTGGTACCATACGGGCATACAGGCCCTTTCAGTACGGTAGCATAAGGCCGTTGCATTGAACGGAGATTACTTTGAAAGATGGAGTTTTGTAGAAAAAAGGGTGGAGAATGATATGATGTACTGGAATGCTGAATAAAACCAACCTCTTCCAGAAAAAAATGTGTTGCATTACGTATTCAACGCCCATCGCAGATTTTCTTAATTTGTGAAAGATTTTTTTTCCCAAACTAACCGCAAGTCGACAAACATGAATGACACAGACGGAATGAAATTTGCATTTCCTCCGAATCCCCTTTTTACCCACACTGCGGCAGTGGAACACACTGTTTCCTACTTGTCACGGGGACGACGAGATATATGCTGAAACTTCTTTTTTTTTTTAATATTTTACTTAAACTGTTGAGTGACGTCGAATGCAAGTGAACCTGCTTTCTCTTTACTTATTCTTATCATGTCAACACTGACCCACAATATTCTAGCGCAGCGCAATCTGACTGCTCAAAAAAATTACAACCTGGCTTCATTCAAAAGAATGGCCCTGACTAAAAAGAAATCTTAACAATAACCTATACATTTCATTAAGCACCTACCTCACAAAAATCTTCATTACGCGAACTACTGCAATACAGCGAGCGTCAATACTGCCAGCCAAATAAAAGATTCTAACTACTAAAGCCACTAACTACTAACACGCATGTGGTTAGCAAAGGAAAGATTTTGTTGCAAACCAAATAATGTATTTTTTTTACCTTAATAATGTGACATCCACTTCACACACGACATCTAGTACAAAGGTATGTAACCATGAATAATATTCAATCAAAAATGGTTCAAATGGCTCTGAGCACTATGGGACTTAACTGCTGAGGTCATCAGTCCCCTAGAACGAAGAACTACTTAAACTTAACGAACCTAAGGACATCACACACATCCATGCCCGAGGCAGGATTCGAACCTGCGACCGTAGTGGTCACGCGGCTCCAGACTTTAGCGCCTAGAACCGCTCGGCCACTCCGGCCGGCAATATTCAATCTCCAAGTCGAACATGTACATATCGTTAGCCTACACTAACACTTCAGACCTCTACCCTCCATCAATGCTAACTTCTCACATCTAACATCCATCACTGGTGGCCGTTCACCTCCAACTGCCCAACAGTACTTCCATCACTGCTGGCGACTAACTTCCAACTGCCTAACGCTACTGGCGATTAACTTCCAACAACGAGTCCGACCAGCCACAGAGTCTTTTACAAAGAAAGCGCAGTCACAGATCCAATGCAGAGGGCTACACAGCGCTGCCAACACAGAAGCAGCCCACCTACAACGTGCCCTGTGGCATAGGGGTCTACGTGATTGCACGTGACACTACAGGTCTTATGACTTCAAACTATCTTCTCCAGCGGGAGCGAGTTACTATTTGAGACCATTTTACACGTTAATACTTTGTAAACGCACATTTAAATAGACTCACGCCATCGGTAACATATGACAAAGTTAATGACATTCATGGATACCTTTTCATCGAAATACTGATTTCCCGCCTGACTCCAGACGTACCCGAGCGTTCACGAAGCATGTCGAGCATGGCAACTAGTGTGACGTCAAAAGTTCGCCGCAGGGCCCGTATTTCTCGCTGGCTCCGATTTATATTACGTGACGTATTACTTTATTTGGGCATGAAATCACGAACTTCGGCGTAAAACAGCAATCGGTTTCAGGTACAAAATTAATAAATATTAAGTTGTAAATATTGTAATTTCTCCAAAACTACTAACTAGAGTGTGTAGAGTGATACGTCATTTAATTCAGTTCCTTTAGAACTGCAATACTAGCATCAGAAGTTTCTTTTGAGAAAGCGATGTCGATTCTGATACCTCTGTAAATAATACAACAATGGAAAGAGGCCATGTGCCAATTAGTCGTTCCGACTCTGTACCTCTTAGCACGTCAGGCTGCCATCTCGAGGAACCAGATTCGATTCCCGGTACCGCCAGGGATTTTTCCTTGGTGAGAGGACTGGAACGACGGTTTGAACTCAGCATCCTGATGCCAGCTGAGGAGCTACTTTACCGAGTAGTAACGGCTCCAGGTCCCGAAAATTGACAACGGCCGGGAGAGCTGTGTGCTTACCACACAACCCTGCATACCGCATCCAATGACGCCCCTGCAGAGGATGACACGGCAGTTGGTTGGTACCGAACGGTCCGTGAGGACCTGTGGGTAGAGTCTGCGTGTTTAAGTCATTTAGTGAGGACTTTTTCAGAGTTCATACGTGTGAAAAAAGAATCACGATATCTTAAACGGTTCAGTAAGTATCTGAGACGAGAAGCTGAGCTGAATCAACCTGTACAGTTAAAATTCGTTTCAATATTTGAACTTTTTTTCGCTCTTTATGCAAAAACCTTTCAAAAAAATCAGTAATTAGTAAAACGCTGACGCTATTTCTTGATGTCACTGTGTCAGATTTTCCACATGCTGCATTATTCTTGATCAAGGCATTTGCCACAGCACTTTTATCTCCAAAACAGAAACACAAAAAATGTGTTAAAGGCTATACAGTTCGTTGAACAAGAACAGTATTAAAAGTGTAAAGTACTGAATAAATAAATGGCTTAGGGCGGAAAGCTACTTCTGCGTCGAACGGGTGCTGCGCGATTTGGCCGCTTCTTGCACGGAGACGGCTCTGTCGGTTCGCGTGACTACGAAAGGCAGTCGACATTTGACACACGCGGCCACGCGCGCGCATGCGCTGTAGCTACCGCCGGAGCTCGTGTCTTTATGTAACGCGCATTAAAGCTTCAGCGCAGCGGCCGTGTCAGGACCGCACGGGAATTATTTAACAAAAATCGCTGCCACGGGATGAAAATGCCAACGGTAAAAGGCCACGCCGCTCCTTATCATCATTTCGTTTTCATTTCACTGCGCGGTGCTGTTTATTAGCTTCCACGCGACGGGTGTGTTTGCGCTTCCCAGGCCCGCCTTGCTAATGGAATAAGTGTACTGACTCGTGTACCCAGAGCCCGGTCAGATACCACGTGTTAGTCTGCGGGGAAGCATCTGCACGCGCCGCGCGACGTGAAATATGTAGGCCCCATATACGTATCGACATTTCGGTGTATAGGTCAGGATTGCACAAGCAGCTTGTGGCTGAATTATCTGAGGAACCTAGTAGAGACCACGAGGTGGTCGTGTGGCTTCTCTTGGTCGATAATAGATTTTCTCAATCTTAAGAAAAAGGGAAAAGAGGAAGTAACTATGGAAATACAACTTCTTCAGGGCCAACAGTTTACAAAAGAACGCTTCTTGAATTATCTATTATTAGTAAATAAGTTAAATGCTGTTTTATGTTCGCAAAACCTTCTTAAAGGTCGACTCAGAACAATTAGTTATCTCTTTTGTCATACACTGAGCTCAATCTGAAATTAGTTCTCTTTCCAAAGTAAAGTTTGCTTATTCATAGTATATTTTATTAAATTTGTGGTTGATCGAAATATTAACTGCAGCCTCAGACATGTGCTTCACATTCGACGTATTTGTTTAAAATACAAGGACCATCCACTATGCAATTATATCATTCATATACCAATACGCAAATATCTGAACTAGCTTAGCCGGCCGATGTGGCCGAGCTGTTCTAGGCGCTTCAGCCTAGAACCGCGCGACAGCTACGGTCGCAGGTTCGAATCCTGCCTCGGGCATGATTGTGTGTGATGTCCTTAGGTTAGTTAGGTTTAAGTATTTCTAAGTTCTAGGGGACTGATGACCTCAGATGATAAGTCCCATAGTGCTCAGAGCCATTTGAAGTAGCTTATGTTAAGCAAAGAATATGTTTAGGAGGTGCAACACGTCAACAACAGGAAAATTCTTTCTCTTTAAGAGTGAACTTATTATGCAAGCACTGCTGACAAGAGGAATAAGTCTTAATGTGCCACGGCGGTGTGCTTAGATTATGTATGCTGCTTCTACTGCAACACTTCAGGCATCGTCCTGAAAAGGCATAAGCACCAAGACAAGACAAAATGTCATCTGCTGGAACTTACCTAAGTGTATATAGGGTGTTCCGAAATTCCCGTTACAAACTGCTAGGACTCGAAGAGGGCAGTGAGTACATATTACACAAATCAAAAAAAGTTTTGCATCACCACGGTTTCGAGAGTTCCCGAACCTGTACAGAAAACCGGAATAGAGATCAACATAAACATCATTTCCACCCTTTTTATTGTTGATGAAAACCACACATTGCACGTTGTACCACGATACAGCGAGACCTTTAGAGGTGGTGGTCCAGAATGCTGTACACACCGATACCTATAATACCCAGCCCTGTACTGGAGGACACAGGAGTTATTCTGGTAACAGTCTCAAAACAAGACGTGCCACGGACACTCAGACCGCTCCGCAGAAGCAGTAAGAAAGTAACGAACCAGCAGTTCGACAGTTTAGATCAGTGCCTGACGACTGGTCAGTGCACTATTCTGAAGACTGCCCTCGACTTAGCAGTCGCTATTTACGGAGAGCTATGGTCAATAACAGAGTGTCTGTAAACATTATTATCAGTGATAGTTACACTATGTCGACTGTGATGATAGAACAAAGTTATTCAGATATTACTGTATTAGATTTAAGACGCCAAATGCTATGCATCAAACTGTACAAAACTTAAGTGCCTTTTTGTAACGTACTTGTAATAAATATTGTTATTTCTTACTGTGTTGCCACATCTTTGATCTAGTGCTGCCCTGTCAAACAACAGTCTATTTTCAAGTTTGCAAATCGACTATCGCCAAGGAACTATAGCGTGGTAACATTTTGCTGCTGCATTGTTTGTTTGGAGTGAATTAAGAATAACATAGACGTTAAGTCGAAACAAAGCTCGGGGAGCAGACGACATTCCTTCAGAACTACTGACAGCCTTGGGAAATCCAGCCATGACGAAATTGTTCCATCTGGTATACAAGATGTATGAGACAGGCGAAATACCCTCAGACTTCAAGAGGAATGTAATAATTCCAATTCCAAAGAACGCATCTGCTGACAGGTTTGAAAATTACTGAACTATCAGTTTAACAAGTCATGGTTGCTAAATACTAACGCAAACTCTTTACAGAGGAAATTACAGAGAAATGTTACACGAGGCAACAATGACCTCATGACTTCTTTTAAAAGAAAGCAAACCTTCGTTTGTAGCATTTGTAGACTTAGAGCAAACTTTTGACAGTGTTGACTGGAATACTTTCTTTAAAATTCTGAAGGTAACAGGGAAAAAATACAGGGAGCGAAATGCTATTTACAACTTGTACAGAAACCAGACAGAAGTTATAAGAGTCGACGGGCATTAAAGTGAAACGATGGTTGAGAAGCGAGTAAAACAATGTTGTAGCCAATCCCCGATGTTATTCAGTCCGTACAGTGAGCAAGCAGTAAAGGAAACCAAAGAAAAATTTGGAGTAGGAATTAATTTTCAAGGAGAAGAAATGAAAACTTTGCAGGCGACATCAGAGAGCAAAGGACTTGGCAGATTGATGGAATGGACTGTGTCTTGAAAGGAGGATATAAGATGAACACCAACAAAAGAAAAACAAGGGTAATGGAATGTAGTCCAATTAAATCAGGTGATGCTGAGGGAATTATATTAGGAAAAGAGACACTTAAAGTAGCTGAAGAGTTTTGCTATTTGGAAAGCAAAATGTCTGACGACGGGCGAAGTGGAGAGGAAACGGAGGGAAATGTGGGAGGTAAAAATCTTAGGGCTAGAGCAAGAGATGAATACCGTAAGCATATTCAGAAGGATGTAGGTTGCTGTGGTTATTTGGAGATGGAGACTCGCACAGGATGAAGTAGCATGGAGAGCTGCGTCAAAGCTGTCTTCAGCTGTGTTTACACCAGTGTGCCTGGTCGCTGTGCGACTGTGCTTGCCCGACACGCAAGTAGAGACACGCATGTAGGTTGCATGCCTCTTCCTGAACATATGCGTGAGAGTGATTCCATTCACACCTGTGTCCACAGTGGGTGCCTCTACTTCCGAGTGGGGCAAGCTACAGCCGCACCGCGACTAGCCACTAAGCGTACAGGTGTAAACGCACCTTTCGCATTCAAGGCAACAACAACAGATTGGCATTCAGTTACTACATTCACAACAATTTATCAGTACATAAATACGCAGTATCTTCATTTACTGAAATATTTTAATCCAAATAATGCTGACACACATGCCGCGTATTTCGAATAAGGCTTGTCAGCTGAATTTTCTGTGGTGTTTGTTCAAATGGCTCTGAGCACTATAGGACTTAACATCTGAGGTCATCAGTCCCCTAGAACCTAGAACTAGTTAAACCGAACCATCCTAAGGACATCATACACATCCATGCCTGAGGCAGGGTTCGAACCTGCGACCGTTGCGGTCGCGCGGTTCCAGACTGAAGCGCCTAGAACCGCTCGGCCACACAGGTCGGCTCTGTTGTGTTTCCCAAATATTTTAACTACATTTCAGATTTATAGGTGGGGACAGCTCAAACAAAAGCTTTTCGTAGGTTGTTTCATGCAAGTCCCGTGTTTCCAGTGAAAGTGTCGTTTTGCTTCTCTTTACAAACAGTTAAATAAATATCAGATTATATGTGCTCAGACGATAGACTGGCCCTCACATCAGTCTGGTAACTATCTCAGTTCTAAAATGCATACTTAGGGAGACCGCCAAACACGAAAATTTATCGTCTTTTCCTCAAGCTTCAGAGTGTGGAGTGCGTCTTCAAAGTGTAGTCTTAAAGCGTTAGTTCTATTTGTGGTGGTAAACAAAACTGTTTACATTGGGCTTTCAATGCCATGATTCTAGACAAATATCATAAAAACGAAAGTTTCAGAAACTCTAGAGAAAAATCGTCTGATAAATTAGGAGAGACACCCTGATACTTAGCTGCAAAGTCTCCGTTGAGACTCCGTACTTTTAACCTCAGATTCCGCTAAGAAACGCGGAAAGTTGTGTTTTGAAGTCTGCAGTGAGCGTATAGTGCTGCCTGTAGCGCCCGGTTATACTGCATGCACGCAAATAATTATTGGCTGCTCATGTTCCAGTGACTACGCTGCCGGAAATAATGACGTTTGTTACAAACTATATGTTAATACTCTCCCAAATCAGATTATAAACACCAGCGGCAAATCAGGTCGCCACGCAGCAGTAATTGAACGGCAGCCGTCCAGGAAAGGATTAGCCGAGATTACATTCGATCAAATCTAGCAAAGTGCTTAATAAAAACCCATATGTGTGTAATCCTGCGTTGGTAATGGCTAATATTCTGCCAGTGTTTCAATCATTAATGGCGTAATAGCCTTCCACGTGTGCAAAGAAAAATGTTTATAAGCCTCTTCAACTTACGTGGTGCTTCAATGCTGTATCTCTCTAGTAGTGCAGATGTAGTATTTCATATGAGGTCGTGGCTCGAATGTAGAGAACTATGGCTCTGTAGTTGTTCCTCTTTTTATCTTACGTCACATTATAGACAGCGCCATTTGTTGTGTTTTTGATTTTTGTGAATTAGGCCCTTAACAATTTGAGGTATGGAAAGGAAAACAGCCTGCACTGCCTTAAACGGGATTTGGGAATTCGGTCCGGTTTTGCTTTACGTGTAACGTTGTCCGAGCAGGTTTCTCACCGACATGAAATATGACCCACAAGTAAGAAAAGTAAGAAGGAAAGAAGGAAGGTAAAGGAAGGACGATAAGGCTTTAACCATTCGTCTTTGACATGTGCATTTGATTACTTCCTTTATATATTCGTTCATTCGTCTATTCATTTAGTAAAGTTTAGTGAAGTTCCATGTATTTACAATGAAGGAGAACCTTAAGCGTGTTGTAAGAAACAAGTTATGTAATAGTAACAAATATAATCAACTCTCAGATACTTCATTAACAAGAAATAATCACTAATTTCCATGGCTTTCAGGGTGCTTATCTTATCTTGCGCCGCAGCATGCTAAAGCCGTTAGCTCCATAAGAAATTCCACTCTGGAATGCAAACAATGACGCATAATCAATTTGGAAATTAATTTTAAATCTTGTATATATTTGGTCACACGATAATAATATTAGTTTATCAGAGCACACGTTCTTAGCAGTAGGTATAAGAATCGTAAAGTTTTTGGGAGGTACTTCTGCAAGGTAATTTGTTATATAATTAACACAATTTATTACTTATTCCTTTTGCAGGATAAACACTATCTAAGAAAGGCCGTAAGGAATGAGATTTTCACTTTCCAGCGGAGTGTAAGCTGATATGAAACTTCCTGGCAGATTAAAACTGTGTGCCGGACCGCAGGAGAACTTAGGTGAAGTTTGGAAGGTAGGAGACGAGGTACTGGCAGAAGTAAAGCTGTGAGGACGGGGCGTTAGTCGTGCTTGGGTAGCTCAGATGGTAGAGTACTTGCCCGCGAAAGGCAAAGGCCCCGAGTTCGAGTCTCGGTCCGGCATACAGTTTTAATCTGCCAGGAAGTTTCAAGGGCCGGCCGCGGTGGTCTCGCGGTTCTAGGCGCACAGTCCGGAACCGCGCGACTGCTACGGTCGCAGGTTCGAATCCTGCCTCGGGCATGGATGTGTGTGATGTCCTTAGGTTAGTTAGGTTTAAGTAGTTCTAAGTTCTAGGGGACTGATGACCACAGCTGTTAAGTCCCATAGTGCTCAGAGCCATTTGAACCATTTTTGAAGTTTCAAGGCCAAAAGGGTCTAGCGGCTGTCAGCACGCTAGCTCAGCGTCTTCGGTCAGAGGGATGGTTGGCCTCTGCAATTAAACAACTGAGTGAAATATTTAACGATGAACTTAAAGGGGTATCATGTGGCATCCACCCGGACCAAATGACGAGATCAATGACGAACAAAAGGGAGGAAGGAAATGTGAGTAGAGTGCTAGACACTGGCGTTGGAGGTCCTAGGTTCGATACCAGATAGGGGTGGGGATTACTTAACTTTCCAGTTGCTCCAGCACGGCTCCAGATCCACTCAGCCCACAGTCAAATGCGTAAAGGGGTCTTTCCTCGGGACAGTGGACCCGCCAGCTTCCGCCTCCTAGCGCCACGGTGAAGGAACGCTGTAGGCAGATAGCCCAGTCACGTGCTTGCGCCGCAAACTATACTTTTTACGTTGGTTATATTACTCTAAGAATAATTGTGTCACACACGGACAGCAAACGTAGACCTCACATTTCAAATGGTTTGCGCACTGACTCGAGCTGCACAATATACAGGGTGAAAAGTATTTAAACCGACAAACTCTGGGAGGTTGTAGGGGACATCAAAGCAAATATGTTTCCCTAATGTTATTTTTTCCTATGAGGATTATTTAAACCGGCGGAGGCCAGGATGGAGATTTGTGCAACAGCCTTGATTTAAAAACCATCACACCGTTAGCCGCAACTTATGTGGAGAAAACGACTAAAACCTAAAATTCGTTAGAAACCGATTAAAGTTTCTTCAAGACTTTATTAACTCCCTGAGGTCGTGTGCTGACGATAAGTTGGACGCGTGGATAATTATAGCAGGCAGGCATTTCATGGCGACTTGTGATGGTAAGTACTCTTCAAAGACGTGGAGTATTACATTTACACTGAACGTAATCGTGCAGCGGTAAATGCTATGGGCATCTGATAAGGAGAAGGGAGAATCATAATTTAGGTTTTAGTCGTCTTCTCCACATAAGTTGCGGCTAACGTCGTGATGGTTTCTAAATCAAGGCTGTTGCACAAATCTCCATCCTGATGTTCTATGTGTTGAAGATGCATGCTGATCGTAAACAGCTCAACAACTCACGAAAGCTGATCATAAAAAGGGTCGAGGCATATATGTATAGACACTATGTGATGAAAAGTATCCGGACAGCTGGCTGAAAAATACAGGGTTATTACAAATGATTGAAGCGATTTCACAGTTCTACAATAACTTTATTATTTGAGATATTTTCACAATGCTTTGCACACACACACAAAAACTCAAAAAGGCTTTTTAGGCATTCACAAATGTTCGGTATGTGCCCCTTTAGTGATTCGGCAGACGTCAAGCCGATAATCAAGTTCCTCCCACACTCGGAGCAACATGTCCCCATCAATGAGTTCGAAAGCACCGTTGATGCGAGCTCGCAGTTCTGGCACGTTTCTTGGTAGATGAGGTTTAAACACTGAATCTTTCACATAACCCCACACAAAGAAATCGCATGGGGTTAAGTCGGGAGAGCGTCGAGGCCATGACATGAATTGCTGATCATGATCTACATCACGACCGATCCATCGGTTTTCCAATCTCCTGTTTAAGAAATGCCGAACATCATGATGGAAGTGCGGTGGAGCACCATCCTGTTGAAAGATGAAGTCGGCGCTGTCGGTCTCCAGTTGTGGCATGAGCCAATTTTCCAGCATGTCCAGATACACGTGTCCTGTAACGTTTTTTTTCGCAGAAGAAAAAGAGGCTGTAAACTTAAAACCGTGAGATTGCACAAAACACGTTAACTTTTGGTGAATTGCGAATTTGCTGCACGAATGCGTGAGGATTCTCTACCGCCCAGATTCGCACACTGTGTCGGTTCACTTCACCATTAAGAAAAAATGTTGCTTCATCACTGAAAACAAGTTTCGCACTGAATGCATCCTCTTCCATGAGCTGTTACAACCGCGCCGAAAATTCAAAGCGTTTGACTTTGTCATCGGGTGTCAGGGCTTGTAGCAATTGTAAACGGTAAGGCTTCTGCTTTAGCCTTTTCCGTAAGATTTTCCAAACCGTCGGCTGTGGTACGTTTAGCTCCCTGCTTGCTTTATTCGTCGACTTCCGCGGGCTACGCGTGAAACTTGCCCGCACGCGTTCAACCGTTTCTTCGCTCACTGCAGGCCGACCCGTTGATTTCCCCTTACAGAGGCATCCAGAGAAGCTTTAAAACTGCGTATACCATCGCCGAATGGAGTTAGCAGTTGGTGGATCTTTGTTGAACTTCTTCCTGAAGTGTCGTTGCACTGTTATGACTGACTGATGTGAGTGCATTTCAAGCACGACATACGCTTTCTCGGCTCCTGTCGCCATTTTGTCTCACTGCGCTCTCGAGCGCTCTGGCGGCAGAAACCTGAAGTGCGGCTTCAGCCGAACAAAACTTTATGAGTTTTTCTATGTATCTGTAGTGTGTCGTGACCATATGTCAATGAATGGAGCTACAGTGAATTTATGAACTCGCTTCAATCATTTGTAATAGCCCTGTACTTACAAGTTCGTGGCGCCCTCCATCGGTAATGCTGGAATTCAATACGGTGTTGGCCCACCCTTAGCCTTGATGACTGCTTCCACTCTCGAAGGCATACGTTCAGTCATGTGCTGGAAGGTTCCTTGGGGAATGGCAACCAATTCTTCACGGAGTGCTGCACTGAGGAGAGGTATCGGTGTTGGCCGGTGAGGCCTGGCACGAAGTCGGCGTTCCAAAACATCGCAAAGGAGTTCTATAGGATTCAGGTCAGGACTCTGTGCAGGCCAGTCCATTACAGGGATGTTATTTTCGTGTAACCACTCCGCCACAGCCCGTGCATTATGAACAGCTGCTCGATCGTGTTGAAAGACGCAATCGCCATGCTCAAATCGCTCTTCAACAGTGGGGAGGAGAAGGTGCTTAAAATACCAATGTAGGCCTGTGCTGTGATAGTGCCAAGCAAAACAACAAGGGGTGCAAGCCGTCTCCATGAAAAACACGACCACACCTAACACCACCACATCTGAATTTTACTGTTGGCCCTACACACGCTGGAAGATGACGTTTACCGGGCATTCGCCATACCCACACTCTGCCATCGGATCGCCACGCTGTGTACCGTGATTTGTCAGTACACACAACGTTTTTCCACTGTTCAGTCGTCCAATGATTACGCTCCTTACACCAAGCGAGGCGTCGTTTAACATCTACCGGCGTGAAGTATGGCTTATGAGCAGCTGCTCGACCATGAAATCCAAGTTTTCTCACCTCCCGCCTAACTGTCATAGCACTTCCAGTGGATCCTGATGCAATTTGGAATTCCTGTGTGATGGTCTGGATAGATGTCTGCCTATTACACATTACGACCCTCTTCAACTGTCGGCAGTCTCTGTCAGTCAACAGACGAGGTCGGCCTGTACGCTTTTGTGCTGTATGTGTCGCTTCAAGTTTCCACTTCACGGTCGCATCGGAAACAGTGGGCCTAGGGATGTTTAGGAGTATGGAAATCGCGCGTACAGGGTCTTGTGGCAAAACGTCTGCATTGCTACAGTAAATGTTACATGTCTTAAGGTTACATTTCCTAGATTGGCACTTGGACTTCTTTCCTGACAACTGTGACACTGTAACATGGGAGCACGGAGAACGATTCCTTCAGAATATTTCGGACGTGGAAATGAGGTACCAGAGAAAGTGGAGTGCAACAATGTTAGACGTTTACTGCTGGACACTAATCAGGGAATCTCAAGCAGAACACTACAAACGCCAGGCAAAGCGGCTGCGCCTTCCACGACCCTCCGGGGGACAACACCAACATAAAAACATGCATAAGCTTATATAGGCAATAGCATAAAGTTGTCGTAACTTCAAAACCAGGGGTAATCTTGCTGTTTCATTAACATTTTCGTTATTAGCGTACTCTAAAACATAAAGAGTAGCTGTTTTCTTTACAGTTACAGTAAAAAAGTAAAATTTTGTTATATAGTCTTACTGTAAGGCTCCGTGCGAGAAGCTCTCTAATTTTCCCTTAAGGATCTTTTCGCGAGATATGTGTAGGTGGAGGCAATATATTGTCGACTCTACTAGGAAAGTACGGTCTAGGAATTTCATCAGTAAATCACACCGTGATGTACAGCACCTCTCTTCTATCGTCTGGTCAAATGTTCAAACATTTTGATGTAGAGTTAAATATTTCTGCGCTGAGTCCATGCACTTAAGTCCTCCCACGATACTTAGCGCATGCCTTGGAAAACCACAAAGTGAAAATAAACACAAACAAGCGTTCAATAATGTTCTAAATACTAAATAGATCTTCATAAATAAGAGTAACTTGTTAACAAACGACCACCCTAATACAGAAACAAGGAAGAAATTCATCAAGTAATTTATTTGGAGCATATTAAGGTATGGCTATAAAGGGTGGACTCTGGGAAAACTAGTAAAAATAGAAGCAGTAGGTGGTGTGGAGAGCCACAAAAATGTCATGGGCTGAAAGATACACCGAGGTGACAAAGGTCATGGGATGGCAATATGCACATATACTGTTGGGAGTATCGCATACGCAAGGTATAAAAAACGGCAGTGCATTGGCGGAGTTATTATTTGTACCCAGGTGATTCGTGTGAAAATGTTTCCGACGTGCTTGTGACCGCACGGTGTGAATTAACAGACTTTGGCCACAGAATGATAGCTACAACTGGACGCTTGGCACATTCCATTTCGGAAATCGTTAGGGAATCCAATATTCAGAGATCTACAGTGTCAAGAGTGTGGCGACAGTACCAAATCTCAGGCATTACCTTTCACCACGGACAGCAAAGTGCCGACAGCCTTCACTTAACGACCGAGAGCACCCGCCTTTGCGTAGAGTTGTCAGAGCTAACAGAGGAACAACACTGCGTCAAATAATTGCAGCAATCAATGTAGGACGTACGACTAACGTACACATTAGGACAGTGCGGCGAAATTTGGCGTTAATGTGCTATGGTAGCAGATGACCAACGCGAGTGCCGTTGCTAACAGCGCAACATCGCCTACCGCCCCTCTCCTAGGCTCATGACCATATCGGTTGGACCCTTGACGACTGGACAACAGTGGTCTGGTCAGATGAGCCCTGATTTCAGTTGGCAAGAGCTGGTGGTAGGGTTCGAGTGTGGCGCAGACCACACGAAGCCATGGACCCATGTTGTCAACAACGCACTGTGCAAGTTGGTGATGGCTCCATAGTGGTGTAAGCTATGTTTACATGGGTGCTCTGGTCCAACTAAACACGTCATTGACTGGAATGGTTAGGTTCGGCTACTTTGAGCCCATTTGCAGACATTCATGGACTTCACGTTTCCTAACAACTACACAATTTTTATGGATGTCATTGCACCTTGTCACTGGGCCACAATTGTTAGTGATTGGTTTGAAGAACATTATGGACGATTCGAGGGAATCATTTGACCATCTAGATTGCCCGACATGAATTCAATCGAACATTTATGGGACATAATCGAAAGGTTACTTCGTGCAAAAAGTTCTGCACCGGCAACACTTTCGTAATTATGGACGGCTATGGAGGCAGCTTAGCTCAATATTTTAGCAGACGACTTCCTGCAGCTTGTTGAGTCCACGCCACGTCGAGTTGCTGCCCTACGACATGCATAAAGAGGTAGACACGATTTTCGGAGATGTTTCATGGGTTTTGTTATCTCAGTGTAATGCAATGAACAAATTGTGAAAGACATTAAAGAGAGGAAGACACTGATTAACACGACAGGGAGAGAAAAAAAAACACCTAATTCGACTTGACAGCTTTATATATAAAAAAAAAAAATTTGGAAGGAAAAATTCTAAGGTAAAATATCGAAACGCAGGCCCAGAACATCCATATTGCAAAATGTTATCATTGGGACGAGCTGCAGCAACTACAGCCAAAGAGCGACGATGGCGAGTTTGTCTTTAGTGTCTGATGATGAATCCTCGATGTCTTCGTTTAATAGGAGCAAGGTAACCCCTGCTGATGAGGGCTGTGAACGGTGTAATCCTTTGCCCCAGCGCGAGTTCGGATGATGTATGGAGCTGGTAAACGCTCAGGTGGCAACGTAATCCGATTGTTTACTCGAAATTAAGTCAGGCCGCTGCGTGTAATTTAATGCGGCGCGTACCAGTGGCGGAGACTGCCGAGAGAAGTCGGGATACGGCGGGCCGGCGCGGCGGGCAGAGCGAGGTGTGGCGAGGTGAGGTGAGGCGGCGCCGGAGCGGCGGGGGCGGGCGGGTGCGGGGGAGGGGAAACAAACGAGTCGGCAGTTAGGCGGGCGACGCTGATGCGGCCGCCGACAAATGAAACTAATCTGCGAGAGCGCCCGGCGATAAAGGGATCGTAATTACCAGATCAGTCTCGGCGACGCAGCCAATTAGGAGGCGACGAGCGACGACTCGGCGTCGGCGGGGAGTCCCCGCGCCGGCCACGCCCCACTCGCCGGCTCCTGGGCCCCGGCCGCTGCCGCTACCGGCTGGCGTTTAATTTACTGCCCCGAGCGCGCGCCGGCTGGGCGCACTCCATCATGTGGCGAGGCGCGCAAACTGAATTACCGCTAACTGATAGCGCCGCCGCTAAACGCCGCCGCTTCTAATGCGCGTTAGCGCCGCCGCCGGCCGGCCTTTAATTCCGCTACGCTCTCTCCTCCTTTCTGCATCTGCGTCTACATCTACATCCACACTCGGGAAACCACTATGAAGTAAATAACACATCGCACACCGCCTGACAAAAAAGCTGAAGCAGCCCAAAGACACGGTCGGAGTCGGTATGAGTTGGTACATGTATGGTTGGTTAATGAGTATAGATACAATTTGCTGTGACATGCAGAACGGCCACCAGGGCGCACTAGCGTAGTCCGTGCTTACAATGGAACCTCCCCATCACACCCCCCTCAGATTTAGTTATAAGTTGGCACAGTGGATAGGCCTTGAAAAACTGAACACAGATCAATCGAGAAAACAGGAAGAAGTTGTGTGAAACTATGAAAAAAAGCAAAATGTACAAACTCAGTAGTCCATGTGCAAGATGGTCAACGTCATGGATAGCGTGAGCTCAGGAGCGCCGTGGTCCCGTGGTTAGCGTGAGCAGCTGCAGAACGAGAGGTCCTGGGTTCAAAGTCTTATCTCGGGTGAAAAGTTTACTTTCGCATAGTTATTATCTTTCCGGTCGTTCATTGACGTCTCTGTTCACTGTAATAAGTTTAGTGCCTGTGTTTTGCGAACGCACCGCAAAACCGTGCGATTAGTAGACGAAAGGACGTGCCTCTCCAATGGGAACCGAAAACATTTGATCGCTAGGTCAACCAATTCCTCACAGGAAAACACGTCTGATATATTCTATACGACACTGGTGACAGCATGTGCGTCACATGACAGGAATATGTTGTCGACCCACCTAACTTGTACACTTGGCGAATGGGTAAAAGGATTCTTCTACCCTGCCCGATTTAGGTTTTCTTGTGGATGTGGTAATCACTCCCAAAAAAGTGATGAAAACATAAGAGTTTGTCACGTAAACTGAAAATAAAAAATTAAAATTTTCACTCGAGTGAAGACTTGAACCAAGGACCTCCCGTTCCGCGGATGTTCACGCTAACCACGGGACCACGGCACTCCTCAGCTCAGAGGTTCCTTGATGTTGCCTATATTATGCATGGACTACTCAGTTTGTATATTTTGCTTATTTTTTCGTAGTTCCACACAACTTCTTCCTGTTTTCTCGATTGATCTGTGTTCAGTTTTTCAAGGCCTATCCACTGTGCCAACTTATAACTAAATCTGACGGGGGTGCGATGGGGAGGTTCCCTTGTTAGCGCTGTCATCAGACCTTCTAGGGTATACAAGGGGCGTGAACAGTGTCCTCGTAGGAAACAGCGCAATCAGCACCTGAGCTACTTTGGAAGGGATCTCATTGTGGGTCTGCATTTGGACAGCTGATCGAATTGTTAAGTATCAGGATTCGGTTCTGCTGTGACTCGATGTTGGACGGTATGAGAACATGAGGGCAGCTGTACTCATCTTCAATGTTCCAGTCGACCACATCTGACCACCACAAGAGAAGACAGCCATATTACGCACCAAGCGTATCGTAAGCTCTTCACACCTGAAACGCTCTGTGTAATCTCGAACCATTATTTGAAGACAGCAGCAGCCGGGTAGGGAATTATTGTCCCATGCTTAGGCTGCCATTAACATCACAATAGAAAATCTGCGTTTAGAATCGTACCGTGACGGGCAGGCATTGACTGCTGGTGAATGGCGTCGCAATGTGTTCAGCGTGGAACACGTAGATGTAGCTGTAGGTGAATTGCCGCGCGGGATTAGCCGAGCGGTCTCAGGTGCTGCAGTCATGGACTGTGCGGCTGCTTCCGGCGGAGGTTCGAGTCCTCCCTCGGGCATGGGTGTGTGAGTTTGTTCTTAGAATAATTAAGGTTAAGTAGTGTGTAAGCTTAGGAACTGATGACCTTAGCAGTTAAGTCCCATAAGATTTCACACACATTTGTTTTTGTAGGTGAATTGCGGTTTGCACCATCCTCGATGCTAATCGTCTGTGACTACGGCAGCGACCTGGAGAGAGGCCCCATTCTTCCATTGTTTTGGAGAGGCACAGCGGTGTTACTGCTGGTGGCATGCTGTGGGTAGCCATGGGGTGTGATTTCAGGTCATGGCCAGTAGTGGCTTGGGCGGTACAACCTGCGTCCTCATTTGTTACATCTGATGCGACAGTATGACAGCACACAGGTCCGTAGAAGTCGTATCATTATGCAGAAGCGAAACAACTAAAATTGTCGTGAGTTCGAGCATTGCCCAAGCTGAATTAGCGACAGGCGAGGTGGTCTGGTTTACTCAGGCTGGGAGATGAATACTAAACGGGACACTGAGGCGCTGGACCCAACCTGCAAATGGTCAGTCAGGGTTCCTCTAGGCAGAAGGAGCCAGCTAGGGCAAGGTCCGAGTATGCAAGTAGGACCACATCAGGTATTACTTAAGTTCTTACCAGACATCCAGCGAGGCGGCGTAACCGCCTAGTAACACTGCTACAAGTGATGGAATGAACGAAGAGACAGCAGCAATTGCTACTGGCAGAAAAGAAGACAGATCGCGGAAGCCAGCGGTTCCGTGATATGTTGAAACATTTGCCGACGAAATCAGCCTACTACAACAATGACAAGACGTTTCGGAAGACTATCAAGAAGATGGAGAGGTCATGCTGACAACCTCGGAACCCGGCGAGAAGGACGAAAAGAGATTCTGGTCATACATAAAGCACACCAGTGGCAAGACGCAACCAATACCTTCACTGCGCGACAACAACTGTGAAGTCACTGATGATAGTGCCACTAAAGCAGAGTTATTAAACACGGTTTTCCGAAACTCCTTCACCAAAGAAAACAAAGTAAATATTCCTGAATTCCAATGAAGAACAACTGCCAATGTGGGAAACATAGAAGTAGATATCCTCGGTGTAACAAAGCAGTTTAAATCACTTAAGTGTGCGACTGGATTTGTGATTTCCTATCAGAAAAGTCACAGTTCTTAGAAATAGACGGAAAGTCATCGAACAAAACAGAAGTAATATCCGGCGTTCCGCAAGGAAGTGTTATAGGCTCTCTATTGTTCCTGATATATATTAACGACATAGGAGACAATCTGAGTAACCGTCTTAGCTTGTCTGCAGATGATGCTGTCATTTACCGTCTTGTAAAGTCATCCGATGATCAAAACGACTTGCAAAATGATTTAGATATGATATCTGTATGGTGCGAAAAGTGGCAGCTGACCCTGAATAAAGAAAAATGTGAAGTTATTCACACGAGTACTAAAAGAAATGAACTAAATTTCGATTACGCGATAAGTCACACAAATCTGAAGGCTGTAAATTCAAATAAATACTTGGGGATTACAATTACAAATAACCTAAATTGGAGCGATCACATAGATAATATTTGGGTAGAACAAACCAAAGACTGCGATTCATTGGCAGAACACTTGGAAGGTGCAACAGGTCTACTAAACAGACTGCTTACACCACGCTAGTCCGCCCTATTCTGGAATACTGCTGTGCGGTGTGGGACCCTCATCAGGTGGGACTGACGGATGACATCGAAAAAGTACAAAGAAGGGCAGCTCGTTTTCATTATCGCGAAATAGGGGAGATAGTGTCACAGACATGATACGTGAATTGGAGTGGCAATCACTAAAACAAAGGCGTTTTTCGTTGCGACGGTATCTTCTCATGAAATTTCAATAACCAGTTTTCTACTCCGATTGCGAAAACATTGTTGCCACCCACCTACATAGGGAGAAATGATCATCACGATAAAATAAGAGAAATCAGGGCTTGCACAGAAAAATTTAAGTGCTCGTTTTTCTGGCGTGCCATTCGAGAGTGGAACGATAGAGAGAGAGCTTGAAAGTGGCTCATTGAACCCTCTGCCAGGCACTTTATTGTGAATGGCAGAGTAATCACATAGATGTAGATGCAGAAATGAGGACGAAAGTTGGATCGAGTTGTCCAAGTTCCACTCAAGAGATAACACTGCCAATGGTCGCAAGAAGGGGTGGAGCCCAAAAGGAAACAGTCTAGACTACCAACAGGTAGACACGTATCACTTCGAGGAAGAACTCGAACGAAAACAACCGGGCAACGAATATCCAACCGGGTACTTGAAACAGCTGGCAAATACTACAGTAGAGAAGGGGCGGCGAAAGCCAGTACCACCTGTCACCATCTGCCACACAGAACAGCTTGCAGAACTAAAGAGTACCTTCGAGCAACAAATTTCCAGGAATTTGAAGGCCATTTACCAGATTTGCCTGGTAAAATACCACTTCGACACCTTCGAAGACTAGAGGAAGATGATCAAGTTCTTCGAAACACATAACGTGCCTAACTTCCTCTCCAGCATCAGAAGACAAGGATTTAATGTTAGTCGTTAAAAACTGCGTGTGCAAGTCAGGTAGGAACAACTAAAACTGGCACTAAGGTAAGTAGGCTCCCCTAACGCCAGAGAGCATCGATTCAAACGGAGAGAGGGCGATTCCGTAAATGATGATCTTATACCGCTGCCCAACTTGCGCGTCAGTCTTTCTCTAAAGCCAGGAAAAAATACATGCCATACGAAATAAGTTTCCTCCTGTTTACGAGGGTGTGTATAGAAGACTATCATAACAAGGATGGACCGACACGGTACAAGAAATGCCAGAGATTTGAACACACGGCAAGCTGTTGCCTTTTGCCACCCTACTATGCGAAATGTGCAGGCAGTCACCAACGCAAGAACTGAAAGCAAAGCATACTAATTGCGGCAAGGACCACTGTGCCTTATGGTGGGCCTGCGGAAAGTATCAGAGGCTTCTAAAGAAGTACAAGGTCCGAAGACAGAAGCAAAACACAAAACCGAAAGCGACGAACATTCGATTGGAAAATACTCTGGTGACAACGAGTAAACTGGAGCGACAGGCGCCCCAGTCACCATCGACTGGACAACAACAGGAAACAGAACCATCACAGAGGACCACTAGGAAACGGATTCAACGATATGAAACTTCCTGGCAGATTAAAACTGTGTGCCCGACCGAGACTCGAACTCGGGACCTTTGCCTTTCGCGGGCAAGTGCTCTACCAACTGAGCTACCGAAGCACGACTCACGCCCGGTACTCACAGCTTTACTTCTGCCAGTACCTCGTCTCCTACCTTCCAAACTTTACAGAAGCTCTCCTGCGAACAGTTTTAATCTGCCAGGAAGTTTCATATCAGCGCACACTCCGCTGCAGAGTGAAAATCTCATTCTGGGATTCAACGATAGTTTGCCGACACGTTGGGGTCTACGTACATCTGCCTCCAACATCGCCACATTAGCAACTCTGGCACCCGCGATATCAGACATCGCAGTGCTCCAAATGAAGTTGGAGCAAAAACGATGACTGAGGTTATCATGAAGACGTTTACTGCACCTTAAGGCATGGACAACAGACAAGGAACAAGACAGCTTCGAATATGCATTTGGAATTCTAGTGGTGTCAAACATAAGCAAACAGAGCTAAATAACTTTATTAGCAGGAAGTGACTAAATGCTTGTATAGGGATGCTGTAAGAAACCGACCTTTCAGTCTACCAAGTATGTAGGTCAATAGGACTGACGGGATCGGTCAAACAGGCACTGCGAGGTAAGTCAAAAACAAGATCCGACACCACCTACACGACCTACCACTTATACAATTGCTAAGGGTCATAGCAGTCACAATATTTACAGCAATGGGAAAAATCATGATGACAGCATGATGACAGCCCAAAGAAGTCATTGGCAGCGGAGGACTTACATGCTGTCTGGTAGATTTGAGAAGGTCGTATTGGGAGGAGATATTAACTCTAAACGTCCGGCATGGTATTCCAGACGAATCAACCGTTAGGGGCAGCTACTACTGGACCTAGAAATGAGCTAAAAGTCTCTGTCCATGGATCTCGAGAACCGAGCTGCATTCCCAGCTTCATCAACCAAGGACCGACATATTCCACCTAGTAATCGTTAGATACGTCGCCACCAACCTACAACTTAGGACGATGCGATATACGATGTGTCATACGCTGATTCTTCGAATTATCGAATGGAGAGGCTTCCTGGCCTCACTTCTGAATTTCAGAACCATAAACTGGGATCTGTTTCTTTCATACTACAACAATAACTTCCGATCAGCCTGAAAATTCCACGGTTGCAACCGCTCCAGAACAGATGCCTGCAGTGGAGCCTAGGAGCCTAAAGATGGGCCACGAAGGGAGAAATACACGGGGAAACGAGAAGAAAATGCCTTGCTGCCAAACTGAAACATCAGCCAACCTGATCGTTTCAAAAAATCCACGAGAACAGAGAAACGATCCACCAGTTTGCAAATGTAGGCGAAGCTAAAACTCAACAGTGGCACAAGGCACAGAGATATCCAAAGCCATAATACCAAATCCTGCTAACAACCCAGGACGAGGGGATACCAACCTCACAATGGGCAATTAAACACCCACTAGCCAACTTTCTTAAATAACAAAGGACTAAAGAACCTATATGAGCACCCAAGCGCCTTTGAAACTGGTGACAATAAAGCGAAAAAACTCAGCCAACCTGTCACTCTAGGAGAATAAATAGCCAAAGGCGATAAACCTTCCATCACAACACATTTTCCAACTGAACAATGCTCGTGCACATATGGCCGCGTGGAGTGGCCGCGCGGTTTGCGTGTCCCCTCCCGCCGGAGGTTCGAGTCCTCCCTCGGGCATGGGTGTGTGTGTTGTTCTTAGCAGAAGTTAGTTTAAGTAGTGGGTAAGTCTAGGGACCGATGACCTAAGCAGTTTAGCCTACATCCACATCTACATCTACATTTATACTCCGCAAGCCACCCAACAGTGTGTGGCGGAGGGCACTTTACGTGCCACTGTCATTACCTCCCTTTTCTGTTCTAGTCGCGTATGGTTCGCGGGAAGAACGACTGCCAGAAAGCCTCCGTGCACGCTCGAATCTCTCTAATTTTACATTCGTGATCTCCTCGGGAGGTATAAGTAGGGGGAAGCAATATATTCGATACCTCATCCAGAAACGCACCCTCTCGAAACCTGGCCAGCAAGCTACACCGCGATGCAGAGCGCCTCTCTTGCAGAGTCTGCCACTTGGGTTTGTTAAACATCTCCGTAACGCTATCACGGTTACCAAATAACCCTGTGACGAAACGCGCCGCTCTTCTTTGGATCTTCTCTATCTCCTCCGTCAACCCGATCTGGCACGGATCCCACACTGATGAGAAATACTCAAGTATAGGTCGAACGAGTGTTTTGTAAGCCACCTCCTTTGTTGATGGACTACATTTTCTAAGGACTCTCCCAATGAATCTCAACCTGGTACCCGCCTTACCAACAATTAATTTTATATGATCATTTCACTTCAAATCGTTCCGCACGCATACTCCCAGATATTTTATAGAAGTAACTGCTACCAGTGTTTGTTCCGCTATCATATAATCATGCAATAAAGTATCCTTCTTTCTATGTATTCGCAATACATTACATTTGTCTATGTTAAGGGTCAGTTGCCACTCCCTGCATCAAGTGCCTATCCGCTGCAGATCTTCCTGCATTTCGCTACAATTTTCTAATGCTGCAACTTCTCTGTATACCACAGCATCATCCGCGAAAAGCCGCATGGAACTTCTGACACTATCTACTAGGTCATTTATATATATTGTGAAAAGCAATGGTCCCATAACACTCCCCTATGGCACGCCAGAGGTTACTTTAACGTCTGTAGACGTCTCTCCATTGATAACAACATGCTGTGTTCTGTTTGCTAAAAACTCTTCAATCCAGCCACACAGCTGGTCTGATATTCCGTAGGCTCTTACTTTGTTTATCAGGCCACAGTGCGGAACTGTATCGAACGCCTTCCGGAAGTCAAGGAAAATAGCATTTACCTGGGAGCCTGTATCTAATATTTTCTGGGTCTCATGAACAAATAAAGCGAGTTGGGTTTCACACGATCGCTGTTTCCGGAATCCATGTTGATTCCTACATAGTAGATTATGAGTTTCCAAAAACGACATGATACTCGAGCAAAACACATGTTCTAAAATTCTACAACAGATCGGCGTCAGAGATATAGGTCTATAGTTTTGCGCATCTGCTCGACGACCCTTCTTGAAGACTGGGACTACCTGTGCTCTTTTCCAATCATTTGGAACCTTCCGTTCCTCTAGAGACTTAGGGTACACGGCTGTTAGATGGGGGGGGGGACAAGTTATTTCGCGTACTCTGTGTAGAATCGAATTGGTATCCCGCCAGGTCAAGTGGACTTTCATCTGTTGAGTGATTCCAGTTGCTTTTCTATTCCTTGGACACTTATTTCGATGTCAGCCATTTCTTCGTTTGTGCGAGGATTTAGAGAAGAAACTGCAGTGTGGTCTTCCTCTGTGAAACAGCTTTGGAAAAAGGTGTTTAGTAATTCAGCTTTACGCGTGTCATCCTCTGTTTCAATGCCATCATCGTCCCGGAGTGTCTGGATATGCTGTTTCGATCCACTTACTGATTTAACGTAAGACCAGAACTTCCTAGGATTTTCTGTCAAGTCGGTACATAGAATTTTACTTTCGAATTCACTGAACGCTTCACGCATAGCCCTCCTTACGCTAACTTTGACATCGTTTAGCTTGTGTTTGTTTGAGAGGTTTTGGCTGTGTTTAAACTTGAAGTGAAGCTCTCTTTGGTTTCGCAGTAGTTTCCTAACTTTGTTGTTGAACCACGGTGGGTTTTTCCCGTCCCTCACAGTTTTACTCGGCACGTACCTGTCTAAAACGCATTTTACGATTGCCTTGAACTTTTTCCATAAACACTCAACATTGTCAGTGTCGGAACAGAAACTTTCGTTTTGATCTGTTAGGTAGTCTGAAATCTGCCTTCTATCACTCTTGCTAAACAGATAAACCTTCCTTCCTTTTTTTATATTCCTATTAACTTCCATATTCAGGGATGCTGCAACGGCCTTATGATCACTGATTGCCTGTTCTGCACTTACATGGTCGAAAAGTTCGGGTCTGTTTGTTATCAGTAGGTCCAAGATGTTATCTCCACGAGTCGATTCTCTGTTTAATTGCTTGAGGTAATTTTCGGATAGTGCGTTCAGTATAATGTCACTCGATGCTCTGTCCCTACCACCCGTCCTAAACATCTGAGTGTCCCAGTCTATATCTGGTAAATTGAAATCTCCACCTAAGACTATAACATGCTGAGAAAATTTATGTGAAATGTATTCCAAATTTTCTCTCAGTTGTGCTGCCACTAACGCTGCTGAGTCGGGAGGTCGGTAAAAGGAGCCAATTATTAACCTAGCTCGGTTGTTGAGTGTAACCTCCACCCATTCACAGGAACTATCCACTTCTACTTCACTACAGGATAAACTACTACTATCAGCGACAAACACGCCACCACCGGTTGCATGCAATCTATCCTTTCTAAACACCGTCTATGCCTTTGTAAAAATTTCGGCATAATTTATCTCTGACTTCAGCCAGCTTTCTGTACCTATAACGATTTCAGATTCGGTGCTTTCTATCACCGCTTGAAGTTCCGGTACCTTACCAATGCAGCTTCGACAGTTTACAATTACAATACCGATTGCTGCTTTGTCCCCGCATGTCCTCACTTTGCCCCGCACCCTTTGAGGCTGTTGCCCTTTCTGTACTTGCCCGAGGCCATCTAACCTAAAAAACCGCCCAGTCCATGCCACACAACCCCTGCTACCCGTGTAGCCGCTTGCTGCGTGTAGTGGACTCCTGACCTATCCAGCGGAACCCGAAACCCCACCCCCCTATGGCGCAAATCGAGGAATCTGCAGCCCACACGGTCGCAGAACCGTCTCAGCCTCTGATTCAGACCCTCCACTCGGCTCTGTACCAAAGGTAACTCACACACACTTGAACATTTTTCTCTGAACTGCTGACGTACTCCGTATTTAGCAAACATCTACAGACATGTCAACGATAAAACTTGCTCTGATGTCGACTCCGTCCAAGTGGCATTATCCAGGATGTTAAGGAGCAGTTACAAGAGCAGTAGGCCAAATTGCCTCGGGAGACGATACTATGGCTTTAGGACCCCTTCCCAAATTAATCAGTATATATAGCCACACCATAGGTTGCGTAGTGTGGCACTGACAAGTGGCTCATACAGCCAAGTTCTTTGTAAATTTGGCTCGATTTTGTAAACATTGAAATAACATCACATATCATTTCAATGAGTGAAGTTTCATTTCGTTTTTCCTCCTATTCTTGGTGCTTCGTTTTATTTTTGTCAGTTTTCGTTTATAAGTTGTGTATTTTAAAATTATGAGTAGTACCTCTTGCGAAATCAAATACCGTTGTCACAATTGCTGTAGTCTTTACTTTGAGGAGCGGTTTGATCCACTTCTTCATGCCTGTCTATCCTACGCAAATATCTTTCTCTCTGCGTAAATACTGCAACTTACATCCATTTGAAGTTTCTAAACTGCACGGCTTTATTGTAATGGTAGGAATGATTTTTTTTTATGACCATGGCTGAACATTTATCTGAACATTCAGCACTGGTTGAACTTCCTCCTGAAATGTTCCAACGGAATATAAAAATTCGACTCGGAGGGAACACTAATTAAAGTAACACTGTTCTGGAAATATCAATTCAGTTCTGAAATTAGTTCTTCCTCATTGATCACACTCTATTCTCGTACATAAATGAGACTCACTTTCACAGCCAAACCACACAAGTATATCGACCACTTTATTGTGAAAATTATCATGATACTCCTAGTTCAGTTGCAGCGGCGCGAGAGATGTGTCTACACTTACGTTCATGAGAAGCGCGATTTTTCTTAAACTGGCCACTGAATGTATCGCTCACACAACGCAAACGTGCACGCGCCACCAAATTATTGTCTTCTTACCACTCAAATAAATCTTTTAACTTCGCGTTCTGCTCCATAGTACGAAGAGTGAGCCGGGTACGCGTCAGTATCTTGCGGGATCCCCACACCCACTCTTTCCGCGGCAACCGCCACCGATCGCGCTCCAAACAAACGCGACCTTCTTTAAGTAAAGTTGTACCATAAACTTTTTCTTCCCAATTCAACTAAGTAGCTCTTCATTAGTTACTCGATATACCTATCTGATCTTCGGTATTTTTCTGCAGCACTAGATTTCAAAAGCTTCCATTCTATACTTGCCGGCCGCGGTGGCCGAGCGGTTCTAGGCGCTTCAGTCCGGAACCGCGCGACTGCTACGGTCGCAGGTTCGAATCCTGTCTCGAACATGGATGAGTGTGATGTCCTTAGGTTAGTTAGGTTTAAGAAGTTCTAAGTTCTAGGGGACTGATGACCTGAGATGTTAATTCCCATAGTGCTCAGAGCCATTTGAACCATTCTATTCTTGTTTAGACTGTTTATCGTCAATAACGCTGCACTTGGTGCACACCCTGGCCCTGGGCTAAACGACGTAACACGTTTGTTAATCTTAATCCCCCTCACTTTGGATCCTGTGATGCAGTGGTCACTATGAGCTTAGCGCCCACAAAACTATTACGCCGAAGGAAGCACTATTAACATGGTGATAAATAAATTGATTATTAATCATGGCTGAAACAACCAAGTTGTGGTGGACAGTATTGTAACTGCAGTAATGTAAGTGATATCAAGACTGTTAAATGAAAATCCGTGATCCAGACAATTACATTTATTTGTAAAAATATACAATGTTATCGTCACCACAAGCATCAGATACGCTTGAAAGAAAACCTGCTTCGAATGTCTTAGTACAGGAAAATACATAAATTTAGTAATGAAGGGAAAAAATGTAAATTAATACTGACTGATAGTTAGTGGAGGAAAGATCGGGTCTGAATAAAGTAAGTAAACCGGTGCCGTTACTTGTCTTCTAACGCCACGACACATATTCCCTTAATTTTTTCCAGCAGCTGAGTGCCCACTTGACTCCAATAAAACAAGAAAGGAGAGATAAAAGATTAGCACCACTTGCCTAAGTTCTGTTCCTCGCTCGACAAATATTGCTGTCAGTTTACCCCCCACGTTCTCTAAATTGAATCCCGTCTCTCCTTCTTGCGAGTCCGCAGATAGTGGTCTAATGGCATAGTCGTCACGCGACTACAATTTGTCGACACGTGGAGACATGTTCACGGTGATCTTTTGTGCTTTAGGTACTACACTGCGCACTCCTCTAGCATCTACATCTCACGATCCCTGATTCAACACACTCGACAGGCTGAAATCTGGCCTGTTGCTTTCTCAGATCATGAGGCTTACTTCTGTGATGTTGTTAAGACAGGCAGTATGGCACGGACGTGGTTTATGGAAACTGAACACGACACTTCTTAATTCACCTGACTGTCGACTTCTAATAGAAGACACTTGGATCACATGTAATAGACGCCGTCCCACGTATCCGTCTACCATATCCTGGTGGATCCAGTGTGCAAAAGCTGCTCTTCGAAAAACTTTGATCCGGTATGGCAAAGATGTTGTCGCCTGGAGGAAGAGCACTATGGCCTTTTACTACAGGATCCTACGAGAATGCTCCACAATGCCAGCCTCCCCTGAGCGCCATACAAGGATGAACCATGCTAAGGCCCAAATCTCCAATCTCATGCGAAGGCATTTGGAAGGGGCGATAGTACGATCTCGTACTGCTGATCGCATGCCTCATGAACATCCGTCGATGTACCATGTCATCCAAGATCACCATAATTGAAGCCGAAAATTGATTCACATCCTAACAGACCAAGAAGGGCGTCGCTACGTAACCCAATCTGCAATAGGGAATGTGCTTCACGCCCACTACCAGCAGCTCTACGCCGCAATTCCACGTTCCCCAGAGTTGAACGAGGAAGTCTCGCAGCTCAACTTCGGTGGTATCCCAGAAGATGCAGCGATTGACTTGATGTCAGAGGTGACTGATGATGAAGTCCGCGATGCGATCCGGGCAGGAACCATCAATCGCTCCCCAGGACCCGACGGTCTTCTCCTCGAATTTTATCGTACCTTCACCTCCATCTGTCGGGAACTGATGTCTCCGGAAGTACCTGTGCCGGACGCTTTCATGGAAGGAATTATTATTCCCGTACATAAACCGCATGGTGGCAACAATATCAGTGATTATAGGCCCATCACCCTCCTTAACAGTGATATGAAAATCTTCACTCGCCTTTTGGCGGTACGACTTAAAAACGTTGCCCGATATGTTGTGTCGCCAGACCAAGCACCTTTGGGAGGGCATAATAATATCCGCACGGCTTTATGCCGCTGCAGGGATATGATCGCCGTTACCCAGGTACAACGCCTCTCTGGGGCAACTTCGGACTTTAGTCAAGCTTTTGATAGAGTTGACCATTCGTTCCTTACGGCCGTTCTCCACCATATGGGTTTCCCAGTCGCCGTTATCACGGTAGTGATGCGCCTTCTGCGGGGTGCCTCACCCAGGATTATGTACAATGGCAGACTCACTCCTCCGATAACAATAGGTCGATCCGTACGTCAAGGTTGCCCTCTATCAGCGATTTTGTACGCCTTTCCCTTGGAATCGTTGCTATGTGGACTAAGACAACGTTTGGTAGGGTTGTCCATAGATCGCTACCGATTCTGTTGCACGGCCTGTACTGACGATGTAGTCATCTGTTTAAGTAATGCCGACGATGTTCGAGCTGTTTTGACGTGGGTAGCGACTTATGGTGAGGCGTCGGGTAGCTCTTTAAACGCACGTAAGTCACAAGTTATGTGGACTTCCCGTGGAGTGCTTTACACCTCTTACCACCGTTGATACCATTCGCTGTTTGGGAATAGATTTTTCATCTGATACCAGGCGTTCAGCCACCATCAACTGCCGACGCCTCCATTTAATGATCAGAGCAGGTCTTATGGACCATCGCCTTCGATTCCTAGATATTCTCCAACGAGCTCGGTATGTCAGTACATATATCGCATCCCGAGTTCTCCATGTAGGACAAGTTCTACCTTTCCCGCTTACTGTGGCCCGTCGTACGTTGGCAGCGATGACATCTTTCGTCAGCTCTGGGCTGTTGTTCAAAGTTACTTATGCAACCCTTACTCTTCCCCTGAACGAGGTGGGACAGGTCTGTTTCACGTGTCGGATAGAGCTCGCGCCCTATTTGTCAGCTCCCAGATGACGGTATGGACACGTTGCCCAACGAGCCTCACTAGTCTCCTCCTGTCGGCATATACGCCGGTCTCACTGTCAGCCCCAGTGATGATCTCGGATGTTCCGGACCAGTTCCATTATATAAGATATTTCTTTCTTGAACTCAGTTATCTACGCCTCATCTTACCAAGACAGCTTTCACTCAAGACAAAGGCAGTATACAATGTTCTCCAATTGGGTCGTCCACCTAACCAGATTGAACGAAAGTTCCCCCAGGTTGACTGGCGTCATGTATGGCGCGCGGTGATCGCCTGTTACCTTGACACGAATGTTCAATCTGTCTGGTACCTTACTGTCAATGGTAATCAACCAATGGTAATCAACCAATCTCGCCTTCATCGTATCCACCTCGTCCAATCACCTCTATGTTCCACGTGTGGAGTGCTAGACAATGGCGAACATCGGTTTGTTTGCGGACCGGTGGCGGAGGTTTGGCAATTGATTCGTCGTATTGTGGCTTTTCTAACGCGGGACATTCCGGATCTGATTACTCCCCTTTCATTATTATTTCCGGAACGTGACTATTTTCCTCGGACAAAGACCAATGCTGTGAATTGGATTCGCGGACATGCCATTCACTACCTATTTGGACAAACTGTAGACTCTGTACTCGATTTTGGACATACCTCAATGACCGTCATTATGACGTTGTCCGTCACCCAAAATACAGACAATTTTTCTCGAACTTCCTTGGGAGTGCTTTCAACGACCCGCCTCGCAGCTGGAATGTGTTAAGCCAAGAGAGAAGAAGGTTTCCTGTTTGAACCAATGAACATTTCTGAACAATTGAACGGAACACATCAATTCCGAGAAGACGTGACTCAACATATTACCAGCGGGGCGCAGAAGACCTCTGATCAATTACACAACAAAAATAAAAAAAATAATAATAATAAAAAAAATAAAAATAAAAATAAAATTCAGAAAAAGGAAGATTTTGTTTTGTTTGTAAGGATAGCCTTAACCTTGAATTCTCATATTTCCCCTGGTATATAGGCAGCTTTCTGGGGCTGTTTAGTCAGGAACCAACGCCTGAAGTGGAGCAGATTTTTTTGTTATAGGATGAAAAGTGGCAGTGGCACTTAGTTTCTTTTTTTTAGTTCCATTTTCCTAAGGGGCTTTAAAAAAAAGGGGGGGTATGATTATTGCTTCGGGTGCAGGAGGTCAAAAAGCAAAAAAATAAATTAATAATAATAAAAAAAGGCTAGCGTTGCTGCCTCTGGATCACGGGGTCCCGGGTTCGATTCCCGGCCGGGTTAAGTCTCTGCCAGGCGACTGGATGTTTGTGTTGCACTCATCATTTCATCATCATTCGTGAACGTGGCGAGACTGGACTGTGTAAAGATTGGGACTTTGTACGGCCGCTGATAACTGCGCAGTTGAGCGCCCTACAAACCAAACAACATCATCGTCATCATCATCATCATCCTTCTTCCGATGTGAACTCAACATTTTGCATCGCACACTGTGGACGACTCGTTGGCAGCAACAACAGACGTTGCGGTGCTGCTGCAAGTCTTGCACTCGCCGCATGTGCCTCTAGCGGATGCAAATAAAATGGTAGGGCAGTCTGCCTCCACTGTCCGTCGTTGCCCCTGGATGATGTCTGAAGTATCACTCACTTGTCAATGCAAAACGGGAAATGTTTGGCTCTAAGCAAGGCAAGCTACAGTGTACGAAAACTTTCTTAGTTCGACAAAATGAGCGGTTAATCTTTAGAACCCAGATTGCACACAAAGTCCCTTCTCTCCAAAGTCCTAACATCGAATAGACTTAGTCAGAATGACCAAGCAGAACGGAAACTGCCGAGTTCACAATCTCACACCAGAAAGATCAAGTAACGACTAAAAACGCGCAATTCAGAGTCTGACGACTGGATGACCAAGTTTTTCTCGCCATGGCTTGCCTGTTGAGCTTGGAGCGGTGCGCCCATGCCTCTCCATCGACCAATCGCTAGGCAGACGTGAGATGCAGCTTCCAATCAAAGTAGTTTAAACCCCCCAAAAACGTGTCTAATGTAGAGGAGACAATCAGACTCACCACCACCTTAGGCGGCAAGTGCTACCAAAAACCCATCTTCCTCTCCACATGATGGCGCCGAACTTCCTCACCAACAAGAAATGCTCTAAGCACTATGGGACTTAACATCTGAGGTCAACAGTCCCCTGGACTTAGAACTACGTAAACTTAACTAACCTTAGGACGCCACACACATCCATGCCCGAGGCAGGATTCGAACCTGCGACCGTAGCAGCCGCGTGGTTCCGGACTGAAGCGCCTAGAACCTGTCGGCCACAGCGGCCGTCACCAACAAGAAATCAAGTAAATACCAACCATGTAGCTTTCAGCGATTATTTGATTTCATGAGCCTGGAGAAGACGCTATCTGGTCTGAAAGCTTTGCCACCCTCATTCCTCCGTCTCGGGCTTAACTCACAAACAGCATTTTCTGGCACCCACTCATCCGGTATTCACAACTGGAGACCCACTTAAATGGCTTGGTGCCACCTCTCTGCGTTGTCTTTTCAATGCGTACAAGAGGAAGACGATCCCAGCGAGCCCTCTAGGCACAAACAAAAGTGACTTGTCCCACTGCTTGCACGCCCTCGGTCGGCCGCCCACGTCCTTCTGAAAGCGCCTTCTCAACACCTAGGCACAGTTGTGTGTGATGCCACTCTGTCGGCTAGCTGCCAGGCAGAAACAGAGACTGATAACGTCAATTCGTATCGTATTATTAATTTATTTTTTTGCTTTTTGACCTCCTGCACCCGAAGCAATAATCATACCCCCCCTTTTTTTTTAAAGCCCCTTAGGAAAATGGAACTAAAAAAAAGAAATCGAACTTTGGCAGCATACCTACTCCACAGATTATCCCATTCAGTACTGTAATCCTAACTGCAAGACAGAATTATGAAATGAAATTGGAGGAGGAGGAGTGTTTTACGTCCCGTCGACAACGAGGTCGTTAGAGACAGAGCAGAAACTCGGATTAGGGAAGTATGAGCAAGGGAATCGGCCTTGCCTTTTCAAAGGAGTCATTGTGGAATTTGCCCGAAGCGATCTAGGGAGACCAAGGAAAACCTAAATCAGGATGGTCGTACCCAGGTCTGAACAGTCGTCCTCCCGCATGTGAGTCCAGTGTGTTAACTACTTTGCCACCTCGCTCGGTCGAAATTAAACTGACTGCAGAAACTATTACACCTGAACATGATAACACTCAGAGAATATACAATACACTTTACACGTAAACAACACACACATGACACCAACAAACACATGAATCTAGACAATTAGATTAAAATAGTCGAATTAGTGTTTTGCTATTGTAGCCACTTAGACGCATGGAAAACATACATATAATTAAATAGAATAGTCTGTGCCCGGCTTTTATTAGCAAAAGGACGATCATTGGGGCAATGGTTTGTAGACAGTAACATACCTGAAATGGACTGGTCTCCCCACAGTCCCGGCTTGAGCCCAATGGAACACGTTTGGTTTGAATCAGAATGTCGACTGCGCTCCAGACTCCAGCGTCCAACATCACTGCCTCCTCTGGTTTCGGCTCTTTAGAAAGAATGGGCTGCTGCTTCTCCACGGACATCCAGACACCCCACTGAATCTGTCTACAGCAGAGTTCAAGCCTCCATAAAGGCAAATTGTAGACACACCCCATACCAATGTCCACTAATAAGTGACCAGATAATTTTGATGAGGTAGTGTATACTACATAGCTGGCTTGACGTACTGCGCACTTGTGTGGGAAGTAAGTTTATTATTATTGTTATTAATGCTGATATATGAAAGACAAGACAACAATATCTGTACTCTGGTTGTTCAGTTGAAACACATTGTAAGGTGGCTATAATTTCGCACCTTACAAGCACTCATCTACAAACTTTGCCGTGATTTACAACCAGAATTAGCTATCATTTGATGGGTTGTACATCGTATATAGGAATATTTAAAGAAGACTGACATTGTCATGTACACCTTGTAAATAGTGGCTAACGCTTATTGCATGAAAGGTGATGGAGTGTCTTTATTATCAAAGTTGGAACGCTAGTGGTAATGAAACGGCAGTCGTAACTCAAGCCTTGGGTGGAAAACCCCGCACAGGTGTGCTGGTTGTGCTTCACAAAGGATATAGCCAAGACGGAAGGGGCCGGAAGGATAACTGGATAATACTCCGGAAATTCTGAAAATCTTGGACGGAGCAGAGAGGAACGAGGAAGCGTTACCTCGGAAATCACGCAGGCTGGTTATTTCTGAGGATTTTTCCTCTGAGAAGCGTACCATTATATGTATTCCTAATTAACGAGGATAGATATTTCCTCGCAAACTTCCGCGCTGGACGACAAAAGACCAAAATATGGTTGGCCGGCGATCACAATAATCTGTAGAGAGGGAGAATATTCCATGGTTTCGAGAATATGATTCACCTTCTCGAGTTATGAGGGAGGGGAGCCGAGCTTTGCTGGGAACCAGCAGGGGAGAGAAAGAGGCCCTCCATTTTGAGCGCCCATGTTTGACGGTCGCTCAGTATTAGCTTTTGTTGTTACAGATGGACTTGCTGTCTTTGCTCTCAGGACACTTTATAGTTAGAACATTTATTTTTGTTATTACTAGTTCCATTAATCATTCATTTATGTAATTTATATGTTAAAGAGCAACAACGACGAAATAATATCACCATTAAGAGACCCTAAGATCTGCTTCAGGGGGTAGTCAGACAGGACCACATCTTCATTTTCGCGTTAAGTATTTTCCATTGCGCACATTTATTTTTACACCTGCCTGGAGTAGCATCTTGGAACATGCTCTAATGTGCACTACTGAACTGTTCTGACTTTCACTCACTAATATGTGCACGCTGTATGTTGATATATCGATAGTAACATCCGAGTATAGCTTCAGATATGATGGATTCACTTTCCATACATATCGCAAGAAATTATATACATGCAAGTGCTCATACATGTAGCCACAATTAATGAGAATAACTACACATGTATAGTTTCCAGGAAAATGTTTCGATGTTGTATCCACGTGTGGATGAACATGCCATGTGACTGGGGTGTTATTTCCGACGCGCCCTTCTCAAAAGGATGTGCACACATACACTTTTGACTGTCAATAAAAGACGTTACAACTGATCAGTTTAGAATAACTAATTTATTCTGAGTAGCCCAAATAGAAACATTCTTTCACTGAATCTGTCTAGGGTTAGGCCTCCGACAAAAAGAAATGAAGTCATTTATTTATTCAGATTCTTTCATTACTTCTTTATAAAGGAGGCAAATATTAGCTCCTCCGATTTCCATCTGTGGGGGTTGTTGGGGTAAGTTATTTCCATATAGTTCTCCAAAATCATATAGGTCCTTTTCTCTGGGCTGTTTTGGTGCTTGACGTAGTTGCACAGTCTCGATATAGTACGATACTGGTGTTATGGGGTATAGTCATATGGTGTTTTCCCTGTAAGGCATTGTTCTGCCCAAACCCGTCTTGTAAAGGTGGTGCAGCTTTCTCATACTGTGGCTTCCTTGACTTCATTTTCTTTACAGGACGACTTGAACGTCTATCATCGTAAGGGGGAAGAAGCCTGACTTCTCTAATTTTACCCTCGTATTTACTGTGTAAAACACAAGCTGAATTAAGCTACTTAATATGTTTCTTGGCTAGTATTGAAATCTGATGAACAGCGCCCTTCTATGGCCCTCCCATATCGGAGTTGTTGAGCATTTCTGTTATGCTTTCACTTGCCTGAACTATTCCGTAATAAATTGCGCAACTCTTCTATGAATCTTCTTTACTACATCCGTTATTCCTACTTGTAAGGGTCTATGACTGGTGAACAAATATAATTTCATTTTACCGCATACGACGTTGTGTTTGTATGATGGCTTAAAAGTTGGTGTAGTCAGCATCAGTCACAATGTTTATTAATGCTCTTCACATTATTAAATTAAATAATGCGTTTCGGACTGCCAAGCCCCCATCCTCAAGAAAAATTCTCACAAGACCAACAGAACTTTAGAGAAAATGAATATTAATCACTGCACGTAATCTACAAAATATCAGGTTGTCTTCGTATTTCTCAGTAACAATGAGCTTGTAGAAAATAAATCTGATGATTTATAGAATATATGAACTGGATTTTATTCGTGTTGTCTGAAGTGCAACAATTATTGTAAGAGTTTTACCTGAAGATTTGGGTATGCTTCCCAGAAACGCGACGTTCTTTATGGTGGAGGTTGGCCAAAATACTTCCTGGCGAGAAATACTTAAAAATTACGCATACGTTTTTTTAATCTACTGCTTGAGATGCATCTTTAAGATTCTTCTTGTAAATCTCTCCAACATCTGCGTTTCGGATAGACTTAAGTGTTCCTTTCGCCTTAAATTGCTACGAAAATATGGTCCTACATACTCGACATTTATTAATGATTCGTGTGACTGGTCACGGCAATGTATCTAAACGATATTGTCTGTTTTCGTTTATTACACACATTTCGTTAAGTTAATTTATATTTAGGATCAACTGCCACATTTTGGACAAAGAGCTGATCATTTTAAAGTCTTCACGTATGTCGCAACAAGTTTCTAATGACATGACGTTTCTGTAAAAAATCATGTCGTATTACAATTAGAGTCAGTATAGCACACGCCGCTACGTTGGTGAGATATATGCAGTTAGTCCCCAGTTGGTTGGTATTGAAAATTTACTCCTTCTGTCTTCGTGTTGTGGTATAATAATACCATAAAACTGTAATAAAAAACGATGTTAGGCTTTGACATTCCACTGATATAAGGATCAGTAGAGCTATAGTGATAAAAAGTGAAACAGGTAACCAGCGACCGCTACGGTAAGAGAAATCATCCTGAAGTGATTTATGGGAAACCACTCAGCATAGTCGGACGGGGGTTTGAACCAAGTTCCTTCAGAATACAAGTCTTATAACTTATTCAGTTCATCTCATCTCTCAATCTTGATTACTGCAGATGTCGTTCCTTGTGATACCTGGAATTTGAAATTTATTGACATGTTATAGAGTCAAAGCTATATTTAATTACATTCGCTACGGATAATCTTTTCATTATAGAGGTCTTTTTTTATTCACAGTTATGGACTGAAGATTGGATGTATCACATTTTCTAATGCAATTGTTTTGTTGGTAAGCAAATTTATTTGAACATTCTTTTTACTGTCGCGCATTCTACGTCACTCTAAGAATGGATATAAACGACAAATATAGAAAGGAAATTAAAGTACAGGGAGAAGGAAAAAGCGTTATTATTTGCCGATGATGTAGTTCTCTCAGAGGGGAAAGAACTTGGAAAATAAGCTGAAGGGAAAGGATAACGCCTTGAAAAAAAGTTGTAAGTTGAACATCGACAAAACTAAAACAAGTTAATGGAATATAGTCGAAGGAAATAACTGATTGGAAAATTAGACATGAAGGTAGTAGACAAGTTCTTCTATGAGGGCATCGAAGTAACTGACGAAGACAGACGTAAAGAGCAAGTAAATTACAGACTCGCAGTAACAAGGAAACATTTTCTGGAAAAGAGAAATACTGAAAACAAGGAAAATTTAATGCATGTTGTTCACGATAAACACCTTTGTTTGAAGTTATATTTTGTGCGTGATTATACGAGTTCACTGGACTAATTTCTGCACTGAAGGTGACCACTCTGTGATTAAAATCGATGTGCAATAATAGTAAAGAAAAGAAAAAGTTTCAAATTTGTGCGGCCAATGCTGAAGTTTTCCTTGTTTGCAATGCTTGTTGCTTGGTCGTGGTGTACAAACTTCCTAATGGAATCCAATCTGGAAAGAGAAGTATGCTACTACCTGACACAAATCTGTTAGAAATTTTTTTGGGAAAGTAACTGTCGGGAGAGTAGTCTTATATGGAAGTGAAACGTGGTAGGTGAATCATACAGACAATAGGAGAATAGAAACTCTTAAAACGTGGTGATACAGAAGAATGCTGAAGATTAGATGGGTTCATAACTAATGAGGAGACTGCAACAAATTTGGGAACAGACAAATTTATGGAACAACTTTAGTAAAGGAAGGGATCAGTTATTAGGGCATATCATGAGTAATCAGTCTGTGATTGAAGGAAATGTGGAGGTCTATGCTGTAAAGAGAGATCAAGATTTGACTACAAAGTTAGTTCAAATTTATGTAGGGAGCAGTATTCATGCAACGCCTAAGAGACTTACGTTGTATAACGATGCCGCCCTTCTGCTCAAGCATTAGAATGAATTAAGGAAGCGAGAGATCTGGCTTCCAGGTGTTGGGTTTTAAGTACAGGGAAGGGCGGATGGCGCAAGAGGCTTGCAGATTCCCGAAATAACCACTCAGAAAGCGAGGACACTGGTCCAGGTGTATTTCCGCCAGTGGCAAGGATACCAAATAGTCCTCCCAGCAAATCAAAGAACAAAGATAATACACCAATAATCAAAAGTTTCGTTTAGTTGACGGAAACACTAGCTTACCATGAAGATAAGTGTGACTAAGAGATGAAAACTTGAGTTCTGTGTAAGCAGTTAGTAAGAAGTAGCAGAAAAAATATACGAAGTGGGGAGATGGTTTTCTTGTGATTCTTCAAAAATACCTACCTAGCAGAACGTGTTGTTTGCTCAGGATTCTCTCTCACAACGTAGGGTTGATGGTTTTGACTTCTCATGTAGGCTTGGCGGTCTGAAGAAGACTTAGAGGTATGCCGCTTTGGTGATTGATAGCGAACTCATTTTCGCCCGCAAAGGTTAAGAGACATTTATGTTTCTGTGCCAACTGTGAGATTTTTGTTAATACACTCCTGGAAATTGAAATAAGAACACCGTGAATTCATTGTCCCAGGAAGGGGGTCAGATACATCACATGATCACACTGACAGAACCACAGGCACATAGACACAGGCAACAGAGCATGCACAATGTCGGCACTAGTACAGTGTATATCCACCTTTCGCAGCAATACAGGCTGCTATTCTCCCATGGAGACGATCGTAGAGATGCTGGATGTAGTCCTGTGGAACGGCTTGCCATGCCATTTCCACCTGGCGCCTCAGTTGGACCAGCGTTCGTGCTGGACGTGCAGACCGCGTGAGACGACGCTTCATCCAGTCCCAAACATGCTCAATGGGGGACAGATCCGGAGATCTTGCTGGCCAGGGTAGTTGACTTACACCTTCTAGAGCACGTTGGGTGGCACGGGATACATGCGGACGTGCATTGTCCTGTTGGAACAGCAAGTTCCCTTGCCGGTCTAGGAATGGTAGAACGATGACGGTTTGGATGTACCGTGCACTATTCAGTGTCCCCTCGACGATCACCAGTGGTGTACGGCCAGTGTAGGAGATCGCTCCCCACACCATGATGCCGGGTGTTGGCCCTGTGTGCCTCGGTCGTATGCAGTCCTGATTGTGGCGCTCACCTGCACGGCGCCAAACACGCATACGACCATCATTGGCACCAAGGCAGAAGCGACTCTCATCGCTGAAGACGACACGTCTCCATTTGTCCCTCCATTCACGCCTGTCGCGACACCACTGGAGGCGGGCTGCACGATGTTGGGGCGTGAGCGGAAGACGGCCTAACGGTGTGCGGGACCGTAGCCCAGCTTCATGGAGACGGTTGCGAATGGTCCTCGCCGATACCCCAGGAGCAACAGTGTCCCTAATTTGCTGGGAAGTGGCGGTGCGGTCCCCTACGGCACTGCGTAGGATCCTACGGTCTTGGCGTGCATCCGTGCGTCGCTGCGGTCCGGTCCCAGGTCGACGGGCACGTGCACCTTCCGCCGACCACTGGCGACAACATCGATGTACTGTGGAGACCTCACGCCCCACGTGTTGAGCAATTCGGCGGTACGTCCACCCGGCCTCCCGCATGCCCACTATACGCCCTCGCTCAAAGTCCGTCAACTGCACATACGGTTCACGTCCACGCTGTCGCGGCATGCTACCAGTGTTAAAGACTGCGATGGAGCTCCGTATGCCACGGCAAACTGGCTGACACTGACGGCGGCGGTGCACAAATGCTGCGCAGCTAGCGCCATTCGACGGCCAACACCGCGGTTCCTGGTGTGTCCGCTGTGCCGTGCGTGTGATCATTGCTTGTACAGCCCTCTCGCAGTGGCCGGAGCAAGTATGGTGGGTCTGACACACCGGTGTCAATGAGTTCTTTTTTCCATTTCCAGGAGTGTAGAATTGCTAGGACTGATGTGTTAAAATCAGCAGCGAATTAGACGGGCTCACATTGGCATTCTTTTCTAAAGGGCCCTCACATGTCAAAAATTTATTGCGCAATATTATTGATCGTTTAAGAGTAGTATTGAAGGTTTGTGCAATACACTGAAGATGACTGAAGAGCTTTAAAAATATCGACGCTCGCTCAATACAGCGTGCATTACATAGCGCCGTGTCAGGGTGATGTACAATACAGCGTGCATTACATAGCGCCGTGTCAGGGTGATGTACAACTCTGCTGAAACTCTGTGATTTATGGATCTGTAAACAGCGACGTCATATGAATATGAATAAATCAAGACAAACAAATGAACGGAATCAATTGTTGAAGTGCATTCAGGGGAATAGTTTGATTAGTTTGATTATATCTGTATTTAGTAGTTAGCTGTGCAAACATTCCACTAAAGTGTTTAAATGCAGGCAACTAATGCTACAACTTCTTATTTGCTTGTTACAGAAGCTTGAATTATTTATTAGAGAAGTACATAATGGCACTACCTACCGAGCCTCTACGATAATGTATCTTACTCTTTTCAGATTTATAGACCGCTGCCAGTATTGCGGAAAGTGAGACCGGACGAGTACATGAACAGTATTTTTTCTGTATACGTAAGCTGTTAACTAGGCTCACCAATTCCTTGAAAGATTCCTCGTCCATCTTTAAAAATTTTGATAGTGACTTGGTTCTGCTGCAAGTTCTCTTAGCACGCTAGTATGGCCTTGTGTAGAACGCCTTCCTAGGCACTTTCCCGCCCGTCGCCGCTTCCCTTGTTTTTCTTTTTGCAGCATGTAGCGACTGCAATACCAGTATATGGGAGTTCCACAACATAGAGCATCAACATGTTCACTTCGAAGAGAGAGTTCTAACGGATCCATCCAAGGCATAAGTAATTTAATATTGCGCAATAATATTGTGCCGTTCTTAGCCTCGCACTTTTGTGCAATATGTCGACACAGTGTTTTGTGCAATAAATATTGAGCGTATGTGTGGCTTAGTAACGTGAATGTAATAAACTTTAATGTATGTATCACATGTTATTTCTCGGATAACTTCCTTTCGTTGCCTATCGGCCTCTGCAGGCAGGGGACAAGCTAGATATAAACTGATAAATGGCTCTGAGCACTATAGGACTTAACATCTTTGGTCATCAGTCCCCTAGAACTTAGAACTACTTAAACCTAACTAACCTAAGGACAGCACACAACACCCAGCCATCACGAGGCAGAGAAAATCCCTGACCCCGCCGGGAATATAAACTGATATATTAAGGCTTTTCTCACATAGGCCACGTTCCTTTTTGACAGAATAGACTAGCGTGAAGAGCGGGATCAAACCAGTCATCGCACAGATGAGTACAACAACAACAACAACAACAACAACAAAACATGTCGCACTTTCATTGTTTTTCGTAATCAGCCTTTTGAAATGCCCGCGAGATAAAGGTCTCCTCTTACGGTTCCCTGCTTTACAATCTCTGTCTTTTTATCTGTCGAATCTGGCAAAGTAATTCCTTGGTTCATGCAATCTCCTTGCTTAGCTCCACTTCCTGTTTTGGATTTTCTACTACCTTGATGAAATCTTACGGAAGGTGTAACAATGATACATGTTCCACGTTTCTCGGTGTAATAATGTTTTTGATGCAGCTCTCCATGGCAAGCCTCTTCATCTCCGAATACGTACTGCAACTTAAATCCATCTCAATCTGCTTACTTGGTCTCCCTCTACAATTTCCCCCCCCCCACTCCACACACACACACACACACACACACACACACACACACACACACACACACACACACACTTTTCCCTCCTGCCAGCCGAGGTGGCCAAGCGGTTCTAGGCGCTTCAGTCTGGAACCGCGCGACCGCTACGATCGCAGATTCGAATCCTGCCTCGGGCATGGATGTGTGTGATGTCCTTAGGTTAGTTAGGTTTAAGTAGTTCTAAGTTCTAGGGGACTGATGACCTCAGATGTTAAGTCCCATAGTGCTCAGAGCCATTTGAACTTCCCTCCAATGCTAAAGTGGTGGTCCCTTAATATCTCAGAATGTGTTCTATCAACCTACCCCTTCTTTTAGTCAGGTTGGGCCACAAATTTCTTGTTCAATACCTCCGTATTAGTTACGAGATCTACCCATTTAATCTTCTGCCTTCTGTAGCACCACATTTCGAAGCCTTCTATTCTCTTCTTGTCTAAACTGTAGAGTGTCCGCGCTTCAGTTGCATACGTGGCTACTCTCCAGACAAATACCTTCAGAAAAGACTTCCTAACTGTTAAGTCTATATTCGACCTTAATAAATTTCACTTCTGCAGAAATGTTTTTCTTGCCATGTCAGTCTACATTTTAGGTCTCTCCTTCGGCCATCGTTAACTGCATAAATAGCAAAATCTATCTGCTACTTTAAGTGTCTTGTTTCCTAATCTAATTCCTTCAGCATCACCTGATTTAATTCGACAACATTCCATTATCATCGTCTTGCTTCTGTTGATGTTCGTCTTATATTCTCCTTTCAAGACACTGTCCGTTCCGTTCAACTGCTCTTTCAAGTCTTTTGCTGTCTCTGACAAAATTACAATGTCATCGACAAACCTCGAGTTTTTTGTTGCTTCTCTCTGAACTGTAATTCCTACTTTAAGTTTTTCTTTGGTTTCCTTCGTGTTTACTCAGTAACGTACGTGGGACCAATGTCTTATGTCCATATCGCTGTTTGTAGAAATTTTGCAAAAGTGTAAAAAATTTTCTCAGAATCTATGAATCACAGAGAAAATGGTAAAAAAAAGTGGTAATCCATACTGATTGTCCTGTTGTAAAATTTCTTACAAGATTTTCCAACAGCCCGTTGCACCTTATACACTTCTAAAACTATTTACATTAAAATCTGAAGTGCTATCCGAGATGTTGGTGATAATCTTAATGAATATCTTGTGCAGTAGGGAGAGATGCTAACAGAGCATTAGCTTTGTGTTGTCTGTGCTCTTTTCGTGTTAAACAGAACAAACACAAAATAGATCTAACTTCAGGGAACATTTTAGACGTTCCTTATGTATCACTTCCCCTCTAGTTGAAACGATTTTTATTTAAAAACCGCCGGCTGCGGTGGTCTAGCCGTTCTAGGCGCTCAGTCCGGAACCGCGCGACTGCTACGGTCGCAGGTTCGAATCCTGCCTCGGGCATGGATGTGTGCGATGTCCTTAGGTTAGTTAGGTTTAAGTAGTTCTAAGTTCTAGGGGACTGATGACCACAGATGTTAAGTCCCATAGTGCTCAGAGCCATTTGAACATTTAAAAACCATCATTTCCGGGCGCATTTCCTTTATTCGTGCTTTTAATGGCACTATAAATCTCGTATGGAATAACTTTCAGCGTGTCATTACTTTCATTTTTAACTGCCTGTATTTCTAGTTCATCACTTCGGCTGCTTAACAAAGAACTACTGGAATTCTTTTCTTTCTCAGTACAACGACAAACCAGCTAAAGCTGCAAATTTAAGTTTTTTTTTTATTTACACGATACGTAATTTCGGGCCGGGACCCATTTTCAAACCTTCGTGATAGATAGTAAAAATGATATTTCCAACAACACAAAAACCGTGTCAAAAATATATACCTGTTATGAAGTGCAAATGAATAGTCGCAGCGCATACAGATCCTGATGGTTATATGTCATATACTGTTTTGCATGTTGCTAAAATATAAAGTTAATGACCGTGAAGGCATTGCTTGCTGTTAGACCACTGAACAGTCATCTGTTCTGAGGTGCCGCAGGCTGATGATCAAAGGCGTTGCAGTTTTCTTGTCCGAAACACTTTAGAAAAGCAGAGAAGGTGACGTTTATACAGGGTGATTTTTTCCACTATGTACACACTCTAGGGATTAATCGATGAGAGGGCGCAGAACAAAAAAGTCTAATGAATTTATGTCCAGAAATTAATAGTTTCCATGCTAGAGAACATTTATTCAATCATACTTTGATACAGAGACTGCGGTCTAATACGCGCTGTGCCGTGCAGCCACAGTTGCAGTATGCATGGCTTCCTCCTAGAGGGTGGTACTTCTGACACGTCATGCCCTAGCGCCCTCTCCTCACTGGTAATGCTGTGTCCGATTCACTTCTCTTGCTGACTCACCTTGTACAGGATGTGATACAGCGTTGTACAAAATATTTCCGCATACTAATCGAGAGTTTGCCGGTATATTGTTAACTTACGGAAAGGCAAACGGCAACGAGCGGCGGGCGGCAGGGTTGTATCAAGAGACCTATCTCCGCCGACAACCACAGAATTCAATGTTTGCAACAGTGTTTCGCCGTTTGTCTTAGACAGAGTCGTTTCAGGAAGCAGGAAATCATGAAGGAAGTACCCGAAATTCTCAGACACTAGACTTGGAGAAAAATGTGATTAACACTGTGGAAGGCGACCGCCGTGTCAGTACCAGGCAGCTGGCCCGCCAAACGACCGAGTGGAAAATTCTCCATGACAATTGTTACCATCCTTATCACTAGCGCCGGCCGGAGTGGCCGAGCGGTTAAAGGCGCTACAGTCTGGAACCGCACGACCGCTACGGTCGCAGGTTCGAATCCTGCCTCGGGCATGGATGTGTGTGATGTCCTTAGGTTAGTTAGGTTTAAGTAGTTCTAAGTTCTAGGGGACTTACGGCCACAGCAGTTGAGTCCCATAGTGCTCAGAGCCATTTGAACCTTATCACTAGCGACAGACTTTCCACATCGGGAGCACTTTTGTCACTGGCTTCTTCTCCAGGCAACCACGATTCTGGGATTTATGGCAGCCATCCTATTCACAGATGAGGCCATCTTTATGGTGGTCTCTATGAGTGGTATCTTCAACTTTCGTAACCGTCATCTGTGGGACAGTACGCAGAACCCCAATGCTATGGTGCCAGCGAATCATCAGCATCGGTGCCGCCGGAATGTGTGGGCTGTGATAATTGGCGAGCGCATTTTGGGCTCTGCCTTCCTTTCACGTCACCTAACAGGCCGGAGCTATCGGCGTTTCTTGCAGGTGACTTCGCCTCCCCTGCTGGAAGAAGTTCCATTCATGATTCGGACGGTTATGTGGCTGCTACATGATACTGCTACAGCCCACTTCGCCGTTTACATCGAGACGCATCTCAATCGTGCCTTCCTTGTTCGATGGATCGGACAAGGTGGCGTTGCCTGGCCTGCTCGTTCACCGGACCTCAACACATGCGATTTCTAGGTTATGGGACCATCTCACAAGTATAGTGTATGCAGAGTCCATTCGAGGGGCGGAGACACTGGAGCAACGTATTCATGCTGCCTTTGACACTATTCATATGCAGCCTGAACGATCTGAATGTGTGAGACAGAACATGCTACGGCGCGTAAATGCGTGCGTTGAGGCACATGGAAACCATTTTAACACATACTGTAACTGGCTGCATGGTACAGCGTGTATTAGACCGCAGTCTCTGTGACAATGTATGATTGTATAAATTGTCTCTAGCTTGGAAGCCATGCATTTCCGGACATTAGAACTTTTTTGTTCCGTATCCCCTCATCAATCAATCCCTAGAGTTTGTACACGGCGGAAGAAATCACCAATCACCCTGTATTTGTGGGATATTAAACCATGAACATCAAAGCCATTGCACTGTCTCATGGTGACATGTCTTTACACATGCCGAGAGTCGCTATGCAGTTGAGTGACACTGAAGTCAAACCCCCCTCCCTCCTCCTCTTTCCCTCCCTTTTCAGCAGTCAGGATTAACGTGTATCACGATTAAAAATATACTTCAGGCTCATAACATTGCGTCTACTTTATCGCCGCTAAACCATTTCTTTTATTTCACTTTGCAGTGGAGTGTAAGATGTTGAGATTTCCTGACAGACCAGAACTATGTGCCTGTCTGGTCTCGAATTTCGAAGACAATTCTCTTACGAAATGAGCTATCCAAGTACGGTTGTTACTCTTCTCCTGCTATCCAGCTTCCTTACAAACTCAACTTCTGACGTTCATCTCCAATAAAAAGTGAAAATTATTTTGTGGAAATAGGTACATTTATCTTACTCAACTATCTGCAGAGAGCTCCGGTCCAATAAGGTTTGCAGGAGTACTCCTCTCTAATTCGGGAAAAATATAACCAGAACTGGAGTTCGTAAATAATCCGCTTGGTACAAGTACTGGCCATCAGTTCAGCCAATTTCAACACAACAGGTTTGAATCGGAACTATTATACAGATCACATTGAAACCTATTAACTGGGACGAATCCAGAACCGAGCGAGGTGGAGCAGCGGTTAGCACACTGGACTCGCATTCGAGAAGACGACGGCTCAAACCGGCGTCCGGCCATCCAGATTTATGTTTTCCGTGATTTCCCTAAATGGTTCCTTTGAAAGGACACGGCCGCTTTCCTTCCCCATCCTTGACACAACCCGTGCTTGTGTTCCTCCTCTAATGCCCTCGATGTCGACAGGACGTTATATCCAATATCCCTTCCTTTCCAATCCAGAAAGTGTATGCTCCTTTTTCATCCTTTTATTCCCAGGGCCGTAAAGACACGCCCACGAGCTAGGTAGGGTTCGCATTCACGATCTTCGCTGCGTGAGAAACGACGCTGCATTGAGACGACGGTGACCAGCTTAGAAAAACATTGACAGTCCAACTTAAATATTTCACTTTTCTGATTAAAACTTTACGTTCAACTAGGACTCTAACTAGGAACGCTGCATTTCCAGTTTTCATGAAACATACACAGTCACCACACCCCTGCTCGACTGCGTTGCTAACTGCGATAGCAGCGTATCAAGTGGCCAAAAAGCAGGACTGTTGACCTAGACATCTGGTGAATGTGGATCGTATTGGTTATAGTGGCTTATGCAATGATCTTTACAAACAGAAGCTTGTGTAGCTTGTGTAGAAACAAGAAGCAGTAGACACCAAGTTAGGTTCTTTATAGTTTCTAAGACCCTAAGATCACCACATTGGAGAAATAAAAAATGAAGCATTGGTAAACACTAACTATCAGCAGGACGAGTTTAGCCGCATAAAACCACTCTGGTACAGAGGGAAATAAAACTGCAATAAAAGCTACAGTTCATCAAAAAAGTCAAAGTATTCCCATACTCAGAGAGTGAGAGAAAGGGAGCAGACGCAGAAATCCTGCATCGTCGTTCTAGGTAAGGTCCTAGTTGCGGTGGTTTGCCGTTTCTCCTTACGACCTGTTACGAGGGATCAAATGTATATCTGAGTCGTGTAGATGACTGTGATGAGGCCAATACTCAAGAAAGGTAGTAGGAGTAATCCACTAAATTACAGGCCCATATCGTTAACGTCGATATGCAGCAGGATTTTAAAACTTATATTGTGTTCGAACATTACGAATTACCTCTAAGAAAAGGGTCTATTCACACACGGTCAACATGGATTTAGAAAACATCGTTCCTGTGAAACACAACTAGCTCTTTATTCACACGAAGTGTTGAGTGCTATTGACAAGGGATTTTAGATCGATTCCGTATTTCTGGTTTTCCGGAAGGATTTTGACACTGTACCACACAATACGCTCTTAGTGAAATTGCGTGCTTATGGAATATCGCGTCAGTTATGTGACTGGATTTGTGATTTCCTGTCAGAGAGGTCACAGTTCGAAGTAACTGACGGAAAGTCATCGAGTAAAACAGAAGTGATTTCTGGCGTTCCCCAATGTAGTATTATAGGCCCTATGCTGTTCCTTATCTATATAAACGATTTGGGAGACAATCTGAGCAGCCGTCTTCGGCTGTTTGCAGTTGACTCAGTCATTTATCGACTAATAAAGTCATCTGGAGATCAAAACAAACTGCAAGACGATTTAGAAAAAATATCTGAATGGTGCGAAAAGAGGCGGTTGACCCTAAATAACGAAAAGTGAGGTCATCCACATGAGTGCCAAAAGGAACTCGGTAAACATCGGTTACATGATAAATCAGTCAAATCTAAAAGCCTAAATTCAACTAAATACCTAGGTATTATGCCACGCGGGATTAACCGAGCGGTCTGAGGCGCTGCAGTCATGGACTGTGCGGCTGGTCCCGGCGGAGGTTCGAGTCCTCCCACGGGCATGGGTGTGTGTGTGCGTCCTTAGGATAATTTAGGTTAAGTAGCGTGTAAGCTTAGGAACTGATGACCTTAGCAGTTAAGTCCCATAAGATTTTACACACATTTTTGAACACCTAGGTATTGTAATTAGTAACAACTTAAATTGGAAGGAACACACAGAAAATGTTGTGGGGACGCTAACCAAAGACTGCGTATTATTGACAGGACACTCAGAAAATGTAACGGCCTACAGTACACTTGTCCGTCCTCTTTTAGAATACTGCTGCGCGGTGTGGGATCCTTACCAGATAGGACTGACGGAGTACATCGAAAAAGTTCAAAGGAAGGCAGCACGTTTTGTATTATCGGGAAATATGGGAGAGATTGTCACAGAAATGATACAGGATTTGGAGTTGACATCATTAAAAGAAAGGCATTTTTCGTTGCGACGGAAACTTCTCACGAAATTCCAATCACCAATGCGAAAATATTTTGTTGACACCGACCTACATAGGGAGGAAAGATCACCACGATAAAATAAGGAAAATCAGTGCTCGTACGGAAAGATAATGGTGTTTATTCCTTCCGCGTGCAATACGAGTTTGGAATAATAGAGGATTATGAAGGTGGTTCGATGAACCCTCTGCCAGGCACTTAAATGTGATTTGCAGAGTATCCATGTAGATGTAGATGTAGATGTAGATGTAGATGCAGCTGTTTGTACGGTGTAGTGTTGGGTTTATGTTACTGTGGATGGAGATGGTGAAACCCGGTGCCGGCACATAGCCTACTACTATCGGATAGCACCAAAGGGCCGCCGAGGTTAACAGCCTCATCTGACGGACGAGTCACCATCAACAATGTCACCTACCATCACTTTATTAGACACTACCGAGAGGTTTGGAATCCAAGCGAGGTCATTAGCGCAAAGATTGGCGATCAGGAACTTTACGCCACCACTTGTCCTTCCCTTTCCGGCCAAATACAGGTAGTGAAAATGTCATCCACCACTAGGATCCGAACCGGTTACCTCCGAGCCGTGCATCACCCATAGACATAAGCTAGCGACCTGAGCTATGAAGGTGACTGCCGAACGACTGTACTGCCGCCAACATACATTGCGCGTAAGGACCGCGAACATAAGATAAAGAGAAATTAGGTCTCATGCAGAGGCATATAGACAGTCGTTTTTCCCTCACTCTATTTGCGAGTGGAACAGGAAAGAAAATGATAAGTAGTGATACAGGGTACCCTCCGCCACGCACCGTACGTGGCTTGTGGAGTATCTATGCAGATGTAGAAGGCGGATTTCTTCTGTTCATACCATGCCTTAAAAACAAATAATTCTGTGCTGTGGATCTGTGCATAATTTACTTTTGGTATTACTACCGCGTTCAGTAGTAGTAGGAGCGGTACATCTACATCTACGTGATTACTCTGCTATTCACAATAAAGTGCCTGGCATAGGGTTCAATGAACCACCTTCGAGCTTTATCTCTACCGTCCCACTCTCGAACGGCACGCTGGAAAAACGAGCACTTAAATTTTTCTGTGCGAGCCCTGATTTCTCTTATTTTATTCTGATGATCATTTCTTCCTATGTAGGTGGGTGCCAACAGAATGTTTTCGCAATCGGAGGAGAAAAGTGGTGACTGAAATTTCATGAGAAGATCCCGTCGCAACGAAAAACGCCTGTGTTTTAATGATTGCCATTCCAATTCACGTATCATGTCTGTGACACTATCTCCTCTATTTCGCGATAATACAAAACGAGCTGCCCTTATTTGTACTTTTTCGATGTCATCCTTCAGTCCCACCTCATGCGCATCCCACAACGCACAGCAATACTACAGAATGGGCCGGACAAGCGTGATGTAACCAGTCTCTTTCATTAGGCCTGTTGTACCTTCTAAGTGTTCTGCTAATGAATCGCAGTCTTTGGTTTGTTCTACCCACAATATTATCTATGTGATCGTTCAAATTTAGGTTATTTGTAATTGTAATCCCTAAGTGTTTAGTTGAATTTACAGCCTTCAGAGCCGGCCGGAGTGGCCGAGCGGTTCTAGGCGTTACAGTCTGGAGCCGCGCCACCGCTACGGTCTCAGGTTCGAATCCTGCCTTGGGCATGGATGTGTGTGATGTCCTCAAGTTAGTTAGGTTTAAGTAGTTCTAAGTTCTAGGGGATTGATGACCTCAGAAGTTAAGTCCCATAGTGCTCAGAGCCATTTTTGAACCACAGCCTTCAGATTTGTGTGACTTATCGCGTAATCGAAATTTAGCTGATTTCTTTAAGTACTCATGTGAATAACTTCACACTTTTCCTTATTCAGGATCAATTGCCACTTTTCGCATCTTACAGATATCGTATCTAAATAATTTTGCAAGTCGTTTTGATCATCTGATCACTTTACAAGACGGTAAATGACAGAAAACAATCTAAGACGGCTACTCAGATTGTCTCCTATGTCGTTAATATAGATCAGGAACAATAGAGGGCCTATAACACTTCCTTGGGGAACGCCGGATATTATTTCTGTTTTACTCTATGACTTTCCGTCTATTACTACGAACTGCGACCTTTCTGACAGGAAATCACGAATCCTGTCGCACAACTGAGGCGATTCTCCGTAGGCACGCAGTTTGGTTAGAAGACGCTGTGAGGAACGGTGTCAAGAGCCTTCTGGAAACCTAAAAATATGGAATCAATAGCGGCGGAACGTTCGAGGGGAAACTTTGAGAATATTTCGCGTAAATTTCCTGGTCATTTTGTTGTGTTAGGTAGAGATTTCTACTTACCTGCTCTGATTAAGACAGATAGTATGAACAGGGAACCAAATGAAATTCTTGTAAATGTCTTATCCGAAGTAATCACGGAACCGACTCCCAAAGGCAACGTACTACATCTCCTGGTAATCAAAGGCCAGAACTTTCCGACTCTGTTAGCGAAAAACAGGAAATCAGTTATCGCAAGGCCGTCACAGCATTGCTGAATACGACTGTAAATAGAAACGCAAAGAAAGGTAGGAAGACAATTCTCCCAAACAGGGAATACATTTCATATTAAATGAGCGGTGAACATAAAGATTTCTACTCCAGCGCTGACAATGCTGAGCGTCAATGGACTAAGTTTAAGATTGTTGAACAATACGATTTTAGACTGGTATGTGCCGAGCAAAGTTGGTAGGGATGAGGAAGACCCACAGTGCCTCGACAGTGGTGTTACAGTCCTGTTATGAAGGCAAATGCAAACGTAGCCAAAGCCTCACAGACAAACAAAAACTGAACGAATCCAAAATTAGCGCCAGAAGAGCCATACGTGTAAGAGAATCCGAAAATAAAATTATATCCACTGACATGACAGAAAATTCTAAGGAGTTTTAGTCTTACGTTAAATCATGAAGCCGCTCGGGGCAGCCGTGGGATCAAGGCGTCTTGTCACAGTTCGCACGGCTCCCCCCGTCGGAGGTTCGAGTCCTCCCTCGGACATCAGTGTGTGTGTGTGTGTGTGTGTGTGTGTGTGTGTGTTGTCCTTAGCGTAAGTTAATTTTAGATTAAGTAGTGCGTAAGCCTACGAACCGATGACCTCCGGAGTTTGGTCCTTTAGTCTTTACCACAAATTTCAATTTAATTCACGAAACACTCTGTAACTACACTGAAACGTCAAAGAAACTGGTATAGGCACGCGTATTCAAAAACACATATATGTAAACAGGTAGAATACGGTGCTACGGTCGGCAACGCCTATCTAAGAGAACAAGTGTCTGGCGCAGTTGTTAGAGAGTTAATGCTGCTAAAATTATGTGTTAACGAGGATTAAGTGCGTTTGAACGTGGTGTTATAGTCGGCGCACGAAAGATGGGACACAGAATCTCCGAGATAGCGATGAAGTAGGGATTTCCCGTACGACAGTTTCACGAGTGTATCGTGAATATCAGGAATCCCGTAAAACATAAAATCTTCGACATCGCTGCGGTCAGAAAAAGATCCTGCAACAACGGGACCAACGACGACTGAATAAAATCGTTCAAAGTGACAGAAGCGCAATCCTTCAGCAAATCACTGTAGATTTCAGTGTTGAACCATCAACAAGTATCAGCGTGCGAACCATTCAACGAAACATCATCGATATGGGCTTTCGGAGCCGAGGGGCCACTCGTGTATCCTTGATGACTGCACGACACAAAGGTTTACGCCTCGCCTGGGACCGTCAACACCGACATTTGACTGACTGGAAACATGTTACCTGGTCGCACGAGTCTCGTTTCAAATTGAATCGAGCGGATTTACATGTACGGGTATGGAGACAACCTCATGAATTCATGGACTCTACATGTCAGAAGGGGACATTTCAAGCTGGTGGAGGCTCTGTTGCCCTAAAACACTCATCATAATCTGGAGGCTCTGTAATAGTGTGAGGGGTATGCAGTTGAAGTGAAATGGGACCCCTGATACGTCTAGATACGACTCTTACAGGTGACACGTACTAAGTATCCCTTCTGATCACCTGCATCCATTCACGTCCACTGTGCATTCCGACGGACTTGGACAGTTCCAGAAGGACAATGCAGCACCCGACATGTCCAGAATTGCTACAGATTGGTTCTCTTGTGAGTCTGAACACTTCCGCTGGCCACCAAACTCCTCAGACATGAATATTATTGAGCATATCTGGGATGCGTTGCGACGTCCCTTTCAGAAGAGATCTCCACCCCGTCGTACTCTTACGGATTTATGGACAGACCCGCGGTATTCATGATGTGTATTCCCTCTAACGCTTATTCATACATTAGTCGAATCCATGCCACATTGTGTTGCGGCACTTCTGCGCACTCGCAGGCGCCCTACACAATATTAGGCATGTGTACCAGTTTCTTTGGCTCTTCAGTGTATAATGGTATCGAAACAGAGAAGACCGAAATACAAAACGTCTTTTTCCAAAACTGAGTAACTGAGGAAGGTCGTACTGTACATCCTCCTTTAAATTTTCGCACGAACGTCAAAACGACAGACATTGGAATAAGTGAACACGGGACAGAAAAGCAACAGAAATGGATCAACTGACGGAAGGCCACTGGACCTGCTGGGATGCCGATTCTAGCAGCAATGTACCGAGAGCAGGAGCGAAGTGTTCGGAAAATGGTGCAGGTCATTAGCGTTTTCAAGAAGGGTCGTTTATCTATGACGTCAGTCTGTTGTAGAATTTTGGAACCTGTTTTACGCCATTTTAAGGGACCGAAAATTCCTCCGGATGAATATATTTGGTTCCGTACAGCTACCTTGTGAACAAAGTACGAGCGTGCGGGATATCGGACCAGCTGTATGACTGGACTGAAGAGTTTCTAGCTAACAAAACACAGTGTCTCAGGTGTAAAAGTAACTTTTGGCTTGGATCATTACTTTTCACAATAGTTATAAATGACCTAGTGGTGACGGAAGTGCTATGAGGCTTTTCGGGGATGATGCTGTTGTATACAGAGAAGTTGGACGAGAGATAATTAAAGCGAAATGCAGGGAAACCTGCAGAGAATCGACGCCTGATGCACGGAGTGACATTGATCCTCAATATAAAAAAAACCATTGGGTATTGCGAACACACAGACAGAAAGATCGTTTATGGGGTTACTACACAATTGCAGAACAATCACTGGAAGTAGTTACTTGCGTAAAATACACTGAAGAGCCAAAGAAACTGGTACGCCTGCCTAATATCGTGTAGGGTCCGCTCGAGCACGCAGAAGTGCCGCAGCACGACGTGGCATGGACTCGACTAATGTATGAAATAGTCCTGGAGGGAAATGACACCATCCGTAAGAGTAAGAGGGGATGGAGATTTCTTCTCAACAGCACGCTGCAAGGGATCTCAGATATGCTCGATATTCTTCATGTCTGGGGAGTTTGGTGGCCAGCGGAAGTGTTTAAAATCAGAAGAGTGTTCCTGGAGCGACTCTGTAGCAAGTCTGGACGTTTGGGATGTCGCATTGTTCTGCTGGAATATCCCAAGTCCGACGGAATGCACAATGGACATGAATGGACGCAGGTGATCAGGCAGGATGCTTACGTAGGTGTCACCTGTTAGAGACGTATCACGGGTCCCATATCACTCCAACTGCATACGTCCCAGGCCATTATAGAGCCTTCACCAACTTGAACAGTCTCCTACTGACATTCAGGGTCTATGGATTCATGAGATTGTCTCTATAGCTGTACATTTCCATACGCTCGGTATAATTTGAAACTAGACCCGTCTGAGCAGGCAACATGTTTCCAGTCATCAACAGTCCAATGTCGGTGTTGGCAGGCCCAGACGAGGCGTAAAGTTTTGTGTCGTGCAGTCATCAAGAATACATGAGTGGGCTTTCGTCTTCGAAAGTTCATATCGATGATGTTTCGCTGAATGGTTCGCATGCGGACACTTTTGATGGCCTAGCACTGAAATTTGCAGCAGTTTGCGGAAGGGTTGCACTTCTGTCACGTTGAACGATTGTCTTCAGTCGTCGTTGGTCCCGTTCTTGCAGGATCTTTTTCCGGCCGCAGCGATGTCGAAGATCTGATGTTTTACCAGATTCCTGTTATTCGCGGTACACTCGTGAAATGGTCGTACGGGAAAATCCCCACTTCATTGCAACCTCGAAGATGCTGTGTCCCATCGCTCTTGCGCCGACTATAACACCACGTTCAAACTCACTCAAATCTTGATAATGTGCCACTGTAGCAGCAGTAACCGATGTAACAACTGCGTCAGACACTTGTTATCTTATGTAGGCGTTGGCAACCACCGCGCCGTATTCTGCCAATTTACATATCTCTGTATTTGAAAACGCACGCCAATACCACTTTATTTGGCGCTTCAGTGTATCTAGGAGTGTGTCTACTTAGCGATTTGAAATGGTACGAGCACATAAAATTAATCGTGTGTAAGGCAGATGACTGAGATTTAATGGAAGAATCCTTAGGAAATGTAGTCCATCAACAAAGGAAGTAGCTTACAAAACAGTCGTTCAACGATACTTGGATATTTTTCGTTAGCCTGTAATCCGCACCAGACAAGCTTGATAGAAGAAATAAATAGGATGCAAAGAAGACCATCGCCTTCCTTCGCAAGTTCATTTGGTAAAGCGCGAATGTGTCACGGGGATGCTCAACCATCTCAGGTGGCAGAAGGTACAAGGGAGGCGTTCCGAATCACGGCGTGGGTTACTTTTACAAATTCCGAGAGCGTTCGTTTCTAGAAGAGTCAACCAGAACACTGCTTCCTCTTGTGTATATCTCGCGAAAAGACCATGAAAATAAAATTAGAGAGATTCGGCCGGCACGAAGTCTGACCACTAATCGTTCTTACTGCGAACCACGCGCCACTGGGATAGGAAAAAGAAGAAGTAACACTGGTACACGAAGTATTCTCTGCCGTGCACCCCAAGGTGGCTTGCGAAGAATGGATGTAGACGTAGTCAAATTCACCTTTGTTTCCAACTGCCTTTACGAATATAACAACACAAGCAATAATTATAATAGCTTCTTTTGTTCTTAGGGAGTGTTAGTTTCACTGCAGCTGTCTAAAGGTACGCCACGCCCACACGATAACTTTTACCAGTTCAACTTCTGCGCTTCCAGCGGAACTGAGTATGTGCATTTGTACATGCGTAATTCCCTCGAAGTGGTGGCCGTGCGTAATTGTACATTGCTTCGCGGGTTAGATGGGAATCTCTTGCGATGTTAGCGGACAGGCAACTATGGCATATGAGTGTGTAGTATGTTGAGGTAGTAAATTAAGGTGATTTATGTGCAATAACATATGTTGGCTCCAAAGTAAGTACGCTGAAATTTGTACATGATAACAGACAAAGAGAAGTCATAAAGACGATTATTTTTATAAAGATTTGAGATGTGATGTCATGAACGTCAAGTACCACATAAAAAGTTTTCAATCATATTAATGTAAAGAATAAGGTATGTCTCGAAATACGAAAACAGAAAAGAAGAAGACTACCGGTTTAAATAAATGTGTATAAGAGAACTGGACGAATAGTTGTACTATGGCGACTTAATAGCACAACAATTGATGAGCCTGACGTCTGAACAAAATAGCAACATGTATGATTTGCCCCTCAACAAACTACTACGAATTGAAACGAAAGACATGAGTGATAGAAAAAATACAAAACTGAAGCCTCAATTCTAGTGACTTCTATGATATGTGACATTTCCGAATTTATCAACCCCGAAAATGTTAATATATATTACCTTTCATGGTGAAAGTTCTGTAAACAACTTTCTTATAAAATAAAATACAAAAGACATAGTGAAAGCCAATTCACCTTCAGATGACGACCTACAATCTCCGTTAAGTATTCGTAAGTTTCAGGCGCAATCATTGCAATGCTTTGGTTTAAAATGCGAAATACAGGGCTATTACAAATGATTGAAGCGATTTCATAAATTCACTGTAGCTCCATTCATTGACATATGGTCACGACACACTACAGATACGTAGAAAAACTCATAAAAGTTTTATTCGGCTGAAGCCGCACTTCAGGTTTCTGCCGCCAGAGCGCTCGAGAGCGCATGAGACAAAATGGCGACAGGAGCCGAGAAAGCGTATGTCGTGCTTGAAATGCACTCACATCAGTCAGTCATAACAGTGCAACGACACTTCAGGACGAAGTTCAACAAAGATCCACCAACTACTAACTCCATTCGGCGATGGTATACGCAGTTTAAAGCTTCTCTGGATGCCTCTGTAAGGGGAAATCAACGGGTCGGCCTGCAGTGAGCGAAGAAACGGTTGAACGCGTGCGGGCAAGTTTCACGCGTAGCCCGCGGAAGTCGACGAATAAAGCAAGCAGGGAGCTAAACGTACCACAGCCAACGGTTTGTAAAATCTTATGGAAAAGGCTAAAGCAGAAACCTTACCGTTTACAATTGCTACAAGCCCTGACACCCGATGACAAAGTCAAACACTTTGAATTTTCGGCGCGGTTGCAACAGCTCATGGAAGAGAATGCGTTCAGTGCGAAACTTGTTTTCAGTGATGAAGCAACATTTTTTCTTAATGGTGAAGTGAACAGACACAATGTGCGAATCTGGGCGGTAGAGAATCCTCACGCATTCGTGCAGCAAATTCGCAATTCACCAATAGTTAACGTGTTTTGTGCAGTCTCACGGTTTAAAGTTTACGGCCCCTTTTTCTTCTGCGAAAAAAACGTTACAGGACACGTGTATCTGGACATGCTGGAAAATTGGCTCATGCCACAACTGGAGACCTACAGCGCCGACTTCATCTTTCAACAGGATGGTGTTCCACCGCACTTCCATCATGATGTTCGGCATTTCTTAAACAGGAGATTGGAAAACCGATGGATCGGTCGTGGTGGAGATCATGATCAGCAATTCATGTCATGGCCTCCAAGCTCTCCCGACTTAACCCCATGCGATTTCTTTCTGTGGGGTTATGTGAAACATTCAGTGTTTAAACCTCCTCTACCAAGAAACGTGCCAGAACTGCAGCTCGCATCAACGATGCTTTCGAACTCATTGATGGGGACATGCTGCGCCGAGTGTGGGAGGAACTTGATTATCGGCTTGATGTCTGCCGAATCACTAAAGGGGCACATATCGAACATTTGTGAATGCCTAAAAAACTTTTTGAGTTTTTGTATGTGTGTGCAAAGCATTGTGAAAATATCTCAAATAATAAAGTTATTGTAGAGCTGTGAAATCGCTTCAGTCATTTATAATAACCCTGTACATAGTTCATGGTGGTTTGTAAGTCGCCAGTTGCAAGCTAACGAAATGATTTTTCCAGCCTCATCACTGCAGTTTCCCAAGCAGATACGTTGCTGGACTAACGCTCCTGTAAGAAAAAACATCGCACTGAAATGGCTTAGCCACAGCCTAAGAGGCTGGTTGTTTCCAGAAAGAATTTTCCAATCCGGAGCGGAGTGTGCACTGATATGAAACTTCTTAGCAGGTTAAAACTGTGTGTCGGACCAGGATTCGTACTTAAAACCTTGCCTTGCTCGGGTTATGTTCTTAAAGACATTAAAAGTGTTAATTTGCGTCTTTTGCTACAGTGACTTACTGCCTCAAATGTTGATTCCTGTAATGGAATAACTAAGGAAGAAACGATGGCCTTTCTCGTTCGTTTCTTCCATTAGCTGTTCCGCCTGTCTTGGCGAATGTTTATTGACACCCAGCGTGCCACAAGCTGTGTTTGCTGGCAGTCTGCGTGGTTGGGAGACCCGCACACGCGGCTATTCTCTGTTCGGGGGATTCCCCTCCCGGCCCCCCTCCAGCCCACTCGCTTGTCAGGCGGCGCCTTCGCGCTCGCTACCGGCCTTTCACAAAGTTCCCAGAGAGATATCAGGCTGACGCTACAAACAACATTCTAGCGGAGGGAGCGGGAATCTGAACTCTTCCTTGTCAAATACTGCAAGTCAAGTCATTCATGCATGACCCTTTTCCCCTTCCTTCTCTCTTCTGTCGGCTCCTAAATAATGCACGGACAAAAGAGAGAGCGGAAGGAAAAATGTGGAGACGTTCCTGTCGGAGGTGAGGCGAGGTGTACGGCGGAGCGGGCCGTTGCCGGGGCCTGCCTTCGCTTCGCTACCCTCCCCTCCCCATCCCTCCCCTACTCTTCTCTCCCCCTTCCACCCTCCCGCCTCCACCTACAATTCCTCTCCCGCCAACCTTCTCCCACATCCCACGTCTAAATCCAGCAACCTAGCTACTGAGACGCTAAATTTTTCATAGCATCTTTCAAGAGGCTATAAAAAGCTTCCCGTTTTCAATGTATACCTCCGTCCTCTTTATATACATAACAAGGAGGAGGCTATAGAGGAAGCCTTTCTTCTATTACTTTACCATTTCCTCTCATAATTGATACCGCCGGTCGCAAAGTTGAGGCGCGGCTTTGTGGCTGTGTCAACAGGAGGCGGCCCGCCATTGTACCCACTTAGGCCAGAACTAATTGACCTCGCCTTTCTATTCAGTTCCGTAACATTGAGTAGTGCCAGCAGCCAGCCAGTGTTTTGTTTGAATTGCCAAGCGCCGTCCCGCGCCGTCCGTCCCTCAGCTGTTTCTCCGGCGCTGCCAACATCACGGCTTACCTCGCCCGGCCGCCTGCCCGCCGAACGCGGCCGGCCGCTAATTTTCAAATATTCATGATTTGACAGGAACGAGCTGCAATTGGGTTCAGTTCGGGAATATTGGTACAGTTGTTTACACTGGCCGCAAACCGTACCGACCTCCGTCCGACTTGTTTGTTTATAAAATTAAAATTGAGGAGTATAATCATGCGGTCTATAATTGAAATAAGTTGCGTATCGTGGTTTTTGTAACGGACGCGCCCAAACGCTGGTTTACATAAAGCGCTCGCTTCTGCGATACTGAGTAAACTGTGGAAGCAAAAGATCGTATTTCGGGAAGAGAAAGTTTGTTTTTCGCAGATGTACAGGGGGAAAGTGCGCAGCAAATTGACACAGACGACATTTGCTTTATACTGGAAGAAATAAATTTAAATTTCGTTTTTCTTTTATCATTGACAAATATATTGCTCATCAACTATCTACTGACGAATGTGCGAACCGTGCTGTCTGATGAATTCTGTTTGTTGGACTACTGCTTATGAAAGGTACTGAAGAAACAATGAAATTCTTCGATAAAATATTTTGCTGTATAAATTTTCAATATTATTATAATAACCTAAACCAGTTATTTTGAAACCCATAACTAACTGTGAGTAGATAACCGCTCACAGTTGGTTAGAACATGCATTTCTACAGACGTCTGTGCCATGAACACGTGGTAATAGTCTTCCCAACGGATGAAAAAGGGCATGAGTATTAGTCCGAGTGTACTTCATTAGATGAGCAGCTGTAAAGGGCATGTAAATTTAGGAATATTATATGTCGTTATTTAATGTAAATGCGCAGACTGGAGGCAAGGAAGCAGCATTGTAACATTAAGCGATTACTCTCCCGGAGAGCCAAGCGTGTTCGGTCAGATGGTTAGCTGTCCTCTTTAATAAAAACTTAGTGAATGGATCAACGATGAACTTGAACGGGTGTCATGGGACGTCCGCCCGATAAAATGCAACGAACAAAATGAAATTAAAAAAATGCTTCGAGAACGGGGAGATGCGCTGGCCAAGGATCGAATCGGCCCGGCAGATTTACAACGAATGGTTTGAGTGCAGGCCAGCCTCGATGTGATTTTTAGGTGGTTTTCCACATCCCCCTACGTGAATACCGGGCTGGCACCCTATTATAGGAATCAACATGTGAGATATTAAGTCACTGTAGCACAAGATGTAAATTAACACTTTAATTCTCTATAAGAACAAAGCCCGCGAAAGGCAAGGTATCAAGTTCGAATCCTGGTCCTGCACACATTTTTAACCTGCCAAGAAGTTTCATATCATCGTACACTCCGCTCCGGATTGGAAGAATCGCTCTGGGAGCAATGCCTTAGACTGTGGCTATGCAATTGGCAAACATTGAGAAACATTCGCACACTTTCACATGAATAACGCTACAGGCAGACAGTTAGGGTACACAAATTCTGTTTCAGGTGTGAAGGACTGGCGAATACTTGTAGAAGGAGCGCAGCGTTGGACTGTGTTTTAAGGAGGGGAGAGAAAATCGGCGGTGCCCTTTCAAAGCAAACATCTCGACATTCGCCTCAAGCGTTTTAGGGAAATCACGTAAAGGTCGGACGCGGATTTGAACGGTCGTCCTCCCGTATGCGATTCCAGCGTGCATCTGAAGAAGATCTACTAGGCAGATCTAAACCTGTTATCACTAATAAAAAATACTGACCTAGGCGTGTTTTTCGTTCAGTATAGCAAAAAACGTTTGACTATAGTCTACTGACCCAACAATAGTGTAAGTCAGAAAGAGCTTTACATTATGTTGATATGTTACAATGGAGCAAAGGCAGAAGGAAAAAAAGTACACTGCTTATTGACTACAGACTAAGGAAAAAGGAAAAGTTTATTACAAAGTGACGTCCATCGTAAATAAAGATGTGGAAAACAGAATATCTCTCCATTTATCCTAAATCGATAAAATTAATTTAAAATTATTATATCGTTTTTCTTGTGCTTGTAATCTTACAAAACGCATTTTTACTTGGGTCATTGTTTAGGAAATGACTAAAAAGTAAAATGTAAACGTACGTGTAAGATAGGAACATATGTTATTCTTCGATCCTGTAACTGTTCTGTAGAACCATAAGAAAACAGTCCCATGGGAGAACCGCAGCAGGTCTCTCTAACTTATGGTTGCCTGTTAATTCTGGGAGTAATTTGCCATCCCAGTGGACGATAGCCGCCTGTAATGTGATGTATTCAAACTGGCTCTTGACTTCAGCAACAGTTTTCTTAGAAATTCTCTCATGACTTGCGAAAATAATTCCTGTTGACTGCAAAATCAACGATATCTTGTTCTAATGCTTTGATTGTAGCAGTCAGGTTTTAAACGATTTCCTGTCGCTGATCCTACACTTATCAAAGTCAGCAGCAAGTGTGGAAATCATTACTGCTTGCCGTCTTTTCCTCTTTATTACTTGTGGTCATGTAATATGTAAATTAACACTTTAATTCTATATAAGAACATAGCCCGCGAAAGGCAAGGTATCAAGTTCGAATCCTGGTCATCAGTCGATCCTCCCGAAGCTTCCTCGAAATTAAGTAAGATTTAACACTGTTTGAACTTGACTTCAACACTTCGGCACATTTCTTTGAGGGAAAAGATAAGGCAGATCTGAACGATAGAAAGTTAAACGATCGATACGTCAGTAAAATTATCAGCACTGAATCAATAGTGGATGTTCCTTTATATTATTTTCAAGTTTATTTATGTATAAAACTACGTTATAAATTAATAAATAAATCACCTACAGAAATGTAGAATTTCATGTTGACTTCACTTTCGCCACCCCAAGCTGTCTCTGTTCGCTCATATGCTCTTCTCTCTTTCTCAAGTAGCTGGTGGTTGATTCTATGCACGAACCCTGGTTGTTCTTTCAATCATTGGTTGGCCAAATAACATTTACCTTCTTTAGTGGTAGTGCCAAGGTAGGCTATGGTCGGCACGTTGACATAAGTATGTCAATTTGGTTTAAGGATTGGTCATGATCGACGTGATCGGCTGGTTCAGCTATGCCAGAAGAAGCTGAATTTTGCACGGAGCATAACTTAATCATAGCTAATACTTGGTTTAAGAATCATGAAAGAAGGTTGTATACGTGGAATAGACCTGGAGACACTGGTAGGTTTCAGATAGATTATACAGGGTGCGTCAAAAAAATGTATACACACTCTGAACTGTCATAGACAATTTATTTCCCGTTCTACAAGGTTAAATATCTGTGGGAAAGTAATGTTATGTTTCTTCAACAGGTGGCAGCAGTGGCACGAAGGTAACTGCAACATGGCGGATGTGCGTTTGAGCATTGAAGCGCGGAAGCAGATAATTAAGTGGTACTGGAAGTTTGAGAATGTAGCTAAGGTTCGAAGACAGTGGAGAAGTGAGTATGGTACAGAACCACCTTTAGAGTTAACAATTACACGTCTACGAGACAAATTCGAAATTCATGGAACAGTGTGTGATGTGCATAAAGGTCGATCAAGGCGACCTCGTACAGCTACAAGTGATGATTCCACAACTGCGGTCTTGGAACTGTTTCAGCGTTCGCCTCAAAACTCTTCAAGGCAAGCGGTACATGAGAGTAATGTAAGTGCTAGTAGTGTGCTACGCATTCTGAAGAAAGGCAAGTTTCGTGTGTAGATTCCAAGGCTAGTGCAACAGCTAAGTGACGACGATCCAGATCGAAGGTTAGAATTTTGTGAATGGGTTCAGGAGATGGTGAGACGTGAACCGGGATTTATGGGTAGCAGAATTTGGTCGGATGAAGCCCAATTCAAAGTCAACATTTGCAAAGTACATTTATTTTTCCAATTGGACTTTAAGCTTTCCATTTCCAGAAATTTAACATTGTAGAACGGGAAATAAATTTTCTATGACTCTTTTGACGCACCCTGTCTAATGGTAAGACAGAGATTTAGGAACCAAGTTTTAAACAACAACAAATACTATCTGTTGCAACTAACACTATGAGGAAGTACTGATGGCGGACTTCGTCCAAGACGTAGAAGATTATAGTGACTGAATAACTTCAGCCAGTTGTTTGAATTGAGCACAGAACCGCTATTCAGAAAAGCCACGGACAAATAGTAGATCAGAATGGGGATCATCAAACTTCTTGGATGACGCCGTTCCTGAAGAAGAAGAATGGTAATGATATTTACTGCATTGGATCGAGCTTCTGGAAAACTGACATCAGATTTTTAAAGAAATTCTTCTTCTTTTCGCTTATGGACGTTCGACGATCATCCGGTTTGATTTTATAATTGCCCTTATTGTTGGTACAAAGCTTCTAATTTTGATACGCAATTGCTCTGAGTTTGTGGCAGAATTTGTGTTTTTACCCAATAAGTCATGACTCCTCTCGCAGCTAATGCGGCACTTTTTCACACCTGCAAATTGTGAATGAAAACCTTTAATGTTTGTTGAACACATGGCAGTTTGCCTCTAGTTATTTTGTGAGAGTAATATATGAGTAAATAAAATTTTTCCCGTAAACTAAAGACAAAGACATGGTCCTTGCCGCTGCTGCTGCCTTTCCTCGAAAGTGAAAGACTAGTTGTAGTGGCCAGGGTTGAGTCGTAAAAAGAAACGAGTTGACACTCTCTGCCCTCTTTCTTGGGCTCATTGACGTCTCACGTGATCTAATGAAACTGATCTGACACATGAGAATGCATTACGTTAAAAAGTCTGAAGTAATGTTCAAATGTGTGTGAATTCCTAAGGGACCAAACAGCTGAGGTCATCGGTCCCTAGTCTTACACACTACTTAAACTAACTTAACGCTAAGAACAACACTCAGACCCATGCCCGAGGGAGGCATCGAACCTCCGTCGGGAGGACCGCACGATAAGTGACATGGCGCCTCTCACCGCACGGCCACTCGGTGCGCCTGAAATAATCAAACCACAGACCTACATCGGGTAATGAATGAATTTCTCATCGAAAAGTAATACGTTGCGAAATTGATGGTATTATTTTTATGAATTTTCCGATTCTGTAGGCCCTTTATTCTACTAAGTCCAAATTTTACACAGCTCATTTCCACATGACATCGAATCGAACTGTGGGATAGAACAAGGAAATTACGAAAAAAGGAAAAAAGTGACAAATAAGACTCACTCCAACGCAGCATGTTATCTTGGCTGGAGAAAACCATCGACAAGAGGAGCGCCTCAGGGAAGTTTGTTGGGACGTTTCCTGTTGATGTTGTACACGTACATTAATGGTATGGCAGACAATGTTAATAGTGACCTTGAACTCATTACTGTTGATTCAGTTATGTATATGTAAGTAACACCCGAAAAGTTGCGTGAATAACCAGTCAAATGTCGATAACATCTTGAAGTGGTGCGAGGACGACATACTTACTAGAAATGTTCAGAAATGTAAAACTGTGCACTTCACAAAAGTCGATAAATGATGTGTTCTTCTAGTCAGTTACACATGCATTCTGCAATCTTCCAGGCTTCTTCAGTGGCTGCGGGAGGCTGTTAGAAAGTAGGATGACACTGCAGGAAGTTGCGCGGTCACTTTTGGTGCCGTACGACGAATGCAGCTGTGTGACTTGTTACGCTGCCTAACTATCAGGGGAACTAGCTGTCGACAGAGACCGATGTTGCGTTAATATGTTGTTGCTACCGATATTTTTGCCAAATGTGGCCCACGGTATGTGGTTTACAGATTAACTTCGTGGGCTATAGACTGTAGTGGCAGTACGCTAATGTGTTTTATTAGCGTGTTAGTCGAAAGGACGTCACAAGCAGAGATATTGTTCCGAGTGGAAGATGGTAGAATCGAGTTTAGCTATAGGAAGAATCGGTAATGGCTGGGTGGTGAGTTGTGAAAAAGAAAGTTTATCGCACATGAATATGAAAAATACTTATCTGCTCACGAGTATTAGAGTATTACCACTGTGGCTACAGTTTATCTGCAGCTATCTTGGAGAAAAGATATTTTGCAGGAGCTCACGAAAATCACTAAATGCAGCATCAGTTACTCACTACCAGCAAGGCGAACATTCATTTCGCTGGGGTTTCTAAGGAGATTTTCTGAGCATTGCTTTTTCCCCAATGTGTGTTGTCAAGCTGTTTTGACGCTAAATTACATGGTTAGTTTACTCATACACTATGTGATCAAAAGTATCCGGACACCCTCAAAAACATACGTTTTTCATATTAGGTGCATTGTGATGCCACCTACTGCCACTTACTACATATCAGCGACCTCAGTAGTCATTAAACATCGTGAGAGAGCAGAATGGAGCGAACTCACGGACTTCGAACGTGGTTTGGTGTTTGGGTGCCAAAAAAATGGTTCAAATGGCTCTGAGCACTATGGGACTTAACTTCCGAGGTCATCAGTCCCCTAGAACTTAGAACTACTTAAACCTAACTAACCTAAGGACATCACACACATCCATGCCCGAGGCAGGTCGCGCGGTTCCAGTCTGTAGCGCTTAGAGCCGCTCGGCCACTCTGGGCGGCGATTGGGTGTCACTTGTGTTTTACGTCTATACGCGAGATTTCCACACTCCTAAACATCCATAGGTCCACTGTCTACGATGTGATAGAGAAGCGGAAACGTGAAGGAACATGTACAGCACAAAAGCGTACAGGCCGACCTCGTCTGTTGACTGACGGAGACCGCCAACAGTTGAAGAGAATCGTAATGTGTAAAAGGCATAAATCTATTCAGACCATCACACAGGAGTTCCAAACTGCATCAGGATCCACTGCAAGTACTATGACCCTTAGGCAGAAGGTGAGAAAACATGCATTTCATGGTCAAGCGGCTGCTCGTAAGCCACACATCACGCCGGTAAATGCCAAACGACGCCTCGCTTGTTGTAAGGAGCGTAAACATTGGACGATTGAGCAGTGGGAAAACGTTGTGTGGAGTGACGAATCACGGTACACAATGTGGCGATCCGATGGCAGGGTGTGTGTATGGCGAATGCCCGGTGAACGTCATCTGCCAGCGTGCGTACTGCCAACAGTAAAATTCGGAGGTTGTGGTGTTATGGTGTGGTCGTGTTTTTCATGGAGGGGCTTGCACCCCATGTTGTTTTGAGTGGAACCATCAAAGCAAAAGCCTACATTGATGTTTTAAGCAACTTTCTGCTTCCCACTGTTGAAGAGCAATTCGGGAATGGCGATTGCATCTTTCAACACGATCGAACACCTGTTTATAATGCACGGCCTGTGGAGGAGTGGTTACACGATAATAACATCCGTGTAATGGACTGGCCTGCACAGAGTCCTGGCCTGAAGCCTACAGTACACATTTGGGATGTTTTGGAACACCGACTTCATGCCAGGCCTCACCGACCGACGTCGATACCACTCCTCAGTGCAGCACTCCGTGAAGAATGGGCTGCCATTGCCAAAGAAACCTTCCAGCACCTGATTGAACATATGCCTGCAAGTGTGGAAGCTATCATCAAGGCTAAGGGTGGGCCAACACCGTATTGAATTCCAACATTAACGATAGAGGGTGCCACGAACTTGTAATTTTTTTCAGCCTGGTGTCCGGATACTTTTGATCACATAGTGTACCTAATTGGTAACCCATCTACTGGTAGAGTAATTATGCTGTACGCGTATGTGGAGACAGTGTTTGCTCAGCGATTGCCGACATAGTGTTCAAAGTGCTGCAGTTTTCCTTCATCTTTTATGGTTGTATCATGATTAATACCGAGAACTGACACGCTTGAAAGTATAGCGGACGTCTCATGAGGGATGGTCAATACATCTATTTGTTGGAGTGAAGAAGCAAGAATTTAGGTAGTTTTAGAAAAATACCTAGAGTATGTGCTGTCATGGTTTTATAATTTACTGATTTTGCACTCTATGATGTCTTTCGTGTGTATTATAGTCCATTACTAACACTGTAACGTGTTGTCGATGCTAAGGTCTTAAAAGACTCAGCACTACGTTGCGTGAAGAAGAGTGGAGTGAGTATGAAACCATAGATCGCTAAACACGCCACCAGTGGAAAGCTACCTGAAAATACTTTCAACCTTTTTCTTTATATAACCTGAAATATGAAAACTTTTGAGTGTAAAACTGTAGTTACTAGTAGAAAAATTAATGAACAAGTCTTTGCTTGAAGAGAGGTCTTCGCTTATTCCAACAACTGCGTCACTGTTTTGTAAGTTGTCCAGTCTTTTAGACAATTTGTGGACTATTCTTTTGCTTCACCTGCTGTTTGCTGTCGCAGAGATTTGGCGTCGGATTATTTGTAGACAGCATAACTGGACAAAATTAGTCCCGAGGTACACGTATCACTGCAATAACATCCATAACCGTGTGCCTACGTGGCACGTATCCTCTCTAACTGTTACTGCCACTCTTCAGTAATCTGACTCATTGGACAGGTTATATTGTAAAACAAATCTAGATATAAAACACACACACGTACATACATACGCTCACACTCACACACTACAAATATAACGCAATAATGAAAAGTAAACTGTTGTTTATAAATAAATTTTGCCTTTATTAGAAACATAATTATTATATTTAACGTTTGTAATATATCATCCTTATTACTTAAATGTGTACAAAGTATTAAGTGACGTAAACTCGAGAGAAGAGAATTTGTCTCCAATAGAAATATTTACTCTTACATTTCTATTTATCTATGTAACCAAAAATCTCCACAATGCTTTGAGACTTGCTCCAAAGTGCTGTTTTGTGTTTCTGCATATCCTTTGTACTTATATCACTGTAGACGCTAGTTTAGTTCCTTCAGTGTTGTGTGTGTGACGTAATAGTACAGGAATGGAGATTGCAAGTACTGGAGATATTTAATTTCATTTACTTGATCTTCACAATTATCTTTTCGTTTATTCTTTCAGCCAAAGACGTCCACAAAACTATGAGCCACGTACTTAAATAGTGTTTTCTGTACTAGGCAGTACCATAGGTCACTCGCAAGGCGTAGCCGGCCGGGGTGGCCGAGCGGTTCTAGGCGCTACAGTCTGGAACCGCGCGACCGCTACGGTCGCAGGTTCCAATCCTGCCTTGGGCATGGATGTGTGTGATGTCCTTAGGTTAGTTAGGTTTAAGTAGTTCTAAGTTCTAGGGGACTGATGACCTCAGAAGTTAAGTCCCATAGTGCTCAGAGCCATTTTTTCGAAAGGCGTAACACAACATACACATTATGGTATATTAACCTAGATAAATGCACCTGACGACGGATATTTAAACCACCGAAATGCATTCTGGAAATACATAAATAGTGAGTGGTAAAAGTAGACTTGTTGTTTCAATCGATATCAGTAACAGTCACAGTGAAACCTAGAAAAAGTGTTCACAATAATCGAAACTTTTTCAATGACGCCAGCACGAGTGTCTCTCTCTGCATCCACTTATCCCAGTTTCTACTAGAAGGCAGGTTAGATCTGTATCTTTATTTTTCACTAGCTGTTACCTGGCACTATGCTCACATATCGGTAGCTTTGTTATGATGAGGGATGGTGACTAAGTAACATGCATGTGCAACAACGTCAGCTGTCCTCACGTGTCTGCCTGTTAAAGGGTAAGCATAAGCACTATGCAACAAATGGTGGGGAAGTCTGGATTAAACACATTGAAGATTGTATAGGCATTGTATTATTTACTTTTAATCGTATCACGTAGCACTTATCTACCAATAAAAGAACTTACACAAATAACGTAAAGATCAAAATCCAGACAATACATAGCTTTTTCAAAGACTAATTACTCTACCCTAATTCACGTAATATTCTTCAAGTCTTCGTGTACTACACACTTTCTGAAGTTGCGTATGTTCTTCCTCAGGGCTCAAGCTATCTGCATACCAAATTTCATTTAAATCGGTTCAGCGGTTTAGCCGTGAAAACGTGACAGACAGGGTTACTTTCACATTTATAATATTAACGTGAGTAAAACCTCAAATCACATTTTTTTCAGTGATCCCTTTCTGATAAATTAAGCCTGTACGGTGCCTCAAGATGTGCTTAAGTTGTTAGCGAAAACCTTACGAAAATTGGGTATTACATTTGCAGAAGCGTGTTCAAACAGACAAACACGATAGTTTTACAGATTTATTATTAGTATAGGTTTTAAGACAACTGAAAATTATGCGGCAGCAGACGTATAATATTGTTCAAATAGGTGCCTAATCGACAGTAACGGAAAAATAAAGATGAAAACGTCACATAACATCACGGAAGTAAACGGGAAGGGTAATGTCACAGGCGGGGGAGGTATGATACGAAGGGCGTTGAATAAGAACAGCAACATTTTCTTCTCGACCAATTTCGGTTAAAAAATGCGGAATTTGTTGTGGGACATCGCGGAATATTCCCGCTTCAGCTCCTACAGTTTCATGAAGCTCCGGTACATGGTGGCGGTATATGTAGCCTTCACAATGGCATCTGTTCCCGTCAGAGAGTTGTCATTGAGCTTCTTTTGGTAGAAACCAGAACATCGCGTATATTCATAAGCACTTGCAGAATGTCTACGGAGACCTGGCAGTAAACAAAAGCACGGCGAGTCGTTGAGTGAGACGTCTGCAACAAGGTCGCATCTCCCACGTGCCGGCAGATCGCACACAGCTGTGATTCCTGCAGTGATGGAACGTGCAGACTCGCTCAATGGAGGTGATTGACGGACCACTGCTCTGTTGGGCGTCTGTGTTGGCAGTGCTGACACACTTATCCACCAATTGGAGTACTCGAAGGTGTGTGCACGCTGGGTTCCTCGCCACCTAACAGTTGACCATAAAGACGGTTTATTCTGTTCGATGTCTTCCCTCATGATGCAAAGATCAACTCTGAAGTGTATTGTGATACCATCAGGAAACTTCAGCCGTGTTTGTCGCTACAAAAATGCAAACTAACTTCTCTTTCTCCACGAAAACGCAAGGCCTCAAACAAGTCTGTGTTCTCCAGAGAAGCTCACAAAGCTTCATTGGACTGTTCTTCCTCATCCACCCTACATCCTGGATGTCCCATCTTTCGACTTCCATCTGTCGGACCCAATGGCGGATTTACTACGCGGGAAGCAGTACGTGGGTGATGGGAAGACGATCGACGCAGCAATACGATGGCTCTGACGTCGACCAGTAGAGTGGTACCATGCAGGCCTTCAGGCCCTCCCAGTGAGGTTGCGTAAAGCCGTCGCATTGAACGGAGATTATGTTGGAAAACATGCGTTACTTACTAAACGCGCTTCGTGTATTACAGGCATAGTAATCAAATCTCGTGACTAAGTTGCAGGAGGCTGTCAAGATGAAGTGTCGCATGAATCTGTCTATGGGAAGTTTTTTACTCCACAACCCTCAACTCGTTCTGCAAAGAACACAATCACACATGCTGCTTCTCTGGTCTATCAATTTTTACCTCACCTCCCGTTTTCTCCTGACATGACACACTGACTTCTTCCTCTTCCCTTAGGTGTAGACACAATTGCTTGGCAGTTATTTCCGGAACGATGATGAAGTGATTTTCGAGGTAGGACAGTCGAAATGCAGAATTCTCCAACGAATGTCTCTGCTAAGATATACACCGTTGGGAGAAATTCGTCGCAAATGAAGTATTAATATGTAGGGAAAGCCAACATCATCACCAAGCTACAATGTCGTGGCTTGATGTTTTTTTCACGAGATAATTAAAACTGTTGAGTCTTTCAGAGCGACTAGTTGACGTATTGTCTGTTTGGTTTTGACGGTATCTTCGTCCGACGTCTCTTTAATGATGTGTCTGACGTTTCGTGAGCATGGGTGGCAAAGATTCATCCTCCTTTGCTGGCGGCGGAGTAGAGACCGAGGCCACAGGTTTACGACTGTGCCTATGTCTGAGGGACTTTCCATGCTCATTACCGCTGCAACTCTCCTCTTGTTACTTCTGATGGTCGTTCGCTGCAGTTTCGAAATGCAGGATCCGTTCATCTTGAGGCTTTCTTCATTCTTATTAAAACCATTGTCATGTTTTCAATTTCTATGGCTTTCGTGAACAAACAGGCGTTGTAGCTTTTCTCCGCAGCAGGAAGTTGGGTGTCGGTGAATTTTATTATGTAGACAGTCTCACACAGCGCGTTCTCCACCACAGCCGTTCTCTCAACCAATCCTCACGTTTATGTTGACGAATAGTCCGGCCATTCCAATGTGTATTTTTTCGTATGTACACGTCACGGGGTGTACTCTTGACATTGCGGATGGATACCTTTTGTCCGTTTTCGATCAAAAACACTCTTCGATCTTAGGGGTTGGTTTGAAAACGGTCTTTACGTCGAGTTTTTGCAATATATCGCCGATTCTGTCCGTCATCTTGGGAATGTATGCCAGAAAGACCATTCTCAACATTTCTTTTTCCTATTTTCTCTTCTCCGGGTGACAGCTCTCATGCAACTGGTGTAGTACCAACTGCTCTTCAGAATGCATTCCAGGTGTTTCATCTTCTGTCCCGTGTGCTGCGGCTTACCTATTCGTCTTGAGCGCGTTACTGGCGTATTAATACGCTAAAATTAACACACACGGCATTGTAGATTGGAACAGGAGAAGAAATAGGCGTTAGTGGGACACGCGCTGTGTAGACCAATCGCGTAATAAAATTCGCCGACGCACTTGGCTTGAACAGTAATCATCATGAATTGTTTCTCAGACTGTAAACTTAAATGACTGGAAATTTAAAATAAACTTCAGTTACAGGAATTGACAGTAGTAAAGATTATACGCCCAAATGAGATTAATACTAAGACAAGAAATTTCATTTAATGCAGTAAATAATAAAATATAGAATCAAATATGTTAAATAACTCCAGTATTAAGAATCAGATTTCAATTCCAAAATAATTAACCTTGAGAGCAGTTAAATTTTACGCCAAAATAGCGATAATATTAAGACCAAAACCTCTCATTTTAAACAGCAGTAATTAATCATCGAAAATTTTGAGCATTTATTCAAACAAACAGTTGAAAAGGTATTAAAATCATAATTCCAGAAAGGTGCGACGGAACACTCCGACAGCACTACGAGACGGCGTCACTGTTCATACTGTTGGAAAGGCCAGACAGATGCAAAAAAATGGTTCAAATGGCTCTGAGCTGTATGGGACTTAACTGCTGAGGCCATCAGTCCCCTAGAACTTAGAACTACTTAAACCTAACTAACCTAAGGACATCACACACATCCATGCCCGAGGCAGGATTCGAACCTGCGACCGTAGCGGTCGCGCGGTTCCAGACTGTAGCGCCAGACAGATGCAGAGGTACACCTACAATACACTGTGGTTGTGCATGAACGACCAATGGTGGCCCGGATAGCATAGCAAATTACGCACACACACTCCCATGTAAGAACAGCTTATCAAATGAGTTGTTTTAAGATACAGAGCGGAAATCACCAAGCCCGGGAAAGGATCGCACACAAGCGTCAGTGACTCGCGGCCGCGTGTCGCGGAAGCACAACACAACTGGCGCGGTCAGTAAGACGGTCACGTGAGCACGTGAGAAGATAGTAAAGCTACCAGAAAGCACGCGACAGAGTGATCCTCCTTACATGAAATCAGAACGGTCCAGCTACGCGATACAACGCCAACCAACTAACGGTTGTATGCAACCAGTCCTGGTAGAGATAAACTTAACGCCTCAGTACGAGCAACTCATTTCGATAGCATTAACTAACAAGAAAGACACTATGACACTTGATTTAAAGATCTTACGTAAGTCAATGTTATCTACACTTGCATGGTATGATTGAAGTAATCACTGGTAAATGCTCAAAAGCGATAGAAGCTAGTGACGTATTCACTACATTGAACTGTCTTTAGTTCTTTTAAAGGAACTGAGTGACATTTAAACCTCTTTCTTGCAGTGCCACGTAATCATAAGTTTAATGTAGGTTACGCACAAGGCACGGTAAAAAGGGCCCAACAGGAGCGGCCAACAAGGCACCAAATATTCCGACTAATGGCCCACAGTTCCATCACCAGAACACGCCCGCCAACGATCGAAAAAAAAAGAATCCACTATGTTGCGTTGAACAAAACTCAGGCGGTTGCAGCCCTCAAAAAAGCATTCCTACCTGCACTCAACTGACAGAACCAGCGTCCAATAATTCTGGGGGAGCCGAAACTACGAGGGACTTGTCATAAATAATGCTCAGGTTATATTACTATAGATCGTTTGACGCAACAACAGTCAAAATTACGTCGATGTAGTTTGGAGCTTGAGGAAGAAGCACGTGTTTTTGTTTTTTCACTGTGTACTCAGAAATAAAATTAGCGACAGGTAGAAACGAACCCTGTAGGGTTCTCGGGGACTGTTGAAGACCAGAGATCGTACGTCAAGATCGAAACTTAAATCGACAAAAACGCGACAGAAATCCACAGCGCGTTAAGTGAAGTTTTTGGTGAGTTTACTGTGGACCGTAGTACAGTTTCACATTTGGCTTAATCATTTTCGTGATGGTCGTATGAGCACAGACGATAATCCTAGGTCCGGAAGGCCATAAACGACAACAGACGAGCGAAGAGTGAAACTTGTAGCAGATGCTCTTGAAGAAGATCGGAGTGGGACTTGTGAGGAACTCTCTGAAGCCAAGGGAATTCCCCCAGCTTCAGTATCCTGTACTCTGACAAATGATTTGAAGAAGAAAAAAATTTTTGGGTCCTCGACTGATTGACTGCTGAAGAAAAGGTGAAACGCCTGGACGTTGCAAACTTGCTGAAACAACGATTCGATTGTGAAGGCCAAGGGTTCTCGTGTCGAATTGTCGCTATTGATGAAACGCGGATTAGAGACTCTGAATTGGAGTTGAAATCATAGTCCAGTGAGTGGAGAGCTTCAAATTTTCCACGTTCAAAAAACTTTCGACGCGCTCAATCAAAGCTCAAGCAAATTATGGTTTTTGCTTATGATCACCAAGGAATCATCATGATAGGATGCCATGTGGAAGAAGCGTCACGGGAGTGTATTATCGTAAATTCACACAAAAACTGCGAAGAAAAATGCACAAAACCCGACATCAGTTGCTCGAGGCTGGGTCACTCATTCTCCACACAATACTCGATCGCATATCTACATTGTTATAGCCCAAAAATGCGCGAATACGGTTGGGAAGTGTTACAGCGTCCTCCCTAGAGCTCGGACGTGAATCCACCAGACTTGTTCCCGAAATTGAAAAAATCTGTGCGTAGACGTCGTTATCTTTCTGTGAAAGAGCTTTCTTCCACTTTATGTGAGCCATTCGACTAATGAACGGAAGTGGTGTCCTGGATCGAATAATAGCACTTCCGAGACTTTGGGATTTAATCATAAAGAAGCAGGGTGATTATATTGGAGGACTGTGAAGTGATATTGAATAAAAAACGTGTAAAAACGCATCACGCCTGCTTCCCATGGGGCTCGGCGCACTGAAGAAATACGGAAGAGCTGTTCGTGAAACAGAGCCGCGCGGGGTAGCCTCGCGGTCTTGGGCGCCTTGTCAAGGATTGCGTGGCCCCTCACGCGGGAGGGCATGGGTCTGTGTGTTATCCTTAGCGTAAGTTAGTTTAAGTTTGATTACTTAGTGTCTAAGCCTAGGGACCGATGACTTCAGCAGTTTGGACCACAAATTTTCAGTTTCGCGCAACAGCAGTGGGGAAGGTAATCAGGCGACACCAGTAAGAAGGCGATGTCTGCTCTTGACTGGTGTTCGTTTCCAAATTCCCTCGCCAGCTCCGAGCCACCTCCCTACTGCGCGAAAAGGCCGGCAGAAAGCGCTGCGGACCCGCCAAACCGCGCAACGGAGAGATTGCACGAAGCCGAATCGATGTATCGCGGCGAGCCACATGCCTCTGGATTTACACAAGCGACTTGACGAATATGGACCGAATCGGTTGGCCGTATCTGAGGCGTTCCCCTTGTAAGCAGAAAGAACTCTGATATAGTGACCGTACTACCCGTCACCGAGAATTGCAAATTTTATCAAAAAATGGTTCAAATGGCTCTGAGCACTATGGGACTTAACAGCTATGATCATCAGTCCCCTAGAACTTAGAACTACTTAAACCTAACTAACCTAAGGACAGCACACAACACCCAGCCATCACGAGGCAGAGAAAATCCCTGACCCCGCCGCGAATCGAACCCGGGAACCCGGGCGTGGGAAGCGAGAACGCTACCGCACGACCACGAGATGCAGGCGCAAATTTTATCGTTTACATACCCAGCGGTAGTGTGTATGTGTATGAAGTTACGCTGATAACTGTCTTCAGGGCGCTTCACTTATTTTCGTCAGGCAGTGCATCGGCACGGAACGGGGTATGTGCGGGTGGCACTCACGTTTGCTTTACAAGTAAGGGACGCGACACGCGTGCTGCCGCCTCTTCCCTGCCCCCGCCACGGCGACACCGACGAAGGCAGCCGGCTGGCTAGCCGCTGGCGCAAACGGCGCGCGCGCTGCATTTTGCAGGGGCCGCGCCGGTAGTTATAACGCGGACGGGCGCGCTGCAACATTCAGCCGGCGCTCGGCCCTCGGCCCGGGGGCCGCCACTAAAGCGCCGCTAACTCGATTACTGCCCTCCGGACACGCGGGCCGCGCTCTGCCAATAAAGAAGGCCGCACACATAAAACACCGGCCGCCGGCCTCCTCCGTGTTGACCAATCGCCGGGGACGGCGAGGCACCGCGCGGCGGGCGCCCGCCACGGACAAGTTGCCCGCGGCTAGCGCGCTGATTAAGATTTGTTGGCCCGAGGTGAAAATTCCATTAATAGGGTTTGTTAGCCGGCTGTTTGCTCTGGTGCCGCGGCGCAGCAAATTAAACCGCTATCTGCCGGTAGCCCGGTCACCTCCTCGGCGAGCGTGTTTGCGCTGGCAGCCCCGCGCGGCCCGGTCACTCGCTGGCCAGATGCGCCCTGTTTGTTCTCGCCCCGGGTCTTAATCGCCCTGCCGGCCCCCGTGTCTCGTGCGTTTCGTTTCGCTTTTGAGCGCCGGGGTGGCGCCACTGCAAACACACCACCCGCTGTATGTTCCACCGGGATGCGTTGTCTCTAGGTACTAAGACTGATTTGCCGGTTTCGTCTTAGCGTGACATTGCGTTAGACCAGTGATTCCCAACATTCCTTAGACCGTAACCCCACAGAACAATCAGACGTTAGCTAGTACCCTCCACCTCCCCCCCCCCTCCTCTCGTCAACCCCCCCCCCCGCCGTTGCTCCACTTTATCACCAACTTGAGCACCTAACTAAAACTGAAGAATGAAAGACTTTTCTTGGAAGCCTTTTATTTTTAAAATGATGAACGATATTTGGTTTTAGTGTGTGTGTATGTGTGTGTGTGTGTGTGTGTGTGTGCGTGCGTGTGTGTGTGTGTGTGTGCGTGCGTGTGTATTTTTGTGTGTTAGTGTGGTGTCACCGACAGACAACACACTTGCTAGGTGGTGGCCTTTAAATCGGCCGCGGTCCGTTAGTATACGTCGGACTCGCGTGTCGCCACTATCAGTGATTGCAGACCGAGCGCCGCCACACGGCAGGTTAGTCTAGAGAGACTCCCTAGCACTCTCCCCAGTTGTACAGCCGACTTTGCTAGCGATGGTTCACTGTCTCCATACGCTCTCATTTGCAGAGACGACAGTTTAGCCTAGCCTTTAGCTACGTCATTTGCTACGACCTAGCAAGGCGCCCTATTCGGTTACTATAATTACTAGCGTCAAGAATGTATTCTGAACAGATAATATTGTGAATCATGTACCGTCAAGAGCGACGTTCATCATTAATGGATTAAAGTTAAGTATCAAACTAATTATGTCCGCTTTCTGAATTCTCATTCCTTGTCATGTTCCAGACCTCACGTCAGTATAGTTCTTCCCTCCACACGCCAGCCTGCGTGAGCTAAAACGCGTGCATTTCTGCCTCCACTCGTAACACGGTGTTGGCTCTTGTGCTAACACAAAAGTCAGAACGAATAACGAAAGAATTCGTGGTGCATCGCATACACTACCAAAAGAAAGCTACCTGCCCACATTGAGGGTACACACTTGTTACAGAACATGCTTCCCCTGTATTAATCTTCTCCATTGCGACACTACTCTGACTTTCACACTGCAACCGCATTTAAAACGAAACAAATTCAGATTTGTGCACTGTACCTACTGTTCGTATGTCACTTCATTGCTGCTCTCCTTATTTCTGTACTGGCAGAAATTGGATGACTTCAAGCTGTTAATGCTTTGTGTCAAACCACTCTAATAGCAATAACAATAACAACAACAATAATGAAACTGTGTACAGCTGTGTAGTAGCCCTTAGGTAGTCACTGTTGTCTCGTGCTGTCAATTCATTTAATCTGTTTCGAAGCGAGTAATGAAGAAATTTCTGGTTCAAATGGCTCTGAGCACTATGGGACTTAACATCTTAGAACTACTTAAACCTAACTAACCTAAGGACATTACACACATCTATGCCCGAGGCAGGATTCGAACCTGCGACCGTTGCAGTCGAGCGGTTCCGGAATGAAGCGCCTAGAGCCGCTCGGCCACAGTGGCCGGCGCTACATGACTAATTTTGAACGAATATAATCAGTAATATCCCTGATCTAGAAGCTACAATTATTGTCAGCTCATGACTTAGTTATTAAGAATCTTATTTTCGTGCGTTCTCCTGTACACAGGCGTCCAATTTTCACGCATTGGACTGCACTAACAACAACACTCTCTCACTTGTGCATTTTGGTTTATATTACCACATTTATCTCATGGCTACATGTACTTCGTTTGTTTCGATCGTATGGAATGCTATAGTCTTGAGGCAACATGTCAACTTTTTGTGACTGCTATTAATCACTGTGTTTCTATGTATCCAACTATTTGTTTGTGTGTGTGTGTGTGTGTGTGTGTGTGTGTGTGTGTGTGTGTGTGTGTGTGTGTGACAGACTTTATACAGCCGCAAAAGACGGCATAACCCCCATATCTCTTGTAATATAGCGTTTGTGGAAGAGACACCACAAAAACAAAAAGGCAACATGGATATGCTGTACTTGAGCCCATGTACATCTGCATCTTTCTTTCCCATCGTTGAAAACAGTTCCGTGTGTTGTTTTCCATTGGTTTGAGTAGTACGTCAGGCCATGTTGTCCTTTCGTTGATCGTAGGAAGATGTCTGAAGAAAACTCCAGGTCCACAGCCACTGCGCTGAGAGTGTCATATGACGCTGTTATCTGAGAGGCCCTTACAGGCAGACGCTACCGCCCAGTTCCTTCCATCGTGCCTGAAACAGTATCTTTGTCTCTGTACAAGGTGTGAAGAACAAAAGACAGCTATTCATATACACACACCCCATCAACAAAAAATAGACATAATAGGAATAGCACAAACATGATCTACAGCCAACAACGAGAGTGCATCCCCAAGGTACAAATTACATTAAAATACAGAGGCATTCATTGCCTTGCTGAAATGTAAACCCAGGATGGCTTGCCATGACGGGCAACAAGACGGGACGCAAAATATCGTGGACGTTTCGTTGTGGTGTAAGGGGGCCGCGGATGAAAACCAAAGAGGTTTGCTGTGAAGTGAAATAGCATCCAAGACCACCACTCCAGGTTGTCGGGCTGTAGGGCGGGCGATATTCTGGTTGGTATCACATTGCTGTCCGATGGTCTCCACACAATTCTTCGCTGGTCATCGGGGCTCATTAGAAGTGGGGCTCATCACTGAAGATAACTCTTCTCCAGTCAATGAGATTTCAGGCCGAATGTGTTCGACACCACTGCAAGTGGAACTGTTGGTGTACAGAAGTCAACGTTATTCGGTGCAAGGGGCGCCGTGAGCTCGTCACTCTTTCTGTGAGCCGCCTATTAATGGTCCTTGTGATCACTGAAGCACGGGTTGAGCGTCGGATCGATGATAATGATGAATTCGGGGTCTGTCGTCCCTCTGGGGCTACCGCTTCCTCACTGACGCTGTGTTCGGCAAGGTACACCCATTACAATGAAATGAATACCCCTAGCTGCATATAGGCGTTGATATAAGTCAACGGGGACAGTTGAAAATGTGTGCCCCGACCGGGACTCGAACCGAGGATCTCCTGCTTACATGGCAGACGCTCTATCCACCTGAACCACCGAGGAAAAAATGGTTCAAATGGCTCTGAGCACTATGGGACTTAACATCTGAGGTCATCAGTCCCCTAGACTTAGAACTACTTAAACCTAACTAACATAAGGACCACAAACATCCATGCCCGAGGCAGGATTCGAACCTGCGACCGTAGCAGGAGCCCGATTCCGGACTGAAGCGCCTAGAACCGCTCGGCCACAAAAGGCCGGCGCCACCGAGGACACAGAGGATAGTGCGACTGCAGGGACTCATCTCTGGCACGCCTCCCGTGAGACCCACATTCCCATCTTATTGTCCCGCACTATATTTATAGTACCCCGGCACATTATACTCATTACTCGCGGCTTTTTGCCGATTCCCGTAAGAGATCGGGCACTGTTTGTGCATCCGCACAGAAGAAGATGATCAAATGGCCGGTGAGCCTTAACTGTATATGTATATATGTAAGGTACACCCATTCCTGCAAACATCGCTGCTAGTCAAAAGTCGGCCGATCCGCCGATTATTCTAACTGGCTTCTTTGAGTCCAACTATACGCCCTCTCCTAACTGCTGAAACTGTGTACATTGTTCACGCCCTGTCTGAGAGGCGTATTATTGTTCAACTGAGTACACAGAATGAAATTCGCAAAGACTTAATACCCGGAAATCTACGTGTTCCCTGTTTACTATCCTTGCCAGCTGCGCAGTTGAAATTGTGCTTCAGCGTCACACATTGATCCATCGGCCGCCAAAGTTTACAATTTTTCATTTTTCGTCGAAACCTGTATGAATTTGTGACCAATATACATAATTCCATCGTGGTGCGTCGTTTATTTTTGTTAGAGTGTATTTCGTAAGTCAGTATTTTAACAACACTTGTTTAAGAAAATTTCTTTTTGACATTAACACACAGACACACACAACGCGCGCGCGCGCTCACACACACGGACGATATGTAGGATAACTTCTGTGAAGTGTGGAGGGTACGAGAGAGGTACTCGAAAGTAAAGCTCATGAATGGTGCCTTGATAGTTCAGTCGCCAAGAATACCGAGCACGCAATCGAACGATCAGGGTTTTTCAGCCCCTCTCAAATACTCAGTTGTAATCTGCCGGGAATTTTCGAAACAGCGCACACTCCGCTGCAGAGTAAAAGATTCATTCCGGATATACATACACACGCATTTGTTGGCGTAATTTAAATTCTTTCCCCTTGGTGTATAAGACGTGAAGGATTTGAAAAGAGCCACAGCAATGAAGCACGTGAAGCAGCTCCAGTTGAGAGCGGCTGCTGATGAGTATTGGTGAGCACATGCCCAGAAGTTACCAGCGCGTAGTAAGCTGCCAGCTTCACGTGATATAGGGCGTCCTGCGGCAGAACACGCTCCGCGTGTTTTACAATAACTGCGGGCGCGCTTTATTTTAGTGCACCCCGCGGCGGAATTGCCATCGCGCAGGAATCACAAATGGCTCCGGGGCGGTCGCGTCACATATATTCTGCCTGCCGCGCAAACACCGCGCTTCGCCCTCAGTGACACTTCACAAAGCTAAATTCGTCTACAGAGTTTTTCACTAGCAACTTATAGAGAGATAACAGGCAGTAACGCTTCTGTCGATAAATACTTCATGAAATAATATTACTAAAGGACAAGTTCTCGGCTCTTACTTGCGTTCATTTTGCATTTTTTGTCGTCACGCAGAATGTCAACACTATATACGATTATTCCTCTGTCGCAATGGAAAAGAAAAATGTGTCCAGTGAAAAGCTAAGTTGACGAATTTTATACCACATCCAGTTATACTGTTTCACTGTGTTGTGGTGCAGAATTGCCTTAACGTAGTCACCGTGACCGACGAAACATTACTTCCGTCAGTAAACCAAGGTTCCTATTGTGACTTTACTGCTGCCCTAGTATTAGTCTTTCTCGTAGGAAAGGGAAATTTTGTCAAAATTCGGTTAGGGCGGGTGGGCGATGAAGTCTCGGGCCACTGGCAGTGTATGGTTATAATCGGCAGCCATTAGGCCAGGCAGAGTAAACATGGCGCGGAGCTGCAGTGGCGTATTGCACGTACGATTTGTTTGGTGTGAAGCAACAGCGAGGCAGGGAACCGCAGCGTTTCTTTAAGTTATTGCGAGGCAGTAGGCCAGAGCCAGGAGTGGTGATGTGTAAGTGGTCGACATATGGGAATTTACCGCTGCCATAGTTTCTGTCTCTCTCTGACACTACGTCAGAAGCGAGGGGAAAAGCAATATAAATAGTCAGGCTCGTTTAGCTTGAGGGGTATGCCAGGTCAGTGGAGAGTCGGGACGGACCTGTGCTGGTCTACACTTATAGGGCCCAGTCTGGCAGCGATGTTGTAAATATTCTGTGTAAATCTGTACTTTGTTTCTATGTACTTGTTCGGGCTGCATTCCACCTCTGGGGACACAACACCAGGGTGGGACGGAACAGCAGCCAGGTACTTGGAGATTGCACGGTCTGCCTGAAGGAGGGCAATGATAGCAGTCTTCAGTGGGTCCAGGACGGGCCACGCTCGCTTCCCACCTGGCGTACCGGGGTCCGGGCGAGGCGAAACGGCGCTGGAGCAGCGCCAGGGATGGCGGCGGGTGTTGTCATCCGGCAAGCACCACTAGCAGCAAGTTGCGGCACTGCTTCCAGGAGGGCGCGGGTTCGAGTCCGGTCTTCTCCTGGGAGCAGCGGCGGCTTGAGCGCCACAGGTGACCAGTACATCCACCTTCGTCCCATGCTTAGACAGAGCAGGCCAAACGGGGTGGAGGGTGGCGACGACCAGGGACTGTAGCAGCCTCCAGAATCACAAGACGCGACGCTTCGGTGGGCGGCGACCGGGGAGGGGGCGGCTGACTTCCAGCTGAGCGGCCTTGTTGACGGAGCAGCGGCGTCGCCATACCAGGAGTTGCTCAGTCGGCTGGACTCGCGAGACAACGCTGCAGGCGGCACGCTGACACTAAGCTGCACCCATCGAAGTATTATGTGAATAAAGAAACGCTTCCGAATACCGCTGTATCACTCTGCACTGGCCCTTGACGCTGTTGAACTTGCTTGACCTCCCGACGAAATACGGCGCGGTGGGTCCCGGCTTCACCTCGGCCGTCTGGAGTCCTGGGTTCGACAATCAACGACCCGCAACACTACATTACCTTGTTAGGGAATTATAGGGTACGACATAAAAAAATTACACATGATTATGGGAGTCCATGTAACTATTACTGAATGACTCCCTTCAGAGTGACATAGATACGTGATACCATTTTTCAACAGTCACCATGTCTCTATTAACAATGGTCGGAACGTCCAGTGTGTCATTTAGTTCCTCTAAAGTACAACTCTGCTCCTTTGTCACGCCAGGCACCAACATTCTCGTCGTTGGAAAATCTCTTTCCTCCCAGATATTCTTCGTCATTGGCTTGATCAGGGATTATCATACATTTCAGGTTGTACGCGTAGAAGTAAGGAAGACATGTACGGATATAAGTAAACTTATCTCTAACGTTACTTTATTTTTAAAGTAAAATGATAGTGAGAAAACAGAGTGATTAAAGTAGCAGCTACATAACGTTACAGAAAATGGATTTACCGCAGAATGTTTGTTCCGGACTGTACGCAAGGGGTACTAGATATTCGTGCTTGAATTGCACATCGAAATCCATTTTGATAGAAACATCATTGTCTCCTAGTGTAGCAACATAGATTCCACCAATATCCACGAACATATAGTACCTAAGAGACCAGTGGACCAAGAAGTACGCGCCATCAGCGCAAGGATACTGTTAATGCATACATTTCCTTGGTTTCATGTGCACAAAAGCTGTAATAAATAATTTTGGCAAAGAGAAAATTGGACCCCATCCCCACCATATCAGCCATCCCTGAATTAAAAGTAAACATTATAATGAGCATAACCAAGGCAGGGCAAAAATTTAATGACATAAAAAATATAGATCGAGTCAGAGTGTGTGGAATAGATGGCTAACTTCCTCGCTAATCGGAGCGCTCCCTTGTGATACCCGTTGTGCTAATTGAGTCTTATTTGTTAAATAATTAATTATTTGAGGCTGTCCCCTTACTTTATTTATCTCGATACTGAATCTGGGAAGGTAGCGAGGGAAGAGGAAGGATTACACTACAGACTGTCAATGATCTGCAAGAACATTGAGTTGCACAAATGAAGCGTACTTGAATTAATAAAAAGGCAACCAGAAGCGACTAGGAAGATTTCAGTTCACGGAAACGCAGGCAGTATCGTTTTCCGACCATCTCGCGATACCACTTTTGGCCCTTACCTAACATCACGTCGCTCTTGGTGTTCTGTAGTTTTACGTAACTGCAAGCTGACTGTGAACGGACTCCTGGCTTGACTGTAGCCTTTGATTCGCCGCGGCATTAGAAGGGGAGGGTGACCGGCCGCCTTTTAGTCACGGGAATGACCCTGGATACTCAATTTCATAGGAGGCTGTGTGGATCTGGGGCTACGTTGCTGGCATTATAACGAGGAAAAATCCCAGCTCCTGGCTGGGACTGAACCCAGAACCTCCAGGACCTGAGCCTAGTGCTCTATGCGCTAGGCCTCCATGGCTAGTAAAAATAAGTCATACGCGAGTTAAATGCGGTGCTGTGACACACCCTGCCAATTTCTTCTTCCTAGGTTTGAGTATGCCTGTTTTTTGACGTTGGATCGCCAATCCCGCTTTACGGTTCGTAACGGCTACTAAGGGCGCTGATCCATATCTAACCACTCTATTTTCTAACCCGCGAAGTGTAGCGCATAGCCTTGCTCTGACTATCAAAATCTTCTTCGGATTGTAAACTTATGCTTTCCCGATAATTACAATTCATATCCAATAATACTATTTTTGAAAATTTATGGTAAGGTCCTACGGGACCAAACTGTTGGGGTCATCGGTCCCTAAGCTTACACACTACTTAATCTAATTGAAACTAACTTACGCTAAGGACAACACACACACACACACACACACACACACACACACACACACACACACACACACACACAGAGACACACGCCCGAGGGAGGACTCGAACCTCCGACGGGGAGAACCGCGCGGACCGTGACAAGGCGCCCGAGACCGCTCGGCTACCCCGCGCGGCAATAATACTATTGTTCACGTCATTAATAAGGAAATCCCGGCACCGTACGATCGCCCTTACGTTCTGTTACACATCATTATTTATCAACGGTCCAAACATATTGGAAAACGGTAGGGAACTATCGTGTGGCAATTCGATATCTTTAGCGAAATTGCAGGTCTTTTTCTGTGATGTGCCTATCGCAAGCTTCAAAAATGTTATAATAATTTGTAGCATCACTTTGTGATTCCTAGTGAGGGAGTGAAACAACGTCGATGTGGCTCGTAAATACAGTTAGCAATACCTCCTTTCGAAATGGAACTGTTTTAAATTGGTTAGACGATAGGGCGACGTATGGTTCCATACCGTGGATACTTGTTTCCGGCTGTCCATTACGCAACCATACTTCATGGTCCGTATTTATGCAGATCGGGGGCTGCATTTACTTAGAAAACGGCCTTAAGCTTACTAGGTTGATTTCACGAAAGTGTCACTGCGGCCTCCTGGCTCCCATCTTGTCTATCGTAAACGGAGTTAGTTACGACTGACAGTGCGTGTATTGTCTACAGATATTCTGATTTCGTCAGTAATATCACCAGATTAATGGACTGTTAGTCACAAACTAGATCATCAGTATGGCGAACACTGATAAGCGCGCCCTCGCGACTAACGCCGTTGACATTTGTCCTACTTATAGAATAAAATCTGTCAGTCTGAGATGATCCTGACGTTGAAAGGAGGTGAAGTCTGGAACTCTACTCACCAACCCTCGTACGTACATCCGTTACGTGACGTCAGCAATGTGTGGCCCGAGTGTCTGATGAAGAGTTGTTCTTTTTTAGCAGAAACCTACGGCTGTTCATATCTCCGTGTTCATGACGTGCTTTTCGTTTATTTTTTTTCTTTTCTCATTATTTTTATTTTTGACGACGTTCACTGGACCTCACTCTTTGAAAATTTGAAGATAGCGTCGATTAAACACGGTCCGTTCCTTATCGTCCTGTCTACGAAGCTTTCGTAGCATCTGGTGAAGTCCCATTTGTGTCCGCAGTCACAGCCTACGGTGCTGTTCACGAAACCAACCACACACCTTATTGCTCTGCAGGCTTCCCCCGGTGTATTGTATTGTGTGTTAACCGGGGGCCTAGAAACGATGGAGAGACTCCGTCCCTGCCGCAGCCGCAGTGGTCCACAACCCCATGACGACTAACACAGTCCACTTCACCCCTCCGCTGCCCCACACCGAACCACTCTTTCAGGGTTATTGTGTGGTTCGGCCCCCGGTCCCCCCCTCCCCCGCCTCCCAGGGAACGTCTCACACCAGACGAGTGTAACCTCTATGCTTGAGTGGTAGACTAATGGTGGTGCACGCGTACGTGGAGAACTTGTTTGCGCAGCAGTTGCCGACATAGTGTAGCGGAATAAGGGGAACCAGCCCGCATTCGCCGAGGCAGATGGAAAACCGCCTAAAAACCATCCGCAGACTGGCCGGCGGATTTGTGCCGGGGACCAGGTGCTCCTTCCCCATCCGCAAAGCCGTGCGTTAGACCGCACGGCTAACCGGGCGGGCGAGCCTGGATTACTTTCGTGCACTGCTACACATATACCATGAATCTGAGTAAGGATCGCCAGACGGGGTTAAAATAGTTACTCCTTCTATACCACTGATCTGTGCCCTGTAGGAAATCGACTACATTCAAAAAACTGTCAGTTCCGACCACTAGATTGGGAAACTAACAGCGCAGATAATCACTACACCGTCTCCAGTGGCATCTACTCTATAAACAACGCAGCATAACAATGCAAAATTAAAAAGGCGAAGTAGACGCCTAAGAACTTCATACTTCAAATTTCCCCTGGAGCCAAATGGAATTTATTACTTTCCAATATACCTCACAAATCCGCTTCGTTCATTAAACGACACCTCCAGCTTGCTAGACGCTTCACGCTCTGCTAGGCGGTCTCGTCCTATGGAGTCCGTGTGCTCTCACTAAAGAGCATCGGCAGCCCTGAAAGCAACCAACTGGCTAAGGCGGTTCCCACGCCCGCTCGCGGGGACGCATTACTGAACACTTTCGAAACTTCCCTTGATCACCGTCTAATGACTTCTGAAGCACATTCTGCAAGACCACCTCCACTCCAGAAGGGAGTCCACGAGTGTTGCCGCCGACTCCTAAATTTCGCGGGATCCAAACCGCTCCACATAATTATTTTATCACGCAGATCTTTAAGCCAGTGAACCTCCAGAGCAGACTGCAGGCACTTCGATTAGCCATTTGCTGTTACCACCCACAGCACTACTGTAAGCTGCTTCTTGCTGCCGATACTTTCAGAAGTTTGTTCCCAAATGGTGCTGGGAAACATCAGTACTGGCGTGGAAATGACCCGTCTTTGAAAACAGCAGGGTTAGCTCCGGCCACTATTTATTTAGTCTGATTAAATGGAGACCCGCCCATTACCTGCAGTCTGGAGAATGTCCTCTTTCGAAGAAACCGGAAACAGAGTGCTAGCTTTCACAACTGCCACTATCACTAGCCGACACTAGCAGCGAGGAACTGACATGTTACAAATACAGGGTGAAAAAGGTCATTCACAACTTCTGCACACACCAGCCGGCAGTTGTAAGACTCGGGAGCAATAACTGATGTTATTCAATCAAAAAGTTCAAATGTGTATGAAATCTTATGGGACTTAACTGCTAAGGTCAACAGCCCCTAAGCTTACACACTACTTAACCTAAATTATCCTAAGGACAAACACACACTCCCATGTCCGAGGGAGGACTCGAATCTCCGGTGGGGCCAGCCGCACAGTCCGTGACTGCAGCGCCTCAGAACGCTCGGCTAATCCCACGCAGCTTATTCAATCCGTACAACGAATCAACTGTGAAGAAAACCTAGAGAAGTTTGGAAAAGGAATTGAAGTACAGTAGAAGAAATAAAATCTTTGAGGTATGACGAAATATTTCACGTGTGAACTGTCAAATGGGCACTGTATTTCGGCAAGCGGCCGCGTTGCCATCATCATATCGCACCGTCACCAAAGTGGTCAGTTCATCAGCGCACCAGATGATGGCAGTGTGGTCGCTTGCCGAAATATTATGCCCGTTTCACGCTGACGTCCGGTCGTTCATCCACGAGCTATTTCGTTGTGAAAAACGCCAGGAGAAGCTGAAGAACCACACTTCGACGGTTGTTCATGACTTAGAAATTCTGTCAAGGACTTGGAAGAAAAGTTTAACGGAGTGGATAGTGTCTGGAAAGTACACTCCTGGAAATGGAAAAAAGAACACATTGACACCGGTGTGTCAGACCCACCATACTTGCTCCGGACACTGCGAGAGGGCTGTACAAGCAATGATCACACGCACGGCACAGCGGACACACCAGGAACCGCGGTGCTGGCCGTCGAATGGCGCTAGCTGCGCAGCATTTGTGCACCGCCGCCGTCAGTGTCAGCCAGTTTGCCGTGGCATACGGAGCTCCATCGCAGTCTTTACCACTGGTAGCATGCCGCGACAGCGTGGACGTGAACCGTATGTGCAGTTGACGGACTTTGAGCGAGGGCGTATAGTGGGCATGCGGGAGGCCGGGTGGACGTACCGCCGAATTGCTCAACACGTGGGGCGTGAGGTCTCCACAGTACATCGATGTTGTCGCCAGTGGTCGGCGGAAGGTGCACGTGCTCGTCGACCTGGGACCGGACCGCAGCGACGCACGGATGCACGCCAAGGCCGTAGGATCCTACGCAGTGCCGTAGGGGACCGCACCGCCACTTCCCAGCAAATTAAGGACACTGTTGCTCCTGGGGTATCGGCGAGGACCATTCGCAACCGTCTCCATGAAGCTGGGCTACGGTCCCGCACACCGTTAGGCCGTCTTCCGCTCACGCCCCAACATCGTGCAGCCCGCCTCCAGTGGTGTCGCGACAGGCGTGAATGGAGGGACGAAAGGAGACGTGTCGTCTTCAGCGATGAGAGTCGCTTCTGCCTTGGTGCCAATGATGGTCGTATGCGTGTTTGGCGCCGTGCAGGTGAGCGCCACAATCAGGACTGCATACGACCGAGGCACACAGGGCCAACACCCGGCATCATGGCGTGGGGAGCGATCTCCTACACTGGCCGTACACCACTGGTGATCGTCGAGGGGACACTGAATAGTGCACGGTACATCCAAACCGTCATCGAACCCATCGTTCTACCATTCCTAGACCGGCAAGGGAACTTGCTGTTCCAACAGGACAATGCACGTCCGCATGTATCCCATGCCACCCAACGTGCTCTAGGAGGTGTAAGTCAACTACCCTGGCCAGCAAGATCTCCGGATCTGTCCTCCATTGAGCATGTTTGGGACTGGATGAAGCGTCGTCTCACGCGGTCTGCACGTCCAGCACGAACGCTGGTCCAACTGAGGCGCCAGGTGGAAATGGCATGGTAAGCCGTTCCACAGGACTACATCCAGCATCTCTACGATCGTCTCCATGGGAGAATAGCAGCCTGCATTGCTGCGAAAGGTGGATATACACTGTACTAGTGCCGACATTGTGCATGCTCTGTTGCCTGTGTCTATGTGCCTGTGGTTCTGTCAGTGTGATCATGTGATGTATCTGACCCCAGGAATGTGTCAATAAAGTTTCCCCTTCCTGGGACAATGAATTCACGGTGTTCTTATTTCAATTTCCAGGAGTGTAGATAACAAGACGAACGTTAACAAAAGTAAAACAACGACAATGGAAAGTATTCGAATCAATCAGAGGATGAAACGGAAATTAGATAAGCAACTGACACACTAAAAGTAGTAGACGGGTTCTGCTATTTTTGCAGCAAAAGAAATGGTGGTAGCTGAAATAGAGAGGCTATAACATGAAAACTGGCAATATTAATAAAATGTTTCTGAAAAAGAGAAATTTGCTTACCTCGAATATAAATTTAAATGTTAGGAAGTGTTTTCTGAAGTTACTCGACTGCGGAGTAGTCTTTTACAGACGTGAAACGAAGACGAGCATCAGTTCAGACCTGAAGATAGTACAAGCTTTTGAAATGCGATGCAATAGAACAATGTTTAAGATTAGATAAGTACCGTAGATCGAATAACCAATGAGGAGGTACCGAACCGAAGGGGGAAAACAGAAATTTGTGGCGCAGTTTATCTAACAGAAGGGATCGGTTGATAGGGCACATCTTGAGACATCAACACATTGACAATTTTGCAATGGAGAGAGGTGGTGGGGGTAAATATTGTAGAGGGAGACCAAGGCTTGAGTACGTAGGCAGGTTTATATGGGTGTAGGTTGCCGAAATTATGAGGAGATGTAGAAGGATGGAAGATTAGGGTTTAACGACACGTCGATACCGAGGACATTAGAGCTCTGAATGTTTCAAGACTGCGCCCTTAGGAAATGGAAAGCCTTGCAGAGGATACACTAGCGTGATGATCTGCTTCAAACCCGCCCTCGGTCTGATAACGACAACAACTTTTTTACCTATTGTACGAGAACGTTGTGGCACTCTGTTCAGCGCGAAAAATGTGCGTGTGATTCACAGATCACATTTCTCTTACCGATCTTCTTTTACTTTTTTGCAGTCATCGAGCTATCCTGTGCTTGCACAAGACAGAGAAGTAATAGTTTCTCTGTTATACTTATCTTCATTGGGGCTATATTCACGATTATTATGAGCCGTCTTTCTTAAAATTTAGATGCTTCATCACGTTTTTCCTGGAACATACAAGTAAATACTCAAAATCTCCAGAAAAAAAAACGATCTGGACCGATCAGTTGAAGACAACATTGGTATGCAACAGGAACAAACTGCTTGTAGTAGGCAGTGTATTCAAATTAGCTACTTCGAATGACCACTGATCAGGGATAAAAGAGAACGACTGGAAAATTCAGAAATATTGATATTGTCATAACACAAACCATAAGAGAAATCAAGACGTTCTGGAACAATAAAAAAGTTCTAACGGTCTTGAGTGGAGTCGCTAAAACTGGTAGAGCCTGTGTTGGAGTCGCTGTTCTGTGGAAGAAGACTTTAACGAACGGCATACGTCAATTAGTCAACCGAAATTATGGTCAGAATAAATATTCCACGAGGTCATCCAAGTGTGTGCCACAGAAGAGGAACGGTATGATAACTGAAGAATTCTACGAGATTTTACACAGAACTCCATATAAAATAAACATAAGTGGCTATCGGATAATAACAGGAAATTTAAATGCACAGGTGGGTAACAGCCCTGTGGGAAATGTTATTAGTTCGAAAGGGGAAGATATAAAAAATAGTAATGGACACAGACTGAAGGTGTTATTATTAAATAATGAGTGAAGGATAACGAACAAGTTGTTCAGGCATAAACAGATCCACAAGTATAAATAGTAAGCTAGAAACTCTGCCACAATTTTAGACTACGTAATAGCAAATAAGAAGACTTGGCTTCTAATGAAAGACAAAAGAATATTTAGAGGTTCAGATGTTTCTGCAAACCAAGTCTTGTTAATCTCAAAAATAAAATTACTTAAAAGATGGAACATAGCTTCAAAACTGAAACAAAATAATGCTGATACAATTTTAATAATACAATACTGGCCATTAAAATTGCTACACCAAGAAGAAATGCAGATGATAAACGGGTATTCATTAGACAAATATATTATACTAGAATTGACATGTGATTACATTTTCACGCAATTTAGGTGCATAGATCCTGAGAAATCAGTACCCAGAACAACCACCTCTGGCCGTAATAACAGGCCTTGATACGCCTGGCCATTGAGTCAAACAGAGCTTGGATGGCGTGTACAGCGACAGCTGCCCATGCAGCTTCAACGCGATACCACAGTTCATCAAGAGTAGTGACTGGCGTATTGTAGCGAGCAAGTTGCTCAGCCACGATTGACCAGACGTTTTCAATTGGTGAGAGATCTAGAGAATGTGCTGGCCAGGCCAGCAGTCGAACATTTTCTGTATCCAGAAAGGCCCGTACAGGACCTGCAACATGCGGTCGTGCATTATCCTGTTGTAATGTAGGGTTTCGCAGGGATCGAATGAAGGGTAGAGCCACGGGTCGTAACACATCTGAAATGTAACGTCCACTGTTCAAAGTGCCGTCAATGCGAACAAGAGGTGACAGAGACATGTAACCAATGGCACCCCATACCATCACGCCGGGTGATACGCCAGTATGGCGATGACAAATACACGCTTCCAATGTGCGTTCACCGCGATGTCGCCAAACACGGATGCGACCATCATGATACTGTAAACAGAAGCTGGATTCATCCGAAAAAATGACGTTTTGCCATCGTGCACCCAGGCTCGTCGTTGAGGACACCATCGCATGCGCTCCTGTCTGTGATGCAGCGTCAAGGATAACCGCAGCCTTGGTCTCCGAGCTGATAGTCCATGCTGCTGCAAACGTCGTTGAACTGTTCGTGCAGATGGTTGTTGCCTTGCAAACGTCCCCATCTGTTGACTCAGGGATCGAGACGTGGATGCACGATCCGTTACAGTCATGCGGATAAGATGCCTGTCATGTCATCTCGACTGCTAGTGATATGAGGCCGTTGGGATCCAGCACGGCGTTCCGTATTACCCTCCTGAACCCACCGATTCCATATTCTGATAACAGTCATGGGATCTCGACCAACGCGAGCAGCAATATCGCGATACGATAAACCGCAATCGCGATAGGCCACAATCCGAACTTAATCGAAGCCGGAAACATGATGGTACGCATTTCTCCTCCTTACACGAGGCATCACAACAACGTTTCACCAGGCAACGCCGGTCAACTGCTGTTTGTGTATGAGAAATCGGTTGGAAACTTTCCTCACGTCAGCACGTTGTAGGTGTCGCCACCGGCGCCAATCTTGTGTGAGTGCTCTGAAAAGCGAATCATTCGCATATCACAGCATCTTCTTCCTGTCGGTTAAATTTCGAGTCTGTAGCACGTCATCTTCGTGGTGTAGCAATTTTAATGGCCAGTAGTGTATATCATTAAAGTCTTGAAGAGTCCGTAAGTTTGAATTTTAAAGTGAGTAACATGAATCAGATATGAATAACATAAAGGAAAAAAGACTAAGGAGTCTGCAGTAGAGGGATGATGAAACGTAGACTTATCGAAGATAGGAAATATGCTTAATGAAAAATGTTAAATCCCCCAAATTATCAAGAGATGAGACTAGATTGTAAAAGAAAATCAGCTCTAGTGAAAAGGTGAGTCACGCAAATTAGAAACCATACTTGGAAAAACTACAAGCATCTTACAGGCATTGAACGTAAAGGAAGAGGAAGACAAGAGAAAACTGGAAATAAATACAATATCGGAAACTAATCGGTTACAGTACTACAAAACATTCTGGGCAGATGTCCAAGATACTCAGGTGATTAGGGTTGAAGCAGAAAGAAATGTCGATTTAGCGCTGGGCGAACTGCAGGATGCAATAACGTCTAGCAAGAACACGAGGACTCCAGGACGTGACAAAATTTGCATCTAACACTGTAAAAATAAGAACACTCGATTTTATGAATATTGCTAGTAAAGCGGGCATATACTTGAAGAATGGAATACAGCCCAACATGCCCAATTTATAAGAAAGGAAGTAGACTTGAATCTCAAATGTTTTAAATTTTATACTGGAATTTCAACAAAACGTTTAGCGACAGTTATTGAAACTATGTTATTGACGCTCAACAAAGGAAGATCATGTAAAGACTGTATCTTCACTATGACACAATTAACAGAAAAACACCGTGAATTCAGTTTATCGCCTTTTCTTGCCTTGCCTTGCTCAATGGTGTTTGATTAAGTAAATCAAAACAAAATGGGAGAAATATTAAGAAACAGAGGGATACCATCTCATGTTAAAAGAGTTGTACAGAGTTTATCCTTGTACAAAATGTAACAGGTATAAGTGCAGAGATTTCTGTTGATGACTGAGGAAAGTGTACTGAACGATATTACATCAGTATTTATGTCATTTCCAGACTAACATTATAGCTATTACAAGTGGTATGTTTTTAGGTTATTGGCTCAAATGGTTCAAATGGCTCTGAGCACTATGGGACTTAACATCTATGGTCATCAGTCCCCTAGAACTTAGAACTACTTAAACCTAACTAACCTAAGGACAGCACACAACACCCAGCCATCACGAGGCAGAGAAAATCCCTGACCCCGCCGGGAATCGAACCCGGGAACCCGGGCGTGGGAATGGTCATCAGTCCCCTAGAACTTAGAACTACTTAAACCTAACTAACCTAAGGACATCACACAACCCCTTTTAGGTTATACATGAAACAAGAGAAAGCATTTAATGGTTATACTCCCCTGGGCAGGAAGTCAGGTGTTGTAGTATGAACATGTGGTCGCTAGACGATTAGTCTGCACTAACAGGCTTATTCCACTTAGCGGTGCAGTTACGACCGATAACATCAGGTAGTAAATTACCTGACGTGTTTGCGGGATGACTGCTCGACACAGAACAAAAACGACCAACACACTGATATGTGCACATAGTAAGTAAACCAGATATAAAAGTATCTGCATTTATACATGATACACTTTGTATATTAATAACAAAATACGAATGAAGAAAGAAGACAGCAGACATAATATGGCAGAAAAAAACTATGGAGTTAGACAAGAACCCTGTAGACAAAACATGGGTACAGACAATAAAACGTTTTAAAGCTAATAATGTGGATGTTAGTACACTACCTTTTACTGAATACCAAGTAGCTGTACAGGTACTGTTTTTGATAATTATTTTCAAACCTATAATTGTGTAATATGTAAATTGTGTCAGACACGGACTGTAAGACACGTGACTTTATAAAAGTTGTACATAAACATAATTATGTAGTATCGTAAGTCTTAGTTGTACAAACACGAACGCACAACGTAGATAAGAAGTGTCGTTCGGAAAGAGTAGGCTCGAGGTCACTTTTCGAGGCTTCTCTTCCACTCATGAAACGGGAAAATGGAAGAAAAAATTGCAGTAACAAACGGTACTGTTAAACCTCATACACAAACCAGTATATATATATATATATATATATATATATATATATATATATATATATATATATATATATCCAGTAAATATGGGCTCTAACCTGCATACCTTAAGAGCTATTACCACTTGTTCAGAAGAAGAGCTGTGTTTCACAGTATCGAAGATGAAAAAGTGCTCGTAGTTCTCAAGTTATTTATTTTAGAGCCCATTTTTAGTAGAGTTGTTCCACACTACAACGTCTGGAAATTTCCTCCACCACGATCTTATCAACAACAATAACACCGAGCGAGGTGGACGACGGTCAAACTCCGCCATCCACATACAGGTTTTCTGTGATTTCTCTAAATCGCTGCCGCGCGGGATTAGCCGAGCGATCTGAGACGCTGCAGTCATGGACTGTGCGGCTGCTCCCGGCAGAGGTTCGAGTCCTCCCTCGGGCATGGGTGTGTGTGTTTGTCCTTAGGATAATTTAGGTCAAGTAGTGTGTAAGCTAACCTTAGAAGATTGCCGGGATGCTTTCTTTGAAAGGGAATGGATGATTTCCTTCTCCATCCTTGACACCATCTGAGCTTGTGCTCCATCCCTAATAACCTCGATGTCGACGAGAAGCTAAACCCAATAATCCTACCTTACTTAACAACAGTTCCGATACAGGTACTCCACTGTCCGAGATATCAGAACGTATTTCTCTTATACACTGCGTCATCAAAAGAATCCGGACACTTGGCTGAAAATGACTTACAAGTACGTACCTCCATCGGTAATGCTGGAATTCAGTATGGTGTTGGCCCACCCTTAACCTTGATGACAGCTTTCACTCTTGCAGGCAATTGTTCAGTCAGGTGCGAGAAGGTTTCTTGAGGAATGGCAGCCCATTCTTCACGGAGTGCTGCACTGAGGAGAGGTATCGATATCGGTCGGTGAGGCCTGGCACGAAGTCGGCGTTCCAAAATATCCCAGAGGTGTTCTACAGGATTCAGGCCAGAACTCTGTGCAGGCCAGTCCATTACAGCGATGTTATTGTCGTGTAAGCACTCCGCCACAGACCGGTATTTATAAACAGGTGTTCGATCGTGTTGAAAGATGCAATCGCCATCCCCGAATTAGTATCCAACAGTGGAAAGCAAGAAGGTGCATAAAACATCAATGTAGGCCTGCGCTGTGATAGTGCCAGGCACAACAACAAGGGGTGCAAGGCCCCTCTATGAAAAACAGGACCACACCATAACACCACAGCCTCCGATTTTTTTTGTTGGCACTACACACGTTGGCAGATGACGTTCCCGGGGCATTCACCGTACGCACACCTTGCCATCTGATCGTCACATTGTGTACCGTGATTCGTCACTCCACACAACGTTTTTCCACTGTTCAATCGTGCAATGTTTACACTCCTTACACCAAGCGATGCGTCATTTGGCATTTACCGGCGTGATGTATGGTTCATGAGCTGCCGCTGAACCATGATATCCAAGTTTTCTCACATTCCGCCCAACTGTCATAGTACTTGCAGTGGTTCCTGATGCAGTTTGGAATTCCTGTGTGATGATCTGGACAGATGTCTGCCTACTACACATTACGACCCTATTACACATTACGGTCTCTGTCAGTTAACAGACGATGTCGGTCTGTACGCTTTTGTGCTGTACATGTCCCTTGTCTGGAGCCGCGCGACCGCTCCGGTCGCAGGTACGAATCCTGCCTCGGGCATGGATGTGTGTGGTGTCCTTAGGTTAGATAGGTTTAAATAGTTCTAAGTTCTAGGGGACTGATGACCTCAGCAGTTAAGTCCCATAGTGCTCAGAGCCATTTGAACCATTTGTACGTGTCCCTTCGCGTTTCCACTTCACTATCATATCGGAAACAGTGGACCTAGGGATATTTAGGAGTGTGGAAATCTCGCGTACAGACGTATGACGCAAGTGACACCCAATCACCTGACCACGTTCGAAGTCGGTGAGTTCCGCGGATCGCCCCATTCTGCTCTCTCATGAAGTGTAGTGACTACTGAGGTCGCTGATATGGTGTACGTGGCAGTAGGTGGCAGCACAATGCACCTGATATGAAAAACCTGTGGTTTTGGGGGTGTCCGGATACTTTTGATCACATAGTGTATGTTTGGACTCTGTCGTTTCCGGACCATTATCCTTTACCTCAAACTGGTACATTTACCCTTCACAAACAGCTCTCAATGTAAATCTTGTCCTTCCACAAGTTAACGCTACCGATTGAGGTAGTGTACTCTGTCTAGCGCTACGCGGAATATTTTTAATGTTCTGAACTGCTTTCGTCATTACAAAGCGAGTCACAATGGGAAAGTGCGGAGCGCCCCGACCGCAGGTTCCCGCGTGCCCAGAGCCGCAGGCAGGCAGGCAGCGGCGGGTGTCGGGCCTAAATCGCGCTGCTTTATGGCGGGGAGCGCGGTACTGCCGGCCGGCGAGGCGCATTACAATGCATTGCCGGCGCCGCCACGCCCGCTGAAATTGCCAAACACTTGCGCCCCGGTGGCCCCTCTGGGAGAAATTCGGCGCACCTTTTAAATTGCTGAATTCTTTATTTGGCTGCCGCCCCTCCTTGCGAGTCGTAGCGCCGCCTCCGCCTCCTCCCCCGTCGGCCGCGCTTCCTTAGTTGCCTTCCGATGTAATACCATCTCTGAATGGCGTACGTGCGCCGCCTCGCTGCGCCACCGACAATGAGCAGCGCGGCGCAGCTAGCCTCTTCGCCTCGCCTCAAGAAAGGCCGCCCGTTGCGCGCTGCGCAGCACGGAGCGGCGCCGCATACATTATTCAGGCGCGCGCCGCGCCAGACTTATATCCGATCACTTTTCGGAAAATCTCGTCTCTCCCGCTGCTATAATAATTGCCCGCTTCGAGGCATCCATCCGGTGCCGCGCCACGCCGCCGGGGATCCCCTCGCCTCCACTTTTCGTTTCTCACTCTCCTTCTCTCTCCCTCCCTCCCCCCTGTCTCTCTATTACTCTCTCTCTCTCTCTCTCTCTCTCTCTTTTTCTCTGAGTAGTGCGTGTTCGGTATGGCGTGTTGGTATAGCACACGGCAGGCTAACTTGCAACAGGCCTGACTCCCTCGGAAAAAAAAAAGGATCACAGTTCGGGCTCTCCTTTCGACGTAAAATGTGATATATATATCTATATCCGGAAAAAATATTAATATATCCGGAAGGACGACGTCGGTTTTGATCCGATGACGGCATAAGCCACCTGAGGGATAGCAGATGTACTGATAACGGGTTCAACGTGTAAGCAGGCTGTTTAGGTTTTTATGTTGGTAACGCCACGTAGCGCTCTGTATGAATATCCCTGACTGTGCTGTGTGCAGTCTGTGGCTGTTTGGACTCAAATGGTTCAAATGGCTCTGTGCACTATGGGAATTAACATCAGAGGTCATCAGTCTCCTAGAACTTAGAACTACTTAAACCTAACTAACCTAAGGACAAAACGCACATCCATGCCTGAGGCAGGATTCGAACTTGCGACCGTAGTGGCTGCGCGATTCCAGACTGAAGCGCCTAGAACTGCTCGGTCACTGCGGCCGGCGTTTGGACTCATCAGTAGTTAGTGCCTTAAGTAGTTAGAATCTTTTATTTAGCTGGTAGTATTTGGCGCTCGCTGTATTGCAGTAGTTCGAGTAACGAAGATTTTTGTGAGGTAAGTGATTCATGAAAGGTATACGTTATTGTTAGTCAGGGCCATTCTTTTGTAGGGATTTTTGAAAGTCAGATTGCGTTGCGCTAAAAAAATATTGTGTGTCAGTTTACTGATGATCAGAATAAGTAAAGAGAAAACTGTTTGAGTACGTTGAGTTTTGCTCAGCTGTTTGAAAATGAAATAATGTAGAAGTTTACTAGCACACTCTTTCATAATTTTTAGCTATTATAGCAGAAGTTTACTAGCACACTCTTTCATAATTTTTCTAAGGGGACGTTTCAAACGTCGTCCGCCAACGGATAACGCAATAGCATAGTTACCAGAGAGCCATTTGTGTCTAATACGGAATGCTCACAGGCAGAAGGCTCAGTGTGGTGCAAGAGTGTGATGCAAGCAGCCAACCATGCCACGGAGACGTGCTTCCTACAGCCGACTGAGCGAGTTTGAAAGGAGTCAAATTATGGTCTTCCGAGTGGCGGGATGAGCCTTTCGGAGAATTGCCACATAAGCTGGACGTGCTGCGTTAGTTGTGCAACGACGCTGGTATCAGTGTTTACGTGAACATTCTCACACACGTAGACGATATTTGGGAGGTCCACGCAGCACACACGCCAGCCAGGATCGTCTAATTATAAGGGGAGCAGAGGCAGATCGTACAGTTACCACAGCACAGATGGTTTGTGAGCTCAGATGTGTCGGCACGAACTGTTGCGAACCAGTTAGTAGCAGTGGGACTACGAGCATGCACACCTCTAGCTCGTCTGTCACTCACGATACAGCATCGACGTGCTCGGCTCGACTGATGCTGTCAGAGGATCATTTGGAAGTTGAAATGGCGTGCAGTGCTCTTCAGTGATAAAAGGAGGTTCTGCCTTCACGCAACTGATTGTAGTTTGAGACTACGACACAGACCTGGTGAGTGCTCTCTTGTACAGTGCGTTCGTCCGAGACATTAAGGTAACCCCATCCTACACCTTACGGCGTGGGGCGCGGTACACTACAACTTTCATAATATTGTTAGCTCGTTCTTTTGCCGTTCTTGCATCAGGAAAGCGATATGTTGTTCCAACAGGATAACGCTCGACGATACACTGCCCGTGAAACTCAATGTCCTCTGCAAGACGTGCAGCAACTTCCCTGGCCATCTTGATCTCCGGACTTGTCTCTACTCCAGCACGTGTGGAATATGACGGGACGAGAAGTCACTCATGCAACTCGTTGACCAACAGCTCTTACAGAACTACGTATACATGTCAAGCAGGCGTGGAATAACGTATCCCAGGACAGTATTCACCATTTGTACGATCGACTGGATGCACTGCCGCCCATTGAGGCTAAACCATGTACTAATAAATGTCTCTCAGCTTGGGTCGGCACCTGGTACTTGTCGCTACACTTAATCTCAAAAGTAGAGTCTACACTGTGGCATGCAGGGTTGTCAGAAACAGCGTGAAAAGCTTCTGTGTATCAGGGTAGGTTGTGCTGAAAAACAATTTTTAAGAAAAAAATTGCGCCGTTTCCAAGTTAATTAACATTGAATTTAGCCGGCCATAACTATGCGCGGACAGATTAAAGCGGCACGGCAGAGGCAATGTCGCCAAATGTTTTTTGCGTTTGGTTTCCTAAAATCTAACAAGAAGCTATACAAAATTTGAACATGGGACGGTGGTAAAGATCGAACCGAGCCAAACGCTGAACAGTCTCATGCGCTATCATCTACGCTATGAAAAAAACTGACACTAATGGTACCTAGCGCGCCGCTTGAATTTGCATGCGCATCCCTACAAACTACTGAGACTGTTTCTGCCCATTGTGTATATACAGAGGCTTTTACCCCTGGCTTCGACTACGCACATGTACGTTACATACGCTGACCACATCTCCTCCTCCCCCTCTCTTTGTCCACCTCCTTCTACCCCCCCTCTCTCTGTCAACCTTCTCCTCCCTCCTTCCTAGCTATATGCTCCCATCTCTTCCTCTCCATTTTCCCTATGTCCACCTCCTACGTCGTCCGCACCCAAAGGGCAGCTATGTGGTTCTCACCCCCACCCCACCCCCCCCCCCCCACATTATTTCTGTCCATACAATGGGGTAAGGTCTGATAAGACGCAGTGGCATTTTCTCTACATTGGAAACTATTACCGATAACGAAAAACTACATGCAGCTGTTGATTCTATATTGACACCATCACATGTAATCTTATTGGTTGTAGCAGGTAAATATAAGATTTTGTTCCAAATTACGTAATCTTTAAGTTGTATATCGTAAGTAATGATTACCATCTAGGTATCCACTAGAAAATAAAATTATTTTTCAAAAGAATCACCGTCGTATGAGGAACGACAAACAGCGAAACCAAGCAGAGACTGCCATTTGTGATACTTTATTGAACTGTATGGCGCATCGGTCAAGAGTATGCTGTAAGATAACGGAAAAGATTACACGCATACTCTTAACTCCACCCACCCCTCTCTCTCTTTGTTTATAACGACTACTAATCCAAACAGCTGAGTAATATTTCGAATGAACAGGAATATTCCCGTTCATTCTGGATGTCTTCACAGCAGGAGACATAGCTGCATCAGACATCACTGAGAGAACCGAATTTCCAACAACTCAAGAAGGCAAAGAATTTTAACAGGAGCCCACGGATAAATGCTGCTCCTCACTGACCGATGACTAGTCACCAGGAGAAAGCCAAGAACGTACCACAAATGAAGTTCCGAGAGCTGATGTACGAACAATTGTAGGCCTATCCTCTATTTATGCACTCCAAAATATGATCGACCCACAGCAAAGAAGAAAATATCAAAAATATTAGGGAAAAATGCACTCATAAACAAACAGCGCAAACCTAACGAAATCAAGAAGAGACAAAATACCGTTGCCAACGACGTAGAATCTCTAGGACTAACCTGAACTTTAACGCGCCATCATCTTCAGGAACAAGCAGGTCAAATCCAAGGAAGGATCTGAAGTGCTGAAGTCTACGGTACAAAGAGCCTATGGCGGAAGGCAGGATTAAATATGATAATTGCTCCCAGTGATGACGTCAAGAATGCACAGGCCAACACGACGTGGCATGGACCCGACTAGCGTCTGAAGAAGTGCTGGAGAGAGCTGACACCATGAATGCTGCACGTCCATACGGTAAATCCGGAAGAGTACGAAGGGACGGAGATCTCTTCTGAACAGAACGATTAAAGGCATCCCATATATGCTTAATAATATTCATCTGTGAGCAGTTTGCCGGCCAACGGAACTGTTTAAACGTTTCCGGAACCAATCTCTAGCAGTTCAGGACGTGTGGGGTATCGCATTGTCCTGCTGGAATTGCGCAAGTTCGTCGGAATGCACAATGGACACGAATGGATGCATGTGATCAGACAGGATGCTTAGGTACGTGTCACCTGTTAGAGTCGTTTCTAGACGTATCAGGGGTCCCATATCACTTCAACTGCACACGCCCCACACCATTACAGATCCTCCACCAACTTTAACAGCCCTTGCTGACATGCAGGATCCATGGATTCATGAGGTTGTCTCCATACCCGTACACGTCCATCCGCTTGATACAACGTGAAACGTGACTCGTCCGACCAGGAAACATGTTTCCAATCACCAACAGTCCAAGGTCGGTGTTGACGAGCCCAGGCGAGGTGTAAAGCTTTGTGTCGTGCAGTCATCAAGGGTACATGAGTGGGCCTTCGGCTCCGAAAGCCCATGTCGATGATGTTTCGCTGAATGGTTCGCACGCTGACTCTTGTTGATGTCCCAGCATTGAATGCAGAAATGTGAGGAAAGATTGCACTTCTGTCACCTTGAACAATCCTCTTCAGTCGTCATTGGTCCCGTTCTTGCAGGATATTTTTCCGGCTGCTGTGATGTCGGAGATTTGATGTTTTACCGGATTCCTGATATTCACAGTATACTCGTGAAACGGTCGTACCGGAAAATCCTCACTTCATCGCTACCTCGGAGATGCTGGGTCGCGTCACTCGTGCTCCGGTTGTAGCACCACGTTCAAACTCACTTAAATGTTGATAAACTGCATTGTAGCAGCAGTAACCGATCTAAAAACTGCGACAGACACTTGTTGTCTTATACAGAGCTTGCCGAGTGCAGTGCCGTATTCTGCCTGTTTACATATCTCTGTATTGAAATACGCATGCCTATACCAGTTTCTTTGGTGCTTGAGTGTATGTTTTTCGTTAAGCTTCTTGACCCGCTTAAATTTGACAGGATATTATTACGTCATAACGCCCACGGCTCCTTTACTGATCATGAAAGTTCCACTAGCATGGGTTTTTTGTCGAATGCAGAAGTGGTCTATACAAATTTTGGGTTTTTAATCTTTCACTCGAGGTAGATGGCAGTTTCCTGCGATCCACTCTGTTCCCTTATGATGATATGCAACATGTTCGAAAGGAACGCTAGTCTACTCAGCACCACTTACAGCTCTATAGTGGTGTCCGGTCGGTAGAAATGATGTTTCGAAAAAATATTCTCTTTCAACTTGTGCCATAAACAGTATACTGCGGGAGTGACTATGATATACGAAGCTGTGCTATTCTGAGAGCCTAGCTCCGAGTGCCTAGTTATCCCTTCGGTCAGTGAGGAGACTTATCCTGTCACATCATGCAATACTCCCTCTTTTGCACCTGTGGTACACCTGCAACTGCCTTGCCTATCAATGGATGTACAAGAAGTGACATATCTTTGGTGCAAGTACAGTGGAATATCTACTTGTGCGTGTTGGTCTCCGAGATGCAAATGCCTACTACATATTCCCTATTGCTAGTACTTTAGATTATTCTACCATCTGGCATAACTCTGCTTCAACTATCTTCCTATACTGGAGCACTGTCTGCAGTGAAAGTTTTTTCAGTGACTTATTTTTGCGTTATAGTTGCTACGTGTGGGATTCTTAAGTGAAGGCACCTGCGGTAGAAAATTATTCTTCAGACAATTTAGTGCATTTATATGATGTATTAAGTAATGGACATGTTATATTGTGACCATTGGACAAGTAGGACTTAAGCCAAGTTTGGTCCTGTGTTAATGAAGGGCGTGATATAAACTTTAAAAGGATCTGTGTTGAGAAATAGCTTGTCATTTTTTGGACTGCTTACTAATTAAGCTGTGAATTAGCAAACATTTCTCACTATGCGGTTGTGCATCCGCATATAAAAATGTAGTTATGTGAGCAAATAGTTAAAGGAAATTTTATTTTTAGGAATTTAAGTATTGCTTTCAGAAGTCTTCCATGACAAGTTATAAAAGTATAAAATTTTTTCTTCACGTGTGAGGGGTGAGGTAAGATGGCTATTTTTTGATGATGTTGTTGGATGTGTTAATATTTGAAAAGGAAAATGATATATTTGAACAATTGTGGTCAGAGAAACATTTGTTAGGCAACAGAATCTGTGTCTGTGATGGCAGCGCTGTGGAGTTGTAGAATCTTTGACCTCTGCGACATCACTCCCCATTTTGGTTTTAATTGATAATGCCCAAGCAAATTTGGAGTATGTATCAATAACCATAAAAATATACTTGAATCCATTATTCACATGTGAATATTCCTACATGTGTACAAGATCAGCCTGCCATAAGTCATCCAAACATTTAATAATAACATGCCTATGGGGGGGGGGGGGGTGCTGGTTTGTGTAGTTCTTGAACTTTTGCCTCCATACTCATTCAATTCTTACTCTCTCTCTACGCTTGGAGATTACTGAATCAACCTCATTCGAATGAGCAATATTACCAACAGAAGCTGATCTCCATATTTTTGGATGAATAATTTACAGTTCTTGTGGTATTCAGGAAAATGAGGTTCATTAGATCAGTTGTTCTTTAAAATTCCCTGTCGCTTAGCTGTATGGTTTTTTTATTTTAAATTTATGGGATTTGTGCCCAACATGTATGATTTTTCCACCACTGATGCTGAATGTTTTGTCTATTCTGTTATCACTGAAAAAGTTAATGAAATCCGCCATGCCATCGTCATTTTGTAATTTTGTTGAAAGTTCATCAAGAGATACAGTATCTGGTTTGAAGGCTTCTCTCTCAGTGTTTGCATTTGATCCAGATGTCCTAACCTTACCAGTCATAAATTCTCTCATACAGCATTTCGTGCCATGATGACCTTATCATTAGTCTACAACTTGTTATATACCAAGCAGACCTCTTTGAAGGTTGCACATTACATACATTCCATCCAATTCCATCACCCTTTACAGTTAAGTCATGTACTTTCTCTTCAGTTCCATCAACATTTACAGCTAAGTTGCCTAATTTCTTTCACAGAATAATCCCAGTGTACATCTCTAGCTCATACCATCTAAGTCATCAGTCAGTCTCAGAAGGGTCTGGGCATACATCTCTAGGTCCTTAACTTTATGTTCAAAGGATTGAAATTTTCCATCTATGTATAGACCCATTCTCTGTCTGTACTATCAGGCTCAGTGCCTGACATATATTCAAACTTGTCCATAGTTTGATGTAAAGTAATGTACTCATCACTTCTTTCACAGCTACATAAAGAAGCTCCTTGATGTTCCATGTGTATCCATCATTCAGTTCTCTTAATTCATCAATAACGAGAAACGTGTACTGTGTGTGATCCAGCAATTTGTGCATATCTTTACAAAATCATTGCAGGACATGTTAGTTACTGTTTGCTCCCAGAGAATTTGTTTTAAATTAAAATTGTCTTGTTTAAAAGCAATAATGAGATCTGCATTATCTGTCACCAACTGTTTCAAAATTCTAGAATATATTTGACTCAAATAAAATACATCAACACCCATGATGAACAAACAGAAACATCGTAGAATTTGATCTCGGTTTTCCACAGCAGCATAGTCAAATATGAACACAGTGTTTGGCTTTACTTTTTATTGCAGAGGGATTTGATTGCTTTGACTGAATATCCTGTATGTTGCACTATCTACACCTTATAATATCTTTTGTGGTAAATGGTACTTAAACATTTTTTTTGAATATACACATACATGCTCAAAGCGGACTCCATCCAAGTGTGTTAGTAGTGACATGGGAAGATTTGCCTTGCCATAGTTGAATGGATCTATAATTATCGGTCTTATGTTATTGGGTAAGAGTAACTCATTCTTCTTCCTCTTCCAGTCTTCTTCTGCACCATCACAGGACCAGTAACTTACAACAAAGTCCTGATGCTTGATCTGCCCAGTCATGATACTAACTATGTCAGGTTTTGGTGTGCAGTCGGCTTTCATAGAAAAAATGGACGCTTGTAATAATAATATATGTAGCCATAGTAGTGTAACCATCTTACCAACTGAGCTACAATGACTATGTCTTACATTATATAGTAATGGGGTAGTTAAATAAGAAAAACAACAAAGATATGCGATAAATTTTTTTCATTTACACATCAGCAATGGTATACACTGGTTCAGTCTTCACAATAGTACAGTATTTTGGAAATAAAGGTCTCTTGTATGCATAGAATTCAGTGAGTATTTCTCTCAAACTGATGTGTGTTCCCTTAGCTTCTTCTTTTGACTCTGTTTGATGCAGTACTCTAAATCATACAGATGCACACTATATTTATGGAGATAGTTCACAATGTCTTTATACCAGTTTGAGCATAAAGCATCCCACATTTCAGTCTTTCCAACACAATGGATAGCACTACCTATAGACTGAAGAAATTGTTAATGGTGGTGTGCTGTAAATAAATGAACTGACATTCAAAATTCACCACAAGTGCCACACAGTAATACAGTGAGGTTATACATAGCATCAGGCCAACAAAGTAAGTGTGCAGGGCAGAATGTGGTGGATTATACTTGGTGACCATCTGTTAATTGATGTAGGGTTCTGTATGACACAGTTCATTCCATTCCAACTCCATAAACTGCACTTTAGCCCTTGTTGATGCATCTTCAGTCTCTTAACATAGCATGCCAGTCACTGTCTACTGATGCTTCTCTATCAATATTTAAGCTCTGAAGTGAATATTAGAGATAAGAGACTGGAGAAAATTGGCAGCTTCTCACCTATCACATCAGCAACCTGTCCTTGCAGTAATTCTGGAGTATTCTGGGATGGTGTGTGTGTCAGAGACCAGCTATGACCCACACTGTATTCTGTGGGGACCCTAGCACAGTTCTTCTGAAAGTCAGGGACTGGCTGGGTGTCTTCATTGATGAATGAATTGGATAATATTAGCTCATTGTCCTGCTCCAACATGCTGGTCAGGTACACTACAGGATCTCATGGCACTGGATCAAATAGGCTGGAGGTCACTACAGGATCATGTGGTGCTTGTTCCACTGCTGGTCCAGACACACTAGAGGTTGCTGCCAGTCCGGACACATTGGAGGTCACTGAACAAACAAGAAGAAATGATAAGAATCCATGAATAAAGATATGGAGTTGAACAAAGACAAGGAGCTGAACTATATGTATCTATTTTTATGCTGTTTCTGTGAGCCAGAGGCAGATGAGGAAATCAACAGCTGTTGACATTTCATGGTTCTTCCATTGGCTGACTTTAACTGAGACCACATCTGTCTTATGTTCCCTGATTTCACAATCATGTGATCAGATGTCTTATTGGTTCCTATCAATTTTTGGGTGGGGGAGAAGAAATGCTACATTCCTATTGGTTCCCAAGGGAAGTAGTGGGGGAACAAAACCCATTTCAAGCGCCCACTGGTGGTGATGTTTTCAACTAGCTCAGTCGAGGCCTGTAAACCAAGGGAAACACCTCTGGTACACTCTGTCTGGGAGAGTGGAATAGAACAAAGTTGTCTCTTACACTGTGAATCGACAGGCCATTTGAAAAAAAAAAAAAAAAAAAAAAAAAACATGAACAGCTCCAGCACAGGCAGTAGTCTTTATAAGTTGTGAAATGTATCTTTGACCCATCCTGCTGCATTGCCATTATTTGCTCTGAAGTATTTACCCCACACTCATCCATTATCACCTCCCTCCATTCCTCATTAATCAGCTGCATGCTTAGAGGTAATACATGTATTGAACTTCTCTCTGTCCAACACCAACATCTTATAAAGACAACACCTTCCTCTCCAGGCTCTTTTCATGAGTGGGGGAGTAGAAGAGAGGAGCCCTGCCTCCTACAAACTGATTAAATAAAGGATATGCATGTGAACTGATCAATATATAACTGGCATCGATTTGAATTTAATGTCGTGAAATCCTTCCTCTCCATCAACTCTGCACAGATTGAGTCTTTCCCCACAATTTCCAGATGGATGAAGGGAGAGTGAATTGAAGGACAGGAGTGGTGGTTGGGGGATTTCCCAGGAAAGGTGCAATTGAACAAGAGTCGATTCTCCCAGAGGGGTGAGGGAGGAGGATGGGGTATTGGAAGGTTGGGGATTTCTCAGAAGGCTGGATTATCCCAAGGGGGTCATAAATCAACACCCAGCGGATCATAAATCAATTAGTGTAGCATTGGGTTAAGGGGAGGAGGAGGGGTACTTTATCTCTGAATGTATGCTCACTTCTGAACGTATGCAACCCACACAAACAAAATGGACCAGAACCAGCTTTGTTACACTACTGAGCCCACTTGTCTCCCTGGCTCTGTGGGATACCTATCCTGTTGTCTCAGCCTCTGTCGTGGACTCCATGTTACAACCTCGTGATGAGCATAATTTGAGTGATTCCCAGTGGCAGGAGGGCCCTGTCATCACCAAACAAATCTCCATATGCAAGTCCCTGACCATCGACAAGTGAGTTGCGAAAGCCTCTCCATCTGAGTCTGAAACGAATTTTGTTCATGACCCACACACACAACTGCATGAGGCAGCAGCAATTCCGAGAAGCTGCAGTGAACAACATATCCATCCTGAGAGAGTTTCATCAAAGAAGAAGCAAAACCATAGGAGAAGGGCAGAGATGTTCACACTTCTCCCTCCGTTTCGTCCATTGATTCTGCCTCAGATACTGGTACATAGGTCTGTTCGATGATGATTTTACAATTTTGTAGTTTCTGTTCCAGTTCAGTTGTCCACAAAGGATATACTTTCCTAATTTAGAATATTAACAGAATTGGTTTTAAACTCACGCTCGCCGCTTTGCGACAGTTATGTATGACCCGTAATTTTTCTACAGACAGTATTGTTTGACCAGTTTTCAATTCCTGGGTTCTCGGTCTTTTTTTTATTTTTAATGTGGTTTCCGAACTGTCTGCAGGCACTGCCTGGTTTTTTAGGGGGGAAATACCATTACGAGATTTCAAAGTTCTCGATGATGGTAGGGGTCGCGAATGCACCTTTTGTTATCGCACTTTACTTCTTCTCTGTACCCATTCTGGATCCGCTCACTCTATGGAACGTTCGCGTTTCTTAAAAGAGGAAACCATTTACCTACTTCGTCCGCTACAAAGATTCTATTGGGTGGTGATTTTAACGGCGTTCTTCAGCCGATGGGTCAGTCCCAGTTTTAGTTTTAGTAAAGAACCCGATGACATGGTACATTCCTTGCACCTACGTGACGTATGAGTTTGTCGGTATCCTACATTTGTCCGTTACACAGTTTTTACTGCCATCTCTAGCAGCTGACTTGATCGCTTTTACGTTCCTGATTCCTTGGTACGGGCAGCTTTTGGACATTGATGTGATACCCGCCTGTTTTGCTGATAATTTTTCTGTAGCCATCACATTTAACTCTGTGAGCAGTGTGTAAAATTTTATCGTCTTCCCTGGATGTTCATCATAGCTTATCTACAAGAACATTCCCTTGGTGTTGTCATTCAGGAAGTATGTGCCTGTTGCTCTAGTACTATAGCACGGAACTTGTCTATTGTGTATTGGAGGGCACTGCGTGCGAACCCACAAATTCATAAGTCTGTCGTGCGTTTTGGTGCCCTAAAGGGCGACAGATGTCCGGTGGACTCATGAATTTTATTACTGCGCATTTAAATAAACTTTACGTTAGCGCTAGGCAAGCTCCTCTGCACGGAGAGTTAAAGCCAAATTTCTACAGTTAAAACAGTTTCAGATGGAAGGACTCCGGACAAAATTACAAACTACGTTCTATTTTACAAGACGAACTGACTTCAATATACCATCTTATCCGTATGCGGGCGCGCAGGAAACGCGTTTGCATTACATCCCTCGCTAACGCCGATGGTCGTGTGTCAGCCTCCCACCGTGACATTTTCAATTTTATTTTTAACTACTTTAATAAACTGTGCGATGTCCATGCTCCGGCTGAAAATTTTCCTGACTTTTCCCTTTTGCTGGATTGCGTTGTCACCTCTAAATTTCATGACCTTTTTTTTTTGAGTGATTTAAACAAAGACGATGTATATGACGCTCTTTAGAGGTTTCAATCATTGAAGTTATGTGGATGGGATGGTATTGAAAAAGAATTTTATGTTCATTTTTGGCCTCTCATAAGTGACACAATAATGTCGATGGTCAATGAAGTGATACGCTTCCTGCTCCTTTCACGGAAGGTAAAATCCAAAACCAAGGGTCGACTGATCTTGACTCGCTTACTCTCCTAAATTTCGACTATAAAATTGTTACTCGAGCTAAAGCTCCTGTCCCCCTAAGTTGCTCGACAAAATCATAGCCGTTCACTAAGTTTTTGTGAATGGACTGTGATACTAACTTTTGTTTTGGAATGTCAAGATGTGACGGTGGCTCTGGCCACTTCCTTTTTCTCGACTTCCACAAGGCCTTCGATAGTGTCAGTCACAGTTTTTTTATGAATGTGATAACTGCTCTGGATTCTCACGACGCATGCCAGTTCTTAGGCAATCTTTTCACTGGTCACCTTAACCTCCCGGATTTCGATCCGACGGTATCTGCTCCAGGGAAGCTCCTTATCCATATCATTCCTTGTTTTGATCTTAGAACCCTTGCTTCGGCGTACTGTCATGCAACTACGTGGCTGAACTATATTGGGAGAACGTTTCTAGGTCCGCGCTTACGCCGACGACGTCATGATTTTAGTACGAAATGCCGATGATATTTACGCGCTCAAGGTTACCCTGGATCCCTTTTGTCGTATTGCTGGTGCCCACATTAGTGATCACAAATGCACGTTACTGTCATTGCAGAGCTTTAACCAAGTGGTAATTCCTTGGCTGACGGTGTTCGCTCGTCGCAAGGCTTCGGGGATCATGGAAGACCTTATCAAAATGACGACATTTAGCTGGCGAGAGGTTACGACTCGTGTTTAGGGAGCGTTACTTAAACTCGAACGCCGTTCCCTTAGAGTCTTTCACCAAGTGCAGGTCTGGGCAACTACATTTTCAGTAAAGTGCATTACATTGTACAGATATTCCTGTTTCCCACGATGATGAATTGCAGACTCAAACAATAATGCAGTCGATTCTTATGGCTACGATATATCTTCAGAGTTCAGTATGAAGAGGTGACAATGCCCCGCAAGCTCGGAGGATTAGGTCTTCCCGATATTAAAGTGAAGGGATCCATCTTGTTTTTACGACGCAATATCTTAACATGCACACTGGTGACGTTTTCCATTACATCTCATTTCTTTTCAAGCCTCCAGCCGGTCAGTCTGACTCCTCCCGTTGATGTTGGACGGATTAAACCTAAATTGCGATACACTGGCAAATATTTTATAACTTTCAGTTTCTTAGGTGCGGATTTCCTTTCAAAGACGCACTTCACTACCGGCGACTTATTATCCAGTTCGGTTCAGCCATCTTGCCTCTCCTCTGTTGAAATAACTTCCCCATCAACATCCTGTAAAACTCTCTGTCTCATCTTAGTCTTCCTGTATTACCGACGGAGACTGCTTCGTTGTAGTGTAGGGTCATTCGTGGTTTGATACCGACTGACCACCGTCCTTTTCGCATAGGCCTTGAAACTAAAGTCTTTCTACTTATTTTTATCGTTTAAACACTGACCTACAGAATTTTCCTTGACAAAGACAACTCAAACTTAACCTATTCATTTATAATCCACAATATACAACCCCAACGCATCCTGACTGCTATATAGAGACAACATGACTTCCAATGATTAACACGGAAGAATAGCCCTGAATTGAAAGAAATCTTAAAATAATAAAAATCCAAAGAACATGAAATTAAAGAAAATATGAAACTACCTCCAACTCTGTTAATTGCCTAAACTCATTCCAGTCACGATCCCCATTTTTTTTAAAAAAGTCACTTACCTCACAGAAAATCTTCATAACACGAACTGCAGAATTACAGCAAGCAGCAACTACAGCCATCTAAATGAAAAGATTCTAACTACTACAGACTCTTAACTACTAGGTGCCACACGATTAGCAGAAGAAAGATTTTGTTGAAGAGCAAACAATGTATTTAGAAAATTTTAGCTTATTCATGTGACATCTAGTTCCAAAAATTATATAGTTACCAATAATTTAAGTGCCCAAACATTACAACAACCATCGGGCATGTCCTGCCAACAAAGAGTCTCCAATAAAAAAAATGCGCATGTCCACACACTTCTCCATCCACTCGCTAATTGCTAGTGCGTCCAACCACAGAATCTCTTGCCGAGGGCGCAGAGCGCTGTCAGCGATATTAACACAGTCTATAGCGCTGGCAACATACAAACTGGCTACTAACATAGCCCCCCCCCCCTCCCCTGCTCCCCTCAAAAATTTTACGAAGTGTTTTGGGCAGTGGCCAAGATTAAGTTGTTAAAATTTTTTATATTAGATGTATCAAATAGATCAGATGCACACAAAGCTTAAGTACTATGCTGTTGGTCAATAAAGTAAAAGCCAGCCACGGTGGCCGAGCGGTTCTAGGCGCTTCAGCCCGGAATCACGCGCCTGCTACGGTCGCAGGTTCTAATCCTGTCTCGGGCATGGATGTGTGTGATGTCCTTAGGTTAGTTAGGTTTAAGTAGATCTAAGTCTAGGGGACTGATGACCTCAGATGTTAAGTCACATAGTGCTTAGATCCATTTGCACCATTTTTGAACCAATAAAGTAAAAATTCTCTCCACAGTCACTAAAACCAATCCTAAAAATTCATCGGAAGAGAAGTCTACGCTAGTTTTACGCACAAAGGCTGAGCAGTATATGAAAATCCACAAGTAAGTAGTGGACAACCATGCTGTCTTGAAGTAGTGTTGTCCTCCCCACGGAAACACAGTGCTGACTCTTGACATGAAGATTTCAGCTGATTTCGTAAGATCGGTAATAGGCCACAACAGAGCAGACTCACAGCAGTATCAGTCGAAATGTTGAAGAATATTGGAGAATTGGTGGGTCACCACAGAGCAGACGCACTGTAGTATCAAAGGTGCATACCCACTGTAGTCCTTGGAGAGATGGCCAGCAGCCATCCGTTTAGAGTGTGGGGGTGCACATTCACAATTGAAGAGTCTTGAGGATAATATAGCAAGTCCATGAACCACACTTGTGTAGTCAGGATTGACGCATATTTACAAGTTCCTAAGCCACCACTTGTGCACTCACAATTTTTTTTTTTTTTTTTTTTTTTTTGCAATAGTCTTACAACCAGCAATTCTGTCTACCAGTCCCTTGCTGAATAATCAACAAACGTGCAATAACTACCAAAGTCGTACAGTCTCTGAAATTTAATACATGTAGTGTGACCAACAGACAAACGGGTGCAGTAAAAAGAATCCCAATTCTCTGAAATTTAATACATATAGTGTGACCAACAGACAAATGGGTGCAGTAAAAAGAATCCCTACTATTTACTTAACTTGAAGAACTGGTGTCTATACAATTACAATTTTACAGCATAAGAATAGAATTACAATTGTAAAGAAAACATCATTATAGTAAAGAACACGATAACACAAACAGCATTTGTAGTAATAAAGGCTTCACAAAATGAATGGAAATAAGCATATATATGAGTACTACAACTTGGCACATGAATATTAAAAGTAAACATAACAGAATAAATAATGTCTGAATATCACCCTAAAGTAAAGAACATGGTACAAAAACAGAGATTAGATTTGAGGACAACAGTATTCCTCATCATCGTGAACGCAGCCTAGTATTAGAAGAAAAAAATTCTACTACATTTATCTTATCAGGTAAACACAAATAAATAGGAAGAACACAGAGACACAAGGGTACACATAAACATATCGGAATAACACAAAGGAAAGGACAAGATCTGTTTTCAAGTGCAAATGTGTCAAAGTATAAGTGTATCTTTTGATACTGCAGTACTTGTGGTGTGCATTTTATACCTCTGTTTCATTTTTCTCGTTTCAAGAATATCTTTCATGCACATATCTCCTTTACTTTCAACCAAAACTACTTCATTTCGAACCAAAACTTCATTTAATTCTCGCAGACCTCTCTTACTTCAACATTTGTTTCCACAAAAACTCCTATCTAAGCATGCTGTCTGAATGTATACTTTCAACCAGTGCTTATACTTTCATATTTTTCTTACCTCATCATTCGTTTCCAAGAAGATCCTATCTAAACCTGTTGTTACTATACTCTACTTATATCTGCTCATTTCCTCTTTCAAAATAATTCTTCCTCAATATACAATACTCTTTGGCCAGACCTTTTCCTTATAGCTTCTCAATGCATTTCTTCCCAACTCATCATAGCTCATTTTCTCATATAGCATTCCTCCTCTGAAGGTAATTAAATCTACTGAGCTCAGATACATGAACTAGAGAACTAGACAATGCAGGAGCACAAAAAATTAACAAATAGGCAAAGCAAGCAGCAGAATATCTAAATTAGTAAATAAAATGCAACATTACAACTAATATAAGGCAACATGCAGCAAACAAGAAAAATAAATCAGTGGCAAAACTGGCTTAGTAAAATTCAGTAGGACATTGCCTGACAAATAGCAGGAGAAAATGTAATAACTTATGCCTAAACATCACAAAGCACAAGCAGAAAAAATATTACAGTAAATAGGGCAATGCAGATAAGGGAAATATATGTATAAGTTTACAATAGCATGTGTGAATCTGTGACCATAAAACTATGCAAAGCGCCACCACAAGGAACAAGATCTATACTATTTCCCATGTGAAATGTAATGATTCTGTATCACATCTTAACACTAAAGTGGTGCACCACAACAACTTATTCTACCAGAAAAAATCCCAAGTTCTTGAAAAGAAAATTATGTATGCAGCTCCTGTTACTAGTCCCTTCTCCTTCTTGTTGTTCTTTCGTTTCCAAATGCTCCTATTACGAACGTGGATCATAAAATTATTATTTAATGGATCTGTTGACAGAAAGTGTTCACATTAGCATACGTATTGAATTTTATTTAATAAAACCAATGCTGCAGCGCAGCTAGAAACCAGATATCAAATAAAATAAGGAAATATGTACAAAGCAAAACATAAAAACATCATTTAATAGCCATGTGGCATTTGATAAGTCAGTAGAAATTCTCTCAACTCTCGTAGAGAAACACTTGTCATAATTAGGTGTGTAAACATAAAAATATTTCTCATCAATTAATAAGCATTTCAGTTAAATAGCACGAAGTTCAAACTTCAAAGTGTGATCATATTTTTATAAGTAATCGTGTATGTCGTGTTTGTGGTGTGTTCAGCAACGAAATGTTAATAGCGAGGTCAACGGCCTCTCCTTTCTACAGCTATGCGAGCGCTTGTGGGAGTGCAGCGAGCTTAAAAGCGGCTGAAGTGGCACCAGTAAAGTTGGCATGCAACACAGCAATGAGTATATTTCAAGGTGGCCCAGCACAGCAGAGCATGACGTTAAGATCACGTATACTCTTTAGTAACAGTTTCAGCTACAATGACAGTTTCAGTTTCAGCTACAATGACAGTTTCATACAAATAAAAAAAACCACAGGTTGAAAAATTGTGGGAGAAGTGTGTTGAAGCGAAATCTCATCAATAACAGTGTCCGAAAATTTCCGTCAGCATTCTCGTACTCATATTCACATATATTTTACTTTCATATTGATCATAATCATATCTCGACATCATAATACATATCATCATAACATATCAATCAAATCTCAAAATCGTCGTAGTTTCCCTCAATAATCTCAAAACCTCTAAAAATGCTCTCCACACGTTTCAATATTGTCATCTACCTCAAAAATATATCAGAAATCATGATACATACAATATATATCACTCAAAGCTCTCGCAATATCACCGTGGTTCCGAAAACATTTGTCAACAGTTCACAAAATGCAGACAAAGTACAATTTCATAAATGCAAAGTAATCCAACGGTGTAATTATCTACACACGTGTCAGAGACGTAGTTCATTTCTCTCTGTTAAACGACCAGGTAGCTGTTTAATTCTGTGTGAGAGAATTATGGTACCGATGTATAAAGCTGTATAAACAAATACCATATTAGCGAGGGCTCCTTGCGCTTGCCACACGGATGGTACATAAAGCAGGCGTACCCCCATAAGGGATAATGTAATTATACCTCAGATCTTACAGATTAAAACTGCAGAATGAAATGTATCACGGAAAATATTCTCTGTATCATTGTAGTTCAAAAATATTTCTAATTATGTTTCAAGTACAAAAAGTAATCACTCAAATGCGTATCGTGTAGCGCTAAACTGTACTTCTTGCTGTAAGAAAATTTCTGTCATAGCTTAACAGTAAAAATGTACCAAGTGTTGTAGTTATCGTCGTTCATAAGCAAAGTTCTCCAAAAATCAATGTACTTACCTTGTCATATACAAAAGTAAAGTGCTATGCGTATAAATGTAGTTATTACATTCATAGCCGTGACCTTGAAGGTACTGTAACGTATGGATGTGAGACTATGCAGACATAAAACAGATACAGCGTAAAAGCAATAATGAAAAGTGTGTCACTCATCAGTAGAGTCGTAGTATAATCGTGTGTCAGTCAAACAAACCAAATACTGTGTCATCTGTGGCCTCCCAGAAAGCACTTTAATTAAAAATGTCTTTCAAGTACCGGTAAATCAAAATGTTGCAGTAAAACCTCATTATCTGTATATGTTCCAAGAATGTGAGCATTATAGTCGTGACGTAATTGTTCAACTGACAAGCGAAGACTGTGTCGTCAAAGACAATAAGACTGTGTCGTCTGTTCCCTATAAAAGAGTACTCGTAAAATTACTGTCTTAAAATGTTCTATAGGTTCTTGACTGGATAACTGACTTCAGAACATCGCTGCATGTTAAGTTTTTAAACGTGACAATGCGTAATAGTAACTTGAAGAGAAAAAATTTTACAGCAAAGAATAAGTCAGAAAGCAAATTATTTCTCCATAAACGGTTTTACATGAGAGATATCGTGTAATCCTTTCCATATCTTAGTATGCAGAGTTACAACTTAAACGCAATTATCATGCGTTGTACGTCGGATCCTGCAAGGTCCATTGTAAATCAGAAAGAATTTGTGACTCAAATGTTTCTTGTTATGTGACAGTGAATGGGATTTAATGAGAACTTTTTGACCAATGTGTAGTTTCTTTGCATTTGCCTTACGTGTAGTTTTCTCCTTTTGTCTTCAGCAGAATTTATATTTTTAATAGCCAAATCGACGAAGTCTTTATGTCGAAGTCTACGTGTACTCGGAAAAGGTACAAGCTCTTTGATTCTGTTCGGTGGTTCCTCATTCTTCAGTACAAGAATATGTGGTAAAGCAGTGGAATCATGAAGCATTTCATTCAGTACATTTTGAAATAAGAGTTTGTCCCAATGCTGATGCTTCCTGTGACAATAAAGTCTGCAAAGCTTATTAATTTCTTTCACAATGTGTTCAGACGGGTTACAATGTGGAGAGTACAATGAAATAAAAACAGATTTGATTTTACGATTCCGAAGTATGCGTGAGCAAATAGCAGATCTGAATTGTGGACCGTTATCTGAAATGACCTTGTCAACGTGTCCAACTTCACGTAAGAAATTTTTAAGAAAGGCGTTGGATACAGAACGTAACGGTGTGAAAGAAACAAATTTTAAAGTAGGTTCAACAGGGACGAAAATACAAGAAAATTCATTCAATGGTTTAGCAAGGAGTCCCAGAGGATCAACTGCAGCTAATTCTTTCAATTTAGTAGCAATTGCGAATCTAGCTTCACTCATGAAGGCATTTTCAATCTCCACAACAATCATTATTGGTTGGAACAAAACCCACATGTCACCCGTGATCATGGCTTTTAGGCACGCTTTAGCATAAGCCTGTGGACTGGAATCGTGGGACGAGTGCTGTTGGACCCTTACCGAATGTCGGACAGTTGAATGCGCCCCTGTACAGTACATTTCTTTGCAGTAGTTTGACTGACGATTAAAAAACATCCCACTTGGTGTTCGGCGACAGCTATCGATCCAGCGTCATGGAGCACCGCCACACTTTAAAATGAATGTGCATGACAATTTAAATGAAGCGTCGCCAGGGAAATGGATTGGTCGTGGAGGTCCAGTGTTCTGATCTCCAAGTTCCCCTTACCCTATTCCCCGAATTTTTATGGCGACACTTGAAGGAACAAGTTTATAGTACTTCATCCGTGGATGTAGACAGTCTAATAGCTCGTGTGCATGTCACTTCGGCAATAATTCATGCAAGTGTGTCGCATAGGGTTCAGAAAATTATGATTCAGTGAGTTGAGAAGTGTTTGAAAATGCACGGTGGTCGCTTTAAGTTCAAATGGCCCTGGGCTCTATGGGACTTAACATCTGAGGTCATCAGTCCCCTAGAACTTAGAACTACTTAAACCTAACTAACCTAAGGACATCACACACATCCATGCCAGAGGCAGGATTCGAACCTGCGACCGGAGCGGTCGCGCGGGTACAGACTGAAGCGCCTAGAATCACTCGGTCATAGAGGCCGGCGTCGCTGCAAACATCTTATATAAAGTGAACGTTGCTCGTATCTGTACGTACCGGCTCTGTGAAGATAAACCTGGAGCCAGATATGGAGAATGGAATTATTGTGCGTAGCATAATGTTCAATCTAGTGTAGCCTACCTACCCTGGTTTTTGTGCCGCGTTGGACGCAGACTATGTTCCTGTATCCACTGCTATTTTCTGTTGGCTTTATTTGTACCACAGACGAACCATAGTGGTCGTTCAATCTGTTAAGACGTCCATGTTATATGTTAATGCTTAAATAAGGATATCAGTACTTAAATAAATATACAAGGCACAGCACTGTGGAGGTGTTCAACTGGATTCAATTTCATGCTCGAACAGAAAAAAAATGCTTGTCGTGAAGGCGACTCGAACATCGACGAGTCTGCAATCGTTCCCCATGGCATTGCTTCGTCGCGCTTTTTTCTCTCTTTCTCTTTTTTTTTTTTAGAAAGAAAAGGTCGTCTCTTCGTTCGTTATTGGAGGATTGGTCTTGGCGCACTTCACATGACACCCCTTCAAGTTCGTAGTTGAATACTTCACTCAGTTTTGTTATTACAGAGGGCTACCAGACCTCTGACCGAAAACGCTAAGCTGCTGCGATGGCATACTGAGCTAATGGGACAGCTCTGGCGCAGTGCAGAGTTCGTGCTACCTGTTCTTGGCCACACAGCATACAATTACAGCATTGCTAGAGCCTCATTTTTTAAATCGCATTTCTATTAAACCTATTGGTGGGACTAAGTTTTGCATGGTACTCTTTTGCCTTGCATTGGCATGAGGAATCGCATGCCGACCGCCAAGTGCTGCGTTTTCTCTTCACCCTGTATATCGTTTATCTCTGATCCGGTTCTCCGGTTCACCTGAGTCGTTTTGCTTTTTCGGTGCAGTAACTGTACAGTGTCTGTTACTCCAGACGTAATAGTGGCTACGATTTACGACAGGACTCATTAAATTTACATTGAGCCAAGCACGAGACACAGATCCTGGAAAGTTTTCAGCAAGATAATGCGCCATGTCATAAGGCCAGGAATGAGATGGAGTGGTTCGAGGAACACAGCAGCGAGTTCCAATTGCTGTGATGGCTCCCCAACTCACCAGACCTGAACCCGACCGAACGCATCTGGGATGTGATTGAACGTGGCTTCATAGCTCATCGCCCCCTTTCCCGGAATTTACGAGAATCAGGTGACTTGTGTGTGCAGATGTGGTGCTACCTCCCTGCAGTGACCTACGAGGGCCTCATTGCTTCCATGCCACGACATGACGCCACTGTTATCCGTGCAAAGGTGGACACACCGGCTATTACGTATAGGTGGCCATAGTGTCCTGGCTGATCAGTGTAAGTATAAGGGGAGTCGCATGGGACGTAACACTCTTTTTATTTCGTGGATGATTCACAATACGGAAACGATTTAAATATAAACTCTTGTGCTCCGAGACACTTTTTTTCCACTGTAGCACATAAGGACCATTCAATTTCGGGAACTGTTCAACACATTGAAACGAGATTTCCAGCGGATGATAGTAGGCAAAGGGGCATGTAGCGTGTTTCATCCTGTTAACTCTTGTTTCAACAAAAATACTGAAGCAACAGAACGATGTACTCATTACAACGACATTAGAAAGCATTTAAAAAACGAGTACACTGACATAACTCTTGTCAAATTTATGCTTTAGCAGTTCCATCTACATCTGCTTATCGACTCCATATTACGGTATGTGGCTTGGTGTATTTCTTGTTTCCCTCTCATTCTCAAGTCCCGCTTTTCTCTTCTATTCGTGAATAGTGAGAGAAACAGTTGTCAGTATCAACTCTTTTTTTTCTCTTTTTTTTCTACATCTCGAGACATGTATGTGAGAGGCAGCAGTATCTTGCTTGAGAAGCCTTGGAACGTACACTCTCGGAATTTCAACTGCTGCCGTGATTCACATAACATCTGTTCCAACATATTCCTCTGCAGTTTGACGAGTGTTTCTGTAACATCCCCGGGCTTACTAAACGAATCCTTGATTAAAACCGCAACTCCTCATTTCATCTTCTCTATCCCTCCTACTAAACCAATCTCGCAAGAATGGTTAGGACAACACAACGCCCAGTCCCTGAGCGAAGAAAAGTTCCGACCCAGCCAGGAATCGAACCCGGGCCCTTAAGACTGACATTCTGTCGCGCTGACCACTCAGTTACCGGGGGCGGACAACAAATTAATTTATTTTTATACATTTTAGCCTGAAATATAATGCATCATATGCAAAATCAGTGAAACAGCTGAGAATGTTCACCTATACAAGAATCGACAGTATACATGGTATCGGTTATTTCTGTAAAAAAAAGCTAGTGTTAGAGACGGGTGTCCCATTACAAGCTACACCAGCCGTTCGACGCCCGTCCCTTCTTGCCTGTTACATGGAGTAGCGGTCATCTGCTGCTATAGTTGACCGCGGCCGACCACCTCCTCGCCTTAGGGCAGCAGTGCCTCTGGTTCGGAACGCTTCCGATGCACGTGAAAGAATGCTGTGTGAGCAATACCGAACTCCTTGGTTACACTCGTCGCACTTCGGCCTTCTGTCATATTCCCGGTTACTCCTCCCCACGTGAAGTCATTCACGTGTCGTCTGCGGGCCGCGTTGCGATGAGGAACGCCACCACAGTTCAGCGTAACTGCATGCTATCTTTTCCTGTTCCTCCAACTGTGTCGTATTGTGGGGCCACCTCCATTTGGCGCTCTAATCTCGATGATCTCACGCCTTGTGACGTTCAAATTTCTGTGCACACCTGGGGAGCCCTTCGTCAACATGCTCCTGCGTTTTCATATACTTCCATCGAGGTTTTAATATATTATGTTACATTATCTACCTAGTTCTTACGTTTTGCAGAGTAGTGTATTTTCTCAGAGCGAGATATAGCTGTTTAGGGCATACCGATAGCGCTAAGATGCTAGGAGGGCGGAAACGTCTCAGAACACATTGCGTGTGGTTCTAGTCTGCACCGCTAACAACCCGTGGCTGGCAAGCAATAAAACTGCACAAATGCGACCGTTAAATGCGGCACTGCAGCCTAACAAATTACTGCATTAATTATTTGAGTTTTCAGCGGCAGATAACCCAAACTCAATTTAATACAAATAATCGGCTGTAATTGTGTGTAATTAAATGGTCCGACTATTGAACAAATATAAGGGTAAGTCTGCTGATTTATTTGCGAACGCCCATTTCCATTTTCGCCTGTTGCAATAATTGGACGCGATAATAGCGTGCCGCCGTCCGCGGGTGTAAAGCACTGCGGATGTCGCATTTTGCGGTGCGTGCTGAGGGGGGGATCGTTCGTGCACCAGTTGAGCATAAGGTGGACGACCCCGCGTCTGGTGTTATAAACTACCATCATTTGTAGGATGTTGTCTATCGCAAGACAATTCTCGAAATAAAGGTGGGAAGCGACGGATCTGGCGAAAGTCGAAAGTGATTAAAGACAAATTTATTTGAACGATGTAAGCTGTAGAGCATTCTACATCTACATCTGCAACTATACTTCTCAAGCCACCTTGCTATGTAAGGTGGAAAATACTTCTGGTAGACTGTCTTCTCCCCTCCTCCCCACCCCCGCCTCCCACCTATTCCATTCCCGGATGACGCTTGGGAATGATGACCGTCGCTAAACCTAATTTCTAGAATTTGTTATTTTATATTACCGAATTCTACTCGGAACGCACTCTCTCGCAATTTCGATAGTAAACCTGACCGTGCCGCATACACTCTTTCTTGCAGCGAGTGCCACTGTAGTTCGTTGAGCACCTCCGTAATGTGGTAACGTCGACTAAACGATCCCTTGATGAATCTCTTCGTAGGAACTTATTTATCTCTTAACCCAACCTGGTAAGGGTTCCAGACTGATGAGCATCGGTCGAACAAGGATCTTTTTAGCCACTTCTTCCTGAGTGAACTACATATTCTTAAGTTTCTCCAAATGAATCAGAGCCTCATTTGCCGAGACGATAGTTAGCATAGCCTTCAGCTACGTCATTTGCTACGACCTAGCAAGGCGCCATTACCAGTTACTATTGGGATTATGAATAATGTACCATCAAGAGCGACGTTCACCATTTATGGATTAAAGTTAAGTATTCCACCAGCTACGTGAGTTTTTTCTACAGTCTAATTTCCTTGTCCTGTTCCAGACCTCACGCCAGCCTGCGTGAGCTAAAACGCGTGCCTTTCGGCTTCCTCTCATACCGGTGTTGGCTCTCCTGCCAACCCACAACACGATGAACAAGGGATTTTTCCGTACAACCATTTCACGAGTGCGCCGTGAGGTCTAGGTATCCGGTAAAACACCAGATACGAAATTGTTAAGGCTTTTGTGGCCACTCGTTGACAAACTGCCTATTGAATTCTGTCTCGGGTTCTCCGGCTGACGTTAATCTAATGATTTTACTGACGTTTCTCCAGCACGAGTAGCTGGCATTGTCAAAGCTTCACTCTCCATTGCCGGTGGTGAACTGGAGCCGGGCTCGCGGCCGCAGACTGTATGTACCTGGCGCGCCAGCGTCCGAGGGCTTCTCCGCGGTCATTTCCGGTGCGGTTCTCCTCTTGCTACCTGCGACGGTCGTTCGCCTCATCTTGCCAATCTGCAAAGTTTGACCGCATGAGCAAGAAAGCACAGCAGATGGAAGAGACACGCACGGTGACGAATCTGAGTGGCATACAGTTTGATGATACAACCTTAAAGGTACTCAGCAAGGGTCTCAACTTTGCTACGACCCCTAGAAACATACCCATTTCAGGGTTCGTCAGTGCAGTAGAGCAAGTTGCAGCCACACTTCCACCTAATGTGGCAGAGGAAGTCCGCCGAGAGACCTGCAGGGCCCTCACCAAGACCAGGCCGTCGAAATCGAACATCACAACCGAGGAGAGGCTTGCACTCAAGAAACTACGGGAAGACAACAGCATTGTGGTACTGCCAGCAGACAAAGGGAACTCCACTGTCATCTTGCAGCGGGTGGATCATGATGAGAAAGTGCGCCATCTTCTGGAGGACCCTGCATACAGAATTCTGGAGTGTGACCCCACGGACAAGGTGGCCAAGAAGACTAGTGCTCTCTTGAAGGAAACAGGGATGCCCGATAAGATCATCAGACAACTACGGGAAAAAGCGCCAGTGCCACCTAGACTGTATGGTCTGCCTAAAATACACAAGAAGGGCGTGCCCCTACGTCCTATTGTCAGTAACATTGGGGCACCTACGTACACAACAGCCAAGTACTTGAAAGGCCTCCTGTCTCCATATGTGGGGAAATGTATTCACCACATCCGCAACTCAGAAGATTTCCTGCAACGGCTCAAGCAATTGCACATCACAGATTCGGACATCATGGTTAGTTTTGATGTGGTATGGCTTTTCACCAGGGTCCCACTGAAGGACTCACTAGAACTGATTGCAGAGAAATTTGACGGTGCTCTGTTGGACCTGTTCAGTCATACACTGACATCCACGTATTTCCTGTACAGAAACCAATATTACAAGCAAACTGAAGGTGTAGCTATGGGCAGCCCACTGTCCCCTGTGGTTGCCAACATGTTTATGGAGAGTTTTGAGGAGAGGGCATTGGAGACAGCCACATTTAAACCCACATGCTTCTTTAGGTATGTGGATGACACCTTCGTGATCTGGCCACATGGGATGGACAGGCTCAATGAGTTTCTTGAACATCTTAACTCATGCCACCCTAATATCAAGTTCACCATGGAACTGGAGAAGAATGGCCAGCTGCCATTTCTGGATGTACTAGTCCAGAGGAAAGCAGATGGATCAATTGGCCACAGTGTGTACCGAAAACCAACACACACTGATTTATATCTGCAGGCCAGCAGTTGTCACCACCCTGCACAGAAGAATGGGGTTCTGAAGACTTTGGTCCACAGAGCACGTGCCCTGTCAGACCAAGAGAATCTACCCATAGAGGTAGAACGTCTCAAAACAGTTTTCTCCAAGAATGGACACACAGACAGACAAATTGAGAGGGCACTCCGACCAGCCACTATACCACAGGTTCCTGAAGAAGACCAAGATTAAGCAAAGAAGGTGGCATATCTGCCCTATGCTGGCTCTATTTCTGCCAGAATCAGTAGGATCCTCCGTAAACACAATATCAAGTGTGTTTTCTGTCCATCCAACAAGATCGGGGGACTGCTGGGGAGTGTCAAAGACGACCTGGGGTTACGAAAACCAGGGATTTACAATATACCTTGTCAATGTGGCATGTCCTACATTGGCCAGACGACAAGAACTGTGGAGATCAGGTGCAAAGAACATCAGAGGCACACTAGATTAAGACAGGTGACTAAGTCAGCCATTGCTGAACACTGTCTAGAACTAGATCATGCCATGAAATATGAGGATACCAAGATTCTAGCACAAACACCCAGATTTTGGGACAGTGTTATAAGAGAATCGATAGAGATTAAAATGGCTGACGATCTTATGAATCGTGACACGGGATACCAGCTAAGCAGAGCCTGGGATCCGGCTCTGGAATTGTTAAAGGAGCAACGGGGCCAGCTGCAACACTACACATACAGAAGAACCAGAGACATGGAGGTGGTAAACGAGCCCCTGACGGACTGCCAGGCGCACCAGACCGAAGATGGAACACCCAGAAGTGGGACTGGTGGGCGCGGACCGCAGAGGGGACATCCAGAGCCGCAGCGGAAGAAAAACGGAGCGGCAACGCTCCAACAGGTCGTGGTGAGCGGGCGCGGACCGCAGGGGGAACGCTTGGTACCCCAGACCGTAGATGAAACCCCCAGGAGCGGGTTTGGTGGGCGCGGACCGCAGAGGGAACACTTAGAACCGCAGCGGACGGAAAACGGAGCAGCAACGCTCCAGCAGGTCGCAGGGAATGGGCGCGGACCACAGACGAAGCGCCTGCAGCCGTTGGTGGAGGGGGAAGGCCATAGGCATAAATACTGGACCAGGTCCACTCGAGCAGCAGTCTCAGGTCGCACCTGATGAAGGTCTCGAGCTACGTGACCGAAATATCGTGCAAGTACGAAGCTGATATCCGGCAGAACACCCGACAACCCAAGATGTCATTAGATCGCCGGGAAAGCTTGAAGAGTTACATCATCAGTCATGGTTATGTCCTTTTCAAGATAATCGATAAGTATCCAAGGAAACACTGGCCATTACCTGTCAGATAAAATGTGATGTCCTTAGGTTAGTTATGTTTAAGTAGTTCTAAGTCTAGGGGACTGGTGACCTCAGGTGTCAGGTCCCATAGTGCTTACAGCCATTTGGACCATTCCTAATGTGGATCATCTTCATATGAATTACGACTACGTTTGAATTAACCGACTCATTCCATAACTGTAGAAAACGAAACAATAGGCTGCTCATAAAACTCGAAAAACTTTGGATAAATTTCAGTTGCTGGTAAAATTTACGCAATTTAGAATTTGATATCGGCACAGTGTTCCAGTTTATTCATTTAAACGAAACATAGTCAACTCAAATATTTTATAAAAAGTGAAACGTCCCCTTTGAAAAATTATACATGACTGTGCTTAAACTGACACACAATATTTTTTTAGCGCAACGCAATCTGACTTTCAATAATCCCTACAAAACAATGGCCCTGACTACCATTAACCTATACCTTTCACAAATCACTTACCTCACAAAAATCTTCGTTACTCGAACTACTGCAATACAGCGAGCGCCACTACTGCTGGCTAAATAACAAATTCAAACTACGGAAGGCACTAACTGCTGATAGGCATAGTTAGCAAATGAAAGATTTTAATAGAGAACAAACAATGTATTTACCTTAATAATCATAATATATATGCCATCCAGTCTTACAAATTTCAAAACTCCGCCATTTCTCTCCCCACATCCACCACTGCTGGCGGCTCACCTCCAACTGCGCAACGCTACGCGCTGTTCACATCCAGCTGCCGCTTCCCAACACTACAATGGCAAACAACAATGCAAACTAACCACAGAATGCACACAGCACAGCCAGTGATTTTCATACAGAGCGCTACGTAACGTTGCCAATAAGAAAACATAAACGACCTACTTACATAGCCCCCATGCTCCCCACAAAAAATTTTACAAATTGTTTTGGGCACTGGCCAATACAAAATTGTGAAAACTTTTTTCATAATTACAGTAAGAAAGATATCAAATGCACACACTTATTAATACAATGTTGATCAAAGGCTAAAATTTTCTCACAGTCCATAAAGACAGTCCTGATCATTTATCACAGTAAAATTACAGTGTTTTTTTTCTCAAAGTCTGAGTAGTAAAAGAATGCACACGGAAGTAGTGGATTTCCATGCAGTCTTGAAGAAGTAGTGTTGTCCTTCCAACGGAAAGACAGTGCTGACTCTTGACATGCTGACAGGTAAAGGGCCACAACAGAACAAACCCACAGCAGAGTCATTCGAACTTTTGAAGAATATCGGTAGGTAGGTCATCACAAAGCAGACTGACTGTAGTCCTGGTAGAGAGTATGGTATTGGTGAGTCAGCAAAGGTGTAGATCCACTGTAGTCCTTGTAGAGATGGCCAGCAGCCATCTGCTGCGACTGTGCAGGTGCACAATCACCATCGAAGAGTCTTGCAGAGAAGATAGCAAGTCCATAAACCACTACTTGTGCACTCACAAAAATTTTGGAATTGTCCTTAGAACCAGCAATGCTGTTATCCAGTCCCTTGCTGAATTATTAACACACGTGCAAACACTAGCAGTCCCTACTTCTCACACAGTGTGCATTACTATGACCAACAGAAATGTGTGCAGTGAAATGAATGCTTACAAGTTACTTAATTTGATGAACAGGTGTCAATTACAATATTATAACATGAGAATACAATTACAAAGGTACAAAATACATCATTAAAAACATAACAATACAGATAACATTTGTAGTAATAAAGGCTTTACAAAAGAATCGAAATAACATATACATCACTGTTACAGGAATTATGACATGAGTACATACATAAAAGATCAGAATAACTTTTGAAACATCATCTTTACACATGAGCATTAAAACAAAACAGAATAAATAATGTCTAAGCATATTTACAAGGTAAATAACATAGTATTAGAAAAATTCTACAACATAGCTCTCATCAGCTAAACACATAAAGACAGGAAAAACACAAATATACAAGGGTACACAAACACATAGTGGGATAACACAAAAGAAAAGGACAGGGGTCGGTTTCAGTATAACATTTGGTACTGCAGTCCAACCCAAAACTTCATTCCATAGATCTTTCGTCTTATTTCAACCTTTGCTTCCACCAAAAAAATCCTATCCAAGCATACTTTCTGTATTCTGTTCACATCCTCTTTCAAAAATAGTTTTTCTCCACTGTGCACTACTTTTTTTGCCAAACTATTTTCTTATAACTTCTTAATGCATTTCTTCCAATTCATCATAGTTAGTTTCTTACATAGTCTACCCCCTCTTAAGCTAACTTAAATCTACTGAGCTCAGATATGTATACTAAGGGACGAGGCAATGCAGCAGCACAAAACAATTAACGCAAAAAGCAATGAAAAAAATGCAGATTTGCGAAGCAAGCAGCATTATAGAAATTAGCAAAGCAATTCCAATATTACAACTAATATAAGGCAATGTGTAGCAAACAAGAAAAATAAATCAGTAGGAAACTGGCTTAGAAGAGTAACACAAAGTCAAATTCAGTAACACTATGCCTGGCAAACAGCAGCAGTAAATGCTATAACTTATACCTAAGCATGACAAAGCTCAAGCAGAAAAAAAACATTACACTAAAGACAATAATGCAGATGAGGGAAATGTATATTCACATCTTAATGTCTATGTAATTAAAGTGGTGCACCACAAGAAGTTATTCTACAAAACAAATTACCAAGTAGTTGAAAAGAAAATTCCGTATGCAATTCCTGTGAAGGGAAATGTCTTTGTGCTTCCCCATTTTTGGGAAATGTATTACAAAATTAGTATTTACTGGATCTGTAGACAGAAAATATTTATATTAGTACATCTATAAAATTTTATTTTAACCAATGCTGCAGTGCAGCTAGGAACTAGATATTAAAGAAAATGAACAAATATGTGCAAAGGAAGGCATGAAACATCATTCATTAGCCATATGGCATTTCATAAGGTAGTAAAAAATTCTCTCAGTTCTCGAGAAAGACGCTTGTCATAATCAGGTGTGCAGATGTAAGTATCTTTCCAAGTAATGAGCGTGTCGTATTTGCGGTGTTTTCTACAAAGGAATGTCAATAGCGAGGATAATGGCCTCCCTTTTTTTTCTTTTCTACCTGTGCCTCTGAAAACACACACACTAATGGCTTTTTCTCCAGGCGTCTGACGCACCTGGGTGCCCACGATGCATTACGTGCAGGTGGTCACTTAACTTTCTTACGGAAATATTTACGACAGCAGTTTCCGTTACAGTGACAGTCTCATATAAAAATATTTCACAGGTCAAGAATTTGCGTTGCAAATGTGTAGAAACAAAATCCTATGAATATAACATTGTCCAAAAAATTTTCGTCGGTATTGTGATACATTCACGCATTTACACACATTTCATAACTCTTAAAGTACGATTCTTGGTTTCCAACATCGTTTTCCACAAATCAGAGTCCCTAACCACTACTCATTATTCATATACGTATTCGTCGACACTTCTTCAATATTTCATCATAACAGATACGTAGCATACTCAAATAACTCATATAGCATCAGCTTATTGATCATAAACATACCGCAACAGCATAATACACATCGTCATCGTAATAATATCATAACATCTCAGTCAATTCTCAAAATCGTCGTAGCTTCCTCCAAAACCTAAAAAAATTCTCTGCTGATTTCAATAGTGTCATCTACTTCAAACGTACTTTAAAAATCATGATCTCATACCAAATACATCATTCAAAGCTCTCATAGTATCACAATGGTTCCGAAAAAATATGAACAGTTCACACAGTACAGACAAAATACAGTTCATAAGTGTGAAGTTATCCAACTGTGTAATTGTGTAAACATGTGTCACTGATGTAGTAAAAAAGTTTATCTCTCAGTTAAATGATCAGATAGCTATGTAATTTATGTGTTAGAGGAATATGGTACCGATGTGTAAAGTTGTATAAGCAAATACCACATTAGCTAGGGTTCCTTGTGCTTGCCAAACACATGGTACACAAAGTAGGCGTGTAACCCCCTGAGCATTAATGTAATTATACCCTCAGGTGTTACAGATTACAGCAATGGAATGAAATGTATCACAGAAAACAATCTTTGTAATTCAAAAATCTTTAAAAATAAATGTTTTAAGTACAAAATTAATCACTGAAATGCGTGTCCTGTAGCGCTAAATGTGCATCTTGTTGTAAGATAATCTCTGTGGAAGTGTCCTAGTTATTTTCCTCCGAAAGCTAAGTTCTGCAGAAGCCAATGTACTTACCTCATGATAAACAAAAGTGAAATGCTTTGTGTGGAGATATCTTAGTTATTACACTTATTGTTGTGATGATGAAAGTACTGTGCTGTAACGTATTGTTGTGCTACGGAAAAGGCTGTCTCCTTGTAGCTATACCACAAAAGTCACTACTAAAACATTTTTACTTTCCAGAATAATTCAGAAAAACTGTGCAGATATAAAACAGATACACCATAAAAGCAACATTGTAAATTGTCTGTCACTCATTAGTAATGTCGTGATATAATCGTGTAGCTGTCACATAAACTAACCACTGTGTCATCTGGTATCTCTCAGAAAGTACTTTAATTCAGAATGTATTTTCAAGTAAACCAAAATGTTGCATTAAAATCTCATTAGCAGTACTGGTAAATGTTCTAAGTATGTGAGCCTTATAGTCGTTACGTCATCGTGCAACTAACAAGCAAGAATGTACACACACAATAACACTGTGTCGTCTGTTCGCAATAACAATGCATTCGTAATTTCTGTTTAAATAAGTTCTCTTGGTTCTTGACTGGATATTTAACTTCAAACATTGTTGCACGGTAACAGTTTCTAAAGCATACTAGTAACGTGAAGTGAAACGTTTTATGGCAAAGACAAAGTTAAAAAGCAGATTATCTTTCAATAAACGGTTTTACGTGTGAAATGTGGTGTAAACCTTTACTCTTCCTAGTATGCAGAGTTTCAACTTCAACGCAGTTATCATGTGGTATACGTCGGATTCTGTAAGGTCCATTGTAAACTAGAAAGAATTTGTGACTCAAGTGTTTCTTCTTATGTGACAATGAATGAGCTTTAATGAGAACTTTCTGACCAATATATAATTTCTTTGCATTTGCTTTACCATGTAGTTTTCTCCTTTTGTCTGCCGCAGATTTTATATTTTTAAGAGCCACATCAATTATGTCTTTGTGTCGAAGTTTACGTGTATTCGGGAAAGTTACAAGCTCTCTGATTCTGTTCGGTGGTTCTTCATTCTTCAGTACAAGAGTAGGTGGTAAAGCAGTGGAGTCATGAGGCATTTCATTCAGCACGTTTTGAAATAAGTGTAAATATCTGTCCCAATGCTGATGCTTTCTGTGACAATAAAGTCTGCAAAGCTTATTGATTTCTTTCATAATCCGTTCGGAGGGGTTACAATGTGGTGAATACAATGAAATAAAAACAGGTTTTATTTTATGATTCCGAAGCATGCGTGACCAAACAGCAGATCTGAATTGCGGTCCGTTATCTGAAATGACTTTAGCAACGTGGCCAACTTCACGTAAGAAATTTTTAACAAAGGCGTTGGATACAGACCGTCCAGTGGCTTTACGTAACGGAGTTACAAAGTTTACAAATAGACAAGACTCTTCGAATTCTCTTTTCCATATTGTTAAAATAACAAGTCGTTCGAAGAATATGATAACATTTTCGTGGACCAAAATGTGCATAGCTGAAATGAATGTACCAAATGAGCTTATTAACAAAATCGTCAGGAATGCAAAGTACCCATAGCTTGTGATCAACAGAGCAGCGTTTGAACAGTATGTTGTTTCTAACCAGATAATAATGTCGAATCTGCGTGTGTGTCTTTTCATGCCATTTGTTCTTGATGTCTTTCCAAATCGGATCTTTATCTTGTTCATGAGCAATGTCCTTTAAAGATGTGGTGATGAAGTTTTCAAAGGCGACTTTCTGAATGTAAAGAATACTGAAATTTTTCTCGAGGTTGCCTTCTGTGGTACTTTTCTCAAGCCCAGCCGGTGCGCGTGACAGCGCGCCCGCAACAATGTTCTCCTTGCCGGGAATGTAGACTATTGTGAAGCGGAATTCTTGCAGAAACAATGCCCAACGTTTTAACCTGTCATGATTTAATTTTGAAGACATAAGAAATTGTAATGCACGATGATCACTGTATACTTTTACGTGCTTGCCAGAAAGAAAGAAACGGAATTTGTTAAATGCCCAAACGATAGCTAAAGGTTCTAATTCAGTAATGGAATAATTTTTTTCAGATTTTGTTAGCACTCGGCTAGCAAAAGCAATGGTTTTCTGAATGGTAGTGTCATTTTCTATGGCTTCTTGAAATAAATGGGCACCAAGACCGACTTTAGAAGAATCCGTGCTAAGGCAGAAATCTTGTGACAGATCTGGATGAGCTAGTATTGGCGCGTTAAGTAGCGATTCTTTCAAAGAATTGAATTCCAACTGTGCTTGTTCGTCCCAGTTCCAAATAGTATTTTTTCCAGTGAGAGAACAAAGTTTTGGTGTAACAAGAATTTGCATATTCAGAAAACGACGGTAAAAATTTACGAGACCTAGAAAACTGCGGACTTGTTTTTTTGTGGATGGAACTGGAATGGCTCTGATTGTTCTAACTTTTCAGGATCCGGCTGAATGCCTTCAGAAGAAATAATATGTCCCAAAAACCTCACCTTTGACCTACCGAATTCAGACTTTTCAAAGTTAACTGTAATTCCAGATTCTGCAAAAATACGTAACAAACTGTTGAGGATGCGGTTATGTTGTTCCCATGAAGCTTCTGCTATTAGAATATCGTCCACATATAAGGTGATGTGACGTTTTAAGAACTCAGGTAATATGGAATGTAGCCCGCGAATGAATGCTGCCGAAGAAATGCTCAAACCAAAAGGAAGTTTCCGAAACTGATAACAAACGCCGAAACAAAGGAAAGCTGTGTATTTTCTACATTCTGGATGAAGTTCGATCTGATAGAAGCTGGATCTGAGATCAATGGAAGACAACACTTTTACACCATTAAAATTTTGAAGAAGTTCTTCCAACGTTTGCGGCCTGTCTGTTTCAGGAATAATGATAGTATTGATTTGTCTCGAATCTAAGACAAGCCTGATAGATCCATTTTTCTTCTCAACAACATGTAACGGATTGTTGTATGAGCTTACTGCAGGCCCAATAATGCCCTCGTCAAGCATAGATTGTATTTCTGTTCTAACACGGTCCCTATAATGTGCTGGAATTACGTATGGTCTAACACAAAATTTAGTATGCTCACGAACACGAAATTGGTATTGAAATCCCTTGATTGTTCCTGTTTTGTGAGTAAAAACTGTGGAATGTGCTTGTAAAATCTCAAAAAGGTCCTGCCTATCAGTGTCAATACAATTCTCAATTGTTTGAATTTTATTCTGAATTAACTCGTTAGTTTAAAATATGCCGTCGATATCATCCCTGTCAGTACTTGCAGAGTGATTGTTAGTGTCTAGTTCTGTAGAAAATTCCGAACTGTTGTCTAACAGAAGGTAAAGCCGATTAATTTCCTCATCATGGTTTGAGAGCCAGTCTTCAAATTTCAAAGCTATTGACTTACCTTCTTTCTCTAAACTTATTTCAGCATCGTGAAAGCTTAAGATAGCTTTGTATTCATTCAAAAAGTCTACTCCTAGTATAATTTCCGTCGACAATAATGGAACAATAAGAAAGTTCATAGAGAAGCTGTGGCTTTGGCAAAAGAATTCTAAATTGGTTTGTTGGCTTACATCTACACTTTTTCCAAAGATTGCACCTTGTAATTTAATCTTACGTAACGGAAGTGTGGGGAAATCGTTCGATTTGTTGCATTTGCTAAAAGCTGTTTCACTAATTACTGAAATGGGACTGCCAGAGTCAAGTACTGCCGTAAATTTTACGTCATTTACAGTAATGTGAATCACAGGATATGCAATGTTGTTATGTTTTACGTCATGTTCCTGGAGTAAGATGTCCCTAATGTCTTCCATTTTTACGTAATTACTAGCTACGGCAGCTGTGTCGTCAGTTTCATAAGTACGTTTTATGGCTGCCAGCGGTGTGAGTCATTGCCTATTGTCTCTTTGTTGGCGCGCATCGTTATTGGGATTTGGAGACCTACCTTCTACAAATTCACCGTGACGAGAGGGCCCTGCTCTGTTTAAATCCCGCCAGTTCTGATGCAGTTCAGGTCTGTCGTTACGATCATATCGTCTGTCGTCATGTCGGTAGATTCCATAGTTTCTTTCTTGTTGGTCACGTGGTGGAGAATTTCTCCCTGAGTCGTAACTGCATGCTGGACCGTTGCTTCAAAAGTTATTCTGTCTCCCTTGATAATATTTATTTTGGTTCCCATATTGTCTGTTTCTCTGATTGTCTCTCTGATAGTCATTACCGCGGAGAGGTGATCTTTCCCTGTAATTATTACTACTCTGCCAACGGTTGTCATACGGGTGGTGTCTATTTCGGTCACGATTTACATTGAAAGGATAGCCTTGTCGTATATTATTTCTGTCATCGCGGAATTGTGACGGATGTGATCTGTAATTGTTGTGCTCCTGTTTTCGCGTTCCGCGATTGTCAGTGTCAATTTCCAGTTCTTTTAACAGTTCCTGAAAAGCTTCAATGTCCTGCCAAAATAATATGTCGTAAATGTTCAGGTAATTTGATTAAGCAAATGCGGATGAGTTCTGAGGGGCTGTATGTGTTTGACAGGTACTGATTCTTGTGCAACATGTCTTCAAAATATTTCACAAGACTGAAAAATTCAGTTTGTTCGAAATGTTTCATCATTATGATGCTATGATTTACTCGGTCTTGTGTAGCTTGAGACCAATATGCTGAGAGGAAGGCATGGTAAAATTCTCCTTCACTGTGGCAATCGTGAATGACCGATCGCATTCTTACAGCTGGTTCATTCTCTAAATAGCCACACACAAATTCTAATCTGTGCTCTAATGACCAGTTGGGAGGAAAACAATGAGAGAATTAATGGAGCCACGCTTGTGGATGAATGTCGTTGGCAGAATTCTTAAACGTTTTGAATTTACGTGTAGTAATGAACAGCTTATAGTCAAAATCATCATGTCGGCGAGTCGCATGTCGGTCATTGTTACGTCGTTTCGGCGGTTCCATCTCAAAATTCGGTGTACCTTGCCAATTTCTTTCATAATTTCCGAAGTGTCCTGTGTTATTATTTTGTGGCTGTTCCGTATTTCTATGTCCCTCTTCCCGTATTGGAGCGCGAGTGTCCTCTGAAATACTTAATTCTTGTATTACCTGTGTCAGCTGATCTTGTACTTCCCGGATTTCTCTTTGGTGCTGCGTATCAATTTGATTCAGATTTTGTTTCAGTTTCCTAATTTGTTCGCACTCTTCTGTGTCATTAAAGACTACCGGTTTTGTGTCATTCAGATTATCATCTACCTTCGTAGATAAATTATTTAGCTGATCCGAAAGTTCAACTACTTTCTCTGATAATGAACTAATTTCCTCCATGTGTCTTTCTACTGTGTCCTTTAAGTTTTCCTGAGTTTTTGCAAGTTGCGTAATCGAATCGGTAGACGCAACTGAGTCAATTTTAGCTTGCAAGGTCTCATGATTTTCATGAACAATAGTTTGCAGTTCTTTTATGGCTGCTTCGTGATTCTGTAATGCATTTTCATGACGCGAAAAAATAGGTTGGAAATGCTCACAAATTTGTGTTTTTACGTCATTACAGATTTTTTGACATTTCGATTCGATGTTATGTAACTCAGTAGTTAAATCTTCACGTGTTTGTTCAAGTGTGGTGTCTAACTTTTGAAGATTTTGTTCCATTGTGTCTAACTTTTGAAGATTTTCTTCCGTTGTGTCTAACTTTTGAAGCTTTTGCTGTGTTTGTCTCTGATTCTGTTCCATCGTGTCTAACTTCTGGAGATTTTGTCCCATTTGTTTCTGATTTTGTTCAAGCGTTGTGTCTAACTTTTGTAACCTTTGTCCCATTTGTTGCATTAACTGTAATAACAATGCACTGGTGTCTGAAACATGTTCCTCAGTACTATTCGGCAGTGCATTTGAACCGGCAATATACGCAGTTTGAAAAGCAGAAAATGTGTCTTGACTTATTTGAGAAAAGGGTGAGGACGCAAAACCTGATTCTACAGTTTTTGCAAGACTGTGTCCTGTCATTTCGGATTCCTGAGGCAAGCTGTTGCCGACGGATCGATCGATAATGCTTCCCTGTTCACTAATTGTTTCACTGTCTACACCATTGTTTGCAGCCCGCTCCATTTCCCTATGTACAATTACCAAATTACTACTCTGAACATTAGTTAATTCATTACTCGGTGGCGCTAACACACTGCTTTCGTCTTCACTGTCATTTCTCAGTTTACTTTGGAGCCTAGTATTACGTTTTTCACACGCCATTATTGTCACAATATTTCACACGACAACACAGAAGAACACAATTTGAAGAGCAAAAATAGGGGAACACATTAACATAGCACTGAAAATAATGTCTAGTTAATTGCAAGCGCAGCTGCGAAATACTTGGTGCAAATCTACATGCATGCCACAACTGTTTTACTGTACAACAATGAAAAACTACAACTACAAAGGAAATTCTCTCTATAATTACGTGCTAGCAATAAACAACAGCTACACTAATTACACAAACTACAAGAAAAAAATCAGAAGATTCCAGTGAGGTATCCTAGGCTAAGGGTCGACATATGAAACGTCCCCTTTGAAAAATTATACATGACTGTGCTTAAACTGACATACAATATTTTTTTAGCGCAACGCAATCTGACTTTCAATAATCCCTACAAAACAATGGCCCTGACTAACATTAACCTATACCTTTCACAAATCACTTACCTCACAAAAATCTTCGTTACACGAACTATTGCAATACAGCGAGCGCCACTACTGCCAGCTAAATAACAGATTCAAACTACGGAAGGCACTAACTACTGATAGGCATAGTTAGCAAATGAAAGATTTTAATAGAGAACAAACAATGTATTTACCTTAATAATCATAATATATATGCCATCCAGTCTTACAAATTTCAAAACTCCGCCATTTCTCTCCCCACATCCACCACTGCTGGCGGCTCACCTCCAACTGCGCAACGCTACGCGCTGTTCACATCCAGCTGCCGCTGCCCAACACTACAATGGCAGACAACAATGCAAACTAACCACAGACTCCACACAGCACAGCCAGTGATTTTCATACAGAGCGCTACGTAACGTTGCCAATAAGAAAACATAAACGATCTACTTACAAAAGCTATGCAAAAATAATCATTTGACACATCAAGTTCACACTTTACTTTTTTTCGCAACATGTACCAACATAGCAACAGAAAATGTATTTCTGAGGGCGGGTAATCATTTCCTTGGCGAGGTGTGTGAGAGGTAAGCATTTTAATTGAGGAAGCAGGGGGATACGTTAGGATCTTCAGTGAAGCAACGGGTACTGACTGTTTTCTTGGACCAAACAGTCAGCCTTCATTGAACAGTCCTCTTTGCTGACGAAGGGAGAGTGAGGAAATCGAGTGAATGAAGTGGCCGGTTACAAATTGCATAAAGTGTACATGGACGGTATTTATTTGTAGTGTGACAACACCCGCAACACACCGAGTAGACGGCATGTGATGATGGTTTCCGTCAACGTCGATATCACTACAAACTCCGGAACTTTGCCTCCCCCCATCCCCATCCTACCGATGTGTTCCTTTGCAACTGTCGTTGCTAAAAACCTTTATTCATCAGATGTGCCTGTAGCCGGCCAAAACACTGACTGGGTGCACATCCGTCCTATTTGGTCGGGTAAATGAGGTGGAGAGCTTCCTGTAGCACCTTCCTCTGCCTTATTCCTGACTCTCGTCGGCTATAGAAGTCCCCCAACCTCTTCCTCCTCCTCCAACCCCTCCCCCAGAAGAAAACCCCTACACCTCTTCTTCATCATCCACCAACTCTACTTCTGTTTCGGTGTCACTGGACATGCGCCTGGCTATATCCAGATTGGCCAAATGTGGCAAAATAAATTGGCTGTGGTCTGGTTGGAGGAATAAACCCGACGTTATCAAGATATAGCACGGAAAAACCGCGGAAAATATGAATGTGGGTGGCCAGACGGTGATTTGAATACAGCTGCTGAGCAGTGTTGAAACATTCCCTTAGAAAAATTATTGAATTACTGTGCTGATAAATATCTTACATTATTTGATTTTCAAACAGCTGAGCAAAACTGAACGTACTCAGACAGTTTGCTCTTTACCTATTCTGACCAGCACTAAACTGACACACAATATTTTTTTACCGCAACACAATCCGACTTTCAATAATCCCTAAAAAAGAATGGCCCTGACTAACATTAACCTATACCTTTCACAAATCACTTACCTCACAAAAATCTTCGTTACTCGAACTACTGCAATACAGCGAGCGCCACTACTGCCAGCTAAATAAAAGATTCAAACTACTGAAGGCACTAACTGCTGATAGGCACAGTTAGCGAAAGAAAGATTTTGATAGAGAACAAACAATGTATTTACCTTAATATTGTTCAAAAGTCATATTATATATATCAGTTCATGACATGTAGTCTTACAAATGTAGTGTCTCTGATGGACACACGTCCAGATCATCTGCTCTCAAAAATCCGCAATCTCACATCCCCACATCCACCACTGCTGGCGGCTCACCGCCAACTGCGCAACGCTATGCGCTGTTAACATCCAGCTGCCCAACACAACAATGGCAGACAACAATGCAAACTAGCCAGACTGCACACAGCACAGCCAGTGATTTTCATACAGAGCGCTACGTGGCGTTACCAATAAGAAAACCTAAACAGCCTACTTACATGGCCCCCATGCTCCCCACAAAAAATTTTACAAAATGTTTTGGGCACTGGCCAATACATATTTGTTAAAAAAATTTTCACAATTACGATAACAAAGAAATCATATGAACACACTTATTGATACAATGTTGGTCAAAAGCTAAAATTTTCTCACAGTCCATAAAGACAGTCCTGATCATTCATCACAGTAAAATAGCAGTCTTTTTCTCAAAGTCTGAGCAGTAAAACAAAATGCACATGGAAGTAGTGGATTTCCATGCGGTCTTGAAGAAGTAGTGTTGTCCTTCCAACAGAAAGACAGTGCTGACTCTTGACATGCTGACAGGTAATGGGCCACAACAGAGCAAACTCACAGCAGAGTCAGTCGAAGTTTGGAAGAATATTGGTAGGTAGGTCATCACAGAGCATACCGACTGTAGTCCTAGTGGAGAGTGTGGTATTGGTGGGCCATCAAAGGTGCAGACCCACTGTAGTCCTTGTAGAGACGGCCAGCAGCCATCTGTTGTAACTGTGCAGGTGCACAATCACCATCAAGGAGTCTTGCGGACAATATAGCAAGTCCATGAACCACTACTTGTGCACTCACAAAAAAAAAAAAAAAAATTAAACATCCTTAGAACCAGCAATGCTGTTAACCAGTCTCTTGCTGAATTGTTATCACATGTGCAAACATTAACAGTCCTCTTTTTTTTCACATATTGTGCATATACTATGACCAACAGAAATGTGTGCAGTGAAATGAATGCTTACAAGTTACTTAATTTGATAAACTGGTGTCAATTACAATTTTATAACATCAGGATACAATTACAGAGATACAGAAAACATCATTAAAAACATAATAATACAGATAACATTTGTAGTAATACAGGCTTTACAAAAGAATAGAAATAAACATATACATCAGTGTTACAGGAATTATGACATAAGTAAATATATAAAATAATGAGAATAGTTTTCGAAACATTAATTTCCCATATGAGCATTGAAACAGAACAGAATTAATAATGTCTAACATCTTTACAAAGTAAATAACATATTATTAATGCAAATTATATTTGAGGATAACAGTATTCCTCATCATAGTGAATGTAGCTGAGTATTAGAAAAATTCTACAACATAAATCTTATTAGCTAAACACATAAAGACAGGAAAAACACAAATAAACAAGGGTACACAAACACATAGTGGGATAACACAAGAGGGAAGTGTAGGGTTTGTTTTACTGCAGTGCTTTGCAAACAAAACTTTCTTTACTTCTTGGAGATCTCCCTTCATTCATCATTATTCCCAAAAAGTCCTATCTATACCTCCTTTCTGTACTTTTTTCGTATAACTTCTCAATGCATTTCTTCCAGTTCATCGCAACTCATTCTCTTATATAGCCCACCCCCTCCAAAGTTAACTTAAATCTACTGAGCTCAGATGCTAAACTAAGGGACGAGGCAATGCAGCAGCACAAAACAATTAACACAAACAACAATGACAAAAAAATGCAAATTGGCAAAGCAAGCAGCAGTAAATCTAAATTAGCAGAGCAAATGCAGCATTACAACTAATATGAGCCAAATCCAGCTGCCCAACACTACAATGGCAGACAAAAATGCAAACTAGCCACAGACTGCACACAGCACAGCTGGTGATTTTCATACAGAGCGCTATGTGGCGTTACCAATAAGAAAACCTAAACAGCCTATTTACAGTGTGTGAATGCTTCGTCGTAAAAAATGCGCGAAATCCCTTCGATATTTCAGAATCGCACTGAGGGAAAAATGAAAGAACACGTCTACAAAACTTATGAATGGGCCTTTTGAAGAGTGTCTGAAACATACATAACTGGATAATTTGTAAGATGGCAAGAACTATGCCCCTTAGATGAATTCATTAAAGATCACCTAACTCACATTAAGCGAGCAGTAGGGCTGAACAAAAATGACTTACAAGGCACAATGCCGGCATCTGATGGGAACATAGGACCAAGGAATTTGAAGTACTCTCCTGGGAGTCACAATTCCAGAAAAAATGGTGTTTTTTGCAGACGCTAACCTTGATGGGTGGCCTGGGAGGAGCTAAATAGCAGAAGTTGAGAGGAAGGGAAATTTTGTGGGAATTTGTTCACTTCCCAGAGCAGGCATTGGTCGGCGCTGGGAAGCGACGCATAATTAACGCGACTTTCGCTGAAATTGGCGTAAGTGATTTTGCTGGAGGGGAAACCGAGGCGAAGAGCGGACTGGGAGAAGTCCCTGTAGTGGTCTTCCGTTCCCAGCTTGCCTAGAGTGTGGACGTGGCGTTCTTTACTCAGCTTGCCTGAGAGAGAGTGAGCATCTCTGCAGTTTAGGACTTAGCAAATGGAACGATTGAGCTTGGAGATAGAAAGTTTTCGTTCAGCTATGTACTGAGTAAGATAGCTAGAAGTGAATAGACGAGCGCAGCCTTGCAGCACCACGAGGTCGGCCGACGTCCGCATAACGACGCCGCGCCGCCACGCTGAATTCGGTGATATTGCGCCCGCTCCGGCCACTGATTAATTTGTTGGATCACGTCGGCTAAGTTTCCACGAATGTTTCATGGGCCGTGTATTGTAGAATTCTTCTCGCACTTCGCATTACGCCTGGGTCAGTCGATAGGAATTACTTTTGATTTATCGCGCTTTAGTCCACGCAAACGCAATTTATTACCACTGCCTGTTAGGAGAGTCATGTAATGTGATGATTGAAGGTCGTGAGTTAAAATAAATCTGTGCTAATCGACTGCATCTGTTTTCAATCAAGTAGTTGAAATCCCAAGTCACTTTCTTAATTAATTTTATGTTCAACATTTGCATGTGGTGCTCAATAGCTGAATATAACATCAATGTGGACCCCTTTTAATTAAAAGGGATCAATTCTGAATCAATTAATGTCAACACTGCCACCGCAGTTCAATCAGGAGTCACAGGGTCTTATTACTTTCTTTGCGTTATCTGACATTGCGGCAGTTTTGCACTCTCTGTTGATCTGTTAGTCAATTACCTGGGGCGAACACACACCAAAACCAGATAAGTGACGGGTGGGGTGTTACAAATTATACTATCCCCTGATTACTTGGCACGATACTGTACTGAAAATAGAAACCTTATACGATGTGAAACTTCCTGGCGGGTTAAAACTGTGTGCCGGACCGTGACTCAAACCCGGGGCCTCAGTTGGTAGAGCACTTGCCCGCGAAAGGCAGAGGTCCCGAGTTCGAGTCTCGGTCCGGCACACAGTTTTAATCCGCCAGGCAGTTTCACATCAGCGCACACTCCGCTGCGCAGTAAAATTTCATTCTGGAAACCTTATACGATACTGCAGTGCCTGTATTGTTCACAAGTACGATGCAAACTTCTTTCGGAAACGCATGCGTATCCAAAGGAACACGCACTGCGGCGACTGTAGTCGTTATAAAATACATGAAATGCGTTTGCAGTTGCGAGAATGGATAACTGTGAGCTGAATAGTGGAAACTTATGCCAGACTAGGACTCGAATCCGAATTCCCTCCTTATCGCGAGCGGTCGCCTTACCACGTTTTTTCTTCCATTTTGTTCGTTGTTGTTGTCGGTATTTCGTCTGGGTGAATGTCACCCCTTCAATTTCATCGCTGAATAATTCACTTTTTTTCATTACAAAGGGCAGCCAGCCCTCTGATCGAACAAGCTGAGCTACCGTGCCGAACACGATTCACGGCCAGGCGCATACTTCCTCATGTCCACAACCTCTACTCGTACACCCGTTATTTATATTCCGGAGGAAAGACATTTTAATTGAATATCGCTTGCCCGGTGTCGGCGAATGAATACGATATTGCAGTGCTTTGTTGTTCAAAAGTACGATGCCAAGTTCCTTCGGAGATGCATGTATGTCCAAACGATAAATGAAATAAATAACAACATATATGAAACATAAAAAGAATGATCACATGAAATGTGGAGGAATCGACAGCGAAATCCTGACAGAAAAGCCACTACACAAGTAGCCAAAATTCACAATAAGTGAGAACCGGTAACTAGAATTGTAAGTAGGCTGTTTAGGTTTTTATGTTGGTAACGCCACGTAGCGCTCTGTATGGAAATCACTGACTGTGCTGTGTGCAGTCTGTCGCTGGTCGGCATTGTTGGAATATTCACTATTGTAGTGTTGGGCAGTTCGATGTGAACAGTGCATAGCATTGTGCAGTTGGAGGTGAGCCGCCAACAACGGTGGATGTGGGGAGAGAGTTGCCAGAGTTTTGAGAACGGACGATCTGGACGTGCGTCCGCCAGAAAAAGGAAATTTGTAAAGATGGATGTCATGAATTGACAGATATACATATGATGACTTTAGAACACTATTAAGGTAAATACATTGTTTGTTCTCTACCAAAATCTTTCATTTCCTAAGTATGCCTATTAGTAGTTAGTGCCTTCAGTAGTTAGAATCTTTCATTTAGCTGGCAGTATTGGCGCTCGCTGTATTGCAGTAGTTCGTGTAACGAAGATTTTTGTGAGGTATGTGATTCATGAAACGTATTGGTTATTGTTAGGAAATCTTTTGTAGGGATTATTGAAAGTCAGACTGCGTTGCGCTCAAAAAAAAAAAATTGTGTGTCAGTTTAGTGATGATCAGAATAAGTAAAGAGAGAAATGTCTGAGTACGTTCAGTTTTGCTAAGCTGTTTGAAAATCAAATAACGTAAGAGGTTTACCAGCACAGTAATATATAATTTTCCAAAGGGGACGTTTCAGAATCAAGCTATATAGTTTACTTCTAGTTATCGATTCCAGCCATTCCACAGTTCATTGCCGGCCGCGGTGGTCTAGCGGTTCTGGCGCTGCAGTCCGTAACCGCGGGACTGCTACGGTCGCAGGTTCGAATCCTGCCTCGGGCATGGGTGTGTGTGATGTCCTTAGGTTAGTTAGGTTTAAGTAGTTCTAAGTTCTAGGGGACTTATGACCTAAGATGTTGAGTCCCATAGTGCTCAGAGCCATTTGAACCATTTTTTTTGAACAGTTCATTATTTAGATCGTTTTCCAAGCATATGTGTGCACTTAGATTAATAGAATTTCTGCATTTGTAATTTCTCTCTGAGGTATTGCGAAAAAGTAGCAAGTATTGGAATCGATAACTAGAACTGACCTATATAGGTTGTTAATTCTTGTTACCGATTCCAGTCATTTCACGGTTCGTTATTTAGACCGTTTTTGCAACAAGTGTCTGCACTAAATTGTTGTAGGAATTCTTCATTTGGTATTACTCCCTTCACTACCGTGAAAAAGAATAAAATTTGGATACGGCAACTACAATATTAGTTACTTTTTCACAGTAGTTCAGAGATTAATAAGAACTCTAGAAATCTTCCAAAACCGAGTTCACACACTTACTGCAAACATGTCCAAAATTATGAACCATCGAATGGTTGGAATCGGTATTTAGAATTGATCTCTAGTTATCGATTCCAACAATTCCATGGTTCATTAGTTACATCGTTCTTCCGATAGGTGTGTACATTGAAATGTAATGGGATTTCTCCATTTTCAGTTGCTGTCTACACTATTGCGAAAAAATTACAAATATTGGAATCGCTTTCTAGAATTAAGCTATATAAGACGTCAGTCCTTGTTAACGATTCCAATATTTGTTACTTTATGAGAATTTGCGCTATTTGTGTGCTGGCTTTTTTTACGATTTCTGCGTCGGTTTTTCCACATTTCACGCTACTGTTTCGTTATACATTATTATTTATTTCATTTTCCTGATGATGTGCTGCAAAATGTGTTCAAATGCGTGTGAAATCTTATGGGACTTAACTGCTAAGGTCATCAGTCCCTAACTTACACACTGCTTAACCTAAATTATCCTAAGGACAAACACACACACCCATGCCCGAGGGAGGACTCGAACCTCCGCCGGGATCAGCCGTGTTGTGCTGCATTTTCGTTTCTCCCCGCCCAAAACTCCCACTTTCCCGTGGTAGTCCCGTTATATTCAATAATTATTATTGCAAATAAACTCTAGTTTCTAATATTACAACTTCACCAGGCGCTACATTGTCATTAAATTTAGAGGTTCTCTGTGCTTCTTACTCTCATAAGTTACGACAGTAATTTATTTCGCACATAGTATATATACAGAGTCATTATAGTTGAGCTTTCAAACCGCTGTAGTAATAAGACCACTCGTCAGGATAACGTCAAATTGCAACGGAATACTATCGGAGAAGGGGGAATACGTATGGCACAAGAAAAATGAATGGTTAGAAAATGTAGCAATAGATGCTGCTATAAGCATCATAATTTAATAGTGGTCGACTACAAATGACAAATGAATCATACAACAATCCCTAAGGTGTACGTTTGACGTTAAACAAACTGTACTACTCAGTGTGCACGGGTGTGCTGGTGTGATACTGTTCGTTGTATAAGTCCATCCACCACCACAAGGTCGTATCACATCGGTTGGGAAAAATCAGTTTTTAATTGTCCTGAGGCCAAAAACCGCATAAAAAGCATCAATTAAAAACAAAACAAAAATGGTTCAAATGGCTCTGAGTACTAAGGGACTTAACATATGAGGTCATCAGTGCCATAGAACTTAGAACTACTTAAACCTAACTAACCTAAGAACATCACACACATCCATGCCCGAGGCAAGATTCGAAGCTGCGATCGTAGCGGTCGCGCAGTTCCAGACTGTAGCGCCTTGAATGGCTCGGCCACTCCAGCCGGCAATTAAAAACAAATCGGAACATTAATTTCCGTGTGACTGGAGCAAAACAAGTTCAGTATGCTGTCCACCGTTTTCTGCAACAAGTTGAAATCGAGAAACAGCATGTTCCACAACTCATCGAAGTGTTCCCGGTGTCACGTTCAGAAAGCGTTGTGCAATGCGTGCATTCAGTGCAGCTAAGTTTGCAATCGGAATACTGAACGCAACATCATTCAGATAGCTCCACAGCCAGAAATCACACAGATTAAGATCAGGTGATGGGGAGGGCCAGGGTGTAGAGAAATGACGGCTGATAATTCTAGCATTTTCGAAACGGCGCTTCAGCAGCTGTTTAACTGTATTTGCAATGTGCGGAGGTGCGCCATCATGTATAAAATTGATCCTATCCACACATCGACGCTGTTGGAGAGCTGGAATGACGTGGTTGCTCAAAAGACACTCATAGCGCTTACCAGTGACGGTACAGGTAACAGGACCGGAAGCACCTGTCTCTTCGAAAAAATATGGCCCTCTGATAAACGATGCCGTAAACCCACACCACACAGTGACCTTTTCAGGTTGAAGTGGTACAGGTTGATTTGCGTGTGGATTTTCCGTTGTCCATATTCGTCATTTCTGTGTACTGACATATCCAGTCAAATGGAAGTGGGCTTCATCTGTACACAAAATCTTCCACGGCCAAGCATTGTCCACTTCCAAGCGAGAATTTCCGAATCATTTTCTCCTTGGTAGTCGGACCAACGCCTTTTTTCAAACCCTTCAGTGTCCGGAACTTCTGCAGAGCGACGTGTGCACAGTCATCATCCTTGTAATACAGCTTCACAAGCAGAGCGCGATCCTGCATTGAGACAGTGATGGCGAACGTCGCAGAAGCGAAAGGAGGAAAAGCCATCTACCCGGCGTGTTTATATCAACTTCAATGGGTCGTGCGCATGACAGGTGTTTTCATTAACGTATTCTGACACATACAGCGCCGTCTACTGATCAATTTTCCCAGCATTTTTTTCTTCTGCCATACGTTTTTCCACTTCTCCGATAATATTCCGTTGCAATTTGATGTCATTCTGACCAGTGGTGTTATTTCTACAGCTATGTGAAAGTTTATTATAATCACCCTGTATTTCTCTTTCGTTCTGTTATTATTTATTTTCGCTATCTTCAATTCGTTTCGGTATAATTCGCGGCTAGGTAAATAGTCTCGTGAGTTATGACTGTAATATTATCGTATGCTGCATTCCTTTGTTAACGAATATCATCCACTGTCTCCAAAGATTGCCTCTATGTAGCGTCCTTGCCTCTGGTATGACATCATTGCTCAAAGACGACGGGTGGAGTCAGACAAGAGAATTTATCCAAATTTTGGGCTCGAATAAATTACCAGTCAGATATTCTCGTACATGATATTATTCTCTACATACTTGTCATCTGTCTATTTTAACCAATTTCGAAATTCAGATTTCATTTTAACGCAGTCTTTCCACCTGGTGTTCAATTTTCCGACTGTGTGGAATCCTCTAGGCTGATGTTTGCACACTGGGTATTACTGATACGCTCTACACTGTGATATCCACCTCTGGCGACATTCTACGATTTTGTCATTTACAGTGAAGATATTCAGTGAGTGCTTTACGGCTTCGTTTCGTATTGATCGGCATTTCCGAGGCAGCAATATAATTTTTCCTCGCCGGTAAAGATCCACGACTCAGCACCGTATTTGGTTACTAGAACTGCTGTAGTCCGGGAATAATTTAACGTGATTCCCTCCGTCAAATTATTTTTTGGTTTCTTATTCTACTGTACAAAATACGTTCAAATGTGTGTGAATTCCTAAGGGACCAAACTGCTTAGGTCATCGGTCCGTAGACTTACACACTACTGAAATCTACTTATGCTAAGAACAACACACAACACCTATGCCCGAGGGAGGACTCGAACCTCCGACGGGAGGGGCCGCGCAGTCCGTGACATGGCACCTCAAATCGCACGGCTACTCTGCGCGGCTGTTCTGTATATTTACTTAAATTACTCAATTTGCAATTAATGTCAACTTCTTCAAAGGAAAAATCTCACGTGTAGTGGATTTCTGGTAAAGAATGAAAGACAATGGATTTAGATTTACGCATCGAAATTACAGAGTTGTACTCATTCATACTTTCTGTAATTCATAGTTCCTTTCAGCACACGCAAAGAATTTTAAACAATGTATCTCATATTGAAAACGTGGATATTTTTAATAACCTTATCATAAAGAAATAGACTAGCCTTCGACGGGACAGACAGCTCAAATTTCCGTCCAGACTTACAGTTTTAGTTTTCTCGTGGTTCACCGAGCGAGGTGCCGCAGTGGTTAGCACACTGGACTCGCACTCGAGAGGACGACGGTTCAATCCCGCGTGTGGCCATCCTGATTTTCCGTGATTTCCCTAGGTCTCTTCAGGCAAATGCCGGGATGGTTCCTTTGAAAAGGCACGGCCAATTTCCTTCCCCACATTTCGTAATCCGTGTTTGTGCTCCGTCTCTAATGACCTCGTTATCGATGGGACGTTAGACGCCAGTCTCCTCCTCCTTTTATCGTGGTTTCCCAAGAGCTGTTAAGGCGTAGTTTGGGATGATACCACAACAGAGGACACGACCAGTTTCCCGTACTATCCCAGTTCTGTCCAATCTTTAGCTTACTTCATAATGACCATGTAGTTCAATGGTGGTCAATATTTGTCACCCACCGCCCACTTTAGTGTCTCTGTTACTAGCAAAATTTTCTAACCGCCCACCGGTTCCACAGTAAAGGTGATTTATAAAGTAGGGAAGTAATTTTATTTTATAAAATGTATAAAGCAGACCCACAGCAAGTTAAAGCATACAATAATAATTACTTACCAAATACTTTATGTTTATGCATCCGCTTGCAGAAGATCTCCCTCCTGGTGTCTCCAGAATGTGTTCTGTGTCACAAGATTGGTTGGATCATCAACGAAGAAGAGTGTACAAACTTAAATGATTGTAATTGAGACTTAACAACATTATTTTAGGGAACAAGAAGGTGAACGACGATAAGTCAAGTGCCATAACATTAAAATAATAATGACGATGATCGCTGAACTCTGCGAAGATAATTCTGTATCGAGTAGTCAGTGTCTGAAACCATGAGTACCTTTGACACACTCCGTAGAGTCTGTGGGGACGCACTTTGGTAGGGCAGCTACGGCGGCAATGAGAGTGAAGGCGTCGCGTTGTTCTCAGGAAACTTAGTTTGGATTGCACTAAGGTGGAGCTAGATGGAAGACTACGATCGACATGGGCTCTTGGGGTCAAATGCTGTTATGTTTGGGTAAGTATTAAGTGGAATTTGGGTCAGTGTGTTGTTTATTCTCAGATCTCGTGCCATAATTGTGTGTCTATATTCTTGTTCGAATTGCTAGTCTTGGTACAGTGCTATTTAGAGCATTTTCAGAATTTTAGCGAGCACGTACTCTGTACTTAGACTTTAGACTATAGGTTCGTTATTTGGTGATACGGATTATTTTCGACGCACTGTACAGAATTGAATTTACATTAGTCCATTAGAATATTAGGACATTTGAATTCACCACATCCCCATTTCGTGAGTTTTTTTCAGTACTTTCTGATGTATATAGAATAATTTTTGTTTAAATTTTTCACTTAAATTCAATTACATATTTTCTTATTTTAAGATTTCAAAGTTTATTTTTGACCTCTTGTCACTCCATTAAAATTCTGATATCTTTATGGCTGAGCTGAGTCAACGTATTGTTGTATCCTCGGAGATACTTGTTTTCCTGTACTGTTATTGCATTTAACACATTTCTAAGCCGCAGTGAGTGGTGCTCTTTTTCTATTCTCTTTGCATGTTATGAAGGTAAGCCAGCAGTTGGAGTTGCAGAGGGAGCTGATAGTTCATCGCTTTGTATTCGACGTGATTGCTCTGTGTGTTTGAATTTCAGATTTCTAAATAGAAAAGTTAGGACAAAAGACTGTGCCAAATAAGACCTCTTTAACTGGCCGAACTTCGCTACAAGCTGGGTAAACTACACGTTCTTAATATTAGTTCATTTGCTTATCACAGCTTAGTACGTTCATGAAATTCCGTCAAGTGCCTTTTCATGCCTAGTATTATCACACTGAACAAAGCAGGTTATTATATTTCTTCTCTTATTCTGTTCTTAAAGTGTCATCAGATAGGTCTTATACGATACCATGGATCTAAACTTTGTATAGAGGAGGACATTCTATTCAGCGTCCGTTTCACGGTACATATTATAATGTAATTCGGAACTGAAAGAAACATAGGGGGCTTATAATGTGTGCTAGATTTATTACACACACTAGTATGTCGCGTTTGCAACCATAGTTCCCAACTTCCTGCAGGGTAAAATGCCGTGGGACTATCCTCAGTGAGCCTAGCAACCCCGAAAACTAATGATTCGATACTAATATCAATCGTAGCCCGCCCAGCTAGCCGCACGGTCTAACGCGCTGCTTCCCGGGCAGGAAGGCGTGCTAGTCCCCGGCACGAAAGAGCCCGGCGGATTAGTGTCGAGGTGGGGTGTGCTGGCCAGCCTGTGAATGGTTTTTAAGGCGGTCATCCATCTGCCTCGGCGAATGCGAGCTGGTTCTCCTTATTCCGCCTCAGTTCCAATGTCGGCAATTGGTGTGCAAACACTGTCTCCACGTACGCGTACACGTTATTACTCCAGCACGCAAAGATTTGGGTGGGGTTACACTCGTCTGGTATGATACGTTCCCGGGGGGGGGGGGGGGGGGGAAGAGGGGGGGGGGGTCCACTGGGGACCGAACCGCACAATAACACTGTGGGGCGGCGGAGGGGTGAGTGGACTGCTGCAGCCTGTTGTGGGTTTGTGTACCGCTGAGGGCTACGACGGGGACGCAGCCTCTTCGTCGTTTCTAGGCCCCCGGTTCAATACACATATAATACATACAATATCAATCGTTATCGACTATTTTTATATCTCATCGTTTCTCACCCCTCCCCCACCACGACGCTTAGGAGTGCCCCCACAATACTTCTACACAAATAATTATACGAGGGTGTGCTGAAAAGTAATGCTTCTGAATTTCTTTCTGCTCTCAATATCGGCTGAGGTATTACATGTTACGCATTTAGCTTGGCCGACATTCGCGCTTCGCTGACGCAAGTTGCAACCCTGAGCCGCTGGAGCGTGTAACATGACAGTGCGTAACGTAACTGTGTCGGTGCTGTAATCGAGTTTGTAACCGTCCACACACGGAGCACCCTCTCTTTAGCATGACAATGTCAGACCACACATAAGCCCTGCGATATCTATAGCAATCCGACGCCGTGGGTTCACTGTCGTCGATAGTTCTCCATACAGGTCCAACATGGTCCTATTCGATTTTCATCTGCTTCCGTAACATAAAGAACACTTTGAAAGGTGTTCACTTTGATAGTAGTGATGCGGTGCGAGCAGAGGTGAGGCTGTGAGTCGTCAACAAACATTCTACCCTGACGGTATCAACAAACTTGTCTCTCGATGGGAAAAATGTGTTCTTCGCCAGGGTGACTATGTTGAGAAATAAATATGTAGACATTAAGAATAAAGGTTTAGCGTGTTAAGTTTTTTATTTAAAAAGTTTTAAGAATTTTCACATAAAAATTCGGAAGCATTACTTATCAGCACGTCCTCGTACAAATTATGTATCATGTTTATACAAAATTTGGCTAAAATTGCTCAAGACGTACTTGATTTTACTACAGTGTCACTACCTTATCACTCACACCCTCATTCGTTTGGGTGGTAGGTGGTTCTTTACAAATAGTAGGTGTTAAGTGTACCAAGTCTGAAGATCCAGTGGTTTAGAGGGAGACATGGAACGTACGTACATATACAAAGATTTTTGTAGATATACAGATGTCCATGCAGGGGTCCGATCTAGGAAATACCCGGTGGTTATAATTAAAGTGTAATTACTCACAGAGATCCAGTGTGGGCTGTATCGTATGACAGCAAAACTTGGTAGATACTCTGATGCGTTAATGCAGAATCTTTTAATGCAAGTTTCCACATGTAAGTAATTGAGAAGGAACAGGATGTGGACAGAAAACGTCAAATAAGTGAGAAAGGCATAATGTTGATTTTATTATTAGCCACCGCTTACACAGTTTGTTTAACTTGAGCAGCTATGACGTCGGTCAGATGTTGTATCCGTAGAACGGCGTGATAAACAGTTGCTCGGAGTAGATTTGGTTGAATCTGAGGAACGTGTTCCTGCATACGAAAGTGTGCCTAGCAAACGCGTTCTTTTAGATAACCCCAGGCATAAGCCACATGGATTCAGATGAGGTGATCTTGCAGGCCATGCATCTAGGAATGCTCTGGAAGGTTGCATTAAGCAGATGTTTCATTGGGCGAGCGGCATGAGGAGTTACTCCATCTTGCATGAAAACTGTGGTTTCCATGCAGTTGTACTCTTCCAATGCAGGTATCACATACTGTACAAAGGGGTCTCGATAACGTGCAGAGGTCACGGTTCACTTGAGAGTCCCTCTGGCTGTATTGGCTCCAAATAAAAACGGACCGAGAATGAAGGTGCTTGTGGGTGCATGCAGTCACATATGGTGAATGCATCGGCTCTTCGTGCACAATACGTGGTTCAATAGTAACCCAAATTCGACGGTCCTGTGTATTCACTGCACCATGTAGTGTAAAATGTTCCTTGTAACTCCATAGAATATTGCCTGGCGACATGTCATCAATGTCAATCCGTGCCAGAAACCGAAGAGCAAATTCAGGACGTTGCTGCAGATCATGAAGTTTCAGTTGCTGCACAGTCTGTATCTTGTACGAGTACAAAAGTAGAATAGACCGCAAAACTTTCTGAACTGTTGCCCATGGGTTGTACGTACAATTCTTGTGACAATGCACGAGCACTAGCTCTATACGGAGCACGAGCTGCATGATGTAACCTAGTCAGCAACTTCCACTGGGATGGACACCTCCTTCCGTGTGCTCAACAGTGTTTTCGTATCTTACCGATTCCCGGCAGGGGACTGGGTGTTGTGTGTCCTTCATCATCATTTTCATCATCATTGACTCGCAAGTCACCGATGTGGCGTCAACTAAAGAGCACTTGCAATACGGCGGCCGAAGTCCGCCGCATGGAGCCTCCCGGCCAAAAATGCCATACGATCATCTCCATTTCCATCGTCTTTTTGAAACAATTTAATGACATCTGACCTGTCCTCAGGGGTTTCAGTCCCCGATACTCTTTCAATGCACCAGTATAATTGCAGCGGTTCACGTAAAACAGTTTTACTAACAGCGCACGGTCTGTGTTCTCTGTAGCTATACTGGTCACTTACGTTATGGCTTGTCAAATGACTGAGTGGATATCAACTGTCATACAAACAGTATAGTTGTTGTTGTTGCGGTCTTCAGTCCAGAGACTGGTTTGATGCAGCTCTCCATGCTGCTCTATCATGTGCAAGCTTCTTCATCTCCCAGTACCTACTGCAACCTACATCCTGAATCTGCTTAGTGTATTCATCTCGCCGGCCGGGGTGGCCAAGCGGTTCAAGGCGCTACAGTCTGGAACCGCGCGACCGCTACGGTTTCAGGTTCGAATCCTGCCTCGGGCATGTATGTGTGTGATGTCTTTAGGTTAGTTAGGTTTAAGTAGTTCTAAATTCTAGGGGACTGATGACCTTAGATGTTAAGTTCCATAGCGCTCAGAGCCATTTTCATTTTTTTTTTTTTTTTTTGTATTCATCTCTTGGTGTCTACGATTTTTACCCTCCGCGCTGCCCTCCAATACTAAATTGGTGATCCCTTGATGCCTCAGAACATGTCCTACCAACCGATCCCTTCTCCTCGTCAAGTTGTGCCGCAGATTCCTCTTCTGCCCAATTCTATTCAGTACCTACTCATTGGTTCGTGATCTACCAATCTAATCTCCAGCATTCTTCTTTAGCATCACATTTCGAAAGCTTCTTTTCTCTTCTTGTCCAGACTATTTATCGTCCATGTTTCACTTCCATACATGGCTACACTCCCTATAAATACTTCAGAAAAGACTTCTTAAGCCTACGATAGCTATAAAAGTGGGTTTGCCTTTCCATAATCTATCTTCTATGAGAAGTAGTAAAGTTAGTACTGCCTCGCGTGTTCCTACATTTCTCCGGAATCCAGACTGATGTTCCCCCAGTTTTTCCATTCGTCTGTAAAGAATTCGTGATGGTACAAATAACGTATAGCCCCGTTTTGTAGCTGTTGGCCACAACTGGAACTAAGGTATTGTCAGGGTAACTTTGTTCCGCATTAACGCATTAGCATGTCTACCAACTTTCGCTGCCATACGATTTACAGTCCACACTGGATCTCTATAAGTAGCGGCACTTTAATTATGAAATGACCGTGTGGCAGCGTTGGCCGGGAGGCCCCTATTCGAGGAAGTTCGGCCGCCAAGTGCAAATCATATTTCATTCGACGCCACATTGGGCGACTTGTGCGCCGGTTCATACGGCGCTGAGCACTATGCGACTTAACTTCTGAGGTCATCAGTCACTTAGAACTAATTAAACCTAACTAACCTAAGGACATCACACACATCCATTCCCGAGGCAGGATTCGAACCTGCGACCGCAGCGGTTGCTCGGTTCCAGACTGTAGCGCCTAGAACCGCTCTGCCACCTCGGCCGGCTGCGCGTCGGTGATGAGGATGAAATGATGATGGGGACAACACAACACCCAGTCCTCGAGAGGAGAAAAATCTCCAACGCGGCAGGGAATCGAACCCGGGCCCGCTTGCACGGAAGGCGAGCACGTTACCACACAGCTAAGCAGGCGGACACTTTAATTATGACCACCCGGTATGTCCTCATAGTTTGTGGTGAGCAAGTGGTGAGTACCCTGACGACGGCAACTAGAAGAGACAAATCCAATGTTAACTAGTGGTTGTTGCAAAAACGATACTCACCATATAGTAAATCAAAATCAACAATGCAGAGGATTTTCCGCTTGTTGTGGTTAGCAGGCACGGTGCTATGCGCATTCCGAACGTTACGGAACCGATGCAAAGCGGTTGTTTTGCGCAAACATTTCGCACTGCAACTGCTAGCGCTAGCGCGGTGCCGACGGGACACGACGCGGGCGCAGCGCGCCAAAGCTTTTAAGGGCTGACGCCGCTCGCACTCCCGGGGCGCGCCCGGCGCGTTTTTGGCAGCCGAATGAAGTTACTGCGAAACAAACTGTTATTGTTATGTGCCGGCGGCCGGCGCGGGCGGGGGTAATCGCGTTACTTTCCTTGTGATTGGCGCAAGTGTGGGTCTGTAGGGAAATGAGATAAGTGACATCAATAATTGATCGCTAATGCTGCGCGGTGGACGGGGAAGCTGCGTGTGCGTGTCTGTGTCGGCGTTGTATTGTATGGACGTGTGCGCCGGCAGCGGCGGCCGCCCCGGGGTCGACACGTGGCCGCTGAAAGCGCGACGCTAATTGGCTAAATTCGCCTGTGTCATCCAATAGGGCCGGACAATCCGGTGCGGCGGGCCAATGTGCGCGCGCGCCGAGCGCCACGCGCCACCGCCGCCGCTGCGGGGGCCGCGTTTTTGGCCGGCGCTGATTACGGCCGGCTTTGAGCGGCGCCGTCAAAAGAATGCGCGGGCTCAGCGTGGGCTCCCGCCCCGTACCTGTCGCACAGCAGCGCGGCCGACCGCCCTGCGCTCCCGAGATCACTCGACGCAACTAGAACATGCGTACAACTTGAAAACGGGCCATAATCTCTTTCATAATCTATCGTAACCTATTTGAATTACTACGTGAAATTCTACCATTTTTCATGTAAATAAAACACAAATGGATGAAATTTTCACTTTGCAGCGGAGTCTGCGCTGACGTAAAATTTCCTGGCCTGTGAAAACTGTGTCTAACCGCCACTAGTGGCGCAGTCCAGCGCTCCACTCGCTATACCATCCTGACCGCTATAATAAAATATAAAATATTTCAATAATAGCTCTAAGCACTATGGGACGTAACATCTGAGGTCATCAGTCCCCTAGAACTTAGAACTACTTAAACCTAACTAACCTAAGGACATCACACACATCCATGCCCGAGGCAGGATTCGAACCTGCGACTGTAGCGGACGCGCGGTTCCGGACTGAAGCGCCTAGAACCGCTCGGTCACAGCGGCCGACTATAAAATATTTAATTACAGTTCTAACAATATGCATTTCAATTATGTCCCGTGATTTCAATTATCTCCTGTGTCGCGGATCGAGATTTGAACTCGGGACCTTTGCCTTTCACTGTCAAGTGCTCTACGATTTAACCCGCCAGGAAGTTTCAAAATCCAAATGAATCACATAGCACTTGGGTGGGTGACCGCCCAGGTCTACCGAACGCTGTTGGCAATTCATTTATTGATTTCTCGAGTAAAATTCTGCTGCCTATTGTTATATAGCAAGGTCGTACATCGTGTGATTTCACACATGTCATACAAATTCAGTTTTGTTACTAGCACAATTTATTGTTGAAAATTTTACAAAAGGATAAATTAAAGAAAAAAAATACCAAATATATATATAAGTGTGTGTGTGTATCCACAATATTGTTTAATCTTCTTGCTATCTTAGATAACGGTGACAAATAAGATATATAATAGGTTGTGGATGTATTTTAAATTTAAATTAAAAGTGCATTTGATAGAAGTAACAATATATGGGCATTTGACTTAGATATGATGTGACAGTTCTGCCCCTCATACTTTCTACGTGTATGATTACCTTAAATGTGTTGGCAAGCTGGATGCGCTCTGCACTTATAAGGACAGCTAAGGAACAACTTGACTGCGAAGTTGCGACTCCGGTCACGAAATCCGGGAGACGGACGGGAGACCTGTGTGCTGACCCCATACCGCTCCATATCCCCATTCAATGACGCCTATCGTTTGAGGATGTCACGGCAATCGGTCGGTACCGTTTGGCCTTCCGAGACCTGTACTGACGGGGTCGCAGTTGGCGGCCTTCTTGGTCCAGCGAGTAGAGCACTAGACTGCACCACTGGAGTTTCTGGATTCAATTCCGGACAGATGCGCGAATTTTTCCTTGTGTCAGTACCTCTAGGACGGCCAGGTCGACTCAGCTTGCTATCTAATCGTTCATCTTTCTCCGGGATAAAAGGCGTCCCAGGTGACAGACCTGCCACTGTCATTCCCCTAGTGCATGGAATACGACGATATGGCTGCACCGAACCCCGACCACGTTTCACTCTTGGCAGCAAGCAATCTAAATCGTTGACTTGAGATGGCGTACGTAAACTCGGCCTGAAGTTGGAAACAACGTGAAACAAGTCTCATCCGAGCAACTATCTTCCATTGTTCCACAGTCTCGGTATTATGGCTTCGGCAATCACGTTTTCCTGTTACGGGCATTTGCATCAGTGATAAGTGACTGGAATTCCAGCTCGCCCTGCAGTTCACAGCTTGTGGAGCTCCCTTCGTGGTGGTTTGGTGCTGAGAGGGTTCGCGAGTGCGACTTTCAGTTCTGTAGTGACTTTTGCAGCTGTCGTCCTCTTTTATTGTATTCTGCCCACTCGTCTAATATAGGGTTTGTTCAAATGGCTCTGAGCACTATGGGACTTAACATCTGTGGTCATCAGTCCCCTAGAACTTAAGAACTACTTAAACCTAACTAACCCAAGGACATCACACACATCCATGCCCGAGGCAGGATTCGAACCTGCGACCGTAGCAGTCGCGCGGTTCCGGACTGAGCGCCTAGAACCGCGAGACCACCGCGGTCGGCTAATATAGGGTGTCTAGAAAGCTGTTTTGTCGGATCGCCAGCAAATTCAAGCAAATTGTATTAATGGAGTTTATTACACTAAGTTAAATTGACAGTACTTATCTCTGCGTATTCACAAAGGTGTGTCGCAAGCAAATGGCGACATGCAAACAATCAATGTCCATTGGTATACACAATTTGAATGCAAGCAAAACAAAGCAGTTCATTAGTCACTGCCGTAGCGCTTGTATGAGGGCTCGTCTTCCACTCAGGCGCGGCTAGTCGCCGCGGCGCTTGCATTCTCTTTTTGTAGAGGCCGCTCCTGTCTTGGTGTCGTCCTAGAGAGGGGTTCGTAGCGTTCTGTTGGCTGTCGTCGTCTCACAGCTCTCTCTGCTCTTCTACTCTTGATCGTCGTGCCGGCGGTTGTTACGCCGGAACATCTTTCGTCATAATCCTTTTCAATGACCATCTGTCACGATCACTCACCACTCTTTGCGACTTATAGGATGATGTTATTTTTGCCTTCCCTGAATGCGGTTTAAATCACCGATTCGGTATGTCTTCAAACACGAAACACTTCACTTACCTTTGTTATGGAAGCACTCAACCATACGGGCACCAACAATTTTCCCACTTTCGAATTCACTTAGCTCCTACTTAATCAGCTGACAAACACACAGAATACGCTTTTGATCACGATTGATGCTTTACAACGTATTGAGGGCATTGTGGAGGTGCAGTTCGTGCCTAATCTCAATCACAATTAAAACTATTAATTTACGAATAGTTATCAACTTCTAGTGGTGTGGCCTAATGCACCGTGGGGTAATACGCTCATTTTTATTCGCAGGGAAAACCGTAACAAGAAATGTTTACTTGATCATGATGCAACAGTTCCTCCTACCGTAGATCGAAAAGCTGCAGTTGTCCATCATCTTCCAGCATGATGGTGCACCCCTACACTGGAGTTTGAACTTAGGGGATGTGCTGAATGACATTTCCGGTGAAGTGGAAGGTTCGCGATGGTTCCAGAGCGTGGCGCTCGCGCTCTTCAGAGTTCATTTTGTGAGGATCGCGTGTACACGACACCAGTCAAAGACACTGCTACCCTTCGAGTATGAATCAAGGAGGGAATAAAAACTGTCGATGCTCCAATGCTGACGCTTATATGGACAGAACTCGAATACCATCATGCGATTCTACGAAGACGAATGGCATAACAAAGATGAACTTTGAGAACTGCTAAACATTTAACAACAAACCACAATCTTCTATCTCTAATAGTTTCCGAGTTATGAATTTTTGAAATCATAGCGCAGATTTATTGATAGCCTGTACTAAATTACAATGTAATTGTCTAAACAGCTAGGTAGCTAGTGACCAAATAAATACAATTAAAAGAAACTAGCTGTTTTCAGACTTGCGCATCATCTGGTTACTCGGCAATGTTGTTTCGAGTTTTTCATGGGTATCATTAATTTTGTCACCGACCAAAACCAATGGCGTCAGCATAATCCAGAGGAAACTAGGTAAGGAAACGACACCACTAAATGAACCTTGTAGGCAAAGTAGGAACAGAGTACCGATCATAATTTTATTCACTATATGTTTATGTGTGTCTACACTTGATCAAAGCCGCGCGGTTAGAGGCGCCATGTCACTGACAGCGTGGCCCCTCCCCTCGAAGGTTCGAGTCCTCCCTCGGGCATGGGTGTGCGTGTGTTGTTCTTAGCATAAGTTAGTTTAAGAAGTGTGTAAGTCTAGGGACCAATGACCTCAGCCGTTTGGTCCCTTAGAAATTCACACACATTTGAACAACTTCATCAAACTAGCAACGGCGGTTTCTCCACACAGTACATGTAACACAGATCCCGTGTGGCTAGGGGTATCACAGCTCACGACCCTATTTTTCGGGAGAAAATACACCTTCGGATTACATTTTGAAGATTTTCAGTTATTAATATTTTCTCATCGCAGGAAACCGTCCTGTAGGTATTGGAAAACCAAAGAAGAGAAGACAGCTTGAATAAGACTGACCCACGATGCAGGAACAACTGCCACGCCTTATGCTTGAAAGTGGAGAAGAAGAAAAGATGATGATAATCATGACTTAACGGGTGGTACGATTAGGTGCCCATCTTGTGAAGAATTTTCAAATCATTTAAAATAATCGTTGATTCGCTTCTGTGTCACGGATTAACAATACGGAAATGGCCTATCAACCGATCAAAGGCGTTTAAAATAAGAGATGAATATGTTTAAGCTCCAAAATTAGACGCTACTGCATTGTTATTCGGCTGGAGGCCTCATTTGCCGCAGATACTATGAACAATGAACAAGAAAGATCTGATGTAAAAACTTTTGGCGAAAGAAAGAAAGGTTTTGAAAAAATCCTGGGTCCCATAAAAGAAAACAGTGACGAAATAAGGCGTCACAACTACAAACTTCATATTCTCGTGATGAACATAAAGGGATTGCCTTTATGGCGACGTGACACGAATGAGCCCAGAAAGGATATCTAAAAAGGTATTAAACTACTTCCAAGATACGAAAACCAAAGGAGCATGGTTCACAGACGTTGAAAAGATTAACGAGAATTGGAAACGTCTCTTAAAGATATCAATGAACTTGAACCGCTTAAGGAAAAACTACGAACAGACAAAGGTCTCCAGTAAAAGTGCAGTCTGAAAACAGGGATGACGTAGACCCAACAGAGAAATCAACGACACCGGAAACGAATGCACGCACACTGGGCGGCATTTGAACCCGGAAAAAGAGGCAATTGAATTCACGTGGTCTTTAGTTGGCCGAAACGAAGAAAGAAGTAATGGGCTGACATGAATCTGTTCCGAGCGAAATTAGCTGTAAGCGGCACCTTCTTTGTCTCCTAGACTATCTCCGTAATTTTGATACTAATCATTTAGCTGTCTCCCTTCTGTTGCTGTTCAGTTCTCTCTGACTCTTTTAAGGTAAGATTATTCAGTCTGATTAAGATTTCTAGCACTGCGCGTCAACCGTAATACATTAAGTAAACTGAAGGTGGCAGGAGAGAAAACTCGGTGAAAATTATTCAGAATCTGTTGAATTATTGTGTACACAAGAAACGTGGCTTGCAAGTATTTTCAGCAAACCTGTTGGTTAGCTAAGTACGATCAAGTTTTGTACACTAACCTTCGAAATTATAAGGCACACTTGTTACGAGTTAATTAATTATTGGCATTATTACGAAGAACTATACAATTTTGGGTGGAACTATACTGCATCTAATAGCCGTAAAACACAGAAAATGCCTTCAGTAGTATTTTCCGTTGTTCACATCATCCGTCTCTCCGTGTCGCAGGACAGTATATGCATTACGTTTTTGAAGGTTTCTTCTCTGGGTCTAATTTATTTAAACTAAGTCTGTTACATATTTTACTATCTGCGCTAGGATACCTCATGACCCGTTGAGTTGCAGACACGTACAACTAAAAACTGTTACACATTATAGTTTTCCTGCCAAAGCCTTCTTCAGCAAAGCAAACACACGTTCACACAAGCAAGCACACCTCACGCACACATGTGCTTTGGCCGAAAGCTATAGCGCGTAGCAGTCTTTTCGTTGTGCCTGTCCTGCAATCTGTCCTTTTCCTAATATTGTTGATATTCCAATCTGGAGTTTCCATGGTTTGGTACCTCTACCAAAGCTAGGAAGAGGGATAAGTGTAGGGCAGGGGAGGGTGTTGTATGTAAGGATAACTACAGAACACATTTAGAAATCTCAATCAAGCTTAGCACACATACGGATTTCTGTCTATGAAAGACATACCTGGGAGCGCTATATACAGTAGGTGTAAGACATTTCTAGCAGCCCTATTTGTGGTGACGGTTGTGGCAATGCATAACTCTGAAATGCCTGGAGCACTTGAAAGGAAACTTGGTAAGAACAGACATATTATCTGAAAAAATGGTGTTATGGTAAGATACCCCTAGTACTCTTACATGTGAAGGGGCGAGATCTAAAAATAATTTGAAACGAGGGGCAAGCTGTGAAAATAATCTGACACAAACTTTTATTACTTTCGCTAGGCTAATTAGTGACAGAGAAAGTTGCCTGTTCATACGGTAATTCCATTTTAATCCAATATATTTTGCTTTTAGTAGATCGCGACAGTTATTTTTGCAATACTGAGCATGTCTCTGCTATATCTCGCTTCAGTTAATCGAAGCAAGGTCTTTTAGCAACCTCTTTGCGCGAGTCCAATGAGGCATTTTCGCATCGTTGGGGGGTCGGTTTTGTCTGTTAGCCAACGGGAAGCGTATGCGGCTTTGAAGCTACGAAGCCTTCCTTGTTCGACTGTGCTTCCGCCTTCCTGAGTACGGTTCTTATTCTGGTGTCGTATTTCGTCAATTTCACATCTAATTTTGCTTTGAAAGGAAGACTGGCTTTGTCTGGTGTCTATCTGAGCTAGTTTGGAGATTCTACAATGGTCATCAAATTGGGTGATAGCATTTCAATTACTTCCCATGGTGAATATTAGACAAATGGTCAGGCTAGTTCGGGAGTGCATCTAAATTTCTTGACAGTTTACTTGTAATCACTCCGCGTTCCAGCTTGCAGTAGTGTTCTTACAGGTGACGAAATGGAAACTCACGGGTTGCTCATTTTTGGTTAAATAGAAGCTGATTATAGGGGCGAATATTACCTATGCAATCGGTTGTGTTGTAGATTAAAAATTATCATCCTCTTCTGCATTTTGAAAGAGTTTTTGCTTTATTTAAAAGTTGTGTTTTGAGTACATATTCTCACGATAACTTTTATGAAATTCGTTTTTGTATTCAATGCTCTGTAGACCTATGTCGACTTGTAAATGAGTGGCGTCTTTTTGGTAACGATATATAAAAATTAATGATATCCTTTTATGAATTGTTTCCATCAAAAGCAACTCATTTCTGTGCTGCTTTTTTTTGTTACTGCGGCTCGTTGCCTCGCCACCATATTGCTGTAACTCGATGATGCCAACCACGACACGTAAATACTCCGGTCTGTCAGACACAACTTACGGAGTGAGGTCTGCAGTTGCACAACACTAGGAATAAGCTAGCTCTTCCTTACAATAAAGTAGGTTTCAGTTGTAGAAAGATAGGTGGTGGGCTGCTGCTGTGGACGAGTGCTACTTTCTGAATGAACTGCGGAGTGACCTTGAGTGTTATTGAAATATATTGTGACTAGGGCATCGGGTGCGAAACTTTCGCATTTTTATAGTTGTAAATAATGACAATGTGGAATAAGCGTAGTCTTTGGGATGAGGGGATAAAAAGAAAGTAAATACGAAATATATAGGGTAGGAAATAGTGTTGTCCATTTCTTACCTGGTCACTAAGGCCACGATATCCTGTAAATCACTTCTTACTTTATGTAAGCCGCAGTAGCAATAAGTGAATCACAGTTCAAGGTGACAATGAAAAATACATTTGTCGTTTTGGGGAAGTACATTCGCTTAGAAAAGCCAGCTTGTACGGCGGTTAGAGATAATGGAGTACCGCGGTGGTCACGCTTATTATCTATGACAATGCTTTAATGTCTCACATCCACTTAACCACGGGACCCACGAAAAAGTTTATAGTTATAAGTAATTACAGTGTTTGGAATAGGTGTAGTCGTTGTGATAAGAGCAGTTGTGGGGATGAAGAGAAAACATCTTAAAAAATGAAACTTCCTGGCAGATTAAAACTGTGGGCCGGATCGAGACTCGAACTCGGGACCTATGCCTCAGATGGTAGAGCACTTGCCCGCGAAAGGCATAGGTCCCGTGTTCGAGTCTCGGTCCGGTACACAGTATTAATCTGTCAGGAAGTTTCATATCAGCGCATACTCCGCTGCAGAGTGAAAACCTCACTCTGGATCTTAAAAAATGAAGCGAACGACGTGAAATAATAATTATGAATTTATGATACTTCGTTGTGTATACATTTCTATGCAAATAATTTGGAACAAAATTCTTTACAGGGCATTAAAAACCTCGGTGCAAGCGATATTTGACGTAAGAATGTAATCTTTGTGTTCGTTTTGTTTTTCATTGTCTTTAACGGATACAAAAATTGTTGGTTGATTTTATTACCCTTGAAAACGCTAAATACAGTTGTCCGTGAGTAAAGACCGGATTTAGTTAATAAAATCCGCCGGCCGCTGTGACAGAGCCGTTCTAGGCGCTTCAGTCGGGTACCGCGCTGCTGCTACGGCCGCAGGTTCGAATCCTGCCTCGGGCGTGGGTGTGTGTGATGTCCTTAGGTTAGTTAGGTTTAAGTAATTCTAAGTCTAAGGGACTGATGACTTCAGATGTTAAGTCCTATAGTGCTTAGAGCCATTTGAATAAAATCCTGCTCCCTGAAGCGTTTGTCCCTGAAACTTGTTTGTAGTGGTCACAAATCCTAATTTTAATGGGCAACTGTCTTCTTGTTAAAGTTCGAGTCTCGGTCGGGCACACAGTTTTAATCTGCCAGGAAGTTTCATATCAGCGCACACTCCGCTGCAGAGTGAAAATCTCATTCTGGAAACATCCCCCAGGCTGTGGCTAAGCCATGTCTCCGCAATATCCTTTCTTTCAGGAGTGCTAGTTCTGCAAGGTTCGCAGGAGAGCTTCTGTAAAGTTTGGAAGGTAGGAGACGAGGTACTGGCAGAAGTAAAGCTGTGAGTACCGGGCGTGAGTCGTGCTTCGGTAGCTCAGTTGGTAGAGCACTTGCCCGCGAAAGGCAAAGGTCCCGAGTTCGAGTCTCGGTCGGGCACACAGTTTTAATCTGCCAGGAAGTTTCATATCAACGCACACTCCGCTGCAGAGTGAAAATCTCATTCTGTCTTCTTGTTAATTGAAAAGGAATACCTGGATAGAAGGTTTTAAGTCTATCCAGTGAATAAATACTTTAAAGCAAATTAAATGGTATCTGAAATGAGATCATATGAAAAGGGAGCCTCTTATTCGTTATTAATAGGTTAGCTCCGTAAAATATAGGTATGAACCTGGCCATCCAAGATGCCCTTTTGCCTTTGATAGTTAAAAGTCTCTTCTATGTTAAAATTATCAACAAATATTAAGCTTTAGCGCAAATTCGGTACTGAATATCAGAGCACGGTTAAAAAACGTTTCTAATGATATCTCATTCATCCATGTACGAGGTAATATGTTTTGAGAAAAGGAATGTGTACTTGAGAAATAATACATATCATATGCAGGACAGTGAATGGCTTACTAGTAGTAACATTAGATGGAAATTTAGTTCTTAACTCGTCTGCTAATCATAACAGTTAAATTATTTTTCCAAGCCTAGACTCAATGGTTACGAATGGTAGGAAACATCCTCATGTACACTGCTGGTCAGCAATTTCTTGACGAATTATTGCTTACAGCTCAACGTTAAAAAGGTAGCTATTAAAATCTCACTTTCAGCTGCGCTTAGATTACGTAAGTGAGGATGCATGTGACTATTCTGTTAAATATTATGGTTCAGATGGCGTTTATAATTTCATTCTGGGGCTTGGAGGTTTATATTTAATGCGTAGCTCAAACTTTCAGGGCTTTTATTTTTACTGCCCGTGGTAGTAGGTCAGTTCTGATAACTGTACACAACCTATAATTACGGTGGCACATGCGACAGTTTGAAGAGTGAGGCGTGGGCAAGCACTGGGGTGTAGAGTATATTTAATATACGGACGGAAAAAATCGCAACAGCAAAAATTATACATGTAGAGTAACGATATTTTGGGAATACATTTGTCTAGGTAACATATATAAGTGATTAACATTGCAAGAACACAGGTTAATTAAAATTTAAATTTGTGGTAAGTTCCTATGGGACCAAACAGCTGAGGACATCGATCCCTAGGCTTACACACTATTCAACCTAACTTAAACTAACTTATGCTAAGGACAGCACACACACACACACACACACACACACACACACACACACATGCCCGGGGGAGGACTCGAACCTCCGACGGAGGGAGCAGCGCGAACCGTGGCAATGCACCATAGACTGCACGGCTACCCCGCGCGGCAACACAGGTTAAACGATGATGTCCATATGTGCTCTATTGGAGACATATCTGGCTGTAGAGCATGTTGGGTTAAAACAGCGGTATGCGAACGAGCGTTATCCTGTTGGAAAAAAAACCCCTGCTATGCTCTTCATGAATGGCATCGCAACACGTCGAATTACCAGACTGACGTACAAGTTTGTAGTGAGGATGCGTGGGTTAACCATGAGAGTGCTCGTGCTGTCATACTTCAGACCATAAATCCAGGTGTAGGTGCAGTGTGTCTAGCATGCAGACGAGTTGATTGCAGGCCCACAAGTGGCCTCGGTTCTAACAAACACACGGCACAGAGGCAGAGTCAGCTCTCATCAGAGAACACAGCATATCTCGATCCTGACCTCCAATCAGCTCTCTCATAACACAATTAAAGTAGCAAACGGCGGTAGTTTGCGGTCAGTGGAATGTACGCTGTAGGGCATCGGGATTGAAGCTCTTATTGAAGCAGCCGACTTTTAACAGTTCGTTGTGTCACTGTAGTGTCAGCTGTTGCCCAAATTGCTGCTGCAGATGCTTCACGATGCGCCAAAGCCGTACGCCGAACACGATTGTCTTCTCCCTCTCGAGAGCCGGGTGTCCTCCCGGAACCCAGTCTTCTTAAGACCGTACATGCTCTTGATCACCGCTGGCAGCAATCATGTACAGTGACTAAATTCCTGCCAAGTCTTTCTGCAGCATCACAGAAGGAACATCCAACTTCTCGTAGACCTAATACTTGACTTCGTTCAGACTCAGTAGGGTATTGATAATAACGTCTTTGTCACCAGTCGCAAAGGTAAATAACGCTCACGACCAATACAGCGTATGTTTGAAGCAAATCTGATTTACATCTTCTTAGTGGCGCTACTAGCGCCACTCATGCGATTTGCATGACATCTGAATAGACATCTTCTTTAAGATGTAGGAAGATGCCTACCAACTTTCGTTTATGTCTCACAACTCCTTGGTGTTGTGAATTTTTTTCCGTCAGTGCATTTTGGAAGACGAATGTCGACTTGTAAATAGCCACAAAAAATTCCTGTTCCGACACTGTTAAAAAACTACGTAATGTCAATTTTTAAATTATTTTGAAAGAAAAACTGTCTAAATCTTCCCTGAGAGCTTGCGGGGGGGGGGGAGGGGGGGAGTGGGGAGGGGGGGAGGCGCTGCCTTCCCTGACCCCCCTCAGACATGGGTGCTTTTGCATACAACAGCGGTGATAAATTTTCATCCTTAGGTGCGAGAATGGCGGTAGAAAGGGGTAACATGGCAAACATAAGGGAGGACCACTTAAAGCGAGAATATTATTTCAGACCATTTCTTCACCGTTCCACTTTCTAAAAGCAGGTGGGGAAATGAACACTAACATCTGTCCGTTAAGATGGTCGTTTCTCCCTATGTAGATCGAAGTTACCAAAATATTTGGGTATTCAGAGGACAAAAATGGTGTTGAAATTTTGTGATAATACCTCATCGTAACGAAAAACGCCGTTGTTTCAATGACGCCACATCAACTAGCTTATATGTACGTAAAACTCTCTCCCCTACTTCACGATAATAGACAACAAACTACCCTTCTTTGAAATTTTTCGATGTCCTCCGTCAATCCTATCTGTTATGGATCCCATACCGCACAGATATACTCCAGAAAAGAACGGACAAGCATGGTGTAATGTACAATGCATAGGATTACAATTCCACCACACGGCTTTCGCTGTAAAATTTTAAAACTACTGTTTCAATAGCTAACAATACAAGAAGTGTTGTGTAAAACATGATATTCAGTCTTGGTATGAGGTGTGCTTACATTTATAAACATTTAAAGGATACTGTCAAACTTGCTGAATTTTCTAACTGTTATGGCCATAAAACGCATTCTATGCTTTGCCTTCCCCATAACATCTTATGTTTGATGGTTCCAATTTAAGCTGTATAATTGTAATGCCTATGTGTTTAGCCCACTCTACAACCATTAAATTTACGTTATTTATCATGTGACCAAAATTGAAAAGATTTTTTTGGACTCATGTTGAGAACCTCATTCTTTACGGTCAATTCCCACACTTCGCACCATGCAGATATCTTGTCTAAATCATTTTGCAATTGGTTTTGATTTTCAGATGACTTTAGTAGACGGTAAATGACAGCATCACCTGCAAACAATTTAAGTTGGCTGCTCTGATTGCCTCCGAAATCGTTTAGATGAAGAAAGTTTGGATAAAGAAGCTAGTACAGTTTACTTAAGCGTACTGAACTCCTGAACAAAGACATGAAAGGAATTGTAAATATTTGCATCTATACTCCACAAGTCACTTTAAGGCGTTTGGCGTGGGAGTTATTTTCTGTCCATCCTGTGCTCTGGTAGATCGTCATTACCGTCTTTATACGTGCGATTTTCTCAAATTTTACGGTGGACACATGTGTTTGGGAACGTAGTACAAGGCGAGCATAAAGTCTTTCTTATAACAAAAACTTATTGGCAAAAGATTGTGCTATGGGGTTTGTTGCGAATCACATTATCTCTCAAGTCAACACCCCTTTTGCTCAACACATACTAATTACTCAGGGATGAATGAGGTATCATTAAAAAGGTTTTTACATTGAGTTCTGACATTGCATACCACCGATTTTGCGATTAAATTAACTATTTGTGGAAAATTTTCACGTCAAATAGAATTTTAGCTATCATACGCAAATGGGCATCATTGGTGCCCAATTTCATAACTATTTTCTACGAACTTCACTTATTAATCACAAGTAATGGACTTACTTTTCATATTCTTACTGCAAATACAGTTTTATTTGTTTTAAGGTACTAATTTACTGGATAATTTTATACTGCATTGTTATAGATAATAATCGCGACCACTGCAGTAGTCCATTATCTCTTCCCGTCGTACAAGCTGAATTTTCTAGACGAATACACTTTCCGAAAAGGCAAACATATTTTCGTTGTCGCTTTGAACTGTGAAATACATATTGGTAATACGGTATTGTTATTGAATTTTGTACGAAATTATATGCAGGAAAATGTACTTACAAGGATGTATCATAAATTCATAATTATTATTTCACGTCGTTCGGTTCATTTTTAAAGACGTTTTCTCTTCATTCCCACAATTACCGTTATCCCAATGGTTACATTTATTCCAAATACTGTCACTATTTAAAACCATAAATGTGCGAAAGTTTCGCACTGGTCTCGATGTTTTATATCAGCACACTTCCACGTCTGTGCAGAATTTTTCGTGTGGTAGTTTAACTCAGGAAGTTTTTAAGGCTACATTTCTACGTGTACTCTGACAGGATCTGTTTTCTCTCTGTCTTCTTACAGGTTGCGTAATTTAGGAGTGTTGGTGTCACAGTGGCATCTATGCAGGAGAAAGCGCAATGTGTTTCGTGGTTTCACAAAACACTATCCCTAGTACAGGTCAGTGAAAATATATTCCAAAGTGCCTGTGATCGAGATCTGTCCGATGCGAGGAAAATCAAAGGATGGTATGAAAACTTTAAAGAGGTTGCAATTATGGTTACAAGGCGAGAACGGGTGGACTTGTAGCTAGTGACGGCTGCTCACACCGTACTTACAGGGAACCTGAGAATCATGTAGACTTTTTACGGCAACAAACAAAGCACATGTGGAAGTGTATCCGTGAGAACCTGTATGAATTAAGTTACCATTTGCAATAAACCGCATAGCTGTATCTAACATACCTCGTTAGAAACAAATGTTTGTAATCAGGGATAGACTTTATGCTCTCCCTACATTTGTCTTTTTTGGAACGTGAGCGCTCGGAATTCTGAGAATAAGACTGTCCGCGACAGTCACAAAGGGACCGAACGAACGTTCCCCCGCCTGTTTGATTCATATTGATAGGCTGTGTAGGGCGCGACTAGGACTTAAAATACGTAAATAGCAAGACACAACTTTCAACCTTTTTCGAGAAAATTGAGTCTGAATATTTTATGCGTGTTTACATACTTCGTATGGTCACTGGTAACCAAGAATTCCGCAGCCAGCAAGTAAGCGTTTAGTTACATACGCGCGAGGTCTGTGTATCGAATGTCGCTTCTACTACTCTTTTTCTATTTAATTCATTACAGGTGTTGGGTGTCACAATAATTATTATTTCCCTTATTTCTACGGTCAGTATCATCCTGATTGTACAGTGCTCTACATGTTACACATTATACTTGCCACGTATGTGAATAAAATAACTACGAAACATGTACGTTTGAAGTAAGTGAAAGATGTAGATTTGAAATATGATTGCAATTATGTAACTGACAGTAGAATGAGAATGGCACATGAGCGTGTATTTTATCTCGTCACTTATGCGCTTTGCCCTGTACTGGACTTCCTGACGGCGAGAAGTAAATTTAATTTAGCTGCGAGAATGTAAACTGTTAACAATAATTTTAAACCAAACTGAAACTGCACGAATTTACGTAAAGCAAAAACTGAATCTGATGCAACGCTATTGATTTGAAACTGGCTCTCGTAATAAAACAAAACTTGATCAATTTGAAAATCGTGTCCCTGTGCTCAATGAATGCTATCCCTGAAATAATAAAATTCCTTACTTCAACTGCGCAACGGTAACGCTCTTCTTACTGCTCTTTGTTAGTAGTCTACTTTAAATTGTGTAGTTAGCAAACAGCTACTGTGAAAGGCTATTGCTTAGCATCCATTTTAATTAAATCTAATACGATTGAGACAGTAACTTCTTGAGAAAAATGGTTAATCAAAACTGACATGGATCTGGGGACTAGTATTGACTTGGGGTAAGTAACAATGAGGCACTAACTTTAAAATTTGTATTTTCACTCTTTAAAAATTAATCATGCTCAGTATTAACACACTCAATTAACTGATTATGCAGTAACAATCAATGGATCTGAGTGCGATACCTTGTCTCAATCGTCACTTATGAATTCGCGCTTTGCACTCGTAACAAAATAATTTTCCTTACCTTAATTATTTCCAATTACTGCTGAGATTCCTTTTACAGTTAGCAAACATCATAGTCTCTTGCAAATAAAAAATCCTTACTGCCCGTAGCGAGTAAGTATAACACGTAATAACGAGTCCTCCATACATCTCGCGATCTAAAGTTACTCAACACATAACCCATAACATCTTGAATCTGCGATCGCTGTTGAGCAACGACGCTACAACAAAGTCGATACTACATTTAACCATCTCTGGTTCAATATAATATTTTTTTACAAAATATGGATTAATTTACACTGTGTATATATCTTTCAACCACACTGATTAGATTGAAAATCCTTGTGTAGCCATATGTTTCCGATCCCATTACGAAAATGTTTTCCTCATTTTTCATGACAAAAATTATGAAAATAATAAATCAATCATTCAATAATGACAGTCTGTACAATCATAATAATTACGTAGGAAGAAAAAAAAGTGTAGGTGGGGGTACTCGACCCATTGACCACGCGTTCCTGAAACTAACCGTTCAACATGCTTGGCTGTGGACCTCTTCAGTATTAAATGTTCAAGTGTTCAAATGTGTGTGAATACCTAAGGGAGCAGACTGCTGAGCTCATCGGTCCCTAGACTTACACACTAATTAAACTAACTGAAACTAAATTATCATAAGAACAACAAACACACACACCCATGCCCGAGGGAGGACTCGAACCTCCGACGGGAAGGGCCGCGCAAAGCATGAATGGCGCCTTAAGCCGTGCGGCCACTCCGTGCGGCTCTTCAGTATTAGCGACCATACAAAACATATAAATAGGCTAAAATTGTGAAACTCTATTTCTCGAAAACGGTTGAGAGTTGTGTCGGCCTTTTTTTATATGTTGAAGTTGTGTTCGTGACCTGCACAACCTGTCAATATTAAGTCGGTGAGGGAAAATTAGTACGGTCCCTTGTAAGCACGTATCGCAATGAATACTGTTGATCATTTCTGTGATGTTATCACATTCACTAAACAAAACCTTGACGGAGTGCGTTAACTGCTGAGCGTCACATAATACAGATCCTTCTTCGGAAAACATCACGGCGGGTACGAGAAACTTAGAACGCCACTGAAAGTCACTTCTCACAAATTTAGTGTCTCATCTTCAAGACTGCTGACACGGCCAAGCTTCTGTGCTCCCCTTGCCAGCGTGAATCACTATTATGATATGAATAGGCTACTTACAAGGGGAGGCCGCCAATTGTGAAATTCAGATTCAATTCATACTGCGTATAATAAAAGCTCATGGCCAGAGGTGTAATGTGGCAAAGCACCAAGATGCACTTCTCAGCCGTTGTCGAGAAAATCGACAGTTAAAATAAACCGTTGCTGTGAAATACTCTCAACGATTAATAACTTTCTACAGCGTCGTGATGCAGCGGTAAGCGCTCGGGTTCGTAATCCGAAGGTCGCCGGATCGAATCTCGCGCCATGCAACATTTTTTTACTATTTTTTTTTTGTAATTCAAATGTGTGTATACACACACACACACACACACACACACACACACACACATATATATATATATATATATATATATATATATATATATATATATATATATATATATATATATATTCCCGGCAATCAGTTGCAACAATTATGCATATAATAAGTTGTTGAAAGTCGTTTGTAGTGGAAAAACTGGCGACTTCGAACATCATTATGTTTTCCGCAAACAAAGTTGTATTTCACAAATGTTATTAATTGTCTTCATAATGTTAACCACGTATAGTTAACGGAAGACGTAGAAACGATATTCCGAAACGAATACCTATAGCGTAAGTCAAACGTTCGAATTAGAATAGAAACCGCACGAACACAAATTTTCTGTGGGAGGTATGAAATATAAACTCCGTTACTCGCTCGTTACACATGAAGGACAGATGTTGAATGGGCCGAAACGAGCCGCCGCATAACAGCGTAGTTGCCTGCTAACTTCGAAAGAAGGTAGATGCGGTCCCTAGCGCAACTTATAACATCGTCGAAAATCAGTGCGGACGTGAGAGCTTTGGTACACCCTGTTAAACAAACGGAAAAATGGAGGCGGTACAATTGGAGAGCGATCCGCCTTCACCAACATGCATAAGCAATTCATATTATATATATATATATATATATATATATATATATATATATATATATATATATATTTGAATTACAATGAACTAATAATAAAAAAATGCTGCATGGTGCGAGATTCGATCCGGCGACCTTCGGAGTACGAACCCGAGCGCTTACCGCTGCGCCACGACGCTGTAGAAAGTTATTAATCGTAGAGAGTATTTCATAGCAACGGTTTCTTTTAACTGTCGATTTTCTCGACAACGGCTGAGAAGTGCATCTTGGTGCTTTGCCACATTACACCTCTGGCCATGAGATTTTATTATGCGCAGTATGAATCGAATCTGAATTTCACAATTGGCGGCGTCCCCTTGTTAGAGAAGTGGAACCACGGCGCGACAGTGATATAGCTACCACGTTGGCGGAAGCGAATCGTCAGCTCTCCATAACAATAATGTCAGACCTTGCTAATATTTCAATTAATCCGTCTTTCCTTGTAGCGAAAACAGACATTATGTGCGACCTTTATGTACGCACATTTGATGCAGAGGAATGCAGTTGGAATTGTCACAGTACTGACGCCATTATAAAACATTTCTCGCTACAAATAACTGCTGGACGAATTTCGAAAGCAAATTATTTGGAGAGTTAATCGGATTAAAATAAATTTTACAAAAATTAATGCAGCGCGGACAACATTTAAAGCGGCACGTGTCTGCTGGCCACAAATTGCAAACGCACCGCGCTTTCGATGTGAGGGATGCAATTGGAAATGGTTCGAACATTCACTACGTTCACTCTCAGCGCTTTACTGGTAAGATTGTCACAATTGCTTTCTACTACCCTAACGTCTTAACAACATTTCCAATGGCACAATGGTGCTGCTCATCTGAAGAGAAGTATTGTTATTCTCTTAATATTATTGCATGTGCTGCAGTCACAAATGTTTTATGTGCGAAATCTGAAAGCATAGCACAATTAAATGGCAGAAAGGTATGCAGTAAATTTACGTCTAGTCCATATCTTTGGTAGTAGTATGTCACTATCAAGCGTCGTTTAGCGGTATTGTGATATTTTTGGTGCTTGCTAACAAACCAAAAGCTTCAATTGTTGCATGTTTATGGGTAACCTAAACACAGGCTCTTTTCTGAAATAACTCCGGGAGACGTAAAAGAGGTCCTACTCAAAGTGACCCACAGCATTTTGTTGCTGTGTCCACGTACATTTCCGTTTATCTCCTATAACGTAATTTTAGTATGCTCAGGTCTGTTTCCCCGAAGCTTGTTCCAAATTACAATGGTGAAGATAAAGAAAAATCTTGTGCATTCTGTTAAAGATTATAAACTACATTGCTAACTCTTACGACCAATATAAGTACAAAGTTCAGTAATGGTTCAGTAATGGTTGTACTTAATGAAACCAGGAACACTAGCTTTCAAGTATGAGTATTATTTTGATGTTTTGTGCAATTCCGAACAGCAGTAAACCATGCCAGGAGTTTCCTTGTTTTTCAGAGGATGCGCAAGGTCCATGACGACAAAACAGAAACTAGGGCTCGTATATAGGTATATAGACAGTCGTTTCTCCCTCGCTTGATTTACGAGTGGAACAGAAAAGGAAAGGACTGGTTGTGCTACAAGGTACTCTTCGCCGTGCACCGTATGATGGTTTGCGGACTATGTATGTAGAAGTACATGTGTTCAATGTGACATCCTCTGACTTAGTAGCCAGAAACTTCTTAGCGCACGCTGTATTGTAAATTTAAAATTAATACGAAACATGTGTTGATGAGCATATAAAACAACAAAATACAGGTACTGTTACAGGAATGAGAAGTAATAGTAACAATTCTTTCGCCTTCAGACAGTCCGTCGTTTTAGCAGACTCGTGATGGCAGCTACGAGACTTCTGGATCTCTGCGTACAGTACGTAACATTACAATACCGCCATATAACTTTCTTCATAAAAATTGAAAACAACTGTTTGAGTAGTGAATGATGCAAAACGTTTCGGGTAAAACGTGGCGTTCATCCAGTTTCTGCTATGGGTTGTGTTTACATTTCTGATCATTTAAAGAAAGATGCCGGACTTAACACTACCTTGGAATCTTAACAATATCTTACTGAATATTCGTGCGCCTTTCTTCAGACATAACTCCAGTACAGATAGCTGCATCATACGGAAAAATGTCTGAGATCATTAATATTGTTTGCCAGGTCATTAATGTAAGTCGTGTACCTCAAGAGCCACAATACCCTATCCAGGTGCGTAAATGACGTTTCTTCTTTCTATATCTGTTGATGAGGGATTGTTGGAGGCCGAGCGAGGTGGCGCAGTAGTTAGCACACTGGACTCGCATTGGGGAGGATTACAGTTTATACCTGCTCCGGACCGTCCAGACTTAGATTTTCCGTGATCTCCCTAAATCGCTTGAAACGTCCCCTTTGAATAATTGTACATATGAAACGTCCACTTAGAACAATTATACAAGCCTGTGCTTAACCTGACACACAATATTATTTAGCGCAACGCAATCTGACTTTCAATAACCCCTACAAAACAATGGCCCTGACTAACTTTAACCTATACCTTTTACAAATCACTTACCTCACAAAAATCTTCGCTACTCAAGCTACTGCAAAACAGCGAGCGCCACTACTGCCAGCTAAATAAAAGATTCAAACTACTGAAGGTACTAACTACTGATAGGCATAGTTATCAAATGAAAGATATTAATAGAGAACAAACAATGTATTTACCTTAATATTCATAATTGACATTCAGTCTTACAGATTATCAAAACTCCGCCATCTCTCTCCCCACGTCCACCACTGCTGGCGGCTCACCTCCAACTGCGCAACGCAATCTGCTGTTCACATCCAGCTATAGCAGTTCATGACAACAATGGCAGGCAACAATGCAAACTAGCCACATACTGCACACAGCACAGCCAGTGATTTTCATACAGAGAGCGCTACGTAACGTTGCCAATAAGAAAACATAAACACCAAACTTACATAAAGAAAACATAAACAGCCTACTTACATAGCCCCCATGCTCCCCACAAAAAATTTTACAAATGTTTTTGGCCAGTGGCCAATAATGATTTGATAAAATTTTTCATAATTACAATAACAAAGATATCAAATGCACACACTTATTTATACAATGTTGGTCAACAGCTAAAATTTTCTCACAGTCCATAAAGACAGTCCTGATCGTTCATCACAATAGTAATTACAGTTTTTTTTGTTTTCAGATTGTCTCATTAGTAAAAAAAATTGCACATAGAAGTAGTGGATCTCCATGCAGTCTTGAAGAAGTAGTGTTGTCCTACCAACGGAAAGACAGTGCTGACTCTTGAAATGCTGACAGGTAATGGGCCACAATGGAGCAAACCCACAGCAGAGTCATTCTAAGTTCTGACGAATATCGTAAATGTGAAGTTATCCAACGGTGTAATCACGTAAACATCTGTCACTGACGTAATAAAAAAGTTTGTCTATCTCAGTTAAATGATCAGATAGCTGTGTAATTTATGTGTTAGAGAAATATGGTACCGATGTGTTAAATTGTATAAGCAAATACCATATTAGCTAGGGCTCCTTGTGCTTGCCAAACACATGGTACACAAAGTAGGCGTGTACCCCCCTGAGGTTTGTTGTAATTATACCCTCAGGTGTTACAGATTACAGCAATGGAATGAAATGTATCACGAAAAACTTTCTTTGTAATTCAAAAATCTTTAAAAATAAATGTTTTAAGTACAAAATTAATCACTCAAATACGTGTCCAGTAGCGCTAAATATGCGTCTTGCTGTAAGATAATCTCTGGGAAGTGTCGTAGTTATTGTCCTCCGAAAGCTAAGTTCTGCAGAAGTCAATGTACTTACCTCATGATACACAAAAGTGAAATGCTTTGCGTATAGATAACTTAGTTATTATGCTTATTGTTGCGATGAAGAAATTAGTGTGCTGTAAAGTATTGTTGTGCTACGGAAAAGGCTGTCTCATTGTAGCTATACCACAAAAGTTACTACTAAAACATGTTTTACTTTCCAGAATAATTCAGAAAAACTGTGCAGATAAAAAACAGATACACCACAAAAGCAACATTGTAAATTGTCACTCATTAGTAACGTCGTGATATAATCGTGTAGCTGTCACACAAACCAACCACTGTGTCATCTGGCATTTCACAGAAAGCACCTCAAATCCAGAATCCACTCGTAAGCAAACCAAAATGTTGCATGTTAACAGTTTCTTAAGTCTGACAAATTGTACAAGTAGCGTGAAGTGAAAATTGCAAAGACTAAGTTAAAAAGCAGATTATCTGTCAATAAATGGTTTTACATGAGAAATGTGGTGTAAACCTTTACTCTTCCTAGTACGCAGAGTTTCAACTTCAACGCAATTATCATGTGGTATTCGTCCGTAAAGAATACGGGAATTTTGCTCAAGGTTAGCGTCAATGTTATTTTTCTCGGAGCCAGCCGGCGCACGCAGCTGCCTGCGGTGCGAGTCATTGTCTGTTTCTTTGTTGGCGCGCGCCGTTATTGGGATTTGGAGACCTAACTTCCACAAATTCGCCTTGCCCAGAGGGCCCAGCTCTGTTTAAAACTCGCCAGTTCTGATGCAATTCAGGTCTGTCGTTACGATCATATCGTCTGTCGTCATGTCGGTAGGTTCGATAGTTTCTTTCTTGTCGGTCATGTGGTGGAGAATTTCTGCCTGAGTCGTAACTGCGTGCTGGACCGTTGCGTCTAAAGTTATTCTGTCTCCCTTGATAATAGTTATTTTGGTTCCCATATTGTCTGTTTCTCTGATTGTCTCTGTGATAGTCCTTACCGCGGAAAGGTGATCTTTCCCTGTAACTATTACTCTGCCAGTGGTTATCATATGGGTGGTGTCTGTTTTGGTCACGATTTACGTTGTAAGAATAGGTTTGTCGTGGCCATTTATTGTTTCTGTCGTCACGGAATTGAGACGGATGTGACCTGTAGTGATTGTTTTCCTGTTTTCGCATCCCGCGACTGTCTGTGTCAATTTCCAGTTCTTGTAACAATCCCTGAAAAGCTTCAATGTCGTCTTTGCAACGTCCTGCCAAAATAATATGTCGTAAATGTTCAGGCAGTTTGATTAAGCAAATGCGGATGAGTTCTGAGGGGCTGTATGGGTTTGATAGGTACTGATTCTTGTGCAACATGTCTTCAAAATATTTGACAAGACTGGAAAATTCAGATTGTTCAAAGTGTTTCATCATCATGATGCTATGTTTTACGCGGTCTTGCGTAGCTTGAGACCAATATGCTGAGAGGAAGGCGTGGTATAATTCTCCTTCACTGTGACAATCGTGAATGACCGATCGCATTCTTACAGCTGGTTCATTCTCCAAGTAGCCACACATAAATTCTAACCTGTGCTCCAATGACCAGTTGGGAGGAAAACAATGAGAGAATTGATGGAGCCACGCTTGTGGATGAATGTCGTTGGCAGAATTCTTAAATGTTTTGAATTTACGTGTAGTAATGAACAGCTTATAATCAAAATCATCGTGTCGGCGAGTAGCATATCGGTCATTGTTACGTCGTGTCGGCGGTTCCATCTCAAAATTCGGTGTACCTTGCCAATTTCTTTCATAATTACCGAAATGCCCTGTGTTATTATTTTGTGGCTTTTCCGTATTTCTAAGTTCCTCTTCCCGTATTGGAGCGCGAGTGTCCTCTGAAATATGTAATTCTTGTATCACCTGTGTCAACTGATCTTGTACTTCCCGGATTTGTCTTTTGTACTGTGTATTAATTTGATTTTGATTTTGTCTGAATTTTCTAATTTGTTCATACTCTTCTGTGTCAGTGAAGGCTACGGGTCTTGTGTCATTCAGATCATCATCTACCTTTGTAGATAAGTTAGTGACCTGATCCGAAAGTTCAGCTACTTTCTCCGATAGTGAACACATTTCCTCAGTGTGTTTTTCTGAACCAAGTTTCAGAGTGTCCATTTGTGTTGAAATCGAATCTACTGTGTTCTTTAAGTTTTCCTGAGTTTTTGCCAGTTGCGTAACCGAATCGGTAGATGCAACTGAGTCAATTTTAGCCCACAAGGTCTCATGATTTTCATGAACAATGGTTTGCAGCTCTTTTATGGCTGCTTCGTGATTCTGTAATGCATTTTCATGCCGCGAAAAAATAGGTTGAAAATGCTCACAAATTTGTGTTTTTACATCATTACAGACCTTTTGACATTTCGATTCAATGTTATGTAACTCAACAGTTAAATCTTCACGTGTTTGTTCGAGTGTTTGTTCCAATGAGTCTAACTTTTTAAGATTTTGTTCCACTGTGTCTAACTTTTTAAGATTTTGTTCCATTGTGTCTAACTTTTGAAGATTTTGTCCCATCTGTCTCTGATTTTGTTCCATTTGTTGCATTAATTGCAATAATAATGTATTAGTGTCTGGAATCTGTTTCTCTATGCTTTTTGGCAGTGCGTTTTCACCGGCAGCATTCACATTTTGACAAGCAGAAAATGTGTCTTGACTCATTTGAGAAAACGGTGAGGACGCAAAACCTGAATCTACAGTATTTGCAAAATTGTGTCCTATCATTTCGGATTCCTGAGGCGAGCTGTTGCCGACCGATCGATCGATAATGCTTCCCTGTTCACTACCTGTTTGACTGTCTACGCCATTGTTTGACGCCCGCTCCATTTCCCTATGCACAGTTACCAAATTACTACTTTGAACATTAGTTAACTCATTACATGGTGGGGCCAACACACTGCTTTCGTCTTCACTGTCATTTCTCAGTTTACTTTGGAGTCGAGTGTTACGTTTTTCACACGCCATTATTTTCACAATATTTCACACGATAACACAGAAAAGCACAATTTGAATAGCAAAAATAAGAGAACACATTAACATAGCACTGAAAATAATATCTAGTTAATTGCAGCTGCGAAATACTTGGTGCAAATCTACATGCATGCCACAACTGTTTTACTGTGCAACAATGAAAGTCTGCAACTACCCAGGAGATTCTCTCTACAATTACGCACTAGCAATAAACAAAAGCTACATTAAATACACAAACTACAAGAAAAAATCAGAAGATTCCAGTGAGGTATCCTAGGCTAAGGGTCGACATATGAAACGTCCCCTTTGAATAATTGTACATATGAAACGTCCACTTAGAACAATTATACAAGCCTGTGCTTAACCTGACACACAATATTATTTAGCGCAACGCAATCTGACTTTCAATAACCCCTACAAAACAATGGCCCTGACTAACTTTAACCTATACCTTTTACAAATCACTTACCTCACAAAAATCTTCGCTACTCAAGCTACTGCAAAACAGCGAGCGCCACTACTGCCAGCTAAATAAAAGATTCAAACTACTGAAGGTACTAACTACTGATAGGCATAGTTATCAAATGAAAGATATTAATAGAGAACAAACAATGTATTTACCTTAATATTCATAATTGACATTCAGTCTTACAGATTATCAAAACTCCGCCATCTCTCTCCCCACGTCCACCACTGCTGGCGGCTCACCTCCAACTGCGCAACGCAATCTGCTGTTCACATCCAGCTATAGCAGTTCATGACAACAATGGCAGGCAACAATGCAAACTAGCCACATACTGCACACAGCACAGCCAGTGATTTTCATACAGAGAGCGCTACGTAACGTTGCCAATAAGAAAACATAAACACCAAACTTACATAAAGAAAACATAAACAGCCTACTTACACGCTTTACGCAAATGCCGGGATGGTTCCTTTGAAAGGGCACCGCCAATTTCCTTCCCCATCCTTCCCTAATCCGAGCCTGACCTCCGTCTCGAATGACCTCTTATTCGACGAGACTTTATACGGCAATCTCCTCCTCCACCTGTTGATGAGGCAGGAAGGGCATCTGACCACCCTCTGATATTAACAGTGCCAAATCCGATAACTAACATGTCGCCCCCGTGTAGATACGAGATAAGGACAAAAGAAAAAAAAGAAGACTTCCGTATCTGCTGCTGAATCTTCATCCACGGTAATATGCTGCGTTCTTCGTAACATGGCATCTACAATCCAGTAAAGCATTTCTGTTAGTATAGCATATCATCGTAATTTTGTTAATAACCAGTAGCGTACCAACAAGGGAAACTCCCCATCGCACCCACTCAGATTTAGTGGTAAGCTAGCCCAGTGGGTAGTCCGTCAAAATATGAACACAAATCGAGCATGAAAACAGGAAGGTGTACTGAACCGTGGAAAAAAAAAATAGAAAGTTAGCGGTTCAAGCATATCAAGTGTAATATTCAGGGCAGCTGTACAGTTGCGATGTCGTGGGTACGTGGTCATGGTGTCGTCTATTTTTATTTTTTCACAACGTCGTGAAGTGTTTTTCGGTCATTAAATTGTTTGCTCTCTTCCTGTAGTCTTGGCAGCTGTCATATTATACACTGGTTATAGAAAGAAATCATGTGGTAAGAATACGTTACCGTTGTACGTAAACGTTATGAATAGTGAGAGCAGGCGGATACCCAACAGATATCTCATAGAAATGAAAACGACAAAGAAACGCATGTGAACTATGTTACAACAAAGGAATTCAAGAATCGAAACTTCCAAAACGGAACGCAACTTCAAAAACGTTAAAAAACTTTGACAGAGCACAGAGAAACTGTGTGATTGTGAAACTGTTACGTTCATTTGTTGCAGCTTATGTGATGATCTATTATGTTTTTATCATTTCCTTGAGAGTGATCACATCCATATTCATACGAACACCTGAATCGGGCAAGGAGGCATATTTGACTCACTTACCAGGCGTACAAATTAGGTACGCTGGTAAGAGATTCGTATCATGTGACACGCGTACTGTCGCTAATGCGATGTATGACACACCAGACCTAGTCATCAAGCGTTTGCGGTTCCTATTTGATAGACATTTCCTTTCGGCTGCTGATAGAGTAGTTGCGCAGAATTTCAGAATCAGCTGTTATTATAGGTCCCTTCCTTTCACCTCGCTGTTGCGAACGGACATTACATCACGACACAGACATATATTTGAATACAGCGAGCATCGAAAGGAAAAAAAAGGTTTTACACGAAGGGGATTAAACACAGCTCGCCCACTTGGTAGTCCTGTGGCATGACCACTTAACCACGACGCCTTTGCATTTTGATGTTGCCCTGTATTGCACTTCTTGCCCTTGGACCGTTTACTGTTTCTATTTTGCTCTTATTCCTATTTGCTTTATCTGTGTTCAGTTTTCGACGGACTGTCGACTGGGCCTCTTACTAATAAATGTGAGAGGGTTGCGATGGTGAGTATCCCTTGTAAGTCAAATATAAGAGTATTCGGAAGACAAGAAATAATGCATCCACCCACCTGTCTGGATCCATATCTTTCAGGATGCAATGTGACAAAAGCGTTCTGATGACAAAAGCTTTCTCATGACCGGTGCGTTTAGAATCTATGCTGGTTGATATGAAGAACATTCTGTTAGAGCCGGCCGGAGTGGCCGAGCGGTTAAAGGCGCTACAGTCTGGAACCGCACGACCGCTACGGTCGCAGGTTCGAATCCTGCCTCGGGCATGGATGTGTGTGATGTCCTTAGGGTAGTTAGGTTTAAGTAGTTCTAAGTTCTAGGGGGCTTATGACCACAGCAGTTGAGTCCCATAGTGCTCAGAGCCATTCTGTTAGAAAAATCATATTAAGTTCGACATCAGAATATGTTCCATCATTCCACAACAAATCGGTGTCTGTGGTGTTAGAGTGTAGTTTTTTGAATAATTTCTGTTGCCCTTCGTTCAAAAATGAGTTCAAATGGCTCTGGCTGTGGTCATCAGTCCCCTAGAAGTTAGAACTACTTAAACCTAACTAACCTAAAGACATCACACACATCCATGCCCGAGGCAGAATTCGAACCTGCGACCGTAGCGGTCACGCGGTTCCAGACGGAAGCGGCTAGAACCGCACGGCCATACCGGCCGGCTTGTCCTTCGTGAATATTGCTTCGCTTTCTTACAACTACTGCGCACAGTTCCTTATTTTTTTCTAAGGATCCACGGAATACTACGTTTACAACAGTGACTAAGTCCTGTATATAATGTAATTAGGAAGGACTGTACCGCGCCTTGGGGCCTGGTTGCAATATGTTAGCAGTTCACCAGTTTCTTGATAACGGTGATATTTACATCACTCATCCTTACAATGGTATGTGAATTCAAGTGAGGCAGTAACTCTGGATCCTCTTGTCTAAATGAACAGTTGAAATCAAAGTTCTGTTTGCTTTTTTAGCGCTACCTACAATTTCAGTTCCTGTGTCGCCTGTGAGTGTTTTGTCATTAAATTTGGTGCTACTGACGATCTTTACATATGACTAGAATTCCCTTGCGTTTTATTTAATGCCATTCATTCCGATATTAACAGTCAAACTGCAAGTTAAGGCCTGGCCATGCTCTGTTTGAATTGTTCTTCTTCACAGATGGTACTAGTAATTGGCGTCCTTTTGGATATGATAAAGACGCCGTCGCAGACCACAAAAAGCAATCTGAAACCACTGGGCTTTAGGACTGGCGGCTATGTGATGAAACTTGGTTTGGAAGTATAGGTCCCTGTGCTGAAAGTGGTCGAGTAACGTTATAGATCCAATGGGCCAGGTAGACTATGGCTGATTTCTTTTGACAGTCACAGAACGCAAATAATGTAGTAAAAGGCGAAATCCAACTGACATGTGGAATCTAAACAACATAAAAAATTCAAATTTTAGGTACTGAGAATCCTAATCAACATAAATATTTGTATATCTTCTTGTGTGTCTATCAGAAGCAATTGAAGGAAAATCCATTGAAGACGTCACAACTGTTGAGAAACATATTTGAGGTTGTTCTTGCAAGAAGGTGGATCTTTTTAATTCATTAATATTTAAATGCGTACAACAGTAACTTAACTTGATAATCCGATGACTGCTCCTCTAACCCTAGCCCACAATATGCAATGGAAGTTAAGTAAACATATTTTTCGTAATTTTAAATGTCTTTCATGCAACTTGACACTACTACAACATGTAGCTCATTAATTGCCCGTATAGCCGTAAGTGTTAAAGCGTCGCTTCCAGGACGGAGAGAAGCGACGGCAGATTAACGACGAGGGTTGGTGTGCTGGCCAGCCTGAATGTTGATTCTTAGGCGGTTTCCACACACCACTGGGTGAATAACGGGCTGGTACCTAAGTCCCTCCCCAGTTACACGATTATCAAACACGTAGAAAACTTTCGCTCACTTAAATATGAGTAACACTGCACGCAGACAGTTGAGGTGCACTTACCCCGTCCTGGGGAGTAAGGGGTGGCGACAGGAAGTGCATACCTCCACCCCTTAAATTAATTATGCCTAATTGGTTAATAACCTTGCCGGTTACGCCCCGATGAGGGAGAAAGGCGCAAGAAAGAGAAGAAGAATGGTACAAAAGGCGACGATAACCTAATATTGCCATCGATTAAGAAACTGCATCTTTGCTAGCCCTTAATGAAGCGCACTTTTCATCTGTTTTGGATTTGTACGTAAACGTGCATGCCTTGAGCGTCGTGAAATGTGACTGGAGAGTGCAGCGTCCCACGCATTTCGACGTTAATTCGACATTATAAAGTGAAGAAATGTTTCTCCTTTCTTTTTCGGAACGCCTAGTTACCCAATCGCGACTCTCTCGATAGCAAGAACATGATTTAAATACACTGCATTACCCTCGCCGATGGACGCACTGTGCTAAAAAATGCGTTGTGCATACAGTAAAACAAGGACGTTCCTGCGGAAGCCAGTGGTTGGTACACAGCGTACGTATAACACTCACTCACGCCTTCCTCTGAAAATAAAAGATAGTTTCAAAAAAGATGCCTAACAGTTTGTGTGTTTACAGCTACATTCCGCGATACACCTTAAGATGGGTGGGAGAGGATACCTCTGTTAGCGTTGTCATTTCCCCCTTCTCTGTACCGTGTGAGGTTAATACTTGGGAAGAACGGCTGTCAATTAACTTCCGTGTGAGCTCTAATTTCTTTGATTTTCTGGTCGTGGTCATTTCGCGAGACGAACGTAGGAGGAACGAATATGTTGCCAGACATCTTTCCGATCTTAGGCGCTCGAGATTAAGCAAGAACCTTCTCCGTGACACATGACGCCTCTTTTGAAGAGATTGCCACTAGGGTTTGCTGTGCGCTACTGTAACGCTCCAGCGCGGATGAAACGATCCCCTGACGGAACGTGCCGCTCTTCGTTGAATCCTCTGTATCTCTTCAATTAGTCGTACCGTCCCAGACTGATGAACAACTCTCAAGAATCGGCGAAAGAAGTGTTCTGCAATCCATGTATTTCGTGAATAAATTACATTTCATTAAGATTTTTCCAATGAATTTCAGCCTGGTATCCGATTTTCCTACAGCTAATTTTATTTGGGGCCATCCCACTGTAGGTCATTGCCAACGGTTACTCGTACTCAGTTTCCGGTGAATTTTCGCCAATAGCGCATTCGAACAGTAATGAGTCTAATTGTTCTCCTTATTCTTTAACACACAGTACGTTACATTACTTGCGTTCTGGGTCAACTGCCAGTCCCTGTACCAATTATCGATCTTCTGCACCTCTTCCAGTATTTCGTTATAGCCTTCTGACGTAGCCACCTTCCTATAGAACAGAGCATCGTCTGCAAGAAGCCCTATGAAGCTGCCGACATTATCCTTGCTGGTATGTTCAAAGGAAAACTGTCGGAAAACATGTATATTATTCGTAGACTAAGTAAACAACAAATAAAGACAGATAATTAAACGCTTGGTCACACGTGCGTGACTACATGACAAGACACATAGGTGGCAGACATTTTGCACAAAGGTATGAAAGCTGATACATCGTTACGAGAAAATTGTGTTGTGATTACGTAGAAAAATAGTTTATGTACGTATTATCTATACGTACAATCCTAAGGGCCCTGGTTCGATTCCCGGCTGGGTCGAAGATTTTTTTCCCCATCGACGCGCAAGTTGCCGAAGTGGCGTCAAATCGAAAGACTTGCACCCGGCGAACGGTCTACCCGACGGGAGGCCCTAGTCACACGACATTTACATTTATATCTATACGTAATCCTTTTTTGGTTCCCAGACCATTTTTCATTTCTGACCCTGCAGTTGCATGAATGCGTAATCCTAAAGATAATGGAACCGTTGAGAATCTTGGTAAGTTTGCTGAAATTGCTAACAAAAGGCTATTTGCTGACAGAAATATAGGAAAGGGAAGGGTTGAACCTAGGAAAGTGCGTGAAACAACGAGATCTTCATTCATGGTAGAAATATGGGCGCTCATCAGGGGTGAAATAGTGGAAAAAGTGTGAGTCAGCAAGCCCAGGGAGGAGTACTTATTATTTCCTCTGCGATAGTGAATTTCTTTGACATTAACACAATTTATTACGTACTTTGACGTCAGCAACTACTAATTATCAAGCAATTAAGTATATTCTCATCTTGAAGTGTGTGAAGATACCATAGACATCATCTCGCATACAAATCATACACTAATAGTTGTATAGTTTGCTGAACCTAGCAATAAACCTATCTATTGTCAGCGAGTCCAACGAACTCTTCGGCTTTGACCACGAAGTCGCTTATTTTGTTGTTAGAAATATGTTATATTATATTTAAGTCGTCGTACCGTTTCATTAATAGCACATCAACAGATGTAGCGAATCATTCGAGTAATATCAATACTTATGATGGGCGATGGACCAACAAATACGAAGCAAAAATTACGACTACGCCTGGTGACTCCATAGACTGATGACCTCCGACTCTTTCAAAATAAACTAACATCATTCGCCGCCCTCTGCTTGATTTGTCTACTGCCGATGCGGCGGAGGCTTAGGAGCGGAAAAGTTGGCATGAAATATCTTTCCATAGTGGTATGGCACACACATACAAAAACGCTGATTTTCGAATATGTGAGAAGATATGCTTTCTCGAGGAAGAGCAGGAAGGATGTAACTAAAGGAAAGACGGAATGTGTCACAACGAGGAAATCATTGCAGACAGAGAGAAACTACGTGGCAGAAAACCAGAAAAGATCTTAAAGAAACGTACTGGCGTCTGACTGACCTGATTTAAAAAGAAAAACGACGAGAAAAAACATAAACCAGGGTGGCTAGACGTGCATGTCATCCACAACACAGGGATGTTACGGGAAATCTATATTGAGTATTTTGCATAGAATATAGCCCAAAAACTAAATATTTAAATAATAAAGCTGGCGTACGTCCCGTCCGACGCGTATCATAGCTACCGTTCATGTGTTCTGAGCTGTACTAGACTGATGTGTGTCTGCTGCATTACTCATTGTTGTTATTGTTACCTTTATGTTTAGATGTACCACTGTGTTGTGTTAACTCAGTGAGGTCGCCCTACTGGTTGCTGTGAAGTCAGATTTAATACGTATCAGCTAGTATCATTGTTTTACAGATCAGCTAGTATGATTGTTAGGCATGGTATTCCTTAAAATAGTCTCCTAAATGTTTAGCAACACCACGCTTCTTACGCTCTTATGGACCTTTACTTCCTTTCTCTCTCGAGTAGCACACAACACACGATTTGTGGCTTTTTTCCTCTCAGTTGGGTCATGTGTATCGGCAAATTAGTCGGCGTTTTGTCGGAAGTGTCATAGGGGTTGTACTCGCTGACGGTTGCCCGCGAACAGACTACTCAGGTAGCTGTGGACTCTCTAGCAGGACCTGTGCAACGTTTGTTCCGTAATCGGCGTAGCGTGTTTTTCTGTCATCTATCACGTGACACACGTGGCCTGTGCCTGGTTTTAGAATACGTTTAAGAACATCTAGAACTAAATGTATTCACTAGTGATGCGCGCATTTGCGAGCTGAGATCGGCAAACGGCTTAAATGCCTTAGCAACAGCATACGACTACAGCTCGTCATTTGACGTAGTTGGGTAAAAGGACCCATGCCTAAGAGTGGGCGATTAAGGAATAATTTAAATATATGGCTTATTATCAATAGCAAAACAAAATCATTATAGGTTCAGAAAACTACTGCAGTAGAGAGGTAATACTTTTATTGAACTTTTCAAAAATTCAAATAACGGGAAATGCGCACGTTTTCGTTCACCTGCGCTTAAGAGTACGCAAAACATGCCCAAAGAGCACGCATTTACCAGATGTCACAAATGAACGCAATATCACCCTCAAATGAAGAGTACTGTTCGTACCACCATCTCCCACACTTAATGTACTGCATCCAGTTCTCTGGAAACGCCAAAATAGCTGTTCTCTAATCACAGCTTTCAGTCTTTTCCTTAAAGCAGATTCCTTCATACCAAGAGCAGCGGCAACCTTTGTTTGCTTTCTCGATCTTTAATTAGATGTGTGGTCTTATTGAGCATATCTTCGGTTTAGATGAGCGTCCTGTTCGATTTTCGTACTTAGTGTACAAATTTGCAGTTGTGCTCTGAAGAGAACTGACGCACCCTTCGCTGTCATTATATGCGTGCTCATTCATACAGAAACAATGATTCCAAGGGAAGTCAACAGATGGCAGCACACGTCGTATTTGCAAAACTTGTATGGTCGACGGCAAACCAGCTTTTCAAAATGCAATCAAGATTTAAAGGATATTTCTCGTGTGTTCTGTGTATAACTTATGCAACAGAGTGTCAGAACTACGTCAAGAACACTGAAAAGTGATTCTTGCCTGTTTCATTTCGGAAACACAGGATTTCTTCACACAACTTACAGGAGGTGTTTCTGACATCACTCTAAACACTGCCGGCCGGAGTGGCCGAGCGGTTCTAGGCGCTACAGTCTGGAACTGCGCGACCGCTACGGTCGCAGGTTCGAATCCTGCCTCGGGCATGGATGTGTGTGATGTCCTTAGGTTAGTTAGGTATAAGTAGTTCTACGTTCCAGGGGACGGATGACCTCAGAAGTTAAGTCCTATAGTGCTCATAGCCGTTTGAACCATTTTGAACTCTAAACAGTACTACGTCAGTGGCGAGCTGCTCAGTTCAGTTCAAATGGCTCTGAGCACTATGGAACTTCTGAGTAAAAATAACGTCACAGTAGAGTCATACGGTGGCCGCTGATAATCAGTTACAGTAGAGCAGCACATGTTAAGTGGTTCCGCTTAACAAGCCGTGCACTTTTTCATCATTAGGACACGACTGGCTGCGCCGCTCCCCCTGCTGCAGCGACACACGCCCTCAGACAGACCCGCCTCATCCCCCGACCCTCATCCCACGTCCCTTACCTCTTCGCCGCTGCGCCGTCGACTCGGCCGACCCCAGGCAGGCGCGCGCGCGCGCGCGCGCGCCCCACACCAATCTGCATGGAATCGTGCGCCCCTCACAGCCAGATAACTTGTTGTGCGATATTGTATCTCCATAATCTGTGATGTGCACTTAGCAGTAACACTTTGCTCGAGTTAACGCCTGATTTAATTGTGCCGGCGAGGCGTTGCGGGGCGTGTCGCAGGGGCGGTGTGGCCCTGGGCTGGCGTCGTGCCAGCAGGGGAGACCCACCCTCAAGAAACGCAGCCATCCTACTCCACTGCCGTTCACGGAATTCCGGCTACACCGAGCACACAGTTGCATTAGCAGTGCGGTTTGTCGGGGAGGAGTGTGTACTCCGGTCCCCTAGTCTCACAGTATCCTTCGTGCACACTAAAACTGCATTTACGAGTGTGCTACTTGCGCCTAGTCACAGTGGGCTTGTGTTCTCCACACACGCAAGCGAAGGCACACATGCAGGTGCATTTCCCTTCCTCAACATGTGAGTATGAGTAATTATATCACACCTACAGGCCGATTAAAATTACTCGATAGTTAACGCTTCATGTGATGCAACTGGTTTCCTCCAATCAGAGAGCCTAAAACCTTTCGCCGTTGCCAAACTGCCACAACAGTCGGTCATTTCACTTCCAATCCCTTGCACGGCTTTATTCTTGATGTGTTTGTATCCCGGAATTGATCCTTTTTTGTTCCGTATTTCATCGCACATCGTAACCACACCGATAAAACACACACACACATACACACACTCACACACACACACACGCGCACGCACCCCTCCACCCCCTCACACACACACACGCACACACACACACAACGATGCTAACGACATACACAAGTTTCATACACACCACTAACCAAACACGTTGGATCCTTCCGCACAAGACGCGATTCAGTGTCGCAAATTCAAATACTATCTTCACAGAGATCAGGTTACATTAGATAAGCTTCGCGCGCCATTGTCAAACTGAATTTATGAATACTGCAATTCATCGTCCAACTGGGCTACTAGGCTCGTAAATATAACAATTTACCGCAGTGTACTGACGTAGCGCAGTGGTTGACGTATTCACTTAACTTTCAGAAGGTTGAAGGTTCGAATCTCGTGAAATAGGCCTATAGCGAATATTTTATTTATAAATCTAATCAAAAGATATTTGTTACTATTTTCAATCAGTTAATTGGTGTAACTGTAGCTGTTTTAATGTGTAATACTTCGCCACGTCATTTTCATCATCACACTGACTTCTTTACTTGCTCTTATTTTTCTTCCTATTATTGTTTTTTTGTCCTTTGGAATATGCCTGTGGTCGCCTAGAATCTGCAACCAAGTACCACCTAGGACTGCTCATCGGCAGGTTACGCGGCGACTCGTGCAGCCAGTGTCAGGTTCTAAGAGAGGTTTCTATTAAAGCGAGTACTAGTAAAATCTCAGTTCTCACGGACAGTTTGTGTTAATGAGTGAATTTTCGGTCATACAGATTAAAAACGACTTTAGGTTTAATAGAAAACAGTTCGACGAAGTTCTTAGTGTGATAAACGACAGTATCGACAAAGAATGTTGTAACTGTTCGTCAAAAACTTAGTTAACATACATACTTGTTTTGCAAATCAAACTGCCTTTTCCTGCTGCTGCTTAATTAACAATTGCTTTTTTCCGTATCTCCATGGCCTGCACATACTACCTTCAGAACCCTTTTATGGATTTTACTTTTAAGTACATCCCTGTGACAACTGCACGGTTTCATCCACGCAGATTTGACTAACGAACCTGTAAAAGATTTATGTCTTCCTTGTACTTTGTGTCAGGTGAGTCATACTGAAGTACTGACTGTAGCTACAGATTGTTCATCCCTTTAAGAAAGTATATATCCACTACCACTGATTTCCTACATGAATGGCTATCCTGTAATGTTAGTAAAATAATCATTGTCAAACCGACGTCTACATTAGACCCTTGAATTCTTTATACTGTTTACATCCCAAAAGGCCCTACCACATAGCATTTGCGATCTAGATCGTTAATAAAGCTACTGTATTACTTAGTCTGAAATGGACTGATTGTGTTTAAATCAAGGAGGGGTATTGCTCGGAATAACGAGGTCATTTACACTGTTAGATTCGGATTCATGCTCAAGTTGATATCTAGTTGGACCATTACTATTGTTGTTGTGGTCTTCAGTCCGAATGTTGGTTTGTGGAGCTCTCCATGGTAGTCTATCCTATGTATTCCCCTTCGTTTCTGCTTAACTGCCGCAACAGACGTTCATTTGATTCTTCTTGCTGAATTCAAGCGCTGGCCTCCCTCTACAATTTTCTCCCCACCCCACACTTCCTTCCATTAACAAACTGACTAGGTGCTTCATCACATGTCCTATTAATCTAATTTTCATCATTCTTCTATAGCAACACATTTCAAAAACTTCTGTCCTCTTCTTTCTGAACTTTCACTAACATATGACGCTACACTCCAACAAATACCTTGAAAAAAGACTTTCTAACACTTAAAGTGATACTGGATGCCTACAAAATTCCATTTTTCAGAAATTCTCTTCTTGCTATTGAAAGTCTGTATTTCATATCCTCTCTGTTTCAGATATCATAAGTTATTTTGCTGCCCAGCGAGGAAAACTCATCGACTATTTTTATTTATTACTTAATCAGTATCGTCTGATTTAATTAAACCTTATTCCATCACTACCTTTTTTATTTTTGTTGATTTGCATCTTATATATTGCTTTCAAGACATCATTCATTCCGTTCAACATCTCTTCCAAGTCTTCTGCTGTCTCCGATAGAATCACAGGGTCATCGTCAAATCTTGAAGATTTTATATCTCGTTTATAAACTTTAATTCCGTTTCCAAATTTTGTCCTTCGCTTCCTTCACTGGTTGCTCAATGTGCAGGTTGAACGACATCGGAAATAGGCCACAACCTTGTCTCTCTCTCGTCTCAATTACGACTTCTCTTTCATGTCCATCGATTTTTATAGCTGTTGTCTGGTTTCTGTAGAAGTTGTAAATACCTTTCCGCTCCCTTTATTTCGTCTTGTTACTCTTAAAATTTTGAAGAGTGCAGTCCAGTCAACAACATTTTCAAAAGCTTTCCTTTCTTCAACCCGTCTTCTAATATAAGTGTAGTCAATATTTTTTCTCGTCTTTTCTCTGGCATCTAAACTGCTTATTTAGGTCGACTGCTGTGAGTTTTTACATCCTTCTGTAAATAATTCGATTTACTGTTTTGTAGTCATGACTTTATCCGCCTGATAGTTCGGCAATACTGTCCCTTGTCACGGCTCGCGCCGATCTCCCCCCCCCCCGCACCCCCCCCCCCCCCGCACCCCGGAGGTTCGAGTCCTCCCTCGGGCATGGGTGTGTGTGTTGTCCTTAGCGTAAGTTAGTTTAAGTTAGATTAAGTAGTGCTTAAGATTAAGGACCAATGACCTCAGCAGTTCGGTCCCATAAGACCTTATGACAAATTTCCAAATTTTTGACTTGTGTCAGCACCTACCTTCCTTGAAACTGGAATTATTACATTCACCTTGAAGTCTGAGGATATTTCAACTGTCTCATGTATTCTGCACACCAGGTGCCACTGTTTTGACACAGGGATGTCACTAAGGGAATGCCAGACACCTTGCTTGTAATTATGTCTTTCAATCTTCTGTCAAACTCTTCTCGCAGTATCATATGTCCCAACTCATCTTCACCTATTTTCTCTTCTATTTCTACGATATTGTCCTGAATTTTGGTTTCCTTATATAGGCCCACTAGATATTTATTCAGCTTTTCGACTTTCCCTCCTTTTCTTAGAAATGTCTTGCCGCATGTGCTCTTGATATTCATACAACTGCTTCTCTTTTCCCCAAAGATCTCTTTTATTACCCTGTAGGCAGCATCTACCTTTCTCCGACTTATGCATACTTCTACTCCCTTGCATTTGTTCTTTAACCATACGTGTCAGCCATTTTCTGCTTTCTACAGTCTCACTTTTTATTCGTCTGACTTTCCTTCCACCTGATTCCTTTACTGCGTTTATATAATTTCCCCTTTCATCGTTTAAATTCAGTATCCCCTGTGTTATCGAGGGATTTTTAGCAGAGTTCGTCTTTTGACCTATATAATTCTCTGCTATCTCCTCTCAGGGCCATGCATTGTTATTGGTGCGCAAGTACTTTTTGTGCAGTTAAGTCTGACACTCCACATAATGGCTGATGATAATGGCAATAAATGGGAAATGTGTTTACGGTTACTCCCATAATTCACTGCGCCGAGTGTCAACTTGGAGTGTGCGAACATAAAGTGTCTGGACATCCAGGTTTAATACTTTCAACACTGCAGTCCAGTCAGCAATCGTGATAATCTAATATACTGGGTGACCAAAAAGTCAGTATAAATTTGAAAACTTAATAAACCACGGAATAATCGAGAGGTAAAAATTGACACACATGCTTGGAATGACATGGAGTTTTATTAGAACCAAAAAGAAAAACAAGGTTCACAAAATGTCCGACAGACGCGTGAAAGATCTCTTGCGCGCCTCGTTTGGTGATTATCGTGTGCTCAACCGCCACTTTCGTCATGCTTGGCCTCCCAGGTCCCCAGACCTCAGTCTGTGCGATTATTGGCTTTGAGGTTACCTGAAGTCGCAAGTGTATCGTGATCGACCGACATCCCTAGGGGTGCTGAAAGACAACATCCGATGCCAATGCCTCACCATAACTCCGGACATGCTTTACAGTGCTGTTCACAACATTATTCCTCGACTACAGCTATTGTTGAGGAATGATGGTGGACATATTGAGCATTTCCTGTAAAGAACATCATCTATGCTTTGTTTTACTTTGCTATGCTAATTATTGCTATTCTGATCAGATGAAGCTCCATCTGTCGGACATTTTTTGAACTTTTGTATTTTTATGGCTCTAATAAAACCCCATGTCATTCCAAGCGTGTGTGTCTATTTGTACCTCTCTATCTACACTCCTGGAAATGGAAAAAAGAACACATTGACACCGGTGTGTCAGACCCACCATACTTGCTCCGGACACTGCGAGAGGGCTGTACAAGCAATGATCACACGCACGGCACAGCGGACACACCAGGAACCGCGGTGTTGGCCGTCGAATGGCGCTAGCTGCGCAGCATTTGTGTACCGCCGCCGTCAGTGTCAGCCAGTTTGCCGTGGCATACGGAGCTCCATCGCAGTCTTTAACACTGATAGCATGCCGCGACAGCGTGGACGTGAACCGTATGTGCAGTTGACGGACTTTGAGCGAGGGCGTATAGTGGGCATGCGGGAGGCCGGGTGGACGTACCGCCGAATTGCTCAACACGTGGGGCGTGAGGTCTCCACAGTACATCGATGTTGTCGCTAGTGGTCGGCGGAAGGTGCACGTGCCCGTCGACCCGGGACCGGACGGCAGCGACGCACGGATACACGCCAAGACCGTAGGATCCTACGCAGTGCCGTAGGGGACCGCACCGCCACTTCCCAGCAAATTAGGGACACTGTTGCTCCTGGGGTATCGGCGAGGACCATTCGCAACCGTCTCCATGAAGCTGGGCTACGGTCCCGCACACCGTTAGGCCGCCTTCCGCTCACGCCCCAACATCGTGCAGCCCGCCTCCAGTGGTGTCGCGACAGGCGTGAATGGAGGGACGAATGGAGACGTGCCGTCTTCAGCGATGAGAGTCGCTTCTGCCTTGGTGCCAATGATGGTCGTATGCGTGTTTGGCGCCGTGCAGGTGAGCGCCACAATCAGGACTGCATACGACCGAGGCACACAGGGCCAACACCCGGCATCATGGTGTGGGGAGCGATCTCCTACACTGGCCGTACACCACTGGTGATCGTCGAGGGGACACTGAATAGTGCATGGTACATCCAAACCGTCATCGAACCCATCGGTCTACCATTCCTAGACCGGCAAGGGAACTTGCTGTTCCAACAGGACAATGCACGTCCGCATGTATCCCGTGCCACCCAACGTGCTCTAGAAGGTGTAAGTCAACTACCCTGGCCAGCAAGATCTCCGGATCTGTCCCCCATTGAGCATGTTTGGGACTGGATGAAGCGTCGTCTCACGCGGTCTGCACGTCCAGCACGAACGCTGGTCCAACTGAGGCGCCAGGTGGAAATAGCATGGCAAGCCGTTCCACAGGACTACATCCAGCATCTCTACGATCGTCTCCATGGGAGAATAGCAGCCTGCATTGCTGCGAAAGGTGGATATACACTGTACTAGTGCCGACATTGTGCATGCTCTGTTGCCTGTGTCTATGTGCCTGTGGTTCTGTCAGTGTGATCATGTGATGTATCTGACCCCAGGAATGTGTCAATAAAGTTTCCCCTTCCTGGGACAATGAATTCACGGTGTTCTTATTTCAATTTCCAGGAGTGTACATTATTCCGTGATTTATTCAGTTTTCAAATTTATACTGACTTTTTGATCACCCGGTATATGAAACTATCAGCCTCGATTGCGGTAATGAAACCAGCCTTCGTTTCATTACCGCAATCGAGGCAGATAGTTTCTTATATATCCAGGTTTAATGGTTTGAGTGGTTTCCCTCAATCGCTTAAGAGGTTCCTGTGGAGAGACTACTGCCGATTCTCTTCTTCATCCTTGTTTAATCCGAACTTAAACTCCTTCTCTAGTGACAACTTCCCTCCTTTCAGTTTCGGTGTTTGTTAGAAGTGGAGCCCTGAGATAAGAGAACGTAGCAACATGGCACCGTAGGATATGTTGGAATTCCTCGCGACACACTAGCACAGAGCACAACAAATAGCGGTGCTTCCGCCCTCGTGTCGCGGCCACTGAGACTAATAATGTAGGGGTGGGTACCCCGGCGTGCGGCTTCTGCAACATTCAGGCGACACGCGAGCCGACCCTTCCGGATCTCCATTGCTCCTGGGGGCATGCTCAAAGGCCGCGCAGACACGATCGGCGGGAATTTTGCTGTCAGAAAATCCGATATTAGATGCCCTTTGTGAACGGTCCGGGAGAGGTGGCCCTTCTTAAACCAACCCTTGAAAAGCTTCCGGCCTTATTTATTCACTGCCCGTCACTCCGGGACCTCTTCGATTCTGACAAGACGTTTAAGCACGGAAACTAAGGTGATCCGGATCTATTGTTCAATAATACATGCTCTCATTACAGTCTATCTCGCTCTCGTTTGAGGTGCTTAACTAGAATCTTTGCTGAAGGAATATTCCCATTCCTCGTCTGCTTAGGCTAGCCACAGATTTGTGGTCTGTCGCGGCCGGTGTCTTCAAAGATGCTTAAGAAATAATTCGATCTCAAAGGACAACTGGGAATAGCAACTAGCTACCGCGACGGCAGAAGGAACGAAAGCGGTCAATAATTGACAACCTGTTATTACATGGTAAAACCTCCTCGTTTCTTCAGTTATTAGCACCGACACTGCGAACGTAAAGTTTCAGATCTTCCTCTCCGAACTAATTCCACCCGCTACTCAACAGGTAACAATCAGAAAGCAGCAAGACAGGTCTTTAGCATTAATAAACGTACTGCGCTTACTCTAAATGTTTCAGACAAAATATATTCAGAACGGTTTGAATGTACTGTGTTATCGCATCAAACATCATTTTCTGTCAGCCGGACGTCTTATATGAACAGTCTCCTCCCTATCTACAAAAAAGTGATTATTAGCTGTGGAATTAAAGCAAAAAGATATTACTGTACTTTATATCACCAACTTCTCAGTGTTATGACCATAATTAATAGGCTTAGAAAATTTGGATTAATTCTTGAAAGCACACCCCATCATTTGTAGTGGGTTCGTTCAATCACTCATTTTTCAGCCTATAAAAATCCATAGTAGTTCGCTCAAAGGCATAAGATGTTAAAACGAACCATGCCTTTTCCATTATATAGAATGACGAATATAGTGACTCAGCAAACAAGAAATTTACCGTAAAATGGGATGAACGGAAACAGTTTTCAGTTTCAAAAGGAAAATGATGATGATGATGATGATGATTGGTTTTTGGGCGCTTAACTGCGCGGTTATCAGCGCCTGTACAAATTCCCAATCCTTGCTCTACCCAATCTCTCCACTACCATACGTCGGATCCTCATCAAGCATCAAATTAGTCATTTCTCGCCTTCCATTGGGTTGCGTGATAGATGGCTTGGTGTTTGCAAGATTCTTTGAGAGGGTGGCTTTCATACATCGCGTAGAAGACATTTCGTAAAAGGGGGACGGAATACTGTTGGCTACTACAACCCAAAAAGTCAGCCGCGGCAGTACACTGCATCGACACTAGCCACTCCGTACTGTGTGAAAATGTCGAAATTATAGCGATTTCTCGTTTTTTACTCTGTGGTGAAAGAAGCAGCTGAAATTCGTTTAACAGAGTAGCGCTTCCATCTTGGACAAACCATGGAGAATAAACTTGGAAAGATGTGCTACAGTGCATCTCATTAGGATATATGGATATCCGAACATGGATCGATCGTGTAGCTACAGATTCATGCAGACATCTTTGCTATGTCTGGAGCTTGTGTACCTGCGGCTACATTCGTAGTGCCGTGGAGCGTAGGTTTAAAAGGAAGAAGTGAGTGCTGTAGCTCCAGTCTCTCGCCTCACTCTGAAGATGGCTGAGAGGTATGCGGCCGAAACATAAGAAGAAGAAACACTCCAGAAATTTAAGAGACAATATTAACAATATATTTATTTTACTTGTTTAAGACTTAGGTAATACAAAATAGAAAAAAAATAAAACCAAATTATGCCAGGTGTTGCTGACTTTGTGTTGATGGATCGTAAGCTCCAGAATTCCACAGTCATGGTAGTCTTATCACTCGCTGCATGTAGATCTCCTGTGGCGCAAGGATTTGGCGGTTTCAGCAGTCTAGATGTTATGGGTCCTGCAGTCCACCACACTCACAGGACTTGTCTTTAGTCATGAGGCCTCACTTCCTGAGGTTCGTCTTGCATCGTGACATTCCTGTCCTCAATTGATTTAGTGCCTTCCACGTCGCATACGGCATATAGAAGCCCGCAGCAGGTTTGTTCAAATGGTTCAAATGGCTCCAAGCACTATGGGACTTAACATTTGAGGTCATCTGTCCCCTAGACTTAGAACTATTTAAACCTAACTAACCTAAGGACATCACACACATCCATGCCCGAGGCAGGATTCAAACCTGCGACCGTAGCAGCAGCGCGGTTCCGGACTGAAGCGCCTAGAACCGCTCGGCCACAGCGGCCGGCAGCAGGTTTGTCTTTGATGTTGTCCCCAGCTCTTTTGGTTGATGAATTTCGCCACAGCTCTGCTCGCCTAATGCTAGGTTCTGATGAAATTTCTGATTTTCTAGGCATGAAGTTCATCCTTTACCTCAGGCCAGTTTTTTATGGTTCATATTCAAATGTTGGGTGTAGGAATCGATTTCCTGCTTCGTTTTTTCCTTTTCTGTTGCTCTGTGGATTTAATGTAGTGCTACGCCCGTAATTTGATAAATTTTGGTGACAGTAGTTGGTCGTAGGCAAACAGTCACTGTGCATCCGGTCTCATTCAACGCCATAGCCACCTGTTTGGGATGTGTGGAATTCCGCCAAACTGGTGTTGCATATTCTGCTGCAGAAAAGCATATTGCCAGGGCAGATGCACGCATCACGTTTGGCTGTGAGCTTTAGGTGATGCCAGTAAGTTTACGGATGATGATGTTACCGACAGATGCTTTTAGCTTCGTGTTTGGCAATGATATTTCAATGTGAGGCCTCGATCCAACTTTACTCCCAACTTTTTGGAGTATCGTCGTGTCATAGCTGTTACCCTCTCCAGATAATATTACTTCCGGCTTCCAGGATTCTCAGATGGAAGGCATCTTTCCGGAGTTTGGTTTAGGTGATTATCATCATAATACTTGGTGAGATCTTCAAGGACTGCTGTAAGCTTCAACCCCATTTCCTCATAGGTTTTGCCTTGAGTTGCAGTTGATGTGTGATCTGCATAAAATTTTCTTGTTCTAGAGTTGTTGGTTGATCATTTGTGCAGATGTTGTACAGCAGGAATGCCAATGCACAGTTCTGAGGGATACCATTGATGAAGGTCCTTCATCGGCTCTTCGTATTGCGCAGAGTGACGAACACCACCGGTTTTGCAGCAAACGCTGTACAAATTGTGTTAAACAGTAGTCTTTTGTGATTGAATATAGTTGTATAATAAACTTTAGTGGTTGTCAGTGTCATTTGTAGATGACATATCTATGAATGCCCCTTGTAAGTTGACATTTTTCTTATCGAGCTTCTATGTACTGAGTCATATTAAGGATTTGACCACTCCATGACTTTCCTGGGCGGAAATCTGGCTGCTCATTTATAAGGTTTTTATCAACAGGTTGTGAAATGAGATTGAGGATCATCCTTTCCAAGACTTGATACAGTTGGCACAGAAGAGGAACTGGTCGGAAGTGTTTAGGATCCGTTGGTTCTTTTCCAGGTTTCAGAAGTGCTAAAACTTTGGCTTTGCACCATATCTTAGGAAACTGTAATTTTGAAATGCAAGTGTTCATTAAGCTTAAGATCCATTTCTTTGTTATTGGCCCAAACATTTTATTTGACTCTAATCTTCGATCATTTAAACCTGCAGGATTTTCTATTCTTCAGAGATTGAAACGTTACCTCCAGTTCCCTCCCATGGCGAAAGACGTACCAAGGTAATCTTCCTGGTCATTATTTCTTTGAAACTTCCTGCGCACGCTTCTTCTTTTAGTCTGTATGATGAGCATGCCGTTTTTATCTTTGTAAGTTATCGACGTGCGCGTCAGAGAGAGAGAGAGAGAGAGAGGGAGAGAGAGAGAAAGTTGTGTCACTGTTAAAAATCTTTGGTCTTGTCGTGGCACTGTCTTTGCCTCTGAGTAGTCTGTTGCATTCTTAGTTGAATTGTGGTAGGTGATGGACGTATTCAGTCTGTTGTGTTGACTTGATGACTGTATCTGTTAGATAAAGAAAGATTTATTGTAAAGGACGGCAAGGTTGAATATGATATATGTACTGGAAGGCGAAAAGATATATATATATATATATTATATATTATATATATATATATTTTTTTTTTTACGTGAAGAAGTCCGAGATATGACTGCCGCACTGCGCAGCTACTTTCTCGGAATGATTATTGTCAGCTAGTTAGCTTTGTCCACTTGCTCAGAGCTGAGAGAAAGATCACCCTACTTCCCTGAGTCAAGCATTAAGATGTCAATTGATTAAGCTGTTAGGTTTTTAAAGAAATTCTCTGTTAAAATTGTACCCTTTTTAAATCATTGTTTACTTTAAGCATAGCATTGTTCAGACAAATGTTATAATTGAAGATCGTGCGAAGTTTTACTCCGTCTTTTTGAATACATACTTCATTCTAAATTCGTTGTCTTAGAATATCATTTCATAGGGATAGTTACTCTCCTCATCTCATTGGTTAAAGAAGGTTTATCATTACGCATTTCCACATTGCGCCATGTGGTACGCAACAGTTTGAATATAGTTTTAAAATTTTATTTTTAGAATAGAAATCTAGCTTGGCCGCTACCTGCTTGCTGCTTGTTGTTGTACTTTCAAGAAATCTACAACAATGTTGACAAGATGCGTGGTAAGTACAAATTTTGATTAGGGTCATATAATTGTTTTACTTCAGTTGCGCATTTAATAAAAAGACAAGTTACTTTCAGACCAGTTACAGCCTAACTGAAATAAGGTTTTCTTTAGTCAAAAGTTAACATACGAGTTTAAGTTGCATAGCAATTTATGGGTACATAGTTTTGGTAATACGTAGACTTTTTATAGAGTGGGAGGTAAATTTGGGCTAAATTTCATAAAGAAACGCCGGCCGGTGTGGCCGAGCGGTTCTAGGCGCGACCGCTACGGTCGCAGGTTCTAATCCTGCCTCGGATATGGATGTGTGTGATGTCCTTAGGTTAGTTAGGTTTAAGTTGTTCTAAGTTCTAGGGGACTGGTGACTTCCGATGTTAAGTCCCGTAGTGCTCAGAGCCATTTGAACTATCATACAGAAAGAAATAGTACATCCAGGAGCATGGCGAAAAACACAAGAAAAGGAGGAAGAAGCACTCTCGAGAACAATAGACGTCGGGAAAGTGGAAGCAGAATCCGATCATACAAAACAAATCGAAATGTTAATAGCCAATTCGCGACTAGAGGAAGGAACAGAAGCGATAGGAGAACTCCTGAGGCAAGCCGCCAACCCCAGAACCAAAAGAAGAGCGAAAAAATGGTTCGACACAGAGTGTTACAGTCTAAGAAAAGATGTACTAGGAAGCCTATATCAACTAAAACAGTGCGCAGAGAACCCTATACTCCTCAGGAATTACGCCGAAAAACGAAGCATCTATAAGAAAACTCTAAACGGAAAGATCATTCTGGGCACAGGAAGGAAAGAAACTAGTGGAGGAAGCCTCAAAAGACCCATATATTGTGCTACGCCCCAGAAAACGAGCGGAAACACATTACATAGACAAGAAAATATGGGAGACGCACTTAGACAACGTACTGAATAAGGAAGGACTAAGAGGGAGACTGGAGGGCAGAGAGGATACAATGCTGCAAACAACTGTGGATTGGATCCCATTGACCACGTAAGAGATCAAAGATGCCATTAACAGCACCAAGAGTAAAAAAGCTGCAGGCCCTGACAGACATTATAGCGAATATCTGAAAGACACTGCCCAAATACTAACGCAAATGTGGACAAAAATCTACAATAAGTGTATAGAAACAGCCTCCACTCCGTAACAGTGGGGATAGTCAACAGTAAAAGTGCTTTATAAAGGGAAAGGAGACCCCAAGGACCCTACCAAATTCAGAGGCATAGCCCTAGAAAACTTACCTTTCAAAGTGTTCACAAACATAATAACAGAAAGAGTAAAGCAAATAATCGACGAACACCTCCTCGAAAGCCAAATGGGATTCAGAAAGGGAAGATCAACTCTGACAGCAATAGAACTCCTGCTAAAGAGCGTATGGGAAGCCCTTGAAGACAGAGAAAAGTTCTATGTGGTATTCATAGAGTTTACAAAAGCCTTTGACTTTATAAACAGAAAATTAATGACCAAAAAACGAGAGAAAACCCTGGGAAAAAGCAACATCTAGACACGAATTATAAGCGCAATACTGCAATGGAAAGAAGTAAGAATATCAGACAATCTCTTCCTATCGGAGTCGATACTCCAATCAAAGGGAGTACTACAGGGAGACCCACTGTGTCCTCTGTTATTTATCCTAGCAGCGGAAGAAATTGTAAGAATATCCCAAAGGGAAGGTGTAGTCTCATATGCATATGCAGACGATATTGTAATAGATGCAAAGAATATTGCAAAGTTACAAGAAGCGATATTCGATATGGAAGATTGGTGTGTCGAACACGGCTTCGAAATAAATGTGGCGAAAACAGAAATGATGGTACTCAGAAATGGAGAAAGCACACCTGCATCAGCTGAGATCTTCATACGAGAGAGAAAACTGAAGATTGTACCTAGGGGTCACAATACAAACAACTGCAAAATGTTTCACAAAACATGTAACAGAGAAAGCAATGCAAGGAATAATACCGATACATGAAATACAATACATCAGATCTCTTAGCCTAGAGACAGCGATGGCACTATTCAGAGCCAAAATCTTCCCAATACTGACGTATGGCATAGAAATTATTGGACCACATTTTACAGTGAACAACCTAACAACATTAGAAAGAGTAAAGGCGACCTATATAAAGAAAGCAATTGGAGTGTCCAAAACAACACGATCGAGACTTGTATACCTGCTGGCGAGGGAACTCTTCCTCAATGAAGACCTTCGAACACTCCTGATGCTACCCAATACCAGCGCCTTGGAAAGTCTACTTAAAACATTGAAGGAAAAAAGGAAAGACATACTTCCAGAAGTTTACAGCACAAGTGCCATGATTGACCGAACATGGACAAAAGAAAACTTTGAAATGAGACACGTGATCACCAGATTGGCAGTCCATGGTTTCCACTACCTTATTTGCAACAACACGTCACATCATGAACCAAACGAAATGTGTGAGTGTAAACTGTGTCACCAAATTTGCAAACGTTACCATATAGGGCTCTGTACCAAAAGGACACGAACAATAAGTGACTATGCAAATCACAATATGTGAAATTTCTAATTTATCTAATTATTATCACTGTACATTGAATTTGTATGGCTATTTGACTGCAATAAACTTTTATTAGAAAGAAATAGTACTTAAGTTACAGGTTTTCCCAGTCAGTAATAGTTTATGTGTAATATGATAAGAAGTTACATTAAATAGGCTTGGAGGAGCACAAAGTAGCAATGTAGCTGGCTGAATAGCTGATAGCTAATGGCTTAGTAAAAAAATAAATTAAAAGGATATTTCATCTGTAGGTCAACATTTCTTTCGAAAGTGAGTGCGTTTTTGTGTCAGTTAAGAAATAACGTAAACATGAAAAGTTGTGACAATTTAGAATTTGCTTTGAAAGACAGCCAATGCTCCGCTAAAGAGTAAGAAAATGTCATCTCAATAAAACAAATATATTCTCGATTCTGCTTTTACGTGAAGTAGTGTCCTGTGCCACAGAGTGCCCATATGTCACCAAACAACCCCTCCACTTGACACGACAGTGGTGACTAGATCACTCAGCTGGGGCGATGTGGCGGCGTTGAAAGAGAGCGAATGCTCGTTCGCAGCCCAGGAAGCTGTTGACCCCGGGCTCGGCGTATGAATGGGACGGGAGGCGGCTGCCCCACGGCCCGCGCTCGTTGACCTCCCCCAGGATGAACCGGCCTTCCGCGGCGCTCGTCTCGCGTCAATGGACAAAAGCGACCGCGGGCCCCGCCCTGCCGGGGGATGCCTCTCCTTTGTGTCCACGCGAGTTGCGCATGCATTATTCACGCTTACAATGCCGGCAACTCTGCTGTTGTGTCGCTAAAAATGGGCACGGCGTGCCACGGGCGACTGGCACCGGCGCCCAGCAGGCCTGCGCTGGGGGGTCAGACCAGAAGGCACCCGCTTGCGGCAGGTCTTCCAGCCCGCGACGCTGCAGGGGTGGAAGAGGCCGCACTACAAGAGCGACAGCGGACGCCTCTGCTGTGGTGCTGACTGATGACGGCGCTCTTTCGGGCGCGGATCCAAGGGATGGTTGGTCGTTGCCGGTCATCACCACTACCAATTACACTATTGGCCATCAAAATTGCTACACCACGAAGATGACATGCTACAGACGCGAAATTTAACCGACAGAAAGAAGATGCTGTGATATGCAAATGATTAGCTTTTCAGAGCATTCACACAAGGTTGGCGCCGGTGGCGGCACCTAAAAACGTGCTGACATGAGGAAAGTTTCCAACCGATTTCTCATACACAAACAGCAGTTGACCGGTGTTGCCTGGTGAAACGTAGTTGTGATGCCTCGTGTAAGGAGGAGAAATGCTTACCATCACGTTTCCGACTCTGATAAAGGTGGGATTGTAGCCTATCGCGATTGCGGTTTATCGTATCGCGACATTGCTGTTCGCGTTGGTCGAGATCCAATGACTGTTAGCGGAATATGGAATCGGTGGGTTCAGGAGGGTAATACGGAACGCCGTGCTGGATCCCAGCGGCCTCGTATCACTAGCAGTCGAGATGACAGGCATCTTATCCCCATGGCTGTAACGGATCGTGCAGCCACGTCCCGATCCCTGGGTCAACAGAGATGGCGTTTGCAAGACAACAACCATCTGCACGAGCAGTTCGACGACGTTTGCATCAGTCTGGACTATGAGCTCGGAGACCATGGCTGCGGTTCCCCTTGATGCTGCATCACAGGCAGGAGCGCCTGCGATGGTGTGCTCAACGACGAACCTGGGTACGCGAATGTGCAAAACGTCATGTTTTCGGATGAATCCAGGTTCTGTTTACAGCATGATGATGGTCGCATCCGTGTTTGGCGACATCGCAGTGAACGCGCATTGGAAGCGTGTATTCGTCATCGCCATACTGGCGTATCACCCGGCGTGACGACCCGTGCTCTACCCTTCATTCGATCCCTGCGAAACCCTACATTTCAGCAGGATAACGCACGACTGCATGTTGCAGGTCCTGTATGGGCCTTTCTGGATACAGAAAATGTTCGAACGCTGCTCTGGCCAGCACATTCTCCAGATCTCTCACCAATTCAAAATGTCTGGTCAATGGCGGCCGAGCAACTGGCTCGTCACAATATGGCAGTCACTACTCTTGATGAACTTGTAACCTCCACGTGACACAGTACTCGTTAAAGCCTCTACTATGGTAAGTGAGCGGGGTTCACCTTATGAGAAAGGATTTTCGTACAGATATCGACCGCGTGTACCTGAATGGTGGCAAATCAGACTTACATCCACTCTGTAATAACAATGATCCGTCAAGTAAGTTCGAAATGCAATTACACGTCAGGATGGACCAAAAACAAACCAGAAGATGCTACCAATTTGATAATAATACGGTCGCCAGCCTAATTAGGCATTAACTGAGTTTCTTCCCTGTACAAGTTGGTATATATTCATGTAAAACAACAAGTAGTAACACTGCATAATATAGCAGAATTTTAGAAGCAGAAAATCTATTGAACTGATAGTTTCACGTTCTGTACTTATATGGAAAAACCATTAATACATAACACTACACTATAATGTATACTACAAAACTTTATACTGTCTATTAAACTGATTAAAATCGGGCATAGGTTACCCTAGAAATAGCACTTTCGTGTCACTCACAAAATATCAATTTTAATAAAGATAAAACACTGATAAATTTTGACTTTTATATTGACTTTAACTTGTCAAACGAATTTAGAACACTTCAGAATTCAAATGAATAAAAAAGGGAGGGGGGCTGAAACTGTTATGATCACTGTATTAAAAATATTGATTACTGAATTTATTACGCGTTCAAGATTTCCAGTATATAAGTTAATACTCTTTTCATCTAATTAATTTACTGCTCATTTAAATACCTTTATATCTGCCTCAAAATAATAAACTTCATTACTATATTAATATTAAAGTTATCTTTCAACTTAGTTAGACCTTCGTTATTCATTTACTGGTTCATTAACAAAACATTTCTTTAAACACCATTCTAACATAGTTAGTTCTGCAAATAATTATTATTAACACAAATTTTAATTTTCATTTTGGGACACTCGGATTGCACAACATTTGGAAAGGACCCTGTCTAGGTTAGGTGTGAGGATAATTAAATGATGGGAAAGTTCTGGTAAAATTTAGGTTATTATTGCACAGTTCACTCTCTGATCCATACGAATACAGTACTAAAAGTTTCAACCTGCTAGTATCGATGCGGCGGTTGGCAGGCGGCAAGATGACGAGGCACAGAGCACACATACAACCACAGCTATGGCCCTTGACGTATCGGCACTTTAATTCTTCTTAGCGTCGCAATACTTTTCCATTTAGTGCTTATGGAATTTTGCCATGCTGTGTGGGCGTTGGAACGGCATACCCGAGGCTCAGTGAAACTACGTCTTCCAGGAGAACCTCCTCGCTCCAGAAGGTGTTGCTCAGACCATGCCAAACTCCAACTACTAGCGCTGAGCCCGTTGTGCCGTGCAGTGCCCGCGTGCATTTTCCCGCGCTCGCCTGCCATCCACCTTTTACCGCTCCCTGACAGGCCGGGTATTCACCCGAGGTTTTGCATTCTACATATCCTAACACATTGACTACGTATGGACCAGACGCACAATTACAATTTTAAATATCTTACAACAGTCTCCGTATTTGTTACATTTCAATTCTATTACAATATTGCTTGACATTTGACATAAACATTAATATTCACATTGAAACTTATTTACAGTTTTCTTAACATAATGACATGAAACAAAAAAGAAATGAAATCAGAACATCAATTACACAAGTTTATCGAAAAACCAGAAGAAAAAAATTAATTATATGTACTATGTCGTTGTTGTTACAAACTGTGGTATCGTGTTGAAGCTGCTGGTGCAGCATTTCTTTTTGGTGTAGCAATTTTAATGGCCAGTAGTGTACTACTATGTGAGGAAATCTTCAGTAGTGTTACTTCTGTCACGACACAGAATAGTAAGGGGTAGAAATAAGAAAACAAACTATGAAGACTTACTCACATAGCCACAGACAAAGTAAAGTCATGCCAGAAACAGAGGCGGAAGCAGGAAGCGAGGCAGCATGTCGCAAGTGGGTCAGGTCCGAGTAAGGATATGCATTCAGCAGAAAGCAGACAGCTTTAGAAAACCAAAGAAAGCAAGATAAATACATTCGATAGCTCGTCAGACGTGTTGCAAATGACTATCTCTTCCCAGCGGTGGCTCGTGTGTATCCGAGGACTATTCGAAAAGTAAAGTCCGAGCGGTCCCAAAATGGAAACGACTGTGAAAATTGAAAATGTTATATATGCAGCAGTTAGCTACATCTTCCAGCTACTTCTGTACGTGGTCGCCGCATCGATTTAGACATTTGTCGTCGTGTTGTGGCAACTTTCCGCCTGTACTTCCTCTTCGCTGGTCTACAGCTCGTTGTCTGTGCCAGAACCTTATCTTCATAGCTAGCTGTTCACGTGAGCAGAGATGAAACTCAGGGAGAGTCAGTTACGGGCTCTGTTGTGGGTGATCAAACATTTCCCGTCGAAAACGCTGCAGGAACATCTTCATTGCCCCTTCGGAGTGCGGCCGAGAATTGTCATGCAGAAGGAAACATAGGGCAGTTACTTTTTGTGGGCTGTATGGATTGAGGCGAAATCTCACACCAGGCCCTCATATTTGGCGGGAGACACGATTGTTCTAACCATCTTTCCGTGCTCAGCGTGCGCTCAGACTGACGTGACGCTATCGACGGGCAAACTAGAGACACTGCGCAACAGATTTGTGCAAAGCTTCATCGGTTTCTCACAGTGATTTCCATTTCGCACCCCATTGGACCTTACTTTCCGAATGGTCCTCGTACATTCTGTGTGCTAGAAACTTTTAAATTCAGATAAATATGAGAGTGTGAATTACTATCTGCTGTATAATAGTTATACTTATGAACAAATTTATGCAACTGCAGCCACGGCCAGCAATAAAAATGATAATGATAATAACAATAATATGCATAACTTTTTTAACAAAAGAAAGAATTGTTTTTGTGGAATTTTATTGTTTTGTACATAATTAAGTGTAGTTTAGGGAAAGAACGAAATAATATGTAAGCTTTAGCTGCTATCCGTTTCGCATTTTTGTGTATGTGGGAGTTTTCGTGCTTTTTTTATTTTTTGGACAGGTGTACAACATCCCTAACTTCTGTATTAGTACACGAATTAACTTCCGGGCTGAAAACGAGACGTTCTTACGCTGCACTCACACATCCACTTACGCTTATTTTACCTCTCTTTGAAATGTTAGCTTGTAGTCACGCATATTGATTAGGTAACTTTCTCAATCATCGTATCTGCTAGGCGGTTGCCTTAGTTCCTTTGTGGCTAACTCTCACTGGTAATTTTCTTTTCTTTTAGCGCTTAATATAGATTCAACAGAGTTCGTTTTGACACTGAAGACGAAAGCCGACTTCCGCGAAGTAAACAAATTACTTCAAACACAATCTGACGATTGTCAAAAAAAGAAGAAAATGGTTCAAATGGCTCTGAGCACTATTGGACTTAACTTCTGAGGTCATCAGTCCCCTAAAACTTAGAACTACTTAAACCTAACTAACCTAAGGACATCACACACATCCATGCCCGAGGCAGGATTCGAACCTGCGGCCGTAGCGGTCGCGTTGTTCCAGACTGTAGCGCATAGAATCGCTCGGCCACTCCGGCCGGCTGACGTTTGTCGAAATGATTAAATTCCAGTGGTAGTGTCTACCAACATGGTCAGTTAACTAAAACTGGATTACTGTATGATAAAATCCAAAACTTAATGTATTATAACTCATTCAGAAATAAGTTTTTGATCAGTGTAACAATAACACAGATTGACGTCCGATCTAATTTTAGTACATAGTGAGTGATGTCTCAGGAATGTGCCACCGTCTAGCGGGGTTTATGCTAAGCGATCGGCGATAAAAGTCTGCTGCACTGTTCTACCACCTAGTTGCACTGATGTAAACATTTAGTGAGTGGTAGGGGGTTAGCTGTGCACACCATGAACAGCGCACGGTGTCTGTCTAATCCGTCTCTATTCCACCCACAGGGCAATTACGGCATGCCAGTTGCGTTTGCGCAAAAGTTCCTTAAAATGTGCACAACTGAAGAGGATCTCGCGACCCTGATGTCAAGTTTCACGGAGTCTACAGAAGTAGCAATGTAGCATAGCGTGGTAGATTCAAGTGCTGTACGTTTCAGATTGCAGTATTTATTTCCGTTTAACAAAATTCAAAGGAAAAAGCAACAAATCTGCAAGGTGTCAAAAGTTAGGGTGTTCACGTGCCCTTGTGCTCTTATACAGCAGCCGTGACTGTTTATTTCACAAGTGCACATGGCGAGGGACAGACACAGCAATTAACATCCTGTTAAGTGAATATACCAGACTAAGGAGGACACGTTAATTCATTACGAAGCGAGTGTTGTGTAACAGCCTGATGCTAGCTGCCTTTAAATACCCCATCTCTCGTCATGAGTTGATCATTGGGATCGATGGTATTCACAATAACAGCACTCGATTGCATGAATACGGTACTGTAGTGAATCTATGTCCTAGATGGTCCAGCACAGTTTATGAGCTAGCCGAAGATGTACATAAGAAGATGGTCTTCACCTGATGAACTTCATGTCACCTACCTCCTACTGATGGAGAAACTGTCTGTATTGCGGCAACACCAAATCGCTGAGTGCTGGCAGTACCGGATTTTAACGAGGAAGGCAGCAACAGGGCCTCTTGGGGGTCTACGTTCCTGACGCCCTCGGATGCTGAAACCTACCAGGTACATACCGGATGGGTCCTCAAAAGTCATCGCAGAATTCGGAATGGGACTGAGTACACTCTAGCAGCCAGCGCGAGGACCGCTTTGGGCTGGGCAACGGCCACCCCTGCTCCCCGGCAGTCCGCCGCGCCGCCAGTGTTGCTGCCATCTTCTCCTGGGCCCGCAATCGCTGAACTGACTCGACGGATGTCAGCTAGAATCCAGCACGCAGCTGAATAAGCAACAGCCGAGGCTGGTGCGAAAGAGCGACGACTTGTAAACATTGTGAATAAAAAACTGAACTCTAATAAAGTTTTACTGGCGTCATTGACGCTTCACGGTTTCCCAATGTCTATCCTAATTTCACGCAGAGGTGTCTCCGCTCGGCCCGCAGTACTCCTATGAAATGAATTAGAGGGTGACCGTGATCGTGTGCTTTCGCGGATGATCCAGGCAGGCAAAAATAAGAATATATCAGACCATCATCAAACCAAGTGAGACATGGACCCTGACCAAAAACAAATCACTTTCGAGAATGAAGAAAGTACTGAGAAAAATATTTGGACCAGTGAAACAATGAACAGTGGAGAATAAGGAAAAACAAAACTCACAATTACACACACTACCTGACGTCGTAGTGAGTGTGAAAAGTAAAAGGCTGAGGTGGTACGGCCACGTGAAGAGGAGAGGTGAGCACACTGTAATAAAGGCAGTGATGGATGGCGAGGGAAAGAGACCACTAAGACGGCCGAGAACGACATGGAAGACTAATTTCATGGGAGACATGCAGTCACAGGGTCTGGGAATCAAGATGCAGCCGACGCGAGGGTGTGGAAGGCTGGAATGTGAGAGGGCACGGACCGACTGCTGTTTGTGTGGCCACTATAAGTAAGTATGTGATCGTGTACTAATGGAAATTTATCGGAGAAAATTTGGTCACCTGAAAGATTATTTATTGCTAGGTGGCGTCAAATGTGTGTGAAATCTTATGCGACTTAACTGCTAAGGTCATCAGTTCCTAAGCTTACACACTACTTAACCTAAATTATCCTAAGGACAAACACACACACCAATGCCCGAGGGAGGACTCGAACCTCTGCCGGGACCAGCCACACAGTCCGTGACTGCAGTGCTTTAGACCGCTCGGATAAGTGGTAGCAGTTATTTTAAAGGGGATTGAACTTATGTTATTCAATTTGTAAAGTAATATGGTATTTCATGTAAATGAAAGACAGTCGCAAGCCTAATTAGGCAAAGTGATCTTGGGTAAATATAAAGCTAATCAAGAAGACTAACTGTTGTATGTGACTTTACTTGAGACTGAAATCTGTTTTATAAATTGTACAAGAAACAATTGTTCGGTTCAGCAAGTGTTGGTAAGATAACTAGCCATGACCAACACAGATAAAAGCTTAAACAGTTTTTGCAACAAACTATCTCCCAGTAAGATGTACTACCAGTATAAATCAGAAAAGTTGAGGTACATTGCACAGTATCACTTAATCAGGGAGAAGAACAGTTTAGTTGGACATGAAGTGACTTTAACACTTTACTCTTGAAAGATAGTAACATAATCATAAAATTGTTGTGTTAATTAGCATGATTACTATTAGTTTACTAATAGAGCACATATGTTTTGCTCTATACAGAATATATGTAATGCATGCAGTCCCTGAATATGTTGTGGTCTCGATAAGTTGCAGTGTCAATTTGTGAGGTGGCATGAGCCCCCTCTCATATTTCTATCTTACGATCTTCCTCTCTAATTGCATGCAGTGAAAAGTCGCTATTCCTTCACACGCGGACTTCCCACGCAGCGTCTCTCGTCACCCGGGTGGTCCGGTGACAGGCGGGCTCTGTTGATCTGGAAAGCGTTAAGCCGACGGGTGTGAGGAAGTCGAGTGAATGCTTTGCAGACGCCGACATTGTCAAGAGGCACGCCCGCAGGGCCTGAAGTAGCGGCTGGGCTAGAGGTTCCGTTACTTCGCAGAAACTTAGCGAAAACACTTTCTGGCGGGTACCAGCGAGGCGTGGGAATGACTTGTGTACCCAGGCAGCTGTGGCGGGAAAATTCCCGCGCTTTCTGCAAAATAGTAACTGTGATTGGCTTGCTCAGGGCATAGCTCCGTGACGTAGCAAGATCGGCGCAGAAATTGGCGCCAAGAATCTCCATTGGTGGAATGGTAATGTTCCGGCAATGGAGTGGAATTTTCTGCCGGTTTTCGAGTTGCTGATTGGAACGTTTAACCACGGCCACTGTCGTGGGGGCGGGAATGTTCTGTGTTCGGTTTTGTATGGGTGCTCTTGTGAGTAGTCGGCTCTCGCCTTTCGGTCGAGGACGTCGAAGCAACCAGCCAACGGCTCCGGTACGCCAGATCGTGTCCTGGCAGTCAAGAAGACAGTTTGGTAATGTATGTCCGCAGTACCGGCAGATAGGGATTTTCCTAGGTGATAATCAGAGCTCAGCAGAGCGCGCCTGTTCGTCTTTTTTCTAACTTTGTTCTGTCTTGGGTAGCAGCAATTAATGTTGGGTTGGCTATGTGTTTTCTCTAAGATTTGAGTTGCAAGGAATTGGCTGCACATACCACTTCGTCATAATCCTCACAATCTAGTTTAGGGACAACTTCACATTCACAGCGTTTGTTTGAGTATCCAATTTGAGCCAATTTGATGTATTGTAAATGTTTCATGTGTTTTTGTTTATTATTTTGTGTTTAGTCTTAATAAATCATATTGTTATTTTGGACAGAACTTTCATTCTGTTAATCGGTAGAGCAGCCCCATCATTCCTCACTATGTTAATGAAACCTTCGTTTATTTAACTTATTTATCAAATTAAATTATTGCAGGTGCTAAACTCTCTTCTACTCCACTGGCAGGGTTGATGAGAGTCAGTTCGCGTATTTTTTTTATCCTTGTGCAACAGCAAAAGTTGGAGTTAGAATAGGGGGGGCTTAGAGCATCATGTACATATGTAGATTCTAGAAGAATTGGGTGTCAAATACACTGCTAGCCCCGGCACCTCGCAAATTGTATTAACAAGAACACAAATGTCTCTAAAATTATTAATACATTTCGTAAATATTTTCACTGTATGAATTATTAAACTATTCGTTCAGCATTAAGTGGGGGGAGAGGGGGGGGGATAAGACCCAGAAGCTGTTCTATCTATTTAGTAGGTATGGAACTACCATTTCAAACCAGACACAGTTAAGGTACATGCATAAATGGAAACATTAGAATCAAATCACTATTGCAAACCTACAAAATAAAGAATAACTCAGTAGGCCTTTTAACTGTAATGGTCTGCAAATACTTCTTATAGTCACCGTGATATTCTGTTGCTTAAATACTGAGTAAGTATTTTGATAGGAATGCTAATTAAATATTGTAATTAGGCCTTTGTCTTTACAAGCATTCTGGAATATTGTAACTATTCTCTTGTATTGATCACGTGGAACCTTTTATAATAAGGACTAAATAAACACTCGAAGAAATTATCGCTGCAGGAAAGTTAGTAAACAATTTTAACGCAACTGTGACTCTGTAGTTCATTAGACATCGGAAACTCGGAATTATTGCATCACTAGGTGTAGAAACCTTCCAAAGTAAGTAACTGAGGACAAATCAATGTTCTCGATACAAAATTTAAATTGAAGTACTTATATTTTTTGCGTATTAAGCAAGTTACTCGTATATGCAAATAAATATAATACAGTCTTATTGCTATTCTTGCTTCCTTCAGCTCAAGGATGTTCACCGATTGCAAGCTAACTATCGGCTACATGTGTCACAGAGACCTCTGCCGCACTTCACGCCTACACGCCAAACCACATTTTACATTCCACCCCACAGGTTTTCGTTGCGGAGGGACTTTCCTCCAGCTTTTACGCCTGTATAAAACTACGTACTCTGTATAAAACTACGTACCCTATGCATGAACCAGTTTTAAACTGAACACTTCAACATTTTATCATTATAAAAGAACATAGTTTCGAAAATTACGTTCACAGATTAATCTTTGTTAGACAGTTTGACAGAAAATAAGAACGGCTATTTACACATATGATAAGTCAAAGAACATTGAAACAGATATTACATTATGGATAAGAAACCATAGAAGTTACATGAAAGAAATTGAATCGAGACTAAAATAAGCGTTACATATCCCGTCCCAAAAAAAAAAATTTTTTTCTCAAACTGTATGTATGAGATTTGTTGCAGAAGTACCGCACCTGACGTGTAGATAACGGTTCTTGTTTCAAATTAATAACTATGGTAGAAAGTACCAAATTTATACACCTTATGTTTTAAGTTTGACGATGCCACATTGTTTAACATTTTTTTGGCTGCCATTAATAGTGAACGCTCTCAACGAATTTGGATAAAACACTTCATTGTTAAGTGATAGAACCTTTCATTGGAAAGGTCTTAGTCCTCCTGATATTAAAGTTGAGCTAGATTCTACTCTGGCGAAATCGGCTCCTTCATTTACAACTGCAAAATGTTGGGTGGAAGAATTAAATTCAAGGCTGTACGAGCTGCCAAGACGAACATCACAGTGGTCGACCGCATGAGGTGACCACGTCAGAAATTAGGAAGAAACTCAACAAATGACTTAGTACCTAGCAATTTTTTCTGTGTGGCATCACAGAGGTCTTCAAATTATTGTACAAATGATTGGGGAAGCATATATTCTAATAAGGTGTGTGCTGATATAGTTATTTCCAACACAAAAATCTATATAAAATTAAAAGTAATATAAGCAAAAACTTATCTTTAAAAATTATTGTTGTTGAGTGTATGTACCATACAAAATCTTTTCTTTTATGGGTTATGAGGACAATGAAGTGTGATGGAAAAACCTGTTTGGCGAATAAAGAAGTTATAACTAGGCGTGCAAACTCACAGAATGTCACCATAGTTTGACTTGACATGTTAGCATTATGGGAAACAGGAAAAGTCCTTTTTAAATCTTCTAACTGTGTGAGAAATAACAAAAATGTTCATGCAAGAAAAAACTTACAACTAAATATACAGTTAAAAAAATAATTGCTTATTAAAGTGAAGCGCCAACTTACTGGAAAATAAAAGAAGTTTACATGTAAAAATTTAACTTCATGACTGCCCAAATCAGCATATATTGATTCTAACACAGTAAGTTTTCCTCTTCTCTATTCTTATCATTCGTGATGGCAAGATCGTCTGCATAAAATGAATTTATATCCACGTACAAAATTTTCACAGTAGCAATTGACATCGTCTACAAATGAAACATGAAAGCTATTTATGTTGAATCCTGCCTACTCGTCAGCTGTGGGTTGTCTAGGAAACCTGCTGTCTCGGATCGCTAGACAACAATTCAAACAAATTGCATTGATGAGTTTTATTACGAAATGTAAATGACAGTACTTAACTTTGAGAAGTACAGATGTGTGTATCTTCTGGTAATCTGGGATCGGTCGTGAAAGCCTTCATACAGATGTGTGTGTCACAAGCAAAGGGCGACATGCAATATAATGTGTTCTTCGGTATGTACAATTCCTAATACAAGTGAAGTAATACAGCCGATGCTTCTATCCAGGTCGCTGGTCTTGAGGCTGCTGCAGAATTAGACCGCGGCGCATATGTTCTCTTCACATAGAGGCCGCTGCTGTTGTGTTGTCGTCCTGGAGAGGGGTCGGTCAGTGCGCGATTGGCTGACGCCTTCTTCACAACCCTCCCTGCCCTGTCGTTCCCGACTGGCATGCCGGCGCTTGACTTTATGCTGTAACAATTTACTTCTATTGATATTTGTTTTACAACATATTGTTTTATCATAGCAACAAACAGACTAAGTATTATTTAAAATTAACCCCTTCATTGTGTATGAGTACGTTTTATACTTAAATACAGTTTTATCTAATAAACTGTAATCTTTTTAAAGAATTTAATTATAGTTGATTCTAAAAAAAGCAAGTTTGTGTAATTATGAAATTTAAAAGGGAAGCAGTAATACTTAACCTCACAGTTAACTTGTTTCATAAAAGTTGCCATATAATTTCAAAAAGGCTCTCACAGTTGGGTTTTACTGTGTGTTAAAAAACTTTAATAATATCTTTATAGCCGGCCTGTGTGGCCGAGCGGTTCTAGGCGCTTCAGTCTGAAACCGCGCGACCGCTACGGTCGCAGGTTCGAATCCTGCCTTGGGCATGGATTGTGTGATGTCCTTAGGTTACTTAGGTTTAAGTAGTTCTAAGTTCTAGGGGACTGATGACTTCAGAAGTTAAGTCCCATAGTGCTCAGAGTCAATATCTTTACAATTTTGTTTGAAGTGCTAACCCCAAAAGAGAAAATACATAAAATGATCTTTTTATCCTTGATATCCTTGATACTCCTTCACTTCTTTGTCCTTATGAGACGTGCATGCTGCACAGAAAGTTTTGCTTCGTTACAGAATTACGGAAAAAATAATTTGTTCCTCTTGGTTTTTAGTAAAAGTACAAATTAGCACAGAGAAAAACATAGTCGCAAACATGAATAAATTCAAGATTGCCCACTGCTTCCGTGGCCAACTACTGTCTGATAAAAACTCTCACAACATCCCTTCACTAATAAAAAGCAAGATCGCCCAGAACTTCCTTGGCAAAATGATATCTTAAAACGTCTGACAAATATCCCAGCACTTTCACTCGTGTTTGATTGCATGCCATATTAAAGAAAAAGAAAAAAATGGAATCCACAGTGCACCGTACTGATCACTCAGTTCATCTAAGGAAATTTCCCAATGTTCCACGTGCCATTTACTCCAAAGTGACACCTCATCCATCAAAGACTTTAACCTCACGCCTCAAAACTTTATGCAATCAGAGGAAACCATGGCCATTGCCAAAATTTAATATTTCACCAGATACACGGAGGTGACAAAAGCCATGGGATACCGCCTAATATCGTGGCGGACCTGCGTTGAATTGGAGATAGGCCATATTACTCGCAAGGGAATGAAGAGAAGAGGGAAGTAACTAATCCAAATATAAACATTACAATAGAGGAAGTGAATTGTGCATTAATTAAAATGAAGAATAGCAGATCACATGGTCCAGGAAACATTCCTGTTGAATTATTAAAGGCTGGAAGAAGATATCTGAAGAAACGAATAACTTACCTGATGAACAACTGTTGTAAAAGGATTGAAATTCCCTCAGAATGGAAAAAGTCATATATGTTTGTATTTTCAAGAAAAGAAATAGAAAAGACACAAACTGCTATAGAAGCATTAATGTCAACTGTACAACGAGCCGCTTATTTGGCAAGATAATGTTTGAAAAAATTAGACAAAACGTTGGCCACCATATTGGGGAAGACCAGAGCAGTTTTAGGCAGAACAGATCATGTACAAATAACCTATTTATTTTACAACTAATGGAGAAATTTATAGCAGTAGGGAAGGAGCTAGCAAAAGCTTACGATACAGTCCGTAGATCTAATCTGTGGGAAGCTGTGAAAGATATAGGTGTGAATGATCACCTTTCACAGATTATTATTGAAATGTACAAAGATAATGTGGTACAGATTAAACGAGGCTCAAAGTTATCGGAACCTATCAATGTCACTAAAGTTTTGCGACAAGGTTGCAGTAAGTCAGCCATCTTTTTCAATTTATATGTACAAGTGGCTATCTGAAATTGGAAGAACAGCTGCAGAGGAATGGGAATCACGGAATACAACAGATGGGGACTACAAATGAGTCTAACAAACACAGAGAATCTGGTGGTAAATAGTGATGCTAAATTTGAAGTACACATCAATGACAAAGCAGTTGTGGCACAAGTAGAGAAATTTAAATATCTCGGGGCACATATTGATAAAAGTGGTTAGGGCCATACAGAAGTAAAATATAGAATGCAGCAAAGCAGAAAAGTGTTAGGGTGTATGAATTCTTTTTGGTGAGAGAAGGATTTCCAACAGCAATAAGAAAAGAGTAGGTAAGATAATGGTTGAATCAGTGTTATGGAATGGATCAGAACTATGGATCTTAAATACGGATCTCAAAAGGAGTCTGATAGCTGTGGAAATGAATTATTTGCGTAGGAGTGCCAGAATATTAAGAATCGAAAGAAAAACTAATGATGAGGTAAGAGCTAGAATGAAGGCAAATGACCCAGTGATAGATAGAATTGAAAGAAAATCATTAAAATGGTACAGACATATGATGAGAATGCCACATAATCGGTGGCCAAAGAAGGTTTATGAATGGAAAACACCTTGCGCGGAAGACCACGACGTTCTTGGACAGACCACATAAATGGAGTAATGGAACATTGCAGCATCGACAAGGAATATGGCGCTGGGTAAAGAGGCTTGGCGGAGGATAACAGGACTACAACAAGATGTTGTTATTAATTAATCTTTGTATCGATTAGTCACGTAATAATAATAATAATAACAATAATAATAATAATAAACCTACGTTTTCCCAGCGTAGTGCAGAACCTCGACGTGGCATGGACTCAACAAGTCGTTGGAAGTCGCCTGCAGAAATACTCAGTCATACTGCCTCTACAGCTTTCCATAACTGCGAAAGTGTTGCCGGTGCAGGATTTTGTGCACCAACTGACATCTCTAGTTGTTGTTGTTGTGGTCTTCAGTCCTGAGACTGGTTTGATGCAGCTCTCCATGCTACTCTATCCTGTGCAAGCTTCTTCATCTCCCAGTACCTACTGCAACCTACATCTTTCTGAATCTGCTTAATGTATTCATCTCTTGGTCTCCCCCTACGATTTTTACCCTCCACGCTGCCCTCCAATACTAAATTGGTGATCCCTTGATGCCTCAGAACATGTCCTACCAACCGATCCCTTCATCTGGTCAAGTTGTGCCACAAACTTCTCTTCTCCCCAATCCTATTCAATACTTCCTCATTAGTTATGTGATCTACCCATCTAATCTTCAGCATTCTTCTGTAGCACCACATTTCGAAAGCTTCTATTCTCTTCTTGTCCAAACTATTTACCGTCCATGTTTCACTTCCATACATGGCTACATTCCATACAAATACTTTCAGAAATGACTTCCTGACACTTAAATCTATGCTCGATGTTAACAAATTTCTCTTCTTCAGAAACGCTTTCCTTGCCATTGGCAGTCTACATTTTATATCCTCTCTACTTCGACCATCATCAGTTATTTTGCTCCCCAAATAGCAAAACTCCTTTACTACTTTAAGTGTCTCATTTCCTAATCTAATACCCTCAACATCACCCGACTTAATTCGACTATATTCCATTATCCTCGTTTTGCTTTTGTTGATGTTCATCTTATATCCTCCCTTCAAGACACTATCTTCAAGACACATCTCTAGTATGTCCCATAAATAGAAGGAATTCATGTCAGGCGATCTGGATGGCCAGAATGTTCTTCAAACCAATCGCAAACAGTAGTGGCCTGGTGACATGACGCCTTGTTGTTTGGGAACATGAATACCATGAGTGGGTGTAAACGGTCTCCAAGAAGCCGAACATAACCATTTTCAGTCAATAAGCGGTTCAGCTGGACCAGAGAACCCGCCCAATCCATGTTAACACAACCCACGCAAGTATAGAGCCACCACCAGCTTGCTCAGTGCCTCGTTGACAACTTGGATCCATGGCTTCATGGGGTCTGCGCCACACTCGAACCCTATCATCAGCTATTACCAACTGGAATCGGGACTCATCTGATCAGGTCACGGTTTTCTGGGGTCCAACCGATATGGTCTCGAGCCGATGTGAGGTGCTGCAGGCGATGTCGTGCTGTTAACAAAGGCAACCGAGTCGGTCGTCTGCTGCCGTAGGCCATTAACGCCAAATTTCAAGTCACTGGCCTAACTGAACGTCCGTCACAAGTCTCACAAGCATTTCCATGTTTTTTTCACTCTGTGTTACTTGTCCGTTAGCACTGAATACTTCACGCAAACGCCGCGCTCTTCGTCGCCAAGTGAAGGTCGGCTGCCACTGCGTTGTCCGTCGAGAGAGATAATGACTAATGACACTGTCGGAATACTGAATTCCCTAACGATTTCCGAAATGGAATGTCCCATACGTATAGCTTCAGCTACCATTCCGCTTTCAAAGCCTGTTAATTCCCGTCGTGCAGCCATAATCACGTCGGACATCTTTTCTCGTGAAGCACCTGAGCACAAATGACAGATCCAGCAATGCATTGCCCTTTTATACCTTGTGTATGCGATACTACTGCCATCTGTACATGCGCATATCACAATCCCATGACTTTTGTCACTTCAGTGCACAGTACTCTAAAAGTAGTGGGACTAAGATTCCGATGCTCTACACATGATTTAAATATAAAAATAAGGATACGTTTACGTACATGGCCGCTGACTGGATCACTGCCTATAAGCGACGCAGTATTAAGTACTTCACATTTTTTTCAGTACTGCAGAACATAATATTACTCCACAAGCACATAAAAATATACATTTAAAAAAAACCAATAGCTGAATATTTACAGTCACACAGTACCAAAACAAAACATTATTAATATGGATTTCAAGTACCCTACACTTTTGCATCATATCAGATAAGGCATGGCCGGCCGATGTGGCTGAGCGGTTCTAGGTGTAGGTGCTTCAGTCCGGAACCGCGCGACCGCTACGGTCGCAAGTTCGAATCCTGCCTCGGGCATGGATGTGTGTGATGTCCTTAGGTTAGTTAGGTTTAAGTACTTCTAAGTTCTAGGGGACTGATGACCTCAGATATTAAGTCCCATAGTGCTCAGAGCCATTTGAATTTAGATATGGCACACAAATATAAATACTTATTAGCTACTTTTGTCACTAAGACCATGTCAGAATTCTTGTTGTAGGGTAGAAGTTCACCTCTTTTTGCCCTCAGGAACCTACCACTGTCTTCCTCTGATCTGCTAGTCATACCTTATAATTCCTGCCTGGAACTGGACTCCAAATTTCAAGTATATACTCCCCTTTGTACTACCACTCCCTTCGTTTGCCTAGAAAAACGTCCCTTGGACATACTCTGTCATTACTTCCTTGCCTCTAATGGGGAAAATTGCTCTTGTGATTTTGTGACGGGCTATTGCTGATTTCTCCACAACATTTCCATTTTCTTCCTCATCCCCATAATAATTTTCTTACTGGTTTCTTCTTGCAGCAAAATTTCCTTCCTGCCTTCAGGTTTCTTATTTTTTAAGAACTTGGTTGGTGCTGCCTTTGTTGAGTCGCATGATGGCTGGTTCAGAAAGAAACACATCCTAGGTGTCACATAAATTTTTGCAGTGAATGTGATGTTCTCGAAATGTGACAGAACTTCGCTAATTTGCACTTTACTGTCGAGTCTGGGTTGGCCTGTGGGTGGTATTTTGCGGTGTATAGATGCTGCTGATTCCTGGTTAAAATCTCATCAAAGTACCCTAAGTGCAGCGGTGGGGCTGTTAGCTATTCACACTCTATTTTGCTCCACAGTCATCCTGAGTACTTTCATGATCTCCAGTTCGATATTCGTGAAAGCTCTGCATTTCTGATTAGCTGCAGAGCTTACGTACTCACGCTGCCACTGATGTGGCTGTTCATGAATTCTAGTTTGCACTGAATCAGAATTTGGCAATCTGTCTCTGAACTGACTGATTCATGTCTTTATGTGCAGATCGTAGTACGCTGTGTAAGAGAGAAACCAGTCTAGAGAGACTTAAGTGCTTGTCGTCGCAATCTTGTCCGCTGTTAGACAATGACTCCGTTGCAATAAACACCTCTCTCACACTAGGCCTTTCTCATTCTGGCAGAACTGTATTGCCAGTTTGCTTATTGCGACGCCATGATTTGTGGCACCTGGCTTTTATGTTTTTGTTCGTCAGCGTCTCGACTAAGCATGATAAACTCCTCAGATTGAACTGTCTTATTCACCTCTGAGACATCTGCTCCTCCAGTGCATCGACCTTTTGTGAAAGGCAAGCATTTACATCCTCAGTGTGTGTGTCTAAGATAGATCAGCCCGTTCAAGCCGAGACACATTATCCTTAGGCGTTTTGGTCACTGTCTGATTTTTCATTGATCAAAGCTTTTGTTCAGTGCTTCCATATCTAATCTTAATTGCTTGCTGATGCCTCTGCTTTTTGTCTGTCAGCCTCTGTTTTTGTTTGTCAGCCTTTGCTTTTATATATCTTCTGTCTTCTTCGTTTACATATGCCTCTGCTATTTATTTCTGCCCTCTGCTACCTTTCTATAAGCCTCTGCTCTTTTATTTCTGTCCTGTGCTTTCTTATAAGCCTCTACTCTTATTTCTGTCCTGTACTTCCTTTCTACGAGGGTTGGAACTTTGATAGTGGCAACTACTTATTTACAGCTCATACTAAATAGATACGTGTTTCAAAGTTTTACTGACCTTCAAAGTAGTCACCAGCATTGTATATAGCCCGTTGTCAGCGATCTGGAAGTCTTAGGATACTCTTAGCAGTGCTAGTCATGTTGACAGTTCGAGCGGCGCGGTCTGTTGCCCGACGAATTTGTAACAGTTCTGAAGCGAATGCCGTGAAGTGTTTGCTTCAGTTCAGAAATCGAGTTGAACTCACGAGGGCTTAAGTCAGGCGAGTACAGTAGATGATATAACATTTAGAAGCCCCATCAGTCACACAAATCAGTAACAGCTTGCACTGTACGTGCTTGAGCATTGTCCTGCAAAGTGATGGTCAGGTCCTGCAGAAACTGTCATCACTTCTGTCTCTAAGATGTTCATTTTTGGAACACAACCTACGACCAGCTTCAGATTGCACTGTCTGCACAGGACGAAAGAGAGGATGTGAATGATAGTAATTTTAAGTTCTTTGTTCTCAGCCCAAAGTCCACTGGAGAGACGACGTCATAGACTTGTAGCCAATGTGACGAACGTGAAATTGCCTCGAATCATGAAAACACAGGGGACCACTACAAAAATTTCCCAGGTACAGCGAACAAGTATGGAAAAAATGAGACCGTTACCGAGTTTGACGGTCTTTTACTACTAATTGACACAGCACACACAGTGTTTAGTGAGAGAGGCAATACAAAGGGTTGATTGGACAAAAATTATTTTGAGATAGTACGAAATTTCTTAAGTTTCATGGAAAACTGGAAAGGAAGGGCGTTTCTGACATCAGTGCTGAATAGATACTTGCCACGATGAGGCACCCCCGCAGCTGCGTTTAATGGATGAACACACGGAAACCGCTGCTTCAGAGTACGGCAAATATTCCCTGGGTATCTCCCCAGACTGCCACGTAAGACTTGAGAGAAACCTTTCTGCCGTAAATAGACAGTAAATAATGTCCCGGAATCTGCTTGTTTACGAGATATTCTTTCAGACATCACCCCACAGTCTGGACTGCGCACTTTTATCTATGAAATAAATGTAACTGAACTGATATGTGATAATTGAGCGATCTGTACTAGTCACGTTACAAGTAATAATGAATAACTAAAAATGGCTCTGAGCACTATGGGACTTAACATCTGTGGTCATCAGTCCCCTAGAACTTAGAACTACTTAAACCTAACTAACCTAAGGACATCACACACATCCATGCCCGAGGCAGGATTCGAACCTGCGACCGTAGCAGCCGCGCGGTTCCGGACTGCGCGCCTAGAACCGCTAGACCACCGCGGCCGGCAATAATGAATAACTCTGGAGTATTGAGTTTACGTAGACTGTCATGAGCAGTGAAATAATTTTGCAGCGATTACAGTAATATTAGTCGGGATAGGAAGTGATGACTGAAAGTTATACATTAACGTCTGTTCTTTTCTGAGAATCTACAGTCAATGTCTATATCATTTGTATAAATACCAGGCCGGCCAGAGTGGCCGAGCGGTTCTAGGCGCTACAGTCTGGAACCGCGCGACCGCTCCGGTCGCTGGTTCGAATCCTGCCTCGGGCATGGGTGTGTGTGATGTCCTTAGGTTAGTTAGGTTTAAGTAGTTCTAAGTTCTAGGGGACTGATGACCTTAGAAGTTAAGTCCCTTAGTGCTCAGAGCCCTTTGAACCATTTTTTTATAAAAACCAGCAATTACACATCAGCTGCAATATATAATTTACAGAATATCTTTGGAGTAACGAAGCTAGAAATTCGTTTCACGCCTGTTTGAAAAGAAAACGTTTCACGACAAGAAGTTTTTTCTTCGCATCAGCTTAATTCTGCAAACTGCCTATTAAGAAACTGTGATGATCACTGAAGAGAAAAGTTCACAAAAATCGCATACCCAAAAATAATTAGTGAAAAGGATTGACATTTCGGGAATACATTTGTCCAGGTGACATATTTAAGTGATTAACATTATAGGATCACAGGTTAATGTAAGAACGAGGTAAGCCATTGCAAATGTGTATTGCTGGTACGTTAATAACCGGTGCAGCCGCCAGAACGTTGAATGCAAACGTGCATTCATTGTGTTCTATAGGTGCCGGATGTCACTTCTTGAGATGGAGTTCCATGCCTCCATGTCTGTTGCACTTGGTTTATTTGTGGATGACACTAGCGTTGTCATCCGATAATGTCCGAATGTGGTCGATTGGAGACAGAACTCGTGATCGAGCAGGTCAAGACAACATGTCGACAATCTGTGAAGTGTTTTGGGTTTCAACAGCCGTACGTGGGCGAGCGTTGTGCTGTTGGAAATCATCGCCTGGAATGCTGTTTAAGGCCACGCGGGGTAGCCGCGCGGTCTCCGGCGCCTTGCCACGGTTCGCGCCGCTGCCCCCATCGGAGGTTCGAGTCCTCCCTCGGGCATGGGTGTGTGTGTTGTCCTTAGCAGAAGTTAGTTTAACTTAGATTAAGTGGTGTTTAAGCCTAGGGACCGATGCTATCAGCAGTATGGTCCCATAGGAACTTCACACAAATTTCCAATGCAGCATAACAGATTGAATCACCAGACCGACGCACAGTTTTGCAGTCAGGGTGCGTGGGATAACCACGAAAGGCTCCTAATGACATACGTAATCGCACCCGAGACCATATATCCAGGTGTAGGTCCAGCGCGTCTAGCATAGACACAGACTGGTTCCAGGCTCTCAACAGACCTTCTTATAATCAACAAACGGCCATCACTGCCACCGAGGCAGAATTAGGTTTCATCAGAAAACGCAACAGACCTCCACCCTGTCCTGCAATGAGCTCTCGCTTGACACCATTAAAGACGCGGACGGAGGTGGTTTAGGGTCAGTGGACTGCACGATACAGAACGTCTGGTTCAGAACTGTCCTTGAAGTAAGAGAATTGTAGCAGTTCGTTGTGTCACTGTGGTGCCAATCGCTGCTCAAATTGCTTCTGAAGGCGCAGTACGATGCGCCAGAGCCACACACCGAACACAAGGCTGTCCGTCTCTGTAACGTTACGTGGCCGTCCGGAACCCGGTCTTGACTACCGCTGCCAGCAGTCATGTACAGTGGCTACATACCTGCAAAGTCTTTCTCCAGAAGGAATACACAGCTTCTCGTATCCATATTACACGAGCTCTTTCGAACTCAGTGAGCTGTTGATAATGGTGTAATGGTGTCTTTGTCGCCTCTAAAGCATTCTTGACTAACATCAACTGATCATGTCCAAACTCAAACTCACGTCGGTATTTAAAGCAAACCTGATTGGCATCCTCACAGTGGCCCAACCTGCGCCACTCTTACGCGACTGGAGTGAAATTTGAATAGACATCATCTTTCAGATGTAGAAGCACTCCTACCAACTTTCGATTATGTCGTACTAATCCTTCTTCGTGCTGTGGTTTTTTTCCGCGAGTGTAGCAATGAAGAGGGGGCGAGGAATAAATATCTCTATATATTGACCATTCTGGGCCCATGTAAAGAACACAACAACAAAGGTTTGCACCCACTCCCACTTGTAACACCCTAATGAACCCCAAAACCCAATTAGGAAAGACCATCTTGATGTAAAGTAGGGAAAAGTTATCCTGACAGGTACGACAATTTTGCCGATGATGTAACACCAGAAAGTCTTGATAAACACCAACATTAAGCATTACAGAGCGTGTTTTGGTAGGAAGGGAGAAGAAAGAAAGGTCATCTTTAGTTATTTGCCAAACATCTCAGTAATAATTGCAAATTAATACCATGAAAGTTAAGTCCAAAAATACACACCTGGAAATTGAAATAAGAACACCGTGAATTCATTGTCCCAGGAAGGGGAAACTTTATTGACACATTCCTGGGGTCAGATACATCACATTATCACACTGACAGAACCACAGGCACATAGACACAGGCAACAGAGCATGCACAATGTCGGCACTAGTACAGTGTATATCCACCTTTCGCAGCAATGCAGGCTGCTATTCTCCCATGGAGACGATCGTAGAGATGCTGGATGTAGTCCTGTGGAACGGCTTGCCATGCCATTTCCACCTGGCGCCTCAGTTGGACCAGCGGTCGTGCTGGACGTGCAGACCGCGTGAGACTACGCTTCATCCAGTCCCAAACATGCTCAATGGGGGACAGATCCGGAGATCTTGCTGGCCAGGGTAGTTGACTTACACCTTCTAGAGCACGTTGGGTGGCACGGGATACATGCGGACGTGCATTGTCCTGTTGGAACAGCAAGTTCCCTTGCCGGTCTAGGAATGGTAGAACGATGGGTTCGATGACGGTTTGGATGTACCGTGCACTATTCAGTGTCCCCTCGACGATCACCAGTGGTATACGGCCAGTGTAGGAGATCGCTCCCCACACCATGATGCCGGGTGTTGGCCCTGTGTGCCTCGGTAGTATGCAGTCCTGATTGTGGCGCTCACCTGCACGGCGCCAAACACGCATACGACCATCATTGGCACCAAGGCAGAAGCGACTCTCATCGCTGAAGACGACACGTCTCCATTCGTCCCTCCATTCACGCCTGTCGCGACACCACTAGAGGCGGGCTGCACGATGTTGGGGCGTGAGCGGAAGACGGCCTAACGGTGTGCGGGACCGTAGCCCAGCTTCATGGAGACGGTTGCGAATGGTCCTCGCCGATACCCCAGGAGCAACAGTGTCCCTAATTTGCTGGGAAGTGGCGGTGCGGTCCCCTACGGCACTGCGTAGGATCCTACGGTCTTGGCGTGCATCCGTGCGTCGCTGCGGTCCGGTCCCAGGTCGACGGGCACGTGCACCTTCCGCCGACCACTGGCGACAACATCGATGTACTGTGGAGACCTCACGCCCCACGTGTTGAGCAATTCGGCGGTACGTCCACCCGGCCTCCCGCATGCACACTATACGCCCTCGCTCAAAGTCCGTCAACTGCACATACGGTTCACGTCCACGCTGTCGCGGCATGCTACCAGTGTTAAAGACTGCGATGGAGCTCCGTATGCCACGGCAAACTGGCTGACACTGACGGCGGCGGTGCACAAATGCTGCGCAGCTAGCGCCATTCGACGGCCAACACCGCGGTTCCTGGTGTGTCCGCTGTGCCGTGCGTGTGATCATTGCTTGTACAGCCCTCTCGCAGTGTCCGGAGCAAGTATGGTGGGTCTGACACACCGGTGTCAATGTGTTCTTTTTTCCATTTCCAGGAGTGTATGTCAGTCAGAGATAACTTTTATGTGGAAGAGAGTTCTAACGCAATGAAGAAATTCAATGCGTCTACAATACTCATTCACGGAAAAAGTAAGTCACCTACTAGCTATCGTGCTATCAAGTCATACGAGAGCAGCTCTTGCCATAGTTGGACGAACGAAGCATGTCGAGATTGTTTTACTTTCAAGAGTCGTTGCGTGACGTAGACGCACGGATTTTGTGAACTGATATTTAGAATAGAGACTTGAACTAGAATGCTGACTGTGTACACCGAGTTGTTGGACTTTATTAACGGAAGTAGGCAATATTTGACTCAATATTCATATAAGTGAAATTATAGAAAGGAATGGACAAAGTTTCCTTGTAATACACGTTTAGTCTCGAGAAGGAGACATTGACACGAATACATGAAGAAGATACAATTATGCCGAGGGTTAAAGCGGTCGTAATTGTCACGATACTTGAAACTAACAGAACTGTCAGTGCTAATTAACCGTGTGTGCATGTGGCGTGATGTTTATAAAGTATTTAGCCAAAAGAAACAATAAAATTGTTCATCAAAAGTGGGATTCAACGTGTCGCCTCCATCATTCTATGAATATTTGGTACTTGCTCATGAAAAGTTAATGAACAGTGACTATTTAACTTGGAAGTAAATTCGTGGACTATTAGTTGTGACAAGGAAGGTTTGGACATACATAATATTACGACGCAAGATAATTAAGACATTGTTAAAGAGTATCTGTGGATCTCGCGTCATATAGAGCGAACAATTTTACTTAGCAACGAACAAACAACGACCAATACCATCTGCAACTGAACTTTTTCCTCGCTTTTGGTGATGTGGACGATGCGCATGAGGGAAGATTCATCAATTACTGCACTAAAGTGTTAACCGGGCACATAATAATTCAACTTCAAACCATAAGAGACAATCAGAGTGCGCAGTTCGCATTAATAAGGAAACTTTGCGGACTCGCAATCAAATTTTAATCATTAGGCGAGGAACGATTTCTTAAGAGCTTTTTCAGATCTTGTCTCTTGTTAACCGACGGAGACATCGATCATCGCGCATCGCGTCTCGACTCCACCGACCGAGCTGTAGCAGTAACAGCTCCATGGCGTCGACAACACCAGCGGAGAGAGGACGTCACACACTGCACTATCCGGCTTATTTCTAAGACAATGCAACAGGAGCTTATGAGAAACTGGAACGTAACACTACGCTGTGTGTATGTGTGCGTGTGTGACGCAAAACGGAAAAAGCGCACGCCGCAAGTTTATGTGAGTGTGCCGTGTGCTAGCTACGCGTGGCCCACACGTCGTGCGTCCCTCGCGGCAGCGGGGCAGAGGTCAGGCGCGCGCTAATGACAGAATGATTTGCGCGGCAGCCGGCAGCCGCTTTATACGGCGGGGGCGGATGGATCTTAATGGAGTAATTTCGCCGATGGCTTTGATCTCCGCGCTGTGCTGTGCGAGGCGCGCCGCCGTACGTAATTTGCGTTTCATCTTGTCGCGCCCCTTTCCGGCTGTGAGTGGCGGCCGCGGCCACTGGCACAGCTCGGACCCTCCTTTGGCCTGGCCGGGGGATTAGGCGCCTCCCGGCCGCCGCCGACAATGATTCCGCCGGAGCTCGCCGCATTAGTCGCTCTTTGCCGGCGACTCGGCTCCTCGTGTATGCCGGCTGAAGCGGCGCTTTCCTGCTATGACGGCGCCAGTTTGTCAAAGGACACGCGGCCCGGGCAATCAGGATCACAGTTTTCCTAACCGCTCTGCTCGGTGTCCTGAAGTCAGACACTACGAATATCACCAACTATAGTCAGATTAGAATTATTCGATAGTTGTCACTTCACATGTTGTGGCTGGTTTCCTCCAATCAAAGAGCTCAACGTCATGCCCGAATCGTTCGCCGTTGCCAAACTGACACACACACGCACACACAGACACACACACGCACACACAGCCACCATCACCACCGCCACCAAGAACAACAACTATAACAACGATTATATGAAGTACACTCGTTTCATACACAACACTAACCAAACACTACCGGATCCTTCCGCAGAAAACGCGATTCAGCCGTCATTTATATAGTTATTATAATCACCGAGATCAGCTTACGTTAGATAAGCTTCGCACGACACTGAGTGAAGCCGAATTTTTGAATGTTGTCAATTAATTGTCGTTCAAATGGCTGTGAGCACTATGGAACTTAACATCTGAGGTCATCAGCCCCATAGAACTTAGAACTACTTAAACCTAACTAACCTAAGGACATCACACACATCCATGCCCGAGGCAGGATTCGAACCTGCGACAATAGCAGTCGCGCGGTTCCGGACTGAAGCGCCTAGAACCGCTGGGCCACCGCGGCCGGCTTAATCGTTGTGACTGGGACACCAGAATCACAAACACACCAATCTTTTGCACTGGGTAATGGCATAGCGTATTAGTTAGTGAATAAATGTAGTGTATAAAAGGTGGTTGGTTCGAATCTCGTCAAAATCAGCCCAGATTTTTATTTTTCTGAATCCGGTCAAAAGACTTTATCACTTTAATTCAATTAACTGATTTAAGTGTTTTTTTGTTTCTAATACTTTGAAGCGTCATTTTCATCATCGTATTGACTTTTTCATTTGCTGTTATTTTCCTTCAAATGTTGAAAATGTTCAAATGTATGTGAAACCTTATGGGACTTAACTGCTAAGGTCATCAACCCCCAAGCTTACACACTACTTAACCTAAAGTATCCTAAGGACAAACACACAGACCCATGCCCGAGGGAGGACTCGAACCTCCGCCGGGAGCAGCCGCTCAGTCCATGACTGCAGCGCTTGAGACCGCTCGGCTAATCCCATGCGGCTATTTTTCTTCCTGTCATTCTTTTTTCATTTCGAATCTGCTTGGGTCGCCTATAAACTGCAACCAAGTGCCAACCTGGACTGCTCGTAGGTTGGTAACGTGATATCCCATGTAGAAAGCGAGAGGCTAGTTTCAGGTAACGAATCACAGCGAGGAATTGTAATTTGCTTCCGCCGCTAAAACTGAAATTTTGGTGGCTAGGATGACTATGGAAACAAACATATTAAGAAATTTTTCTGTCTTCACTTTGGTCGTAGAGCTAGGCCTTAAATGCCGTGAACAAAGCGATCGTGATTTTAGTTCTGCTACAGATCGATCATCACTGTTTTCTAGGGTACATTGCACATCACGAGACCGTGATTGGGTTAGGACATGAGTTTGAGTTGAGGGCTGTGTAGCCCGTGGTCTGCCGTAGTTGAGTCATGGGTCACTTAAAATCGCCTGTCGGCAGAGCGTCTCCCGTTTCCGTCACACCGCGCGACGCCCGCTTCCTACATTGCTTCGCGTTACACATTAATAACATTTGTGAAGTGACCTGCAGTGTTTGTGTGTCGCCTATAGCCGAGTGACAGCCGGCAGCGGATGTTTCAGCATTGTAGCGGCGGGTGATAGAGGTCAACTGTCAGTAATTTTAATCGTACTATAGAGCAGTGCATGTCGTAACAGGTTCGTTTCGTTAAAGAAAAAGCGCCACGGAGAGCTCATTTACCTCTAGGTACAAGGAGGCGTTCTGCAGCGTGGTGTGGTTTACTGTTAAAATCCGAGAACGTCATCCGCAGAAGTTAACCAGTATTTTATTTGTAAACGCATCGGTATAATCTCCCTCCCCCTCTCTCCCCTATACCCACACCCTGTTAACTTCCACCAAGCAGTTCGAGAGAACGCAATGCAAGTACCTTTGGATCGTCATTTGAGTCAAGTTAGCTGGCACTTGAAAATTTACGGAGAGGGCTCTTGTACCGACCGCAGCGTAAAACGCGTCGACAGTCGCTAATTACATCTGTTTTATATGAAACGGTACCTTGAGTCAATAATTGGTTTGTACAAGTGCGGAATGACATAGCCAATGTGGAACAGTGAAATTTAGTGCAGAAAGAAACAGTACGCACCCAAAGACTGGTAATTAACAGTAGCATCTTCAACAAGGAATGAAATTCACTGAAGCGTCAAAGAAACTGACATAGGCCACTCTAACAATCTTGTTGACGGATGGTACGTTTCTCTGGATACATATTGAGGTGAATTTCTTTCAGATTTTACTCTTCTTGACGGGCACTAGGCTGAGTGGCGCGCTCTGAAGCAACATCCGCGGCTGGTGTTCTGAAAACCTACCTCGTCATTTCTTGCGCACCAGTACCCATGAAAGTTGCAGTCGGGACCAGGGGAAGTCTGGCAAGGGGGAGCTCCGAAATCTGGTTAACCGCCCTGCAGGACTACCGAGCAGGTAGGCAATCTAAAAAGTGAAGCACAATGTTATTACAGAGGCGCCATAAAACTCGTAATCTGTGATCGCCCTAGCAGTGGGCGCTGGCCCGGCCCGAGGTAACGAGAAGGGAACCGGCAGCCTCTCGCTCGCTTCGACTGCTGAATGCGTAATGGTCGCCGCCGTCAGAGGAAGACATTACTAATCCCGTCTCTTCGGCTGTTGACACTTTGCGATAGGAAATAAGCTCGTAAATGTATCGGTGATCCCCGGACTGCACCTCCGGCCAGGGGTACATTTTTAATGGTCGCAGAGAGGGAGGTTTTTGGGAGGTGGTGGTGGTGGTTGGGTGGCGATGCGTGCAAGGGACGGCGGCAGCCCTCATCTTTTAAAAATCCTTCCGCGCTGGCGGCCCGTGTGTACGGACGCGCGCGTATTTGCTCGAGCTCCCGATATCGCATTTTGCTGAGTGCACACACGCCGACATACCGGCCAGCGCGGACCTCGCTGGCAAATTCCATTAGCGAAGGGCGCGGACCGCACCACGATGTCACGCCAGCGCAAATACTTTGTCGGCCGGCGGTGCGCGGACGCGGACGTGCGCCCTGTCCTTTGGCGACGCCGCTCTCGTCCGGAGCGACTGTGCGTGTGCTTGTGTGTGTGTGTGTGTGTGTGTGTGCGCGCGTGCGTGTGCGGGCGCGCAGAGGACGTCCGCATTTGCTCTGCCGCACAGTCCGCTTTTATTTGTGCACCTGCGAACAAGGAAAAAGGAAAGCGGCAAGAAATAAATTAAAACGTAGCAGTGGCCAGCGCGTGTGTTCTGCGGTGTTACGCCGCCTCGCCGTGGCCGTGTGTATGTGTGGCGATACGTACTCGCACTCCATCTGTCATCGATGGCCGTGGCTAAGTTATCTGTCTGAAAGACGCTAGCCGCACTGTATCTCCGAAAGCTATGTGAAAGGAGTGACGTCACTGGCGAGGTACGCTCATGCACACCATAAAGTGGAAATATCTCTACAGTGAGCATTGCGTCCTGCGCATGTTATCAGCATTAAGCTGGAATTGTCTCGTGATCTCAGCACGTCGCTGTTTAAGGCCAGTTGACATTATCCATCACGTCACGTCGCGACAAAACATTCCACAATGCATTTCAAATGGCGTCATTCGCACAGGTTGTCAACGGGCCGTCACGTCACGGCAAGACACGTCACAGTTTCGGGGGAAGAAAGTTTTTACGGTATCTTCATGTGCTGACATCGTAAGTTAACCTATTTTCGCAGCTGTCACTCGTGTCATTGTAGTGGATTTTGCGCTTTTGTGTCTTCTTAATCGTTGTTTTATTATTGTGCTTCGTTTTCGTGGCAAACTGCATATGTTCCCTGACGACTTATGATATTTTTTCCATTGAGCGGTCTCACTAGAGTGACGCTAAATATCTGAAAGCTATAGCTATTTAGGTTTTACAATAAGAGAACAGAGCTGACGCCCAGGATGTATATAAATTGATGAAGCAATTTCCATTATACAGGGTGTTACAAAAAGGCACTGCCAAATTTTCAGGAAATATTCCTCAGACACAAATAAAGAAAAGATGTTATGTGGACATGTGTCCGGAAACGCTTAATTTCCATGTTAGAGCTCATTTTAGTTTCGTCAGTATGTACCGTACTTCCTCGATTCACCGCCAGTTGGCCCAATTGAAGGAAGGTAATGTTGACTTCGGTGCTTGTGTTGACATGCGACTTATTGCTATACAGATTTTCTGTGAACGTTTGGGCAGGCATTGTTGGTGATGTTTTGATTGGGCCCCATGTTCTTCCACCTATGTTCAGTGGAGCACGTTACCATGATTTCATACGGGATACTCTACCTGTGCTGCTAGAACATGTGCCTTTACAAGTACGACACAACATGTGGTTCATGCACGATGGAGCTCCTGCAGATTTCAGTCGAAATGTTCGTACGCTTCTCAACAACAGATCCGGTGACCGATGGATTGGTAGAGGCGGACCAATTCCATGGCCTCCACGCTCTCCTGACCTCAACCCTCTTGACTTTCATTTATGGGGGCATTTGAGAGCTCTTGTCTACGCAACCCCGGTACCAAATGTAGAGACTCTTCGTGCTCGTATTGTGGACGGCTGTGATACGATACGCCGTTCTCCAGGGCTGCATCAGCGCATTAGGGATTCCATGTGACGGAGGGTGGATGCATGTATCCTCGCTAACGGAGGACATTTTGAACATTTCCTGTAACAAAGTGTTTGACGTCACGCTGGTACGTTCTGTTGCTGTGTGTTTCCATTCCATGATCAATGTGATTTGAAGAGAAGTAATAAAATGAGCTCTAACATGGAAAGTAAGCGTTTCCGGACACATGTCCACATAACATATTTTCTTTCTTTGTGTGTGAGGAATGTTTTCCGAAAGTTTGGCCGTACCTTTTTGTAACACCCTGTATAGCATATTAAGTGATAATGTCAGCTTTAACGAAGAGAAAAATACAGTTGCTTATGGCATTATTAGTTTCGTAGAAAAAGAAAGACGGAACGGATAAGGTAACCAGGCCCCATTTACTCTTTTACAACCACTGGTTGATATGTTTGTCTGTACGTATATTTGCCTAGCAAATGAATTTCGATGTTTTGAAATGATATTCCACGTCTCAGCACATTACCGAAAAATAACTGATCAAGTTCATTTGTCCCTTAGAAAACTTTGTAGTTGTTAGTTCTTCAATTTCGGTACTATACCTGACTTTTTGCATCACTGATAGTGTCTCAAAACGTCACTTTCATCGTCCGGTACTGGGCTAAGCGAATTGTCATGACGTGACGTGACAGACAGTGTAAATACACGCTGACGTGACAGTGCCGTAACGTGATGCCCGTTCATTTTGTTGTTCAACTCTAAGAGTCCAATTTATTCCAGGTATCAGATTCAAATCGCTATGGTGTCTACAAAACGCCTATATGAAAGCCACAGTTCTTACGAAGAGAATCTCTCTGTACCAACGACATAATGACTTTCAAAATTAATAGAATGCATTATGGACAGACCTATCCCATCTCGAGTTCACGTGACCTCGGTGCCAATGTATGTTAACCACACGAGAACATTTCTGCGCACCTGTGTGCTCACTCCATAGGTACTTCCACTGTACAACGCACGCTAGATAAAAGCTTTTCACCCTCTTCTTTACCTGAGGTGATCGTTTCCATTGATCCACAATCCAGTCTCAAAGATCCTCTGTCCACTGAAATTGTAAGTGATGGCACTGTTGACTCAACATACGAAAATGTTGGGGTCGTCAGCTACGGAGCGTCATGTTTAGCAATGTTTGCTGAACAGTGTGTTGCGAAACGTGCCTGCACAAGCTTTGGACTCTTGTGACGTAGCGGCTTGCCTCGCACTCATAGAAACCTGGAGGTTGCGAGTTGCTTCATACAGGCAGAGACGGGTCACAGCTCTCGTGACAGATGTGGGCTTAAGATCGAGCAGTTGATATGAGGTACATCTCCGGCTGATGTCAATATTGCGCAAGCAATGAAATCTTAAGCACTCAAATCAATCCACTTTCGTAAATAATTCTTACCTGCTACTAAATTTATGAATTCTGCTGATTTAATGTTTTAATTATTAGTGTGATTTTTTAAAAACAAATTCATTAGCGCTTGCAAACACATGAATTCAAGATCGCACACGAACTCTTATTTATTTATAATAATGATAGAAGCTGAAGAAATGGATTACAATTTGTGCCGCGGGCAGGACTTCAGCCCAGGTTTACTGCTTACTAGGCAGATGTGTTAGCCATTACACCATCGCACGATTCGTAGAGTAACAGCCATCCACTCGTAGTGCGGTGGCAGTTGCTGTTCGGGTTTATCTGACGACTCCCTCTGCAGCGACCGGGAGGCATGTGCCTTGTCACTAACTTGTTGGTCTGTCTGCGGCAGTAACCTGTCCCGATCCCCACCGCCAGATGTCATAGGTGCCGCCACTTGTTCATAAGTAATTGGCAGAATCGAAGCACGAATATGTTATACCGCTTCTCCTGATGAAATCTGGGTGATCCGCCGCTGCAAACAATCAGAGCGAACATGACCCTCTGTAACTTCCCCTTATAAAAAATTATTAAATGACTGTGCTAGTAAACCTCTTACGTTATTTGATTTTCAAACAGCTGACCAAAACTGAACGTACTCAGACATTTCTCTCTACTTATTCTGATCATCACTAAATTGACACCCAATATTTTTAACGCAACGCAATCTGACTTTCGATAATCCCTACAAAAGAGTGGCCCCGACTAATAATAACCTATACCTTTCATGAATCACTTACCTCACAAAAATCTTCGTTAATCAAACTAATGCAATACAGCGAGCGCCAATGCTACCAGCTAAATAAAAGATTCTAACTACTGAAGGCACTAACTGCTGATAGGCATAGTTAGCAAAATGAAAGATTTTGATAGAGAACAAACAATGTATTTACCTTAATAGTGTTCAAAAATCATCATATATATATCTACATGAAATCCATCTTTACAAATGTCCTTTTTCTGGCGGACAAACGCCCAGATCGTCCGCTTATAGTGACCTCTCAAAACTCTGGCATATCTCTCTCCACATCCACCACTGCTGGCGGCTCACCTCTCAACTGCACAACGCTACGCGCTGTTCACCTCCAACTGCCCAACACTACAATAGCGAATATTCCAACAATGCCAACCAGCCACAGACTGCACACAGCATAGTCAGTGATTTTCATACAGAGCGCTACGTGGAGTTACCAACATAAAAACCTAAACAGCCTACTTACACCTGCTATTCACATCCAAAGCATGTGCGCAGTTGTACATTGTAAATGGTAATTGCACGGCAACCGGTAACATATAAGTATGAAGGAAGACGCTTCGTGAGTTCGATTTTGACCTATCTTACTCCAGTGAGTAAGGGGTACATTGTAAAAAGCCTGCCGCTTCTCAGCCACGTGGCTAATGACGGTCCCGTACGCCTTAAGAGAGAGATAACGGAATCGGCGGATACCTCAAAGGTAGCTCGAAAACCAGGAGTTTCCTCTTGTCTGGAACTGCATGTTGACAGGTAATAGTGCCGATATGTCCATTTGAGTGCCTAAATTGGAGTTTGTCGGCAGCCGGTAACCACCTTCGTGCAAGCTTTTCCGTTAATTATCTTAACGTTGACGACACTGGCCGTGATCGAAAACCGAATTCCAATGCTTACTTCATGTGGATCTAGATGTAGTTTATAACGAAAGAAATTTTCTGCTTCATATGCTCGCGGTCGTGGGTATTCGGCTTGTAACGTAATCTTGAAAGTGTTTTTCCTATAGGAGTGCGCCAAGTTACTTCAATGAACTTTTAGTAAGCGACACGCGCTCGCGGGAAGTAAACAAACTCGCGTATGCCACTATACCGACGGAACGCTAAGCAGACGTCCTGGCCGCTCCGTCGCTTAGGCCGGTATTACACTATCAAAGTTCTTTGTCAAAGTTTGATCAAAGATATGATAAAATATTCGTCAAATTTATTTGACAAAGGTCTCTGACGTGGCGCTAAAAAGGGGTTTACACTGTCACCATATTTTTCGCCAATGTTCAAGATGGCTGACAACAACAACTTGTTATTAACCACAGAAGTTGCATGTACCACAATTGCACTGTGTGCACATGTGGGAGAAAAGCGGGTTTAAAAAAAGGAAACATACGTGGGTAGAGCCGTGGGTTTTACGACGAGACGATAAAAGCATTCAACAAAACTTGTTACGTGAGCCTCCCCGAGGCAGGATTCGAACCTGCGACCGTAGCGGTCGCGCGGTTCCAGACAGAAGCGCCTAGAACCCCTCGGCCACAACGGCCGGCCTAAAAATATTTGACACATCAGTCTTGACAAAGAAATTCGATAGTGTAATACCGGCCTTACCCCCAACCTTCCGTAGCAGTACATGTAACACTGCTGCACGGACCACCCTAGTAGAATGCCCTCCGTAACACAAACTTCAATTCACGCCTTCGCCTATTCTCCCCTATTATTTGGATCGATTGCTAGTTTCGACTAACAATCTAGCCATCTTCAGATCTAAGAAATAAAACAGATTTTTTTCTCATGCTAGCATAATGTAATCGATTACAGAACAGCGCATAATACTGTAACAGGGTTCAAGAGCATACACGTGAATTAATTACAGAATACATACCGTAAAACATTCTTGATTAGTACTGGTGCCATTATGGCTTCACACATCGTAAAAATCTTTGTTAAAATGACAGCCCCAATACACGACATAATTAAAAACAGCTCTTCATCGTTCGTGGCCAGTGTAATTGGACGACGGCTTTAAAACTGAAAGTATATATTAATATAGAGAGGAGGACATGAAAATGAAAGAACAATATTTGAATAAGAAACTATCCACTAAAATGGCTAAATGTAAAAGGTCTCGTCTTAACAAAGACGTTATGCCTTTAAAACTTAGTAATCGACAGAAGCAGTATTTACATCATTTCATAATACAGATAAACATATGTATGTTGCTGTGACGAGGTACACGTGAACAGTATGGCAGCTGATGCCCATTACAATGTTCAAGAAACGCAACATTCTGTATACACGAGTCCATAGTACGTAAATGTGTAACCGGTACTGCAGTGAAATGGGGACTGGTGGTCAATAGATTTTGACATGTTGCTTGGGACAAAGACCTTTAGGTGGCGTTAACAGCTCGCTATACAACTTACATAAAATCTAAATTTTCTAATAATATTTTAAGCAACGAGATGTAAATGTATTTGAAATTAAACAGCTGGCATCAATACAGCTCGTCTGACAGCTGAACCAACAGGACTTTAAAGATAAAAAAAAGCCGAAACTTGTAACCCATCCAATGAAAAGAAGATTTAGTTTGCTACCTGGACTTCATGGACTTTCAATCCCTAACATAAATAAAAAAATTACAATAGATCGCGTAATGGCGTATCCCCTGATTGACAATGTCACTAACTTGATTACTGTGAATGATGGTGTGAAAGCAAGATCATAAGAGAAACGAATATTGTTGTGTCTCTTAAGTGAGTTAATGATAGTGTGAGGATTTTATCTGGGCAGCGAGAGTGAGTCATATACTTACGAAAATTTGTAATGTGTAATTTGCCAATTTATGGTACCGCCGGCCGCGGTGGTCTAGCGGTTCTAGGCGCGCAGTCCGGAACCGCGCGACTGCTACGGTCACAGGTTCGAATCCTGCCTCGGGCATGGATGTGTGTGATGTCCTTAGGTTAGTTAGATTTAAGTAGTTCTAAGTTCTAGGGGACTGATGACCTCCGACGTTAAGTCCCATAGTGCTCAGAGCCATTTGAACCATTTTTTATGGTACCGGGGAAACAATAACCATACTCAAACAATTCAGTTAGGTAAAGACGGAATAATTTTGATACCTGTTGGTTTTCTGAATTCGTTCGTTTAGTAAATTGCTCAGAAATGATATTATGATGTGATTGGTTCATAGTAAAAGATGCTGGACAGTGCAGTTTAACATTGATAAGTCATTGGCTATAATGCTTCTCAGCCAGTCTGAAGAGAGAAAAGAGATCTGCGCGTAATTTTTGGAGCTAGAGAATTATTTTTGGAGTCGATAATTCATTCTGGTTTCAGCCCTCGTCACGATCGAACGCGTTTGCACGAGCTCTGCGGAATTATTGTTTTGGTGTGGCCGAGCGGTTCTAGGCGCTTCAGTCTGGTACCGCGGGACCGCTACGGTCGCAGGTTCGAATCCTGCCTCGATCATGGACGTATGTGATGTCCTTAGGTTAGTTAGATTTAAGTAGTTCTAAGTTCTAGGGGACTGATGACCTCAGATGTTAAGTCCCATAGTGCTCAGAGCCATTCGAACCATTTGAATTATTATTTTATACAGGTCGTCAAGTGCCGTAATGTGTTAATAGGCGAACGAAAAAACAGTGTGAATTCCAGATTTTCTGTGTGGGCTGTGATTTCCTGAAAAACTTAAATCCGCATGGCATATTATACGAGTGGCGACTGGGAAGTATGTCTTCAAATTGACTATTCGTGTAATATGGAGCTAGCATTCTATTTTACAAGACAATCTGTTTGCAATCCTTTTGGTAACAATATTAACATGCATACCTTAAGCTGGCTATTACGAGTGACTGACTGCGTGTGAATGACGAAACTGTAACTTCATATTAACACGGACTTAGCAAATAACTTGTCTCAGAGAAGTAAGAATGTAACTGTGACTAGTTTCCACTACAGCTTTCTCTAGCTGGGGAACATTACTCGTTTTCTCACAGGTCAGGCGTGGACTGTAGAAGAAGGATCACCCCAAGATGATTAGGAACGTAGTGAATAATTGTCCGGGAAACAAAAAAGCTGTTGTAGGTGCAAACCGCGTTCGGGAGGGATTTTGAAAGAGAACAGTGTAACTCAGTGAACAAAAGATAGCATGGTATGGCGCACAAGAAAACGAGATCGATGCAAAGAGAACTGTATTTTTAGAGCGAAAGCGGACGGCGAAGATCATCCATACGACGGAGGACTCAGCATAGAATTGGACGACGAGGCGGGAGATATTACAGTTGCGGCCGGCGGAGCGTATCAGCGGTGACAACTTGTGCAGAGGACGGTGACACGCAAAACAGATACCTAGCAGAAGGTGGAGTATGGACCGGCAGACACACACCGCATCTACGGCAGACAACGGGAGATACGTTATTCTTTGCTCTGCAACGTGCTCATATTAAAAGACTTGCCACGATGGAAGAAAGTCACAGTTCTGTAATTGTGATGCAAGATGATGAGGTTCAGTTCTGTGTCAGTCAGACAAGCACTCCTGAGAAAAGACCAGCAGGAGATCTAGTGAAATACGATGTTTCAGTGGAAAATGTTCCTCAGTTGTCACCATTTATGGGGGTAGAAATGGAACAGAATGATTCAGCAAATGCAGCTATGGGAGTTATTTCCCATTTTGACAGTCATCAGTTTACGATCATAGTGATGCTATTTTTTTTTATGGTAGTTCATTCAGCGTCACTGGATAGGAACGTATGGAAGCAGATGCGAAATTGGGTGTGCTGCCTGTTGAGAGAAAAATACAGGAATTTTCATGTGAAGAAAGTAGGGTAGAAAGTATGCAGGAAATGTTTGTTGTACTGGTGGGTACTAAGAAAAAAAATTTACGGAAGTGAAGGGAAGTTTTATGGACGCAGTTAAGAATTTAGATAGCGAGCTCAAACAACAGACTGGTTATCTCGATAAGAAAATTGAGCACCAGTTCAGTAGTATTAATCGTGTGACTGGTGAGCTTTAGAAATCTAAATCTGAAATTAATGCAAAATTGAAAGAAAATACAAGGCTGATGAGTTAAAGAAAATGTGGGAAAAAATTTGCATTTGTGTGACACTAAGGTTGATGGAAGGATGTCTCTGGTTGATAAAAACTATAAGAAGTGCTCAGAAAGTGTTAAAAGTCAATTAAGGAAGACTGTTGCTATTGGAAGCAAGTAAATGATAGATAAAATAACAAAGAAAATTCATAAGATTGAGCAGTAAGTTGCTGCTGTATAACTGATTTGCAAAAATGACGTTAAGCTTGAGATGTGAAATTAATGCCAAAATGGCCGATTGTTTAATATTTGTGAAGGTTGAGTCTGATCGTGTGGAAGTGGTAGAATTTAAGACAGATCAGTCGATTAACCTGATTGAAAAAGTAAGAAGTAAGCTGTATCGGCTAAAGTAGAGAAATGAATCGCAATAGACACTATGAGTGTTGCATGTAATTTCATGACAGAATCATCTGAAGCACCTTATATTATTAACAGAGAACTGCTTTCATCCATCTGGAAATATGTAACCAATTTTGGAATGATTTTGAAAATGTGTTGCCTAGTTTGTCGACAAATAGGCAAAATATCGATTTTATTACGTTGAAATACTTGTGAGAAGCTAGAACACGGGGTGTAGCTGCTACTGAATAGTATGATACGTTGATGATGATGAGGTTCCATACTCCGAAGAGCGTAGGGGACCCGCACCGCCGACTAGGTAAGGTCCTAGCGGAGGTGGTATGCCATTGCCTTCCTTCGATCGCCATGGGGATGAGTGATGATGATGAAGACAACACAACAACACTCAGTCATCTCGAGGCAGGGAAAATTCCTGACCCCGCCGGGACTCGAACCGGGGACCCCGTGCGCGGGAAGCGTGAACGCTACCGCAACACCACGAGCTGCGGACTATGATATGTTATAACAGTATAAAGAAACATTTTTAAATGGATAATGGGGTAAACAGAAGCAGATGGAATTGACAAACAGCTTCTGAGTAGGTGAAAATGTTTCCCAGAAAAGAGACGTGATAAAGTTTTGACTTGAAGTGGATTACTAATTTATCATCTTTATCAAATAACTTGGAACTTCAATGATTTATTACGGAGTTTGGATGGTAAGTTGCCCATGAATTGGCCTAAAAGGTGTCCAGCTGCTCTTGGGGATGACATTAATAAATTTATTAATTACTTGGAAAGAATTGATAAGTTGTTGACGAAGAGGAGCGGGATAATCGGAGCTTTAGATGTTAGAAGAACGCGGAAGCCCGGCGACGTGTTAATTTAAATAGAAAGGATCTGTTTCAAAATACTGGTAGTAGAAGGGTAAAGAGTTGGGTCCATACTACGGCAAAAACACAAACTTACGGCAAGGACCTACGGGCAGATAGTGTTTGTCAATGCTGTAGGATGGCGATTTCTCAAAGAGACAACAGGTGGGGGCACAAGTCGTAAATGATGCAAAATTAGAGAGGACGGGAAACTATGACTAAATCTCGTCAGTGAAGTGGCTAACATTTGCAGAACGGGTAACACGAAACTGAACCTGCTATCCATGCACTTAGTATACGGTAACAACAAAGTAGCGGAATCTCGTTATAGTGACAGAAGTGACACAAGTGACGCTAATGAGGTTAATGAAGTCAAAATATTGGTATTTAGCATTTGATTGGATGAATTTGTGGATAATGATGGTTGAAGTAAACGCTGCGGAACACAGAATATGATACTATTAGTGTAGAGGATGAAGAATCTGATAAACAGGAAAGTATGTGCAGTGAAACGGATAAGGAATCTTGTCATGAAAAAGGTGAAAACATAATTAATGGAGGATTGCAGGAACAAGACGAGAAAATAATGGAGGAAATACTGGAGTCAATTAAAGAAAACTTACGTGTAATAATGGGAGACTTGCAGGTGATGAGCATAACGGGGGTCAGTCAGTTAGTGAAAGTTTGTAAGAGAATGGAGAGTATAGTGAAATGAAGGAGTGAGTGAACAGATTGCTTACCGTGAAAAGAGAAGAGAGAGATTTGGAGAAGTGTTTTGATCTGGCATTAGTAGACTGTTGACTAAGCTAAAAAAGATAAATATTGAGTGCAGTCCTACAAACATTTGTGCTATCCCTAGACATGTTTTCATAGAAGGGAAATTGTACATGTTTTTTGTCTGCAACTCGTGGTCGTGTGGTAGCGTTCTCGCTTCCCGCGCACGGGTTCCCGGGTTCGATTCCCGGCGGGGTTAGGGATTTTCTCTGCCTCGTGATGACTGGGTGTTGTGTGCTGTCCTTAGGTTAGTTAGGTTTAAGTAGTTCTAAGTTCTAGGGGACTGATGACCATAGATGTTAAGTTCCATAGTGCTTAGAGCCATTTGAACCATTTTTTTTTTTGTACATGTTTTACTGAAAGTCGATGAAATCCGCAAAAGTGGGGGAAAAAGAAGACAGCCAATAATTAATTTGTTGGTAAAAGCTGAAGAAAGGCAGTTTTAGCTGATCTTTGGGCTGTTAGTAAAAAATCGTTATATGCTTTACCTGATAAGGAAGCATTAGTAATAATATCAGCAATCTGTGTTTAAAAAGGAGTAGCTAGAGAATAGGTAAAGAAATCAGTTAAACATGATGTTGCCCAATAAAACAAATGGTATCCCTTTGTGTCACAATTTTTTAAATAATTTTGGGCTTGAGTACTGAAATGTTAATTGGTGTTGACTTTTCCAATAAATACAGTGGGAGGATTCTCTCATTTTGGAAATAAATGGAACAGTAGTTATGGTACCATTTCTCAGGACATAGAAGTTAACAAATGAGGGAAGGGACAATATTTGTGTAAGGTATTGTAGGAAAAGGAAGACTTGGAAGAGTATATTGAATATGGTGAAGAAGTAGGACTGGATTCAGAGGTATTGCTGGCGGCCACAAAACACAGATGTGAAGGTGGAGGATGTTCATGAAGTAAGTACGAGCAGGGGATAAGGACTTCAGGGGACAACGATAAAATGTTGGGATGCATGAGGACATATGGACAGGCATACTTGTGGTGAATGACCTGGTCGACAACGTCTGACCACCAAAGTAGTGGGTAGCCATATTGTGCACCGAACGCTCTGTAGCCCCTTCACATCTGCGTTTGTCATCTGACAATAAGTAATTCACTCGCTGCAAAATTCTGTGTCATCCCGTACCATTGTTCAGCGACTAGCAGCAGCTGGACCATAGAATAACCGTTCCATGAGGCCGGCCGCTGTGGCCGAGCGGTTCTAGGCGTTTCAGTCCGGAACCGCGCTGCTGCAACGTTCGCAGGTTCGAATCCTACCTCGGGCACGGTTGTGTGTGATGTCCTTAGGTTAGTTAGGTTTAAGTAGTTCTAAGTCTAGGGACTGATGACCTCAGATGTTAAGTCCCATAGTGCTTAGAGCCATTTGAGCCATTCGTTCAATGAGTACGCTACCATTCACACCATAACTCAAACAGCTGCGTTTAGAGTGGTGCTGCGACTGGAAAACATGGGCTGCTGATGAACGGTACCCCATTGCGTCCACCTATGACTGCCGGTTGTGCACGCCCAGTTGAACATCGCTCATGGGTATGACGGCGGCTGGTGGGAGATGTCCCAGTTTTTCAATGCTTTTGCTAGGCTCCTGGTATCATGATGTAGGGAACCACCCAGTATGACTTCAGGTCAAGGTTGTTAGCGACTGGGATAGAGTCGACATCCAAGCTGGTGCCACATATATACTATCGCTGACACATCTGGGGATCTTGCTAGTGACAGGAGTACCTCGACATCATGCAGACAGTCCATAGAGACATATGTCATGCGTGGACAGACATTGTACTGTTGAAAAATGGTACCATAATACTGTCAGGTTGGTACTGATATACCATTGTGTCATCTGAGTTACCTCAATCACTACTATCCGTGACCTCAATCTATACCTGAAGGCTTCCAATACCATGATGCCAGGAGTAACACCGCTGCACTTCTTCAAAACATCGCCAGGTCGCCGACTAACTCGCTGACAACTGGGATAGTGCAGAATCACTGTTCATCGCTGAACACAATACGATATCATTCATTAGCAGTTCAAGCTTTCTGGTCACGGCACCACTGGATATGAAGCCTTTTGTGTTGCGGTATTAATGGCAGACTAGGTGCTGGATGGCAATTTCCTAGTCCGGTTGCTGCTAGTCTTCCACTAATGGTATGGGATGACACAAATGTTACAAGGAGTCCAGTGCTTGTTCTCAGAGGGTAGGCACAGATGTGAAGGTGTTACGATGAACTTGCTTCACAATATGGCGATCCTCCTTTGTGGTGGTCAGATGTGGTCTACCAGAATCTTGAATGAGTATGTCTGCTCTCAGGTTCCCTTGCAGCCCAACATCGGGCCACTGTCGCATCTGAATGCCCCACAAATTTGGATATGGCATGATTTGACCAGCTGGCCTAACAGAGATCTACAATGAGGTCCCTTTCAAAAACCTGTCAGCCGGCTTATATGGCTCTGAGCACTATGGGACTTAACTGCTGAGGTCATCAGTACCCTAGAACCTAGAACTACTTAAACCTAACTAACCTAAGGAGATCACACACATCCATGCCCGATGCAGGATTCTAACCTGCGACCGTAGCGGTCGCGCGGTTCCAGCCGGCTTATACACTTGTCTCACACTAGTATGGAGGCAGGAAAATTAAGGTTTAAGTTCCATAGACATAGAGGTCATTAGAGATGGAGCAGACGCTTGGATTGGTTCAAGGATGAGGAAGAAAATCGGCCATGGCCTACCAAAGGAACCATCCCAGCCCTTACCTGGGGGATTTTGATACACCCAAATGTGGGTGGCCAGACACGGATTTAAACTGTCGTCTTCCCAAATGAGAGTCCAGTCAGTAGCACCGCCATGTACTTCACAGTGATCGCACAGAATCTGTCGCTGTTCACGCCCTACGTACTGTACCAGTCCTGGTAAGAACACTAAACATGACCAACACTATGGCACTCCGGTGTTCATTCTTTCGGTAACACAGAACTGCAGCTGCAGTCCTTTGCATACCTGTCGATGGCGTGTCCGAGTACGCTGTTACATTGACATCCAACCGCGTTCCCAGGGTGCTTTACATTTCTGTGTCTTATTATTGGAATCTTAGATACGTGTGGCATGTTAGAAGCAGGGGTTACAGCTAGTTATATCGTTTGGGGAGGAGGAAATAGTAACAAACTGTGACCCATCACTCAGAACCGAATCGTGGATCTGTCCCCACCCCCTCCCCCAGCTCTTTCCCATATTCTCCTGACATGGCTACTAGTGATTTCTTTGTCCATCTTCGGTCCGGCACACAGTTTTAATCTGCCAGGAAGTTTCATATCAGCGCCCACTCCGCTGCATTCTGGAAGCCTAAATGTAGATTTCTATGCACAAGATCTCTGGCAGTTCATCTATCGCTGTGACAAGTGTGTCGCATTCAAGAGTGAATAGATGGGGAAAGAGTAATACCGACACTGAGTCTTATGCTCGCAGCTGCCTGTTCTCGTACAGCGTTCGAGGAGGTCTTGAAGCTGTAGGATAGCAGAAAGATAGCGGGCCGTATGCGTGGCACGCACCCGCGCCCTCCCGGCAGCGAGCGAAAGGATTCGCAGTCGGGTGGAGGCGCCCCTAATGCACCTCTGGGCGTCCCTCGGGGAGACAATGTAAGTCAGCCGGTGGCACCATTAGCGCCTGCACGAGGAATCACTGCGCCGGCTGCTGGATATTTCATGGCCGGGGCCTCGGCGCCGCGCTCCACGCTTCTTTCCTGCCACGGCGCTGGCGCCAGGGGTTGCTGGGGGATGCTGGCGCACGGCCTGTCAGCCCACGCGACGACTCCTCCCGCATCTTCTGCAGGTGGCTGCACTCGCTACGGAGCCAAACAAAAACGTTCTTCTCCGCCCTAAGAGTCCTAATCTGACGGAGCGCACTTCTCTGGGACTGTACCCGTGATGATCCATTTCACAGGCAGGAGCTCTTCAGCCATATGCCAAGCAAGATGATAGTGGGGCAGGCGGAGTGCCAGGAGGAAATACGAGGTGGTATTCAAACGTCTCCGAAATACACTGAGATGATCGAAGTCATGCGATACCCCCTAAAGCAGCAACTCGACGTAGCAGTAACTTGTTGGCAGTCGCCTACAGAAATATTAAACCTTACTACCATTATTAATATTGTTGTTGTGGTCTTGAGTCCTGAGACTGGTTAGATGCAGCTCTCCATGCTACTCTATCCTTTGCAAGTTTCTTCATCTCACAGTACCTACTGTAACCTACATCCTTCGGAATCTGCTTTGTGTATTCATCTCTTGGTCTCCATCTATTATTTTTACCCTCCACACTGCCCTCCAATGCTAAATTTGTGATCCCCTGATGCCTCAGAACGTGTCCTACCAACCGGTCCCTTCTTCTTGTCAAGTTGTGCCACAAACTCCTCTTCTCCCCATTTCTGTTCAATACCTCCTCTTTAGTTATGTGATCTACCCATATAATCTTCAGCATTCTTCTATAGCACCACATTTCAAAAGCTTCTATTCTCTTCTTGTCCAAACTATTTATCGTCCATGTTTCACTTCCATACGTGGCTACACTCCATACAAATACTTTCAGAAACGACTTCCTGACACTTAAATCCATACTCGATGTTAACAAATTTCTCTTCTTCAGAAACGGTTCTCTTGCCATTTCCAGTCTTCATTTTATATCCTCTCGTCTTCGACCATCATCAGTTATTTTGCTCCCCAAATAGCAAAACGCCTTTACTACTTTAAGTGTCTCATTTCCTAATCTAATTCCCTCAGCATCGCCCGACTTAATTCGACTACATTCCATTATCCTCGATTTGCTTTTGTTGATGTTCATCTTATATCCTCCTATCAAGACAATGTATAGTCCGTTCAACTGCTCTTCCAAGTCCTTTGCTGTCTCTGACAGAATTACAATGTCATCGGCCAACCTCAAAGTTTTTATTACTTCTCCATGGATTTGAATACCTACTCCGAATGTTTCTTTTGTTTCTATTACTCCTTGCTCAATACACAGATTGAATAACATCGGGGAGAGGCTACAACCCTGTCTCACTCCCTTCCCAACTACTGCCTCGCTTTCATGTCCCTCGACTCTTATAACTGCCATCTGGTTTCTGTGCAAATTGTAAATAGCCTTTCGCTCCCTGTATTTTACCCCTGCCACCTTCAGAGTTTGAAAGAGAGTATTCCAGTCAACATTGTCAAAAGATTTCTCTAAGTCTACAAATGCTAGAAACGTAGGTTTGCCTTTCCTTGATCTATCTTCTAAGATAAGTCGTAGGGTCAGTATTGCCTCACGTGTTCCAACATTTCTACGGAATCCAAACTGATCTTCCCTGAGGTCGGCATCTACCAGTTTTTCCATTCGTCTGTAAAGAATTCGCGTTAGTATTTTGCAGCCGTGGCGTGTTAAACTGATAGTTTGGTAATTTTCACACCTGTCAACACCTGCTTTCTTTGGGATTGGAATTATTATATTCTTCTTGAAGTCTGAGGGTATTTCGGCTGTCTCATACATCTTGCTCACCAAATGGTAGAGTTTTGTCAGGACTGGGTCTCTCAAGGCTGTCAGTAGTTCTAATGGAATTTTATTTATTCCCAGGACCTTGTTTCGACTTAGGTCTTTCAGTGCTCTGTCAAACTCTTCACGCAGTATCATAACTACCACTTAGCCCTCCATAACTACGATGGCGTTCGCGGTACAGGTCAATGATAGGTTCATTTGGGCCAGAGGACCCAGTCTGTTCCCTGTACAGCCAACACCATTACAGAGCCACCACCAGCTTGCATAGGGCCCTGTTGGTAACTTATGTCCATTTTTTGTATGTTCATCCTTGCGATCGGACGTCAGGGGGACTTCGGCCATTGACTGATATAAGAAGATGAAACACCTTCAACCGTCCTTATGATGTCATTTACTGTACGGCTACCAGTTCTGTGCTTCGGTGCTCCATCTTCATGCCTTAGCTGATGCTAAAGGGGTTAACACCAACCGTATACACGATGCATCAGTGGCCAACGTAACTGGTTTATGCAGACTACATGTTACTGTGATGTTGTCTTTCCAACCATCAACTATCAAAGTTTACCACCTTGCTGACAACGGTGAGGCAACATACAACACATAGCGACCGACTACTGAATAACCACCTCTCTCAGCTACAAATTACGCCATCCTGTATCTTGACTGTGGTCAGTGCAATAACCAGAAACAGTCAGCAACAACCTTAGATCTAATCAGTGAACTATGGTACATAGTTCTTTAATCTTGGTGGCTAGTGAGTGGTGGCGTTGTCCCAGTCTTTTGACAACCTAAGCGAGGATGTTTTAAGTGGATTACAGATTTGCAGAAGGTGCTGACCCGGGCAACATCTTTATCGAGGTGGGTGTGGACAGTAAGGGCAACATAATATATAAAATTATTTATTTGAATGGCAACTCGTGACTTCAGAATCCCTGAGAAGCTAGTGAGAATGGTGCAAGCTTGTATGGAAGGGTCAAAGGCAGCAGTACGTTTCCGAGGAGCCGCATCAGAAACATTCGAGACTGAGGCAGGCCTCAGAAAAGGGGATGCTCTCTTATGGGTTCTGTTCAATGTCATCTTAGAGAAAGTAATAAAAGAGGGTAGGCAACAGGAGTGGGCTGGAGTAGAGATGGACGGTAACTTCAATTGTCTCGCATATGTAGATGACATAGTACTACTAAGTGAATCAAAGCACGAGTTGAAAGAAATGTACCACAAAATGGACAATTATGTACAGAAGGTAGAGCTCAAAGTGAATCAAGACAAAACAGAGTTCATGCAATTAGGAAGAAGACAGGAGCAGGAAGAATTTCTTGAGATAGATGGCAAGAGGTTCAAGAGAGTATACTAGTTCAAATACTTGGGATCTTGGTTTACCACGGATAACAACATAAAAATGGACATCAAGGAGAGACTAGCAGTGGGAATGAAATGCATGCTTTCCATCAGAGAGACGCTTGGCTCTAAATCGATCTCAGTCAACACTAAGATGAAAATCTACAACACAGTGATATGACCAGCAGTAATGTACGGTTCAGAAACATGGAGCATGACTAAGTGATAAAAGGAAAAACTATTACTATTTGAAAGAAGAGTAACGAGGAAGATATGGGGACTAGTTTTACATAACGGAGAATGGAGGAGGAGGAAAAACGAGGAAATCCGCCTCCTGATGCGACAACCAACTATCCTACAGAAGAGGAAGAGCAAAAGAATACAATGGGTGGGCCATGTAGCTCGTATGCCAGATGTAATACAGGCGAAAGTGGAACTAGCGGGGAAACTAAACACCAAACGCAGCATTGGACGACCGAGGCAGCGCTGGATGGACGACCTGGCGAAGGACCTAGCAGCCCTGGGAATTGAAGACACCTGGTGGAACCGGGCACAAAACAGGAAGGAATGGAGGCAGTTTGTGGAAGCAGCGCGTGGTCTGCAGGGCCTCTGATCGCTGAATATCTATCTATCTATCTATCTATCTATCTATCTATCTATCTATCTAACTACACAGAGATCTCAAAGATAAGACGCAGTCGCTGTCATTAACTGGCTGGGAGTTTAATGTCTGCTGTCGTAGTCACCGGCTACATGATTTGGAGGTGATAGTGTAGTTTACCTCATAGCATCCCATACGATCACGCCAGGTGCTGGGTCCGTATGATGATGATGATGATGATGATGATGATGATGGATGCAGTCTAGCTACGTTTTTCTCCTCGGAGCCTGCACACGCGAATACTTCCATCCTGATGCTGTACGCAGTAGCGGTGCTCTTCTGAAATGACAACATGGTGCCACCTTCGTGTCCAGCATTGCCGCTGGGCGCACCACTTTAACGCATCTGAAACATATCTGGTAAAGGAAAGTTACTAACGAGGAAACGGAAATTGGTACTCTTGCCAGTGTGGTTAGAGATCCTTGTGTTAGTTCGCGTCAGAGCCATTTGAACAATTTGAGCCAAAGGGGAAGCCGGAACTGTGTCCGCCGTGCTGACAGCACTCTGGACGTCGTCGCACTGGCCATAGGTGACTTGTCACGTTGAAAACAGATCCATTTCCTGTTTCCTCTCGAGTGCTAGTCGTGTGGGAATGCTGTGATCCTGAATCGCATTGAGTATGGATCGCCTTAATCCATAATTTGCTTATACACTAGATAGTTTTTAGGTTCCAAACGATGCGAGTAAGAAAATCACGAAACGGTAAATCACATTCTCGATAACCTTTGTTCTTGTCGCTTTCGAGATGTGACATATTCCTCTTTCTTACATGGAGCTTAACGAGATCTGATCACATATAAATGACGTTCAAATGTCATTCCTGGGTGGGAATTCCGTTGCATACTCTTTCCTTATACACAGATTGTAGGTGGAATTACTCTTCCACACATTGTGTGGCTATGCTGAAATACTAATCACTCACACATCTAAGCTCTTACTACACTTCATGTCAATTCGATCTTTTTTTACGTCCTACCTCCAGGATGTTGCAATTATAATGTCCAGAAATACAATTTTGTGAGATTGCACTAGACGCGTCTTTCATGCTGTCTTAAACAGTGAAACGGTGCCAGATCGATGTGTCATATCGTAGGAAAATAAGGCGACCAAATTACAGGTGTTCCTTGAGCCCAAAAAAGTTAATTAGTTTTGATACTGACTAAATTATATCGAGGAAGTAAAGATCTTTCTCCATATTCATTAAGTCTTCTAAGGAAATTCTTTTTATTAAGGGAAGCTTCACTTTATTTGCTTGAACGCTAGATAATCTATCCTGCAGCTGTTTTCTCAAGACACAAACATTTTGCCCAACAATAGCGAATCTCACTGACTTATAACTGAATCAAGTGGGAACAACTTTTGTTAGAGAAAGATACAACATTAAGAAGAGTGAATTACAAAATGAACTCATTAGAGACATTATACTAGAAAAATATATACTTTTAGTACAAGAAGAAAACACCAAGGTAGTTATATAAACGCAGGACTAATTAGCGTCTAATACCAAAAAGTATATGGGTTAATCAGAAACTAGAAAATCCACACAAACAAAAATCAAGATACCAAATAAACATTAATAATGAACAAAAAAAATCGGGAAAGAAGGCAAACTCACAAAAGCAGACAAAAGTAACATTGTAGTCCTCATGGATAAACAGGAATTTATGAGAGAAACAAAGGAAAAATTTTTAAACAAAACTGAAACACATATTAAATGACATCAAAAACACACTCACACAAACATAGAAACAAGACTTAGTACACTACTGGCCATTAAAATTGCTACACCACGAGGATGACGTGCTACAGACGCGAAATTTAACCGACAGGAAGAAGAGGCTGTGATATGCAAATGATTTACGTTTGCCCCGCTTGATTAGCTGAGCGGTCTAAGGCGCTGCAGTCATGGACCGTGAGGCTGGTCCCGGCGGAGGTTCGAGTCCTCCCTCATGCATGGGTGTGTGTGTTTGTCCTTACGATAATTTAGGTTAGGTAGTGCGTAAGCTTAGGGGCTGATGACCTTAGCAGTTAAGTCCCATAAAATTTCACACACATTCGAACATTTCTGCTTAGCTTTTCAGAGCATTCGCACAAGGTTGTCGCCGGTGGCGACACCTACAACGTACTGACATGAGGAAAGTTTTCAACCGATTCCTCATACAAAAACAGCAGTTGACCGACGTTGCCTAGTGAAACGTTGTTGTGATGCCTCGTGTAAGGAGGAGAAATGCGTACCATCACATTTTCGACTTGGATAAAGGTCGGATTCTAGTCTATCGCGCCCGGGGACAATGGCACGTCGTTGGTATAAATGTTGAGAGATGTGGAGACGTTTCTCTCAGGTAGATCATTTTTCTGTGCTCTCCAGCGACTGCACTGTCCTTGAAATTCAATAAAAAGTCTGCGGTTTTGGAGTACGGTGCTGATTAGTCTAATCAGGTAGGCGTTGGTTTCAAAGCCGTCCTCTATAAACTGAGATTCAGAAGTTGCCCTGTGTAGCTTGTGTATGGTCGAGTTCATGTGTGAGAAGAGGGTCTGTTACTGATAGATTCTATTCAGAATCATACGTTCGAACAGTTTATAAAGGTGACTCAAAAGGCTAACTGTTCTGAAATTTGGGGGATGATCTGCTTCGTTTCCAGATTTCGGAAGAGCTATCACCCTGCTCTTTCCCCAGACCTTCGATATTTGGCACTGGTTCATCCAGTTGTTGAAAAGCTGCACGATCAATTTTCTTGTCGCTGGGCAGATATTCTTAATTTGCTCCATACGGACGTCATCTAAACCGGATACTTTACCAGTTTGTGCTCTCCTTAATAGATTTATTTAATTCAGATCTCTGGAATGGGAGAGTCAGATCCCTTGTTTGTTCTCGGGCCTCTTGGAGTATTTTTGGCACTTTGATTCTCTGGCTTCCTTTCCCATTCACGAGGAGTTGGTGTGCTATCTGATCTGCGGTGATATTGCAGTGTACTGCGGATCTGGTTGAATCATTATAGAGGCATCTCAATAATCTCCACGGTTTATGGCTGCTTCTTGTTAAAATCATCTTTTGCTATAGTTTTAAAGCAAGAATTCCTTTTGGACTCTTTCAGAGATGTTATAAGTTTGTTTTCGGCCGCCAGCGTTGTGTCGCCAAATGGATCTTCTTCGAATAGCATCTTGTACTCTGTAAATTGAGCACTGAGTTCTGATGTTAGATAAGGAATGTATGATGTTCGACATCCGCGATGAATGGCAATTCGAGCATCTCTGTACAGCTTCCACAAAAGTATCATACGAGTCAGGTGAAGGTTCAGTATTGCGAGCTGCAGCGTCCAGCGTTTCTGTAAAATTTGGCCAAGTGGCTTTCCTGAAGTTAAACCTCCTTATAAACTGAACTGTCTGTGGTCTAACTGCTGCGTACATTTCGCTTATGATAGGTCTGTGCTGTGTATTTGGACTAGTGTTGCAGACAGTTTTTATGCACTGTTGTGAGATGTTCTCGCTGTAAAATGTCAGATCGGGGTTGTATCCGCGTTTCCATCTGCCACTGATGAAAGATGCAGGTTGCTTATGGTCATGTATAAGGCTCGGATGATTGCCTTCCGACCATTCTTATAATGCTATACCATTCTCATCATCATGCTCAAGCCCCAAGTGGTGCTTTGACAGTTGAAGTCACCAGTCACTATTTGTATGTGTTGACTGTAAAAGTTATCAGGTACATTGATTTTGAGATCAATATCCGGTGGCTTGTATACGGATGTGATTCTACAGCATTTGATTTCCGAAGTTAAGACTTCAAGATCATTTGCTTCAGTAAAGGCTGTTGATATTACCTGTACGTCTGGCTGGACAAATATAGCACCTCTGTATTTTGAATGGGGTTTTTCGTAGCCAGTCACATTCTGTTTATTTATGGTCTGCGCATTTCACATCTTCTGTGGGTCTCCTGTATGCAGAGTACGTCGCATTTGGTTTGTCTGCACAGCTCTTGTAGAAGTTCTTCTTTTGGTGATGATATACCTTCTATATTAACCGATATGATGGTGAAATGTGGTCCTGAAATGGAACAAGATGATGTTCCTGGTGTGAAATGATCAGCCGTCAGAGGAAACTGACGCCCAGAGTACGACCGACTGCAAGTCTCATCGTGGTCGGAAATCACTGCAACCTTCATGGAGGCTCCTTCAGTTGCCAATGACCACAGGAGACTTTTTGAACCAGAGAAATCGGTGTTGGAATCCACCAAATAAGTAAGTATAAGAAGAAGTGTGAAAAGGAAATAGGAGGATGAACAAATACCAGAAACAAGATGAATATGGGCCTGTTTTAGTGTTATACAGGTTAGAGAGAGAAACAAGTTTTAACTTTAATTTGATTTCCTGTAAGTTCACTTTTTTTATGTTCAGGTACGCACTGCTTGAAGACTATTAGAAATAAAGGACTGAAACTTTGTATAGTGTCTTAAAATATTCTTAACTAAAACCTAGACTACTCTTATGACTTAAAGCTGATAATTAAAGACTTTTTTGATAAACATAATTAAATTTTTTTGAATCTTAATTTATGGCAGCAACACCTTTTTAAAAGTCTAAAGACTGTACTATCCAGAACTTCCGGAAAAAATCAAGCTTCTACTATGTTTTTGTTTCGAGATATGTGTACCTGTCCTGTACATACATTAATAAAATGCTTTATGTCACTTGCAACATGACACACAATTCAGAAAATGTCTGAGACCAAAAGATATGATTCATACATCAAATATTCCCACTTACAACTCTTTTTCTTTAACCTACAGCATTTAGAAAACAGAACAAATTATGAAATTTACTTGTGTTCACATACTATTTTCCTTGACTGAACATTTCAAGCTAGAAAGCAACAGAAGTATAAAAACTCCTTAGGATTAATCCAAGAAATGAAAGATGCACGCATCCCATAATATGTAAAACTGATATCCTCTTAATGTGAAAGATAGCTACACTTCATTCTCACTTGATGACACAATTAACATCACAAAAGAACAAATGATAGAAAATTCATAGAATCCAAACACTACTACAGAAGTTCTGATACAAATTATAAAAGTAATCACTGAGCAAAACTACTTTTATTCTAAGAGTTCATTCTATTAACAAAAAGAAGTCTTGCCAATGGGAGCCCCAGTCTCATAGAAACTAGTGAATATTCTAATGAACCACCCTGAAAACAAAATTTTTGCAGAAAAAATAGTAACAAAAAATATAAAGTATTGTACTGACACAGATATATAAACGATATCACATGCCTCATAGATTAACCGCAAGAAGACACAGGTTACACAAAGTGCGCGGACCCTCCCGGCGGAGGTTCGAGTCCTCCCTTAGGCGTGGGTGTGTGTGTTGTTCTCACCATAAGTTAGTTTAAGTAGTGTGTAAGTCTAGGGACCGATGACCTCAGCAGAAATCCACACATTTGAACTTTTTTTTAATGATTGTATTGACTTATAAGCTTAAATTTTCTGCACCGCCAAGGGTCTTTAACCTTAGTGTTAGACATTAATTTCAACTTGATATCGCTACGCATTCGTGAGAAAAAGGGCTCTCAACAGACGGATAGACAGAAGACAACAAAGTGATCTTATCACCGACTGAGGTACGGCACCGTAAAAGAAAAGGAAATTGAAATACACAAACACACACACACCCACCCACCCACCCACCCACCCACCCACCCACCCACACACACATACACAAACATAAACACACACACACACACACACACACACACACACACACACACACACAGCGCCGCACGATCCACCTTGCCTCCACATCCACCCTCAACAGCCAACTCTCACCCCCGTACAGCTCCCTAAGACATGTGATCAAGAATATGTGAGTAGGACATACGTATTAAAATATGTATGATAAACGAACTTTTTTTCTTTGTATTATAGACCACTGAAGAGGCGAAATATATTTGGAACACACAAACAAATTCATTTCCATAAGACAGAATTTTTTTTATACATACGATGAAGCACAACTATTGTGAAAGTTTTAAATTCGGATTACATGCAAATGCGTAATCTGAAATATGCCTAGAATGAAAAGATGGCCCTATAGGTACAAAATTTAGAACCATGAATTTATATGCTAACTCTGTCTGACTGCGTCTACAAAGATATATCACAGAATGACAAGTGAAGCTTACTTTTTGCGTAGACTAATAATGCTCATAAAAGAGACACTTGACTGAATTTCATAAGGTATTAAGTATTTATATGGGAATGGCCTGATGTGCGAGTAATTCAGCTTATGTCCAAATCATGTGCTTAGTCATGCGTGCGCAGTCTCTGAATATAGCCTCCTTATTTAGAAATCTGAACCTCTGCAGACACAAGCCATTATATCATCCATAAAACGACGAAATACCGGTACCTTCTGGAACGCTAACTGATGATTTACCTCCTGTACAGTAAAAATCATGCGCAGGAAAACAGATGAAGCATGATGCTTATGGGTGTTCTGAAGCACTTGTGTATTGATCGCAATGATAACTCAAGAGAACTACTGCCTCTGCTGAAGGCTCGATGACGATTACATGAAATACCATGAAGGCAGTTACAAAGTACAGCTCGACCATGAAGACATCATAATTAAAAGTGACAAGGTATTATGAATGAACACGAGAATATTTTAGTAAAAGATATTTAATTGTATTTAAGCGTAGGCAAAATCATCATGGTGCACACAATGATCCGTCCGCGAAACACGTGGTACAAAGAATCACTACAGGCAGAGTATTTAATCGCAAAGAAATCGACTTGTTTCAGGAATTATTGAAAAATTCTTTCCAAACCGTGATCTGAGAATTCAAATGTCCTGATATTCGGCTGGGTGAACATGAACCGGATTCTGTACTGTGCTTAGAAGTTCACACATCTCACCAAGCAACGAAAGCATTGTCTCAACATACACAGTGCTCATTAAGTTCTGAAATTGCGATTCTAAATCTTGCAACACGAAGCAGAAGAGACGCACGCACTTAGAGCATGATTTCTGCGGACTTCGTTGCTCGTAAATCTTAGCCAACTTTGGTAATGTTTTAGCATACCTGCATCTCTCGAGCATCAGCGACCGGCTAGATCTGTACTCTATCCATTCAAATCCAAGAGTTCTCTACCAGCCACGTGCGGCCTTAGGTTTTGACTGGTCCGCCGGAACCGACCAACTTTAAGAGTATCCTACTGGCAACCTACTACGCGTGGACAAAGACAGACATGCTTTCAAAGAACGACAGCTTAATACAGAATAAATTTTGGCGAAGGTCTGCTATTTAAGAACACCCGAAAGTAAATCATCACTGTAGTTGAGAATATGACAGACCACTTTCCTCCTAACAAATGAAGCAGCAGTTAATAAATTTATTATGTCTACATCTACAGGGTGTTTCAAAAATGACCGGTATATTTGAAACGGCAATAAAAACTAAACGAGCAGCGATAGAAATACACCGTTTGTTGCAATATGCTTGGGACAACAGTACATTTTCAGGCAGACAAACTTTCGAAATTACAGTAGTTACAATTTTCAACAACAGATGGCGCTGCGGTCTGGGAAACTCTATAGTACGATATTTTCCACATATCCACCATGCGTAGCAATAATATGGCGTAGTCTCTGAATGAAATTACCCGAAACCTTTGACAACGTGTCTGGCGGAATGGCTTCACATGCAGATGAGATGTACTGCTTCAGCTGTTCAATTGTTTCTGGATTCTGGCGGTACACCTGGTCTTTCAAGTGTCCCCACAGAAAGAAGTCACAGGGGTTCCTGTCTGGCGAATAGGGAGGCCAATCCACGCCGCCTCCTGTATGTTTCGGATAGCCCAAAGCAATCACACGATCATCGAAATATTCATTCAGGAAATTAAAGACGTCGGCCGTGCGATGTGGCCGGGCACCATCTTGCATAAACCACGAGGTGTTCGCAGTGTCGTCTAAGGCAGTTTGTACCGCCACAAATTCACGAAGAATGTCCAGATAGCGTGATGCAGTAATCGTTTCGGATCTGAAAAATGGGCCAATGATTCCTTTGGAAGAAATGGCGGCCCAGGCCAGTACTTTTTGAGGATGCAGGGACGATGGGACTGCAACATGGGGCTTTTCGGTTCCCCATATGCGCCAGTTCTGTTTATTGACGAAGCCGTCCAGGTAAAAATAAGCTTCGTCAGTAAACCAAATGCTGCCCACATGCATATCGCCTTCATCAATCCTGTGCACTATATCGTTAGCGAATGTCTCCCGTGCAGCAATGGTAGCGGCGCTGAGGGGTTGCCGCATTTGAATTTTGTATGGATAGAGGTGTAAACTCTGGCGCATGAGACGATACGTGGACGTTGGCGTCATTTGGACCGCAGCTGCAACACGGCGAACGGAAACCCGAGGTCGCTGTTGGATCACCTGCTGCACTAGCTGCGCGTTGCCCTCTGTGGTTGCCGTACGCGGTCGCCCTACCTTTCCAGCACGTTCATCCGTCACGTTCCCAGTCCGTTGAAATTTTTCAAACAGATCCTTTATTGTATCGCTTTTCGGTCCTTTGGTTACATTAAACCTCCGTTGAAAACTTCGTCTTGTTGCAACAACACTGTGTTCTAGGCGGTGGAATTCCAACACCAGGAATAAACCATGTTGTCTACAGCACACTTGCACGTTGTGAACAGCACACGCTTACAGCAGAAAGACGACGTACAGAATGGCGCACCCACAGACTGCGTTGTCTTCTATATCGTTCACTTCACTTGCAGCGCCATCTGTTGTTGAAAATTGTAACTACTGTAATTTCGAAAGTTTGTCCGCCTGAAAATGTACTGTTGTCCCAAGCATATTGCAACAAACGGTGTATTTCTATCGCTGCTCGTTTAGTTTTTATTGCCGTTTCAAATATACCGGTCATTTTTGAAACAGCCTGTATATCTATACTGTGGTGTTAACTTCCATGACTGCACTCAGCGCGTTTCGCCGCACACAGCTACGCAGGAGATGGCATGTTTACAGCTCCCACCAGCGCGCCGACGACGACCTCGCTCTTTCATCTCTCGCTGTCTCTGATGGGGGGTGTCGGGTGGATGCGTCGGGGGTGGTGCGCATATACGCCACCAGAGGATGCAGAATTGTCATGACCTGACTGCCTGCGACTTGATTGGCCGGCAAGTCTTTTTAAGCAGCCACATTTCAGAGCTTCACCCCCACACTAAGTGAATTTTCGAACTCCTATCCACCTCCCTCGGGAAGACTGCAGTGCGTAAATTACATCGTCGTACAAAGATAAGCATTACTATGTGTTAGTGACTTATCAGATTCTATCAGCATTCACGACTATTTGTTTCTATCAAGAACGTCACTTCCACAATGTACACTCCTCGAAATGGAAAAAAGAACACATTGACACCGGTGTGTCAGACCCACCATACTTGCTCCGGACACTGCGAGAGGGCTGTACAAGCAATGATCACACGCACGGCACAGCGGACACACCAGGAACCGCGGTGTTGGCCGTCGAATGGCGCTAGCTGCGCAGCATTTGTGCACCGCCGCCGTCAGTGTCAGCCAGTTTGCCGTGGCGTACGGAGCTCCATCGCAGTCTTTAACACTGGTAGCATGCCGCGACAGCGTGGACGTGAACCGTATGTGCAGTTGACGGACTTTGAGCGAGGGCGTATAGTGGGCATGCGGGAGACCGGGTGGACGTACCACCGAATTGCTCAACACGTGGGGCGTGAGGTCTCCACAGTACATCGATGTTGTCGCCAGTGGTCGGCGGAAGGTGCACGTGCCCGTCGACCTGGGACCGGACCGCAGCGACGCACGGATGCACGCCAAGACCGTAGGATCCTACGCAGTGCCGTAGGGGACCGCACCGCCACTTCCCAGCAAATTAGGGACACTGTTGCTCCTGGGGTATCGGCGAGGACCATTCGCAACCGTCTCCATGAAGCTGGGCTACGGTCCCGCACACCGTTAGGCCGTCTTCCGCTCACGCCCCAACATCGTGCAGCCCGCCTCCAGTGGTGTCGCGACAGGCGTGAATGGAGGGACGAATGGAGACGTGTCGTCTTCAGCGATGAGAGTCGCTTCTGCCTTGGTGCCAATGATGGTCGTATGCGTGTTTGGCGCCGTGCAGGTGAGCGCCACAATCAGGACTGCATACGACCGAGGCACACAGGGCCAACACCCGGCATCATGGTGTGGGGAGCGATCTCCTACACTGACCGTACACCACTGGTGATCGTCGAGGGGACACTGAATAGTGCACGGTACATCCAAACCGTCATCGAACCCATCGTTCTACCATTCCTAGACCGGCAAGGGAACTTGCTGTTCCAACAGGACAATGCACGTCCGCATGTATCCCGTGCCACTCAACGTGCTCTAGAAGGTGTAAGTCAACTACCCTGGCCAGCAAGATCTCCGGATCTGTCCCCCATTGAGCATGTTTGGGACTGGATGAAGCGTCGTCTCACGCGGTCTGCACGTCCAGCACGAACGCTGGTCCACCTGAGGCGCCAGATGGAAATGGCATGGCAAGCCGTTCCACAGGACTAAATCCAGCATCTCTTCGATCGTCTCCATGGGAGAATAGCAGCCTGCATTGCTGCGAAAGGTGGATATACACTGTACTAGTGCCGACATTGTGCATGCTCTGTTGCCTGTGTCTATGTGCCTGTGGTTCTGTCAGTGTGATCATGTGATGTATCTGACCCCAGGAATGTGTCAATAAAGTTTCCCCTTCCTGGGACAATGAATTCACGGTGTTCTTATTTCAATTTCCAGGAGTGTATAACTCACGATGAGAAAACGGCAAGTGCCATCGACCGACTTCCCAGGAACTTCGCTCAGTGGAAGAGGAGTCAAAATAAGCCATCATGTATCTCGGCTTATGCATAGACTCTCGATCGTCCCTGAAAAAACGACGACCAAAGTTTTCGAGGTAATTTACATGTCTTTTACAGGGCGATATTCTCGGACGAAATGCTGACACAGTCGTTAGAGTCCTACATTCTAAATTTTGCGCCCCCTATTCAAAACCAGATTATTGTTTATTTACTTTATTTTTATTCTTTTCTTTTATCTACCCCTGTCTGTATAAGGTTACTACACGAATGTTACTTATTGAATCAGGGTATACAAAGCCGTCATATAAACTGTAAAATTACAACTGGGTTGTACAATAAGTGTCATACATTTATCATGTAATAAATATGTGTATGGTACTTTCGGTGGTCACCGTCTTTTTAAATTCTCGTATTCTGACATTTCATTCTCATGTTAATCCTTACGTTAATTATTATGTTTCATTCATACGTTTATTCTTCAGGAAGATTTCGTCATTCTCTTGGATGCAGATCGTAGAAACATTCGAAACACAAATATTCCGAATACCACGAGCTACGCGTTAAGCTTGTTTACCACATTATATACGAATATCACTCGGGAATGAAACGTCGTTAAGACTTATGAAGATTTAGCACGTAGGCGATAATTTCGCGACAAACGTGCAAAATATTTCTGAAAACTAGCGCTTGCAACTGATTAAAAACGCGCTACAGGTATTTCACCGAAAACAATTTCAAATAATTTTCTCATTTTTTTCAATTCATGCATCTGGCATACAGTTGGTAGATGAATAAAGACAAAGTTATCGTTCTTGGAATAATCTTCAACAGACCATTGTGTCACCAATACATCTGTGGATAGGGCGCTGCGAGAGGCACATGGAGTACCACGAAAATATCTTGAAGACTTTAACCATCGTTTCTTCAGGAACAGTCGAGTATCTATGCATGAGCAGCTACTCGAGTTCGCTTATTTTGACCTCTCTTCCACTGAGCTAAGTTTCTGAGAAATCTGGTTATGGCACTTAGCTTATTCTCCTCGTCGGCACCACAAAAGAACTTCAACCTTACCCTCACGCCAGTTGTTAAACGTACATTGATTGATGAGGCAAAACATTATGACCACCTGCTTAATAACGTGTTTGAGCTTATTTGGAACGAAATGCATCACTGATTGTGCATATCAGGGATCCCACAGATTGTTGGCAGCTTTGTGAAGGTATGTGGCATTAGATGTCTTCGGGCAGGTCATGTAATACGCGTAAATAACGGGCCGCTGATTTGTGTACGCGGTGATGACGCCCGATAGCGACCCAAATGGGTTCCATAGGATTTACATCAGGCGGATGTGCTCGCCGAGACATCAGTGTGAGTTCACTATCATGCTCCCCAAACCACTGTAGCACAGTTGTGGCTCCGAGGCACAGTCAGTAGTACTGCTGAAAGATGACATAGTCGTCGGGGACGACATTTAGCATGAAGGGATCGAGGTGATTCACAGCTGTCAGCATGTCTTTGATTACTACCACAGGTTCCATGCAAGTTCAGGAGAATGTCTCCAATACTATAACATTGTTTCCACCAGCCTGTGTCTATAGCGCGCTGCACGTTTCGAGCCGTCGTTCACCTCTTTGACGGCGTTGTGGAGACGACCATCGACATAGAGTAGCAAAAATGTGATTCACCTGATGAGCCGACAGGTTTCCACTTAATGACGGTCGCATCACGATGGTCCCGTGCATACTGTAATCGTAATTGACGATGTCGTTAAGTCAACATACGAACACACAGGGTTGGTCTTTTGCGAAACTCCATATTCAACAATGTATGGTGAATGGTGCGCTTCGAAACACTTGTGCTTGCACAAGCATGGTGCTCTTTCGGCGAAGAAGTCACTAATCACCGTCTATCCTACTTTACAGAGCAGAAAAGCCTCTGAACTTCACATTCTGTGAAGGGTCGTGAACGTCCAACCATATAGCGCCTAGCCGTAGTTTCACTGTCCTCCTACCTCTTTCCAACACGACAGTAGCGCGTGAACACGAGATGTGACCAATTTCGCCGTTTTCAAGATAGTTGTTCACAGGCCCTGCATAATACACTACTGGCCATTAAAATTGCTACACCAAGAATAAATGCAGATGACAAACAGGTATTCATTGGACAAATATATTGTAATAGAACTTACATGTGATTACATTTTCACGCAATTTGGGTGCATTGATCCTGAGAAATCAGTACCCAGAATAACCACCTCTGGCCGCAATAACGGCCTTGATACGCCTGGGCATTGAGTCAAACAGAGCTTGGATGGCGTGTACAGGTACAGCTGCCCATGCAGCTTCAAGACGATACCACAGTTCATCAAGAGTAGTGACTGGCGTATTGTGACGAGCCAGTTGCTCGGGCACCATTGACCAGACGTTTTCAATTGGTGAGAGATCTGGAGAATGTGCTGGCCAGGGCAACAGTCGGACGTTTTCTGAATGCAGAAAGGCGTGTACAGGACCTGCAACATGCGGTCGTGCATTATCCTGCTCAAATGTAGGGTTTCGCAGGGATCGAATGAAGGGTAGAGCCACGGGTCGTACCACATCTGAAATGTAACGTCCATGGTTCAAAGTGCCGTCAATGTGAGCAAGAGGTGACCGAGACGTGTAACCAATGGCACCCATCACGCCGGGTGATACGCTAGTATGGCGATGACGAATACACGCTTCCAATGTGCGTTCACCGCGATGTCGCCAAACACGGATGCGACCATCATGGTGCTGTAAACAGAACCTGGATTCATCCGAAAAAATGACGTTTTGCCATTCGTGCACCCAGGTTCGTCGTTGAGTACAGCATCGCAGGCGCTCCTGTCTGTAATGCAGCGTCAAGGGTAACCGCAACCATGGTCTCCGAGCTGATAGTCCATGCTGCTGCAAACGTCGTCGAAGTGTTCGTGCAGATGCTTGTTGTCTTGCAAACGTCCCCATCTGTTGACTCAGGGATCGAGACGTGGCTGCACGATCCGTTACAGCCATGCGGATTAGATGCCTGTCATTTCGACTGCTAGTGATAGGAGGCCGTTGGGATCCAGCACGGCGTTCCGTATTACCCGCCTGAATCCACCGATTCCATATTCTGCTAACAGTCATTGGATCTCGACCAAGGCGAGCAGCAATGTCGCAATCGCGATAGACTAGAATCCGACCTTTATCAAAGTCGAAAACGTGGTGGTACGCATTTCTCCTCCTTACACGAGGCATCACAACAACGTTTCACTAGGCAACGTCGGTCAACTGCTGTTTGTGTATGAGAAATCGGTTGGAAGCTTTCCTCATGTTAGCACGTTGTAGGTGTCGCCACCGGCGCCAACTTTGTGTGAATTCTCTGAAAAGCTAATCATTTGCATATCACAACATCTTCTTCCTGTCGGCTAAATTTCGCGTCTGTAGCACTTCATCTTCGTGGTGTAGCCATTTTAATGACCAGTAGTGTAAAAGTAATCTTCCCTTTGTCAGAGTCATTATCTGAACGGAGTTTCCTATTTGCAGCCCTATCTTCGCTAGGGCGATCCCTCGTCCGTGTCTGCTCCGCTTACACACTTTTTTACCGCGTCACGTGACACCAAGTGGCGTCCTAGGTTAGCAGCGGTCTAATGTTTTGGTTTATCAGTGTATTGTAAATAAACCTACTGTCTTTTTGTAGATGTCTTACTGACTTTATTGGCCACTTCGACTACCGACACATCATATACAGGGTGTTTAGAAGTGACTATCGGGGTTTTAACGCTTCATAATATTTAGTACCTTAAACTTACAGTTATAAATGATATGTCAAATGAAACAGTAACTCAAACAGTTGTGTTTGGCACCAGTGCGCATGCGCAACGTGCAATGTTTCCGCCGCAATCCGCTAGACAGCGGTAGTTTCGAAGATGCTGACTAGTGAACAGAAACCGTTTTGTGTTTTGCAGTTTGCAAAGACAGAATCTGTAGTTACTGTGCGTCGTGCGTTCCGGCTGAAGTTCGGTTGTCTTCCTACAAGTGATAATAACGTTCGTAGATGGTATCATCAATTTGAAGATACCGGCTGCCTTTGTAAAGGGAGTAGCACAGGCCGACCAAGAATTAGTGAAGAGACTGTTGAGGGAGTGAGAGTGTCGTTCACTCGTAGCCCAAGGAAATCAGTCCGGAAGGCTAGTCGTGAATCGTGAATTACAAGTTCCCGTGTCGACTGTTTGGAAAGTTGTAAGAAAACGCATGCAACTACGTCCTTACCATTTACAGTTATTAAAGGCTCTAAACCTGGCAGACCATGGATTACGTGCCAACTTCGGAAACGATGAAGATTTTCTGGATCATGTCTTCAGTGATGAATCGACCGATCACATTAGTGGACATGTTAACGCTCACAATATGCGCATCTGGGGCTCAGAAAATCCTCATGAGGTGGTACAAATGCAACGAGACGCCCCTAAGTGACTGTTTTTTGTACTCACGGCGGAAAGTTTGTGGGCCTTTCTTTTTTGGTAAAACTACTGTAACTGGCACGTCTTACCTTGATACACTAGAGCAATGGCTCTTCCCTCAGCTGGAAGAAGATGAGCCAGAGAACTTCATTTTTCAGCAAGATGGTGCGCCACATCACTGGCATAGCGAAGTACGCGATCGGTTGAACTTCACTGTGCCCAAGTGCGGATAGGTCACAAGGGCTTATTTTGCATGGCCTCCACGTTCACCCGACCTAACGCCATGCGATTTTTTCCTTTGGGGCTTCAGGGATCGTGTGTACATGCCTGTAGTACCAGCAGACCTCCCTGAACTAAGGAACCGGATTGAAGCAGCAGTTGCTACAATCACTGAAGACACACTTATCAACGTTTGGGAAGAACTCGGCTATAGACTTGATGTGTGCCGTGTGATGAATGATGCTCACATTGAACATTTATAGGGTTCTTGGTGAAACTGTTTGAGTGGCTCTTTCATTTGACATATCGTTTATAAGTGTAAGTTTAATATAATAAATATTATAAAGCGTTGAAATCCCGATATTCATTTATGAACACCCAGTTCGTCTTAAACTACAGTACGGTGTGTGGCGGAGGATAATTCTGTTACTCATTCCCCGTTCGATTCGCCAATAGCGCACGGGAACAATTGTTGTCGCTGTGGTTGCTTGTGGAGTATGTATGTATTTGTAGACGTAGGTACACGAAGGGAGAACTGTGTCACGCTAACCGCTGAACGAGATCACAGAAGGCAGTTTTCCTGCAGCGTGTGTTGCGGCAGCTTAGGAGCGCTATCAATCAGTGTTGCGTGCCGACTGGAGCCCGCGCTTGTACTGCGGAGGGTCCCTCCAGGCGCTTTGTTGCTGGAACCTGGGGGCGATCAGAGGGCCGTGACGGGAAGGCCTGCAGTCGCAACAACGCCGCCCCCCCCCCCCCCCCCCCTCCAACCACAGCCCACAGCGCCGAGACGGGAGCGCCGCCGCTACATTATTGAGCAGTCCCAAGCCGCGACCGTTTCCAGCTCAGATTATGAAAAATGGCGACAGCGTTGTTCGGCAAGCGGGAAAATAAAAAAAAGGGGTTTGGGAAGGAGGGGGGAAGGGCGAGGAAGCGGCCGGCAGTCCAGTCCGCGGCGGGTAAAGCAACGTAAGCGGCTGCGGCCGCGGGCTCTGGCGCCATCCATCTTGTGGCCGCCATTACCGAATTATTCATCCGCCGGACGGCGGCGCACCTGCCCGTTCTCGCCGCGCCGGCCGCCTCCCGTCCACGTCACTGTCGTCAGCGCCCCGCTCTTCCGACACTGACCGCTGCCAGCCACACGCGTTAAGTAACCTGCTCCACCATGCTGAAAATACACAGACGAAAAAAATGGCAACACCAAGAAGGAGTTGTGCGACATATACGATAGTTGGTAGGCGAGTTTCTACATCTGAAAGAGGGTGTCTGTTCAAATTTCGCGCCAGTCGTGTAAGGGTGGCTGTAGTAGTGCCACTATGAGTATGCAGATCAGGTTTGCTTTACACACACGCCGTAAAGCCGTCGGCACACGGACCGTGCATCTGAACGTTAAACGTTGAGCGCGTCGAGATTCTGACGTCATAGCGTGGAACAGCACGTTCGGGAGTCTTTCCGAACGTGCAGAGCAATATCTGGCATGTCAGATACTCTGAGCGTGCGTCTGAGCGTTGACCAATGAGATGGAACTACGCCACCTACGTCACACGCACGCCGTCTCCCTTCAGTACAGAGTTGTTAGGCGCCATATTGGCAATCATTTCAAGCCTATATGTACACAGGGTGTTACGAAAAGGTACAGCCAAACTTTCAGGAAACGTTCCTCACACACAAAGAAAGAAAATATGTTATGTGGACATGTGTCCGGAAACGCTTACTTTCCATGTTAGAGCTCATTTTATTGCTTCTCTTCAAATCACATTAATCATGGAATTAAAACACACAGCAACAGAACGTACCAGCGTGACTTCAAGCACTTTGTTACAGGAAATGTTCAAAATGTCCTCCGTTAGCGAGGATACATGCATCCACCCTCCGTCGCATGGAATCCCTGATGCGCTGATGCAGCCCTGGAGAACGGCGTATCGTATCACAGCCGTCCACAATACGAGCACGAAGAGTCTCTACATTTGGTACCGGGGTTACGTAGACAAGAGCTTTCAAATGCCGCCATAAATGACAGTCAAGAGAGTTGAGGTCAGGAGAGCGTGGAGGCCATGCAATTGGTCCGCCTCTACCAATCCATCGGTCACCGAATCTGTTGTTGAGAAGCGTACGAACACTTCGACTGAAATGTGCAGGAGCTCCATCGTCCATGAACCACATGTTGTATCGTACTTGTAAAGGCACATGTTCTAGCAGCACAGGTAGAGTACCCCGTATGAAATCATGATAACGTGCTCCATTCAGCGTAGGTGGAAAAACATGGGGCCCAATCAAGTCATCACCAACAATGCCTGCCCAAACGTGCACAGAAAATCTGTGTTGATGACGTGATTGCACAATTGCGTGCGGATTCTCGTCAGCCTACACATGTTGATTGTGAAAATTTACAATTTGATCACGTTGGAATCAAGCCTCATCCGTAAAGAGAACATTTGCACTGAAATGAGGATTGACACATTGTTGGATGAACCATTCGCAGAAGTGTACCCGTGGAGGCCAATCAGCTGCTGATAGTGCCTGCACATGCTGTGCATGGTACGGAAACAAGTGCTTCTCCCGTAGCACTCTCCACACAGTGACGTGGTCAACGTTACCTTGTACAGCAGCAACTTCTCTGACGCTGACATTAGGGTTATCGTCAACTGCACCAAGAATTGCCTAGTCCATTGCAGGTGTCCTCGTCGTTCTAGGTCTTCCCCAGTCGCGAGTCATAGGCTGAAATGTTCCGTGCTCCCTAAGGCGCCGATCAATTGCTTCGAACGTCTTCCTGTCGGGACACCTTCGTTCTGGAAATATGTCTCGATACAAACGTACCGCGCCACGGGTATTGCCCCGTGCTAATCCATACATCAAATGGGCATTTGCCAACTCCGCATTTGTAAACATTGCACTGACTGCAAAACCACGTCCGTGATGAACACTAACCTGTTGATGCTACGTGCTGATGTGCTTGATGCTAGTACTGTAGAGCAATGAGTCGCATGTCAACACAAGCACCGAAGTCAACATTACCTTCGTTCAATTGTGCCAACTGGCGGTGAATCGAGGAAGTACAGTACATACTGACAAAACTAAAATGAGCTCTAACATGGAAATTAAGCGTTTCCTGAAAGTTTGGCCGTACCTTTTTGTAACACCCCGTATTTGCCGTTTCTGAGCACCAGCAAATTGAGAATCACTGGAAAACCCGTTGTTATTTGTGTGATTCGATCCAATAAAATAATGAGAAACATCATATTCGAAGCCAAAGAATTATTGTAACTTGCGTATTATGAGAGTAGGCTATTTGAAGGCAGCGACACACTGAAGATCCACCCAAAACGCATTGTTCTTGGTACATTTTGTTATAATTAAATTTCAATTAGTAACATAATTATCTACGATTAACGTTGTTAGCAAGGGGTAACATAATATGATTAAATGCATGAAGCCTGTTGTTCGTTTAGCGTAGTGAGTAGTATCTCTGTCCGTCCATGAGATTTTGACGGGGCGATGGTTCGCGTCGCAACACTTCCAAATTTTTTTTCCTAACATTCGCGTTTTTTTTAGGTTCTGATACTTTACTATTAGTTTAATATAAGTATATACTGTAATATTTGATGTTATTTAAACATAAGTGAGGGGTGACTTTGTTCGATTGGCTTAATATAAAGGACAGCTTGCGCTACTTGTATAAAGATATTTTGCTCCTTTTTCTTTTAAGCTTTGTAATTCACATGTTGCAAAGATTCTGCTACTGGGTAAGAACAGTGATCAAATAAGGCTGACAGGGGGGTTTTACTAAAATGTGGGAATGATGAAATAATGTTTATTTTATGCGGTGAAGGATTCCAAATTTGTACCGCACTGTTTGTAATGGAACTTTTATAAGCCTGTGTCCTTGTTGATTGGACATGGTACTTTCCTTTTCGTGGACGATGAGGGAAATGTGCGTTTTAATAGAGCTAACGTGGGAATTTTACGAGCGCCCGTTGAGTAAACAGTGTGATTTACGAACTAGAAACATCCCTCAACTGCCGCTGGAGGGCGTTGCGATCGCGTATACCACGTTGGGGCCCACGTACCGTATGCACAAGTCGCATCGTTCCTGACTTTCAGCAGCACGTTGAACTTGGCACGCTCAACGTTAACGTTCGACAGCACGGTCCGTGTGCCGCCGGCTTAACTGTCGTGAACGTTACTAACCTTTGATATTGGACGTGGTGGGTTGATGTTAGTAGTTCGGAACCGCGCTGCTGCTACGGTCGCATGTTCGAATCCTGCCTCGGGTGTGTGATGTCCTTAGGTTAGTTAGGTTTAATTACTTCTAAGTATAGGGGACTGATGACCTCAGATGCTAAGTCCCATAGTGCTTAGAGCCATTTTTGTTGATGTTAGTCGAGAATGCCTTTAGGGCGACAAAGACGGCATTATCAACACCTTGCTGGGTTTAAACGAGGTCGTGTAATGGGGCTTCGAGAAGCTGTGTGTTCCTATTGCTATACTCTAGAAAGAACTTGACAGGAATGTAGCCACTGCATACGATTGCTGACGGCGGTGGTGAAGACTTATGAGAATATATGGTTCCAGCAAGACTGGGCTTCGGATTTCCAAGTGGCACTACCGAGATGGGAGACCATCGTGTTCGGTATATAACTCTGGCGCAGCGTCCTGCGTCTTCAGCAGCAATTTGACCAGCAGTTGGTAGCACAGTCACACAACGAACTGTTACAGATCCGTTACTTCAATGATACCTCCGACCCAGACGTGCTGTAGAGAGCATTTCACTGACCCCCGAGGACCGCCATTTACGACTTCAGTGGTGTCAAGTGAGAGCTCATTGGAGGGCACGGTGAAAGTCTGTTCTGTTTTCTGAAGATAGCTGGTTCTGCCACGGTGCCATAGACGGCCGTGTTTTGGTTATGTTGAAGCCAATCGAAGGCGTGCAATCAACCTATCTGGCGCTAGACACACGAGCTATGGTATGGGGTGCGGTTTCGTATGACAGCTAGAGCTCTCTCGTGGTATCCCAAGTATCCTGATTCCAAATTTGTTCGTCAATCTGGTGATTCGTCCTTTTTGCTGCCGTCTATGAACAGTATTTCAGGGGGTGTTTTCCAATAGAATAACGATCGCCCACAAACCGCTGTTGCAACACTTCATGCACTAGGGAGTGTCGACAGGTTTCCTTGGCCTGTCGGATCACCAGATCTACCTCGAATGGAGCACAAACGGGAAATCATCAGACTATAAATCCGGTGTTATCCACAAACAGCATTAAGCGTCCCTCTATTGACCGACCAAGTGCCACAGGCAGAGAAGTCCATCCCACAAACTGACATCTGGCACCTGCACCTTTGCAAGCTTCCATTCAACATTATGGCGGCTGCACTGGTTATTAATGTACCGGCATTTCTCATTTCCAAAGGTTTATCTGGCGCTTACATTAACCAATGATCTTGCCATGTTAAACACTTAAATATGTGACGTAGAGATATGCATTTCCGAAATTTTGTTGCTCAACATTAATAATTTCTTAGTGTTGCGGTCTCTTTTCCGTCAGTGTATTTCAGCATTTGCCTATCAAGTTGGATAGACATGACAGAAGATGCGAATACAATGAAATTGAAGGTCCAGATCGCTTGGAAAATGTATACTAACGCCGTTAGACTTTACACTGCCAGATCAGAAGTGTCCGATATTGATAAGTGGGCATTAGGCCTAATAACCCATGGGCTGTGTCCACCCTCCGCCTTTATGGCGGCTTAAACTCTAAAAAAAAAAAAATGGCTCTGAGCACTATGGGACTCAACTGCTGAGGTCATTAGTCCCCTAGAACTTAGAACTAGTTAAACCTAACTAACCTAAGGACAACACCAACATCCATGCCCGAGGCAGGATTCGAACCTGCGACCGTAGCGGTCTTGCGGTTCCAGACTGCAGCGCCTTTAACCGCACGGCCACTTCGGCCGGCGCTTAAACTCTGCTGGGGAAACTTTTAGATGGGTGTCTGAACGTGTGGAGGATTGGCAGTCTATTCTTCCTCAAGAACCGTTGTTTTGGACGCTGGGGTCCGGACTGAAATCGATGTTCTAACTCAGCCCCAAAAATTTCAGTTTGGTTCAGATCGGGACTCTGGGCATGCCAGTCCATTTCAGGTTGGTTATTTAGTTGATTTGGGGGAAGGGATCAAACAGCGAGGTCATCGATCCCATTGGGTTTGGGAAGGATGGGGAAAGAAATCGGCCTTGTACATTCAAAGAGACCATATCGGCATTTACCCGGAGCCATTTAGGGAAATCACGGAAAACCTAAATCTGAATGGCCGGACGCGGGTTTGAATAGTCGTCCTCCCGAATGCGAGTCTAGTGTGCTAATCACTGGGCCATCTCTCTCGGTACCATTTCACGCAGGTTACTGTCCACAAACCAATGCCTCATTGAAGCTTCCTTGCCACAGTGTGCATTGCCAAGCTGAAACAATCATCGTCTCTCTACCGTTCCTCCACTACACGCAGTACACAATGTTGTAAAACGTGAGATTTTCACTCTGCAGCGGAGTGTGCGCTGATATGAAACTTGCTGGCAGATTAAAACTGTGTGCAGGGCCGAGAGTCGAACTCGGGACCTTTGCCTCTCGCGGGTAAGTGCTCTACGAACTGAGCTACCCAAGCACGACTCACGCCACGTCCTCACAGGTTTACTTCCGCCAGTACCTCCCCTCCTACCTTCCAAACTTAACAGAAGCTCTCCTGCGAACCTTGCAGAACTAGCACTCCCGAAAGAAAGGATATTGTTCTGCAAGGTTCGCAGGAGAGCTTCTGTAAAGTCTGGAAGGTAGGAGGCGAGGTACTGGCGGAAGTAAAGCTGTGAGGACGGGGCGTGAGTCGCGCTAGCGTAGCTCAGCTGGTAGAGCACTTGCCCGCGAAAGGCAAAGGTCCCGAGTTCGAGTCTCGGTCCGGCACACAGTTTTAATCTGCCAGGAAGTTTCAATGTTGTAAAACGTGTTCACAACCTTCCAGATTTAGCATTTTCTTAAGCACAATAACGGGACCTCATCCTAACCATGAAAAACATCCTCATACCGTATAACCAACCACCTCTTCCATACTTCACTGTTGGCATCATGTACAGTGAGAGGTAACAGTCTCCAGCCAATCGCCAAACCCAAAGCCTTCCATAGCATTTCCACAGGGTATAGTATCATTCCAAATCACTTCTTACCAGTCATCCACTGTTCATGGACGTAGCTCTTTACACTACCTCAAGTGTCGCTTAACTTTGGCTACAGATGCACTTCGCTTATAAGGAGCTGCTCGACCATTTTACCCCAACGTTTTCAACTCCCTACAGCACAGCGACTGTGCTAGTTGGACTGCTGGTAGATCAGTGGTATTCACGAGGGGTCCGCTGTTGTAGTGGTCTTCAGAACACAGACTGGTTTGACACACCTCTCCATGCTATTCTATCTTGTGCAAGCTTCTTCATCTCTGAATAACTACCTCAACCTGTATCATTCTGAATCTGCTTAGCATATTCATCTCTTGGTCTCCCTCTATGATTTTTACCCTCCACGCTTCCCTCCAGTACTAAATTGGTCAACTCTTGATGCCTCAGAACGTCTTCTAGTCAAATATGCCACAAATTCCTCTCCTACCAAATTGTGTTCAATACATCCTCATTAGTTACGTGATCTACCCGTCTAACCTTCAGCATTATGCTGCAACACCACGTTTCTAAAGCTTCTGTTCTCTTCTTGCTTAAACTATTTGTCGTCCATTTTTCACTTCCAAACATAACTACACCCTATAAAAATACTCTCAGAAAAGACTTCCTGATACATAAATCGATAGTCAATGGTAACAAATTTCTCTTCTTCAGAAATTTTTCCTTACCATAGCCAGTCTACATTTTATATCCTCTCTACTTCGCCCAGCATCAGTTGTTTTGTTCCCCAGATGGCAAACTTCATCTACTAATTTAAGTATCTAATTTCCTAATATAATTCCCTCAGCATCACCTGATTTAATTCGACTATATTCCATTACCCTCATTTTACTCTTGTCGGTGTTCATCTTACACACATCAAAAAAGTTTTGCATACCCCAGTTCCCAGAACTCCTGAAGATACTCATTGACTGTGCATATTGTATCACTTTTTTTTTTTTTTGTTCAGAGATGTCATTAAACCCGCGAAAAGATGTAAACAACCATTCATGAGCAGCGCCTATTAGACGGAGGGGGTTAGACAGCCGACCAGTTCCAGTCATTCCACCAAGAAGGAGGTACACGGCTCTTGTTGTCTGTAGTTCAACCATACCTAAAAGGTTAATACCGCTGTGCGATCGTGTCCGCCTTGTTACTTTGTGCCAGGAAGGGCTCTCAACAAGAGAAGTGTCCAGGTGTCTCGGAGTGAACTAAAGCAATATTGTTCGGACACGGAGGAGATACAGAGAGACAGGAACTGTCGATGACATGCCTCGCTCAGGCCGCCCAGGGGCTACTACAGCAGTGGATGACCGCTACCTACGGATTATGGCTCGGAGGAACCCTGACAGCAACGCCACCATGTTGAATGACGCTTTTCGTGCAGCCACAGGACGTCGTGTTACGACTCAAACTATGCGCAATAGGCTGCATGATGCGTAACTTCACTCCCGACGTACCCGGCAAGGTCCATCTTTGAAACCACGACACCATGCAGCGCGGTACAGATGGACCCAACAACATGCCGAATGGACTGCTCAGGATTGGCATCACGTTCTCTTCACCGATGAGTGTCGCATATGCCTTCAACCAGACAATCGTCGTTTACGTGTTTGAAGGCAACCCGGTCAGGCTGAACGCGTTAGACACACTGTCTAGCGAGTGCAACAAGGTGGAGGTTCCCTGCTATTTTGGGGTGGCATTGTGTGGGGCCGACGTACGCCGCTAGTGGTCATGGAAGGCGCCGCAGCGGCTGTACAACACGTGAATGCCATTTTCCAACCATATCGGCAGCATATTGGCGAGGCATTCGTATTCGTGGACGACAATTCGCGCCCCCATCGGGCACATCTTGTGATGACATTCTTCAGGATAACGACATCGCTCGACAAGAGTGGCCAGAATGTCCTCCAGACATGAACCCTATCGAAATGCCTGTGATAGATTGAAAAGGGCTGTTTTTTGGACGACGTGACCCACCAACGACTGAGGGATCTACGCTGTATCGCCGTTGAGGAGACGGACAATCTGGACCAACTGTACCTTGATAAACTTGTGGTAGTATGCACAACGTATACAGGCATGCATCAATGCAAGAGGGCGTGCTACTGGGTATTAGAGGTAACAGTGTGTACAGCAATCTGGACCACCACCTCTGGAGGTCTTGCTGTATGGTGGTACAACATGCAATGTGTGGTTTTCATGAGCAATAAAAAGGGCGGAAATGATGTTTATGTTGATCTCTATTCCAATTTTCCGTACAGGTTCCGGAACTTTCGGAACCGAGGTGATGCAAAACTTTTTTGATGTGTGTATATCTTTATATTTTCCTTTCAAGATACTGTCCATTCCGTTCTACTGCTCTTCCCAGTCCTTTGCTGTCTCTGACAGAATTACTATGTCATCGGCAAAAAAAATAGTTTTTTTTCTTCTCCACGGACTTTAATTCACACCCCAAATTTTTCTTTTGTTTCCTTTACTGCTTGCTCAATATACAGACTGAATAACATCGGGGATAGGCTACAATCCTTTCTCATACCGTACTCAACCACAGCTTCCCTTTAGTGCCCCTCGACTCATAACTGCCTTGTGGTTTCTGTACAAATTGTAAATAGCCTTTCACTACATGTATTTGACCCCTGCCACCGTCAGAATTTGAAAGCGAGTATTTCAGTGAACACTGTTAAAAGCTTTCTCTAAGTGTAGAAATGCTAGAAACGTTGGTTTGCCTTTCCTTAATCTATCTTCTAAGATAAGTCGTAGGGTCAGTATTACCTTGCGTGTTCCAACAATTCTACGGAGGTCGGCTTCTACCAATTTTTTCCATTCGTCTGTAAAGGATGCGTATTAGTATTTTGCAGCCGTAACTTATTAAACTGATAGTTCGATAATTTTCACACCTGTCAACACCTGCTTTCTTTGGGATTGGAATTATTATATTCTTCTCGAAGTCTGAGGGTATTTCACTTGTCTCATACATCTTGCTCACCCGATGGTAGAGTTTTGTCATGGCTGGCTGTCCCGAGGTTATCAGTAGTTCTAAGGGAATGTTGTCAATTCCCAGGGCCTTATTTGACTTAGGTCTTTCAGTGCTCTGTCAAATTCTTCACCCAGTATCACATGTTCCATTTCATCTTCACCTACGTCCTCTTCCATTTCCACAATATTGTCCTCGAGTACATCGCCCTTGTACAGACCCTCTATATAATCCTTCCACCTTTGTGCTTTCCCTTCTTTGCTTAGAACTGGTTTTCCATCTGAGATCTTGATATTCATAGAAGTGGATCTATCTGAAACCTTCCAGAGTCTCCAGGCCTCTTCCACGTATACAACCATCTTTAATGACTCTTAGCTATGATTAGGTTACGAGCTGTGCAAAATTCTACCAGGCCGCTTCCTGTTTCATTCCTTACCATATCACCTACTACTTTTCCTTCTCTTCCTTTTCCTACTATCGTATTCCAATCCGCCATGACTATTAAGTTTTGGTCTCCCTTAACTATCTGAATAACTTCTTTCATGGCATCATACATTTCTTCAGTCTATTCATCATCTGCGGATGTAGTTGGCATATAAACTTGTACTACTGTGGTAGTCGTGGGTTTCGTACCTATCTTGGCTACAATAATGCGTTCAATATGCTGTTCATAGTGGCTTATCTGCGTTCCTATTTCTTTATTCAATATTAAACCAACTTGTGCATTACCGCTCTTTGATTTTGTGTCTATAACCCTGTGTTCACATGAGCAGAAGTCTTGTTCCTCCTGCCATCGAACTTCACTAATTCCTACTATATCTAAATGTAACCTATGCATTTCCCTTTTTAAATTTTCTAACCTACCCGCCCGATTAGGGGATCTGAGATTCCATTCTCCGATCCGTAGAACGTCAGGGATTCGCTATAATGCTATTTTTACAACCACCCTCCGCAATATCCGTCAGTACTTGATGTCCACCAGGCCTTGATTTAGCTGTGATTGTTCTTACACGTTTCTACGATACAGTCTTATCAGCAACAGTTGACTTGGGCTGCTTTCGATGGGTTTCCTCAATGTTGTATTTCTCAGATGACATTCAATGACTAGTCCAAGTTCAAAATCAGTGAGTTGTTTTTGCTTCTCTACTAACAACGTAATACTCCCCGCTTGCTTTTAGACGAGGAGTTCGCCTTTTGTGGTACCTAGTGGTCATTTCCTCATTACATTGGGGTGTCGGATACTTTTCGTTTGATACTTACACTGAGGGGACAAAAGTCAGGGGAGACCTCCTAATTTCGTGTCGTACCTACTTTTGCCCAGTGTAGGGCAGCAACTCTACATGCCATGAACGCAACAAGTCGTTGGAAGTTTCCTGCAGAAATATTGAGCCATGCCGCATCTACAGCCGTCCATAGTTGCGAACGTGTTGCTGGTGCAGGATTTTCTGCACGAACTGTCCCATAAATATACGATGGGATTAATGTTGGGTGATATGGGTGGCCAAATCATTCGCTCGAAGTCACCAGAATGTTTTTCAAACCAGTGGCACGTTAACGTGGCGCATTGTCACCCATAAAAATTGCGTCACTGTTTCGGAAATGAAGTCTGCTTTGTTGACAAACTGAATATACGGCTTCTTGGGGTCTGCTACACACTCAAATCCTACAGTCAGCTATTACCAATCGAAATCGGGATCATCTGACCAGGCCAGCGTTATCCAGTCGTCTGGGGTCCAACCGTTATGGTCACGAGCCCAGGAGAGGCGCTGCAGGCGACGTCGTGCTGTCAACAAATGCAATCGTGTCGGTCGTCTGCTGCCATAGCCCATTAACAACCCATTAACATGCTGCCCTAACTGATACATTCGTCGGACGTCCCACATGGATTTCTGAGTTTACTTCACGTAGTGTTGATTGTCATTTAACACTGATCACTCTATGAAAACGCCACTGCTCCCGGTTATTAAACGAAGGCCGTCGGCCACTGAGTTCTCAGTGGTGAGAGGTAATGCCTACAATTTGGCATTCTCGGCACACTCGTGACACTCGGCATCTCGGAATACTGAATTCCCTAACGATTTCCGAAATGGATTGTCCCATGCATGTAGCTCCAACCGCCTGTCCACGTCCAAAGTCTGCTAATTTCCTTCGTGGTATCATAATCACATCGGACACATTTTCATACCAATCATCTGAGTACAAATGATAACTCCGCCGACAAATTGCCGTTTTATATCTCTGCTACAAGATACTACCGGCATTTACGTATCGGCATATCGCTATCCCATGACTTTCGTTACCTCAGTATGTATTGATGAAAAAATATTATACACAGCTTGTTAAATGCATTATTGTAGCAAATAATTTACGAATTGTATAAACATTATAAAACTGAAGTAAACCGAAATATATGTGTTATTGTTCATGGCAGCTGCCGTACATTTGGCCGGCCAGAGTGGCCGAGCGGTTCTAGTCGCTACAGTCTAGAACCGCGCGACCGCTACGGTCGTAGGTTCGAAACCTGCCTCGGGCATGGATGTGTGTGATCTCCTTAGGTTAGTTAGGTTTAAGTAGTTCTCAGTTCTAGGAGACTGATGACCTCAGATGTTAAGTCGCATAGTGCTCAGAGCCATTTTTTGCCGTACATTTGTTTCAGTACGATTTGTATAATAAAGACCAGATCAACTTTGCTCCTCATAAATCACTAACTGCGCTTAAACTATTAATTGTGACTACTAAAAGCCAGCCTCTGGTGGCCGAGCGGTTCTAGACTCTTCAGTCTGGAACCGCGAGACTGCTACGGTCGCAGGTTCGAATCCTGCCTTGGGCATGGATGTGTGTGGTGTCCTTAGGTTATTTAGGTTTAAGTAGTTCTAAGTCCTACGGGACTGATGACCTCTGCTGTTAAGTCCCATAGTGCTCAGAGCCATTTGAACTATTTTTTTACTACTAAAAAGTGCTATAACTAAGAGATCGAAGAGTATTTCCAGGAATTGTGCTATCTTTCTTTTTTTTTACATCTTTACTTTGTATTTCCTAACTTTGACCAAACTCATTGATTACGTCACTGAATTCAAATCTAGCAGATGTTTCATATTCTGTTGACAAGATAGTTAATTTAACATTCCGCTTTCATCTATACTCGACCACAAATGTAAGGGGAAATCAAATGAAAACGACACAAAGGGAATTAAAAATTCTGCTTTCATCTATTCTTGATCATAAGTATAAGGGGCAATCGAATAAAAACTACACAAATGCAATAAAAATATGGAAACAGTTTCTTATTTCAAAAGTAGTCGCCATAAGTGCCAATACTTTTTCATTGCCTTCATAGACGTTCATTCCCTTCATAGAAAAATTTTTGCGGCTGAATGCGGAACCATGATTGTGTCCAGGAGTGCACGACACCGTCCGAAGCAGATCGAGAGCCACGAATCTCTTTCTTCAGAGCTCCAAATATTTGGAAATCGCATGGGGTGAAATCGGGACTCTACAGTGGATGAGGGCCGGCACACTTGTTGCCAAGGTTGTTTCTCTGGGAAGCCCTTACACGTCATCCATACAGTGCCGATCACTCTGTATGTAATTTTCATGTTTTTGAAGCCCTGAAGGAAAACATTCTTGGCTGTCGATATGCTTCGGACAAAGAGATGGACGCCTTGGTAGAATCTTGATTCCGTAGGCAACCGCAAACGTTTTTCCGTAAAGACATTGACCGTCTTGTCTCACAGTGAGATAAATGATGATCAGTACTTTTGAAATACGTAGGTTGGAACTTAAATGGTAGCAACTCTGCTGTGGAGACACTATGCAATAGAATCTACTATTGTCGCTGATAGCACACGAAGTTAACATACCTACTTTATCTCCGAGCAAATGAACTCGACGGTCCCACGTCACCGGTGTGCGCACAATCGAGGGAAACACAGTCACTTGTGAGCGAGCGGTCTAACGTAACGGTATCACTCTGTTTTCGAAACAGGAACAACAGAGTTGGATCAGATTGAATGTGCCAGAGGTCATACAGCATGACTGTGTCATCTAGGTTTTCAAGAGGCGTACAGGGAATCGGTATTGCTGTACAGAACAGTGGCACGTTGGGTAAAAGCCTTCAACGAAGGTCGGCAAACTGTGGCAGACATGCATTTGACAGGTCGTCCTAGCGTCCCTGAAGAAGAAGTGCATGCTGCTGCCACGTTAGTGGATGGTGATCGACGCCATACGTTTCGTGAGTTCGTCCACGAAACCGGATTAGTGCGTACAACTGTGCTTCGCATCCTGAAGAAACTCCTGGGCGTGCGAAAAATTGCGTCACGATGGGTCTCGCATGACTTGACGAAAATGTAGAAATGGATGCGTTACGACGCTGCTCAGACGCACTTGGAGCCCTATGAGTGCGAAGGAGAGGCTTTCTTACGCCGTATCGTAACACCGGATGAGACATGGGCCACATCGTACGAGCCAAAACTGAAACGCCAATCCGACGAACGGCGTCATTATGGGTCACTGCGAAAGTCGAAAGTGCGTCAGAGCCCCAGTATGGTGAAAGTTATGGTGATTCTCGTGTACGACTGTGATGGTGTTATCCTAACGCATTACGTTCCTCCACGGCAGACGTCAATGCACAGTATTACTGTTCGTTTTCGGAGCATCACCTGCGACCAGTTTTCCGAAAGAAGCGGCGACTTTCTGCGCAAGCTGTGGCTGCTCTGTTCGGTCGATGGGACTGGGAAGTACTGTACCATCCACCATACTCCCCGGACTTAAGGCCTTGTGACTTTGATTTGATTCGGAAGATGAAGGAACCACTTCGTGGCATTCTCTTCAGAACTGTTCCAGAGATTCGACAGGCCCGCATCTCGTGGTCGTACGGTAGCGTTCTTGCTTCCCACGCCCGGGTTCCCGGGTTCGATTCCCGGCGGGGTTAGGGATTTTCTCTGCCTCGTGATGGCTGGGTGTTGTGTGCTGTCCTTAGGTTAGGTAGGTTTAAGTAGTTCTAAGTTATAGGGGACTTATGAACACAGCAGTTGAGTCCCATAGTGCTCAGAGCCATTTGAACCTTTTTTTTTTTTTGATTAGACAGTCAGTAGACCACTCCATTCACACCATCAACAGAACAGGCTCTGCTAACGGTATACTACGCCTTCCACATCACTGCCAACGGGGTCTACACAACGCTGGTGACTACTTTGAAGGACAGTAACAGGTGCAAACATGTAATTCTTTTCTATCGGTTATCAATAAATAGTTGCCACTTTTTAAATTCCAACCCTCGTAATAAAGAGTGTGCTTACGTCTGTTTCATCTGTCTTGTTTTAATTTGACTCCCCTTTGTAGCTTCTTATCATCTTTAATGTGTTAACAAATGTTGCAGTCACTGGTATTGTAGTAAATATCCTCGAACCTTATCTACGTATTTGGAGAATCATCTCCGAATCCATATTTTGAAAATACATTCATAATATCCAAACGGGTAGGCGTTTCAATGTTACATAGAACTCTAAAGCAACTATTTCGTTATCTAGTTTCGTTGTATCGATATATCTGGTATAGTCGGCACCAAAATCAGCGAAGCATTTTTAAATATCAGATACAGAGCTTTCATTTAATGCGTTTTCTGAAGGGAAATTAAAGTCAGAAGAAATGATGTGATGCATGTGAGAAGTGTTTTCCATTAAATTATTACTGTATCATATACTTTGAAGCAGGTCTCTCATACATTCACGCCCCAGTCCTTAGTCGGCAGAAATCGGCAAAAATCTGAAGCCTTCGGTCAAGTATCACATTTAACAAAAATGCGGAAAAAGTTTCTGCTGCAACAGCTTAAGAACCCGTTACTGGCGACACGTTACACACTAGTTGATCAAATAGTCTGAAACGCATGGTCTAATGGTTAGCGATGCTGCCTTTTGACCCTGGGGATCCGTGTTTGATTCCCAGCCCGTTCGAAGATTTTCTCTACACAAGGACTGGGGGTGTGTTATCCTCATCATTTCAAGTCATTCTTAAAGATGCGGAAGTTGCCGATGTGACGTCGAATAGAAAGACTTGCTCTAGACGATCTAACTACCCCAGATGGGGTCTTCCGGGCAATGGTACCACACAATCATTTCATTTCATGTGTTCAAGAGGATCTGGACACTTATTAATAGACATTAATGTGTGTTGCGTTCATACATCACTTTTGTGACGGCTTTTACTCTACTGAAGATACTCCGAATGAGGTGTCTCAATGTCTGTGGGAGAATGGCAGTCCATTACTCAGCAGCCGAAACCAGAAAACATTCTACGCTGGGGTCCGGATTTAAGTAGACGTCCTAACTCATCTCAGTGGTGTTTCATTGGCTTCAGTATGAGACTCTGGGCAGGTTAGTCTATGTTACTGGCCACAAACCACTGCTACAAATATGCTGTTTCATGACAAGGTGCACTGCGATGCTGATACAAACAATCATCATATGCGAACTGTTCTTCCACTGTATGCAGCACACAATGCTGTAAAATACATTTAAATTCATCAGCGCAATACGCGATTCATACCCTAACCACGAACCCACTCCTTCCAGTCCCCTGTACCGTAGCATCACCTCTGTACTTCACTGTGTAACACCGAAAATGCAGGATGCATGGCACCTGCTACCGATATATAAATTTCTTTGCTGTATTGTATGTAAATATTTGTAATTTAAATGCTTTTTTTAATAAGTAAGGACATTGCTTCACTGTATGTGTAAATTTAGGTAGAAGTCTGTTGACATTTCATTGTATTTATCTGTGTCTTACTGTGAAACTTATAAGGTCTTGGAAAAAGCCAAAGGAATTGTTATTTGCATCGACTAGCAATGATAATAGCACTGCTTGTGCGTTGTAAAATCTTTGGGTAAGTTGTTGCGCGTAGCGTATGGAGAGAGAGAGAGAGAGAGAGAGAGAGAGAGAGAGAGAGAGAGAGCGAGAGAGAGAGGGAGACAGAGAGAGAGAGAGAGAGAGAGAGAGAGAGAGAGGGAGAGAGAGAGAGAGACGGGCTCCAGCGCTTGTAGTGTGCGGAAGGGTGGTGCTCATGCTCTTGCAATAGAGTGTACCATTTCGGCGGCATCATGTGCGCGCGCCGGCCAGATGTCTAGTAGCAGGTGTAAGTACAGTGGACGGGCGGAAGAGGCTGTATTATGATTGCCCGTTCCGAGTAATTATCCATGCTCCGCAAGATGCTTCCGTCTTCAACAACAGCAGCAGTTCCAGCAACACTGATACGTCGTCGTCTCCGAGTTTCGTCATATGCATAGTACTGAAGTAAGACTGTTCATTGGTAGAAGTATTAACGGCTAACCCAGCAGGACAACTGATGTGATTTGATTTAAATAATAATCAGTTAAACACAGGGCGACTGTATCCTTATTGTCCTTAGACATTTTTACCAAGCAGGGTCCTTGATTCTTGTTCCCTTATATGCTAACCGAGTGTCATTACAAACAAACAGTTTATTAATGAATAATTTCATTATTAAGAATTTTAGCCTATTTGCAATTAACTGTTGTACAACATAGGATTCAGTATATGAGTAAAGTAAAGCAATTTCATTTTTCAAGTTTGAGAACCAATCACTGGAAAAAATCCAAGTCTAAAGAAATGGACAAATTAAGAGTACAGAAGTTTTATTTATTTTACATATAGCTTGGACCACATGGCTGTTTGATTTGGTACGTATTATATTATTTATTTCTGTTCAAGTCAATAAAAAGGATCTGTTGTTCAGACAATAATTTGAAATCCAGTTTGCAAAATAAGTAACTGCAAAGTAAAAAGTGCTTGCTTTTTTTTTTAATTTAAGGTATTTTGAATTTTTGGAAAATCAATTGTGGGCCTTCAGCCGCTTAAAACCTTATTTTTAAAATTTCCCCTTAAGCGAAAACATTGCGGCATTCTGCCTCGAAAGATTATGGTACTATATTTTAAAATTTTGAAATTTAATCGTGGACTTCAGCCGTTGGTATTACACCTTGTTTAGTTTGTTCTATCCACTTTTGTCTTGAGGCTTTCAGCCGAGCTGTGATATATATACAGGGTGAGTCACCTAACATTACCGCTGGATATATTTCGTAAACCACATCAAATACTGACGAATCGATTCCACAGACCGAACGTTAGGAGAGGGGCTAGTGTAATTGGTTAATACAAACCATAAAAAAATGCACGGAAATATGTTTTTTAACACAAACCTACCTTTTTTTAAATGGAACCCCGTTAGTTTTGTTAGCACATCTGAACATATAAACAAATAAGTAATCAGTGCCGTTTGTTGCATTGTAAAATGTTAATTACATCCGGAGATAAAAAGTTGACGCTTCAGTACCACTCCTCCGCTGTTCGATCGTGTGTATCGGAGAGCACCGAATTACGTAGGGATCCAAAGGGAACGGTGATGGACCTTAGGTACAGAAGAGACTGGAACAGCACATTACGTCCACATGCTAACACCTTTTTATTGGTCTTTTTCACTGACGCACATGTACACTACCGTGAGGTACACGTTCGACGGGCGTTTCATAGGACGTGGAGGACGCATAAATTGGCCAGCCCGTTCTCCTGATCTTACACGTCTGGACTTCTTTCTGTGGGCTACGTTAAAGGAGAATGTGTACTGTGATGTGCCTACAACCCCAGAGGATATGAAACAACGTATTGTGGCAGCCTGCGGCGACATTACACCAGATGTACTGTGGCGTGTACGACATTCATTACGCCAGAGATTGCAATTGTGTGCAGCAAATAATGGGCACCACATTGAACATCTATTGGCCTGACATGTCGGGACACACTCTATTCCACTCCGTAATTGAAAACGGAAACCACGTGTGTACGTGTACCTCACCCCTAATGGTAACGTACATGTGCGTCAGTGAAAATGACCAATAAAAAGGTGTTAGCATGTGGACGTAATGTGCTGTTCCAATCTCTTCTGTACCTTAAGATCCATCATCGTTCCCTTTGGATCCCTACGTAATTCGGTGCTCTCCGATACACATGATCGAACAGCGGAGGAGTGGTACTCAAGCGTCAAATTTAGGTTACAATATCTCGGGATGTAATTAACATTTTACAATGCAACAAACGGCACTGATTACGTATTTGTTTATATGTTCAGATGTGCGAACAAAACTAACGGGGTTCCATTTAAAAAGGGTAGGTTTGTGTTAAAAAACATACTTCCGTGCATTTTTTTAATGGTTTGTATTAACCAATTACACTAGCGCCTCACCTCACGTTCGCTCTGTGGAATCGATTCGTCAGTATTTGATGTTGTTGTTGTTGTGGTCTTCAGTCCTGAGACTGGTTTGATGCAGCTCTCCATGCTACTCTATCCTGTGCAAGCTTCTTCATCTCCCAGTACCTACTGCAACCTACATCCTTCTGAATCTGCTTAGTGTATTCATCTCTTGGTCTCCCCCAATGATTTTTACCCTCCACGCTGCCCTCCAATACTAAATTGGTGATCCCTTGATGCCTCAGAACATGTCCTACCAACCGATCCCTTCTTCTGGTCAAGTTGTGCCACAAACTTCTCTTCTCCCCAATCCTATTCAATACTTCCTCATTAGTTATGTGATCTACCCATCTAATCTTCAGCATTCTTCTGTAGCACCACATTTCAAAAGCTTCTATTCTCTTCTTGTCCAAACTATTTACCGTCCATGTTTCACTTCCATACATGGCTACACTCCATACAAATACTTTCAGAAATGACTTCTTGACACTTAAATCTATACTCGATGTTAACAAATTTCTCTTCTTCAGAAACGCTTTCCTTGCCATTGGCAGTCTACATTTTATATCCTCTCTACTTCGTCCATCATCAGTTATTTTGCTCCCCAAATAGCAAAACTCCTTTACTACTTTAAGTGTCTCATTTCCTAATCTAATACCCTCAGCATCACCCGACTTAATTCGACTACATTCCATTATCTTCGTTTTGCTTTTGTTGATGTTCATCATATATCCTCCCTTCAAGACACCATACATTCCGTTCAACTGCTCTTCCAAGTCCTTTGCTGTCTCTGACAGAATTACAATGTCATCGGCGAACCTCAAAGTTTTTATTTCTTCTCCATGGATTTTAATACCTACTCCAAATTTTTCTTTTGTTTCCTTTACTGCTTGCTCAATATACAGATTGAATAACATCGGGGAGAGGCTACAACCCTGTCTTACTCCCTTCCCAACCACTGCTTCCCTTTCATGTCCCTCAACTCTTATAACTGCCATCTGGTTTCTGTACAAGTTGTAAATAGCCTTTCGCTCCCTGTATTTTACCCCTGCCACCTTTAGAATTTGAAAGAGAGTATTCCAGTCAACATTATCAAAAGCTTTCTCTAAGTCTACAAATGCTAGAAACGTAGGTTTGCCTTTCCTTAATCTTTCTTCTAAGATAAGTCGTAAGGTCAGTATTGCCTCACGTGTTCCAGTATTTCTACGGAATCCTAACTGATCTTCCCCGAGGTCGGCTTTTACTAGTTTTTCCATTCGTCTGTAAAGAATTCGTGTTAGTACTTTGCAGCTGTGGCTTATTAAACTGATTGTATTTGATGTGGTTTACGAAATATATCCAGCGGTAACGTTAGGTGACTCACCCTATATATATATATATATATATATATATATATAATTTGAAATTTCAACTGCGTGTCTTCAGTCACTTGAAATTTATCATGCTGATTTTTAATATTTCTTGTTTGGAGGCCTTCAGCCGTGAAAGAATTGGATTTTGAAACTCGTAGTTGTAAAGGTTCGGCTATGTGCCGTTTTGGTATAAATGTGGTAGTAATTTATAATAAATTACAATTCTGAAGTGAAACTGACCGCCACCTTATTTGGCCCTTTCCACAATCCTAATCACCTGTTCTGGCCTGCAGGTTTAGCGGGCGTATCAATTTTCTTTTTTTCGCCACAGATGGCGGAAGAATAGAATGGTACACAATGGCAGTTTACCACATGGTACTCTGTAGCCCTTGAATATACGTGAAGACGACGGTTCAAACCCGCGTCCGGCCATCCTGATTTAGGTTTTCCGTTATTTCCCTCAATCGCTTCGGGCAAATGCCGGGCTGGTTCCTCGGAAAGGGCATGGTAAACTTCCTTCCCCATCCTTCCATAATCCGATGCGACCCATGACCTCGCTGTTTGGTCCCCTCCCCGAATCAGCCAACCAACCTTGAATATTCAACGGCACGTGGGACATCACCTCCTTGCTGCGAGGATAGGAGAGGCCAGTAGTTCATAACTTCTAATTGGAAACCCCATTCGCAACGCTGTATTCCTCCAACATATCGAACAGGTGCCTACTCGACATGTCACTGTGGTTGTGGCTCGAGGTGAACGCTATTCTACTTTTCCAACTAGAGAAAGGGTTCGCGCGTAGTACCGCCAATACACACAGTGATCAACTTTTCAAATGCCTGTACACTGGACAGAAGCTTATCTTCGGGAATGTCAGCACAGGCGTTTCTGATGCAGTCGACCATGTCTTCACTGCCTGTTCTACAGTAACTTGTCTTTTGAATACCCAACAGAAAGAAATCCGGCGACGACATATCCGGCGACCTAGCGGGCCAATTAATAGGACCAGGTCCTTCGATCCACCGCCCAATGTAAACACAGTCTAGTACCGCCCGTGCTTTAATTGCCCAATGGGCTGGGAAACCGTCAAGCTGGAGCCACATACGCCGTCGAACATCCAGAACAACATTCTGCGGTAGTATCGGTAGTTTCTGTTGCAAAAACGTTCACATTTGCGTCCTTTCCACTTGCCTTCGATAAAATACGAACCGATGAGTTTGTTGCCCATGATGCCACATTGCACATTAACCGACCAAGGACGTCGATGGTCAACTTGCCGTAACCAGTGGGGATTGGCTAGACTCCTGTAATGCATGTTATGCCTGTTAAAGCTACCGCTTTTTGCGATTGTAGACTCATCGGAAAAAAGTACGTGGGGGCCGTGTGCATTTGTTGACGTGTCCATTCACAAAACACTACCCGGTTATGTAAATCGGCGCCATGAAGTTCTTTATGCAGTGACACGTGGTACAGGTGATACTTATGACGGTGCAGTATTGTGCCAACATTACCTACCGACATCCCGTAATCGCGGTGTAACTGTCGGGCGCTTATTTGCGTGTTGTAGTGCATTACTGCTAGTACAGCTATTTCATTACATTCTCTTGTAATACGTTTGCTTCGTTTTCTGTTGCCGGACTGTCCGCTGAAATCAGATATAAAGGCGTTCAGAACCTTGTAAAAGAACGAACGAGAGCGAGTTTTCTCTGGGAAACGCTCGGCATACAAGGCAACAGCAGCCGCAACATTTCTCCTACATTCTCCGTGAATCAGAATCATTTCAGTTTTCTCGTCCGTGGTTGCAACGTTCAACGTCCACTTGCACCTCTCTTGTCCAAATGACAGGTTGCTGTACAGGCAATAAACACTGCGCAAGTATTGTAACGTTTAGAGCTGCTATCTGTTCTACGTCTGCGCAATACGTGAGTTCCAATCGCACTGTGCTGCCTGTTACGATACGTCATAGTTCGCTAGCCGGCCCCAGGAGCGTGTCGAGTAGCCCCTGTTCGATATGTCGGAGGAATACAACGTTGCGAATGAGGTTTCCAATTGGAAGGTACGAGGGTAATCCCAAAAGCAAGGTGTCCTATTTTTTTTTATAAGTACATAGACCTGTTTACTTCTACAATGGTTTACATCAGTTTACAGTTTGAACATTTAGCTACTTTTCTACATAATCACCATTTCTGTCGATGCATTTTTGTAGACGCTGTGGCAGTTTTTGTAGACCCATGTTATACCAGCTCGCCGCCAGCTCCGTGGCTTTGGCGAAGAAGGATGCCACCACTGGCGTGATTGTTGCTTGGTATCAGGTGTAAAGTGGTATGCCCAAGTCTCGTCACCCGTGACAATTGAGTCCAGAAAGTTGTCCTATTCGGCGGTAAGGCGGTGAAGAAATGCGCGAGAAGCATCAACTCGTTGCCGCATGTGGTCCTCGGTCAACATGCGTAGCACCCATCTTGCACACACCTTCCGGTAGTTCAATGTTTCCGTTAAAATTCTGTGGGCAGTGCTTCGGGAAACCTCAGGAACCAACGTGCAGAGATCATCTAGGGTGATCTGCTGATCTTCATGCATGCTTTGCTCAACCTTCAACACTGTCTCCTCAGAAATTGATGGTCTCCCGCTCCTTTGTTCGTTGTGAATTTCGGTTCGACCAGCTGCAAACTCTCTACACCACTTACGAACATTTTTGACATTCATACGCGACTCACCATACACTTCCGTCAATTGGCGATGGATTTCAATCGACGTAGTGCCCTTTGCGTTCAAAAACCGAATAACTGCGCCCAATTCGGACGTGGTGGTAACATCCAACGGGAGCTCCATTCTCAACGGCTGCCAAGCCAAGACTGAGCGCCTCAGCGCGGCACTCTTCATAACAGTGTGACCAACTGCCACACAAACAGCGTTCTGTACTTATAAAAAAAAAAGGAGACGTTACTTTCGAGATTACCCTAGTATAAAATATTGGCCTGTCCTACCCTCGCAGCATATATGTGAGTCCCACATGCCATTTGATATTCACGAGCTACTCAATGTAGCATGTCGTAATTTTCAATTGTGTACCCATTTCTATTCCTCCGATTACAGCGTCATCTGTGGCGAAAGGAAGAAAACCGTTCACACAAGAAAACTTTTGTGGATTTTAACGTAGAATTGTTATCTGCAATTAAAAACGGGGCTTCCAACTGAAGGTTTCAAAGCCGTCCCCTGGCACACACGCACGGTTTATGATGGGGGGTCGAATGTGGTACCTTTACGTCCCTTTCTGAAACAAGCAAATTGGAATTGTAACTTTTATGCTCCGATGTGTAGTTCTCGAGATATTTCAATGTCTTTAGTTAAAATGTCCACCCTGTGTGTATATATATAATTAGTCATTGTATTCGCAGTTAACCAGTCTTAAACACTACTTGTATTAATCATCGAAGGTGATCAAGTTTGAATGAAGGTAGTCAAGTGAGGGCCAAAATTCAGATTATCTTCAATAAATCAAATTAAAATTTGATGTACATGTTAGTAGTCATTACTCTCAGCGCTTTGAGTTCCATCGTTTAATCAATACCATTTATCAATAGACTCTAAGTAAGGGTCACGTAATCAGCTGAGGGCTGGAACTTAGACAATCTCCAATAAGTTCAAAATACAGAAAACAAACAAACTTTCCTCATCCATGTTGTCATGATACTTAGGGCTTCAAGTTCAATTGGTTAAGGAATGCCAATTCTCAATAAACATTAAGTGAGTGCCTTGTATTTGGGTGAAGGTCTGAGTCTACACAATCTCCAGTACATTCGAACTCTACGATGCAAATAAAAATTCCATACTTATGTAAGCATTCATTACATACACGACTTTGAGTTCTATCGTTTACGCAAGGCCATTGATCAATAACCTTTAAGTAAGGGCCACATGACTAGCTGAGAGCCAGAGTGTAGACAGTCTTGAGTAATTTATACATCTCCAGAGCCAACATAAATTACACATACATGTAAATGTTAATATACTCAGGGTGTTGAGCACTAAGAAAAGCGACTGATCGGTAACCTTTAAAAGAGCCATGTAATCGGCTGAGGGCCACAACTTAGACCATCTCGAGTGAATCCAAAAACCATGAAAGAAATAGAAATTTCACGCGCATGTGGGTATTCATTACACTAAGGCTTTGAGTTCTGTCGTTTAACCTGTGGTGTCACCGCCAGACACCACACTTGCTAGGTGGTAGCTTAAATCGGCTGCGGTCCATTAGTACATGTCGGACCCGCGTGTCGCCACTGTCAGTACTTGCAGACCTAGCGCCACCACATGGCAGGTCTAGAAAGACGGACTAGCACTCGCCCCAGTTGTACGACGACTTTGCTAGCGACTACACTGACGAAGCCTTGCTCTCATTTGCCGAGAGACAGTTAGAATAGCCTTCAGCTAAGTCCATGGCTACGACCTAGCAAGGCGCCATTAGCCTTACAGTGATTGTAATTAACCGTATCTGGAGATAGTCTCACTTGTATCGTCAAGAGCGATGTACCACAAGGATGAATTAAAGTTAAGTATTCAAGGAGCTGCATACTTTTCTTATAGCATTAATTAGGTATCCTGTTCCAGAATTCACGCCAGCCGGCGTGTGTGTACGCGTGCCTTTCGGCTACCTCCGAGTGGCGTGGCTGTCTTGCTACGCCGCAACATAACCAATACCATTTAACAACAATCTCTTAGTGGGGATCACGTGATAGATTGGGGGTCAGAATTTAGACAATCAGTCACATAGAATATTCCATCAGAATCCGCGAAAAATTGTTCCTTAGAACTCTGTATGTGAATAACAAAAAGATAGCAACATGATGCTGAAAATATAACCACTCATGATAATTTAACGTTATCCCAATAAGAACACAGTTTTTGTGGCTTCCTTAACGACAGAAAGCGAGTCACACAACGTTACAATCACCACGCGAATTTAAGTAAGAAAATTAAGAATAATAAACGATCATGGATTATTTGCCTAATCTTTGCAAAGAAATGGAAAGAATTAACTGTAACAGAATGTCTTTGTTGATGATGCCAGAGGAGCACTTTAAGAAAGCATCCATTGCTTAACAGGCTCGACGGCAGTATGTCTACAGTTTGCTTATCCGAGAGTGTCCTTCCGCTTGCCGTGGAAGAGGAGATTCTCGTCAACAGCTATCCAACTGTATTGTGCAAAAAAAGACTTCTGCACCCGGTCACTGGCCAACCTCTTTGGTTTGAGCACTACTGTCTACAAAACAAATTGGCATTGCAGTGCCACCGCTCTATAAAACTCCGGCCACGCTAGAGTGAATTTCAGAATTCTCGCACTCTTGCATTACTCACTCACACGAAATGGACAGCGTAAGAAAAAATAAACACATATGCTCTGGAGGCTACGAATTGCTATGTGAGTCAAATTGCAGAAAGACTAGACACTGCCAGCATGCTAAAGCGCCAGGCGCACTTAACACTTACGAAAAGCATTCTGCTGCCCCGTTTCGAGGGTTGGATGAAATGAGATATAGAAGAAGTGGGCCTTCCGAAGTCGAACAGACTTCACTTCGAACTACCAAAATTCCTTTAACTGCTCTTTTAAAGGTCTTACTGAGAGGGCGAGCAGCCTTTGAAAGGTGTATGTTGACTATTTCATATCAACTGTCCACTGAGAAATTCAGCCGAGTAAGCCAAAAAAATGATAACGTTTATTAGTTTCTTCATTTATGGGTCCACAATCTCAACATAAGTTTTCACTGATGAAACCGTTTGAAATATCCACGCCGGCCGGAGTGCCCGAGCGGTTATAGACGCTACAGTCTGGAACCGCGCGACCGCTACGGTCGCAGGTTCGAATCCTGCCTCGGGCATGGATGTGTGTGATGTCCTTAGGTTAGTTAGGTTTAAGTAGTTCTAAGTTCTAGGGGACTGATGACCTCAGAAGTTAAGTCCCATAGTACTCAGAGCCATTTGAACCATTTTTTTAAATATCCTCTACAGGCTGTCAAGTTCATTATGAAAGATGACCTTCATTGTATCATGTATTACATTAGACTGAGGTGACATGTCATTGTACAGCGATATGCACATATACAAATGGCAGTAGCATTGCTTTGACAAGGTACGAAAGGACAGTGCGTTGGTGGAGCTATCATTCGTATTTAGATGAATCACGTGAAAAGGTTTACGACATGATTAGGCCGCATGACGGGAGTTAACAGCTTCGAACGTGGAATGGTGGTTGAGCCTAGACGCATGTGATAATTCATTTCGGAAATCGTTATCGAATTCAATATTCCGAAATCCACAGTGTCAAGAGTGTTACAAGGATACAAAATTTCCGGCATTACCTTTCACCACGAAGAAAGCAGTGGCCGACGGCCTTAATTTAAGGACTGAGAGCAGCGCTGTTTGCATAGCGTTGTCAGTGCTAAAAGAAACGTAACACTGAGTGCCATACACGCATGTGAGACGTCCAAACAAAGGGTTAGGGCAGCAGCGTTTTCTAAACAGCACGACATCGCGTGCAGCGCGTGTCCTGGGACGTGACCACATCAGTTTAACCCTAGACGACTGGAAAACCGTGGTCTCGGCAGATGAGACCCGATTTCAGTTGGTAAAAGCTGATGTTCGATTGTCGCGCAGACCCCACCAAGCTATGGAATCAAGTGTTCAAATGGTACAAATGGCTCTGAGCACTATGGGACTCAACTGCTGAGGTCATTAGTCCCCTAGAACTTAGAACTAGTTAAACCTAACTAACCTAAGGACATCACAAACATCCATGCCCGAGGCAGGATTCGAACCTGCGACCGTAGCGGTCTTGCGGTTCCAGACTGCAGCGCCTTTAACCGCACGGCCACTTCGGCCGGTGGAATCAAGTGTCAACAAGGCACTGTGTAAGCTGGTGGCGGCTCCATAATGGTGTGGACTGTGTTAATATGGAATGTACCGGGTCCCCTGTTCAAACTGAACCGATCACTGATTGGAAATTCTTATGTTCGGCTACTTCGAGACCATGTGAAGCTATTCGTGGACTTCATGTTCCCAACAACGAGGGAATTTTTATGGATGAGAATGCGCCATGTCACTGGGACACAACTGATCGCGACTGATTTGAAGAACATTTTGGACAGTTCGAGCGAGTGAACTGGTCAATGAGATTGCCCGAGATGAATTCCATTGAATATTTATGGGACATAATCGAGAAGTCAGTTCGTGCACAAAATGCTGCACCGACAACGCCTTCGCAATTTTGTACGGCTATTGAGACAGCATTCCTCAATATTTCTACACGGGACTTCCAACGACTTCAGGATGAAATTTTCACTCTGCAGCGGAATGTGCGCTGATATGAAACTTCCTGGCAAATTAAAACTGCGTGCCGGACCGAGAATGGAACTCGGGACCTTTGCCTTCCGCGGGCAAGTGTTCTACCATCTGGGCTACCCAAGCACGACTCACGCCCCGTCCTCACGGCTGTATTTCTGCCAGTATCTCTTCTCCTATATTCCAAACTTTACGGAAGCTCTCCTGCGAACCTTGCAGGACTAGGCAAATGTCCGGAGTTTGAGTCTCGGTCCGGGACACAGTTTTAATCTGCCAGGAAGTTTCATGTCAGCGCACACTCCGCTGCAGAGTGAAAATATCATTCTGGAAACATCCCCCAGGCTCTGGCTAAGCCATGTGTCCGCAATATCTTTTCTTTCAGGAGTGCTAGTTCTGCAAGGTTCGGAGGAGACCTTATGTAAAGTTTGGAAGGTAGGAGACAAGATACTGGCAGAAGAAAAGCTGTGAGGACGAGGCGTGAGTCGTGCTTGGTTAGCTCAAATGGTAGAGCACTTGCCCGCGAAAGGCAAAGGTCCCGAGTTCGAGTCTCTGTCCGGCACACAGTTTTAATCTGCCAGGAAGTTTCATTCCAACGGCTTCTTGAATCCATCCCACCTCGAGTTGCTGCACTACGCCGGGCAAAAGTCGGTCTGACACGATATTAGGAGGTATTCCATGAGTTTCGCCACCTCAGTGTACATTAGTGGCCAGTTGCGGCCTGTGGATATTTTCAAATGCAGCTGCGTCGTCGAAATGTGTCACATTTTTATTTTAAGTCTTTTGAGCTGAAGGCCCCCGTGTGGTGTGGGCCCCTAAACTTCAATGTGGATAGCTTACGCTTTAGTGCGGACCTGTCTTGCGCGTTGTCAGTATATAATATTTCATTGCTACGACTGGCTACCGTATGTGTGAAGAAGAGTGTTTTTTTCTCTTTTCTTTCGGTTTCTATGATGTGATATAGAAAATTAACCAATTTAGCCTAATCAATTAGTATTACTTCACTGAGTTCATAAAATCGAGCTTTCTCTCTCTTTCATAAAGGCAGTAGATAGGAAAGTTCATGTTAATTCCACGCATCTTGATTTCCAGATTGATACAGTATTCGAATAGGTAGGGGATTGCAGCGTAGACTCCCTACCAGACAGAACTCCGTCTGTCGATCTTAATGCAGAGGTGTCGTCGGAGGTAATGGCAGCATCGGGTGCATATCCTGGCTGTGTGTTAGGATGGCTGCTGTTGACGGTGTCTGTAAGTAACCTGGCGGATTCCTGCATCCTAGGAGGTTATTCCAAACGACACAATTGTGTACAGGAGGGGTCATCGCTAGAAAAACTTGTTTAGAAGTGAACAGAGCGGGGAAGAGGTGAAGAGTGCTGAATGCAGTACATGACAGTTGACATGAAACATAGGTAAACATTATGCGTGTAAATAGACGAAAAGATCTGATACCGTTTGGGTAATTTAACACTGGGGAAGAGACGTAGCATACTTATTTGAATAATGGTAATTGTACTTTGTAACGGTCTAGTTACATATGTTTCTTTAATCCCTGTCGCGCCGTGTGCGGCACTATTACCTAGATTGGTGTTAGCAATAGAGATGGGCAAACTCGTTCATCCATGGCAACTAGTTCGCTGGTGATCGCTTTTTCCTGAGAACCGTTCATTTTTACTCGTTCGCCGTTCATTTGTGCATGGTATATGGTTATTATGGAAAATTTGAACTTTAGTAGCATAGGTGACTGAAGATGGAAGGTTCCAAGAGAGGGTCTTGCCTCCCCCCCCTCCCCCCCTGGAGTACAGAGTTTCTATTCATTACAGAAGTCTCACACACTTGTAGAAGTAATTTTCGTGATTCTACAAAACCTCTCGTTTAGCCAACTGATTGCAGTGAAATATTGTAAGGTGGCGCACGAAAAACCGGCCCCGAGTACAAACTACTCAGCAATTATGCACGATTTGTTGCTCGCTACGAGCAAAATAGATAAACATGTAATAATTAGGCAGTAAAGAAATAACAAATAAGCTAATGCAAACAGCAGCTTCGAAACAAGAGATGACAATTGGTGTGCGACAATGAGCAGTCTAGTACTCGGGGTCGATTTTTCGTGCGCCACCCTGTAGCACTGAAATAATATTGTCATGTTATCATAAGCTCTTTACAAAATATGTCAACAGATACTGGATTATGGTGCGGAGGTTGTAAGTCTGTCTGCCTTCCATAACAATGAACATGCTGTTTCACCTTGGATCAAAAACAGACGGAGAATGGCCACTCCTGTGTGCCGTGCCGACTTCCTTACTACGTGTAATAACAAAAAACTTGCCTTTTTATGTCTTCGGTTGTTTATCAAAATAGTGAAGCAAGCTGATATGTCCTTCCGTTACCTGAAAAGATGTGTGATTACATACAACGTAATTTTTATGTAATTTACGTAATTATAAAACACATTTTAATTACTGGTCGTGGACGCTGAATAGAATACGAAATAACCAGAAGTCGAGAGTTCAAAAAAAGTTTGAAGCAGATCTAGAATGGACATGCGCAGCGAACGTAACGAGCAACAACTCGATACTGAACTAACTCGGAGCAGTCGGAAGTGGAACTGAGACGAGTGGCCACGCGAAGAAGGACGAGTCCGGCCGAGGGAGACCGACCTCTTCCGTTCCCGGGAACTACAAGTAGAAAGCCGCGGCCGAAGTGAACTATGAAAGACCGTTCCTTATAGTTTGTTACTCGCTCCTTCAGTTCATCTTAGTGAACCGTTCCTTTGGACCCGTTAGTTCGCGAACGAACCATCTCTAGTTAGCTACTCTGAGACTTAGGTTGGCTGCCGTCCGGTTTGGCCGTGCGGTTCTAGGCGCTTCAGTCTGGAACCGCGTGACCGCTACGGTTGCAGGTTCGAATTCTGCCTCGGGCATGGATGTGTGTGATGTCCTTAGGTTAGTTAGGTTTAAGTAGTTCTAAGTTCTAGGGGACTGATGACCATAGATGTTAAGTCCCATAGTGCTCAGAGCCATTTGAACCATTTTGAACTTAGGTTGGCTATACTTCCTACGGTGTGTGCTCTTGCCTCGCTGATGGCAAAAGTGTTTACCTACCGGTGGACAGAACACGGAAGGCATCATTCGATCGCTGTCGGAGCCACGTGAGGAAAGGCGGTCGATTGCTCGCTCGGGAGGAGCTGTTCCGCAAGCCGTCAATGCCGGTTGTTTATGAGCCGGCGGCACACACTGAGCGACAGCGGGCCTGCTGTCGTGTGGTCTGGAAACGGTGCATCATGAGCTTCCGGCAGTTACTACAGTATGTCTGTTGAAGTTTGAAGCACAAAAAATTCATATACAGGGTGAGTCAACTAACATTACCGCTGGATGTATTTCGTAAACCACATCAAATACTGACGAATCGATTCCACAGACCGAACGTGAGGAGAGGGGCTAGTGTAATTGGTTAATACAAACCATAAAAAAATGCACGGAAGTATGTTTTTTAACACAAAGCTACGTTTTTTTTTAAATGGAACCCCGTTAGTTTTGTTAGCACATCTGAACTTATAAACAAATACGTAATCAGTGCCGTTTGTTGCATTGTAAAACGTTAATTACATCCGGAGATATTGTAACCTAAAGAAGACGCTTGAGTACCACTACTCCGCTGTTCGATCGTGTGTATCAGAGAGCACCGAATTACATAGGGATCCAAAGGGAACGGTGATGGACCTTAGGTACAGAAGAGACCTTTTCATTGGTTTTCTTCACTGACGCACATGTACATTACCATGAGGGGTGAGGTACACGTACACACGTGGTTTCCGTTTTCAATTACGGAGTGGAATAGAGTGTGTCCCGACATGTCAAGCCAACAGATGTTCAATGTGGTGGCCATCATTTGCTGCACACAATTGCAATCTCTGGCGTAATGAATATCCTACACGCCGCAGCACATCAGGTGTAATGTCGCCGCAGGTTGACACAATACGTTGTTTCATATCCTCTGGGGTTGTAGGCACATCACGGTCCACATTCTCCTTTAACGTACCCCACAGAAAGAAGTCCAGAGGTGTAAGATCAGGAGAACGAGCTGGCCAATTTATGCGTCCTCCACGTCCTATGAAACGCCCGTCTAACATCCTGTCAAGGGTCAGCCTAGTGTTAATTGCGTAATGTGCAGGTGCACCATCATGCTGATACCACATACGTCGACGCGTTTCCAGTGGGACATTTTCGAGCAACGTTGGCGGATCATTCTGTGGAAACGCGATGTATGTTACAGGTGTTTGGGCCCCTGCAATGAAGTGAGGACCAATGAGGTGGTCGACAATGATTCCGCACCATACATTTACAGTCCACGGTCGCTGTCGCTCTACCTGTCTGAGCCAGCGAGGATTGTCCACGAACCAGTAATGCATGTTCCGTAGATTCACTGCCCCGTGGTTTGTGAAACCCGCTTCATCGGTAAACAGGTAGAACTGCAACGCATTCTCTGTTAATGCCCATTCACAGAACTGCACTCGATGATTAAAGGTTCAAAAATGGTTCAAATGGCTCTGAGCACTATGGGACTCAACTTCTGAGGTCATTAGTCCCCTAGAACTTAGAACTAGTTAAACCTAACTAACCTAAGGACATCACAAACATCCATGCCCGAGGCAGGATTCGAACCTGCGACCGTAGCGGTCTTGCGGTTCCAGACTGGAGCGCCTTTAACCGCACGGCCACTTCGGCCGGCGATGATTAAAGTCATCACCATGTAATTGCTGATGTAGCGACACATGAAACGGGTGAAAGCGGTGACGATGCAGTATGCGCATGACACTACTTTGACTCAGTCCACCGGCTCTCGCAATGTCCCGTGTACTTATGTGTGGATTCATGGCAACAGCAGCTAACACATCAACTGCACCCGCTTCTCCTGTGACGGACCTATTACGGACCCGTTTGCGTGCTACGACCATACCTGTTGCATACAGTTGACGGTAGATGTTTTGCAATGTGCGGCACGTTGGATGCTCTCTGTCCGGGTACCGTTCTGCATACACCCTGCAGGCTTCAGCTGCATTTCGTCTACACTCGCCATAGATGAGTATCATCTCCGCCTTTTCAGAGTTCGAATACACCATGGTCACAGTTCCTACAACACTACACTATCACAGACGTCTGGTAACACGGTGTACTACAGTTGGTCTGCGTGCGGAGACGAATGCAGAATAACAATAGCAGCAAGCACTACATGCGGACACTGCGACAGCTAGACCAAACCACAACAGTGCACTACAGCCACACTCGTAAACACGATCGTCATCGTAAACATGTCCCTCAGATGCTGCTCGCCGACCGTGGTCCGTGTTTGTTACAACACGCAACTGAACGTCGGAGGTTTCATGCGTCAACTTTAGGTTACAATATCTCCGGATGCAATTAACTTTTTACAATGCAACAAACGGCACTGATTACGTATTTGTTTATATGTTCAGATGTGCTAACAAAACTAACGTGGTTCCATTTAAAAAACGTAGGTTTGTGTTAAAAAACATACTTCCGTGCATTTTTTTATGATTTGTATTAACCAATTACACTAGCCCCTCTCCTCACGTTCGGTCTGTGGTATCGGTTCGTCAGTATTTCATGTGGTTTACGAAATATATATGACTGAAAAAGGTACTGAGTCTTGGTATGTGCATGTTGCCATTTTGTGGTTTTTACAGGTAGTGAGTCAACATACTTTGTTAACGGATTTTGACGACACATTCTGTCCTCTGGTTCTATGTAGCGATAGAATTCGCATGACGGACAGTTTTATGATTACCTTTACTGTATATGAATCGGACGAATGTTTTGCTATTGTTCTCTAAATGTTAGGTAATTGTTCTCCAACCGTAACCCTGTAGAACTGCAGGTGGTTGATGTGCAGTCGGTTTGTCAAGCTTCTACAAAGTGTGCTATACTGTCTGGCCACACCAAGAATTTCTAGTTTCCTATGTTTAACACTCAGTTGTTGCTGGGTAGCCTGTGAACTATCCTTGTATCTGCTGGGGACTGAGTTTCAGTAGTAAGACCTATGTGACGGCTGTGTTCTGACTAGAAATATTTGGGTTTCTGCCAAGGCATCGTTCGTAATTGTTGACTTTATTGTAATTATTATCCTTAACTGCTTGATATTTTTCCTCATTTGTTATTTAACATGAAGGAAATACTGATCCTCTCAATTCAGTGCCATTCTGACCCTGATGCACCATTTTGTCTTTTGCGCTATAATTTTGAAAACGGTGTCAAATTTCAGTTATTGTTATCTCTAGAATTTTGGAGGAATGCTATGTATGAATGTAACTGCCGTTCTGAGTTTGCTGTAGCAACTTGTTGTTTAATGCTGTAATATTGTGTACGGAGCAAAATTTTTCATTTAGTGTACTTTTATCATTGTTATTCCCTTGGGCTTATATTTTCATGAGCTGAAGCAGCGTAATTCATTGTAAATCAAATTAAAATTTTGGGTTGTCAATAAATGGAAATTGTTTCACCGTTAATCAGTCGAGTCAATCTTTTCATGTTTCCTGTGGGCCTGTGTGCCATAACTACATTGGTAAAGCATTAATTTAAAATACAAGTAGGAAAAATATAACGGTATTAAAAGATGAAGGCCGCCAAGTGCAGGGAAATTTTACTGTCAACATTTTTGGAAAAGAATCTGTTTCAGATCGTCTGCTAAGAAATTCAGGGCTTTCACTGAGGTTCCTTTTCCTGGGAATGCCGTGGTCAGAAGACTGATGAACATGCGGTGGAGTCACGGGACAAAGGGCCAAACATCACAGAGACCACAACTTTCTCTTGCAGTGCCGAAACAAGAAATTTCTTATAAAATGCATTCGTGAGTCATAGTTTTGTAACTATTTTAGATCGACGTAATTACGTCTAACCCATGCTAGAGATATTGCTATTATTATTAACATTGGTTTAAAACTGTTAGAAGGTTAGTATGATGATGTGCACGGCTTGTACACCACTGGCCATTAAAATTGCTACACCACGAAGATGACGTGCTACAGACGCGAAATTTAACCGACAGGAAGAAGATGCTGTGATATGCAAATTATTAGCTTTTAAGAGCATTCACACAAGGTTGGCGCCGGTGGCGACACCTACTATGTGCTGACATGAGGAAAGTTTCCAACCGATTTCTCATATACAGACAGCAGTTGGCCGGCCTTTCCTGGTGAAACGTTGTTGTGATGCCTCGTGTAAGGAGGAGAAATGCGTACCATCGCGTTTCAGACTTTGATAAAGGTCGGATTGTAGCCTGTCACCCTTGCGGTTTATCGTATCGCGTCATTGCTGCTCGCGTTGGTCGAGATCCAATGACTGTTAGCAGAATATGGAATCGGTGGGTTCAGGAGAGTAATACGGAACGCCGTGCTGGATCCCAACGGCCTCGTATCACTAGCAGTCGAGATGACAAGCATCTTATCCGCATGGCTGTAACGGTCCGTGCAGCCACGTCTCGTTTCCTGAGTCAACAGATGGGGACGTTTGCAAGACAACCACCATCTGCACGAACAGCGTTTTCAGCAGCATGGACTATGAGTTCGAAGACCATGGTTGCGGTTATCCTTGACACTGCATCACAGACAGGAGAGCCTGCGATGGTGTACTCAACGACGAACCTGAGTGCGCGAATAACAACACGTCATTTTTAGGAAGAATCCAGGTTCTTTTTACAGGATCATGGTGGTCGCATCCGTGTTTGGCGACATCGCAGTGAGCGCACATTGGAAGCGTGTATTCGTCATGGCCATACTGGCGTATCACCCGGCGTGATGGTATGGGATGCCATTGGTTACACGTCTCGGTCACCTCTTGTTCGCAGTGACGGCGCTTTGAACAGTGTACGTTACGTTCCAGATGTGTTACGACCTGTGGCTCTACTCTTCATTCGGTCCCTGCGAAACCCTACGTTTCAGCAGGATAATGCACGACCGCATGTTGAAGACCCTGTACGGGCCTTTCTGGATACAGAAAATGTTCAATTGCTGCCCTGGCCAGCACATTCTCCAGATCTCTCACCAATCGAAAACGTCTGGTCAATGGTGGCCGAGCAACTGGCTCGTCACAATACGCCAGTCACTACTTTTGATGAACTGTGGTATCGTGTCGACGCTGCATGGGCAGCTGTACCTGTACACGCCATCCAACCTCTGTTTGACTCAATGCCCAGACGTATCAAGGCCGTTATTACGGCCAGAGGTGGTTATTCTGGGTACTGATTTCTCAGGATGTATGCACCCAAATTGCGTGAAAATGTAATCACATGTCGGTTCTAGTAAAATATATTTTTCCAATGAATATCCAGTTATCATCTGCATTTCTTCTTGGTGCAGCAATTTTAACGGCTAGTAGTGTAATTTTGTTTAAATAATATCTCGTTTTGTTTGTTCTCGGTATTACGTCCTTGTTCTGTCAGTAGACAAGGTGGCAATTAAATACAAACAGACGTCTACAAAAATTAACCCATTAACATGTTTCATTACACAATGTACACTTAATAATTGCGTTATAAATAACAGGGAATGCTGTAAGTTCTTCTGTGGTGCTGGGATATACAAGGTGAATGGCCTAAAACTTGCACCGCATATATTGTGGAAATGGAAAGTGCTATCGATGTGCGATTTTCACAGAATGGATTGGTAGTTAGAGACGCGTATTGATAGCCTATTAACAGATTGTAATAGTACTTAGGAAGTGAATTTTTTGTGCAGACATAGACTACGATTTCCTAAATAGAACTGTGGCTATTGACATGAAGAAACTAAAACTACGGTAACTTAGAATGTCAGTGAGAGACGTTTGTTGTAGAATTCTAGTGGAGTCGTTTTCGAGATTATGTATTTTGGAAAATTCCCACGCCAACTCTTGTTCAATATCTGTGGTAACACACACTAAAGAACAACACAACTGCATATACTAGTTACGTGAATTCTGATCAGTAACGAGACAACTGACCATCTCAGACTGTGTTCAAAATGGCCACCGGCGGCGGCAATACACGATTCCAGTCTGGTATGGAACGATTGCTGTACACGTGCTAGCATTTCAGTGAAGATGTCCGCGCGTGATGCAGTAATTGTCGTTGCTTATCATCGGGTGTAATTGGTATATCCTTGTAGAATCTGGGGAACGGACCGGCTATGGTACAGGTCATCTGCGTCCAATTCAAAGATTTGGAAACAGTTCGCGAAGGCATGTTGTAGTACTTCGTGCACTATGGGCTGGACGTCCAGCATGTTGGTACCAAAGGTCTCTCCTAGTCTGCAAAGGAATGTCTTCGAGTATACGTGACAGATGGTCTGTTAGGAGGCTGCGATACTTGTGTGCGTAGTGTTCCGCCTATGAAAAATGGGCCAAACTGAAGGATCACTATCCCACACCACACGTTTACACGTTTTGACTTGTCTGCTCGAAACATTGACTATTGCCTTCTCGCAATGTAACTTTACGGTTGTTAAAATTTAATTCTGATGAAGACATCGTTGTTGTTGTTGTTGTTTGTCTTCAGTGCTGAGACTGGTTTGATGCAGCTCTCCATGCTATTCTATCCTGTGCTAGCATCTTCATCTCCCAGCACTTACTGCAACCTACATCCTTCTGAATCTGCTTAGTGTATTCATCTCTTGGTTTCCCTCTACGATTTTCACCCTCCACGCTGCTCTACAATGCTAAATTTGTGATCCCTTGATGCCTCAGAACATGTCCTACCAACCGGTCCCATCTTCTTGTCAAGTTGTGCCACAAACTCCTCTTCTCCCCAATTCTATTCAGTACCTCCTCATGAGTTATGTGATCTACCCATCTAATCTTCAGCATTTTTCTGTAGCACCACATTTCGAAAGCTTCTATTCTCTTCTTGTCAAAACTATTTATCGTCCATGTTTCACTTCCATACATGGGGTACACTCCATACAAATATTTTCAGAAACTACTTCCTGACACTTAGATCCATACTCGATGTTAACAAATTTCTCTTCTTCAGAAACGCTTTCCTTGCCATTGCCAGTCTACATTTTATATCCTCTCTACTTCGACCATCATCAGTTATTTTGCTCCCCAAATAGCAAACCTCCTTTACTACCTTAAGTGTCTCATTTCCTAATCCAATTCCCGCAGCATCAACCGACTTAATTCGACTACATTCCATTATTCTCGTTTTGCTTTTGTTGCTGTTCATCTCATACCCTCCTTTCAAGACACTGTCCATTCCGTTCAACTGCTCTTCCAAGCCCTTTTCTGTCTCTTACATTACAAAGTCATGGGCGAACCTCAAAGTTTTTATTTCTTCTCCATGGATTTTAATACCTACTCCGAACTATTCTTTCGATTCCTTTACTGCTTGCTCAATATACAGATTGAATAGCATCGGGGAGAGGCTACAACACTGTCTGACTCCCTTCCCAACCACTGCTTCCCTTTCATGTCCCTCGACTCTTATAACTGCCATCTGCTTTCTGTACAAATTGTAAATAGCCTATCGCTCCTTGTATTTTACCCTGCCATCTTCAGAATTTGATGAGAGTATTCCAGTCAACATTGTCAAAAGTTTTCTCTAAGTCTGGAAATGCTAGAAATGTAGGTTTGCCTTTCCTTAATCTTTCTTCTAAGATAAGTCGTAGGGTCAGTATTGCCTCACGTGTTCCAACATTTCTACGGAATTCAAACTGATCTTCCCCGAGGTCGACTTCTACCAGTTTTTACATTCGTCTGTAAAGAATTCGCGTTAGTATTTTGCAGCTATGACTTATTAAACTGATAGTTCGGTAATTTTCACATCTGTCAACATCTGCTTTCTTTGGGATTGGAATTATTATATTCTTCTTAAAGTCTGAGGGAATTTCGCCTGTCTCGTACATCTTGCTCACCAGATGGTAGAGTTTTGTCAGGACTGGCTCTCCCAAGGCCGTCAGTAGTTCCAATGGAGTGTTGTCTACTCCGGGGGCCTTGTTTTGACTCAGGTCTTTCAGTGCTCTGTCAAACTCTTCACGCAGTATCATATCTCCCATTTCATCTTCATCTACATCCTCTTCCATTTCCATAATACTGTCCTCAAGTACATCGCCCTTGTATAGACTCTCTATATACTCCTTCCACCTTTCTGCTTTCCCTTCCTTGCTTAGAACTGGGTTTCCAGCTGAGCTCTTGATGTTCATACAAGTGGTTCTCTTATCTCCAAAGGTCTCTTTAATTTTTCTGTAGGCAGTATCTATCTTACCCCAAGTGAGATAAGCCTCTACATCCTTACATTTGTCCTCTAGCCATCCCTACTTAGCCATTTTGCACTTCCTGTCGATCTCATTTTTGAGACGTTTGTATTCCTTTTTGCCTGCTTCACTTGCTGCATTTTTGTATTTTCTCCTTTCGTCAATTAAATTCAGTATCTCTTCTGTTACCCAAGGATTTCTACTAGCCCTCGTCTTTTTACCTACTTGTTCCTCTGCTGCCTTCACTATTTCATTCCTCAAAGCTACCCACTCTTCTTCTACTGTATTTCTTTCCCTCATTCCTGTCAATTGTTCCCGTACGCTCTCCCTGAAACCCCGTACAACTTCTGGTTCTTTCAGTTTATCCAAGTCCCATCTCCTTAAACTCCCACCTTTATGCAGTTTCTTCAGTTTTAATCTACAGTTCATAACCAATAAATTGTGGTCAGAGTCAATATCTGCCCCTGGAAATGTATTACAATTTAAAACCCGGTTCCTAAATCTCTGTCTTACCATTATACACTCCTGGAAATTGAAATAAGAACACCGTGAATTCATTGTCCCAGGAAGGGGAAACTTTATTGACACATTCCTGGGGTCAGAGACAGCACATGATCACACTGACAGAACCACAGGCACATAGACACAGGCAACAGAGCATGCACAATGTCGGCACTAGTACAGTGTATATCCACCTTTCGCAGCAATGCAGGCTGCTATTCTCCCATGGAGACGATCGTAGAGATGCTGGATGTAGTCCTGTGGAACGGCTTGCCATGCCATTTCCACCTGGCGCCTCAGTTGGACCAGCGTTCGTGCTGGACGTGCAGACCGCGTGAGACGACGCTTCATCCAGTCCCAAACATGCTCAATGGGGGACAGATCCGAGATCTTGCTGGCCAGGGTGGTTGACTTACACCTTCTAGAGCACGTTGGGTGGCACGGGATACATGCGGACGTGCATTGTCCTGTTGGAACAGCAAGTTCCCTTGCCGGTCTAGGAATGGTAGAACGATGGGTTCGATGACGGTTTGGATGTACCGTGCACTATTCAGTGTCCCCTCGACGATCACCAGTGGTGTACGGCCAGTGTAGGAGATCGCTCCCCACACCATGATGCCGGGTGTTGGCCCTGTGTGCCTCGGTCGTATGCAGTTCTGATTGTGGCGCTCACCTGCACGGCGCCAAACACGCATACGACCATCATTGGCACCAAGGCAGAAGCGACTCTCATCGCTGAAGACGACACGTCTCCATTCGTCCCTCCATTCACGCCTGTCGCGACACCACTGGAGGCGGGCTGCACGATGTTGGGGCGTGAGCGGAAGACGGCCTAACGGTGTGCGGGACCGTAGCCCAGCTTCATGGAGACGGTTGCGAATGGTCCTCGCCGATACCCCAGGAGCAACAGTGTCCCTAATTTGCTGGGAAGTGGCGGTGCGGTCCCCTACGGCACTGCGTAGGATCCTACGGTCTTGGCGTGCATCCGTTCGTCGCTGCGGTTCGGTCCCAGGTCGACGGGCACGTGCACCTTCCGCCGACCACTGGCGACAACATCGATGTACTGTGGAGACCTCACGCCCCACGTGTTGAGCAATTCGGCGGTACGTCCACCCGGCCTCCCGCATGCCCACTATACGCCCTCGCTCAAAGTCCGTCAACTGCACATACGGTTCACGTCCACGCTGTCGCGGCATGCTACCAGTGTTAAAGACTGCGATGGAGCTCCGTATGCCACGGCAAACTGGCTGACACTGACGGCGGCGGTGCACAAATGCTGCGCAGCTAGCGCCATTCGACGGCCAACACCGCGGTTCCTGGTGTGTCTGCTGTGCCGTGCGTGTGATCATTGCTTGTACAGCCCTCTCGCAGTGTCCGGAGCAAGTATGGTGGGTCTGACACACCGGTGTCAATGTGTTCTTTTTTCCATTTCCAGGAGTGTATAATCTATCTGATACCTTTTAGTATCTCCAGGGTTCTTCCATGTATACAACCTTCTTTCATGATTGTTGAACTAAGTGTTAGCTATGATTAAGTTATGCTCTGTGCAAAATTCTACCAGGCGGCTTCCTCTTTCATTTCTTAGCCCCATTCCGTATTCACCTACTACGTTTCCTTCTCTTCCTTTTCCCACTGTCGAATTCCAGTCACCCATGACTATTAAATTTTTATCTCCCTTCACTACCTGAGTAATTTCTTTTATCTCATAATACATTTCATCAATTTCTACATCATCTGCAGAGCTAGTTGGCATATAAACTTGTACTACTGTAGTAGGCGTGGGCTTCGTGTCTATCTTGGCCACAATAATATGTTCACTATGCTGTTTGTAGTAGCTTACCCGCACTCCTATTTTTTTTTTCATTATTAAACCTACTCCTGCATTACCCCTATTTGATTTTGTATTTATAAACGTGTATTCACTTGACCTAAAGTCTTGGTCCTCCTGCCACCGAACTTCACTAATTCCCACTATATCTAACTTTAACCTATCCATTTCCCTTTTTAAATTATCTAACCTACCTGCCCGAATAAGGGATCTGACATTCCACGCTCCAATCCGTAGAATGCCAGTTTTCTTTCTCCTGATAACGATGTCCTCTTGAGTAGTCCCCGCCCGGAGATCCAAATGGGGGACTATTGTACCCCCGCAGTATTTTACCCAAGAGGACGCCATCATCATTTAATCATACAGTAAAGCTGCATGCCCTCGGGAAAATGGTTCAAATGGCTCTGAGCACTATGGGACTTAACTTCTAAGGTCATCAGTCCCCTAGAACTTAGAACTACTTAAACCTAACTAACCTAAGGACATCACACACATCCATGCCCGAGGCAGGATTCGAACCTGCGACCGTAGCGGTCACGCGGTTCCAGACTGAAGCGCCTAGAACCGCACAGCCACATCGGCCGGCCCCTCGGGAAAAATTACGGCCGTAGTTTCCCCTTGCTTTCAGTCGTTCGCAGTACCAAACCAGGAAGGCCGCTTTGGTTAGAGTTACAGGGCCAGGTCAGTCAATCATCCAGACTGTTGCCTCTGCAGCAACTGAAAAGGCAGCTGCCCCTCTTCAGGAACCACACGTTTGTCTGGCCTCTCAACAGATACCCCTCCGTTGTGGTTGCACCTACGGTACGGCTATCTGTATTGTTGAGGTACACAAGCCTCCTCACCAACGGCAAGGTCCATGGTTCATGGGGGGTGGGGGGGGGGATGTACGTAATCTGAATATTAATAATATGTAGTAGCATGGTACTACATTGACTTATAATTTATCACTGCAGTTTCCCACTCTCATCTTCATAAGCCTATAGATGCACTTGATCTGGGACCGAGTTTTGATGCGCCAGCAAGTCAGGTGAGCAGGTGAAGTCGTGTTAGCGTGTATGCGTGGCGCCCGATCCCTCTCGCCCCCCCCCCCCCTCCGCCCCCCCCCCTTCACAAATTGGTGATATCGGAGTTCGCCCGGCGGCATCCTTCCGTCTCCCGCGTAACTGCGATGCGATTGCGCCCCGGGTGCTGTCGGCGTACGACTCCTGTAACCTGAGCTGAACTATTTGTCATGTTTTCCCTAAAGTATAGGATATTCTACTTGTTTACATACGAGTCACTATGCGAGAGAAAATTTATAATGAAATATACTGAAGAATTCGTCGTAAATATGATTGGCCGCCCAGCTGTGAACTGCACAAATAGTCCAAAACCGGTTTTCGCATGTTTAGATTTCCAAGTGACCCCGAACGAAGAAAAAGAGAGGCAATGAACTGCTGGAGAGACAACTGGGAAGCAGAACCTGGCGCTCAATTGTGTACTGCAAGTATACCAAAAAATGGTTCAAATGGCTCTGAGCACTATGGGACTTAACATCTGTGGTCATCAGTCCCCTAGAACTTAGAACTACTTAAACCTAACTAACCTAAGGACATCACACACATCCATGCCCGAGGCAGGATTCGAACCTGCGACCGTAGCAGTCGCGCGGTTCCGGACTGAGCGCCTAGAACCGCTAGACCACCGCGGCCGGCCTGCAAGTATACGTTAATGAAAGTATTTATAAACATGAAACCAATTCCATGCAATTGTGTTTCTTTCCCCAATCGAAAAATGTACTGAAGCAGTTCGTCTCAAGGGTTTTAGATTCCTGACATATTTTCGCAACTGGAAAAGTTGAGAGGAATATTTCTGATGTATTTATATGTGTTTATCATAAACATACATACACAAACTGGATAATACTTAACCCCATTTCCTGAACAAGTAGGGTAGGACGAGTGATAATTGAGATATTTTTATAGTGATTGGGTCATTGTGAAGGAACCTGTACGAATAACATAACCTTCAAAGAATAAAAATTTTACTACAACTCAACAAGTAGCAAACCCATCATGAAGTGCACAAAATTAATGCTGCTTGAATGATAGACGAAACTATAAATAAAAATTCGTTTCACTGTAGACTAACGTGTGACTAACCACCTCCTCCTCCCCCCCCCCCCCCCCCGTACAATGCCACATTTCTTAAAGGAGCCCATACACAGATAAAAAGTAGAGAATAGGCACAGGCTGTTACTGCATAAAATTCATATTTGAAGACATTGGTACTACCGAATTCGTAACTCATTACATTTAATATTTACAAACTACCACGAAAGTTTCTATAGCTGACTAATATTACACTTTAATTTTCCTTTTGTACGGAAAGTGTGGGATCTTGCCCACTCGCCTCGTTTAGAGTGCGTAAAGGATGCTGCGTTCTCGGAGTGCTATACAGCAATTCAAGCAAATCACATTAATAGTTTTTATTACAATAAAGAAGACTGACAAGACTTAATTTTGAATTTAGATCGGTGTCGCAAGCGATGGACGACATGCGAACAAGCCAGAGTCCTTTGCTGCATACGAGGTCCATGTAAGCTGTTTACATGGCTCACACGTCACTGTTATCGTAGCGCCGGTGTACTTCTGTGCTAATACTCTCCGCCCGAGGCTGGAAGGAGCGGCGTTTATATTCTTTCCGGCTAGAGGGCTGTCGTGGTGCCGTCCTAGTCAGCGAGCTACTGGCTAACGTCTTCTCACCGCCTTCTTTGCTCTTGCGATCTTCGTCTTCGTGTCGGCGCTTGTCGCTACGCCGGAACAAAATGGGCGTTCTAAATATCCCTATAAACAGTAATTATTGTTCCATACACCTCATACATGCAATATCAAGAATTTTTAAGAAATATTGTAAAAGTTGCGTGAATAAGTTAACCACCCTCAAGGTAAACACTACAGAACCCTCGGAGTTGGGGAAACATGGCGGACGATTCAGCCTATTATATAGGAGCTCGGTGTCCACGAAGATCACGTCGTTACCGCACTCGCTTACGTTAAAGTGAAATTATGTTATTTCGAATTAACTGCAGCATGGACAGTTTCTTTTTTATTAATTGCTGTGTGGAATTAAGACAGTTGGTTGTTCTTATTTGTATCGCAGCTACAAACAACGTGGCAATATTTGAATCCCTCTTTGATTCCACGCCACAACGTCTAGTGACTATTGTTCCTGCACGTGGCGGCATCACACCGTACTGAATTTTCACGGCCCAAGTACAATTTAAGTTCTGTAATAATTCTAATCGTTTTTGGGTAGTCATATACCTAATCTGTGATGTAAGTTTCATTGTAATCTTATGTCTTTTTCTTGGTGTTGTAATTTTTGCAAACAGTATTGTATATCTACGAGGCAGACGTATTGTAACAGTTGGATACGACACTTGGGTTTACTTATGTATCCTAAATTTCAAAATGGTTCAAATGGCTCTGAGCACTATGGGACTCAACTTCTGAGGTCATTAGTCCCCTAGAACTTAGAACTAGTTAAACCTAACTAACCTAAGGACATCACAAACATCCATGTCCGAGGCAGGATTCGAACCTGCGATCGTAGCGGTCTTGCGGTTCCAGACTGCAGCGCCTTTAACCGCACGGCCACTTCGGCCGGCTCCTAAATTTCGTTACAATTATTTACGAATAGCAGATATTTTTCAACAAATGGGGAAAAAAGCTACAAATAATTTTGCTACCTATTGGATTACTTTTGAAATATTGTAAGTTTAGAAATTCTCAGACTCCTGCATTGGATAATACGCGTGTATTACTGCAGTATTATTTGGTCAGTAAATCATCTTTGTTGTGAGATACGGTGAAAAAGTTGAAAATTAGCTATCGATAGTAGGTAGTCGGGTGCGATATCGTGACGGAACCGAGTGGGTGCTCGTCGCTTTCATTTGAAGTAGTTTTTCTGTCAGTTGAAACACGTGTTTGATATTTTTTCAGCTGAAATGACTCTTACGTGTTTTAGTTGATTGTGCTATCCACTCAACCTTGTGAGCGAAAGCCCTCTTCTCACATTCAATGTTTATTAATATATTTCTATGGGTTAAGTTCACCCAAATGCAATTAACACATATCTAATGAAGCTAATGTACCGTTGGGGTACAAGCTAGAGCATAGAGGTTTCTTTAGGTACTTAAAGAAGAAAAGAGTATTGCCAAATGTAAAAGTTCCCTTTACGAGTATGTCGAGAAGAAAGGAACATTGCCAAATTTTAACGACTGTTTGCATTCTTTTATACGAAAAGGTGTGATAACGCCAATCAATTAAAAATTATCTGAATCTAGCATTTAAACACTTTTTCAGCTGTTTATTTGAGTGGAAGATGAATACATTGTGCAGAAAATTACGTCACGGATACGTGCGTACAAATTATATCCATACACACTAACCTCTTTACATTTTACAGTCTTTGAAAGTAGCAAGTATAGTACTTCATTAACATGAAGAAGTACCATTCACGTGCAGACATGAGTATTTCAGTTTCGTAGCTAAGTCTTTCTGTAGCCACCGCTGTAAACAAGCTGCAACTACGTTCACACCTCCCAGGACCGCTGGGAGCTACAACTGGAGTCGCCTCATTTCCGGCGCATTCACATCTAAGCGGAAACATTCGATTCTTTTGGTACTGTTTAAATTATCGTTGTTGACTGTACTCTGTTATAGTCCGTTTTCATATTTTTATTTTACACTTCTAGTTCCTTAGGAGTAAACCGAGGAACAAATCATCGAACGAGCTGTTGTCATTGTTATTCAAATTGGTTCAAATGGCTCTGAGCACTATGGGACTTAACATCTATGGTCATCAGTCCCCTAGAACTTAGAACTACTTAACCCTAACTAACCTAAGGACAGCACACAACAACCAGTCATCACGAGGCAGAGAAAATCCCTGACCCCGCCGGGAATCGAACCCGGGAATCCAGACGTGGGAAGCGAGAACGCTACCGCACGACCACGAGCTGCGGACTGTCATTGTTATTGTTGGTACAATATTCACTGATTGTTGAGAGCCACAAGTAGCTGTTAGTGCACTTTTTTGTCCATGTTTGTGAATGTACGTTTACTTCATAGTGACCTTTGTGTCTGTATCAACATGCTGAAACGTGGGAGTGGCTTTCGAATGGAGAAATCATGACTGGATATAAAAGTGATTAATTAATTTAAAAAAAATTAAAAGGAAATTAACGAATGAGGACAGGTATTTCTCGAGAAAAATATACACTTCCGATAAGTGTATATGTTGAGAAAGCCAGTGATTAAGTCACCAAACATTTTAAAAAAATGTAATTTAAAGCATTTATGACAAGAGAGTTATCAATTATGGTTGCAAAGCACTGAGAAGAGAGAGAGAGAGAGAGAGAGATTTGATAAATTTAAATAAAAAAGTGAATGATCATCTATTTAAGAATAAATGTATATTGTAGTACCACTTATTAAAGTATTGAATCAACCAAAAATCTGTATTTAAAGTCGTAAGTACGACAAAATAGTATTCGAATAAATAACCACACGAATTTTGTAACTGCATCATTTTTAGGACTATACCTTATAATAGGGTAACTTATTTGTCACCCTGGTCATTGAAAAAAAATGAAATGATCGTATGGCATTTATTGGCCGCTGTACTGAAAATCTTTTTAGTTGACGGCACTTCGGCGACTTGCATGTCAATGATAATGAAAATGATGATGAGGGACACACAACACCCAGTCACGTGCTGGGCCCCCTTGCGTGGTAAGCAGAAACCGCTGCGCTACGGAGGCGGACACTCTGGTCATTGTTCATATATAAGTGAAAGAGCTGAAAAAGTGTGTAAGTAAAATGACTCACCCGAGGCGACTGAACGAAAACATTCATACAACTGACGCGACTGTCAGAGCTAGGGCCGATAGGTTGGCTCACACTGACGAGGGTAACCCAATATTTGTCGCACTCTGACACAATTGACCCTTCGCATGGTGGAAGAAGGGTGGAAATAAAAAGACACTTCTTTTCTCTTAGATCCCAACACTCAATATGTTCCGAGAAAATGACAGTCAAAGTTTTGATGCTACTTCATCCGATAGCACGCATGGCATTAAACCAACCGAGTCTGTAGCATAGTGGCTAAAAGTACAGTTTCGAATTTTTGCGCTCCGTGTTTAAATCCAATCACATGTTGTTCCTATTTTTTCTTTTGCTGTCGCAGAAGTATGTAACGTCAATGACATACATATTTTTGTGATGTCGAGAAGTACAATTCAATTATTGGTGAAAGAAAAAAGCATTTCAGATCTTCGTCACATACCCGATGTAATCTTCTGAAATTAACAGTAACTGAAAATTATATTATAGTACTTAATTGTTTCCTTTTATTTTTTACTTTTATTTTCCAAGAGAACCATTGCAATCCACAGGATGATATACGTTATATAAATATTCAAAGCATAAAAATTCAGAGCACGACGAGCAACGCGCAAAGGACCATATGCCACACTTTTTTGTGCGAATATCATTAGGAAAAGCAACTTCCTTAACACTGCTAAATACCTCGCACTCTGGCTACAATTTCATGGCAAACCAAGCGTATCAAAGCATTTCTCGAAAGCTGGAGCCTGAAAATGATTACGACTGCTGGCGTGTATTTTATTAATTGCGTCGCTTCTGCTTGGAATTTTCATTTTCTGTGCGATGGAATAGGGCGCTTTTGCACTGGGCGGTGAAGTGCACGTCGTAGGGTTAACAGAACGGCAAACACTTTGGTTGAATTACTTTTAATGAACACGTCGACATTCCAATTTCAGAGTGGAATTCAGGAATTATAGTGGAGGTTTGAAGTTGGAACATTGTTGTTGTTCCCAATAATTCATCAAACGTACGCTTGTGTTTGGTACTGATGTATCTGGTGACATGACGCTGCTGAATTGTATGTTCCCTCTTGAGAGAACAGCACCAGGTGTTTGAGGCTTTGCATTCAAAACTTTGCGACAGCAATGAGGGCGTCCTGCTTCCAACGCCGAGCAATGAGGGCGTCCTGCTTCCAAAGCCGACGGCCGTAACGCTCATGCAGAAACCACATGTCCGTTGTCTCTAGTTTCTGTAAAACGATCGAACACCCTTGAGTCGATCGTTTTATATTAATCTCGATGGGATCCCGCTTGCCACTTGGGTTCTCCGTCACGATAGCTGTTTCGTATTTGCGAGTTTACGCGATAGTATATTGCCCAGTATAGATTAACACTCTCTGGAAAACTGTTACCATAGTTTTTTGTTTGTTTACAAGAAGTTAGTGGCAAATATAGTCCTCGAGTCCACCAAGGCGTAAACCAATAAGTGGAACGGCATCGTAATGTGTCCGCAACAGCTACAAAGTCTTGAAAGCTTGCAAAAGTACCTATCATCAGTTTATGGACGAAGTTTTGTGACTCATAAAAATGGAGCCATTTCTGTATATTATTGACTCGTCGGACGAGCGAAGGTATCCCTCGTTATTCGACTGTGGTGTATCTGCCTTCACAAGCTGTCCATTATATTCCGAATTTTTATGCTTTGAATGTTTTTATGATACATATTAGCCTGAGGATTGCACTGGTTCTCTTGAAGTATACAAGTAAAAATCCGAAGCAAACAATGAAACGCTAGAATTTGCATGTTTTTCATTTTAAATTACTGTTAACGATGTAAGGTTACATTAGTTTAGTGATTATAAAATCTACACTCCTGGAAATTGAAATAAGAACACCGTGAATTCATTGTCCCAGGAAGGGGAAACTTTATTGACACATTCCTGGGGTCAGATACATCACATGATCACACTGACAGAACCACAGGCACATAGACGCAGGCAACAGAGCATGCACAATGTCGGCACTAGTACAGTGTACATCCACCTTTCGCAGCAATGCAGGCTGCTATTCTCCCATGGAGACGATCGTAGAGATGCTGGATGTAGTCCTGTGGAACGGCTTGCCATGCCATTTCCACCTGGCGCCTCAGTTGGACCAGCGTTCGTGCTGGACGTGCAGACCGCGTGAGACGACGCTTCATCCAGTCCCAAACATGCTCAATGGGGGACAGATCCGGAGATCTTGCTGGCCAGGGTAGTTGACTTACACATTCTAGAGCACGTTGGGTGGCACGGGATACATGCGGACGTGCATTGTCCTGTTGGAACAGCAAGTTCCCTTGCCGGTCTAGGAATGGTAGAACGATGGGTTCGATGACGGGTTGGATGTACCGTGCACTATTCAGTGTCCCCTCGACGATCACCAGTGGTGTACGGCCAGTGTAGGAGATCGCTCCCCACACCATGATGCCGGGTGTTGGCCCTGTGTGCCTCGGTCGTATGCAGTCCTGATTGTGGCGCTCACCTGCACGGCGCCAAACACGCATACGACCATCATTGGCACCAAGGCAGAAGCGACTCTCATCGCTGAAGACGACACGTCTCCATTCGTCCCTCCATTCACGCCTGTCGCGACACCACTGGAGGCGGGCTGCACGATGTTGGGGCGTGAGCGGAAGACGGCCTAACGGTGTGCGGAACCGTAGCCCAGCTTCATGGAGACGGTTGCGAATGGTCCTCGCCGATACCCCAGGAGCAACAGTGTCCCTAATTTGCTGGGAAGTGGCGGTGCGGTCCCCTACGGCACTGCGTAGGATCCTACGGTCTTGGCGTGCATGCGTGCGTCGCTGCGGTCCGGTCCCAGGTCGACGGGAACGTGCACCTTCCGCCGACCACTGGCGACAACATCGATGTACTGTGGAGACCTCACGCCCCACGTGTTGAGCAATTCGGCGGTACGTCCACCCGGCCTCCCGCATGCCCACTATACGCCCTCGCTCAAAGTCCGTCAACTGCACATACGGTTCACGTCCACGCTGTCGCGGCATGCTACCAGTGTTAAAGACTGCGATGGAGCTCCGTATGCCACGGCAAACTGGCTGACACTGACGGCGGCGGTGCACAAATGCTGCGCAGCTAGCGACATTCGACGGCCAACACCGCTGTTCCTGGTGTGTCCGCTGTGCCGTGCGTGTGATCATTGCTTGTACAGCCCTCTCGTAGTGTCCGGAGCAAGTATGGTGGGTCTGACACACCGGTGTCAATGTGTTCTTTTTTCCATTTCCAGGAGTGTATTTTAGTATGTTTTGAAATGCTTATTTCTTTTACCAGTAATCCCACTGCATTTCTTGATGTCACAAAAATATGTCATTATCTTGGTAAATATTGAGTGTTGGCACGCAAGAGAAAATAGAAATCACTTTATTTTCCCCCTTCGTTCACCATGCGATGTGTCGGCTGGTGTGAGAGTGAACTATGGTGGATTCCCCTTGTGACTGAAATCCCTTACTCCATAAAAGCGAGGCAAGAACATACATACAGCTGACGCCGCCGCAGCGATTAGTTGCATTCGATTGGAAAAAAATGACTGTATAAAAGGAAAAAAAGGATTGCCTGGCCAGTCAGTAGCTAGAACAGACAATAGTTGGAACACTACGTGAAACAGACGGGCAAAGAATCGAGGATCACCATTTTCCGCATCACGATTGTCAAATGCCAGCATCACGAGTCACCGTTGACACGGAAGCTTGTAATGTATGGAAGGGGGTTATCTAAGCTCACTTTCAAAGATGGTTTTTCTGCGTGTTGTTGTCGCTTGGAAAGGGAATACGCGTGGTGCGACAATTTTTGTTTTGTGAGACAAGCAGCTTCCTCCCCTTATACACTCTCCATCCAAGTATGATCTCTACAAGTATGAGTGTTTGGGTGCATTGATTCAAATCTGCCGTCGAGGAAAGCCGAGATATTCTTGTACTCTGTGGTAGTGTAGTGCGAACCTTGATAATATTCTCTGCAGAGTTTTGACAAACTTGCTTCTTAGCAATTCAGGACGTTCCTGCTTTTTCCCTCCAAACTATTGGCTATGAAATCTTTTACCACATAATGAAAAAAAATCTGACCTTCACGGCAACCGTCACTGGCTGGCATTTTAGAGAGCCACTCTGGGGTTCCGCCGCCAAGTTGGTAGGCATGAATGAACCTCGGAACGTACTCTCGTGCGATATCAAATGGTTCAAATGGCTCTAAGCACTATGGGACTTAATGTCTGAGGTCATCAGTTCCCTACACTTAGAGCTACTTAAACCTAACTAACCTAAGGACATCACACATATCCATGTCCTAGGCAGGATTCGAGAAAAATGGTTCAAATGGCTCTGAGCACTATGGGACTTAACATCTGAGGTCATCAGTCCCCTAGAACTTAGAACTACTTAAACCTAACTAACCTAAGGACATCGCACACAGCCATGTCCGAGGCAGGATGCGAACCTGCGACCCTACCAGCAGCGCGATTCCGGACTGAAGCACCTAGAACCGCTCGGCCACAACGGCCGGCATGTGCGATATCCATTATTACAGATACGTTAAGGCAGATACTTGTATTTTGTTAGGAAATCGCTTAATTAATTTTACTAAATATTTAGGCGTTTTCTTATTTCGAATCGTGCAATTTTCCTGATCATTTTCTCTAGCAATGTTTCAACTTGAGTTCTTCCTCTGTTCATCTCAATACCGACCATATGAGACAAGCATTGGTGTCTCTTTACATGGGAATCTTCCGGCAATTTTATTAAGCGTTTCATTCAATTTTCAAGTATAACACTGCTGATATAAATTAATTTCTTCCAGCATAAGCAACTGACGATTTCGTGTTGATCCTTATGTAGAGTAAGACAAAGTCTGCAACTGCTTGGTGAAAGTTATCGCCTGCAGTGATACGCTCGCAGTCTTGATGCGTATTTACATAAATTTGATCATGGGATTTGAAGGTATTTCTCTGTCTCTGATGTAGTGTATTTTGTGTGTGGCCGGGCCCATACGTGTGAACAGTAAAGATATGTGAGCACAGACGTCATTCCTATAGAGCGGAATAAGTGGTTCTAAATGGAATGAATCCCAGTTTGCATAATGTATTTCAAATATAATGGTCGTTACGGAATTTATTAACTTAAATGGAAATGTCCTGACACTGGAAACAGCCATTCTGTAGCACAGTCTTTTTCACCAATGTGGTTCAGTGGTGGTGGTGAAGGAATTCTCCCTTTTAGTCACTATGACGCGGGTCAATGCAGAATTATTCCCCTCTTTGTGTGGTCTCCCAGTTTTCACGTCCATGCATCTGAAGTTGGTTTTCCCCTGTAATTTTATTGAAGTATGGTTATAATACAAGTAAGGAATTGGTTTGACAGCAGTTCAAGTGTCTGATGTGGATTGTAGATCTTTATAGTAGATCACCAGTTGTACTTAGTTGCTTTCCAGATATTTGCCCTCATTATGCATTACTGCAAGCTATAGTTGTTCTGCTGAAAGATAAAGAAAACAACTCCTTTTTGGTTCAAAATAACATTTAGTGAGATTTCATGTGTAATAGGTGCTTATGAGATATGTGTTAAAGCCCTATGTAGTCGAATTGTATCACACGTTCATCGTTGCAATATAAAAATTCAGGGTTTTCGCATGCCATCATAAAGACTTACTACACTAGGAATGGGTTATAAACCATGGGGAAAAAGAGATTGAGAAAGAGATGGCGAGCCCAGAACAGACCTTACGCCCAACCTTGGAGTGGTAGAAGAATCTACATTTGCATCTACATGGATACTCTGCAAAATATCATTTAAGTGCCTGGCAGAGGGTTCATCGAACGACTTTCACAATAATTCTCTATTATTCAAATCTCGTACAGCGCGCAAAAAACGAACACCTATATCTTTCCGTACGACTTCTAATTTTCCTTATTTTGTTATGATGACCGTTTCTCCATATGTAGCTCGGCGTCAACAAAATATTTTCGAATTCGGAGGAGAAAGTTAATGATTGAAGTTTCGTAAAAAGATTCCACCGCAACGAAAAACGCCTTTGTTTTAATGATGTGCACCCCAAAGTCTGTACCATTTCAGTGACACACTCTTTCCTATTTCGCGATAATACAGAACCTTCTGCCCTTCTTTGAACTTTCTCGATATACACCGTCAGTCCTATCAGGTAAGGATCCCACACCACACAGCAGTATTCTAAACGGGAACGGACAAGCGTATTGTAGGCAGTCTTTTTAGTAGATCTGTTACATTTTAAGTGTCCTGCCAACAAAACGCAGTCTTTGGATAGCCTTCCCCACAACATTTTCTGTGTGTTCCTTCCAACTTAAGTTCTTCGTAATTGTAATTCCTAGGTATTCAGTTGAATTTACGGCCTTTAGATTTGACTGATTTATGGTGTAACCTAAGTTTACGGATTACTTTTAGCACTCACGTGGACGTCCTCTCACTTTTCATTATTTAGGGTCATTGCCAATTTTGCACCATACAGATATCTTTTCTAAATCATTTTGCAATTTGTTTTGATCTTCTGATGGCTTTGCTAGTTGATAAACGACAGCATCATCTGCAGACAACCTAAGACGGGTGCTCAGATGGTCTCCTAAATCGTTTATATAGATAAGGAACAGCAAAAGGTCTATAACACTACCTTTGAGAGTGCAAGAACATGCTGCCATTTTTACACGTATGTCACCTTTTCCTAGCTAAACACTGGATAAATGACCTAAAAAGCCAAACCAGTTGTGAAATGATAAAAAAGTTAAAATGAACAACAGACTAAGTGGAACAAACACTACATTCAGTCCCTACCTTCATAAATTAATTCCTACTGAGACGTATCCAACTCATCACTGATTCATATAGGACAATGGTTTTCCACACTAGTTTCGCTGCAAAAGTATACTTTGCTTAATTTAATGCTCATAAACTTCGTGAGTGTATAACTATAAGTCCATCACTAGGCTAGTACTGATTGCCAAATGCTTCTTTGTAATGTGATATAGCATCAAAACATTATTTAAAAATGAATTGTTCTTGCAGCAATTGAAATTAATCTCCACTATTATTACATTCTGCGCCAGCAAAGCCCACCACAAAATTTAAACTTTCTCATTTGAAATCATTCAACTTTTCTGCAAGTTTCTAGGAAGAACACGTGCATTCTTTCACTTAGTGTAAAATGCAAAAACTGCCAGGTTGCGAGTTTGCGCCAATAAATATTTTCACTTTAGAGGCAAATAAAACTTCTGTCCGCCTCTAAACGCTGCTCCCGATAGGCTATCAGAAACTGTGTTTTATTGGATGTGAGCTGCAACAGACACCGTATTCAAATTTGACAGGTCATGGACATATGTTTCACTGTTGTTGTTTATATATTTACACGAGCTGTTTATCTTTTCCAAGTAAGTTAAGATCACTTGTGATTGCATGAAACCATATAATCGATCTGTATTTGTGCTGTATCTCTGTTGGTAACTAAATTTACTGTCACTGCATAATATTTGTTTAATTTTTTGCTTCTTTGTTTTCATGAGTGACGAACTGTTTTGATAGTCTGAGTTAGGACATGTGAAAGAATAAAGTTTCAACATTTCATTGATTTGTTGGCGAGGAACCCAACTAGCCAGCATTAACAGTTCTCACATGCTATGATGATTAAACTTTCAGCATCGATAAAACAGTTCATTTTTTTCTTTCATTTCTGGGACATCATCACTTTGACTAACATATTCAGTTACTTTCATTCAACATAAAAAACGAGCTTAGGCCACCGTTTGCAAACACTGTCAGTTCCGTCATTAAAATTAGGTTTACCATCCACTTTTTGATACGTGCACCGTAATCGCGCTCGTGCGTTAGCGTTGGATTTGAAGGTGCTTGCTGTATTAGGCGAGTGTATTGCTCTTTTATAGAGATAAAACTGAATGTCGAACGCTCTGGCGTTGATTAACTGTTATTGTGCGGATGTTTAGTATAATAAAGGACTGCATTTCTTTGTGTTTATTGTAGACCAAACATCAGTTGTTAATTTATGCCTAGACTTCATAGTTTCATAAAATAGTAACCTGTTCCCTGTGGGAATAATTAATTAATCCTATCCCTTGCAGGAGGGAGGGGGGCATTAAAATGTTGTAAGCAGCTTTATCACTGGATAGAATACAGTAGCTGGACTCATCCCGTACTACCTGGAAGTCAGCATTTCGATCGCAGCCGTCCATGACTGAATGATTACGTATTGTAAATTTAGTGCTGCACGAGCTCTAGAATAGTTAAGCAGCAGTACGGCTAGCACAGGTCAAGTATTTATGATTTTCAGAGAAAGCCAGTAGGTGCAGGGATGCAGAGTAGAAAAAGTAATATTATAGCATTCAGTTTATTAAGTACTAGATGGGCCGTTTAATGAAATTAATGGACAATAGCAATAGTTGCTTAGAAATACGGCACTGGTTGCTATTTACGTTTCTCTTTGTCCTGTTCATAAGTCGTTAAAGGTCTTTCACACCTACTATCGTTCCGTTTCGTTGTTTCTGCTTTATTTTTGTATCGCATATTTAGTAACTTTGAAATATACACTGAAGAGCCAAAGAAACTGGTACACCTGCCTAATATCGAGTAGGGCCTCCGCAAACAAGCAGAAATGCCGCAACATGACGTGGCATGACTCGATTAACATCTGAAGTAGTACTGGAGGGAACTGACACCATAAATCCTTCAAGGCTACCCACAGATCCATAAGAGTACGAGGGGGCGGAGATCTCTTCTGAGGAGCACGTTGCAAGGCATCCCAGGCACATACAATAATGTTCATGTCTGTGGAGTTTGGTGGCCAGTGGAAGTGTTCAAACTCTGTTCCTGGAGCCACTCTGTAGCAATTCTGGACGTGTGGGGTGTCGCATTGTCCTGCTGGAATTTCCTAAGTCCGTCAGAATGCACAATGGACATGAATGGATGCAGGTGATCAGACAAAACGCTTACGTACGTGTCACCTGTTAGAGTCGTATCTAGACGTATCATGAGCGCCATATCACTCCAACTGCAAACACCCCCATACCATTACAGAGCCTCCACAAACTTGAACAGTCCCCTGCTTACATGCAGGGTCCATGGATTCAAGAGGTTGTCTCCATACCCGTAAACGACCATCCGCTCGATACAATTTGAAACGAGATTCGTCCGACCAGGCATTAACAGTCCAATGTCGGTGTTCACGGGCCCAGGCGAGGTATGAAGCTTGGTATCGTGCAGTCATCAAGGGTACACGAGAGGGTCTTCGGCTCCAAAAGCCCATATCGATGATTTTTCGTTGAATAGTTCTCACATTGACACTTGTTGATGGCCCAGCATTGAAATATGCTGCAGTTTAAAGTAGGCTTGCACTTCTGTCACGTTGAACGATTGTCTGCAGTTGTCGTTGTTCCCATTCTTGCAGGATCTTTTTCTGCCCGCAGTGATGTCGCAGATTTGATGTTTTACCGGATTCATGATATTCATGTTACACTCGTGAAATGTCGTACGGGAAGATCCCCACTTCAACGCTCCCTCGGAAATGCCGTGCCCCATCGCTCGTTTAAACTCACTTAAATGTTAATAACCTGCCATTGTAGCAGTAGTAATCGATCTAACAACTGGTCTGATACTTGTCTTATATAGGCTTTGCTGACCGCAGCGCCGTATTGTGCCTGTTTACATATTTCTGTATTTGAATACGCATGCCTATATCAGTTTCTATTGCGCTTTGGTGTATTATTTATAGATACATCATTTTAAATGTTTTTGTGATTTACTGTTCAGGGATTTCTCTAGTATAATTAATTAATACTTTAGCCACTTTGGAATTGTTGGTTAAAAACAGTCTTGGTTGCAATTTTAGTTTTTTTCAGTTTTCAACGACGCGTTTCGCCTTATTTAGGCATCTTCAGGTTATCTTTTCTAGATGGACGCGAGAGGCACCAAGATCTGTACAACGCGTTCCCATTCACAGAGCGAGTAACAGAGTTAGATGGGGACTCAGGTAGTAAGCATAATGCACTTTGGAACTGCACATGTCAGGTTGAAGTGAATGCGGGAATTTAAAAAACAAAATATGGCGGTCAAGATTGGACATAATGGTCTATGGTAGTGGGGTACGGGTGCGGAAGTTCATTGCTTTCGCGGAGAAAGGCAAATAGTTTCGAGATTGCACGACAGATGTTTCCAGGGACTCTTATCACTAGTCGGTATCCATCAAATGCTTTGGCTATCTCTAAACTGATACTGGGGCAAGATACGAGTTCAGTTTCTAAAGGTTATTTTCATTTTGAGGTGACGCAACTGCTATAAATGCCACCTCGCCTCCAGGCACGCCAATCAGTACTGGATACGCCCATGGAAACCATTATGCCGAAACTAATACGGGGTTTTCGATTGTTTAGTACTTCTCCTAGATGTGAAACAAATCGAGTGATTTGTCTGCGACTACTTACTGTTGACACTAAAGAATACGCGAAACTGTCGTCGTTGAGTGATTGTAGGTGGATACAGGAGGAGGAGATTAATGTTCAGCTTCCCGTCGACAGCGAGGTCATCAGAGATGGAGAAGAAGTTCAGATTAGGGAAGGCTGGAGAAGGAAATCTGCCGTGCCCTTTCAAAGAAACCATCCCGGTATTTGCCTTAAGCGCGGTAGGGAAATCACGGAAAACGTAAATCAGGATGGCCAAACGGTGGTTTGATTAGTACGCGAATATGAGTCCAGTGCGCTAGCAACTGAGGTACCTCGGTCGATTAGGAGGATAAAGGATTCCTTGAACAGAACTTCTATTTTGTATTATGAATGGCAACTTTGTTCTAAATGTGGAGAAATGGAAGTTGATGCAGATGAATAGGAAAAACCGTCCTTTAATATTAGAATACAGTAATACTGGCATGTTGCTTTCCACGTCGACTAGATATCGAGGTGTGACGTTGCATAACGCCACGGAGTGGAACGATCATGTAAGGTCGATTGTATGGTAGGCAAATGTTTCAGAAATTGGGAGTATTCTAGGAGGGTGTAGCTCATTCATAACGGAGGCCGTCCACAGAACACTTGTGCGACCCATTCTTGGGTACTGCTCAAGTGTTCCTAATTCCCACCAGGTCGTGTTAAAGGAAGACAATTAAGCATTTGAGATGCATGCAGCTAGTTTTGTTAGTGGTTGGTCCGAACAACGGGAATGCTCCATTAACTCAAATGGAAATTTCTATAGAACATTACAATAATTAGTCTTTTTACCATGGATCCCACGGCGAGTGGTCTCTGGGACCTGTCAAGAAGTCAAGGACGTAAGTTTAATTTAAGGACAAACCAGTGAAGTGACGTTGCAGTACAGTATTTCAATGCTAATTCTAATTTTGCGTTAATTTAAAACACTAAATTTAAGAGTTCAGTGGAGTAGAAGGAGTTGCTTAATAGAAAGAGCTTTAATTTAGTCTTAAACTACACTACTTTATGCACATGGCATTTAATGTTATCCGGTAGTTGTTGAAGACTTGTGTACTCATGTAAATACGTCCTTAGCCTCTAGAGCCGTTGTAGAGGTCTTGGCGTCGTGTTTAGGCTTTTCACTATTTTTTATTCTGAACAGAGTAACGACAAAGGACATTAATGAATACACAATGTGAGACAGCCAAAACCACCCCAAAAATGTCAAATATGAATAAATATATAGACTTGCGGCTTTCGCCAATCTATAGCGGACAATATGGCGAATTTCATGGCGTTCGCAAGTAACTTTTTGTCGTTTATAATCTTCGAATTATGACACGCACTTTTTTAGTGGAACTGTTACTTTTTCTGTGACATTGGAAAGAATCTTCTAAGAGAACTTCAACAACAAAGCATGTATGGGATTTGATGAAATAGTATCAAGATAAAAGCGATGGTAACCACAGTCCCGTTGTCAGGAGAAGAGGTACCACAAACGTCTGACCCATTATATCATACGTAAGCAAAAACGTAACTCAGGTTAATATGATTCTTGTGTTTACTTGCGCCCTTGAATCCCATCATTCTGTGTTCTGCAGTTGAGAAAATCGGGTAACTTACCCGCTAAGCTATTGAGACATTCACAATGTATATGACAGTCGAAAAAGTATCTTATATGGCGAAAGTCGCGAAACTCTTGGAACAGCGGTGCGCTCCTATATTGAAGAGTATCCGGACCACGCCAAGCACTCACGATCTGTCTTTGCAAACAATATAAACAAATGTTCTAGGAACTGGAAGTATGGAGAGTAAAATACGCCAAGGAAAAAGAGAAGCAACTGATGAAAGTAATGAAACTAACATTTTAGCAACAGTAATACACAGAGGTAACGTCACTAAGAGGCGTCAAGGAAGTAGGAGAGGGATCAACCAAACGAGTGTTCTGCGGGAACTACATTCCATCGCATTTCATCGTCTTCACATTTTGCTGAATCTACAACTTCATGGTAATGACTGTCATAATTGGTTAAAGTTCTCCGAATGGCATCTATGAAAAATACGGAGTGATGTGGCATACCTATGCAGAATTTTGGTTTAAGGAAGAAGCGTTGCTTACAAATCATGGGCTAGCCAATCTTCGCAATATGCATTAATCGTCAGCGAAAATCTGTGCTGACTCAAAGAAGTAGACAAAAAAAAAAACACTCTGTATCAGTGTTTGGTGCGTGTTTTTCAAGACCCTCATCATCGGTCGCTGATTTATTGATAGGAATATAAATAAACTCAAGTATCTCGAGTTCCTAAGATATGCTGTTTCCACAGTTACTGGAAGATATCCCACTGTACATAAGGCAGTTAATATGATGCCAACATGATGGATGTCCCTCCCATTTGTCACATGTAATGACAGATTCTCTTAAGAGAACATTTGAAGAGCATTGGAACGTCGGTCAGGGAACGCAAAATCGTCTGCACGCACTCCAAACTTAACACTTCTGTACTTTTATCTGTGGCGAAAATTAAAATAAGTTGTCTGTTAGAAAACAGCGACGATTCCCGAAGGCATGAATTGCCTTCTGACACGGGCCTGTGCTGTCGTTAACTGTAGATGAAGCGCAACGTACAGTATTGTTCTTCCAGAATCACTTTATAACTTGTAGCAACGATGAAGGTCAACATTTTGAGCATCTGGTACGACAGCTGTGATAATATGCGCAGGAATCATACCTAACTACGTGTTTGCTTACATTTCGTATAACAGGGTGGACATTTGTGGAACCTCTTCTCCTGTAGGAGGGACAACGGTTTTCTGCGCTGTTGTCTTCATGCTATTTGATCAAGTCCACTATACGAGATGTCGTTGAAATTCTCTTAGAAGCTTTTTTCAAATGCCACAGAAGAGGTATATACTTCAACCAGAAAAAAAGGCGTGTTGTAATTCGGAGACTGTAACCGATAAAAGTTACTTGTGAACGTCAGGAAATTCGCCATATCATCCACTATAACTTGGCGAAAACCGTACTTCGATATACTTGTTCCTATTGAACGTATTTGGGGTGGCATGTCTCAGCTGCATCATCCTGTACATATTATGAAGCAGTTACCAAAGTACCCACTTTTTTGAAGAGGTCTATTCAGGACGTTCTTGGATTAGCGCCACATATAATTCTGATAACATGTATCTGTATTCAGAAATTAGTAGCATACTACCCAGGTAACTTGAATTTCTCCAGAAAATGATTCCGCAACTCATTTATGAATGGAAATACGCCGAATAAGCTACTTCCTTCATTTTTAAGTCACTTATGGCAGTAATATTGCATACTGCAAACACAGCAAGGCAATTCATTATTGGCACTGTGTTTTCCAACTAGGGTTGTGATCTACCTGTAGTCTCAAAAACTTAACAGTCTCTAATTTTCACATTCCACTGTTTGAAAAACTCTTTTGTAGCTTATATAATTCAGCATGTACTGAGCCTTGTCAAAATTCAGTGATAATCAATTTATTTGGAACAATTTCTTGATATTTTAAAATATTAATTAGTTGCCTATTCAGTAAGAGAATTGGCACTACCATTCATTCCTGTATTTGTATCATCTTCAAAAAGTATAAAATTTGCATCTTCAGGAACTGAAAACGTAAGATCATTATGTTGTTGTTGTGGTCTTCAGTCCTGAGACTGGTTTGATGCAGCTCTCCATGCTACTCTATCCTGTGCAAGCTTCTTCATCTCCCAGTACCTACTGCAACCTACATCCTTCTGAATCTGCTTAGTGTATTCATCTCTTGGTCTCCCCCTATGATTTTTACCCTCCACACTGCCCTCCAATACTAAATTGGTGATCCCTTGATGCCTCAGAACATGTCCTACCAACCGATCCCTTCTTCTGGTCAAGTTGTGCCACAAACTTCTCTTCTCCCCAATCCTATTCAATACTTCACCATTAGTTATGTGATCTACCCATCTAATCCTCAGCATTCTTCTGTAGCACCACATTTCAAAAGCTTCTATTCTCTTCTTGTCCAAACTATTTACCGTCCATGTTTCACTTCCATACATGGCTACACTCCATACAAATACTTTCAGAAATGACTTCCTGACACTTAAATCTATACTCGATGTTAACAAATTTCTCTTCTTCAGAAACGCTTTCCTTGCCATTGCCAGTCTACATTTTATATCCTCTCTACTTCGTCCATCATCAGTTATTTTGCTCCCCAAATAGCAAAACTCCTTTACTACTTTAAGTGTCTCATTTCCTAATCTAATACCCTCAGCATCACCCGACTTAATTCGACTACATTCCATTATCCTCGTTTTGCTTTTGTTGATGTTCATCTTATATCCTCCCTTCAAGACACCATCCATTCCATTCAACTGCTCTTCCAAGTCCTTTGCTGTCTCTGACAGAATTACAATGTCATCGGCGAACCTCAAAGTTTTTATTTCTTCTCCATGGATTTTAATACCTACTCCAAATTTTTCTTTTGTTTCCTTTACTGCTTGCTCAATATAGAGATTGAATAACATCGGGGAGAGGCTACAACCCTGTCTTACTCCCTTCCCAACCACTGCTTCCCTTTCATGTCCCTCAACTCTTATAACTGCCATCTGGTTTCTGTACAAGTTGTAAATAGCCTTTCGCTCCCTGTATTTTACCCCTGCCACCTTTAGAATTTGAAAGAGAGTATTCCAGTCAACATTATCAAAAGCTTTCTCTAAGTCTACAAATGCTAGAAACGTAGGTTTGCCTTTCCTTAATCTTTCTTCTAAGATAAGTCGTAAGGTCAGTATTGCCTCACGTGTTCCAGTATTTCTACGGAATCCAAACTGATCTTCCCCGAGGTCGGCTTCTACTAGTTTTTCCATTCGTCTGTAAAGAATTCGTGTTAGTACTTTGCAGCTGTGGCTTATTAAACTGATTGTTCGGTAATTTTCACATCTGTCAACACCTGTTTTCTTTGGGATTGGAATTATTATATTCTTCTTGAAGTCTGAGGGTATTTCGCCTGTTTCATACATCTTGCTCACCAGGTGGTAGAGTTTTGTCAGGACTGGCTCTCCCAAGGCCGTCAGTAGTTCCAATGGAATGTTGTCTACTCCGGGGGCCTTGTTTCGACTCAGGTCTTTCAGTGCTCTGTCAAACTCTTCACGCAGTATCGTATCTCCCATTTCATCTTCATCTACATCGTCTTCCATTTCCATAACATTGTCCTCAAGTATATCGCCCTTGTATAGACCCTCTATATACTCCTTCCACCTTTCTGCTTTCCCTTCTTTGCTTAGAACTGGGTTTCCATCTGAGCTCTTGATGTTCATACATGTGGTTCTCTTATCTCCAAAGGTCTCTTTAATTTTCCTGTAGGCAGTATCTATCTTACCCCTAGTGAGATAAGCCTCTACATCCTTACATTTGTCCTCTAGCCATGTCTGCTTAGCCATTTTGCACTTCCTGTCGATCTCATTTTTGAGACGTTTGTATTCCTTTTTGCCTGCTTCATTTACTGCATTTTTATATTTTCTCCTTTCATCAATTAAATTCAATATTTCTTCTGTTACCCAAGGATTTCTACTAACCCTCTTCTTTTTACCTACTTGATCCTCTGCTGCCTTTACTACTTCATCCCTCAGAGCTACCCATTCTTCTTCTACTTTATTTCTTTCCCCCATTCGTTTCAATTGTTCCCTTATGCTCTCCCTGAAACTCTGTACAACTTCTGGTTCTTTCAGTTTATCCAGGTCCCATCTCCTTAAATTCCCACCTTTTTGCAGTTTCTTCAGTTTTAATCTACAGGTCATAACCAATAGATTGTGGTCAGAGTCCACATCTGCCCCTGGAAATGTCTTACAATTTAAAACCTGGTTCCTAAATCTCTGTCTTACCATTATATAATCTATCTGATACCTTTTAGTATCTCCAGGGTTCTTCCATGTATACAACCTTCTATCATGATTCTTAAACCAAGTGTTAGCTATGATTAAGTTGTGCTCCGTGCAAAATTCTATCAGGCGGCTTCCTCTTTCATTTCTTAGCCCCAATCCATATTCACCTACTACGTTTCCTTCTCTCCCTTTTCCTACACTCGAATTCCAGTCACCCATGACTATTAAATTTTCGTCTCCCTTCACTATCTGAATAATTTCTTTTATTTCATCATACATTTCTTCAATCTCTTCGTCATCTGCAGAGCTAGTTGGCATATAAACTTGTACTACTGTAGTAGGTGTGGGCTTCGTATCTATCTTGGCCACAATAATGCGTTCACTATGCTGTTTGTAGTAGCTTACCCGCATTCCTATTTTCCTATTCATTATTAAACCTACTCCTGCATTACCCCTATTTGACTTTGTGTTTATAACCCTGTAATCACCTGACCAAAAGTCTTGTTCCTCCTGCCACCGAACTTCACTAATTCCCACTATATCTAACTTTAACCTATCCATTTCCCTTTTTAAATTTTCTAACCTACCTGCCCGATTAAGGGATCTGACATTCCACGCTCCGATCCGTAGAACGCCAGTTTTCTTTCTCCTGATAACGACATCCTCTTGAGTAGTCCCCGCCCGGAGATCCGAATGGGGGACTATTTTACCTCCGGAATATTTTACCCAAGAGGACGCCATCATCATTTAATCATACAGTAAAGCTGCATGCCCTCGGGAAAAATTACGGCCGTAGTTTCCCCTTGCTTTCAGCCGTTCGCAGTACCAGCACAGCAAGGCCGTTTTGGTTATTGTTACAAGGCCAGATCAGTCAATCATCCAGACTGTTGCCCTTGCAACTACTGAAAAGGCTGCTGCCCCTCTTCAGGAACCACACGTTTGTCTGGCCTCTCAACAGATACCCCTCCGTTGTGGTTGTACCTATAGTACGGCTATCTGTATCGCTGAGGCACGCAAGCCTCCCCACCAACGGCAAGGTCCATGGTTCATGGGGGGGGAAGATCATTAATGTACATCATTAATGTACGTTGTAAATATCAGAGGACCCCAAATCAAACCCTCTGGTACAGTATGTCTACTTGCTTCGTATTTTGACTGCCTGTCGTTATATGATTGGCATGGAACTGATACATATTGCTTTCTGACATTCACAAAAGATAAAAACGATGAACTTGTTCTATCTACTATTCTGTAATATTTTAACTTCTATGTTAAGATATCATAGACCACAAATCAGTATTTCGAATGGTAGTAATTACTGAATTTTTTGATTCTAGCATGTCACCTGTCAAGGTAAATACAACATGTTCAGTTGATAGGCCCATCTGGAATCCAAACTATTTGCTGCTGAATATGTTTTCCTGTACTATGTGTGTATATAAGGTCTATTGCGCACACATAAAAAAAAAAGTTTTGCATCACCTCAGTTCCAAGAGTTTCGAAACCTGTACAGAAAATTGGAATAGAGATCAACATAAACATCATTTCCGTCCTTTTTATAGCTCATGAAAACCACACAGTGCATTTTGTACCACCATACAGCGAGATCTTCAGAGGTGGTTGTCCAGATTGCTGTACACACCGGTACCTCTAATACCCAATAGCACGTCCTCTTGCATTGATGCACGCCTGTATTCGTCGTGGCATACTACCCACAAGTTCATCAAGGCACTGTTGGTTCAGATTGCTCCACTCCTCAACGGCGATTCGGCGAAATCCCTCAGAGTGGTTGGTGAGTCACATCGTCCATAAACGGCCTTTCAATCTATCCCAGACATGTTCGATAGGGCTCATGTCTGGAGAACATGCTAGTCATTCTAGTCGAACGATGTCGTTATCCTGAAGGAAGTCATTCACAAGATGTGCACAATGGGGGCGCGCATTGTCGTCCATGAAGACGAATGCCTCGACAATATGCTGCCGATGTAGTTGCACTATCGGTCGGAGGATGAATTCACTTATCGTACAGCCGTTACGGCGCCTTCCATTACCACCAGAGGCGTACGTCGGCCCCACATAATGCCGCCCCAAAACAGCAGGGAACTTCCACCTTGCTGCACTCGCTGGACAGCGTGTCTAAGGCGTTCACCCTGACCGGGTTTCCGCCAAACACGTCTCCGACGATTGTGTGATTTAAGGCATATGCGACACTCATCGGCGAAGAGAACGGGATGCCAATACTGAGCGGTCCATTCGGCATGTTGTTGGGGCCATCTGTACCGCGCTGCATGGTGTCGTGGTTGCAAAAATGGACCTCGCCGTGGACGTAGGGAGTGAAGTTGCGCATCATGCAGCCTATTGCGCACAGTTTGAGTCTTAATACGACGTTCTGTGGCAGCACGAGAAACATTATTCAACATGGTGACATTGCTGTCAGGATTCCTCCGAGCCATAATCCATAGGTAGCGGTCACCCACTGCAGTAGTAGCCCTTGGGCGGCGTGAGCGAGGCATGTCATCGACAGTTCCTGTCTCTCTGTATCGCCTCCATGTCCGAGCAACTTCGCTTTGATTCACTCCGAGACGCCTGGACACTTGCCTTGTTGAGAGCCCTTCCTGGCACAAAGTAACAATACGGACGCGATCGAACCGCGGTATTGACCGTCTAGGCATGGTTGAACTATAGACAACACGAGGAGGAATGACTGTAACTGATCGGCTGTGCTACCCCGTCCGTCTAATAGGCGCTGCTCTTGCATGGTTGTTTACATCTCTGAACAGTCAAAGAGACTGTGTCTGTGATACAACATCCAGAATAAACGTCTATCTTCAGGAGTTCTGGGAACCGAGGTGATGCAAAACTCTTTTTGATGTGAGTACATTAACTCCTAAATTTTTTTTGAAAAACTGATAGTAACCAAATAGATTGGAATTATTTATTAACTATTGTCTACATTTTTGTGAAATGGCTCTTGATAAAAGTATTTTTTTCTCCATTTCTCTAAACTACATCTGCAAAAAGATTCATTATACAAGTAGCTCAATATATTATTAAGTTCATCTGAACAACATTTCATTATTTTACTTCTGAGTTTATCACAACCATTTGGAAATTTGTTACTAACTGTATTGGTAATATAAGAAACTTATTTTCAAAATGTTGAATAAAGTTGAATTTTGTCAACCTTGTTTTGGAACCTTTTGTTAAGAAGTGTAAGTTATCTGTAAAAGGAAGCGTTCAAATATAAGCGACCTGCTGCTCACAAAAAAAGTTATCAAAATATCTGAAGTTTTAGGACTGTCTTTGATGAGTTCAACACCTCCTTTAAAAGAATTTTTTTCACTCTGTTGACTTTTTCCTGCAACGTTTTATCTATGTTTCAAATAGGTTTTATTTTGTTGCACCAGGGGTTTATTCTATCTTAAAAGTACATATACTTTGACGTGGTGATGACTTTGATCGATATTTTACTGTGCAGTTTATAATATGATTTAACCATGTCATCAACTGTATTCCTTGATGCCATTTGTAGTCTTCTTTCAGTCTTTCCTGACATTCTGGTTCAGTTTGCAATTCAGGGGTTATTTGCAATTAATCTACTTCTGTTTTCTTAACTTCTTTCTAGCATGTATTTCCCACATTCTTCTTGAATTCCTCAGTCCTTTTTTATTAATTACTTTTGTTGAATGCGTGTGCTCTACGCTATTTAAATATCATCTCATTCTGTTAGGAAGGCAAGAATTTCAATAATGCGCCAGGTTGTTTCATCAGTAATTCAGAATTGCCAGGTGAAGACCTGTATATTTTGACTATTATAAGATTTCCCCTGAAAATCTGATCTAGAGCACATGCTTCAAAATGCTGATCACTGCAAAATCTATTGGTCTCGATGTTTTGTAAGTATATCTTCGTAGTGTAAGCAACAACTTCACGTTTCTGGATACTCGATCTACAGTAACTGGATGCTAAATTATATCTATCCATATTGAGGATTTTTACGTCTGTTGTCATATAATATTCATAACCACATGTAGCTTCTCCACGATTTGCAGGCTGCGGTTTACCTACAGAATTCAGAAGTTCATAGCTTTCATATAAGCGTCTAATGTTCTGATGTTTATTTCGACTTATGTTTTGGCTTCACGTTGTTTACGCTCAAAATTTTCGATTATATTTACTTTTATTATACGGATAGCGTCGAATGACCATATAAAACAAATTTCAGCAGAAGTAGCTGCCAGGCCATTGCTAGAAGAATGTTAAGGAATTGTAATACATATACGAAAGAAGTGGCTTACAAACCAGTATTTCGAACGATCCTCATGTATTTTTCATCAGGCTGGGTTCCTTACCAAATAGTATTAGTAATGGAAGAGACACAGAAAATCCAATAAAGCGGGGCATTTAGTCAGGCGATCGTCTAGTCGGTGCGAGAGCGTTACGGAGATGCTTAACGTCCTCCAGAGGCAGATGCTACAAGAGAGGCGTTCGAAAGTTCCAAAAAGAATCGGAAAGCATATTACTTCCTCCCAAATACGTTCCACGAAATGATTACGATCAGAAACTCGGAGAAATCGGATGTCATACTGAGTTTTATTGGAATTCATTCTTCGCACGCGCCATTAGCGAACGGAACAAGAAAGAGGGGAAAATATGAAGCTACCAGAAGTACCTCGGCCACACACAATAAGGCAACTCACGGAGTATAGAAGTAGATGGAGAGATATGGACTGCGTGAGGATTAGTCGATGCTGGTCAGGGAGCGAGCTTGAAAAGAACGTGGTTGTGAGCTGCCTCGATTTTAGATATTCCGTCAGAGGGATTTCGTGGTTTAGTGATGTCCTCTCGATATTCTTTTTCTTCAAATGTCACACTCAATCACCATTTTCATTGTGATAATGCAGAATGCATTTCTATTACTTTTGCTAATAGGTGACTATATCTAAATAATGAAAAACTGCGCCGGTTGCGTAATTTATCATGTCCAGCACAACGTGTTTGGAGAATTTATTCTCATTTTCAAGTGAATTTGCTTACATAAATATTTCAGTGAAGTTTACAAGAGTGATTTTCTGCATCTCTTGAACTGCAATTTTGTTTTTGAGGTTATACTCCAATCTTAAAATCGGATAAAATGAAACTTTGAATGTTTCATATATGCTAATGTTAGAAATGGTATTTTTGTTGGTTAGTTTGTTGATTTGGGATTGGGGACCAAAACAGCGAGGTCATTGGTCCCATCGGAATAGAGAAGGATGGGGAGGGAAGTTGGCCGTGCGCTTTCAAAGGAACCATTCCAGCATTTGCCTGAAGCGATTTAGTGAAAGCATGGAAAACCTACATCAGGCTGTCTGGGCGCGGGTTTGGACCGTCGTCCTTCCGAATGCGAGTCCAGTGTCCACTGCGCCACCTAGTTCGGTGGTACTTTTGTCCTCCATTACACAAAGTACCACACACGCAAATCGTTACTTACATTTTCTGTTTTTCTAATCAAGACGTGCTATAGATGTATAACTACAGCAGAATTTCACAAAGAGTGTGTAGGATCAAGAGTTGCTACATATTCTGTGGATTACATTATTTACATAAAGTTGTCAGTTACAGAATTTATTTTACTAATATTCACTTTTAAATTATTGATTGTATTTATATTCTACCCTGTTGTACATGTTGAATAGAGTCTATGAGGAAATGAACATATTTATGGAAACTACTGCTGTAATGTTGGAGGATAATACTTGTAAACAGACAGACAGAGATACTGTTTCTAACATTAGCATATAAAAGGTTTATTTTATCCAATTTTCAGATTGCGGTACAACTTAAAAACAAAAATACAGAGCACGACAGCAGATCACAAATGCAGACGGCCGGCTGGGGTAGCCGAGTGGTTCTAGGCGCTAAAGTCTGGAACCGCGCGACCGCTAGGGTCGCAGATTCGAATCCTGCCTCGGGCATGGATGTGTGTGATGTCCTTAGATTAGTTAGGTTTAAGTAGTTCTAAGTTCTAGGGGACTGATGACCTCAGAAGTTAAGTCCCATAGTGCTCAGAGCCATTTGAGCCACAAACGCAGACGCACAAAAAGTATTTATGTAAACAAATGCACTTGAAAATAAGAACAAATTCCCGAGCCGCGTTGTGCTAAGCATGAAAAATTAGGAAAATGGTGCAGTTTTTCAAAAAAATTGTTCAAATGGCTCTGAGCACTATGGGACATAATTTCTGAGGTCATCTGTCCCCTAGAACTTAGAACTTTTTAAACCTAACTAACGTAAGGACATCACACACACCCATGCCCGAGGCAGGATTCGAACCTGCGACCGTAGCGGTCGCGCGGTTCCAGACTGCAGCGCCTAGAACCGCTCGGCCACTCCG